>NC_137984.1:23269211-24749211 GCF_963924665.1 Micromys minutus
GGGGCTGGCTTACATGTTCATAGGTTCAGTCCAGTATCATCAAGGCAGAAACAGGGCAGTATCCAGACAGACATGGTACAGGAGGAGCTGAGGATTCTACATGGTCCTCTGAAGGCTGCTAGCAGAATACTAGCCTCCAGACAGCTATGGTAAAAGTCTTATAGCCCACACCACAGGCACATACCTACTTCAACAGAGCCACACCTTTGAATAGCTCTACTTTCTAGGCCAAGCATATATGAACCATCACAGTCTTTCTACATCGTTTGCTCTGACTGGCCTCAAAATCTCAGCATGCCTTCTTCACCCTTCTGAATGTACATCATCATGGTGCTCTTTCTGGACAGTCCAGATGTGAGTGACAAAACACTGGTCCACAAAGGCTGTAGAGTAAGACCAGCATCGAGCTATGTATGCCTGCAGGCACGTTCATTTCTCAGCCAGCAAGCTTGTCTGCAGGCCTGCCGGTTCTCAGGGAACAGAACCTTATTTGTCCAATGAAAAGTCTGCCTTGGCCAGAACCCTGGTTGATATTATGTTATGAGTATGAATGGAAAAATGGCTGATCATCTGCTCTCTTCCCACCTCCTTACAGTCTTTTGTCTTTTGATCCTAACTGCACCCTAACTTAGTATCATCAAATGAAAAAAATCATTTAGGACCAAACCCAGTAGCCTCTTATTGTATGCATGGTAGAAGTGAGGCCACTTTATACTTTCTGTCCCACTTGAGTCTTCTGGTGTTCATGCATCTTATAAAACATTCACAAACTCCTGTGAAATGTGAGCTAAAAAGTGTGATTATTGATGGGCTAGGGAGGCAGCTCAGTTGGTAGGGAGCTTGCCTAGCTCATTCTGCATAAACAAGATATAGTGGCACAAACCTGTAATCTTCCAACGCATGGAAGATAGCGTCAGGAGGTTTAAAAGTTCAAGGTCATCCTTTTCCTTGCCCTTAGCAAGGGCAGCCTAGGATATATACAACTTTTCTTTCTTTCTTTTTTTCTTTCTTTCCTTTTTTTTTTAAACAAAGGGGCAGAAATCTGCATTGCCTAGCTTTCAAGCAAAGAACATTTATAATAGAACACAATTCATATGTCTTATAGGAGTAGGGGACTGTGTCTTTTTTTTTTTTTAAATCATCTTTTGAGATTATAATCCCCTCCCCTCTCTATTTTTGTCTTAGTTAGGGTTTTACTGCTGTGAAGAGACACCATGACCAAGGCAACTCTTAGAGAACAATATTTAATTGGGTCAGAGGTTCAGTCCACATTATCTTCAAGGTGGGAAGCATGGCAGCATCCAGACAGGCATGGTGCAGGAGAAGGAGCTGAGAGTTCGATATCTTGATCAAACTGCAGCCAGGAGAGGGCTGTCTCCCAAGGTAGCTAGGAGGAGGGTCGAAAAGCCTGCCTCCAAAGGGGTACCCTTCCTCCAGCAAGCCTACATTTCCTAATAGTGCCATTCCCTGGGCAAAGCATATACAACCCATCATACTTCTCTTTCTCTAACCTCTCCTGTACTCTTTATTATATTCATGAAAGGGCTGTGTTTTTTAAAACAGGTTTCTTTTTATCTATGGGATCCAGCACAGTACTGTGAATGCCCAGGGGGGTTCATAAATTTTAGTAGTGGATGATAAGCCAGTCTCTCCCCCTTGGCTATCAGCAGTATCCCACATAATCACCAGACGGGGAAGAGTCAATCCTGCTTTTACAGATCTCAAGGGAGTGTAAATCCAAACCTTCTTCCATAACTCATTTCATTGTCTAATCAGCTTAGCATCTGCTAGAAGCTTCTTCCTAAGAGGGTAGTATTTATAAACAAAGGATTCCCTGGATTAGACTCAGCCACTTGAATAGCCAAGTCTAACCTCATGAGAAGGATTTAACTGGGACCCTAGAGTGGTGGGAGGTGTAGAAAAAGAGATAGCAATAGGTTTGTTTCCTTCTGGGAAGTAGTGTAATCTTGTGTGGATTGAATTGGCCAATGCTAGTGTGGCTGGGGACAAGCAGGAGTCAGGAGCCTGTGGATGTGCAGCGCTCAGTAATGGCACACAGCAAACCTGCCATTGGTTATCCATCGTTTTAGACCCCTGGGAGGTCTAAAAAGGCAGGGAGGGGGTCTAGAAACTACTAGGACTTTTCCCGTTTGACTTCGCATCAATAAGAAAGGGAGATACACACTTAGGATAGATAACAAATGATGTTCACAACTTCCTCTGTACTGTGGTGTGTTCATGCTTGATTGTGATATGTACAATCCCATGATTGGGGTTGGAGTGAGCAGAGGTGAGAGAAGGAAAGGTTAGTTAGTCCCTTAAGTCTTTTTGTTGTTGTTGTTATGGAGATATCATTCCACCGTGTGGCTGTAACTCACTATGTGACCCAGGCTGACCTGTAACTCAGAGATCATCCTGCTTCTGTCTCCTATGTGCTGGACAAAAGGAGTGTGCTTAGTCCCATAGATCTTTTTTTTTAATTATCATTTACTTTGTGTCTATGAGTACACTGTAGCTGTCTTTAGACACACCAGCTGTTTGATCCCATTACAGATGGTTCTGAGCCACGATGTGGTTGCTGGGAATTGAACTCAGGACCTTTGGAAGAACAGTCAGTGCTCTTAACTGCTGAGCCAACCCTCCAGTCCCATAAATCTAAATAGACAAAGGAAAGAGACCTGAATTAAAACTGGAAATCAGCCAGGTGTCGTCAGGAGAATCTTTAATTCCAGCCACGGAGAAAGAGAGGCAGGTGGATCTCTGTGAGTTTGAAGCCAGTCTGGTACAGAGTGAGTCCCAGGACAGCCAGGGCTACACAGAGAAACCCTGTCTCGGAAAATCCAAACTGACAACTAAAGAGAAGCATTGAGAATTCAGTGAAGCTAAGGACAGGAAGGGAGAAGGCCAAGCCAACAGGGCCAGCTGAGGAGGTGCTGTGAAAATATAAGGCAGCTGAGACGCTGCCAACACTGTGGTGGAAGCAAACCTTGACCTCCCAGAAAATTGGGCTGCCGAAGAAGCCCATTCCGAAGGCAGTTTCAGTTCTCTGGTTAGGACTTCCCAGCACTCAGGGTTCAGGAAAGTGACCAGACACTAATCAGAAGCCACATGTTGCAGGCCTCCCTGCAGGGGCTTAGCAGCAAGTGGTTCTAGAAAAAGGTAAGGAAGTATTCAGTCAGTGAACAAACATGCCTCAAATTCTGTTGAACTCCAGTTGTTTTGCAGGAAAAAAACACGGCCTACATCTAGCAGTGTGCTTGCTCTGAGGATGGATGGAGCAGGAGAGAATGGGTTTCACACAGCTCCAGGTCACTCAAAAGAATCTAGGTCAGTTGGGGGCAAACTTATTGGTCTACCGGGTCCAGTCCTTTTTCCCCAGGGTCTTCACAGCTGGAAACTGCATTTGACTGGAGAGCAGTGGGAAACTGGTTTGAACAGCCCTAGCTGACAAAGGAAGCCAGATAGAACTGAACTGACAGCTTTCAGATGGAGAATGCGTGGGAAGGTGGGAGTCATGAGTAGTGACTGGTAACCCTTCTAAACACTGTCCACCTTTCAGACTAAGACAAAAGCTCGCCTAATTCTTCCATCTCGCATTTCCCATTAGCTCTTGCATATCATCACTATATATATATATATATATATATATATATATATATATATATATATATATGACATATATGTTTTATGTATATTCTTGCATATCATATATAGTGATATGCAAGAATATACATAAAACATATAATATATGTCATATATATGCACACATACACACATATATGTGTGTGCATATATACATACACATATGTGTGTGTATGTGTGTGTAATTTTTTTTTCAGGAAGCTGGAGTTCTTCTTCACCTGTCTGTAAATGGTTTATTTTACGAATACTGAATCAAACAAAGAAAATCTCCACATAAAAGACAAACCCCTGGAGAGATGATTCAGTGTTTAAGAACACTTACTGCTCCTCTGGAGGACCTGGGTTGAGTTTACAGCATCTGTCACACTTCCAGAGGCAATTGAACCTGGGAGAATGGAGTCCACGAATGAAGCAGACTAAAGTCTCATGAAGTAGTTAAATTCAGTTCGAGCTCCAGACAATTTATACTCTTAGGCTTAAGAAAGGTCACACGAGTACAGTTTTTATGTGTTCAAGCTCTGTACAGTCACAAGGACCAGCCACATGTTGGAAAAACATGTTTTTCCATAGGAGCATATAAAGGCTAGTTTAAGCATTTAACAGCAACCGTTAGGAACTAGGGTAGCACCGCCACCACCCTGCTTTCAGCCACTCAGCAACAGCAGCCACATAGTCACCAGCACCTATATGGGACTCCTATACTCTTTAAAAACTCCTTACCAATGCATCCTGCTCTCCCTCCCACTCCCCAACTCCTCTTTCCCTCCCTTCCCCCCCTCCTCCCCCTCCTCTTGTTCCTGCTCAGAAGCTGCCTCCCCCTGTTCCCGTTCTAGGAATGTCTTGGATGAGATCTGTTGGATGGTATGATTTCTGCAGCCTTCCTTGGCCCAGATCTACCAAGGTACTCTTCTGCTTCTACACCCTAACACTGATGCTCAGACTCAGGAAGGATACCTTAGTGTCTGTGCTCCCCTTCAGTGTCTGAGCCACATTGGGCACTAGGACCCTACTGGCACCTTCCGTCCCCAACATATCCACATTCTGGCCGATCAGTCACTGGGAACTGGTCTGTATAAATGCTTCTCTCAGACTCTGGTACTCTTGGAGGTAAAGGTACCGACCTCTGACACTTTCTCTTGGGCTAAGCTTCTTTTCCAAACCCAGTTTTCACCTTTTGGCTTCATTCAAAATTCCTGGTACAAGGCCCCTCATCTCCTTGGGCTTTCAGCCCAGACCCTGCCTTATATGGTGACAACCCATTAAATAGCTGTGTCTTCCTCTTTTGGTCCCCCGAGTCCTAGAGACACCTTGGACTTCAAGCCTTAGACATTCCCTTCTTACTCGTCTGTGTGAACAGCATCATCTGTAGAAAACGTCCAGCCTGACCCACCTGAAGGGCTACAATTTATTCACTTAAGCTACAGTTGGTGATACAAGTTTGTTGCAAAGTGGGGGCCAGAGCCACACCTAGCATGAGTGAGGAGTTGAAAGTCCCAGCAAAGAAATGGGCCAGCTGACTGTCTGTTCACACACTGAGGTTAGGGTGTAGCTCAGAGTACTTGTTCAGCAGGATCAAGGTCTTGGGTTCAGTGTCCAACATTTCACAAAACTGGCTATGATGATACATGTTTGTAACCGCAGCATACACTGTCTCAAATACAAATAAAAACAAAAACATATACAATAATCAAGGATAGACTTCATTGTTAGCATTTCATATACAAGGTAGGAAGTCTTTCTTGTATAGCCTGGGGGGAGAGAGAATCTTGGTTAGATGATTGGACAAACAGCCATCCTGCCAAGAAGCCACTGTCTGGTCTTCCACACTCTGGCTCCTTAACTGTAAAGCTGAACTCTTCAAAGGAGATGTGACAGAGTTAAACTGACTACTTCCTTCTTGCTAGGGCAAGCCTCTCAAAGATGTGGACATACACCATTTGGGGTCCTGAGAATGGAAAACTTCAAATACACTTCCCCTAGAGCTCACAGCTTTATAGGATTGTCATGGACAGCAGATTCCAAACAAACTGTGGCATGAAACAGAAATCTCGTCCAGTTGCTCATGTGTGCAGCTATGCATGGCATAAAATGCCAAGGCTTCTGTTTCCCAAACAGGGTTAGCTGAATGGAGCCAGTAGAATGGAGCCAGTAGAAAAGCTCAGTGGAACAAAGCACATGCTGATGTTGCAAGAGCTTCACCGGTCAGATTTCATGCCCTTTCCCTATTGGAGCCCCTTCCAATGTCCTGGGAAGCCTTGTTTCAGAACAAGCAACCAAGATCAAATTTTAAAGACCTGCCCCCTGTGTGTGTGTGTGTGTGTGTGTGTGTGTGTGTGTGTGTGTGTGTGTGTGTGTGTGTATGCTTACAGATATTCTTATAGCAAAAATAAACAAAATGTAACTCACAGATAGCTTTCCTGCTAGGAGCAGTTTCTAACCTGTTAAGTTGTTAAGAGGGAGAAGAAGGACAATAAGGAAAATCACAGCCTAAAACTTTACTATCTGGCAGCAAAAGTTTGCTGAACCCAGTTCTGAGCACCTGTTCTCCCTTTACCTATACTTACTTTTCCTGACTCCTCTTGATCCCCTCTAGAGAGGAGCTCAAATAGTTAGTCTCAGCTGGTGATCATTTACCAGTAAATACAGCTTGCCTTTCTGCTTAAAGGCAAAGCCACAAAAGCTGCATTTCCCAGCCAACAGGTTATTTCCGCTCCTCTTTCCCTACTGCCATTCTCTGTGCTTCCCCCATGGACTCAGGAACAGAGATGCCCTACTTCTAAGTAGTGAAGAGTCTAACTTTTCTTTGCTCCGGGCAGTGGAGAGGCATACATCAGACATGAACCACCTTAGGGCCCAGGAATGGTTCATGAGGCCCTGGACTCAGTATGGAGACCCAGAGTGCTTTTGGGCCACCAGTGCCCTTCACCGGTTTTCTCCATTGCCAAGCTGAGATCTGCCCACTCTGTGTTGTGGTAGTTAAAGTTTTGGACTCAGGCTTGGGATATAGCTCACTTGGTGGAATGCTTGCCTAGCATGCACAAATGCCCTGGGTTCAACTCCAGTATTGAGTAAATCCAGTATGATGATATACACTGCTAATCCCTGCATTTCAGCAATGGAGGTAGGGGCATTGTCACCTATATACGGTTTTCTCAGTTTTTACCATGTCAACAAGCACCATACACTTCTAGAAGGCAAGTTTAATGTGGTATTTACTCCCAACCCCCCAAGACAGGGCCTTATGTAGCCAAGGGTAGCCTCCAACTTACTATGTAGTAATCATGAAAACTTCTGATCCTACTCCCTTTGCCTACATTGGTAGAGAGCCGGGATTATACACATGTACCGTCACATCCGATTTATCCAATGCTGGAGCTAAAACCATGGGCTGTGTGCATTCTGGGCCATCACTCTACCAGCAGATCTCTAAACTTCCATTAAAAAAAAATTGCAATATTTTAGTTTCAGAAGCAAGCATTAAACAGCCCTCTGGAGTTCATAAGTATTAACAGTAGTTTTAATCCTTGTTAAATCACCAAAAGACTGGACACTCCTTTTCAGAAAGTTCAGTGGACTTCTATTCTAGTCCTTTAAGACCGATGTGGGTCTGTGACTCTGTCAGTGGTAGGGCTTGCCACTGGCAAGTACCCATGGCGTGTCAGGAGTCTAATAGGTGGGTTCTAAATCCCAACTGTTGGGAAGGAAGAGTGTAAACAAAACTGCCCGCAGGAATTGTTTCTAGATCATCCTATGAAAGGACAGGAGTTTCTACTGGTTGGTGTCTAGGAAGGTTCAACATCTTTCGACCATATTGAGAAATACTGTCCAGTGTCTTGTCCTCAGCCAGCATCTGCCAGAACAGTCAGCCATTCCGCACACTGAACAAGCATCTACTGTCATCTGCATATTTGTGGCCCCCACCACAAATTCATATATTGCCATCTAACACCGAAGGTGACGTAAGATGTAGACCTCTGCCAGCCTTCATGAAAGGGTATGCCAGCCTTCCTAAAGAATCATGAGCTAGTTTGCTCTCTGTGCCCTGTGAAGAAGACAGCAAGGAGTTTCGAGCTGAGCCCAGAAGTGGTTCTTTCACCTCACACCAGACCTGCCAAAAGCAGCATCCTGGGATTCCAAGCTTCCAATATTAGGGAGAAAATTCTCTTCTCTAGACGTTACTCAGTTTATATAATGTGAAGTAACCATCTAACCCAAGATAAGTTCTCAGATTACTTGGGACAGAACTCTTCATTTTGTTTATATAATTGTGTGTGTATGT
Organism: Micromys minutus; assembly: GCF_963924665.1. Taxonomy (NCBI): domain Eukaryota; kingdom Metazoa; phylum Chordata; class Mammalia; order Rodentia; family Muridae; genus Micromys; species Micromys minutus. Next base: position 23,277,133 of record NC_137984.1, read on the forward strand.
GTGTGTTATTTACCTGTGTGAGTGTATGCCTCACCTGTTAAGGTATGTATGGAGCCACAGAAAGCATTAATCCCCAGAGCTGAAGTTATAGACTGTTGTGAAATGCTCAATGTGGCTGCTGGGAAATGAATTGTAGTCTTTTGGAAGATAGGCAAATGCTTTCAACCACTGAGCTATCTCTTGGACGCCAAGAAGTGTTTATTTAAGGAATAATTTTATTTTAGATTCAGGACAACTCAAAGCTGAAGAAAACAATATGTGAAATAAAACCTTAGTACTGTTATTTTTACTCATCTGAAAGTATGTTTGTATATTTGTATTTTGGTATTTTAACTTTGTAGGATTTTTAAGTATTATTTACTTTGTGGGGGGTGTAGTGTGTCAAGTCCTGTAGACTGGCCTGCAGTTCATTATGTAGCCAACAATGTCCTTGAATTCCCCAACCTCCTGCAAGTTGGTATTACAAAACTGTGTTTGGGTAACCCTTTTAAATTTCAATATAACTTAACACTTTAGAATATCTAACAGGGCCATTGAGATGACTCTGAAGTTAAGAGTACTTGCTGACTTTAATTGGATCCCTGGGACCCACATGGTAGAAGACTATTACCAAATGTGGACTGGGATGTGTGCACACAATAAATGAATGCAATTAAAAAAAAAAAGAATATCAAGTTGTCTCATACAGTCAATGTAAAACATGTAAGTTAGAGCTAGAGTTGATTTAGATTTGTGGTTTCAGGTTAAGAAGATATGAGTTTTACTGAATCTGTAAACATTTTGTTTTTGTAATGTTCACAAGGGCTTGCATCACATTTTAGAAAATTTAAAAAATTGTTTTATTTTTCTGATTTGTGTGTGTGTATGTGTTGTTGTTGTTGTTGTTTTAAGACATGGTTCTCTGTGTAGCTCTGGCTGTCCTGGAACTCACTCTGTAGACCAGGCTGGCCTTGAAGATCCACTTGCCTCCGCTTTTCCAAAGCTGGGGTTAAAGGTGTGTACCATTACTACTGCAACTTGTGCATTTTTAAAATAGAGATTGGACTCTTAAGTGTACACATGCAGCTTAATACACAAGAATGTAATTTACCAAGTTATAACATGCCTTTAAAAGGGATGAAGTCTTAAACTTTACCTTTTGCTTGTCATTTTGACACAGCATTTCACTATTAGCTTATGCAGACCTGAACTTGTGGCCTTAGCCTCCAGAGTCATTATAGGGGAATGTCACCATGCTAGGCTCTGTAATTGAATTTCAAAGGTTAAAAGAACAGTTTAGGTTTTCAAATGTGTGACTAGTAAGATGACTGTAGTCTGGCATACTCTGTAACCATGACGCCATGTGGTGGCAGGAGAGGATGGCCACTCATGTTGTCCTTCTCATCAGTACATACTCGAATACAATTAAGACCCTAAGCAGAGGATAGCCACCAGACTGATGAGGTTCTATCTGGAGCTCATGCATATTTTCCCCATGCTTGCGTAGGAACTGCGTGATACACATTCCACTGATGTGTTCCTTCCCTTTGAACAGCTCTGTTCTCTTCGCTTTTTCCTCTTGTCAGCAAACTATTAGAATAGAAGAAAAACAAAACTGAGGCCCATATGGGCCTCACAATTTACTTGTAGTCCAGGACAGGCTTGACCATCGGAACCTCCTGCTTCCAGCACCATGTCTTTGGGATTTAATGGTGGAACCTCCGGCTTTGCTTCCTGTATGCCAAGTAGTTGCTCTACCAACGGAGTCAAATCCATAGCTCAAACATCAAAGGTTTTTGTCCCCCCCCCCCACAGGAATCCTTTGCCCTTTCTTGCCTATACCTGCATAATCTCGCTCCACGGAAATGGAGACTGTGCTGCAGAAGCCCTAAGTTCACTTTCTTGGCTTGCCTGCAGCATGACCTGAGATCCACTCTTTGACTCATTATGCTGTGCTTCCAACTGTGGGCCCAGGGCCCAAAAAAAAGACAGAAAGACCTTGTTTCCTTTATCTGCTGTGAGGAAACAGGGAGAGGGGTCACCAGAACCTGACCATGTTGATACCTTGAACTCAAGCCTCCTAGCCTCCAACACTGTGAGGAATGTTTGGCCTTTATGTTATCCTGTCTAGGGAAGACATTGTCTTTTATACAGTGTCATGAAAGGGCTTGCACCATGTGTGACAATGTTACAAGTGAGAGCAACCAACACTGTCCTGGCTTCAGACAGGATCCTCATGTATACAGGGACACTATATACTGACCTGTGATTACATATGTTGAACAGGACACTCATAATTAAAAAAAAAAAAGCTAGGCATGGTGCCATAGTAGACTTTTAAGGCCAGCACAGGTGGGACAGAGACTGTTTTTTTTTTTTTTAATCTCTGTGAGTTCAAGGCTACCTGATCCTGTCTCAAATGAACAAACAAGCAAACAAACAAAAAAAAAAAAAAAAAAAAAAAAAAAAAAAAAAACATTTAAACCAGGCTTGGAGGTGCATCTGCAAAATCTCAGTACTACAGAATTGAGTCAAGAGTTTCCAGAGTTCAAGGTCATCCTCAACTATATAGTGAGTCAGGTCAACCAGGGCTACATGAAAACCTGTCTAAAAACAAAATGAAACAAAACAAAAACAGCAAAAAAGAAAAAAGAACAAAGCACACAGAACACAAGAAACTTGGAGCTGTCAGATAACTCATCACTTTTTGTGACTTTGACTGTTTAGTTATCTATGTCTACACCCATCATTTTATTTAAATTACATTCATCTTGTGTGTGTGTGTGTGTGTGTGTGTGTATGTGTGTGTGTGTATGTGTGTAGATGTGTGTGAACATGTGTGACTATGCCATAGCACTCATGTAGAGGTCAGAGGACAACTTTTGGGAATCTATTATCTGTTCCTGACACTGAATCCAGATTGCCAAACTTCTTAGTGAGTCTTAAAGTCATGTCTCCAGTTCCAGCCACCTTTGAACACTAGCTGTACAAATCTGTCTGCTGGGCCCAGCATTTTCCTAGAGACATCTGATATTCACCAAACTATAAACAACAACAACACCCAACCCTACACACTTGTGTTTTAAAATTGACCACTGATTCCCCACCTCTGTAAATGGCAACTTTATTCTTCTATATTCTTGGTCTAAACCTAGTGATCATCTTTGGATTGCATTTTTTATCTTGTCAGGTACACCAATGAGCCAGATCCAGGGATTTACACCTGTACTGTTAGTACTTGGGGGCTGCACTAAAGGAGGAGCATAAACCTCAAGGCCAGTCTCTAAACACTCTGTTGTGGGTCATTCTGGGTACAAAGTAAGGCGCTGTCTGTATACTATCGAATTTTCCTAACTAGTACCTGTCACCATCTCTGAGATTTCATTCCTGTGAGTCCTCAGCACCCTCTTGCACTTGATCCTCTGTGTAGGAACCAGAGCCCTCTTCTGTAAAGGAAGAGGGCCAAGCAGTGTGTTTGGTCGAGGCTGTCTTGTGGCTTTCCATGTCTGAGAAGTGAAAGGCCCTTTTTCCCTTCTTTGCTTCAGACCAAGCAGTTGTTTGCTCTTGTTTCCAGTATATGGCAGTTGTGCTTTTACTTGTTTCCATGTACTTAATGTCCTCTCAACGCTTTTGGAGAGCTTTTAGGGCTGCTTTGCAAGAGTTTGACATTGGGTCTCAACAAGGAAGTCAGCTCAGGCAGGAATCTGATTTTAGACTAGAGGAAGTAGGTTTCAGGCAAGAACAAGACTTTGGGCTAGGATAGGGAAGTAGGCTCAGATATTTCTGTCCTTCTGATAAGTCCTTATAAACAGAGATCACAGGACTTTATTGCCTTGCTCATTCCTTGACTTTGATATCTAAACCAACATACCATGCTTACACCCTACCTTATTTTGCTTAAGCCTTACTATTATTTCATTCTTCAGTGAAATAATACCTAATTCCTGGCTTGTGCAATGCTAGTGAGAACATCTATCAGAGGCTGGATTTAAATGGAAAAGCCATCGCAGCATGGAGGTGCTGTGCTACAGAGCAGGGCAGTGTTGCTCTTTCGTGTGTATGCATGTTTGCATACTTTGTGAGTGTGCATGGGCTCATGAGTGTATGTATATGTGTGTGATATGTGTGGCGGCACATGTACACATGCATATGGATGTCAGAGGACATCTTCATGTAGCTGATTTTCTCCTTCCTTTCAATGGGTTCTGGGGGTTGAACTCATCAAACCTGAACAGAAAGCACGTTTACTAGGAGTCATCTTTTTGGCCCATGCTCAACATTTGTGTGGGTGGCTAGGGTCAAACTTAGGGCTTCAAGCTTGCAAGGGAAGCACTTATTTATCTCTGTAGATCTCAAGGATTGGTCTTTGACAACTTATGTGTCAGCAGTAAAAGGACAAACCTCCCTAAGCCAGTTTATATTATTTTTGTGACAGAACTTACACCACAGTGCAACTGTGATGATCTGAATATCCTTGACCCATGGAAAGTGGTACTGTTAGGAGGAGTAGCCTTGTTGGAGGTGAGTTTCGAAGCTCTGTCCATTGCCATTCTTTTCCTAGCAGCCTTCAGATGTAGAACTCTCATCTCTTCCTGAACCATCCTTACCTGGATGCTGCCATGTCATCTTGATGATGATGGGCTGATCTTCTGAATTTATGAGCCAGCTCAATTAAATGTTAATTTTTTTCCCCAACAGTCTCACATAGCCCAAGATGTCCACAGATTCTATGTATAGTTAGAATGACCTTGGGCATCTGATATACCTTTATCTACTTTATGTAGGGCTGAGGATCAAACCCTGACTTCATAAAGGACAGGTAAACTTTCTACCGACAAAGCCAACAGAACCTCAATTGTTCAGCTTGGATATATTTTTCATAGTTTCTTTATATTCTTTCCTCCTTCTCCCCCTTAGTACAAGAGTGAAATGTAAACTCCATAAAGCATAGGGGCTGTTTAATTCACTGTAAACAGCTTCCAAATGCCTTCGAACACCAAGCATTTGATAAATGTTTCTTGAATGAACAGCAAAATTGTCAACACAGTATGAGGCTTTTCATACTGCCAGAGTGGTACAAGGCTGTCAATAAAGGTAGGTGGTTGGTAAGACAATTTGCTAAATACTGTTGGCTTTCTGTTCTTGACTGAATCACCAACAGGGTACAACCTGCTATTTCAATATTCTGAGAGATATAAATAGTTTCGTATAAGTGTGATTTTTCTTTCAATATTTTTATTATTTAAGAAATCATACTCATATATGTGTGTGTCTCTATGTGGATATGTCCAATTGCCTATGCAAACCAGGACGGAACCCTGACTCTCCTGGAGCTGAAGTTATAGGTGGTTGTGAGCTGCTTGGCATGGTTCTTAACTGATAAGCCATTTTTTTTAAGCCCCCCCCCTTTTTTTTCTTGGTTTTTCAAGACAGGGTTGTCTATGTTGCTGTCCTGGAACTTGATCTGTATGCACATAAGGCTGGCTTCATCTCAAGAGATTCACCTGCCTCTGCCTTCCGAGTGCTAAATTTAAAGGTGGCCCTTCTTGCTACAGGATCTTGACTAAGTAGATCAGGCTGCCGTGGCACGTCTATCTAACAAGCTCACTTTGAAATTGTGCCAATTCTCTTGCCTTAGTCTCCTTGAGTACCATTAAAAAATCATTTTTAATCTAATTTTATTATTTTTAATGATATGTCTCAATTCCATTGTTCTTATTGAAGGGGACTCAGAGTCAGCACAGAACATACCCACATAATAGATTCTCAGCACAAGGGAGATTTATTTACTGCAGAAAGATAGGTGGATGCCTCTGGTTTGGGCAAAGACAGCTATGGCCAACTGGCACATAGCCATTTTGTGGGCTCTAGCCAGAATAAAAAAGAAAGGGCGATTAGGGAGATTGCTCCTCCCACCCCCCACCAGAGGGTTAGAGTGGCTGTCTCTTATTGGCTAGAAGAAGGGAGATGAGGTAGCAGGGTTTTCCTCATGTAGCCTGGCAGGTTTGAGTGACCACATCAGGAGCAACAGCTATGGAATCTGATCACAGGTCAAGGAGCACTGTAACAAAGTCATGCTGATGAGGAAAGGTCACAAGGGGTACATTCTGCACAGGCACAGAGAGCAGCTCAGGTGCTGAGCTGTAGTCAAGCTGTTCATTAGTTTTGACAGCATAGCCAGCGAGCCCAAGAACCACAGAAGAGCTGCACGAGTCAGAAGGAAACAGAAACCTGTCTGCACCGGAAGGATGCCTACAGATGCTCAGCAAGTATGAGCCACTGAGAGCTCAGGTAAATCAAAACGTGAATTAAAGCACTGGGATAGTATTTCTGGTACCAAGCATTTACATACTATTATTTTGAGTATTTTAATTATATGGACTACATAATAGAAACATTTTAAAGCATCATAGTGGTTAAAATCTTGCTCTATAATGTTCCTTGGGTAAAGAACTATCAAAGTCACAATTTGCTTAGCTAGAGAGACAGTGTGTGTATGAAAAAACTTATTTCTTTCTCTCTGTCTCTCTCTTCATCTCTCTCTGATATAGCCCAGACTGTTTTTTGAATTCCTTACATAGGAGAGGATGATGTGAACTTCTGTTCCTCCTGTTTCTAATTCCTGAGTTCTTGGATTACAAGTGTGCAGTACCAGCCTCACTTAAGCTGTGCTGAGGATGCGTCCTAGGAGCAAGGCGATCATTTTAACAACTGGATTACTAGAGATGTTTCTTAATGTGACCCATTTCCTATAGAACTTTAGTTAATAAACAATCTGTCCTTTTTAGAAACATAACATTTATATTTAAACTATTGAAAATTAGTAAGATTTTTTTCCCCCATTTGTCCAGGTCTAATTATTGCTCGAATTTCAGTGTAGCCTTTGAATGTATATATTGGGAATATTGGAGTGGCTCTTGGTTGAGGTGACAAACATTTCATTCCGCTATTGTGCTACAGCCCATTCATCTGAATCTCTAAGATGCTGATGCTAAAGAAATAGTTCAGGGGTGAAGAGTGCTTGCTGCTCTTGTAGAAAACCCAGGTTTGCTTCCTAGCACTCATGCTGGGTGGCTTACAACTGACTATAACTCTAGCTTCAAGGGACACACACACACACACAGACACACACACACACACACACTTTGTAAGCTCAAGCAGTGAAGTAAACAAAACTATCTTTAAGAACTTCCTAAAACTGATCAGATTCACTGGTAAGTAAAAGCTCAGAGTCCCTTTCCTAGGAAGCGAGGCTGAGTTGCTAAGACTTTGAGCGGAGAAAAGCTGAAGACCAGACTGAGACCAGAGCGGCTGTCTGGAAAATGCCCAGATCAGCTGCCTGGAGGAAGTTTAGACCAACTGAGGTACATAGAAAGGACACTCTCTAACCTGTCGAGCTGCTTGCTCTGGTTCCACTGTTTGTGCTCCAGGTTCCCAGCTTTGTGAGCTCTTACCCATGCTAGGGTGGGCTCTGGTGACACAGCTATCTTTGAGTCATTTCTGTACCTGTAAGGAACCCCAATAAAACTCGTTGGTCACCAATTGGATGTTGGTGGTGTCTATACTTTGGCCTGTTGTGGGTTCCTTGTTGGGGGTTCCCGAGTGGATGAGTGTTTCATCTCCCAAAGAGATCATATCACGCACACACACTCCATATGAAAGATTAGAAAAACAAAACAAAGCAAAACAACAACAACGATAACAACAAATCCTGAAGCCACACTGAGCTTTCAGATGGGTTCTGGAATACAGATACTATAGTAGCCAAGCTCCAGGCTCAGCTAATTCCCTTAGCAGGGAGGCTCAAGCATTTTCCACATCTACGCTTTTTTTGTTTTGTTTTTTTGTGAAGGAGAACATCTAAATGTTAGGTCTCTGTTGATTGTGTGTGTGTGTGTGTGTGTGTTAAGTGTGTGTGCGTGTGAAAGAATATGAGGTCAGACGACAACCTGCAGTATTTGACTCTTACCCTCATTTTTGGAGCAGAGTATGTAGCCTTGGCGGGCCGTGTCTACCTTGCAGACCAGACTGGCCTCAACTCAGACATCTGCCTGCCTCTGCCTCCCACGTGCTGAGATTAAAGCAGTGCCTCTTGGCTTTCTGCCTCCAGTTTTGCTCTAGCACAGGAACCTCTGCTGAGCCACCTCAAAGGCCCAATTACTGTTTAATAAAGGTAAGAGATCCTCCTGGCTGCTGGGAGAAAGAGACAGGAGTTTGTTTGAGGTCAGGTTGAGCTGTGTAGGAAAATCCTCTCAGAAAAGACCAAACAAACAAACAAAAAAAAAACGGAGAAAGCAAAACCTCACGAACTCTAACCAACAAACAAAACATAAGAACAAAAACCAAACAAAACTTGAAGGGCACTCACTTTACTGGAGCAAGTTTAAGGTGCATGCCCCCAACTTTGGTGACTTCTGTCATGACATTCAAATAAAGCAGTTTATGTCCTAAGACAGTTCACCTAACAAATGAACAGATTCTCACCCTCATCATCCGGCGCACACAGACCCAACTGGAGGAAGTAACCTAGCTCGGACTGGAAGGAGGGTGGTCTTTGGAAGAGACGTCTCATGGGAGATTAGGTATCTCCTGCTTGGAGCTGGCTGTAAAGACTGGTGAACATCTTTATCCAATCAAAAGTGTGCTTTGATTTTCTTGTAGCTGCTGTCTAGGTCAAGAGCAGGGAATCTTAGCTTCCCCTACTCATCCCACCACCCTAAAGCTGTGGGCGCTTCCGACAAAGAACCTGCATTGTAGTGTGAGGTATATGTTGAGCAGACAACATAGCAGTGGCCAGTTCTTACACAAACGGGAAGCTACTAAATTCTCTGGACAGCAGAAGGAGTGAGCCAGGCCTTTCAGCTTTGGCTTCCTCTGTGCTGTTTCCCTAACCGTCCAGCAGTGTTTTGGAAACCCAGCGTAATCTACATTCCCATCAGGTGACACTGTTTAATCTAGCATTCCCTCTTTCACATGTGACCATAGTTCCAGGGACACCCAGGCTCAGGCTTTGAACTTTTCTGGTTGAAAGGGCGCTTCCAACTCCGTAAGACTTTCTTTGGTGGCCTTTCCACTCGCTTTCGGGTAGGTCTGTCGTAACAGGCAACTGTGCGCTGTCTCCCGGGAGGGCCCCATCAGGGGAAGAGTCATTGACCTTGGCTGAAAAAATCCTAGTCTAGTCATGGAGTTAGGCAGCATGGTCTATAGCTGTGAAAGTTACTTCAAATGATACTTTGTTTGAAAATTTGTGTTTGAAGCAAAGGAAAGAAAGGAAGACCAGTGCTTGTCAGGGATACACATGTTTCCAAATGTTTTGACAACTTGAAACTAGAAGCTTTCACCAAAACCAAAGAAGGTTGCAAAGTATTTTTAAAGATAGTAACAGAAAAACAGAGTTTCAAGATATATGTTAGAATTAAAAGGAAGGCTGCCTCTTACTCCCCAGGTTTCTGAAAGACTCAAGAAGGTCGCCGCAGTATTTTTAAAACCCTCTGCATTCCCGCAGTCACATTTTGACATTACTGGGCAGCCAAATTGTACTTTAGAAAACCGCCTTCACGTGCCACACGCATGCACAAAGTAGAGGATATAAACTCCCGTGGATACCACAGCGCGGTACACACTCAGTGCACATCCATTCTGTCTATGGCTTTATTTTCGCGCAATGAGAACTCTTCGGTCAAACCTTCCCGATAGAACCAGCCGACTTGGGCGCACCAACTTCAATTACAGCTTTGCGTTTTCATCGAACCCCTCTCGCCGCCTGCGCGGTGCTCCGGGTCCCGTCCTAGAACTTGCTCCCGGCAGACAAAGCACCTTTCCAGGTACGCTTCCGAGCAGGCGTGTTTCGGTGCATCCGAGGGTGCGGCGCCTTGCACGCGGAGTCCATGCCGGAGCCCGCGCCGAGATCCCGCATCTGCCCGCCGCCTCCCGGGATCGAACTGCCGCGGCTCTCAGAATTTGCTCCGGGCGAAGGGACCCGAGCACCACCCAGGCCGCGGGACAGCCCGGGCTGATGGCTCTGGAACCAATGCGCGGCGAGCCCAGCCCCCAGCGCGGCGAGCCCAACCCCCAGCGCCGCGAGCGAGCGAGGGAGGCTGGGTGGAGGGAGAGCCAGCCAGTGAGGAAGCCGAGTGTGGAACAGCCGCCACCCCCACCGCCGCGCTGCCTCCGCCGCGGCCCCGCCTCTCCGGCGTGCCCCTCCCCCACCCCGTGCTCCTCCTCCTCCCTCTCCCCTCCCAGGCCCCCCTCCCTGTCGCGGTTCCCCTCCCCCTCCAAGGCTCCGGCTCCCTTCCCCCCCTCGCCTCTCCGGCTCTGGGCTCCCTTCCCCCTCCACGGTCCCTTCCCCCACTCCTCCTCCAGGCTCCCCTCCCCCGCGCATCGCTCCAGCTCTTCCTGCACCAGGCTCCCATCCCCCTCCCGGGTCCTCCTCACTTCCTCCCCTCCCCCTCCGGGCGCGCCCCTCCCCTTGTGTCTCTCCCCTCCCCCTCCTCGGGTTCTCCTCCCCTCCCCCCTCCTATCCCCTCCCCCTCCTCGCTCCCTCCTCCCTCCCAGCGCGCCGGGCGCAGGCCGCTCGGGTTTGTTTTGCTGCGCGGCCGCCGCCGCCGCGGGCCCGGAGCTCATTTGTGCCTGGCTGGTCCCCGCGCTCCCCGGTGCCGAGCCGGAGCCGTTGGCCGCTCGCGCGCTTGGCTCTCTCCCTTAGTAACAGCTCCCCTCCTGCCTCGGTGCTGCGCCCTGCCCCCGCGCCCCTCCCCCGCCGGACCCGCCGCCCGCCTGTCAGCGCCCGCACCCCAGGGCGCCTCGGGGTGCCGACGGCGGCCAGGAGGGGAGCGCCGCGTGTCCTGGAGGGGACAGAGTCGCCAAGCAGGTGAGCGCGGCCCGGGGCGGCGGGCGCCGCGAACTTGGCCTGGGTGCGGGGGAGGGGCGGCTGCGCTCACGTGCTGCCCCCCGGGTCGGGGTGGCCGGGCTGCGGGAGGCGCTGGGCTGCGGGCGAGCGGGCGTGGGGGCGCCGGATGGGTGCGGGGCCGCAGCCTCCCAATGCTCGCATGGCGGGGGTTGGGGGGGAGCGGGCCGGGCTCGGGATGGGTGCCCGTCCGCGCTCGGGCGCGCGGGCTGCAGTCTCCTGGTCGCGCACCCCTCGGGCCGTGGGGCGCGGAGACCCCGGGCGGCGGAGGGGACCGCGGGCGGCTGTTGGGGCGCGGGTGGGGGAGGGGCGCGGCCCAGCCTCGCTCGCTCGCTCAGGACGCGCGTGTAGGCACCTTGTGCCTGTGGCCTCTCCACAAGGAGGCCCTGGCCACAGCCTCGCTAAAGTTGGGTCAGAAGTGTATACAGTTGGCAAACTTATTGCCAGCTTCCTGGTAAGTTTCGGGGTGGCACACAAGTCACATTATCTTCTGACACTATAGAGGCCACGTTGTGAGTGTTTGCTGGGTGACTTCCTCTTTGCAACCGACGTCTTTTTTTTTTTTTTTTTTTTTGGAACAGGGGCAGACTTTCATTTAAGTGTAATTCCATGTTGAAAGGCAGCTCGAGGAGAATCATGCATGTGTTAAGAGTGTTCGGTAATTTTGGAAGTTCCCAATTTGGATTAAATTTAGGTTGTGAAAATGGTTTGTTCTGTGTAACATTTGGGTTGGGTGGCTTTTAAGAAACGCTCTCTTTGTTAGGTTACCCAACACTGAAAATAATTTGGTGATCACACACAAGTGTTGGAACGTGGCTAAACATTACATTTCTTTTCTGAGTCTGGAGTTTTCTTAAAACCTTGGACTTCACTGGCCCCAGGCCGAAGGGTTTTCCTACTTATGCCATTTACAGTTAATTAGTGAAGTTTACTGTTGGCTTTCTTGTTTTCCCACGAAAGGACCTTATGCCGGTCTAAACATGTTGCTAAAGTACAATGGGTGAAATGCTGGGTTATTTTTAGTTTGAATCTTGAGATTGAAAGCTCCCCCAACAGTGTAAAGTAAGCTCCTTTTTTGGAGTAATACCGCAAGGCCCCATCTTACTGATTTTAACTTGGGTAGAATGCTTTGCAGTATTTCGATGGCCCACTGAAGGTACTGGATGAGTTTTGGGTTTCCCTGTGTGGTTCCCGTTCGGTTTTGTTAAAACAACACCAATGCTCATTGGAACAGTTCAGCCATCCTGACTTCCTGGGACTGTCTGTTCTCACCACTTTAATAAGTTTATAGTCTGGGGAACTAGGGCATCTTTATCTGCACAGAAAGACTGTGTATCAGTTGGATTGAATCGTGGGAGTTAATGGCGAACTTCCCAAATTATCACTGAGAGTTCTAGAAACAGTTGGCATTTGGCTGTGGGGGAGGGGCGGTAGGTCGAAAGCCTGCCTGAAAGGAGTGAGGCAGGTCGTGTGTGCCCTTCCCCGCTAAGTACATCTGCAGTGTGGAATATTTCTCTCCCAGTTTTGCTGTCCTGTGTGGCATGACGTCTGTAATCACCAACATTAAACACTCAAGTGACTTTTCGTCTCTCCTTTCGTTTGAAGAGTCGGATCTCCAGAATTTAGGACAAACGCTAATCCTGTGAGGGAAGAAACAATGTGTAAAAAGCTAAGCAACTTAATTAACTTGTTAATGACTTCAAAATTCTTGCACTTCACCTTCTTGGAAGCACAGTTCTAATCTGTACCTGTTGTTGACTTAGGAGACTCTGGTGGTAAATAGAGTGGGTTTTTTTTTTTGTTTGTTTATTTTGTTTTTTGTTAGTATTGGGAACTGAGCCTGGAGCCTCACTCAAGCTAAGCAAGTGCTCTACCACTAAGCTGCTGCCCGGCCTTGAGATTATATTTTTTTTATTGACTTTCTTTGAAGAATGGTTAAACATTTTAACTTTTTACATAAACCCAAGGACCTCTTTTGATACTTGTATAGTCTCCGGCTAATTAAGGTCTTTGCAAGACCGATTATCATAATACCTGTCTGCCAGGAGACCCAGAAATAACTGCTTCCTGTGAATACTGGTAAGCTTTCCGGCGAGTGAGCAGGCAGGATAGCTACTGCTTTATAAACATGGGGTCTCTGATGAAAAGGGTGTGACACGCGGACCTTTGAAGCTGGAACCTGTTGAGTAAATGTGCTAGTTCACCTACGGGGGCTGAAGTGTAACTGCTGTGTGGTCTCCACCGTTTCTCAGGTCGCTGAGCACCTGTAGATGGGGTTGAAACAATTTGTTACTTACTTAAACACAGAGGGAAATGCTTTGGAACTCAGGGGAGAGAGATGGTAGAAACCTTGGCTCTGGCTACGACTGTTTTTCTTCTAGTACATGTAAATTTGACTCATTTTCAGAAATATTTACAGCGTACATCTCTGAAGTGGGAAGTGGAAAGCAGTGAGCAGGGGACACGTGTATTTTTGTCCTCGGACCTTCTTCTGGGCTTCACTTTGCCTGCTGAACTGCCACCAGTGGAGACTTAGGATGGTCAGGAGGTCTGAGTACTTACTGCCTGTGGCATCTTAGTAAGAGTACAGTTTATTGCCTGTTTACCAGAGAGCCAGAGGACAGGGATTCTGCCTGAGCCAACCCCAGGAAGGTGTGAGGCCCTGCTTGTCATTCAGGCGTTCAGACTGATCCCCTGTGGTCAGTCTGGGGTTGGCTTTCTCTGAGATGGGATGGAAAGGTGCTCCAAGGTGTTTATTATTAGGCTTTGAAGAGGCCTCGATCCAGGTCTTTCTGACCCTTGTACCATGCTCTTTCTGGATGCCTGTCTGTGACACACTTCCCTGTTGCCTTGCCATGCTTGGGTTTCTGACTTCCTGACAGACTTGTTTCTAATTGGGATGGCCTCTGAGGTACCTCTATCAGGACATGGCACTGGTGGGTGAATAGTCTAAAAGTTCTGGCACCATGTTTAAAAGCCTTCTAACTGCGTGTTGCATTGTAGTGTAGTGGCCTGAGCAAGGGTGCTTTTGGTGACTACTCAGTCTCTGTCCCTCACAGGTGATGCCTGAAGTTTTCGCCTTGTATCATTGAGTTGAGACGATGGAGCTGGTGAACTGTAGTTTTCAGAAGTGTCTGACATGCCATGTGTCGCCAGAGTGTCAAACTTCTTTGTGTTACTTTTTACATCTTGTTCCTCCTTTCCACTGGGACATAATGCCATGAAAAGCCCTTGGCAAGTCTGTTTCCTGAGTTCCTGGGCAACATTCTTGAAATGAACAGCATAATTTATTTATTCTCAAAGTTGTGCTTGAGGCTTGCTCATGAAGAATTAGACTGTACTGTCAACAATCCCTGGGCCCATCCATTTTCTTGGTTGGCGTGGTCATATGGGCAGATGGGTAGGTGGTAGGTGGGTGGGGTGGGGTACAGGGGTGGTCCCATGCCTCACTTACTGTCTCTATCTGTGTGTCCCACTGAAAACAATTTTCAAGTTTTTAAAATGAAAAGGAATTCTTGAAGCTGAGTTGAGCAGGACTTGCAGTGGGTGTTGCAGTAGACGGTTCTGTGCCCTCTGGCCCTGATCGGTTGTGAGTCTGCACTCTGTCTAAAGCCGTCTAGACAGCTTTCCTCAGGTCTTAGTGCTCAGCGGCACTAGTGCTGTGTGGTGAGTGTCGGTGTGTCAGAACTGTGCGGGTGCTTTGACAAGTCCTTGTGACAGTATGAGCAGCTGGTACCCTAAATTTAACTAAGGAACAGGCTCAGGTGCTGAGCGGCAGTGGCAGCGGCTCTGAGGCCAGTGTCTTCTGGCATGGAGTCCACAGGAAGTCCACGGATGCGAGAGAGTTTGGGTTTGGTCTTTGTGTTACCGTTTCTGTTTTTCTGGACAGATTTGTTCTCACAGTGTCAACTGTTTAACTGATTGTCATCATAGGTCCCTCCTGGAACACCCAGAATGATTGCCTCTAACCAACTGTCTAAGGTCATGGGCTTCGGCCTGGCTTTTAGGGCTCTTTTCGACCTGTTCCATTTTCCCATGCTCCTCTCTGGCGCCTCTCAGATCCTGTTGCCCTGTCCGTTACCACCTGATTTTGCCCCGCCCTTCCTTTCCCTTGGCTTTTTTGTCTAGTTTTAGCTCCACGCCCTGAGAAGTATGGTTTGCAGTCAAGACATGTTCTCTGACCCCATTGCATTTAATGCGTGTAGCAGCCTTTCTCTCTTGCTTTCTTTGTGGATGTAGGCTGAGTTGTGCCACTGTGTGCTGCTGTGCCTCTTAGGGGAAGACGTGTTGAAGTATTTGATTGGTGTATCATGAACTCAAATAGGGTTTTCATGTAAGATGGGCTGTTTCTCTAAGGCCTGTGTTAGAGTGAGCACTGACATCCCTGCCTGTGCCATTGATGGACTAGAATCCATGGTGTAGGAGTATTGTAGACATGGGCCTGTTCTGTCATCTCAGTTTTTATGCTGCTGGGAGTGGGCAAGGGAGAAAACTTGCTTCATTCTTGTGTTCCGTGCTCCAGACAGTTTCTCTGTGTAGCTCTGACTCTCCTGGAATTTGCTCTGAAGACCAGGCTAGCCTTGAACTCAGAGATCTGGTTGGCAGGACATTCACCTACCACTGCCTCCTAAGTGACAGATCAGAGGTGTGGTAGGTTTGTCCTTTGACCTGGAATAGTAGCTGCAGTGTTAAGGGGACTGTAAGTCCAGTTAGGAATTTTGTCACCTAATCAGCTTCATCCCATTGCGTGTGCTGGCTGCTGCTTATCCGAAGTGCCCAGGACTCAGAAATGTTTTGTACTTTTTATTTTCACTCAGAGTTTTGCATGTGCATCATGGGATCTTGGCCATGGAATCTGAGTGTGAACGTGAAGGTCATCTTTGTCTCCTGTGCACAGCATAAAGTGATATTTTATCCTGTTTTGTCACCCGAGGTCGGGGTACACTGTATTTGGGTCTGGTTGGTAAAAATCTTTTCGGATTTTTGGTTTTTCTAATCAAGGATGTTCAACCTGTGTGTATGCCAGGCATGATACTTCAGAGTCTGGAATGTGTGTGTGTCGAGACAGGATCTCATTCTGTAGCTCCGGTATCCTTTGAAGTGAGCATAGCTGAGGCCAGTCTTAGTTTCTGCTCTTCTGCATTGCTGCTGTTGGAAGTGTGCTACTCTGGTTGTGGCTTCCTTCAAAGATGTACGGGACTTTGCTTTCTAGATGTTCTAGAGTTCTTTGGTGTGCATATGTATACTTTGGAAAGGGTCTCACTGTATCTATCTATCTATCTATCTATCTATCTATCTATCTATCTATCTATCTAATCTCATCTGGTCAGGATCGCTTAGTAGTCCTGCCTTTGCCTCCTGAGTGGCACTACCACACCCTACTAGCACTTAATAGCTTTCTCTTGGCTTTTCTTTTAACACAGTCTTTTCTTAGCCAGGTACCTAAATAAAATTGTGTCTTTAGCTTTCTTTGGTTATAACATTCTAATGAACTCAAAGACTGGAGCTTGATGTGCACCATCACTTTGAACATACTAGCATTTAAGGTCTATTCAGGGCACGTGTGTGTCATCTACCAGAAGGCCCTGTCTTCCCTATCTTCTCTCTGAAGGTTTTTATGGCACAACGGTGCTGTATTCAATTCTAAGGGGTAATTAACTCTAAAGGCAATTGATTTGATGTTATGTCCTCTCGAAATGTCTAATTTAGAGTTTTAAAATGTGTGCTTTCCAGCATAATTTTGAGTGAACAAAGCGAGTTGAGTGCTGCTCAGAAACTAGCTCAGAAGGTGCACACAGCATGCATGGCCTCCAGAGAACCCAGAGGGAGGAAGAAACTGAAGGAATGTGGGGAGGACTGGATGCTGGTTGAGTGGGCACCAGACAGTGGAACTGTGGAGTCTGCCCCTTGTGCGTGGACTCCTCCCTGTGTTTCCTTGAGGAGGTAGAATTTAAAAGCCAGGAGAGAACTTGGTGAAGTCAGAGATGACCATTGTAGCATACTTAACATTTTCTTCCTGAGTTTAGAGACAATGTGTTGCTCTGTAGGCTGTTTGATCTTGAACCCCCCAACCTCAGCCTCCCAACTATGGGATACAGATTTGTCTACCAAACTTTTCCTCCCTCCTACATATCTCATGTAGGCTGACTTTGAACTCTGCTCCTCCTGCCTGTCTCTCTAATGCTGGGATTGTAGGTTGAGATAGCATGACTGGTTCTTTTTTTCCTATATTTTAAGTAAAGATGTAGTTCAAAAAAGCTGGGGTTACAATAGGGTACTGAATGGTCTGTTCGTGCACCACACAGGGTTTTCTCCAGGGCTTCATGCTTAGTAACCTAGCACTTGGGGTCTTTTTTTTTCTTCTCGGAGGTCAAAGGTATTAGTGGTTTCTTCTCTATGCCCTAGAAGTTAGGCAGTATGGAGAGGCAGTCAGTGAGTCTTTAGGTTTACAGATTTGTGGTTCCCTTATTACTGTATGTTTCCTTGACTGTGGCAGCATTTTCCCGTGGATCCAGTGCTAAGCCAAGACTTTCCTGGGTTTTTGGCTTGACTTCTGGACTCAGTTCTTTCTTCCCTCCCTGGGTGCTGGATTCAGGGCTTCAGGCATGGAGGCAGGGCCTGTTTGCCCATGACCTATCTTTCCAGCCCTTTTATTTCTTCTTGCCTGGGGATTGAGCCCAACAGATGATTAACACCCCTGCCCCCAAGACCATGGTTACAGAGGGGAAATCATTTAGCTTCTGTAAATTTATATCGCAGTAATGAACTGAAATACTACCTGAGGTTTTCTCACTCAACTAAGAATTGAGTATGTCACTTCTGTGTTGGGTGTCAAGTCTGTCAATTAAAAACATTAGACGTGTGTGTGTGTGTGTGTGTGTGTGTGTGTGTGTGTGTGTATGTGTGTGTGTGTGTTATACTGTGTATTCAAGTTAGAGGACAAGCTGCGGCATGCACTTTTGTCCTACCATGTCAGTTCTAGGGATCAGTCTCAGCCATTTTGCCAGCTCCAAGTCGGTTATTTATTTCATTATATTTTGTTTCAGAGACAAAGGCTCATGCTAACCCAGCAGGTCTTGTTACATAGCTGGTGCTGGTGTCTTGAGCTGCTGGACGCTTCTGTTTCCCAGATGCTGGGGTTGTAGGTATGCTTTAGCATGCCCAATTCAGCCTTGTAAAATTCTACTTCACCTGCATGTAATATTTATTTTAGATATTGGAAGTTAGAGGACAACCTGGAGGAATCTGTTCTTCCATGTGTGTCCTGGCAATTGAACTCAGATCTTTAGGGTTGGTGGTGTACCCGTTGAGCCATCCATCTTGCCAGCCCTCTGTTAGGCATTTTTAAATGTTCTAGGCTAATTGTAGTTAGTTGCCTCTAATTCCAGGGATGGAGGCAGAGGGAGGTGGATATCTTTAAGTTCAAGGTTAACCTGGTCTACAAAGCCAGTGAGACCTTGCCTCAGATAAAAAGAAGAAAAAGAGACTCTTTTAATTTGGATAATTAGAAGAGCCAGGCACAGTAGCTCAGGCCTATAATTTCCAAATTCAGGAGGTGCAGGCAAGGGGTTGCCTGTTCAAGGCTAATCCTGGGTTGTTCGGCAAACATGCAAACCGTTAAGGACTCAGACCTGTTATTTTTCTCCCACCTTTCCACTCCGTTCAGAAAGAGCCCTGCATTTCTTGTAGCGCTTCATATTTATTCCTCAGATTCTTTCACGGAGTTAGAGTGTCATATGATGAAATGCGTTGGGATATTTCGGTTGTTGGGTTTTGTTTTCAAGACTGCGATCTTACTATATACAAATCTGGTTAACCTGGAATTTGTTGTGTTGACCAGGCTGGCCTTGAATTCACAGAACTCCACTTGTCTCTGCCTCACAGATGCTTAGTAAAGGCCTTTGCCACCACACCACATGTTATTGTAGCTGGGTCTTTTTTAAAGTTGATAAGTAGAAATAAAAAGTTCTAGTTGTCCAGAAAGACTCAGTATTCTTATTTCAGAGGCACTACTTTGTCAGAGGTTTGGTCATCAGGTGAGAATGGATGACTTGTAGGCTGGTAGTTGGTTTTGGCATTATGGTAATTTGGGTTTGGTAGGATTGTTGCCTGGATCTTATATAACATGGGGACTCCATTGACTCCAAGGAAACATCAGATTTCCTTCTCTTTTGCTTTCGGTTGCAGGTGCTGACACTTAGCCGTGTGTCCTGTACCTACCCACTAGGAATTTAGGTTGCTGGTGCAGGAGCTCGATTCCAGCTCATTTTTAGCTTCAGCTGGAGTAACTTGAACGCTCTGTTCTCATGCTAAAGATTGCGGTATTGATGCATGGCAGCCTTCCTAAGGCAGTAACTGAAGGTAGTAACTGGAGGCCAGACAGGGTCTGTTGGAATTAACAGCAAACTTTAATCTAGCATGTTACTGGCTCCAGGAAGTGCTGACTTGATCTTGTCCCTCCTATTTATCTGTAGATGGTTTTGTGAGATCACGTGTGACTATTCCAGTTGGCTTGCACATCTGGAACTGGAAGTAAAGGATAGGTCTTTGTTCATGGATTGGCTGTGAGGACTGAAATGAGGATGCGTGTTAAAGGAATTAGTCAGGGGCTGGCAAGGCAGAGGTCTCAGTTGATTGATGCTGTTGCCTCACACCCTTTAACATTAAAAGAGATGTTTTTAAAATATGTGTCTGCTGAGTGTAGGCTTGGGCGTGTCAGTACAGTGCCCTCTGAGGCTGGGGATGGGTGTCTTACCTGTAGTCACACATGGCCGTGAGCTGCCTGATAAGGGTGCTGAGAGCTGACCTCTGGTCCTCAGCAAACCATGTCTACATGGTCTTTGTATGGGAAGTAGCAGTGTAGCCAAGAAGATTGGGTGGTGTAGAGTTTTGCTGTGTTGTAAATATGTAGAGTTTTCTTTTATGATTGATTTTGTTTTGTTTTTGTTTTGGAGGCAGGTTTTTAGGTAGTCTAGTTTGATTACACAGTAGAGATTAACCTTGGCACTTATAGGGATCTGAAACCATGCTTGTCACAGACATGCTGCTTTATGTTTGTGCTGCTTTTATATTTTGCTAACTGATGCTTCAAGAGGAAAGTTGCTACCTTAGTGGTAAGTTGTACACCTTTCTCCAGACCTGGGTCAGTCATTTCCCATGTGTATGTAAATGTCATGATAAACTATGATGTCATTGGTATTCAGTGAACTCTGGAGGAAACAACATGGTTTGTGTGCCCAGAAGTAACTGAAATAACTAGGCACACAGGAGTTCAGGGCTACAGTCATTTTCTGTACTTCTCCTGATTGTTCCTCTCCCCCAGGTTTGGTTGTACCCCCCATATCTCCACTCTTACCTCAATTCCCACCTTCATGCTTGCCCGCTAGTGCTCTCTCTCTTTAAGTTTACCTTTCTCAAAACCCTAATTAGTCCCAATTTCTGCTCCTCATATACACATTGGTGTGCTGTTGGCAAGTGGAGCATTGCTGACGTACCCTTTTAGAAAACGGATGGTCCCTCTTCCAGAAGCCATCAACTGTCATTAATAACTTTGGGGTGGGGGCTAATGGGCCCTTTCCAGTCTTACTGGAATGTTGGTCTGCCTTGATAATCATGCAGGTCTTACACAGGCAGCCACAGCAGCGGAGACTTTATGAGGGCATCAGTCCTGCCATGTTTAGAGACTGTTTAACATAGTCCTGCTGAGCCTCCGGTTCGTGCAGTCCTTCCCTACCCTGAACTCTGGGAACCCATGTATAGCCGAGTACTCCATGGTATTTCTTTTCTGACCAGTTGTGTGATAACTATCCACTGCGCAAAGAAGCCGTCTCATAAGGCCTGAGTGCCACACTAATATGTGGGTACAGATCTATTCATCCAGAGCTGGTTGGACATGTCCATTTAGCAATGCAGTAGTATTATCACCTCTGGTGTTTAAAACTCTGAAGCCATGGGTTCTTCGCTAACGTTAGAGTGGAACTGGCCCTGGAACCAATTAAAGGAAAAAAAGAGAAAACCAGTGGCTACCCCTGTAACACACTGTGCCACTATTGGACCTATGGGCACATCCTAACTAGGCAGGATATTGTTAAAGCTCATGGAGTTCGCAGTGGGGTGCGGTTGTTAGGAGGTTTCTTCCGCAGCCTAGATAACAACTTGGAGGACTATGAAAGTGAGCAAGCAGGGAGAAAGCTAGTCACCAGCGTCATTTCTCCATGTCCTGTGACCATTTTTTTTAAATGCATAAATAAATTCTAATATTTGATAATATTTTGTTATTAATTCAGTGAACTTGGGAACTGTGGATTTGAGGTAATGTAGAAATTTAATTTTCCATGTTTATGAGTTTAGAATCAGTATTCAGAATAGGATGAAAGTTGACATTCTAAATGGTAGAACTCAGACAAATCAGTTATAGTCATATTTATTGTTCCATACCCTTGACTTTGTAGTCCAGGCTAGTCCTGAGCTGATTTTCTTTCCTTAGCCTCCTGAGGGTTGTCATCATAGGTGAGTCATTGTTCCTGACTTTCTCTAAACGTCTTGTCTTGGGGTCTGTGATCCGTCACTAGTTTCTAGCCCAGATATCTGCAGACTCCTTGCTGTAGTTGTCTATTTGTAACCAGGTAGGGTCTTCCTGAGGACACTTGTGACCAGTGCTCACCTGGAGCTCCTGATGAAGTACAAACTGCAGACTGCTCATACTGCATTGGAGAGGCTTTCCAAATGATGTGAGGGGTTTCTGGCCCCTCCAGAACTTTGAAGGCCATATAAGCCCAGAAAAGAGGTTGGTCTACCAGTACCTTGCTCCTCAGACTATCAGGCTCTGCTTGGGTGTCCTGTTTGCAGGTTGGCCACCTCTAGAATTTTTTTGGGGGGAGTGGGGGAATAGGAACAGCTCATATATGCTGTTAAAACCAGGAATATTCTCAAAACTGAGGTAGAGAAAGAAGACTTGGACCTGAGGTTACTAGTTGTCGCTGATTGAGTCATTGTCTGGTCTTCTGTGTTGGTTCCTGACTCCCTGTTCTTTGCAATCTGGTTCCCTGCTAAAACCATTTCTCTTTAGTTCTGGTCTTTAGATGTAAGCGCTTGGTCCACCTAATGCCTCAGGTGGCCCGCCCTTTCACTGTACATGTAGGGCTTTGAGGCTATACAGTGCACAAGTAATTAATTCTGTCTCCCACTAGTTCTGGAGTAACTTGCTGTGTCATGGAAGGAAGATTACTTTCTTCTCGAGTCTCTGTTGAATATTGGCTCATGGCAGACCTCCTTCACTTCATGATTATGAGTTGCAACAAAACAGATGGAAATGAAAAGAGAGGGTCAGAGTTGGGAGAAATAGAAGTAGCTCCCACAGTTGTGGTCACGTCCTTAGCTACTACTGATACCTACTCCTAGATAATCCAAAGCGTTGGCTACTGGAGATGTGTGGAGTAGAGGGATGTGCGGGGTAAGTTGCTGACTGAGCTGTCAGGATTTGGCGTTTTCAAATAATCTGTCAGAAGGGAACGTCTTGGTTATTTTTTCAGAACAAGATCTGCATGTGAGAAGACAGGGCTTCCAGTTTACAAATGAACTAAAGTGATTACCACAATACTTCTTTGATATTTTTTATGAATTAAAAAATTTACCAGTAAATTGTAAATTAGGAAGGGTATTGCAATGAGAGATCTGTGTGGCACTTTGCCCTGGTGTTGTTCTGTGTGGCAGTCAGGAGGGATTTGTTCCTTTGGGCTCTTCCTTTTGTACTCTCCTGTTCTTTTAGGTGGGTAACGACCCCTTGTAGCTGTACTGTTTTCTTGGGGATGTGTTTTGAGCTTGTTCATTTTCAGTCTCTTGCCTTTTTGGGTCAGCTCTTGTGCAGAGCAGGCTGCCGCACTTCATGACTCCTTTGTCTTTCTTGTGTTTCTTTGTCAGATGACTCCAGTGGACTATTATCTTTAAGCAAACATTTGAGGTCAGCCAGTGAGGTAAGGTTGCTTACTTTCAAGACTCATAGCTTTCATTGAGCCCATAGGACTCACACGTTGGAATGAGAGAAACGACTTCTCGAAGTTGTCCTCTGATCTCCACTGTGCATGGTGGCACTGGGCCCACACGCACATATGACATCACATATATGTGTACGTATATGTGTAACTATGGCTGTGGTTTGAAGCTGCCTGAGGGTCTAGTTGTCAGTGGATAGTAGGACGAAAGGTGCCGAGTTCAGGGACCAAGGCAAGTTTGGAATCATTCACTTATTTCCTTTCCTTACAGAATACTATACATTTCTCATGGCTTTAAGTAGAGTGGAAATTTGAGGACAACCTCAAAAAGAAAGGCTCATGCTGTAGAAAAGAGGGAAGTTCTGTGGCTGTAATGTGACAGTTGATCTGGCTTCTGCACCCTCCCTTCGTGAACCATAGCAACTCAGGACCTATTCCTTTTCAGGGCTGCTCCCTCCTTTTTCCTTTTTGGGAGAGAGCCCCACACTATAGTCTTGCTGGCCTGGAAAATAATTTGTAGACTAGTTTGGCCTCACACAAGCAGTTATGCCCCTGCCCCGGCTCCTGCTTCCCTGGTGCTGGAACTACTCTAAGGGCTCCAAGCTTTGAGTCTTACTATATCAGTACCCCAGGGATTAGATTCTGCTCAAGTCTTGTTCAGCAAACAGTCTGGTTTTTGTTTTTCTACCTGAAATTAAACATTTTTCTCATGAAAAATTAGCCACTAAAATTTTTATTGTTTTAATTTGGATTGTGAATTTTGGTAATGTTTGTTTTAAAGTTGTATAAAGGTCCATGATTCACCAAAGAACGATGCCCTGGACTCAAATGTATGTAAAAGCAGAGTGTTTTATTAGAAACTCAGCACGCTGGCGTCCCCCATCACCGGAATAGAGAGCTTCCAGGCCTGATTGAAAGCACACACTAGGGAACTCTGGGGCAGGTGACCCTTACGTAAATTTGTTGGGTCCTGTCTAAGGACATTCTACTTCTGGGCTGTGGACACTGGAAACTTGCTGGGGGATGTCAGCAAACTGACATTGTTCTTTTCTCAGGCCAGGTGGTGGGGCAGCTTCTGAGGCCTGGACTTGCCTGTAATTGCCCAGTTCTTGGAAACAGACTTAGGCCTACTGTCCTTAATTGTCGATTTGAAGCCTGTCAGAAATCAGCCCAGCCTTCTCAGTTGTATGGGTTTTGAATGCCCCATTTTTCTGTTTTAAGTTCCTGTTATCTACAGCATTTGATTTTTCGTACATTGGAGTTTTCCATCAATCCGAGTTGCATTGAGAATATGTAGCAGAAACACCTTCATGTGCTGACCAAGCCAACTCAGACAGTCAACAGGTTCTCCAGGGCAGGAGCAAGAAGAAAAATTATATTAAAAAGAAAAAGGATAATTAGACAACACTGTAGCAAGACCCCAGCCAGTTCCGAGGCTGAGGCAGGTTTATGTTTTCCAACCTGCTTTTATACCATTTTAATTCCATGCAAGTAATAAAGTGAGTTTAGGTTAAGGGAACGAGCAAGTCAATTGACACAGAGTCCTGGAACAAGCCAGGCTATAAACAAAGCATGGTCACTGTTTCTAAGGGCTTATCAGGATGACCAAGATGGCTGAGCCCACTTCCCTATCCTAACCCAAAGTCAGATTCTTGCCTGAAGCCTACTTCTTTGTTCTAGTCTAAAATCAGATTCCTGCCAGAGCTTACTTCTCTGTCCTGGCCCAGTGTCAAATTCCTGCTTGTAGGAGCCTATTTTGTTCAGGCCCAGTATCAAATTCTTGCCAAAGGCCCCAAAAGCTCCACAATGTGCTGCTGTATGGTACTGTGGAGATGTTTATTGAAATCTGTTGTTTTCCCTTTCTGTTTCTTCAAAACGGGTCAGAATCTGTAATTTCAACAAGGCAGTCGGGAGGAGGATTGCAACCAATAGCTAGCCAGGTCTACATACTGAGTCCTGGATAGCCAGGTCTACATACTGAGTCCTGGATAGCCAGGTCTACATACTGAGTCCTGGATAGCCAGGTCTACATACTGAGTCCTGGATAGCCAGGTCTACATACTGAGTCCTGGATAGCCAGGGCTGCATACTGAGTCCTGGATAGCCAGGGCTGCATGGTGAGATTTGGCCCTAAAAATTCAACCAACAAACACAAAGGCTGAGCATCGTGGTCCAGCGTCCACACCTGTAATGCTAACACTTTTGAGGTGAAAGCAAGAGGGTCAGCAATTAAAGGCTAGCCTTGGCTACAGAGTAAGTTCAAGTCAGCCTGGGCTATGTGATATTGTGGCACACAATACCACCACCACCACCACCATCACCACCACCACCACCATCACCATCATCACCACCACCACCACCACCATCACCATCATCATCACCACCACCACCACCATCATCACCACCACCACCATCATCACCATCACCACCACCACCACCACCACCACCATCACCACCACCACCACCACCACCACCACCACCACCACCACCACCACAACCACCTTAATGAATCAAATGTGATGAATACAACGCAAAGTGGGGACAGTTTATATGTGAGGACTGCCCTTTCCTGACTGCACATCCCTCTGGCCCTAAACAAGCCCTAAGCAAGCTTTCAAAAGGATTGATTCAAGAAGGGGGCCTCTTCAACATAATACAATACTGCTGAATTACTCCCTTAGGGAAGAACAGCTAGGCTGTCTGTACAGCTCTAACCAGACCTGAGTCCCAGGAAGGTCTTGATACAACAGTCTAGCTATTTTCACTCCTTCGTAATAGTCTGGTCCTTTAATGACTTTGAAGCATAAGGCCGTATCTGAATTTAAGGGCTGCTTTACCTGGGAAATCTCTGAAGGGCTCTGAGCAGTGTAGCTTAAGAAGGGATCCCATAGTTGTATTAGAATTTGTTGCTTCCAAGCGCCAGAGGAGTTTGGGGGACTGACTGAGAAAGCCATTTATAGTTGGAAGACAGGGCCTTCAGTCCACTCTGGATGCTAGTTATGATTGCCATTTACCTAGAAGTGCCATTTATCCATCTCTTCAGCTCTGTCACAGCTTTTTCAAATGAACCTGTTTTTAAATGAAGACAGGCTTCTCTTTTGATAACATCTGTAATTTTCTAACGTTTGTGTAGGGAGTAGGGTGCTGATGGAGGCTGTCCTCAGAAGAAGCTCCACGGTAGGGATGGGCTGGCACTTAAGGCACTTGGGGGAGAGCAGCAAGTTCTTCATACAAATATTGAGGACATTGTATTTTTTTCTTTTTTCTTTTTTTTTTTTTAAGATTTATTTATTATAGGTAAGCACACTGTAGCTTTCTTCAGACATGCCAGAAGAAAGCATCAGATCTCATTACAGATGGTTGTGAGCCACCATGTAGTTGCTGGGATTTGAACTCAGGACCTCTGGAAGAACAGTCAGTGCTCTTAACCACAGAGCCATCTCTCCAGCCCGACATTGTAATTTCTGAGGAAGGAAATCTAATTAAGGTTTATTCTAAGACTTTGATCTCAGTAATGGGAGGGAGAGACAGGCAGATCTCTCTGTGAGTTAGAAACTAGCCTGGTCTACAGAGAGAGTTCCAGGATAACCAGGGTTACACAGAGAAGCCCTGTCTGGAAATAAAAAAGATTTATTCTGTTTATTTTATGGTATGTGTCTGCATTTATTTTTACGCGTGCTTTTGTGCATGTGAGTGCAGCTGCTCATGGAGGCCAGAGGCTTCAGAAAGCCTCTTCTGGGTCAGAAGTTATGCTGCCTGTCTTGGGTTTTGGTAACCAGAGTAGGGTTTTCTATATGAATAGTACATGCTCTTGCCCACTGAGCCATCTCCTCAGCCTTACTTACACTATATTTAAATAATCTCAGTGTATAAAAATTTTTTAAGAAAATACTCAGCTCACCAAAGTAAAATGAGTTGCTGTGTAAAGTAAGCCTACTATGACCTAAGACATTTTTTTCTTCTTTTTTTTGGGGGTGGGTTTACTCTATCCCATGGTGGTCTGAACCTGTTTTGTAGCCCAGGCTAACTGCAAGGTTGGGGTGACTTCCTCTTGTTCCCTCCCCTCCTTGTAGGATGTGCACAGCGAGTCGCCACCGCTGGCTGCCTCCTGTGATTGTCATTTGCTTCCTTCTTGCCACCCTGGACTCTGACTTGTCTTTAGCATTTCATGACTCTCAGCTCTTTAATTACATACATGACTTAAACATGCTGGTCGGATTACATGGAAGATGTACAGTACTGATACATTTCTCAGATAGCTCAGTTAAAATTAACCTTGAAGATTCATAGCTAGCTGAAGAGAAAGCTGTGTTTGTTTCCATGAGGAGAACTAGTCACGTGCTCTCACACTACAGAGACTACTAAAAGAAATACCAACTAACCAAACTCAGGACCGAGAAGCATTTTTTTCCTCTAATATATAATTGGCAGGACGGTTCTGAAGATCAAGCTGTGTTTAAGTATTAAAGTTTCACCTTGCTCTGTGTGCATTTTAGAAACATTGTATTAAAATATATTAAATAATGGGAAAATGCTCTTTGCATTTGTAATTTTTAAAGCAAAGTCACTTCATTTGTCCTGTGTAAAACTAAACACTGAGAGCTGCAGGAGACGGCCTCTCTAAACAATGACCCGTCTGCACAAGGTGAAAGGTTTTCTGAGCCAGAATGATTGTGAGTGAAGGGCAGGAAAAGTGGATGTGGCAGAGACTTACCAGCTTGGGCTTTTCTGCCAAGTGGTTTAGGTTATGTCTTAAGGGGATAGGGCAGGAGCAGGAGGGCGGAGGCAGGAGAGCTTCTGCCTTGCCAGAGGGCACTTTACTTTTTATGAGGGGAAACTTCGAGGATTGTTGTAAGCAGAACATCAGGGCTTCAGCTGGGCACCTGGTGTAAGGTGGGAAGGGACACTAATTCTGCAGAGTAAGGACGTTCATTGGTGCAGTGGTAGATGTGCTGCTCTGTGGCTTTTGTTGCAGCTCCAATTTTGGAGAGTAGAGAAAGAAAGACTGTTGTCGCATTGGGTATGGACAGAGCCTCAATCAGGACTTGGAGAGACTGCAGGACAGTGGGGAGTGAGGAGCCCTCATTTGAGGTCTGCCTCCTAGAGCTAGACTGTTAGGAACTGATTCTAGTTGGTGTAATTGTTACTGAGCTTGCTTTAGAAACTTTCTTTTCTTTTTCCTTCCTACCTACCTACCTGTGCTCCTTCTTTTGTTTGTTCATTTGTTCCTTCCTTCCTTTCTTTTCTTTCTTTTTCTTTTTCTTTTTCTTTTTTTTTTTTGAGGTGGAATCTGATGTGCACCTGATTACTGAGCTTCCTGCCTTTACCACGAAAGTGCTAGGATTACAGACTTGCTACCATACCAATAGTTTAAAAGTCTGTTGTTATTGTCTTTTGGAGTCCTGGGTATGAACAGTCCTTGTCCCTGAGGCAGATGCCCTACCTCAGGGCCACAGGTGTAGCCCTTCACTACAATTATTTTAATAAAATTAAAAGTTTTTAATTTTTCCTGAATTATCTATACGTGATTGTAATTACACTTGTGTGTGCTTGCTATTGTGGATTTATTTTATTTTCGGAGGAGTTTTATGTTTATAGGGTGGCTTTCCTTTGTACATTTATTTATTGCCTTCTCCAGTGTTTCCCAGGTCACTCACTGGTTTCTGTCTGATATTCCGGGATCCTGTCCTGTTTTCTGTCTTCTTACACTCCTGATTTCTTAGGATTTCTTTCTTAGTTTTGACTGTCTTGACACTTTTGAAAAGCATTTCTTTGTCTGATTTTCTTTGCACTGAGGCTGTGGGTATTTGGGGATGTCTCAAATGTTCCTATTTCATTTTGTCTCATCTAGGGTTCGTGTTTCCTGTGGGTGTCCTAAGATAATGCTAAAGTTGATCACTTGACTCCCTTCCCATGTCAGGTGTTGTCAGGGGAAGCGATGGTTCTGTGCTCCACTATGGAGGCTCAGCTCATGGGAGATCAGTGTCTCGCTTGTGTAAAGCCTCCAGTCAGTTCCCAGCTCAAACAGAGACTGTGAAGTGAAGAAGGTACAAAAGGCCTTTTCTTTCTGTAGCATTTTGGTACCTGCATCCACAGCAGGTCTTTTCTGGGCAATGGCTGGATTGGTTTGGATTTTTTTTCCTTTATGAGAGTGTTTCTATTTGTTTACCCGCTCTGTCATGCCTCTGTGGTCCTGTGTGGATTTCGTGTGTGTAGTATTACAGTGTGGTACAGTTGCTGAAAGGTGTTCTTCTGTTCCTCAGGTTCCTGTTTTTGTGAGGTAAGTTCTCATGTAGCCCTGTACTACATTAACCAAGTTGGCCTTGCACTCAGATCTTCCTACCTCTCTTCCTGTCTTAGTGAGGGTTTTAGTGCTGTGAAGAGACCCCGTGACCAAGCCAGCTCTTATTAAAGACACCATTCAATTGGGGCTGGCTTACAGGTTCAGAGGTTCAGTCCACTATCGTCAAGACGGGGCTATGGAAGCATCCAGGCAGGCATGGTGCAGGAGGAGCTGAGAGTTCTTACAGCTTTCATTTGAAGGCTGCTAGGAGCAACTGGCTTCAGGCAGCTAGGGCAAGAGTCTTAAAGCCCATACCTACAATGACACACATACTCCAATAAGGCCACACCTACAAATAGTGCCACTCCCTGAGCCAAGCATATTCAAACCACCACATTTCCCAAGTGCTGGGATTAAAGGCACAGGCCACTGGTGTGTCTGTATTTTCAAACCCACATTACCTGTGACTTTTTTCTAGTAGTACGTTCTTTTAGCTCCAGTAGTATCCTGGGCTAATCTTGTATTCCCTATCCCCACTAGTTCAGTTTTTTCTTCAAAAATTCTGGTGTCCCTTCTATTGGAATGATCAGGGCATTTATACTAACCCAGGAAGCAACATTAAATCAGGCTAATATATATTCATTTTAAGCCATTACTGACAGTTTGTGAAACCCATGGCTGTCTTTTTCTTGGCTTGAATTCTTTCTTGTTTAAAAATTTTTTAACTTTTGTGTGCATGTGTGTGTATGTGTGCTGTCTATATGTATATACTTAGATGTCTGCATGTGTGCATGTATGGTGGTTCAAAGTGGATGTTGGGTGTCTTTAGTCATGTCGTTGAAGCAGGAACTCTTACTGATTGAGCCTTTCTAGTTAGCTAGCTGACTCTGTGGATCTCCTCTTACCGCCTCCTGAACTGACTTTTATGTGGGTTCTAGGGATGTGCATTCCTTTCCTCATTTATGTGGTACTTGACTCTGATCCATCTTTCTAGCCTCTAGTTTTACTCCTTAATCTTCTATAACATGAAGTGATTGTTTCTCATTTCTATTCTGAACATAATAAAGTTGTATTTTTTTAAAAAGCACAAGTAATTGTAATTTTTTTTGTGGATACATAGTCATAACTTTTTTCTAAAGGTTACCAAAGAGATAAATTTAGATTTAAAAGTCTTTAAAAAGCTTAGACTTCACAGTCTTCATCTCTGCCGTCAGGAGCATGTGAAGTGGTGGAATCTCTATTTAAGCATTATTAATAAGCAGTTTCACCTAAGAAGCTACCATATGTGTAGTAACCCTAACTACCTGAAATGCAGTTTTCATTTTGATGGGATACATACAGTGTATATACAGATGTGTCAAGAATCCTCAGATAATCCTCAAATGGTAAATCCTTCAGGTTGAAAATGGAATAACGAAGCAGGCTTTAGGCTGGGAAGGTGGCTGCTTGGTGAGGGTGAGCCAGGCCACAGACATTGCTCACCTTTCTTTGCTGGAGATACCAAAGTAGTTAAAGATTACTATTGCATGAATACCTAAAATAGTTGTAAATCAAGTAATATAAGTTTTAGATATGATAGGTAAGTTAGAAGTGGTCAGGTTTTATCTTTTACATTTAGATAATTTAAAAAGTGTTGATACTGTGATAAACATTCTGTAGACTGAATGGTGGATGCCTGTGTGCAGGATACAAGGAGGCAGGGAACTGATCATTCAGGGAGTTGTATTTTGGAATATTTAGAAAATTATTATTTCTTTCATTTTAATTTTTATTTGAAGTATATTTATTTCTTAGAATTTTGTGCAGCCATGTGGGCAGTTAAATATAATTTTATAGAAAAGATTCATGGGCTCTCTTTCTCAATGAAGAAAGAGTGGATCCTATGTTCTTTTCATTTAAGTAAAGTGTAATTACATTATTTCTCTTTCTTCTTCATGCTCCTCCTCCTCCCACCATGTGTGTCCTTTGTGCAGATCCCACGGAGCACAAGCAGTAGTACTGCGTAATGCCCCTGCCAGCTTTGAAACAGATGCCAGAGGGAAGCCAGAGGCTGTGGCCCAGGTTGACAGAACCTGTTAGGAAAGAGAATGGAAAACCCCTGAGCCTGACCTCCTGGCTAGAAAGCATAAGGGAGAGGAGGAAGATGAAGATGAAATAGGCTTCGGTACAGTTTTTTAAAACTATGAAGTATGCAGCACCCCTGTGTACACCCTATGCCTTTAAAAGAGAAAAACATTGAAATGTAGGGTGGTAAATTTGTTTTTAAACCACTGTGGTGGTGGTGGTGGTGGTGGTGGTGGTGGTGGTGGTGGTGGTGGTGGTGGTGGTGGTGGTGGTGGTGGTGGTGTGTGTGTGTGTGTGTGTGTAACACACTATTAAGCTTGTCTTTAGATAACCTTGTCCTGGAGGTATTTACCACAGCTGGTAACCTGGCCTGATATAGAAGTAGGCTGTGATTGTCATGCAGATTAAAGCTATTGTTATTGGTGCATAGAGCTTCCTAATTGTAGGTGGGGTAGGTTTCAGGTCTCTTCTCTCTGATGCACCTGCTGTGGGGGAATTGCTCTATTAACTCAGTACCATTCTGTAACTGCAGACACAACAGACAGTGCAGCTGTTTGCTTGATATTTTGAATGTATCTAATTTAAAACTTTTAAATAAAGCGGGGGAGGGGGGTTCATATGTGGGATGGGGATGGGAGTAATCAGTCAGTTATTGCCCACTGAAAGAGACAAAGACAGACAGACTGACTGTCGGTGGTGACACTTTTCTTTTGCATGATGCAACATATCTGGCTGCTATCAAATTTATATGTTCCTATTTCTTCTTACATTGAAAAGCATTGGAGGTTGTTAATTTCTTTCTTTCTTTCTTCTTTTTTTTAAGAATTGGTTTGCTTAGGTGTGTTAGGTTTGCAGTGAAGTCAGAAGGAAGGGAGCAGTCCCTGTGTGGGCTTTGTTCCCAGTGGCCAGGCAGTATTACCCAGAGTTCCATGTCAAACTGCCGCTCATTGAACATTTTGGCAAATATGTCATGATGTGTGTCTGCCATACAGTGTCATGTGAAGCATCTCCCTACCTTGTCCCCATCTTCTTGACCCTGGCCATCTGGGATCTTTGTTCAGTCTCCATTGTTTGACTTTTCTCAGGCTGTGTATACAAAGCTGGTGACTCAGACAGTGTGTGGCCGTTCAGAATCCCTGCTTTCAAATCTCCTTTCTGTCTGCTCTCACCCATTTATAGCACCTTTTTCTATAGTGTAGAACACAGTGGTGTCTGAATGAACGGGGCTCTATCTGGTGACATACTGATTATCTTGGTTAGCTCTAAGTTTGAGTAGTTATGAATAAAGCTGCTATAAAAACATCTTTGTGTAGGTCTTTGGGTAGACATAAAGATTGTGTGTGTGTGTGTGTGTGTGTGTGTGTGTGTGTGAGAGAGAGAGAGAGAGAGAGAGAGAGAGAGAGAGAGAGAGAGAGAGAGAGAGAGAGTGAGTTAGTTTATGTAGACATCAAGTGGCATAATTGTTGGAATATGTGTTAAGGATGTATTGCTTTATAAGGAACAATGAAAGAGTCTTCCAAAGTGTTTCTGTTGTCTTTCTGTGAAATATCCTGTTTGACAGAATCTTCCCAGTGGTTGGTGGTGTCTTGTGTCTTGATTTGGGCTGTTCTCATAGGTTTGTGGCAGTGTCACATTTTAATTTTTAATTTTGTGGTCAGTATATGATACTGAGTATTTTTAATATGCTTAATTTCCCATGTATGTATCCTTTCCCTTTTACACTTAGTTGTTTTGTGTGTGCACATGTACATGGTTGCTGGTGTAGTGGTCAAAATTCAAATAAGTGCCTTGCTCAAGTTTTGAGGAGGTTGTCTGTCTCTGAACTTGGAGCTCACTGATTAAGGTAGACTGGCTTACCAGCAAGCTCTCAGAGGCACTGGGTGACAAATATGTGTAACCATATCTAGCTTTTACATTGGGTGCTGTGAATCTGAAATTAAGTCTTGTGTGTCACCAGTATCTTAACACTGAGCCATCTTCCCAGCCCCAACTGTGAGTCTAGTAATTCTTACTATGTGCCAGGCCAACAGCTACCGAGAAAATGCTCTTTGTATAGTTGGCTAGAGATCTTTTGTTAGATATATTTTTAAACATTTCTGTGTTTTGTAGCCTCTTTTCATTCTGCAGACATTGTCATTTACAGAGTAGAAAATGTTCATTTAAATGAAGTCCTGATCATCTGTTGTTTCCTTTATAAATTTGTCCTTGGACTCCTGTGATCTGTTGATATCTTAGGTTCCTCCATTGCTGTGATGAATTGGGGTCTGTGTCTGGATTCCAGTATTGTTTATTTATTTTCTCCCCTCCCCTCCCTTTTTCTCCCCAATTTATCAGGATTTTGGCTGGGCTTGAATTAAATCCTTTGTTCAGTTTGGGATGTTGATGGTGTGTTGATAGTATTGATTATTTCTGTTCATAGACATGGGCATCTCATTTACTTGGTTCTGTGACTTACATCTTGTCGTTTGGATTTACATCTAAATATTTCAAATTATCAAATATAAATATTTAAATATTTGTTTTGGGAGCTATCTTAGCCTGTTTTCCATTATAACAAAATATTCAAGACTTGGTAGTTCATTAATATCAACGCTTGTTTGGCTCCTGGCTCTCAGGCCCAAGAGCACTGCACTGCTGTACTGTGCCGTGGTCTAGGTGCTGGTCGCACATATGTGCGGCTTAGAAAATGTTTTAGTTAAAGATAATTTTACTTTAGTAAAATGAACAGATGGTAAGTGTCCAGCCTTGATTGGTTCTGACAGCTCTATCTGGCTAGATGTTATCTGTGACCCACTGTAGCCTGTGTTTCTTTACCCTCGTTCCCTCAGGCCACATGCTATTCAGTTTTTCCTTTCTCCCACATGCCCTTCAGTTTATTTTACATAAATGAGTATGACCAAACTCGGCATAGGGGCTCCTTCCTGAACTCTCAGCCTTCCTAGGAGGTTGAGGCCTCAGAGCGCATGTAGTCCTAGGGTAGCATGTACTACATAGTGAGTGAGTGTGGTCTCAATCAAGCAATGAGTCACATGCACGATTTGTTAAAGTGTGATTTTTCCTGTACTGTGATGACAGGTGACTGCTTTGCCACTCCAGATATGAGATAGTAATTTTTTAAAACCTCATTTGACAAAAAAAAAAAAAAAAAATGACAGCAACTATAACCAAACACGTTGATTACAGTAGGCTTCTGTCTTGCTTTTGAATTGTGTAGCATCCATTAAAACCCCCTAGTTTGAGATGATCATCGTGGTTCTCACGCTTTGTCACAGTTTGGTTATTTTTATGGAGCTTCATAAAGTAAGAAGGAGGCTGCTCCTAGTGCTGGCACTATTTTCAAATCATTAGGGTCTTTATATCCTTACATTTTCTATTTTTTTGGTCTTTTTTTGCTGTTTTATTTTAAGGCCTGGTATCTCCATAGATACATACCAGCCTCAGCTGCCAACTCCTAGGGGTCACAAGTATGGGCCACCGTGCCAGGCTTAGTCCAGCATTTTCTGTTGCATGCTGCTCTTGTACATACATGAGAGAGAAAACATGAGTGAGTGAAATCTCCACTTTGAGCTACTGGTGTGTTTATTCACTCACTGCCTGCAGTAGAGCTAGTGAGGGCTTCTGAAATGAATTGGGAGAGAGGAGTCCCACTGGGGCCAGGCTCTCAAGCTGACTTTGTAGTTGAAGAACTAGCTTGGCTTTTGGGTTTTTTTTTGTTTGTTTTTTGCTGCTCTTGCTGGTTTTTCTCATTCTAGGCTTAGGAATTTTGGCAAATGCTTCTGATTCTGTAATCCCTAAGTCTTTCCCCTAAATCTCTGGGTGTCGGTTACTGTGTAAGGTCCGACAATGGTTGGTTCAGTCTACTGTTTCTTAAACATGTGAACACTGGTCACCCAACAGTAATTATAAGATCAATACCTTCAGGTGGAATTCTACAATCACTGAGTGTGCATGTGTGAGAGTGAGCCACCAAGCAGCATTCCTGGTTTCTGCTTCAGTTCCCGTGCCTGACAGCTCACTGATGTAATGTGACCTACTAATCTCAGCATACCTTCCCTGGCCTAAGCTGCTTTTGGTAAGTGTCATCATTGCAAGAAATTAGGTTTAGGCTGGTTCCTGGCTTTGTATGCTTTCGGGATTACCGATGGCTGTCCAGTGTTCTGTATAATATGGTCCTTCAACAGGGTTCCCTGTAGCTCTGCCTTTTCCTGACACATTATCCTGCAGGCCTGTCATTGGCTTAACTCCTGTTCTTGTGTCTGAACTGCTTCCTACAAGAAGCACTCGCCAAGAAAAAAAATAATAAAAAAAGGTATAGTGCAGATTTAGAATTGAACCATGACTCCTGGGCCTGAGTGGGGCCTTGTTCTCTGTCTACACTGCTATTGTAGTTGCTCTGCATCAGAAGAGCTGCTCTGCCCCGGTTTGTATCATGTACTGTATGTGTGGAAGACACAGTATCAGTCCAGGCTTGTCTTAAGCTTGTTATGTAATTAAGTGACCTTGTTCGGATCCTCCTGCCTCTACCTCTGAGTGCTGAGATTATAGGCGTGTACATGTATATACCACATATGTACCTACATACTCGGGCAGGGGATGGATCCCAGGTCGTCAGGTGTGCCAGGAAGCAGCAGTCTGCTCATTGAGCTGCATCCCCAGTCCTTACACATTAGCTTTGGCTTAATTACTGTGTTGTTCATTCTTACGATTCTCTGAATTACTTTAAGGAGGGTTGATGTAATTCTAGATTAGTGTAATTCTTTGTTGGTGAAGAATTATCATGAACTTGTCATTTACCAAGGGATCGAGCACTGGGCAGTGCACTGATCCCAAGGTTGTAAAAGGTTGTGCTGGTGAATGCCATCATTACTGAACAACCTGCCCGGATATGTAAGCAGACATGAGCCACTTTCCAAAAAGCTGCCTGGAACATAGAAAAAGCAGAGGGGGTATTGGAGGGAGAGGAAGGGGAGAGAGGGGAGAGAGATGAAAATACTCTCTCAATTAGGGCTAGATGAAAGAAGACGCATCACTACTTGGAACTATGAGGTATTTTTAAACACAGATGACTCAGTATAGCTCACCAGCATGAAGGGACCTTGTCCTGTGGCATCAAACAGGCTTACTGTAGGTATTGCTGCACCCAGAGACAGCAGTGTGTTTTCTCAGAACTTTTCAGTGCTCAAGGATAAAAGATTCCCACTGGACTACATTCATTTGGCTTAAAATATGTTACATACTATTAGTTCTAATTCAATCAGATAACAATGAGGGAAATTCAGGAATAAATCTAATATAATTATAGAAAATTCATATTTGTTTGGGCTGGCTGAGTTGAAGTCCTCACACAGCTGATGTTACCCTACTGTCTTGGTCTTCAGGACCTTTTGAGTGCTACCTTCACTCCTGCAGTGTACTCTTGTCTTCTCCATTCCTGCATGATGTGAGCCATCCTGTTCGCCTGCTGTGCTTATAGGCATTTCCCTTGCCCACTGAATTACGTATGTACACATACATACATGTATATACACTTATACACACAGTACACGAAAGCACACATGTACATGCACACATATAAGCACACACACTAACAGACATGTACAAGCACACACATAAGCACATGCACTAATAGGCACATGTACATGTACACACACAGACACATATATGTAAGCTATGTTCTCGGTGGTCCTGAAGGTTGAAGCCAGGACCTCAGTCTATTAGGCAAATACTCTTATGTTACACATACAACCTATTCTTTTCTACGTAACAATAGATTCTATTGGCATCAGCTCTCAAACGTTTTCTACTTGATCCCCCCCCCACTATCTCCCTTTCTGAGACATGTCTAAACATATAGCCTAGTTTAACTTGGAACTTGAATGTCTGCCCTTGTGTCCCTGCGATTTTTAAGCTTGTACAACCCAGCCCAATATTTTCTTGGAGTAATTGACTTTTAGGAGCACATTATTTGGTTTCTGATTATTTTAGTTTCCTGAGATCTTTCCAATGATGATTGCTGATTTTATTTCACTGTTCTCACATCTGTTAGGCCCATTTGTTTCATAATATTAATATCTTTTATTTAGTGTTTTCTGTTTTTCTTTTTTCTTTTACTCCCTCTTTAGTCAGTTACTGAGAATCAGATTTGCTCAGCCATTGGGAACCAAGTACTCTTTCTTTGTGAAACTTTGCTTTTGCTTTATTTATTTTGAAGTATTGTGATGAGGTTTATGAATACTGAGTTTTTCCTTTGCCGTGTATTAACCCTTTATTATTCCATTTTTACCTTGCTCATGTTCTGTGCTCTGACAGTCTGCCTCATCCGATGTTGCTGCTGTCATTGGTTCTTCTCTGTAGTAGAGCCAGCATAGAGCAAGCCTGGTCTGTGCGGCTCCCTCTTGATGTGTTTGAGTCCGATTATGTATGGTGTGTGTGTCTTGCTCGCTTAGCTAGTTTCAATCTCTGCTTTTTATTAGTAGAAACACTTCATTGTACCTGCTTACTGCTTTGGACTGTTAGGTCAAGCTCTATATTGTGGGCCTTTAAACTCACTTACCTACCTTGAAGTGCTGCATAAGGGCTTAACATTCCTACCCCTCTGCCCCGGTGTAGGCAGATGGATCCATCTGGTATCCTGTCTGCTCTGGTAGAACCAGGGCTGCTGGTTATTATTTTACCTTTGTAGATCAGACATAGTCATTGTACCTTCTCTGCTGGCTACTTTTATGTCAACTTGAAACAAACTAGAGTGACCATAGAAGTGGGAACTTCAACTGAGAAAATGTCTCCTTAAGATGGGACTGCGGTGAAGCCTGTTAAGTCATTTTCTTAGTTAGTGATTGATGGGGGAAAGCCCAGCCCATGGTAGAGTGGTGTGGTCCTGGGTTCTAACACATAGCAAGCTGAATGAGTTCAAAGTACCAAGCCAGTAAGCAGCACCCCTTCATGGGCTCTGCCTCAGCTCCTGCCTCCA
Source organism: Micromys minutus (assembly GCF_963924665.1). NCBI lineage: Eukaryota > Metazoa > Chordata > Mammalia > Rodentia > Muridae > Micromys > Micromys minutus. The sequence goes on from NC_137984.1 coordinate 23,315,322, forward strand.
GGTTCCTGCCCTGTTGGAATTCCTGTCCTGACTTCTTCAATGATGAACCGTGATGGGAAGTGTAAGCCAAATAATCCTTTTTTTCCCAAGTTTTCATTGTATTTAATTACAGCAATGATAACCTAACTATGAAATCTTCATTTTTTTATTAAGTTTAATTTTTTATTACACTTATTTTTAAATTTTTATGTTTTTATGTGTGTGTACATCATGACTCATGTGTAGAGGTCAGGCATCAACTTTATGGAGTTACTTCTCCTTCCTAGCAATTCAGCCATGGTAGCCTTTGCAGAATGCACCTTCTGCCAAGTCACCTTGCTGGCTTATTACTAGGACTTTAAGGTTAGCACACAACGCAGTAAGTAGGTTTCCTATGGCGCTCTCATGCATACTTTGTTCTTATTTGGCCTCTCCTGTTGCTGACTTCTTCGCTTCTTTTCCTGTTGGCACCTTTTTGCTTCTGTGACTTGAATTCATGTACCTTCCTCCTTCTTAAGATCTCTTCTCTTTCATGGACCCCTTTCTAGGACAGCCCCAGCCACAATATACCTGTAAACGGACTAAAATCTAGGATTTGTATAGGGAGAAAATGTGGTAGTTGATTTTCTGAGTCAGAGTTTATCTTAGCACAGTTGTAGAATATATATTTTTCTGTAAATGTTTTGATTTCAGTGTTTTGTAAAGTTAAATAAAATTCCCTTGTGTATATTAACTACATCTTCTTTATATATTTATCAGTTTATGAGGCATCAAGGCAGGTTCTATCTCTTGGGTATTGCAAACAGTGCATCAGTAAACAGCTCTGTGGTATGTAGACTTGTCTGCTATATGCCCAGAGAGGCTGTGTCTAGGTTGGGTGACAGTTCGAGCACAGATTTCCACAGTGGCCACACCAGCTCAGTTTTCCTCTAGCAGTGAGGGCTACTCTTCTCCACTTGTCACCATGTTTTTGTCACTGTTTTCTTGGTGTCAACCATTTTTCCTGCGTGCATTGGTAATCAGCACTACTGTATTATTTCCTACATGAATAAAGTTGTTGAACACTTTCTTCAAATATTTAGAATATATATACTTTTAAAATGTGTATATAATAATAGTAATAATAATAATAATAATGATAATACATTTTTTCATGCAAGTGTTTTACATGCATGTGTATCTACACTTTTGTGCATGACAAGCCCCCAGAGACAGGAGGAGGATGGATCCTACGGGACTGTAGTCACATACAGTTATCACCTACTATGTGGGTACTGGGTACTGAACCCGGGATCTCAGAAAGAACACCCAGGGCTCTTAACTGCTGAGCTTAGGCTCTGTCTTGAGACTGTCTATTCAATCGTGATTGGGAGATCTTGCTTTGTTTATTATATATTCCAGACACTAGCCCATCTAGTGTACTGTTGAAGGTGATTTTCCATGCCTATGCCCGTTCTTCACACTGACTTTTAATACTCACAGTTATTTCCTTTGCTGTTCAGAAGCCTTTTAGTTTCATGTTTTCTCACTTGCCATTTAGGGAGGCTATTTCCTGTGCTATTGGGGTCATTTCAGGAAGTTATTCCCTGTGTTTTCTATTAAGGTCTGTGATCCATTATGAATTGATTTTTGTGCAGATACGTGAGAGATAGGAATCTAATTTTATTCTGCATGTGAATACCTAGTGTCCCTGCACCATTATTTGGAGAGGCTTTTTTCCACATTTGTTTTTATACTTTTGTCATAAATTTGGTAATGGTTGATGGAGGGGTACCTTTTTGTGCTGGTACCATGTTGTCTGTGGCACTATAGAATAATTTGAGGTCAGGTATTAAAGTGTATTTAGCATTGCTTTGGGCCAGTGTTGTTTTCTTCCCTCCCTCCCTCTCTCCCTCCCTCCCTCCCTCCTTATTTATTTATTTTTTTAAGTTTCTTTGTGGGCAGGTGATTTGCAGTTTTTAATCTGTATACTCTGTGTATGCAGTGCCCATAGGGGCCCAAAGAGGGTGTTGGAGTCACTGGAACTGGAATTACATACAGATGGTTGTGAGCTGACATATCAATCATTGCTGGGAAATGAACCTGGGGCCTCTGGAAGAGCATCCAGTGCTCGTAAATGGTGAGTCATCTCTCCAGCTCTTGCCTGGTTCTTTTGACAATAGTGGTCTTTCTTTGAACCAGATTGGTGTAGAGGTTATGTTGAAGCCCAGGCTGCTCAAAGAAATAGTGATGCACCTGCCTCAGCATCTTAAGTGCTGGGATTACAAATGTACCATCATTCCTGGCTTTCCAGTAGCATTCTTTGTGTTTAGGTTGCTTTGGCTCTTTGTAGTATTTTGTGTTTCTGTATGAATCCTAGTTCTGTAAAAAATTAAAACTTGGTGGGCACAGGCATTAGATCTTTTGTAGCACCTTTTGGAACATTATTTTTTTACAATATTAATTCCACCCATCTGTGAGTGTAGAAGGCCTTTCAGGGCTCGAGTCTTCAGTTTCCTTCTTCAGGTCTTAAAGTTTCATGCAAAGACCTTCTTTCCACTTTCTTGCTTAAGTTCATGTGTAGGTGTTTTATTTATCTTTAAACTATCACAGGGTATTTCTCTTGATTTCCTTTTTTACAAAGTCTGCTAATTGACTTTAGCAAAGCAAAGCTACTTGTATATTTTGTATCCTGTAGAATTAGGAGGTTTCTGGTCAAGTCCTTTAGGTCTTTTGCATATATAGGTGTGTTTACAGGAAAATATGGATGATTTTTCTATCTCTTATTTCTCTTACTGCTCTAGGTAGGTCAGTGGCTCTCTGAGTCCTGAGTGGTGGACTGTATTTAGTTTTTACCTTGACAATTTGTTGTATGTTTTTCACCAGCCAAGTAAGAGACAGTATGATCTAATTCAAAGACGTCAGTAGAAGGTGTATGTAGTTACTTCATTCAGAGGTCTGGAAGCTACAGATTTTCAGTAGTAAATTATTACTTAAAATTTACTCTCCAGAGAGCAGCCTCTTCCCACTTATAATCTTGGGGCATACCTGCGGAACTCACATGGGATATGGGTGTGTCTTGTCTTGGGGAACATAACTTTAGCAGCTGTATGAAACTAGAGTTAGTATATATGTCCTGACCCTGGTAAGAGTGGAAGGAGACGAAGTACCTTTCCATCGTGATTTTGTATTTTGTATTTTAAATTGTGAAATTATGTGATCCTGTTTCTTCTGTAGGACATGACCAGGGAGGCACTGTCAGTGCTGGATGGGACATGTGGACACAGAGGCAGCAAGGCTTGCAGAATGCTGGTCCTTGTTGAAATGCTTACACGGGTCTGTGGCCCACTTCCCCTTTCTGGCTAGTTTAATTTTCTGTATTTGTTACTCCTCTGACATGGGTCCCTCATCTTGGAGCCACGTGTCTGTTGTGGTCTTGCTGTCCCCTGATTGGGTTCTTGTCATTTGGTCCTCTGCTCATGTGCCTCCTCCTCTTTCCGGATTACCTGTTATTTATTCCTAGTTCGGTTCTTACTAAGAAACATTACGTTATGTTTTGTTTATTACTTTAAGTTACAATTAGGTCCTTTCAATCTTACTTTGATTTTTGTTGTTGTTTATTAAAGGTTGTAGGCAGGCAGAATGGCTGCTAAAACATGTCACAGCCTAAATGACAGCCCTTCCCCTGGACTGATTTCTGAGAAAAGATGCTGTTTTGTTAGTTGGGTTGAAGTCCTCTGCTCTGGCAGCCTCCCTCTTAGCAGCTACATCCTGTTCCTGTCCCAAACCACTGCTGCTTTCACAGGTACTTTTAGTATCAGCTCACAGTGCAGTCCTATGGGGCCTTTCGTGCCCCGTGCCGAGTGGCTTTGTAACCAAACCCAGTGGCATATAGCTTCCTTACCACACCCCTGCAAACTTGAGTGTGTGTATGTGTGCATGTGTGTGCTTGCATGTGCCTGTGTCTGTGTCTCACCAGAATCTCTCTGCTCATAGGAAACAACTGCTGGCTTACAAATGAGCCAGAGCCGGTTGGCCTTTACTAGGGATCTCCACTGTTTTTGGGTTATCATTGCTATCCTTGTGGAATTACCACTTGGTTTTACATATATGTTGTATAAGTTATTTATTCTTTTACTGTATTGTGCATGGTAATAGACAAGGAATTGTGCCTGTATCGGAAGATGCCAGAAATTACCCGAATATCTTAAAACTTGATAAAAGCTGCTCAGAGCTGAAAGCATCTATATCATTTTGGGGTGGTTTTTATTTGTGGTCCCTCGGTGTCTGGCACTCTGCGGTCAGGTGCAGTAGTCTGGAGGGGTGGGGGTTCTCCCTCCTGTGCCTTTGTGCATAGGCAGATGTAGCTTCACTTATGTGTGTTGCTGGTTATCTTGTAGGAAGAGTTAGAAATGCAAAATATTCTCCAAACTGGCTACCACAAAAAGAATGTGTTTTGTGTCTTGTAATCCCAGTTCTCTGGAGACTGAATTCCTGGTTAAAAACAGCTGAGGCTGCATAATTAGAGTTCACTAATTCCCCATCAAGAAAACAAACAAAATATCACCAAAGAAATTCTGTTTTAGTATTTATTATCAGGTTGGGTGCCAATTAATAAATAGCAGCTACCTTTTTAGTGTTCCTTTCCTACACCAAACATGTGAACTGTTTGTACGCTTGTGTTTGTGTGCCTTCCCACCCCCCACGACACGGGGGGGGGGGGTAGAGAAATACCTGTTTTACATAAATGCGTGGGTGGCTGGAAGTACTGTACACATGAAGTTCTATGGTGAAGACCATGGTTAGTAGTTACTGGCAAAGGCGATTTGGCTCCAGATAGAGGTTATTCATACTGTGCCATGTACGAAGGGAGGATGTCAAGAATCCTACAGTGGTTAGCTACTCTGACCTCTCAACACAGATGGAAATAGTTTTCCTTTACATTTCTAATTCCAGAGCAACAGAACACTGCATGCTCGTTCTCATGCTCTGAGTCTTTTCATCTTTCTATGGGCTGCTCTGATGAAGTATCCCTCAATGACTGAAGTATTCTGAGCATGCTCTCTGAAGCCTTCAGGTGGGCTTTAGTAACCCTTTTGATGAGTTGAAGCACTGAGCATCTCTTTAGGAATCTCTCCTTTTCATTCCTTGTAAGCCTGTAGTATTTAGCTTAGTTGTTTAGAGCATTTGAGTATATTATGGTTTAAATTAAAAGTGTAAAAAGTGTGTGCAGTAAGGGGGGCTTTCTTAAAAATAAAACAAAAACATTATTAGTGAGCTGTTAGGCAGACACTATATCTTGGTGAGCTTCAGTAAAGTTAGAACAACCATTTTGAAACTTGGAACTTCTTATATTTTATCATATAAAATAAAATCTTATTTTAGATTTTCACTGTTAAGAGGTATTTTTAGCCACTTGTCCATCACAGATATTAACAAAGTGTTGTAAGATTAAAGCTACAAAGAAAGTAACTTTAAATCCTCTCTCATAACTTCTGTCCTTAAAGGAAAGAAATACCCTTTATTACATTGTTTTGCTTATCAGCCGTTCACTCAGTCTAGTTTAACAGTATGTTAGGATCTAGCTCATAAGCTCACTGAAAACTACTTTTTGTTTTTATTTTTCCAACTAGATATCATGATATTACCAGCTTCATACTATACAACAGGTTGTTCCATTTCTTTTGATAATGTTGCCACGAATAACATTGGAAACAAGTTATTTTAAAATGTGAACACATTTTTGGAGGATAAAATCTGTGAAATTTTAATCAAAATAAAAATCTATGTGCTTTTAAATTTGACTGTCAGGGGCTTTCTCCCTGGAGGTTTCCTGATTGGCGCTCCACATGCAAGTGGAGTGAGTGTACTTGTGATCCTGATGGTTACCAAACTGGGTTTCACACACTTGAAAGGACCTGTGTGTCAGCAATCTTTTATTGGCCTGATTTAATTGTTGTCTCGTAGGCTTTTGCCTCAGTTGCTTACCTAGTAGTCCTGGAAGCTTCTGGCCGCTGTACGTCTAATCTAAGCCTAGGATGTTTTCAGCCTCTGGGATTTGTTGCTGAATGTGTATGAGCTCACTCACCCTTGTTCCTTCTGATCTCAGGCTGGCTGGTTCATCTCAGCTGTTCTGGCTCACACTCCTGTCCACACTGACTGATTTAATCTGACTTCTTTCAGCTTTTTCTAAATTGCTCTTCGTGACCGCATACTAACTTCTAAAATCTGTTCTAATTGAATGACTTCTTTTCATTCTTTGGCTTGTTCTGTCTTCATCTGTCTCTACCTTGTTTTCTGCAACCTGTCTCTGTACAAGTGCCCCAGTAAAACTGCCTCCTTCTCAGGACTGCTCCCTTAAGCAGCCTCCCTTTCCCCTCTCTCCTGAGAGATGGGCAGATCCTATTCTGTCAGATCTTTCTCTCATTCATCACTTGTCTGACACTCCATTGGACACCGTATGTAAACAGGTGCTCCCTTCTACAAACTAACCTTACCTTTATTATTTGGGATTAATCTCTGTGCTAAGGGCTGGGCCGCAACACAATTAGAAACAGGTATTTTCTAAATAACACAAATCTTAGGGTTCACAGTGTGTGCAGCTGCTTATCCAGTCATGTCCCCCAGACTCTGGCTTACATTTTGGTTTATTGCTTCTTCCAGTGACCCTGGAGCTTGAATGTCTGTGACTCTTGATTTTTCTCAGTTCTACACTGCAGAATCATGTAAATTGCTTCAAAAGTTCTTTGTGAAATTCTTGTTTTTCTTCCCTTTTAAAGATGTTTAAAATTCCTTATTCATCATAGGAAGAGGTTGAATTTTTGGTCCTCCTGCTTCGACATCCTGAGTGTTTGGATTATAAGGCATGACCTGTCCATGAGGTCCTGAGGATGGAACTCAGTGCACCCGGCAACTGTCCCCCCCCCCACCCGAATCCTCCCTGTCTGGAGTGCTGGGATCAGCTGTGTGCACCACCACGCCTGGTTTTCTTTGTACTGCTTGATGTGTAACGTGACGGTTCTTAAGAAGAATTGTAAATAACCTGATTTTTACTGTAGTGTCAACATATTCACATCAGATTGTTTTCTTCCCCAGCTGTTAACTTAGTTAACCCCATACCATTTGGTCATTTCTGGAAAGACATCTCAGTGGGCAAAAGCAGAGGACCAGGTTTAGCTCCCAGTACCTACATACTATATATAGTGGCTCACTACTCTCTGTCACTAATTCCTGGGGATCCAGGGGCCTCTTCTGGCCTTCTTGGCCATTAGATATGTACACAGTATACAAACAGGCATGCATACAAGCTTGTTTGTACAAACATGAATATAATATAAATAAGAAGCCAGGGGTAATGTTTAAAGTAAGATTTGAATTGAACGTAAAAGGAGTGAAACTGGGTGTGGTGCTTGAGACAGTGCTGCTCCAGTGTGAACATAAGTGAGGCAGGGCTCCGGCACGTGGACTTGCTTCTGCTCGTTAGTGTGCGCTCTCTCTCTCTCTCTCTCTCTCTCTCTCTCTCTCTCTCTCTCTCTCTCCATCTCTCTCCATCTCTCTCCATCTCTCTCCATAAACTGTAAATAATAGGCAAACATACCCAATAGTAAAAAATGTAAAAAAAAATTAAAACCTATAAATAACTATGAAGGGCAGACAAATAAGATGTTAAGCAGTCACCCATAGTTGTCACAAAGTGATTGTAACCCATGATACTACACAGCAGAGCCTTTTAAACAGTCAACTTCGGAATCTTTTGTGATTTTTGTGCTGTTGGCTATACCGTGGGAGAGTTCTTGTTCTGAAGGGGATTTGTGGGAACTGAACAAAATCTGAAGCTTGTATAGCACTCAGGCAGCAGCGTGTTGACATAGCCCACAGCAAATGTTTGTGTTTTTAGAGAGGACTGTAACCTGGCTGGCCTAGAAAATCACTAGATTTGTGTGTGCGTGCATATGTGCATATACACAGAGGACAACCTGGGGTGTGAGCACTCAGTGTATGGCTGGCTGTCAGGGAACTCATTGTGTAGTCAGACTGGCCTTACTCCTACAAGGATCTAGCTAGATCCATCTCCTGAGCGGTCAGATTAGTGTTACCAGGTTCCATCCAAAGATATTTAATGCATCACATTTTGTCAATGACAGATTAATCTTGAAAACAAACGGCCTGTTATTTTACACAAATTTATTTTTCAGAAGAACCGTAGTTGTACTTGTTAAAGTGAGATTTGAACTACCCAATCTGGTGTTCTTAGAATTTAGTGTTTCTTAGAATTTAGTGTAAAGTACAGTTAGATGGTTTTATTTAGTTCATTTTTCTGCTAAGGCATGTCAGGATTTTGTTGTTGCTGATGCATTACTGTATCTTTGTATGCATGTGTACTCAGCATGTGTTTCAGTGTTTTGAGGTTGTGCTGGGAGGTAAAAGGCCCTGGGCCACTGTGGGCTTCAGTGGATGAGATGTTAATACCTAAGCAGGTTAAATGGTGCTTAGAAGTGAGGTTCACTGAGGCTTGAAGGAGTCAGTGGTATTTCTTGCTGTGGACGTCATGGAGGAGAGGTTCCAGGCATCTCTTGTGTGTATCAGTAGTAACAAGCCAGGTGAGCTGCTCAGCACCAAGAGAGCCCTGGAGTATCTAAGTTTCTGTTTTGTTTATTTTTTTTTAATTAAATTTCTAAGTGTATCACAAAAGATTGACATCTTTCTTACAAGAGAAGCTTAAAAAAGAAAGGAAGAGCCTCGTAATAACACTGAAATATAGGATAGGCCAGGTTAGCCCTTCCTAGGGTTAGGGACATTGCTGTGAATAAAGCAAGGGTTTCTCATGTTAGTGGGCAGGCCACTGCCATTTTCAGTCCTCAGGTTTCATCTTTTATTTGATTCTTTTTTATATACGGAAGCAGCTACTTTTTTTGATAAATAAAAACCAAACACGTTTGTACTATAGACACATAACTGAATTTTGTTTTCTGTAACCCTTTGGGAGAACTTCACAAGGTCTTCAGTGACTCTTAACGTCCTTGGTTGCCAGCATGGTTGGCGACAAGTCCTTGGCTATATTTTCAGGTTCAGTATTTAGCTGGGGTCTCCTTAAGTTTCACTTAGAGTAACTAACTCAGTGTGGCCTCTTGGTAATGTTGCCTGGAAGAACCCTGGATTGGTACTAGAATATACTCTTTTTGATTAGGTTATACCTCCTACTATACAGGGTCAGGATCTTGCCTTAGTCTGGAGCTTGGATCTTCATACGGAAGGCTTTAGCGCCTGATAACATCTGGCTGCTTAGATATTTACTGCTGTGCAGGGACTGATGAAACTGAAGTCTACCCCAGCCATCAGAAGTCCCTCTGCTTCAGTGATTGCTGCTTTTCTCTCTTTTGGCTGGCTGGGCCTCAGCCAGTACTGGACTTGAGTGAGACCTTTAGTCTCCAGTGGCAGTTTGCTTAAGCCTAGCATCAGAGCAGAATTACCAGCAGTCACTGAAGGGCTTTCCTGTAACTGGCCAGCTGAGCTTTTACTGGGCCTGAAAAATGGCCACGAAAGCAGCCTCCCCTGCTTTGAGTTCTCTCACCACAGCAGCAGTTACTTGTCAGCTTGAGTCGTCATTAGTAGCATCTAATGATGTTTGCACACTTTTGTTTTTCAGGGATGTTTATAAACCACAGATACAGACAGCCAAGCTATTCTTAATTTTGTATTTCAGCCTGTAGCTTTCGGAGATAGGGCCTTAATTATGTAGTCCTGCCTGGTGGTAATCTGTCAGACTAGTTAATTCTCTTTAAATCTAGTCAAACACCACAAATATGCAGCATGTTCAGCTAAGGTGTTGCCACAGTTGTTACTCTCATTGCTGAGAGGGGTTTTCTTGGGAGCCTTCTGAATTTGAACTTGCACTTCTCGCTCACTGCTCCTACCTTGCTTCCTTGCTGCTTAGAGACTGAAAGCCAAGGTTGTCGGCCTCTTTGTGCTGCCCTGCGTAGGTAAAGCTTGCTGTAGTTTTGTCCATCTAGTTTAAACAACAGATTTGAGATGTCTTGCTCCTTGGTGTGGCTGCACCTAGGTGGACGTGTACTCCTGCACGTTCGGCAGTGCCTAGAAGTTCACCTTGAGCTGGTGGATCAGCGAGGTTAGCTGTACCATTTCCAGTGTAACGTGCACAACACCCAAGTGAATAACAATGCCTGCTTCTTGCCCTGAACACATCACACTGTATCTACTTCACTTCTCCCAGTGAGCTCCTGTGTCCAGAATAGCCTGTTCCTAGGCTGATGATTTACCTGTGTTAAGAGCAGTAATCCAACACCATAGGTTCTCATAGGAATGGTAATTTCTTTCAAGATGGACACACAGCTCTGCTATATTAAGCCCGTCCGTGTTTTACCATTGCTTGCATTCTTGTGTGTGCCCAGCGTTCACCAGTGACTCCCACATCCTTGGGTTGGTCAACATCGATCCTTAGAATGGGTAGTTTTTGAGCCATAGGTAGCTTCTTCCTGTCTGACTTCTTCCTGTCTGGGTGCAAAGGGCATCTTGGTTCTGAAGTTGCAGTAGTCCAACTTTGTTTGATTCAGCTCAGCAGACTTTGGGTTGTATAGCTTACACAGCAGTTAGGCTGCTTCTTTGTCTCTTAATTTTATTACTGAACACAAGTGATTGCTGTATCCTTAATATTACGTTTTATTCTCTAAAGGATAATTTGAGATGATCCTGAAGTGTAATAGCATTGAGTGAAGTTCTTGCAGAGTTTAGAGCCTCTGGTAACATGTTGAAAATGCCCTTGGTGGGACCCGGCTGTGCTTTAGCAGGTCATCCTGCCTCTATAAAGGAGGCATTTGCAGCCCCGTTCTTTAGTGTGCTTTCTGTCATGCCAGCCTTATTAGGTCCGTGCAGTTATTAACCACCCCACTTATAAAAGGCGTTCTTCTTAAGCTGATTATGTAAGTGTAAAATCATGTCACCAGGAGAGCAATTTGGATTTAAAAAATTACTAAAAATATAAAACTACATTAGTGTGTGCATATCTTTGTTGTGTGTGTGCGCGCTCTCGATCGCGCTCGTGTGTGTGCGTGGGCACACGAGTGTGTACATCATGATACTGTAAGTCAGAGGTCAACTTGAGAAATTGCTTTTCTCCTACCTTATAGGCTAACTTCAGGGGGTCAAACTCAGGTCATCAGGCTTGATGGTAAGTACCTTTACCTGCAGAGCCTTCTCACCACCCTGGAGGACAATTTTTTTACTTTTTTAGGGACTAGAGAGATGACAGTTAAGAACACTGGCTGCTCTTCTAAAGGACCAGGGTTTGTTTAATTTCCAGAACCCACGTAGTCACTTACCACTGTCTGAAACTCCAGCTCCAGGATTTTTGACACCATTACACAGATGTACATGCAGGCAAAATGCAAGTGCACATAAAATAAAATGAATACTTTTTAAAAGAAGCCTGTTTTAAGTTAGAAAGTCTAAACCATGAATACTTAGGGAGGTGTTTTAATTATGAAGGCAGTGTTGCTAGCACGTTTCCTTCCCGCATTATGCATACTTTTCCTTAACTACCTAGAATTTATTTGTTTATTTTATTTCATTGTATTTATTTTTGAGGTAGTCTTATTATATAGCCCTGGCTTGCCTGGAATTGCCGTGTAGACCCGACTTGCCCGATAGATACACTCTTGCTTCTGCCTCCTGAATGGTGAGTGTAAAGATATGTGTTGTGATGCGTGGAACCACCTAGGATTTAGAATGAGTTATTATAGTAACTTATAATGTGTGTATGCCACCAGCATTAGCCCACCCCACCTCCAGCAGCTGGATCTGCGTTTGTACTGATACGCATTTTGGGTCATTGGGTCTCTTCCTCTCACTGACCCTCTGTGTGATCTCTGGAGTACCTGCTTGCAGCTTACAGCTGCCCCTTTCTGGAGTGATTTGATAGAGTCTTCTCTCTGGGGTGCCTTCTTATGTCCATTGAACTAGAAGGTAAAAAACTTGAGATGCCAGTTGACTTCTCCTTTTGTTAGTGGTAAGTTTAGCTATGTTTTAGAAAACACTGCCTTATTTCTGGCCATAAAGACTTATTCCTCTGATATTTTTTTTCAGGGTGCACTGTTTATACATACAAAGTCAGTTTGTACCACAGCATTTGACTTCCTTTACCACAGGCTCTCATAAATGCTGTCTTTTGCAACCAGATTTTTTTTTTTTTTTTTAAAACCCAGGCTGACCTGAAGTGTGTCTTTCTTACCTCAGACTCTCCAGCATAATATCTGTCTGTATGCCACCATGCTACTCTCCCTGATGACAGTAATGGAGTAAACCTGAACTGATGGCCAGCCCTAATTCAATGCTTTCTTTCCTTTATCAGAGTTGCCATAGTCATGGTGTCTGTTCACAGCAGTAAAACTCAAGCTTAGGCACTTGCTCCAACAGCATTGCTTTTCCTCTCACATCCTAGCAACAGCATCAGCTGTGAAAGTTTGGTTTTCAGTGTGCCAAAGAAAGCCAGATTTAGAGCCAGGGCTACAAGGTGTTACTGGGTTTTTTGGACCATGTACTTAATGTTGGTCACCAGATACAGCAGGCCCTTTCCACCATTAATGAGTGTATCTGGCTAAACCGGTAGTGTTTACAGTGGGGCTAAAACTTGAAGGATGCATGAACTCAGTTGGGCTGATTTGTGGAGGGAGGTGGTAGCAGGGAAGAAAGATTGACTTAGAGCAAATCTTCCTGTCAGTAAACAGTTTCATTGGAAAAGGTTTAGTACACAAGATTTGAAAATGTATATGAGATACACAAATTTTCAGGCTTCTGCTGTTAGCACCAGCAGTTATCAAAGTACATTCACTCCCTTTTCCTCTCCCTCCTTCTCCCCCTTCTCCTGTCTCCCTTCTTGTCCTTGTACCCATTCTTTGTCCCTTTGGCGCTAGGGAACTGAGCACCAGTCTTTGCCTCTAGTGTAGCCAGTAGCTTTCAACAGTTCCTGATTGGTCCCACTTTGGTGGTTGTGAAGACTGTTTCTTGTGGAGACTATTTGATTGACTTTAGAGCTAGAGTTAGTTTCAGCTTAGTGGATTTAATTAATTAACATATAAATGGGATCTTACATCTGAAGATAGAAGTCACAATGCAAAGAATCTGGACCAGACATCTTGAAATCTTGTTCTCAGTAGACAATTTAGTGGTTGTTTAGAACAGGGACTGAGTATCTTTACTCTTGTGGTTTGGTAACTGTTGTGAATAATTGTTTAGATGTAGAACAGATAATGTAAAGTCTTAGAGTATTTGTAAAATATGGCTTGGTTTCTACCTTTTGAGATAACAGTACAAAGTTCTGTGTTATATGATATTAAGTAAATAGAGATTCTAGAATGAGTTGGAAATGGAGAAAATAATGTGAATAGGGAAGCTAGCATGTGGCCTGTGACTTGATGTGTTCATTTTGGATAAACTTGATGTAGAGAGTTAGTATGGGAGATGTATGCTAAGGTGACACATGATTGCACAATGGAAAGGTAGGAAAATGGAAGAAGAACAGAGATTGGGGAGAAAATCAAGATGGAGCCAGGGAAAGCAGACCTGGATCCTGGTGGCTGTAATTGGCAATAGGTAGATAGGAATATTTTAAGGGATTCTATAGGTCTTCTATCGAATATGGAAGGGGAGTTTGTCTGTTGGATGTAATCTTATTGTGTAGAGGGTTTGTAAGTTGAGAATCTATTATATAAACCTGTTTGAATAGTTACTGGGCTTTGAAGTGAAGTTTGTGATGGGCGGTGGAGGAAAGAAGACGCCAGGGTGAGGCAGTATTTTCACCCTGGATGGAGGCAGTAGGGCAGGTGGGATGAACCACCTGGGAAGGGGATCATGTGGAGGGGGCGGCTTTCCAAGTGATGAGGCCATGAACTCGAGTGGCATCCATGGAGTGAGACCGATAAAGAGATAATTATATCTATTTTAATATTTACTGCAATGGGTCAGTTCTTGGTGGGCCGCAGCATTTGTTTAAGGGGAAGAATATTACCAGCAGGACATACATAGCCTGTAGCAATTAGCTGAGTTAGTTGAGTCTTAAAAATGACCTTCAAGATATGCAGGGTCAAATAGTGAAGAGAAAGGGAAATGCCATTAAAGAAGGGTCATTGAAATAAAGAAGGCACTGTTAGAAATAGAAGCCAGGTTAGAGGTGGTAGGAAAGTGGTAACAGCACACAAAATTTTCCTGTCTGTCTGTCTGTCTGTCTGTCTGTCTGTCTGTCTGTCTGTCTGTCTACCTGTCTACCTGTCTTGTCTGTCTGTCTGTCTATTATCTAGCATCTATCTACATGTCTGTCTGTCTATCATCCATCTATCTTATCTATCTATCTATCTATCTATCTATCTATCTATCTATCTATCTATCTATCTATCTGTATCTATCTGTGATTTGCCAGAATCTTATTATTAGGCATGGCACTTAACTTTGGTGAGATAGGAACATGTCTCTCATAGGTATTTCATAAAGGTTGATGGAACGCCTGTTGCTCTGTATTGGGAAATGTCTTGTAGACTGTTGCCTTAGGCAGCCCTAAGGGGCTTTCTTTTCTTTGTGATATTTGATGCAATAAATCTCAAGGCTTGTGGAAGGAAAAGGTAATGATAAAGACAGCTCCAGTAAATGACCTTGAAAACTGACCTTAGACCTAAATATAGATGCAGTCTGGAGGCCAAAGAGTTCTTTGGGTATGTTTTTTGACTTATGGTTGGTTTAGAGTATCCAGAGACTCAACACTCTAATTATGATAATGGTTTTGGAGCAATAGGAAGCAGTCTTGGAGATATTTATTAAAGGACTGCACAGTGGGTGGGTAGCCCTGTTGTTGTCTACCCATATCTAAGCCAGTAGCCCGGCCCAGCCATGCCTGGATGGCAATCTTGCCAGTTAAGAGCAGTTTCAACAATCCTATGGTAATTAAACACAGGCAAGGTACCAGTATCTTCCTGTCCCGGGGCTGATGCCTTCCCTTTTGCTAACTATTTATCCCACTCATCTATCTACAGATGTATTAGTCAAGGTTCTCTAGGGCAATGATTCTCAACCTTCCTGGTAATATGATTCTTTATGTTGTGGTGACCCTCCAACCATAAAATTATTTGGTGTCTACTTCATAACTGTAATTTTGCTGCTGATATGAATTGTAAATATCTGATATGATGGTATGTGATCCTTGTGAAAGCATTGCTAGATCTCCAAGGGATTGAGACTCAAAGCTTGAAAATTGCTACTTTAGAGAAACAGAGCTTATAGAATGGATAGGTATGTATGTATGTATGTATGTATGTGTGTATGTATGTATGTATGTTTGTATGTATGTATGTGTGTATGTATGTATGTGTGTATGTATGTATGAGTCATCTATCTTTGAGACTGTGGTCTAGCTAGTCCAACAATGGCTGTGTACCATTGGAAGGTCCAAGAATCCACAGTCAGGATGTCTCAGCTGGGCTTTCATGTGCCAGAGTCCTAAAGAAGCAGGGTTTAATGCCAGTGAAGGAGTGGACTTGCCAGAGCTAGCAAGCAGGCAGAAGTAAGCTTCCTCTTCTTGCATGTCATTTATAGAGGTTGGCAGCTAAAGGTGTGGTCCAGATCTCAAGATCTAGATTAAAGTTGCATCCTCCCACCTCACACATCAGGATTAGAAGTGAGCCTTCCATTTCAAAAGGTGTGTAATTAAGAAAACTCCCTCACAGGTGTGCCAGCCCTTTGGGTTTTAGTTATTCCAGATGATCAAGAATAGCCATCTCATGTCCCCTTGCTCCGAAAATTTAATTTAAAGTCCTGCCTCTGTCTCCCTGTCTAGCTGTTGGCCCCTGGGCACTTTATTTCACCAATCAAAGTCAGCTGGGGGCAAGGACCCTCAGCAAATTACAGCTGGTTCCTGTGTAATTTTGGGAGAAAGGTCAACACAGATATTATTAGAACCAACCCACAACAGTGGGAAACATGGCTGGAAGTGGCTTTCATGGTGGCAGGAGCAGAAAGCTTGAGTTGTCAGATCTCAGTGTCTTACTGGAACACAGTGAACTGGAAGTGTGTTGAGACATTGAACTCCCAAAGCTGACCCTGCATTACATAGCTTCTTCTAGTAAGGCTCTGCCTCCCAGTAGTTTGTCCAAATGGCACCAACATCTGAGGAGCGGGCGCTGAAATGGTGTTTGAGCTTATAAGGAATATTTTCATTCAAATCACCATGTTTGGATTTGTTGCTGAGTATTGACATGTAAGACAGTTGAATATTCTTTGCCCCCCCCCCCCCATTATCAGCCATGTTCATAACCTGCAGTTCCAGCACTTGATGGCAGAGGCAGGAGTACTGACGTGAGTTCAGGGTTGCACTATGCTACGTAGTGAGTTGAAGTCCAGTATGGTTTACAGAGTTGAAAACTGGGGAAACCAGCTAGCCAACCAGCCAGCCAGCCAACCAGACTCTATTTTGACTTATTCCTGTTTTCTCAAGCTGTGCTGACATTGCACCCAGAGACACTCTGCATGCGTTATGATGTGTAGTCTGTCTTCACTAAAAATGTACCTCTAGTTTTTCTCACTTGTGTTATTGGCAGCCAGAATCTTGCATGACCCTTGTCCTTACTCAGTGTACAGCTCTGGTGAGTGAGCAAGCAAGTGTGGTATTTCACAGCAGTGTGAAAGCCTGATGTGTTGGTTTGTCTACTAGTGGCACTATTAGAAGGTGTGGCCCTATTGGAATAGGTGTGTCACTGTGGGCTTGAGTGTTAAGACCCTTATCCTCAATGCCTGGATGTCAGTATTCTGCTAGCATCCTTCAGATGAAGATGTAGGACCCTCAGTTCTTCTGTACCATGCCTTCCTGGATGCTGCCATGCTCCTGCCCTGACCAAACCTCCGAACCTGTAAGCCAGTCACAATGAAATGTTCCCATTATAAGAATTGCCTTGGTCATGATGTCTGTTCACAGCAGTAAAAACCCTAACTAAGACACCTGACAGCATAAATTACAGACAGATTTATTTTTGAAGCCTGAAAATCTGTCTTTTAACTCTCGCCTTCTTTCTATGGCCCTGATTTTGAACAGTGAAATTATTTTGAATGTTAATTTGTCTAGGAATATAGCTTATCTTTGGATAAAAGTAGAGACCTCATTAGGTGGTTTTGAGCTATTAGATTCTGTACTCAGGGAAAAGCACAGGTGATTTGGAAAGTCAGATTTCAGAACTTAGGACTGTAGAAGTTATGAATTCAAGGACTGAAGCCACGGGAACCTTCATTTTTTTCCCCTTTCTCTTTTCTTTTTTCCTGAGGCAGAGTCTTAATGTGGTCAAGGCTGTTCCAGAATTTTAATCCTCCTGCCTCAGCTTCCTAAATACTGGGATCCTAGGCATGTGCCACTCCCCCAGCACTTCAATAAACTTTTGTTGAATGAGTAAGTGACTGTTGAATGAATGTTCTACAGACTCTGAAAAAAGGATGTAATTTTGAAGATGCAGAAGCTGGGCTTTTATGTATTGGCTCGAATCGCCTACTTTCTTACAGCCTGAGATAAGGCAGACATTACTTTATTATTCTACAAATAAGCCCTGGGTTATGGCTGGTGATGGTATATAAACTAGTAATAGAGAAGGGAAAGCCAGAATTCATATATCTGCGAAATCTCTAGGTGGCCATTGGCCCTAAGATTGGCTTTCAGATTGCTTGTGATCTTGCATAGCAATCAGTGACGTGCAGAAAGTCGATGTGTCAGAGCACGTCTGACAATCTCTGGCTCTGGATTGCCATGCACCTTGGAATTGACCCCATTCTGCTTCTCACTTCGTCTTGTGAAGGGACAGCAGTTTTTCCTTATGCTTCTTACCTAGTGATGTGCAAGAACTTATTAACTCTCTAGGTGGAACTTGTAGATTTTTTTCAAATTTGTGTAGTCACTGTACTGGTGAAGATGCATCATGATAAAATTTAGATGTACATTTAGTTTGCTCAAGTCACCTACATCTAGAAAAGTGAATGTGTACTGTCCATAAAGCACAGCCTTAAATAAAAACGTGAACGTTGGTTCCTGTTTTAATGTTTTAAAATTATTTTTATGTCATATGTAGGTGAAAGAATAGGCAATATTCAGAGAACTCTATCAAGACCAAAATAATTTTTATAATATAAATTTTTGTAAATTATATGCGTGAGTGTTTTGCCTGAATTTATGTACATATACCACATACATACATGGTGCCTCAGAGGCCACAAAAAGGCATTGAATCTTCTAGAACTGGAGTTTTCAATGTTTGTGAACTACTTCGTGGGCGCTGGGAATTAAACCCGGGTCTTCTGCAAGAGCAACAAATGGTCTAAATTACCGAGTCGTGTGTCCGGCCTCTACTACACACACACATAGGCGTTTTATTTGAGTGTTAGTGTTTAGAAGCAAAGAAGTAGGAATACTATTTAATAATGCTAAATTATTAGAGGTTTTCAAAAGATTGGTTAGTTCAGTACTCGTGACCATTTTAAAAATGAATTATTTTTATTTTAAAAAGTCTCAGTGTTACCCTGGTTGACTTTGAACTTCAGGTCAGGTGACCTTTCTTAGTTTGGGGGCAAAGTAATGATCCATTCTGCTTTTTATATTGAGATTTTTAGAATGCTTATATCCAACTGTGTTTAAGAACAAAGTCCCAGTTTTGAGTTTAGTATCCTATATATACATTCACATTAGGTGTGTTGGTTGCTACCTACCACATCACATCAGTGCTTCTAGAAAGGGTGGGCCGATGTTTTTCAGCACACAGAAAAGTAAGATAAAGACATGGCTAGCATGTATTAAGCACACCTGTATTCCTTGATCTTGCTGCACATCTACTCCGACACTTGGTTCTCACTGTCTCTGTAGAACACGGCACTCTCATCTGCAGAGAGCAGGCACGGAGCAGGCAGAGAGCAGGCAGAGAGCAGGCAGGGCGTCCTGTCTTTACCAGTGCCAGAGCTTTCACGGTCCCTCCTCACATGAGAGGAACACAGATTTTTCTGTTGATTTCCTAGTAGTTAGTGGAGAATGACTGAGTCAAGGACCTGAGTTTCATACCAGAGCGCAGGGCAGAGGCAGAACGGACTCCTGGACGTTGGTCTTTTAAACCCCCTCTCCAGCCTGCACACACAGACACGTACGTGTATACACAAAAATGTTGAAACTAAATTTAAAAACCTAGATGAATCTGTAAAAAGGAAAGCACTTAAATGTGTTTTTGAATATAACAGTGTGCACTGATACAGCTTGAAGTCTGTAAGGGAGGCATTATGTTTACACTTGTATTCTGTAAGCCTCACAGGTAAAATAGCCTGGTATTGGCACAAGCATATAAAATGCAGAGATACCGGCAGAAGAAGAGGAACAGGAAGTGTGTGTAGAACAGTAAACCAGCGATGTGTTTATCTTCCTGTGTATTCCTTATGGTGACCAACTTTTCAGTAAGCCCTTGAGCTATATAATGTCAACAAAGAAAGTGTCTTGAGTTTGTCTATGACTCTGGGATGAGAAGTTCACGAAGGAAAAGCCACCTGTCCTCACCTGCCTGATTTCCTGTAGTGGCCTTTCCAGCTGGGTGTCATTTTCTTTAAATATTGGGAACAAGGAAGGCTGGAGAGGTATGGTTCTTAGGTTCAGTTCCTAGCACCCATAATGGACAGCTTACAATGCCTTAGATCAGTTTTGGGGAATTAACACTCTGGCCTACTTGGGCATCCTCATGGAGTGTGGCACATGCACGCAAGCTGTGCCTCTGCCCCCAATAGGCTTTAAAACAAAACAAGACAAAATAAAAGAGCTTCGGTGATTAAAGGCTAGCTCTAAAAATGTTTATAGAGCTGGGAGTGGGATGGGGGTAGGTAGGCTTTGTTCTCACAGTGAGCAAGGCTGTTGCTGTTACTCCACTGAGCTCTCTACTGTCTTGACAGCTGCTCTGTTCTGATCTGAAGAAAGAATCAGGCTGTAGACCTACAAGAGGAAAATATGGGCAATATCTTTGAAGAACAATGGTTATGTGTGTGTATGTAGCGTGTGTATGTGTGTGTATGTGCTTCCAAGATGTAGAAGTTGGTTATAGTAATGTAGGTTCAGGCATACAATATTTCTGAACCGAGGATGATTATTGAATCCTCATAGTTACCATTCCTTACCTTTACAACAGAAATACACGTGTAGCTTTCTGAACTTCAGATATTGTTTGCATTGTTACACTTATCTTAGTCTTCCTGTTTCTCTTGTGAAGGAGTTAAGAAGGATTTTCATAATTGATCTATCCATCCTCCCTCTCACCCACCCACCACGGGAGATGGTACCATTTAGACTACTAGCCCTTCACGAAAGCTACAAGACAGTTCGTTCTCCATAGGTTCTAAAGTAGCATCTCTCAGGTTACCTCTTTTAGTAGAGGAGACAGACATGAAGTAAATGACTAGCTACAGTTGTGGAAAAACTTTGGTAGATATGGATCATCTAACCATTAGGCAGGGCATGTTCAGCTGCAAACATGTGAAGAAACACCTAGAAATTGCAAGGAATTGGGCTTTCTTAGTGGTCGGAGGCAGGGGAAGGAAGAGCTGTATTTACAGACCTGTGCAAGTCTTGGGTGAGAGGTGAATTGAGCTGCTTTGAGAAATGACTAAAAATAGGGGTGGGGATACTCTATTTACTTCAAGTAATGGCACTTTGAAGCCAGTGGGGGCATCAAGGCAGTTTTCAGTTTTGTTTTTTGTTCTTTGCTTGAGAGTGGACTTCTGCTTCGAGGTGCACAGTTTAAAGTACAACAGTGCATAGCTCTGCTGCTGCTTGTATCAAGGAAGAGCAGGGAACTGTGTGCATACTGTGACACTGCTTTGAGCGAAGTTGAGATGACATTGACAGCAGCGCTTGAACTGTTGGAACTAAATGAATGGTTAAGCATTATCATAACCAAGAAACCATCTGTTGACTGTTTGCTTCAAAATTTAAAGAACTTGAAGTTTAGATACCAGTGACTGAATTACACATTTTAGGAGGTATGCCTCTTCAAAAAATAATTTGGCTTTAGACTTTATCAGAGTTGCAGAAGTGAAGCACTCTGAGATGTTTGGAAGGGAATTGAGAAAGCTTGGAGGTGACTGGGCAGGCAGACAGGAAAAGTTGGATGCCTTTCTCACCTTTGGGCTGGGTAACTATAGAAACACAGCTCTCTCTCAAAGGATGTAAGCCATACTTTGTTCTAGAGCCAATTTTGAGTTACCAGGACGCCTGGAACAAAGATTGGAGTTACCCTAAATACCATGTTCCAATGAGGTGATAGTCTTATGAAGTTCTTATAGTAATAGAAGAAAGACAGTTATAAGCAAAACTTTGATATGAAGTCTCTGATTTCTCCGTGTGTGTGTGTGTGTGTGTGTGTGTGTGTGTGTGTTTGTGTGTGTGTGTGTGTGTGTGTGTGTGTGTGTGCCTGTCTTAAATAACTAGACAACAGTATTTCAGAAATGAGTTAGCTGTGTAAAATTGTATCTCAGAAGTACCCAGAAGGTTAGGCAGGGTAAATGGTATAGGCTGCTTTTAGAATCCTAGTCAGTCCCATTTTTGACTTAATCCTAGTTTGGGCAAATAAGAACACAGGCCTTTCGTTAGTAAAGTGATGCTTTAAAATCTTGTGGAACCCTCTCAGAGAACTAAACCTTAGGTTCCCAAGGCTGGTCTTGGGAGGTAGATCAGAACAGAAGATTTGGGTTTTTCTGACCCTCTGCTGCCTGCCAGCGCTCTGGGACTTCTTTGACCCTCACTGAACTTGGTTGTGAGACTGGTGCAAGCTTTACTGTATAGAGTGTGTGTTTATTTTGTCACCCCTAGAACACTCTTCAATCTCTTTACCTTAGTCCTTTACTGCACAAAATAACATATATAAAGCTAAACTGTTTAATTTTCAACTTCTTATTGAAAAAGCTTTTCTATGCTATTTATGAAGTAATTTTAGTTTTAGTTTAGTTTTGTGTGTGTGTGTGTGTGTGTGTGTGTGTGTGTGTGTGTGTGTGTGTGTGTGTATAACTTGTAGGGATCATTTAGCCTTACGGGTCCAGGGATCAAATTGAGGCTGTCAGGCAGCAGGTACCTTCACTAACTAGATGAGTCATTTTCTTCCCCCACCTTAACATTTTCTTGTTAGTTAAAAACATTCTGGGCTATATAGCAGAAGGCAGGAGATGTTTTCTTTTCTTTTGAAGGTGTAGCTTTTGTGGGCCCACGTTTTTATTTTTAGAAGCTTTCAGAAGATCAGTGTGATCAATCAAATCCAGACATGCTTTGTAGGAGATGGGACAGTAGATAGTACCTGGCTGTTTGTCAGAGCCAGCATAGGAGAAGGACCAAGGTGCCTAGTTTCTCCTGTGAGTAGATAGATGCCTTTGTCTTTATATACATTTCAGAACTCTCAAATTAAAGTGTCACTATGGTGCTGCCCACCAATTGGGGGAATAGATGAGGGATGAAATGAAGTCTCATAAGCATTGGTATAGCTGAACCAGTCCCAAGGTCTGAGCTTCTTTGCAGGCTCTGCGTACAGAGGGTTGTAAGCTTGGGTTGTGTGTGGGAGAATATTTCTTAGACAGTTCATGGCTGAGACCCTTTTTTAGGTTTCTCATGTCCAGAATCTTCCCTTGTTTCCCTATTCAGGTTGTCTGTCCTCCTATCTATGTGCTGCCAGGCATCTCCTAGTATGTGGTAGGAGTGACTGAGGTATGGGCTTATTCCAGGGAATTACCAGTCAAAGAAGCCCAGCTAGCCTTCCTGGGATCCTAGGACTGCATATTTTTTGAACAGGTCTCTCTTCTTGCTCTTCACCTTCTAATGCACATTGGGACACAGTTGAAGGGGATCCCACAGAACAAGACCAAGGCTGTGTGTGTGTGTGTGTGTGTGTGTGTGTGTGTGTGTGTGTGTAAAGGGGCCCTTTCTACACTTGAAAGAGCTTTGATTGTCTTGATTTTACCAGTGAAATATTTGTAAAGTGTTGGTGATAGGTATAAATGTTTTCTGGGAATGCTTCGAGCATTTGTCGCTATTTAAAATTGTTTACTGTCTAAGCTGTATTAGGGCTTATTTGACTGCATGTTTATTCTCTTTTAATGACATTTTCCTGTTTCCTAGTATCACATGTCTTGGGAAATTTTTAGAAATCTTTCAAAACTGTTAGAATACTTCTATGGAAATATTTGGAGTCAGATAACATACTCAATAAATAAATGGGATTTCTGACAACCTGAGTTGAGTCATGGGAGCTAGAAAGAACCAACTCCTAAAGATTGTAAATTTTGACCTCTGCATATGCACGGTGGCATGAGTGGGAATGTGCCCTTGCACACATGTATCACATATACTGTAATAATAATAATTCTTCAAATTGAACATATTATGAACAATTAACAGAAACATTTCTGACTTGTGTATCTTTAGCATTTGATACAACACTAGGTAAATCTCTATGTTAGCATGCTCAGTATCACTCTCTGGGGTTGCAGTTTTATTTGTAGGAAATGGAAAATTACAACAGATGTTTCAGAGAAAGAAATTCAAGTGCTTGAAACATAATAACCTGTTTTGTGAAGATGAGCATTCCTGGTATGTTTTCCAGTGGGTAGTTGGAGCTAACACCAGCCCAAGGCCCTTCTCTAGGCCAGACTGCCTGAGAGGAGCAGCTGCCCAGGGCCCTAGTGCTCTTCAGCATCTCAGCGTTGCCGTGCTAAGACATGTTAGGACAGACGCTGTGCTTCGCCCCCATCTTCTGAGTCCTTTTACAAAGTGCATTGGCTTTAACTCTTTCCCAGTACCGTCTCCTGATCTTGTACCTGCACAGGAGGTGGGCAACCTTAAGTGCTTCTCCCAGAGGTACCAAGACAGATGGGGGAGGGCTGTGCTTGCCACTTTATTCACTGTGAAAGAGGGAGAGGAATCTTTCTTTAACTTCTGCTAAAGATTATTTGCTCATTGCAATCTCAGGTTTTCTGTGTTTGTATCTAACTGCAAATTAAAATAAGTTGATGTTACTGTGTCTTTTATGCCTCTTATTAAAGAAATCTCCATGATCTCTTGTTTGTTTTGTACTCTTCTGTGACCTCTTTGTAAGGCCGTTAATGTGCTTTGGTAATTCAGTTTTGGAGAGACTGAGTTTTTTTTCCTCATCGTTAGTCTTGAATTGAGGTGAGTCTAGCTGTCAGTTTACTGGTGTCTCTAGTTCTCAGCTCTGCTCACTATACAGTCTAATAATGAAAGAAGCCATCCCTCTGCTCCTCATCTGACACGATGCTAATTAGAATAACAAGGACACCTCCTGGCTATTTACCCCTCCTCGGAGAGGCTTTGAAGTGCAAGTGATGTTCTGGCCTTAACCCTAGACCAGTGGCCTTCAACCTTCCTAATGCTCTGAATCTTTGAGACAGTTCTTTATGTTGTGGTAACCCCCCAGCCATAAATTATTTTGTTTCTACTTCATATTGTAATTTTGCTACTCTTGGAAATTATAATGTAATATCTGATATGTGACCCAGCATAGTGAGGAGTCAGGTGATGCAGGTTTAAGTGTGTCGAGGTTTTTCATAGTGGGTACCAGTCACACTGTCCTTGGCCTGCTCCTGTATTTTCACCTGTGTTGTGCTGCTTCGGTCTAATTAGCTGTTTACAGTCTTGATTCTAACTCTGTGACTCTTCTGCTGGGCTTGGCAAGTGTTCTAGCAGGGACAGCATTAGCCCCTCTGCTTCCCTAGCCAGTGAGTGAGTCAGTGGGTTTGAGGCAGCAGAGGTATCATTGCCCCTGCCCGCCTTTAGATAGATGTTTGTGCAGCTCCTGTTGCTTCCCCTTTTCTGGCTGTTTCATGCCCCTGAACTACTGTTTTGTTTTGATTTTGAAGGCATAACACATAATATCTTTGTGTCACCAAAAAAAAAAAAAAAAAAAAAAAATTCTTAGGCACTTGCAAGCTGTATCATTAATTTATAATTTAAGAGGAGAGGATCAATTTGTTATACCTGAACAACAGTGATGTACTCACACTTTTAAAAGTAATAGACTTTTTCTTACATGAATCTTAAATTTTTTGTTTTTTAACAGCAGTGGAAGTTTGTTGACATTCTGTTATTTATAGCGAACCGAAGGCTTTTTCTGTTTTTTTATTTTATTGTTTTGAGATGTAGTCTGAGTAGTTCAGTCTGAGTAGTTCAGGGTTGCCAGTGAGTTATGGGTGTGTGCCAGTATTCTTGGCTGAAACCTAAAACTTATACAACCTAAACTTTGACCTTGTTACTTTTGCTTGTTTTGACAGGGTCTCACGTGGTGGGCCCGGCCTTGAACTCCTGTTCCTCCCATTCTACCTCCCAAAGGCTAAGAGAAGTAACTAATAACGAACTTGACTCACAGTAGACCACTCTTTAACTTAGAAATTTTACTGTAGTTGAATTTGAGAAGGTGGATTTTGGCTATGTTTCTACTCAGAGGTTTATTTGTATGTTTAATGGAAGGCACAGCTGCATCAAGCACCATGAGACTAACTCAGCTGTTACTGGTGCTTAGGTATCTATGGACATGTGCTCTTGAAAATTGCCCAGTTTTAGAAAATGGAAGGTTATGATACACAAACAACCCTTTGGCTCCAGTTTTCCCAAGTCACTTGAATAACAATGGGAGTGAAAACAAGGGCAGGTGCTCATAGAGTCTTCTGACTGCAGCTGTTTCTCTGTGATCTTCCGGAAGTGGGACTACCCCCATCTTATGCTATGCTTGATGTCTGGTAAGCAACATGTGTGGGGAAGGGGGTGGGTGCACGCACGATCATGAGTGTGCTCACATATGTGCATGTGTGTGTATGACTGTCAGCCCAGCATGGTGTTTCAAAGGCTCTCTTCTACACTGGAGGGTTGTGAGCCACGTATGAGGAAGGTAATATATATATATTTTTAATCAACAAATAACGAAGGATTAGTTAGAACTGAGGTACATATATAGCTCCCTTAAAAATGACCCCATTTGGAATTGGTCCATTTATTTTCTTTGAAATCGTATACTAGGGGCACTTGGAATTCTGTGACATTTCACCCCAGTAATTGATTTAACAGAATCTTCTTCACCTTTTTATTTGTGGAGCTGGGGTGAACCGCAGTGTGCATGCTACGTCCATCTTAATGAACACAATCAGCTCTGGCAGGATTTTAATTTTTCCTTAGGTCTAAATGTCACTTCCAGCATTTCCACACAGAATGGAAACTTGTTGCTGTCTGGTTTCTTTAAGTACCTGCACAGGCCACTGGACTCTGGCCATGTTGCTCCCTACAGAGCAGATGGCTGTGTTTGTACTTTCCTGGGGCAGGAGTCACATTTTCCAATCAGTGAGCCAAATGAATTTATTGTTAGAAACCAGTCTAAAAATTTTGTTATTTTACAGATTTTTCATAAATAAAAAGCCCAAGTTTTACATTAAAAAACCTGGTTATGTGTTAGTGACATTCCTTGGAAGATGTTTGCTTAGTCCCAATATCTGTGCTAAAGGCATTTTCTAAGATTATTGCGTTATTCACTTCAGGTAAATGTTGATAATAGCTTAAAAAAAACCAATTATTTTGTTTGGAGACTGAATGAAGTTTAACACTCTATAAAGTTAGCCTTCTAATTCAGGAGGTGTGCGTTAGTTTTCTGTTAGTGGAAAGTCAGTCTGTCCCTGCCACCTTCTGGAAGTGGTGTGAAAAGTCCTGAGAATATCAGTCAGCCACTGCCTCCTGAGTCCCTGTGTTTGGTCTGTGCCTAGATCCCACACCTGTACTGTTAGAATAGTGAATCCAAAGAACGGCACAACTTGCAGGTGCTATTCTTAGTTATAGAGGAGTAGCAAGGCGAGGAATGGGCCCTGATGTGTAGAAAAGGCTAGGATACATGCTAGACAGCTTTGGGAAGAGAGGCATGCTGAGGGAGCACTCTTCCTGTGGGTGGGCTAGGGACAGGCAGATGTGGGTTGAACCCCCAAGAAGGAATGGGGCTAGGTTTTAGATGTGCATTTCCAGTACAGAGGAGGCAGTGACAGGAATGAAGACCAGGGTAGAGGGGAAGCTGACAGAGACCCAGTCATATGGGTCATAATGCACAAGTGTCAGAACACTGCACAGTACGAGCTACCTGGGCTGGCAAGCAGATGAAGACTGGGCTCAGAAAACAAATGGAAGTTAAAAGGCAGATGTGCAGGACAGGTTGGCTCTCATTTGTCCAGTGGTTAAAGCACATCTGTAATGTATGTGTTTGTCCTACAAGTTCACTTTTTTCTTTTTCTTTTCCTTCCTTCCTTCCTTCCTTCCTTCCTTCCTTCCTTCCTTCCTTCCTTCCTTCCTTCCTTCCTTCCTTCCTTCTCTCCCTCCCTTCTCTCTCTCTCTCTCTCTCTCTCTCTCTCTCTCTCTCTCTCTCTCTCTCTCTCTCTCTCTCTCTCGATTTGATTTTTAATGTGCTACGTAGCACTTAGATGGCCTCAGGTTCATCTCAGAATTGTGGTATGGGCTTCAGTGTGTTCCTAGGAATCCCTGTCATTTCCGTTGAATTACCTGTACACTGCTGTGTCTATCTGTTGTTTACTGAAGATGAACTTGTCCTTGATGCTGTAGAAACAGTTATTTATTAACCATTTACTTGGTGTTTGCCTTAAGGATCTGTAGTTTAAGGAAAGGTTAAATAAACAAAGTAAGGGGTATTGAAGAGAGGAGAGATAACTAGTAGAACTTTCATTAATACATCTATTGTTGTCGTGAGGAAAGTTGTCACTGACACCAAGGAAGGAAAACAGCCCTGGAAAGAAAGAAACTAAGTGGAATGGGCAGTTTCAGTATCTTACCCAAGTAATGTGTGGCAATTTATGTGTGTGGATAGACAGGTGTGTGTGGATGGACACACAGATGTGTGTAGATGGACAGGTGTGTGTGGATAGACACAGATGTGTGTGGATGGACAGATGTGTGGGGATGGATACAGATGTGTGTGGATAGACAGCTGTGTGTGGATGGACACAGATGTGTGTGGATGGACACAGATGTGTGTGGATAGACACATGTGTGTGGATGGACACAGATATGTATGAATGGACAGGTGTGTGGATGGACAGGTGTGTGTGTGTGAATGGACACAGATGTGTGTGGATAGACACAGGTGTGTGTGGATGGACACAGATGTGTGTGGATAGACACGTGTGTGGATAGACACAGGTGTGTGTGGATGGACAGGTGTGTGTGTGTGGATAGACACAGATGGGTAGAGCTTGCTAGCTTATTGATGTGTACCTTAGGCAACAACATTGTTTTGGATACTTGATAAGAATGCTGCTGGCCCTGATGGAAGAGTCTTTTACTGTGGCGCACAGTGCTTCCTGGACAGGGAGGCAGCACACCATTCTCCCTGTCGTCCCATCTCCCAGTGGAGGTCAGAAGACTGTCCTGTGGACGTTTGGATTTTAGTATCTACTTTTTAACTGAATTTTACAAGAAGATTCATAGGAAGAAGCTGCATATTGAAGTAGACCGGCCAGGGTGGTAGATCTGATTCTTAGAAACTAAAATGAACACCCCCTGCTCAATCTAATCACCATAGGTGTCTGAAATTAAAGATTGTCCAGGAAGGGAGGCACATTCCTTTAGAAACTGACCCCCCCCCCTTTTTTTTGCTGTTCTGGAACTCACTATGTAAAAACCAGTCTGGCCTTTAACACAGAAATCACCCATCCCCCTCCCCTACCACACTCCACGCCACCCCATCTCTGCTTAATTAAAGGTGTGTACTAACACTTCTGGGATAAGATATTTTACTCCCCCTCTCCTCCTCTCTCCCTTCCCCTTCCCTCCCCTTCACTTTCCTATCTGTTTCTTTCCCTCTTTGTTTTTTGAGGCAGGGTTTCTCTCTGTAACCCGACTATGCTAAAACTCCATTTAGACCAGGTTGGCCTAAAATTTTTCTTAATTTACTGCAACAGATGACAAGAACACTATTGATTAAGAAAACACATTAAAAAAAAAAAAAGCCACAAAGTAAAGCAACAGAAAACTTGCATTCAATATATCTTATGTCTTTTTACTTCTTTGTATTTTGAAATACACATAATTTAGCAATGTATGTTAATTGTATATAAACAAAAAACATATATAGCAAAGCAAAACTTTTTTTTTTTTTTTTTTTTTTTTTTTTTTTTTTTTTTTTTTTTGCTAAGAACACTCTACTAATAGATAACTTTAGGTTAGAAGTCATAAAAACTGAGCAAGTGAGGCAGCTCCGCAATCAAGAGCCTTCCACTCTCACCACCCACATTGGTGGCTGTAACTGCAAGCACCTACACATACCTACACATGCATGATGGGTACACATAGAGATTCACACATTCACACAGAAATAAACATTGTAAAAATCCTTTTTAAAAGTTTGTACTTTATAGTAAAATAAGTGATGCTGGTTGTGAGTAGCCCCAAGGTAACCAGAGTCTGGTGGCATCTATGTTTTGCTGGTTATAGAATATTTCACAGGGAGCCCTAGGTATACATACCTAAAACTAATGTTTCCCACAAAACATACGTTAAGGAACTGTAGGTCAGTGGACTGGTGTATGCCTGACCTTCTGGAACTCTAATGCTAAGTTGAGTTCTGAGTCTCCAGTGAGTGTGGCATGGTGCTAAGATACCTGGGTGCTCAGTGATTATAACACCAGAGGGACAGACCCAAAGGGACTTTTGACTTTCATAAGTTATTCAGGATACTGCTTAGTGGTCTTTATTACTGACCTGTGTAAGCTCACCTTTCTAGCCATCACTGTGATTACCTGCCTCTTGGTGCTATGAATCTACTTTGCACTGATGAACAGTGTCCCTTCTGAGTATCACCTCTTAGATACATTCATGTGGCATATGAAACACAGTTTTCTCTTTATTCTTTCATTTATTAAATCCTTACTGCAGGTTTCCCTCCCCTTTCTCCTCTCAGTTCCCACCCCTCCCCCCATTCATTCTGCCTTAATTTCTCTTCAGAAAAGGGCATGCCTCCCATGGACATCAACCAAAGATAATCAAGTTGCAGTGAGAGTTGGTACCTTCCCTCATATTGCAGCTGGACTAGATAATCTGGTAGGAGGAAAAAAGAGCCCTAATAGCAGGCAGGAGAATGAGACAGGTCCTCATCGTGCCTCCTCCTCCCCCACTGTTCAGAGTTTCACAGGAAGGAAGGCGTAGCTACACAACTGTAATATATATGCAGAGGACTGAGGTCAAACCTGTGAAGCTCCTTAGTTCTCAGTTGAGTTTTTGTGCTTCTGTGAGTTCACTAGGTTTTCTTGACTATCCTTGACTTTCTGCCTCCTGCAATGCTTCTCCCTCTTCAGCAGAGTTCCCTAAGCTCTGCTTAATGAGCCACTGGGGTCTCTCTGCAACTGTTTACATTAATTGCTGGATGAAGACAGTTGGACTAGGTACCAATCTATATGTATAGCATAATATAATTAGGAATTATTTTATTGACTTTATTTGGTTCTATAATATGTCTGGGCTACCAGTTTCTGTGTCCTGACCTTCCAGACAGTGTCAGGGGTGGGTTCCCTCTTCTGGCATGGGTCTCAAGCTGGACTAATCATTGCTTGGCTATTCCCACAATCTCTGCACCCCCCCCCCCCCCCCCCCCAAGCAGGACAAATTGTGGGATGAAGGTTTTGTGGCTGGATAATGTCCAAAAGATGGAAAGATCTTTTATGTTCATGGATCAGTGGGATAGTAAAGGTGGCCTTTCATCCTACCAAATGCAATCACAGATTCAATGCAAATTCCTTCACTTTTACAACACAGTTCTTTATAGAACAGTTGAGAGAACAATATTCAATTTTATATGGAAAACCCGAAAACCCAGGATAGCTAAAACCATCTGTACAATAAAAGAACTTCTGGAAATATCATCATTACTGATCTCAAGCTGCACTACAGAGTTATAGTGATAAAACCCACATGCTATTGGCATAAAAATAGACAGTTGATCAGTGTAATCAGATTGAAGACCCAGACACAAATACTATGGATACCTGATTTTTGATAAAAGAGCAAAATTATTCAATAGATAAAAGAAAGCATCTTCAACAAACAGTGCTAATTGGATATCTGCATGTGAGGGAATGCAAGTAGATAGATTTCTTCCACCCTGCAGGGAAGTGATGATGCATGTGGATCAATGACCTCAACATAAAATCAGATACATTGAGCCTGATCGAAGAGAAAGTCAGGAATATCCTTGAACACATTAGCATAAGGGATAACTTCCTGAACAGAACTCCAGTCAGTAACACAGGCTGTAAGATCAACAATTAACAGATGAGACCTCATGGAGCTGACAGGCTCTGTCAGCAGAGCAAACATGACTTTTCTGTTGCAGATGCTCCATGGGTTTAGGGGGCTGAGAGTCACTCATTAGGATAGTAGAAGTAGAGGAAAGCATGGAAGAGGTAAATTCTGAGATGAGCATCTGAATGTGACTGAAACAATCCCCAAACCAGTTAGATGTGTCTCATCAAAATACATAGAATGTAAGTCACATCACTTTCCTGCCTGTGTCAGATGAACTCTGCACTTGTTCTCACAGGGACTGAGCTGAACTGGGGCGCTGAACATGACCTTCCTCAGATGCTGGTGCTAACTGCATTTGTCTCAGGAACATAGGCAGTGTTTGGTGCTGTTCGTGACAGCTTTGCTGGGGAGTCTCACTGGTGGGATACTGAAGACTTGTATGAACTCATGTATTTTGAACATGCACAGCTTGGTATGAGAAATCTTAAATGGAATTTGGGATTTAAACGCTGAAACTATTTTCCTTTTTCTTAGCCTCAGCAACTTGTGATTGGAGGTTGGATATCCAGTCGCACATCCTCATATCAATGCACTGCCAATGGTAAGGAGCCTCTCTCTTTCTCCTGTCCTGTGCTAGTGCTTTATAGCTGTGCTGGTTCTTGTTTGTTTCTTTAGAGATTTTAGAGAATTAAACATTTCTAAATCTCAGAAAACTCAAAAGTTAGAATTTTGAGCAAAAGGAACCCTATTTTAAAGATCCTCTTTTTCCTGTAATTTTATGGTTATTTAGTGTCTTTTTTATTGTTGTGCTGAGTCATCATGACTGAGGCAACTTATAGACAGAAGCATTTAACGGGGGTGTGCGGCTTCACAGGGTCAGAGTTCATGGCCATCAAGGCAGGGAGCATGGCAGCAAGTTGGCACTGAGCTAGAGCAGTTCCTGAGAGCTTGCATGCTCAGACAACCACCATGAGGTAGACAGAGACCTAACTGGGAACTGGTGAGCTCTTGAAGCCTCAGGTCCACCCTCAGTGATATGTCTCTTCCAGCAATTTTTACTAGAAATAATTTATTTTTATTCCTCATTTTAATGAGTTGTAGGACATTGTGCTTATCCTGATGTTACTAGTTAATATGCAGCTAAATGCATACTATTTTACATTTTTATTTCGTTGTTAACTTTAGGGGAAAGGTATCTTTACCTCTTCAGAAAGGTTTAGAGTTTTTTAATTTTGAATTATAAATCTCAGCTGTTATAGAAAAATGACCATACTTCCTGTTTGGTGACTGGTGACTGGTGGTAATTCAATAGCAGAGTTGTATTAAATTCCTAAGATTTATTCCTGCTACAGGTTAAGTGATCTCACAAACTAAAATTCAGAATGATTTTTATCCTACTTTAATACTGTGTGTTTGGGGGTGCCTTTGCCTCGTGTCTTAGAATTTTTTTAATTAAAATTTTTATGACAATTGCTTGTATAGTGAATCTTGACATCTGTTTTGTTTTCTTCTCTCAACTCTCCTCTTACCCCTCTGGAGTATTTCTGCTCTAACACGTGCACATACCACCCATACCCCTTTTTCTTTCTTTGAGACAAGGTTTTAATATTAGCTTAGGTTGATGTGGAATTCAGAAAGATTGGTTTGCCTCTGCCTCCTGAGTGCTGGGACTGAAGGTGTGTGTCACCACTTGATTAACCATGGGATCAATCATGGCTTATTTTGGTGAATAGGTGTAGGGTTATTTGATGGAGCAGGGACAGCTCTCCAGTGGCTACACTTCTGAAGAGCAAGGACATTCCCATCTCCAGCAGCCATTACCACCCCCTAGAGCTTTTAAACCATACTCCTCCTACTTGACTGTGTTGGGGATAAACAGCTAGAGTGGACAGCAGTCTTCATACCCCACAGTTTTACTTGTTGAGATTTTATTACCTTTATTGCATCAACACTGATGTGAAAATATTAGCTGTAAAATTACAGAAATAAAGCATTTACTGAGTTTGAAGCTGTGCACTGCTATGAAGAGTGTGCTAAGCTTGATTGTCCTGTCCTGGACATGAACTTTACTTCTGTCCAGTGATCCAGTTTTCCTGCCCACTTTTCACTTAGCTATCAGGGTACACGTTCTGACAATACTTGTCCCTTTCTGATTATTCTGTTTTTGTTTTCCTATATGGTGTCTGGAAGTTCATCCATATTGTAGCCAATAACGTGATTTCCTCTATCTTCTTTGTCTTTCCTTTTTTGAGACAGGGTCTCATTAACCCAACTGGCTTGGGATTCATCTCATTGCTGGTCAGAGGGGTGTGCACCATCATGCCTGTGCTGTTCTCTGCTTATTTTCAAGGGCTGAAGAATACCATTTAATGCATATTTTTTCTTTGAGTAGTGTTTTACTTCATGGGCATTTGGGTTGCTTCTGTTTTGGTTTATTCATGGTAGAATTAGATATCTAAGTTCTTGATTTCAGGTTCTAAGAAGTTCATTTTGTACTTCCAAGCAGAGTGTTTGGAGCATGCAGATGTTTTAGTTTAATGTTTTTGAGAATTTTCATACTATGTTGGTTATCTCATATGTGTGAGATGTTGACAGTTTTTAATAGCTATATGTTTCTTGAATTTCTTGTGTCTCTATTGAATGGTGACAAGATGCCTAGTTGCTTTGCACAGTTTGTTTAATTATCCCTTTCTGTCTTCTACTCTGTTTTATATATTTATAATTGTATATGTTTAGGAAAGTGCTCATCTTTTCATTGTATTTTTTTCAAATCAACAGCTAGGTCCAAGGGTTTATTCTGATTTTGGTTTCATTCCTTATTACGTGGAAGCCTAGGAAGGCTTTACGAGTACTTTACTAGTACATCCCTGAAGAAGTATCTGATAGTTGAGGATGCTCATTGGTGATCATGGCCTAGATGCCAAATTCTAGTGAATTCCACGAGTGAGCACAAGCAATGTTTCTTACAAAGAAAAGAAAACTTTTTGTGACCTGGCTTATATAGTAGAAGCATGCCCCGATCCCCCTTTCTTTCCTTACTGGTTTTTAACTACCGACTTGTTTCTCAGATTGCTAGAAGGTAGGGTTTATTTAAGTGTTACTGTGTGCTTGTGGACTTGAACATTTGACATATTTGTTGCTTTGTGGTTTTATTATTTCTGATGTCAATCAGATTTTCTTGGACAAAGGAGCCTTTGCAAGCTGACTTTGCCATCTCTGAAATGATGGTAGTAGACGTTGATGATTCCATACGGTGTCATGACACGATAGTCTTAACATCTATCCCTAGTCCTCACGTTGGTCTTGTTTGCTTTCAGAACAAAGCAGGAGTGAGACCTCAGTAGTGGGTTCCCTGTGGGCTGATTCTGGGGAAGCAGTTTATGTGTGTAATATGGTGTATCTGATACAAATTTAGCATTTTATTTTTAAATTACAACTATGTTGCCAGTATTTTCATGAAAAAAAAAAAAAACCCTGTTAATGATGTTTACATAAGCTTGATTATTTTGTATACTTACACAAATAATATACAGGATAAATTAGGAAATATTTAAAAATAAACAAGACTATAAAGGAAAAAATTCTTCAATATGTTAAATATTAGTAATCATATTGATCATAGCTAATATTGACTATAGTAATTGCTATATTGCTTACATATTAATAATGTAATATATAATTATTGTTAACATTTATGCTAATTTTTAACCAGTATTTTAATTATTTAATAGTAAATAATAAAATTGTAAAATGACATGTAATTAAATATATTAAATGTAAATTTGGTTCGCTGAGACAAAGTGTGTTTGTATGTATGTATGTATGTATGTATGTATGTATGTATGTATGTCTGTATGTCTGTCTGTCTGTATGTATGTATGTATGTATGTAGCTTAGGCTGGCCTTCAATTCGGTTTTTCTTTCTCAGCCTTCTAGTGCTAAGGTTACAGTGCCCCATCCGCCCTTCCAGAGCACAGCTCAGCCCCTCTGTGATCTGGAAAGGGGTGAGTGCTGCTTATTTTCTCCTTCAGTGTCCTGCTGGTTTGTTTTGTAGTGTGTGTGTGTGTGTGTGTGTGTGTGTGTGTGTGTGTGTGTGTGTGTGTGTTCATTCTCACTCTGGCTCAGGTTGGCCTTGCTCTCACTGTGCCATTGCTTCCCGGGCTTCTGAGTGCTGGGATGACAGGATTGAGGTCCACCTTTCATTAAAGTATTTAGGCGACCCTGTATATGCACCACACCTTGACTTAGCATTTGGCTGGCTGCATTTGATTTATGTCCAATATTTTATTAAATTTTTTTATTGGATACTATTTCTTGGTGTGGTATAGCCTTGTTTTTTTCTCTGTAAGTTCTTTTAAAAAAAGAAAACAATACAAACTACAGTTTGTCTAGCTTCAAAAATGTAGGTATAGGGGGTAAAGGAGCAGGACTTAAGCAGTTGAGATCTCCTGCTGCCTTTCCAGAAGACTTGGGTTCAATTCCTAGTATCCACATGGTGACTCATGACAGTTTCAGGGGCCTCACGCCCTCTTTTGGCTATCTTCTAGGATACCAGGCGCACACTCAGTGCACAGACTTAGCATGTGGACAGATTTCCGAATGTTAGACAGAAATAAATAAACTTTGTGTGCATGTGTGTTTGTGTGTAAAATGGGCATTTTAGAGGGCACTTTGTAATCAGCTAAGATTGTTTACTGTGGTTCTTCTGATTAACATCTGCCAAAAGGTGTTATGAAGACTATATGCAGGTCCTTTTCTTTCAGTATTGCAAGAGCCATTCTTGCTTCAGGTAAGTTTGTGAACCTGTTCCCTCAGTCTGTTTACCCATTGTTTGTCGTTTTTCTGATTCGACAGTCATTCCACAACATTTAAAGCTAACTTCACTTAACCAAAGTTCTTCTGAGCTGAGAACCATCCCTGTTATTACTTATTGGTTTCTATAGAATTGTAAGCTTTATCATTACTGTTAGTTTTCAAATACACCCAAGTGTTCTGGTAGAGAGGTATACAAAGGAAAGGAAAGGCTGCAAATGTTGGCTACCTGTTCAGTAGTAGTTTGTAGATATGCTGGGGGAGCAAATCAGCCCCATTCTTTGTTGTTGTGTGGACGGGCTGTGAAGAGGGCAGGTCATTTCTGCCCAGCATTTCCTAAATGACCTGTGGCAGAGACAACCCTCCATCCCTGTGCACACACAGAATTGACTAGATGCTCAGCAGAGTTGGATAGTGTGTCCAGGTACTGTACACTAGTAGTTGATCACCCTAAAAGAACAACCTAGGTGAGACTTCCAGTAGTTTATGTTTGTGTGTATCTCTGTTTCTTCCTCCTGCCCTAGTTCTAGGTAAGACTCAGCACCATGGTGAATAAGAATTGAGCAAATAGGGTCCTTTGTCTCAGTTTAAATTTTAGAGGAAACAGGGTTTTTCCCCATTTAGTCTAATGTTGGCCATAGGTGTATTGTGAGGAACCTTTGTTAGGATGAGGTATGCTCCATCTAATTCTTGGATCTTTTTTTTTTTTTTTTTTAAATGAAGGGATTCTGTCCTTAATTCTCTTTATGTGCTAAGCTGAACTTAGAGTTTTGTGTATGTTGAACCAATCTTGTATCTCTAGGAGAAAATCAACTTTGGTGTGTGATCTTAATATATTCTTGAATTTGATTTGTAAGACTCTTATGCCAGTTTTTAGATGTGTTCATTGGAGAAATTATCTGTGGCTCGCTTACTGTGAGTTATCCAGTTTGGGCCTCATGTGTAGTCGAATGAGTTGTAGGAGTTTACATGGTAGGAAGGGAGAACTATGACAGTGTTTGTCCTGAACGACAGAGGGAGCTATGACAACCCCTTCTGTAGAATTTGCCAGTGTATCCATCTGAATGTGAACTTTCCTTTGTTGAGAAGCTTTCATACCACGGCTTCAATGGCACTGATAACAAGTTGCTTTTATCCTTTTAATTCTGATATGTCCTACATGAGTTAGAGAAATACCCATTCTTTGTAGAGTTCTTTAGAGTATAAATGTTTTCAGAATACCTAAATGATTGGCGTATTAAATTGAAAGCTGTACTAACCCCACCCCCATCCCTTTTCCACCAAATATATTTGTTTTCTCTTTTCACTTCTGGCCAGTTTGTTGTTCTTTGTGTTTTTTTTTTCCCCTGTCTTAAAGAATTTGTGCAGTTTGACTGATTGTATGTATGGTTGTTTTTAGCTTCAGTTTAACAAATTTCTGTCTTGGTCTTTTAATACTGGTGGTCTACTATCTGGTGTTTTTTTTTTTTTTTTTTTTAATTTAAATTTTATTACTGTTGTTTTCCAGGACATTGAAGTGCATTGTTAGGTTATTTGTGACCTTTGTGACCCCCCCCCCCCCCCCCAAGCACTCAGCTATAAACTTTCCTCTTAGAACTTTCATATCAATGATCTAGAGGCTCTTTTCCTTGCTGAGGTTCTCTGGTCATCTCAGGGATGTTGTTCTGTCTCCACATATTCCTCTAGTTTCTTTAGTTTTCTAGTAATAGATTTCTGATTTTATTGCATGTTGGTCTGATGGATAAGAGGGGTTATTTTGATTCTTTTGCATTTGGTAATACTTGGTTTGTAGCCTGGAGTGTGGTCTGTTTTCCTTGGCTGTTGAGGAGAACTTACTTGTTTCTGTTGGATTCTCTTTGCTGTAGGTAGTGGATGCTCGAACTCTGCTGTAGTTTACCTCCTGGTTGTCAGTCTGGATTCACCCATCAAAGGTGAATTTGAAAGATTGAAATCTCCCATTCATCTTACTTATATCAGGACCTATCTGACCTTTTCTGTTTTCTGGTGTTTGTATGAGATTTGTATTTACAGTTGTTACATCTTGATGAATTGTTCCCTTATCTCTTATTAGAGTTGTCAGAGTAGCTGTGCCACCTGTTTTCAGTTTTTGTTCCCTTTTCAGTTTTTAATTCTTCGGCTGTCAGTCTGTAAGTGTCTTTAGTCATAAGCTTTTTTTTTTTTTTTTAAAGATTTATTTATTTATTATATATGAATACACTGTAGCTGTCTTCAGACACACCAGAAGATGTGTCTTTTAAGATCTCATTACAGATGGTTGTGAGCCACCATGTGGTTGCTGGAATTGGAACTCAGGACCTCCAGAATAACAGTGAGTGTGTTCTTAACCACTGAGCCATCTCTCCAGCCCTAGTCATAATGTTTGTTCCTTAGAGAAAGGAAGGTTGGTTCTAGTTTAGTCAAATCAGTCTGCCTCATTTTGGGGAAGTTCAAATCTTGCTTTTTGTTTTGTTTTAGGTTTCTAAGAGTTCCTGTTATCCCAGGTAGCCTTGAGGTCACATTTCAGCAGACTGGCCTTGAATTCCTATTAAGCCACCATATTCTGGCATCTAAAAAGAAATATTTGGGTTTTGTTGTTGTTTGTGACAAGTCTTACTGAGTCATCCTAGCCAGCCTAGAATTGTTACGCAGAGCACTCTGAGCTCACACTTACAGCGCTCCTTCTGCCTCTCTTTCCTGAATGCAGGGATTCAAGTCCTGCACCAGCACACCCGGCCTGTACCTGTTAGTGTATCTGTGCTTCAGCCATAAGCCTAAAAGTTGTCAAATATTTGAAAATAGTTACTTCTGGCCACATAATAGGAATGGAAATTGTTTTCAGAAATAGATTTCTCTGTTTCATGTCATGTGACAGTTGACATCAGTGCACACACCAGTGCTACTGCCTCTACCATAGATTCAGGCGTGTTGACATCCTTTCCCTCTGTAGACCTGACTTGTTGTCAGTGGCTCAGCAGCAGTTGCGCAGTTGGTAATGTGTAATCTCTGCACACGATTGAGAGAGAAAATTCACAGTGTTGATGACTTACTTTAGTTTTAATTATTTCTTTTGCTTTTTGAGATTTTAACATTATTTCTTCCCTTTCCTCTCCCAAACCCTACCACATACTTTTTGCTCTTTCAAATAAATGTCCTCTTCTTTTCATTAATTGTTGTTGCTGGTTTGTGTGTGTATGTGTGTATTTTTAAATACATAAAAAGAACCAGCTCAGTCTGTATATGTTACTTGTATGTTTTTAGGACTGACCAGTCTGTCATGGGAAAGAGGATTTCACACAAACATTTTTTAGTTGCCTGTAGTTTTCTGTGTATAAGGGTAGCCTCTTGGGCTTTTCCCTGTCTGCTTTGGCATTTCCATTGCTGTTCTTGTTCAGCTCATGTTTAGGCTGTCATGTTGGTGAGATTTTATGAATGAAGCACAAGGAAAAGGGTCCAAAAAGGGTACAGGCAAAAGAATGAGAGATTACTCACATAAAGAGTCCCACAAGAACATGTAGTTATATAATCAAAATGTATATGCAGAAGACCCAGCTCAAATCCATACAGGGTCCATGAGTGTAGTTTCATTCTCTGTGAGTCCTTATGAGCCCTGCTTAGTTTAGTTGATTTTTTGTTTGCCACATTCTTGTGTCCTTGACCCCTTTGGTTCCTAGAATCCTTCCTCTCTTAACAGTTCCCCTGACACGTTGTCTAGTGTTGGGCTGTGAGTCTCTGCATCTTCTCTGACCAGTGGCTGTGTAACACCTCTCTAATGACAAGTGGCACTGACCTATGAGTATAGCAGAATACCATTAGGAATCATTTCATTGACTTTCCCTTTTCTATTTTTGCTAGTCATGTATTGTTTTAGCCTGGGTCTCTGGTCTGCCCAGCATCTGGTTTCTGGATATCCATAGTGTCAGGTGTAGCCTCCCTCTCCTGGTGTGGGTCTCAAACTGGACCAGTCATTGGTTGGCTGCTCTTGTAAGGGTCCATGATTTACTGAACAATGATACTCGGACTTAGTATGTTTTTGTAAAAATTAAAAAAAAAAGTATGTTTTATTATACAGAGGTCCAGCATGCTGGGGTCTACCATCTACAAAGATGAAGAGTCCCCACCCAAAGTGAGATTGCAGGCCTGGTTTTAAGCACATTGGGGAAATTCTGTGGAGGCGCAGATGACCTCTGATCTTAATCTTGGGTCTGTCACTAGGGACATTCCAGACCATTTCTGGGGACTGGGAGGCTGGCAAAGGTTGCTGAGGAAGTCTGCTGTTGATCCATCGGCTTTGTTTTAGGTCAGGTGGCTGACAGCTTCTGAGGCCTAGACTTGGCTGGGCTTGCCTAATTCTTAGAAACAGAGATTTAGGCCTAGTCTCCTAAACTGTCAACTTGAAGCCTGTCATGGAGTCAGCCTAGCCTTCTCACTCTCACAG
The DNA here is from genome assembly GCF_963924665.1 of Micromys minutus. Taxonomy (NCBI): domain Eukaryota; kingdom Metazoa; phylum Chordata; class Mammalia; order Rodentia; family Muridae; genus Micromys; species Micromys minutus. The sequence goes on from NC_137984.1 coordinate 23,355,863, forward strand.
GCTCTGTGCCACCATTGCCCCAGTACATCTTACAGGCAGACATATTATATATAGTTAAAGGTTTTGTGGGCTGATGTCCCAGTCTTATTACTGGGAACCTTGTCAGTTCAGGTTCTGTATGCTAGGAGACTTAACCAGGGTCACTCTCAGATTCCAGGGAATTTCCACTATACTGGGTTTCCACAGTAACCCACAAGTGCCCCCAAATTTCAGTCACCTCTCCAAGTACTCCCTCCATCCCTCCACACCCAGTCAGAACATCTCTCTTTCTATCCCTACCTGCCCCCAGTCTATCCACAAAATTTATTCTAGTTCCCTTTCCTAGGGAGATCTGTGTATACTCCCTTGAGCCCTTCTTGTTACTTAACCTCATCAGGTCTGTGGATTGTATTATTGATTGCCTTTTACTTACAAGATCATATCCACTTTTTGTTTTTGAGGGTCTGGGTTACCTCATTAGAATGATTTTTTTTCTACTTGGATTTGATTTGCATTCATTTGAATGCAAATTTCATGATGGTAGTTTCTGAGTAATGCTCTATTGTGTAGCTATACCACATTTCCTATATTTATTCTTTAGTTGAGGGGCATAGGTTATTTCTAGTTTCAGACTATTGTGACTAAAGTATAGTTAAGTAAGTATCCTTATGGTAGGATGGGGTGTCTTTAGGGCATAGGCCCAGGGATTGTATAGGTGGGTCTCGAAGTAGCTTGATTTCTAGAGTGATTGTGGGATTTGCATTCCCACCAGCAGTGGGGTGTTCTCCTTGTGCCTCAACCTTGCCAGTGTGACCTGTCAGTGAATGTTTGATCTTACCCAGTCTGACAAGTTTAAGGTGGACTCTTAGATTAGTTTTGATTTGCATTTCCTTGATGGCTATGAGTGGTGAATATGTCTGTTATTGTTCCTCTGTTGAGGATCCACTGCTTAGAGCTGTATCCCATTTTTAAATTAAATAATTTGGTTTATTGCTATCTAATTTTTTGAGTTCCTGATATAGTTTATGTATTAGTCTTCTGTCAGATGTGGTGTGAGTGAAAGCCTTTTTACATTCTGTGGGCTGCTGTTTTGTCCTAGTGACAGAGTCCTTAGATTTACAGAAGCTTTTCAGTTTATTAGTGTCTATGCTTTCATTGTTCTGTTCAGGAAACTGTCTCCTGGGCTGGTGCCTTAAGGCAATTCCCCACTTTCTCTTTTGTCAGGTTCAGTATGTGTGGTTTTATGTTGAGGTCTTTGATCTACTTGGACTTGAGTTTGGTGCAAAATGATGAACATTGATCTATTTATGTTCTGTGTGCACACATCTAGTGTGACCAGCATCATCTGTTGAAAATGGGTTTCTTGCTCCACCCCCCATTTGGTATTTTTGGCTTCTTTATCAAAATATCAGGTGGCTAGAGGTGTCCGGATTATGCCTGGGTCTTCATTTCAATTTAATTGGTCAACAAGTCAGTTTTTGTGTCACTAGCATGCTGGTTTTATTACTATAGCTTTGTAGTACAACTTGAAATTAGGAGTGGTAAGACCTCCAGTTAGGATGGTGTCAGCTATACTTTTGTTATTGTTGTTGTTTTGTTTTGTCTGTTTTTGTCTGCTTGGTTTGAATCATTTATGGCTATTGTGAAAGGTGCTTTTCCCTGGCTTTGGGTTTGTTTTGGTTTTTGTCCCAGTTCATTTGTTATTTTTGCATAGGCAGGCTACTGGTTTTTTTGAGTTAATCTTGTATCTGGCCAGTTCCCAGAAAGTGTTTATTAGTTGTGAGGGTTCCCTGGTAAATTTTCAGGGTTAACATTATCCTGTCATCTACAGATGGGGATACTTTGACTTCTTCCTTTCCAGGCTGTATCCTCTTGACCTTCTTTATTGTTGCAGCTAGAACTTCAGGTATGCTGTTGAATAGATAGGTAGACGTGGACAGCCTTGCTCCTGTAGTGTAATTGCTTTGAGTTTCCATTTAATTTGTTGTGGGCAATTGGCTTACTGAAATTTTTTTCTCTTATATATTAGGTATGTCCCATTTATCCCGAATCTCTCCCAAATTTTTATCATGAAGGGGTATTAGATTTTGTCAAAGACATTTTGGTTTTAAATAAAATGATCATGTGGTCTTTTTCAGTTTGTTTATATGGTGGATTAGATTGATGGGTTTTCCTATGCTGAATCATTTCTGCATCTCTGGAATGAAGCATACTTGATCATTTTGGATGATTTTTCTGACTTGTTCTTGGATTCAGTGTACTAGTAGTATTTTATTGAGTATTTTAGCATGTGTTCATAAGAAAAATTGGCTTTAATACTCTCAGTGTTGAATTTTTGTATGGTTTGGGTATTAGTGTAACTTTAGACTCATAAAATGAATTTGGCAGTATTCCTTTTGTTTGTATGTTGTGGAATAATTTGAAGGGTATTGGCCTTAGCTCTTCTTTGAAATTCTGGTAGAATTCTGTGTTAAAAGCATCTGACCCTGAGCTTTTTTTGTTAAGACTGCTTCTATATCCTTAAGTGTTATATGTCTATTTAAGCTGTTTATGTGATCTTGATTTAATTTTAATATAGTAGTATCTAATAAGAAAATTATCCATTTCATTTAGATTTTCCAGTTTTGTGGAATACAAAATTTTAAACTATGACCGAGTAATTTTTAGGATTTCCTAGAAGGCTGTTATGTTCCCCCTTTTCTTTTTGAATTTTGTGATTTGGATAGTCTCTCTGTATTTTGTTTTGGTAAGGGCTTGTTTATTTCTCAAAGAAATATTGATTCTTCATATTGTTCTCTTTGTTTCTATTTTTAGCTTTAAGTTTGGTTATTTCTTGACATCTATTCTTGGATTTGTTTGCTGTTTTGTTTCTGATCTAGCTTTTCAGTGTGCTATTGCTAGTATGAGATCTCTCCAATTTCTTTATGCAGGCACATAGTAGTGCTATGAATATTTCTTTTCGAACTGTTTTCATGGTGTCCCTTAAGTTTGGGTATGCTGCACATTCATTTTTCTTGAATTCTAGGAAGTCTTTAGTTTCTTTATTTCTGTCTTGACTCAGTAATCACTCAGTTTCTATGAGTTTGAAGGCTTTCTGCTGTTGAAATCTGGCTTTAATCCATGGTGGTCTGATGGGATGCAGGGGCTTATTTCAATTTTATTTTATCTGTTGAGACTTGCTTTGTGATTGAGCACATGGTACATTTTGGAGAACAATCTGTGTGTGGTGCTAACAAGGTGATTCTTTTGTGATTGGGTAAAACATTTTGCTGCTATTTATCAGGTCCACATATCTTTGTTTAGGCTTTGTCTGAATAACCTGTCCATTGTTGGAAGTAGTGTATTGAAGTCTCCTAGTACCATGTATGAGGATACATGTGTGATTTAAGCTTTAGTAGCATTTCCTTTACAAATTTTGGTGCCCTTGTGTTTGTGGCACAGATGTTGAGAATTGAAAAATCATCTTAGTTGATGTTTCCTTTGAGAATGAAGTGCCCTCAGCCCTCTTTTGATTAACTATGATTTGAAGTCTATTTTTTTTTAGATATTATAATGGCTATACTAGCTTGTTTTTTAGGTCTATTTGTTTAAAACAATCTTCCAACTCTTTACTCTGAGGTAAGGGTCATTCCTGTTTTTTTTTTTTTTTTTTCCCATTGATCTGTTAGTGTGTGTCTTTTTATTGGGGATTAAGACCATTGATGTTGAAAGATACCAGTAACCAGTGAGTGTTAATTTTTGTTATTTTGTTGTTGTGGTGGTGGTTGTTGGTGGTGATGTCCCTGTCCTTGTGTATGTGTGTGTCCATCTGTCGATTCTTTGGAATTTGCTGGTTTGAGATTATTTATTGCCTTTATTTCTGTGGGTATAGTTAATCTCTTTGGGTTGAGATTTTCCTTATAATACCCTCTCTGAACCTGAATTTGTGTATAGATATTATTACTTTATGATGGAAGATTTTGCCCCCCCAAAGTAATTGAAAAATTGTGTTGCTTATAGTAATCTGGGCTGGCATCTTTTGTCTCTGAGAGAGTCTGCAAGACATCTGCTGAGGCTCTTCTGGCTTTTAGAGTGTCAGTTGAGATGTCACGTACAATTTTAATGATTCTGCCTTTATATGTAACTTGGTCTTTTTCCCTTGTAGCTTGTATTATTTTCCTTGTATTGTGTGTTTAGTGCTGTAATTATTAAGTGGCAGGTGACTTCGTTTTATGGCACAATCTATTTGGTGTTCTTTTATAGGTTTTATACCTATAGGCTTTGTACCTTTATAGGCTTGTCCTCCTATAGGTTGTGAAAACTTTCTTACAAGATTTTGTTAGACAGTATTTTCTGGACATTGAGTTGGGATTCTTTCCTTTATTCCTATATTTCCTAGGCTTAGGCTTTTCAGGGTGCCCCCAATTTCCTGGTTTTGTGTCAGGGAACTTTTAACTTTAACTTTTTCTTTGACCAATGTATCTATTTCTTCTATGTGTCTTTAACCCCTGAGATTTTTCTCTTCCATCTCTTACATTGTTTCTTGTAGTTCCTCTTCACTCACCTAGATTTTCCATTTTCAGAATTTCCATAGTTTGTGTTTTCTTGAGTTCTTCCTTTTCCATTTTTAGACCTTGAACAGTTTTATTCATTTCATTCATTTTTTTTTCTTTTTTCTTTAACTCGGGATTAGTTATTTCCTTCACTTAAAAAAGTCTTAATTTCTTTAAGGGATTTATTTATGTCCACTTTAAGGATCCCTAACATTTTTATAAAGTTGGTTTAAAGGTTATTTTCTTGTGCTTCAGCTGTGTTGGGATAGTGAGGGCTTCCTGTAGTAGGATTAGCTCTGGTGATAACATACTGTCCTGGCTGTTGTTGACTGTGCTTTTACTGTAGTGTCTACATACCTGTGTGTGGGGTGATAATAGATCTAGGTGAGTTTGTTGTGGGATAGACATTTTGTTCCTTGGTTTGTTTTCCCTGGTGCTCTGGCTGGAGTAACCTATTGTTGAATAGAAGGTCCCCTCCTCAGTGGGGGGCTGGACTTCTGAAGGCAGGATGGCCTGTGGTCAAACGGGGTTTCTGCCTGAGTTAGGGGGCTAGACTTCTGGCAGCAGGTATGGCCTGGTATAGCCTGAGGTCTTCTCAGGAGTTGAGGGCAGTGATATGGTGATAACGAGGGAAGGGAGGGCTGGGTAGGTACGAGAGATTGGGGGTAGTCTGATGGGCAGTGTATTTTGGGTTTCTGGGTGCCAGTGTGGCCTGGTGAAGCACATGACTTTAGCTGGAGGTGTGGGTCAGGATAGGATAACTAAGAGAAGGGGTGGTGGGGGTGTGTTGGTAGTCCCTGTGCAGGGGGCTCTCCTGAAGATCTGTGTGACTGGGTAGACTGGTAGAGTTCGCTGGAGGTGTGGGCTGGGATATATATAGCCAGTTATTACTCTTATATTTTTCATGTGGCTTCAAGGAAACATCACATCTATATAAATGTGGCATACTGTAGGGGGATATTGCCTGGTGGTGTTCCGTTTCTTGTCAGCCAAAGCTACATGAGCATGATCTAGCACCTTGTTTCCAGCTGGTGAAACTGCAGAGCACAGAGTGTGCTCCGGTGCTATTGATTAAATTGTTCTCAGTTTTCAGTTGTAATTATGTAAATTATGCATATTGGTTTTTAGTGGGCATTTTCATGTATATAATATATTTGATCTCCCCCCACTACCTTCTCTCAAACCCCTCTTATTTCCTTTGATCCTGTATTGGTCAGGGTTCTCCAGAGTCACAGAGCTTATGGGTAGGGTAGTCTCTCCTACCAATGGTTAAAGTGCTTCTACATCTCAGGGAGGGAGGGGCCTAGGAAGTCCTCCCTCCCGGAATAATGTTTGGAAGTGAATCACATAGAGTTTGTACAAGATTCGTGGTGATATTGACTAGGGCTACAGGGTTGGGGGATGGAGTGCTAGGGTGACAGTGTATAGTTGAAGTCTGTCTTACACTTATTGAGAGTTAAAGATTGTTATTTCAGAAAAGGCTTCTTTAAAAACATATTCTTTTTAAATGTAACTTTCTTATTTTTAAATGTTTTTTAAAAATATTTTTTCTTATTGTGTTATAATTTCTGTTACTCTCTGCTCTTTTTCTGCACATTATATTGTCTAAAGATGTTTTTCATTCAGTCTTGAAATTTCCATTTGGCTCTTTGCTTTGAGGCTGATTCCTTTCTGCCTAGGGTCTCTGATAAATTTTCATGACATCTTTTCGGGCTTAGCATTTGTTGCTGTTGTCCCTTGCTCTCTTTGGTTTGTATCTTGAGTACAGTGTTGATTTAAAATTTGGCTTTAATTTCAGAAATTACAGTGGATAATGAAAATGCTTAGGCATGGTATCTGGGTTCAAACTTACCACTGGCAGAGAGTAGTGTCTACCAGTCTTTGGAGCATGCTGGCTCTGCTGGTCCTCTGAGTCACTCCTCAGGATTTCAGAGGCCCAGCCATACATAATTGATGCTTTTGTGTTCACTGGGTGAGTGTGTTTTGGTTTATACAGAGTTACAGGAGCCACACCAGCAACTCTGGGTTGGCTATTTTTCTCTTACTTTCTAGTTTCTACTACTTATATTTCATGATTTAGTTTGGCCTTTTTGTTTTCCCCTCTTGAGTAAGGAGTAGGTTTGAGGCAGGGTCTTGTTTTCTAGCTCAGGTTAGGCTGGGCTCAGATGATAGTGATTCTCCCTTCTCAGCCTCCTAGGTACTGGAATCAGGTACATGTCACCAGCGTTTGTATTTCAGCTTTTACAACTTTTACAATTTAATCAAAATATATTTACGGTTGACGGTATGTCATTTGTGGTATCACTTTATAGATAGTAGGGGTTTTAATTAGGAAAAATGAGTAGTGCCTACTATGCAACAGACCTCCATAAATACTACTGCAGTTTCTGGACACTGCATGAGAAAATGAAACCTGAAAATACCTTTGATTCAAACCCAAACCAGCAGGAGCCAGAGCAAGTGACCACAGCTCAGGAATAGGCACAGAAGTCAGAAGGTGTTGAATTTATACACTGTGTTAGAGTACTGAGGGAGTAGGTCTGGGTAGAACCCACAGTGAGGTAGCTCACTGCTCTGAGCTCTGGTGTTGGGTATTGCTGCCCCCAGCTTATGGTGGTGAAGATAGAGAACACACTACTGTGAGACTGCAATGGAGAGCTGAGCAACAGGACTAGGCTGGTTGTCTGGCAGCTACGGTTCAGCTTAAGGCTCAAATGTGGGCTTCACTTGGTTACTGTTTTGGTATTAAATAGAAGGAAATCCTGAAGCTTCATGAGCATTTTAGCTTTTGTGTATATCTGAAAAATTTCATAAAATGTTATAAAAATTAAAGATTAGTAGGGGGAGGTGTCTAAATGAGGTTCCTTTGTTAGTGGAAGTTTTAGTCAGTTCTCACAACTGGAATAAATTTAGTAATAGCTCAAATGATTCCTTGGTAACAGTCTCCTGTTTTTTGCTCTTAGCTCTGAACTACTGGGGTAGAGAAAAATACAGAACTGTGAATAAAACTGGGAGTGAGAAGACAAAACACCCTTGCCTAAGTAGTTTGCTAAGTGCAAGAATTCAATGAAGCGGGTCAGTTACAGTCTGAGAATGTTAACTAGAGCAGCAGAAGTGAGCACTAAGTTCATTTCTCCATTGTGTGAAATCTTGGGCTTCTTATCTACCAAGGAGTGAAACACCTCTTTCCTTGCATCCAGACTGTATATGTAGACCTCCAGCATACTAAGTATTACACTAGAATGGTGTATTGATATTTTTTAGTCTTTTTTTGGATTTTATTTATAAACTAAAGAGTTGTATAAGAGAGAAACAAAGTATATTTTTACGTGTTAACATCTGCTCTTTCAGGCTGACTAGGGGGCTTGTAGAACCCTTGGCAGATAAGGGATGCTGCTTGCTATGTTTTAGAATGATAAGAATGAAAACCTTGTATGAAACGTATCCTTGGAGTGGATGCTTAGGTTCAGCTGAGACTGGTGGAATGCCCAGTAGTTAGGATTGCAGATGAAGAGGTTTAAAAATGCTGTCATCGGACATGGCTTCACTTTCTGCTTACTGTCTTACTTGACCAAATTATTAGTTAGAGAGTTTAAGACAATTTTTTTCAACAAAGATTTGCTCTATTGAATTTTTATACTGAAATTATCAAAGTTAAGATGACAAGGTTTTACTTTAAAATAGTTTGTATTTTAGGTAGCCAGCAGAGGGTCAGTGGATTAAGTGTTTGCTGTAAAACTATGAGAGTGTGGGTTTGGATCCCAGACGCCACACATAAAGCTGGTCATGAGTATACATTCATAACCTTACTCCTAAGAGACTGCCAGATCCTGGGGTCTCAGTGGCCAGTCATTTTAGTCAAATTGTTGAGCTTTTAGTGAGAGACTATCTCAGCAAACAAGCTGGAGAGAGAGCAGTTGGGGAAAGCTCCCATCATGGACCCCTGGCATACCTACATAATGTACGCACAGTGAATATATATATATATATACACACATATACATACACATATGCATATAGACTTTAGGTGACAGGTTGTTGTTAATAATGTAAATATTATTTATTATATCACAGTTGGGTTTCCATTTGTGTGCTTCCTTTCCAGAGCTGACACTATATATCTCATACTTCCTTCAACAAGGCCACACCTCCTAATAGTGCCACTTCCTATGGGCTAAGCATTTTAATCTACCTTACCAACCGTTCTGTTAAAGTACGAGTCAGGGCAATTGTATGAGTACTCTAGTTCACACATCAACTACTTATTTAAATGCCAAAATCTTACCTGTGTGGTGACGTTCATGTGGGTGTATGTGTGGGGTGACTTTTTCCAGTGTGACCTAAAGGAGCCATTGGTCATCTTAGTTTGTACAGGGGTGCCTTACAGTTTTTAGAGACAGCATTTTTTTTTTATAACATCCAGTCTGTTCATTTTTATTACTAAATGTCTTGGGCTGGGAAGATGACTCCATTGAGAACCTGAATTTGCAACTGAGAACACATACAGCAGTCCCACAGGTCCTATACTGAGGTAGACGAAGAGACAAACAATTCTCTGGAAACTTCTGGACCACACAGTCTGGTATGTGCAGCAGCCAGCAGCAAAGAGCTCTTGTCTCAGAGGGTGCAGGGAGAGGACTGACACCTGTACTCTATGCACACACATGCAAGCACACCAGATACCGTCTTAGTGTGTAAGTGTATGTGGGAAGATAGGTGGGAAAACGGACGAAGGGGCTCCTGATGGACTGGAGCCTTAATAATTGTTCCAAAGATTTCTATCCCAGGGTCATTGTTTCATTTTCACCATGATGGCTTTATTCTACTTCATTCGTTTAAGTGGAAACATTCTACTAGTGATTCTAAATACTACTTTAGATACTATATTTTGCCAGGGTGAAGGATTCTGATGACCAACAAGTAAATTGTGTGTGTGCCAAGTTACTTTAAAATCACTTTAGGTAGTTTGCATTAAAATGTGCTTTTAAATTATTCTTTAACAAATTTGATTAGCATCGATTAATTGTTTAAAGTAACTGGTCTGGTCACATGCTTTTGTTCTCCTCTGAATATCTAGTAGGTATCTCCACTGCCCCCACCACACCGGCTCTTTGTAAGCAGTTCTCTGCTAACAAGTTTTTGGTTTTTGAATGTTTGATCATGTCCACATCTGCCAGAAGATGTCGTGAGTGAACTGTGATATATTCCTGCTATACAGTTAAGCTATATAGCTTTAGAGTTTTGAGTTCATCCGTGTGAACACTAAGAATGGCAGAGAGCTTGTCTTCAGTTTCAACTGTAGTTTAAGTATGTGGAGTCGTAGTCAGGAAACAAGGTGGAAAACCACAGGGCTGGAGGGCCTGCTGGACCTTGCTGGCTTTCTGTTTATAGAGTTGTAAATTCTTTGAATAGAAAACAAACATAAAAGTATGTACACCACTTAAAACAGGAAGAAAGTAATGAAAGGAGAGAGGAAGGTTTCTTAATTTAGCCTTGTCAAAAAGTAAAGCCAGAATCTAGTTTTTTTGAGATTTAGCCAGAAAAATAAAATATTGTGCATAGGAGAACGGTATCATTAACACTGACGTGTCAGAGGCACAGTTAAGTTATCACGTATGAAGTAAGACCAAACAGTTACTAATTTATCATCTTTCTTGTCAGATCTTTTCAATAACTGAGTTGGTGACTATTCTAAGTACTTAGCACTAGCTCGCAGACATGTTTGCTGGCATTGGGTGACCATGTGTGGAATCCTTTCAGGCCATGGTTACGGAGTGTCCATCCTGCATGATGGCAGTGCTGTCTTCGACACTCACTAGTCAGCAGAGTGCCTACTGTCTACAGTTAAGCACGGCCACTAACAGAGTGCCCCCTTTGCTTCTCCTTAGCTAACAAGTCAGAGGGTTCCTGTGGGATGGCAATAGCTTTTCTGGTCCCTTGTCCCAAGACCCCCAAGGGCGCACATTTTCCTGTGTACAAACAGCTAGGATCACGGCCGGCCGTGAGGGAAGGGGAGAGTATCATCCACAGTGGTGAAGCTCACCCTAGTATACTGTAGCTAACTCAGATAGGGAGAAGTGCTATCTTAATTCACTATCCTCATTTTCCTCACAAACTGTGACCTAGGTAGAGACCTCCTGATTCAGTATGGGATTCCATCACACCATACAGCTTGATGTTTGTTAGTTTTTGAGACAGGGTCTCACCATGTAGCTATGGTTTTCCTGAAACTCACTATGTAGATCGTGCAGGGCTTGAACTCACAAAGGAGCCACCTGCCTGTACCTCCCAGTACTTAAGGCATGTGCCACGACTCCAGCTGTAGCCTGATATCTTACTTGATTGGAATAACTAACATCACACACAGACTGAGCTTTCAAACAAATTAAAATAAAAAAAAAAAACCGAGCACACAAAATGTTTTTCTTTGTTCATTAGCTGCCTCTTACCATTCTTGACTCTGTTTTCCAATTTTAATCAACTGCATAGGCAAATTAAGGTCTTTACAAATATTTTGGGCACTCGCTGAGGGTAAGTGTTCAGTAGTACAATACCTTCCTGGGCTAGGTGGGGTTCAGAGCCCCTGCACTGCCACACTTCGCACAAATCCTGGGTGTTGGTTACTTTAAAGGTCTTATTTGGGGTACTACAGCTTCTTAAACTTGATCACTGTTACTTAAGCAAAACTTTGAGTAAGGCCATTGCTTATCTCCAGCTTCTTTGGTCTGACCACGCACCATAGCTATGACAGGAAATATCCATAGGGTCATGAACTTAACTTCATAAATTGAAATAAAAGCAAACACAAGAGTTTGGCCAAGATCTGAGAATCGATAAGAGAGCAGTTTGTGTGAGTGAAATACCAAAAAGCCAAGAATTATCAGCCAAAAATACAGCATGCTTGGCAGCAAAACAGCCTGTGGGCACAGGGAAAAGATTGTATTTACGTCACAAGTTTCTTCTTTTTTTCTTTTTCTTTCTTTCTTTTTTTTTGTTTTTGTTTTTTGTTTTTCTACATTGATGCTCGCTCACGCTCAAGTTGGCTCGTGTGCCTCCTTGGTAGAACCTTACCAGTCTGCGGTAATTTGTCTGCTTTCTGATTTTGCAGATCTACAGCGTCTTGTCGTCTTTGAGGTCCCTGAAGGACTGTTTCTAGTTCTTGAGTGAGCTCACATATGTTTGCCTAGATTTGTACTACATGAAGCAACCCTTTTTGTGAAAGGGGGTGGTTCTGAACTGGCTCATTGGGTTATGGAGGCTGAGAGGTCTGACATGCACCTGCAGGTGGCAGAACAGGAAAGAATATTCCAGAGCCTCAGAATCAGGTGTCTGACATGTGTGCTCGTTTGTGTGTGTGTGTGTGTGTGTGTATGTTGTGTGTGTGTAGGCCTAAGTAAGGTGAGACCCTGGAGAGCTGCACAAGCCTGCAGTTAAGCTGGAGGGCAGGACTGTGTGGGGGCTCCACAGGCCTAACTGGAAGGGGAGGTGTGTGCTGAAGGAGATGCTATCAAGAAGGAGAAAGCCAGCACCTTCCACACTTCTGTGTATTGAGTAGCAGACGAAAGTGAATCATGTGTAGTCTACAGTGCCAAGCTGTTCTTGGTAAATGTGCCTCAATTGATGTTCCCCTGATGGTGGCCTGCTCTGTGAACTGCCATACCTGTATTTCCATCCATGTTTTCTTAAACTTCCTAAGTGTTGCCATCAGAGGAGTGTCTAATTTATGGAATGCCTTGCCTGTGTGAGTTGAGATTTTAACTCTCTATTTAATGATTTTCTCGGGTGCTTGGCCATTAACTCATAATCTTCCTGCCTTGGCCTGGGATTACAGTGCCCAATGTTTGTTTGCTGCTGGTGGTGTTTTAAGGCTTGCAACTCATTCTAAACCCAAGCTCACTGTGTAGTTACTGCTATTGAACTCTACTTCCCAATTAGAGTTGTGCTTGCTTCCTCCCCACTCTGTTTGCTTCAGTGAAATAGCCAACCTTTCATTTTCCTGAATACTAAGGAATTGAAGCTAAACAATGAATACTGTGGTAAGTTTTTGAATGGAGTCTTAAATGGGCCTTAAAGGGCTTTACAATGCATATTTATAAATAGAGTGTTGCCATTCATTGCCTATCTGTATTCCTTTTTAAAACTTAACCTGTCTATATGCAAGTTAACAGTTGAGACTCAGATAAAGTGAGAGAAGCCAGACATGTAGAAATAGATCATGGCAATTTGCCTGGTAAGAGGTCTAAGGAAAGAACAGGTACAGACAGTGCTTTATTTTGATAGAGGCACATTAAATCATGTAAATACTGTTTTGTATTATCTTACTCTAGAGCAATGGTTCTCAACATGTGAGTCTTGACCTTTTTGGCTAACTACTCTCTCCAAAAATATTTACAAGGTATAACCACAGCAGAATCACAGTTATGGAGTAGCAACAAAACAACTTTTTGGTTGGAGTCACCACAATGTAAAGATCTGTATTTAAGGGTTGCAGCATTAGAAAGACTGAGAACTGCTGTGCCACAACACGAGGACTGCCAAAATGGGTGCCTGTGGCATATCGAGCCACTAATGCAGGTAGTTTTAATGAGGGTCAGGTAAGCTAGGTAGCGCCATGTTGAGTAAGCACAGACTGCCTTTTAGAATGCTTGTAATTCAGTCAGTTTGTCTGGACACGAAGCATGAGTGTGTTCCTAAGCACGGCTCCATGTAAGGTATGGAGGCTGCATTCTTACCCACTGGACAAATGAAATGGCACAGTGGGGTTAAGGGGACTGCGCTCAGTGTTAAAGACTCTGAAAAGGAAACATCAGTTTCCTAATGTAGAACTATTTCTTTAAAGAGTGATACAGTAATACTTTTGGGGCGCAGATGAAAGTATCCCGTGTCATTAGTTATGATATTTGAACAAATATCACAGAGAGAATATAACATTTTTTAAATAGTTGTGGTTGGTTTAGGAAGATTTTTGACCAAGTAGATGGCTGTTTTTAACCAGAATTCAAATAAGGGCTACTATTTGATTTTCATGGCTGAGTTTATCAATTTTTACTTTTTACTTTTTGTTAGCCACTGAAGAGTGGCTATCTACGAGGTTGCTAAAACTGTTCAAATTCCTTCCACTTACAGTAAGAATTGAGGCATTGATTCATTTGTACTGTAATATTCCCAGAGCTAATTAACCTTTTCTTGATCTTATATCCAAAAGGCCAGGATGCAGTTGAGTGGCAGTGGCCTGCATGTTGTTTAATATGTTACACTGCTTCTGACATTTCTGAAAAGTAGTGATTTGAGACCTAGTTTTCTTTATTTCATATTCTTTAAACATAGTATACCAACCTTCTGGTGATACTCCTTTCATTGGTACTGATACTACTAGTTATGTGTTACCGTAACCTCTCTGTGGTCTGTGATAAGTATTCTCCACCAATGAAATGAGCCAGTTCAACCCAAATTAAAGTATAAAAGCAGGCTTACTGGGAAGCTGCTTTTAGTTGGGTTCACTGGTCCCAAGGAATGATGCCAGAGAAGTTGCAATGGGAAGGGAGACCGCGGGCACTGAAAAGCCAAAGAGTGTGAGTAGGCAGGGAGAGGGAGAATGCACAGCGAGGGAGAGAGGAAATCAAAAAAATGTCTGGATTGTGTAGGAAAGAGCTTCTTGGGGAGGGGAAGCTAGAAAGTTCAGAGAAGGCGGCCTGGTGTGATAGCCATGCCCTGTGACAGGCAGGGACTGAGGGATGCTGGGAGAACCAGGAGGCCAGGTCTGCTTTGGTATTTAAAATATGCATGTCAGCTGCTTGTACTGGGTGTGAATTCCAGTCTGAATACTGTGTCTCTTCATAATTCATGGTGAAATTTAGTCTCAATGTGTTGTGCTGTGGTGTGAATCCTTAAGTACGTGATGCATGCAGGTTTCTGAATGGTCTTCTCCAATATTAATAATATCCCTTAGTGTTATTCTTCCCTCTATCCCCTTCTGCCCTCTTCTCCATCCCTCTTCCCACTTAAACTCCATCCTTATTGTTATTCTTTCCCCTTTAATATGACTAGTACAGGTAGAACCCAGGACCCTAGAAAGACTGTTGGACGGGAGGGAGATCTGACGGGGAGGCTAGTCGAATCCAGGTAATGTACAGGATAATCTGACAGGCCCTTCCTCCTACAGCTTGTGGTGTCTAGTTTATTACTACTGTACAGTCTGCAGATAGAAGTAGCTTACAGAGTATTATACCATGTGGAGATGGAAAATCTTCAATATTTTTTTATCTTATTGAAAATGTTTCCTTACCACAAATTTAACTTAATTGTTTGTTTGTCTTTAAAAAAAACTTAGATTAGGAGTTAGTCATGAGTTTATGTTGTTGGGTAACAGTGGGATAATTTAGTGACCACTGTGATGAAGGCTCAGTCTGCTCAGATGAGGATCACACTTTCATAACCATGTGTTTGCACTTCCACATGCTGGGCTAGTTCTCTCCAGTTCATATCTGAACTGAACTACATTATACTAAGCTTGTTGATTAGCTGACTAGTATGGAAATTGAAAATTTAAAAGTCTTACTAAAAAGTCCCTTTATTTGCTTCTCCACCCAAGTCTGCCTGTCAGAGTATGGGGGTTGTTGTGGAATGGTATGAAGCCTAGAATTGTCTACAAGACCTATTCTCTTTTAGAGGCTTTGGCTGCTACCACCCCACTTCTCCTCCTCTTAAATGTATGCTCCTCTTTTGATGAATTCTTATTGGCCTTTTTGTTTTGTTTGTTTTGTTTAGTTAGCACATAGAATAGTAGTTCTCAATGACATTGTTTGGTAGAGCTGTGCTATGGTGAGGTGGAAGGGCGGGCCCCTGGGGGCCCATGCTGAGACATCCCTTCACCCTGATGAATAGAATTTATTTCGGGCATGGGGATGGGAGTTGAGGAGAGAGTAGAAATACAGAAAGGGAGGCAAGAGGAAGCTGGTCAGGAACTTGTGGAAAGTGGAGGGGAGGAGACAGGCCAGGAGGAGAAGAGAGAGGGTAAGAGAGTGAGAGGGGGCAAACTGTCCCTTTTGTAGTGAGTATGGCATTCCTGGCTGTTGCCAGGTAACTGTGGTGTAGAGCCTAGAAGGATGCTAACAGACATTTCATGAACATGCCATTGTGATTAGTTCATATTTGCCTCTCTGTTGTTTTCCTTGTTCTTACTTATTTTACAGTTTGTATAAATCAGTCTTTCTGGCCTAATCTAATCTAACTTAATCTGATCTAATCTAATCTAATCTGTCTATGACAAAGTCTCTACACAGCCCTGCCTTTCCTGGAACCTGTGTAGACCAAGTAGGCTTTGAATTCATAGAAATCTGTCTGCTGCTGCCACCTGCTTGCTAGGATTAAGGGCGTGTACTACTACAACTGGCCTCAAGCTTACTTATTTTTATTTTGGAAGTATTAGTGTTTTGTCTGCATGTATGTACGTGCACTGAGTGCATGCTTGGTACATAAGGAGTTCAGAAGAGGGTGCTAGATCTCCTTGGACTGGAGTTGTAAGATGCCATATAGATGCTTGGAACTGAATCCTGGTAAGAGCAAGAAAACTGATGAGCCATCTCCTCGTCACTCTTTATATTTAATGTTAATGAGTTTCTATTGGAGAACAATGACCAGTATACAATGCAGAACTCAGTAAAATCTTTGTGAGATATATGGTGACTTAAGACAGCCATTTCAGTGTACATAGGTGTCTGTGGAGAACTCCATGTACACAGGTGTGGCCTCAGAAAAAAATTAATTTCTCTGATTCAGAGTTACATGCCATGTTTAATAAAAACTTGATTTTTTTTGGTGTACTGCTATTTATGTTTTTTACATTAGTACCTATTTTCTTAAGTAAGTTTTGAGGGGGATACCTAATGCATATTCCCATGTGAGCATAAATGGAAGATATAGGCCAAGTTAAAAATCTGAACAATCATTGTGGCCTCATGAGGCAGCTTCCCTTCTTGTCAGGAAGCTGTGACAGAGAAATGATAACTGCTAAGAAGGAATGCTGTATACCAGCAGCCCTCAGGGGACAGCCTGGGACAGCCTGACTTCATTAGCCAGGAGCTCTTTTTTCTTTTTTAAAATAATGTGTGGTATGTAGATTGGTATTTACTGCATCAAATATTAAAACTGTAAAAATTTATAATTCACATTTTAACATAACTTCATGAATAACATAGTAACACAAATCATATATGAAATAAAAGTGTTTTCCAAGAAAAGTATTTAGATTGCATTGTTTTATGTTTTTTCAAATCTTCTAATCTCTGGTTTGATGCACAGCTGGGAATTCACATCTGCTCTTGAGTCTGAAGATGTGTTGCTGCAGTTGGAACATATGGGGAGTCCTGGCTGTGCAAAGAGAGCTGGAATGTTTCCAAATTAAAACCAGAATTTATTTTTGGGATAAATTTCATAGTCTTCTTTATTACCAGACTAAAATATCAGCAAATGAACAGTTCTTTTAAGGGTTCACTATGATGCTGGAGCAGTGAAAGTTTTGCATATGTTTTACTTTTTTGTTGGTTTTAAGTGTATGTGTGTAGGTATGTATGTGCCTGAAGATGCCAGAGCATGCAGTCATCTCAAGCTCCTCCCCTATTTGGTGCTGGAACACTGCTTTTGACTGCTAAGCTCTCTGCCCCCTTTTGTAATCCTTTCCTGTTAATATACATCTTTTTTTAAAGTCACAGAGATCCACCTGCCTCTGCCTTTCAAGTTCTGTATTAATGATGCCTACCACCATACCTGGCTTTTCTCAAAACTTCTTAATACACCCTCCATTCCTATATAAGTTTCGTGCTGGCCATTTGAGAAAGAGTTTCTCAGTTAAGAAAATCTTTCACAAGCTTGTGATGTAATATTAAGATATCAGAACTATTAATTTTCCCATTAACATTAGGCACTGGGGTATTAGCAGCTTAAAACAGTGTTTCTAAAAATCAAAAGTTTTTTGTTTTTTAATTTAAAAGATTAAATTTAATCTTTGCCAATAAATTTTTAGTATTTTCTTAGAAGTGAAAGTTTTACCTTTGTTTATTTGTAGGAAATATCTATGGAATGCCAACTGAGAAGCCATTTTGTTGTTTGAGGGTAATTTGCTGAGGGTGCAGCACATCAGCTCCAGAAGAAGGCCTCTGTGAGCTTGGTGTTCTGTCACCTGGGTATTAAAGGACATACTGCTGTTAAGACACTGATAAAATCAACTCTTCAGGGAGAGTTTTTCATTTGGTTTTGTAGTTGAACATAGTGATGAGAAATTCTTAACATGGTCTTCCTACCTGTGAGGTGGGAAGGACATCATTGCTAGGTAACATTTGTGCAAACATTAACTAGTTGAGGAAGGAAATACTGTAGTAACTCTGTGTGAAAGAAAGCTTGCTCACCCATAGCACCATCAAATCCCGTAGGCCTCCTCTAGAGACCTGAATACTACACTACGTTTTAAAAGTTGATCACATTTTACCATGTACACAAGTGTATATTATACCCTACTTGAAGTTCTGAGTACCTGGGCCACCTGAACAGTGAAACATGTTTTCCATGAAGTGGAGAGGATGCTTTTTTCCAGGACGTACTTGCTCTTCATTGCAACTAGAGATTGTGTAGCTTTAATAGCAAGATACTACAAAGGACTGAACCCTGTCTGGCCTCAGGTGGTTCCTCTGTGGGTTTTGTTTGCTTGTTTGTTTTGTTCTTGTTTGTCTGCTTGCCTTTTAGAGCAGAAAACCTTGACTTGCTGTCACCGACTTGCTTTTCTCCAGTTTTCAAGGTCACTGGTTCCTGAGCACTGAACACAGCTAACTTTTGCCCTCTACACTTGACCTTAAACAGGCACTCCTTATCTGTTAGGTCAGTGATGATTTTACAGTGTTCTCGTTTCAGTTGATCTCCTGTTAGCTGCAGGACCATATGGTACAGGTTTGGACTCTTGCTCTTCAACAAGATATGTGAACACCTTTCTCAACTTACCAATAGTCTTAGTTTACTTTTACACCTCCTTATTCTGGAAATGTTTTCAGAAGCATCATTATGTCTTTTTCTTACACCTTGGCTCAGCATGATTTTCTCAGCTCCCTGAAGTGCCTGAATTTTGAGCACAGTGTTTACCTGTTCAGGTGGTTGACCAGTTTTTGGAAAGTGTGGTCTGTCTCCGGTCTTGTTTTCTCATTAAGACTGAAGTTGCAGTAATAGATTAGATTGATTTAATCTGAGAAGACTGTGCTAGCTTATCTATGCTAGTGGAAGAGTGTAGTTTCCTGGTTCGATTTCCCATATTGGACTTTGTCCTGTTCTTTCTCAACGAGAAAGGGATTGGTTGCTTTGTATTCTGTAATTTCCACTAGATCATTCAGAAAATGTATCATAACCTGTTCTGTCTACTAGGTTCCATGTCTTACTGTTCAGTGCCCTCTCTACATGTATAATTGATTCCGTTTTCAAAACGCTCAGTGTACTCTCCATTTTCAACGAATCTTAGATACTACTGTAAACAGTCACTCTTGGAATGTTTTATAAGTTGCAGACAACATCTGAACTATGAAGTGGTTCATCACCAGTCTTTTTCACAAAAGTATAGGTAATGTTAATTAATGAAGTTGACTCGTGTAGATTCTGGTTGATGGCTAGACACGTTGCTAAGACCCTTAAAGTGGCTAAATTGTGATTCCAGTCTAGTGTTCTATAGTGTCAAACCATGGTGACTATCTTGTTTGAAAACAACACAAAATTACCCATAAATACAGGAAGAAAATACCCATTTGTATAAAATGAACTTGCTGCCAGGTGTATTTTTTGGAGATTTACCTGAAGATGGTCATATATCGAGAGGATGGTGACTTCCATTCATAACTGTTTGATCTTCTGCTTTGTTCTTCCCTTATTCTCTCTGATCCCTACACTTGTTTCTGTTATATGTGAAGATCTCTTAGGCTGTCTGTCATATGGAGCATTATATTTAAGTAGTGAATGTGTCTTGTAAGAAAATAGGAGATGTAGATTCAGTGATTTTTTTTTTTTTTTATTTTAAGAGGACAATTTTTTTTCCCTTTTAGTGGGAATTTCATAGAATGAGTTTTAGTATTGAAAATTAATGTAAACAGCCTCTATCCTTAGTTTAGGAGTCAGGTTTCTTCTTTTTTAAAAAATCTACCCAGATGGTACATCTGTGTTCATGTGTGAGTTAGGTATGGTTGTAGCACCATGTATGTGTGAAAAATCTGCCTCATTCCCACCGTGTTTGCTGCTGGTTTTTTTCTGCCAGCTCTCAAGATGTTCCCGTCTCTGTTCTCTGTCTCTTGTTAGGATAGCTGGATGGAGAAACTCATGCTGTAATTTCCAGCTTTTACGTGATGCTGGTATCTGGACTCTGCTCCTGCTGCTTTTGTGGCCAGTGCTTTGACCATTGAGCTGTCTTTCCAACCTGGGAGTTCACCAGCAGCCATCCTTAAATCGTATGCACAGAAACCATAGTGTTGACACCTACAAAAGTAGGTGTATTATCAGCTTAAAGAATTTGATTGATTGTGGCCTGCCGAAGCGAGTGGGTGGATCTCTGTGTGTTCAGGGCCAGCCAGAGCTTCATGGAGAGGCTCTGTGTCAGAAAACTAGAATTCAAAAAGCATTGATTTGAATACTGGGGCTTAATATTTTTCACTAGTTATGAAACAACCCGGGACATACACACACACACACACACACACACACACACACACATACATATTTTAAGGGAGTTTCTTTCTGAGATTATTAAATAATCACATTAAAATTTTCATGTTTTCTTTGCTTTACAGTTTACAAATGGGTTCTCATAAGCAGGGTATTATTTATTCTTTCATAAAACTTCTTTGCCTTTTAAGATATGTTTCAGAAGATGTGAAAATGTCTCAAAGCTCTCGTTTCCTTAATGTGCTTTATTTACACAAAAGTGTATTACCTTAAATATTGGTGAGGTTTCAACTATTTTTAATGAGGTGGGAAATTGAAACTGGCAGTTCTCAGTGCTGTTCCGGAGATGGTCGGCAGAAGCTGCAAGGTGTTGCTGTTCATTGGCTGCTCTTCAGTCCTACCTAACGTGGATGTGGGGCTAAAGGTGCTAACAGCAGCCATGATAAGGACGTGTGGGTGCTGGACCTCTGGGTTTCACCCAGCCAGCTCGGCGTACCTCTTAATGTGCTTCTACTGAGCAGACCGCAGATGAATGACAGCTGCTCATTGCCTTGAGAATTCACTCCCATTCAGGCTTGTGCTAGTAGAAGATGCTGTGTATATCTAAGCCATTGCTCAGTAGGGATTACACTGAATGACATATATATGCTGGCTGCCTTTGAAAATGTGATACCATTTAAGATAACATTGTGTGTAAATTATTGTGATCGCCTCCTCTGCTCTTGAAAATTGGTGACTTGAGTCAAGGTTTGGGATTAACGGTGAGACCTACTAGTGTGGAGTTTTCCCTGCTGATGTCATTTATCCACTCTGTCCTGCACTATCAGAGATTAGTATTTGAATATTTATGAGTAGTTGCCCTGGCCAAAGGGATGGCTTTCTCACGTCAATCTCATATTGAAGGGGAGAGGAAATTAATAGTGAAAAAGGACTTTTTTCTTAAGATTTTTCTCATTTTGTTTTTCATTTTTAAAATTGTGATGGGGGCTAATATTTAAAACATAATAATTACCATGGAGTAGTTTTAGTGGAACACAACCATGTTCCTTTGTTTACATTTACTGTTTTATACCACATGGTAATACTGAGTAGTTGTGACAGGCTGTATTGCTGGCAGAGCCTCAAGTATGTACTGGGTCTTAAGAAGAAATTTCTGATCTCTTCTTAAATAATGGAAATAGGTTGATGCTTATATATACTTGTCTTAGTGTGTCTCTTGCCCTACACCATCCTATCCAGTGAGAGAATATGGCAGTATAAGACTGTTTCAACCTCATGGCTTTATGCACATTTAGATCCTGTGTATATACATGACCTGTGTTGTGAGATTCTGAGATGGAGAGAGCTAGTCTACTAAGAGCACTGAGATCATGGAGAGAACTAGTCTACTAGGAGCACTGAGATCACAGAGATAGTCTACTAGGAGCACAGAGATCATCACAGAGAGAGGTAGTAGACTGGACTGAGGCTCTCCCTGTTCAGGGCTTTACGATTGTGCCTTTTCCCAATAACTGTTATGCTGGAATCTTAAATCTTGCCTTTTTTTTTTTTTTTTTTTTTTTAAAGTTGGGTTAAGGAGATTAAAGGGAATTTTACATTACATGCAATGCTAAATAAAGGCCTTTGTGAATCTTTTCCTTTCCGACAGGATGTTACCCTATAGAAAAACAACATTAGCTATGTTTTGATTGTGTACGTCCTCTTACTACCTATGGAAATAACTGTTAATACTGCCAAGCAATAAGAACCTTTGTCTTACATCATTGAATCGAATTAAATGTTTTTTTACAACACTGTTTGCGTTTTGTTTTAGCATATTTGTACTGAGAAAATAATGCACTTTGTTTTATTTTTAGGGTTATGTCCTGTGTTGTGACCTCATGGTTTAAGTGGGAATAAAGATGAGTATAAGCAGTGATGAGGTCAACTTCCTGGTATATAGGTACTTGCAAGAGTCAGGTGAGTACTGCTGCGAGGTCATAAGCCTCAGACGCCTGCACTGCTCTCAAAGCTTTTTGTCTTTTGTTTTTTGTTTTTTTTCTTTTTTGCATTTGGAATTTGTAAGAGTCCAAACTGTTGAGCTTTGTCTGTTTCTTGCTTTCTGGACTGCCACTTTAAAGCTGTGTTTGCTGCATGGTTAACTCTCTGACTCTTTCAAATATGTTGGCATCATCTCAGGCAAATACGTATAATTAGCAGTTTGTCTCTTGATGTTTAGAGGTCATTTTTAATTAGGAAGGTGTTATATAGCTGTGTTGCATATGTTTAGTGAGGACTCAGAAGCATCAGCTTAGTAATGTATATTGAATGTGCACAGTTAATTATTACTCCTACTTATGGTATGAATCCTAAAATCAAGTTAACAATATTTTTTTCAGAATATTTTCATAGGTATTAATCCCAATATATTTATTAAATATATCTTGATCTGAATTCTAGTTGATGTATTCTAGTGGTTATTACTATAAATCATTGAATGCAGATTGCAGTTAACATTGAGATACTGATCGTCTCAACTGTCTAGATGAAGAGTTCTCATCATACAGTAGAAGTAAGAGTACAAATGAAAGTGTTGCTGGACCAGGCAAAGACTATTTGTCTCTGAGTAGCTGAGAAGATAATATGGAATCAGAAAGAGTGGAGAGGAAAAGAGAGCTCAGGGTAACCTTAGGGAGGCCAGGAGAGATCTCCGAGACCAGGGTAACCACCCACCAGAGAATCACCTGCTGGTTAGCCTTTGAGTTTGTTTATAGTATGAGGGGAAAAGCAGATCAAAGTTCCAGAGACTTTTAATACACGATGATTAATAAAGTCACAGCACAGTAGCCATGGTGATTGTCCCAGTGTAGCCTGTGAAAGTGTTTACAAGTTATTATGTAATACTTTGCCCACCATGGGAAGGGTTGGTTGCGTGGACACCATAGCTCAAACCACAGTTTTTAAGCTTTTGGATTAATAGGCATCAAGTAGTCGGAAGGACTGGTGGGTGGGTATTAGGAAGTCTCATTTAGTATATTAGAAAGACCACTTTTTAGATCACCTACTGCACATTGCTGTTTGAGGATACCAGATTGTTCTGAGCACCTTACCCTGAGATTTATCTCGTGCCCAGGTGAGGTACCTTGCAGTGTTAAGGGCTTGCTCATATTCTCCTGTTTCCAAACAGTTCAACAAGCTGCTCTTTATATTCCTACAAGAAAATAACCAGAAAGGGGGGAGGTAGCAAAAAAAAAAAAACCTGTTTAATTTCTGAAAGAATATTCAGTGCTATGATATTAAAAGTTTTATAAAGTTACCTGTATTCTTGGTGAAAAATATGAATTACACACACACACATTTGGATGGTGTAGGTTACAGTGGAGAGGGAGGGAGAGAGCTGGCACTGGTGTGTCAGAGTTCTAGGGTTGAGAGTTAGTGTCATCTCCAGCTACAGATGGTTTAAGGCCAGCATGGGCCACTCCCCACTAAACGCAATCCTAAAGCGAGAATTATATTTTTAAGGACCCTGAATAATCAGCCCAAGTCAGTGGATCATTGCCTTAGCAAATGGGCTTTTTCTTATGTCTTATTATATTTTCATCATACTGCTATTGAAGAATCAGTAAATACCATGTATAGAAGTGCAAATGTTATCTTTATAAACATTGTAACTTATTGACACAGGAGAAAAATCAGTGTACATTTTAAATTAAAATTAAAAATTGATGACATTTTAACTGAGGATATATTTTTTCCTGTTGCACCTTGCCATGAATGTCATCATATCTTCTGTCCCAGAGTTTGTGTCTGGTATTGTTCTTGGCTGCTTGTATTAGAATCACTTGGAGAACAGCAGGCGGTCCAGGTGACTCGGGCCAAACAAAGTTTAAAGCAAACGATTGTGTGTCAGTCATAGAGATGGCTGGCAAGATGGCTCAGTGCATGGAAAGGTGCTTGCCTTGAAACCTGATTACCTGTTTTTGATCCCTGGAACCCATGAAAAGGTGGAAAGAGAACACTCACTCCATCTCCCCCAATAATAATAATAACAGCAATAAATAATAGCAACAACAAATAAAATTTAAAAGTAAAAAAAATTTTTTTTCAAAAAGAAACAGGAAAGGATGTACCCATCAGATATGCAAGCATGGTCATAATAAGTAATGACTTGAGTGGAGAATGAACAGCCTGAATGGTGCACATACTGAGATAGGGACTAAGCTGTGTCTTCCTAGAACCATCATTGATAGTGCTGAGTGCGTAGACAAAGGTCAAACAAGCAATGGGGTGTGCTTTTTTTTTTTTTTTTAAATATAAGATACCACCAGACTTTGCTTTAAGTTTCTTCCAGATGCAGAAGACATTAGATTTGAAGGATGTTATACTTTTGTGAATTCAAGAAATTCTGGAACCTAGTATCCTATCTACAACAGACTCCATTGGCTGTAGATCTGAGCACTTTGTGTTTGGAAAGCTAAGCTTTGGTTCTGACATCTAGTAATACATGATTGTGGTCATCTCTGGAAACATGGGGTTCAGTTATATCAGCACTGTTGGTTTCAGGCGTGGTTATGGCAATCAGTTAAATATTAAGCAATATGATACAAGTTGTTTGAGTCATAACTATTTCTCTTGAAATATCTAACAATATAAAAGGAGCCTTCCTACTCCTTACCACATCCGCTATGAAATAAGGAGCTAGACAGAAAGGAGGCCAAGGCATAGAGTCCACAATAGAAATGTTTTAAAACTCGTCTGGAGTGACTGGACTAGAGTAGTGTCTTATTCTGGCTCTCAGGTGAGGAAAGCCTTAGGAAGCATTCGTTCTGTTTTGATAAATAATTGGTTTAGAAGTAACATTTTTCAGTAAGAATTTGTAATTTCTATTCTCTGAATATTGTATTAATGTTGACTAGATTGTGGTTTCCATATATAGAGAAAATGAAGCTATTTTAGTCTTAAGCCTCCAGATGACTAACTTCAGAGATGGGGTTGTTTGTTGAAAAGATGGCATGTTGATAGTTTTCAGTATTCAGTTGGGGTTGTCTTTCTAATTGGCTGTTCCTCACAGGTCAGGATGAAGAAAAAAGTATTAGGTTGTATGAAAGGATTGTAACTGTGCTCTTCTCTCAGTTAACTTCACAACAAGAAGCCTGCTGAGGCCCCCACCAGTCAGCATTTTTGAGAAGCCAACCCACTGTACCAAATAGCTCTTAGGAAATGATTTTTCCACCCTTTGAGGTATCTTAAAAATTCAAAGTACTTGTTATATATAATTAAGGATAGACTTAAACCAGTGTTCCTCCTGTAGTTGGTGTTTGCCCCAAGGTGTAAGTTTGACTTGCTTGTTCTTACCTGGCAGACATCCTTGTACAGTGGTTACTCACCCATGATGATTCATGTGATTGAACCTGACATAGTGTTCACTAGAGCTTGGATCTTTCCTACCACCCCCTATACACATCCAGTTCTGTTTGTTACGTGGGGGTGTTAAATAATATTTGCTAGTCATTTCTCACTAACTTACTGGTATTATTCTTTTAGCTGCTTTGTTCAAGAAGATAAAATGTTAGCCAAGCACTGGTGATGCATGCCTTTAATTCTAGCACTTGGGAGACAAAGGCAGGTGTGTCTCTGAGGTCAATTCCACCCAGGGCTGAAGAGAAACCTTTTGCTTCCTTTGGTTGGAGACATCTTCACAGGTTTGAGTTATCACTGCACGTGTTCAGTTGCTCAGTAAACATCTCTGTTGACGATGCCATGAAACAGATACATTTTATGATTGACTAAGTAGAACTTGCAAAAATCAAAATGCACTTACAATTACTAAAGCCATTACATTATCAGATTATGGTATTGGAAAATCTTAGGAAGAAAACCCCCATGTTTTTAGAACTGAGGGTCGTGGTGCAGACAGTCCAGGTTAGCACCTCTTCAAAAGGTATGAAGTCTCCTAGATGTATGCCTACCATACTGTAAGTTTTGTGATATGGTGCTTATCCAAATAATGCAGAAAGTGGACACTCCTAATCGAAAAACCTGATATCCAAGCTACTTTAAAATCCAGTATCATTTAATAACTAATTTAATACAAATAGAAAAGTCCTATTCTAATTTCACGTTGACTTGTCTGAGTTAGAATACAGGCACAATACAGTGTTATAAAGAATCCCTCCAAATTTTTATACCAGGTAATATGTACCATAAATGAATCTGTTTTAACATGGGTATCAGTTCCGAGAAAGCAGTCTCATTTTAGATATGCAGATATTCCAGAATTTGAAGTCAGGAGCACATGTAACCATTTCAGACAAGAAATACTTGACCCCCGTTTTAGTTACAAGACCACACATCAAAACTACCTATGTTTCTGCCTTTAACTTAGAACAACTTGAAAATGTTTAACATTAAGCTTCTGTATGGGCCATACTTTCATTCATTCCTCTGCTTTGACCATTTTCAGTTAACCTCAGTAGTGTTAATAAAATGTCAGTAACCAAATGAGAACAGTTTCTGTTGACTCATACAAAGGTAATTACATACGTAATCTTCCTGCCCATACCAGACAGGCTTCACTTCTCACGTTAAAGTGGCAATCAGTAATTCACCTCTAGCCATGAAAAACAGAGCAGAAGGTAGTTCAGATCATCAGTAGCTTCAGTTTATTTGCCTTTTCTGTGTGTGTGTTTTATGGAGAAGATGACTAGTTGCAGAAGTGCAAGTCAGCATCTGTGGTTCTTTATAGTAAAGTATACAATAAAAAGAATTAGGGGTGACCCCAGTAAAGGACTTCTAGACTCTAAAGTCTGTTTTTCTTATTTGTATGATCATTTTGTATAGTATAGGAAGTTGATATTCTCATTTTAAGTGACAGTGTTAAAGACAGTTCAGAGTACTGGCTCAGTGTTTGTCTCACTGCCTTTTTTGTTGCCTTTGTTTTGGGTTGTTATTTTTTGACATGGTATGGCAGAACTACAAAGAAGCATATGTATGTTGCTAGTGGCTTTGTGTAGTTGTGTAGTTTTTGGGAAAAAAAACAGCATGATAGTCAACACACACATATGGAAAATAAACATCTGTACAAAAGTGACCATTGTGAAAGCCCAGTGTTCAGGCTGAGGCACAAGTGACGCCACAGCTCAATGCTAGCATCCTGGTTAAATAGTTCAGAGCGTGTAATCTTCAGATGAACTAGAATTGGCTTCTGCCTGTTTGAGGGCACGGAGAAGGCTAGGGATCAAATAAACCAGGCCCTGTGTGCAGAGGTCTAGCACCAACTTACTCCTCAGTTCTTTGTTTTAAAGCACGATCGAGGGAATAGAAGCATGCATCTAGTGTGCGAGTGCTTTTCCGAAGCTCTGAAATAATGAATTAACATTCTTTGTTAGCACCCCTACCTTTTGTCTTCTCTGAAAGCTGAGTCTAGAAGGCATAGCTATAGGGTGTGGGTAGCATGAACACTGTGCAGGTTCTGAGCATTACTGGGCTAAAGTAAGTCAGCTCCATCTCTCTACTTGGGCACTGTTGTGTTCATTTAAGTTTTGCGTTGGGGGACAGGGAAGAGGTACTTTGTTCAAGTGCCCTATATGATAACTGATATTCAAGAACCATTTCTTTTTTAATTCTTGTCTTTTGTATTTACAAAGTAAATCAGGTTCTTGAGAACCCATTCTCCTTTTAAAGCCAAGCGAGTCCTTGGAAAACACTACTTACTTAACAAAGCAATGTAGAAGATGAGGAACTATGTGATTGTATAACTGAGGCACACATATACATGTACAAACACACATCCTGCCACTGTCCGTCTATTCAGGGGCTCCTCAGCCTCCTGTTCTTAGTTATTCTACATACATTATTGGGGGGAATAATCTATCAGACTCACTTTTACCCATGAAAAGAAGGGAAGCTGGCTTCAATGTGCCAGATTTAATAGTTTGCAGATTTAAGAAATTCCCTTTGCTCTTCTATGAATCTAACAACATTTTCTTCAAATAAGTTGGAACTTAAAGAGGAGCATAAACCTGATTCAAGTTTAGTGGTTTTATTTATTTATTTATTTATTTATTTATTTATTTATTTATTGATTGATTGATTTATTGATTGATTGATTGATTTGTGTTTCTTTGGTTTTTATTGGTGGTGTTGTTTTTAAACAAAGGCTATGGTTTTTCTTGAGTGATTGATTGACTGATCTTTACACATTTCAAAATGTGTTATAATTGAGTAGCATTCTAAACAGATTATTAAACAAGTTACTAAGTGTTTCACAGAGTTAATGTATGTGAACCCTTTCCTTGACTGCCACTTCAAATAGCCGATGTAGATTGCTCGATTTGGTATTCACCAGACATGTAACTGCTAAGATTACAGGAGAACTAGTTACCCTGGGAAAGTGAGATGACACTTAGGCTGGGGGGCATGGACTAGTGGAACATGGTGAAGATGCCAGGTACCATCTGCCATCACTTAGACTTAGTGTGAGCACTGGGAACAGGGCTGCCCTGTGGAGCTGTGGGGAGATGAAACATTAGAGAAAGGTAGAACTAAGCTGCTGTGTCTATGTTATATGTTATAGGGCTTTATTGTGACAGCTGAGGTGATTACCAAGTGGGTTTGTTATGTGATGCTGTCAGCTTTCAGTTATTAGTCAGCTAACTGAAGGGAGGGAGAGAGGGCAGCAGACTTAGCAGGAACCATCCTAACAAAGGGTGAGGAAGATTCAACTTTGTTCTAAATGACAAGGATGGATTCAGGGAGTCATAATGGTTTGGCTGTAAGAGCTCAGCCCGATGGAGGTTGAAGATGAGTGACCCTGTGTCTGTGAGCCTAGCTGGAGAAGTCACTCCAGTTCAGTGGCTGGTCAGATGTGTACACATGCCATTCTTGGAAAAGCAGAATGGAGAGGTCAGCTAGCCAGCAGCTGTTCCCAGTTGTCCCCTTGCTATTTGAGATCACTCAGTACATTTGCAGTGTCTTAAGATGCCCACTATTCTTTCTCTACGACTGGCAAAGCAAACCCTTAAGCATGCTCAGCTTTCCTGCTACTGCAAGCACTTGTGTTCTTGGGCACATTATTAAGTAGACTGGGAGGAAGTTGGATAAAGCCTGGAATCTAATAGTGCTGAGCAGTGCTTATTCAGTTTATAACTATAAATGAGTCCATTCACCTTCCCCATCCTGGTTGTAAGATTACTAATGTGTCCCAGTGTTTCATGTGATGGCCTGTCCGGTGTCTCTGTCCCCGAGTGACAGCTGAACAGAGGTGGACTGCTGCTCTCTGGATGGATGTATAATCTTGCTCCCATATTTTGACATTTTAATACACGCAGGATGAAAAATGGATTTGAATCTTTACGGGGTCCTGTGACTGTTTTCCAGCCTTAGTTAATAATAAAGTGTGATCAAAATCTAATGTACATATGTTGTTTAGCACACTGCTTTCCATAATGGAACCTTCTATTTCAAAGTTTTCATAGGTGGTTCCTCTGCCCCTGGTTTTCGTTTGTTGAAGAGCTTACTGAGGCCCTGTTGTTCCTTACACGGGAGTCTCAACTTCATCTTTGCCCTAATGCTTCCAGGGCTTAGTCTTGCCTCTCTGTGCTGCTGCTCTGTGACCTACCAGACTCAGATCCTTGGAATTTCTGAAGGATGCTGCTTCAGAATGCCACCTCCCTCTCCCAATATCATGCCACATTTGCTCAGTCATCTTTGTGACCTCAAATTAAACACAAAACTCTTTTTTAAGAAATATTTTTTGAACAACTTTATTTTAAAAAACAAAGATAAATGTACAAATTTTAAGCATTTTTGCATAAAAGTATACGAATACATTTTTGTCAGTGCTTGGGTTTTTTTTTAAGGGTTTAATAGTGTGCATTAAGATCTTACTAGTTACAATGAGCATAAAGTACATGTAAAACAGGATAAAACCTGGAATTAGTCAAGGTTTTCTTGGTGTAAACACAAAACTCTTAAATGTCCTTAATCACAAGCTTGTCTGTGGATGAAATTCACAAATGCCATTCTCCCTTCTCCCACTGTGGGCCATTAAGGCAGAAATGGAAGCTTTAAGAAGCCAGCCACTTGTGCATTAGCTACCCCGCCCCGAGCCTTTCCCGGTCAAGTGCTATTTGGAATCACACAGTATTTTAAAACGTGGTAAGCTGTGATGGGATTTCAGGAAAGAGAGTGACCAACATGTCTGTTACTGGAACTTCACTTTCCTTTCTGGACTAGATTTTCATAACAATATGAATGAAGCTTATATAATGAGATTGGCTATGTACCATCATGTTTTTAAGTATATATTTTTTAACTATGAGGTTTTTTTTGTGGTAACCTGTGTGGCATGTTCCTACCTACCCTGGAATATAGTGGGTAGTCTGCTTCTGCCTCTGCCTCCTGAGTGCTGGGGGTAATTTTTAGAGGAGACCTAGAAACTATTTTTATTTTGTAGTTCTTAGGGGCTTGTTTAAAGCCAGGTGGTAGAGGCACACAGACTAAGGAAGTAGAGGCAGGCACAGATCTCTGTGAGTTTGAGGCCAATTGGTTCTGTAGAGCAGAACAGGACAGCCAGGGCTACACAGAGAAACTTTATCTTAGAGAAACAACAATGAAAAGTTAGTTTAGACGAGGTATTACTAAATAGTAAAGTTAGTTTTTTTTTTTTTTTTTTTTTTTTTTTTTGCCAATGAGTATATAAAAATAATGTATGAATTAATTACGATTTGATTTTTATTTCCTTTGGAAACAGTCTCATATAACCCAGGTTGTTCTCTATGTAGGCAAAGATAGCCTTGAAGTCTCATCTTCCCACCTCTGGACTTCTGAGTGCCCGCAGTACTGCTGTGCACCATAGCACACAATGTGGCAGTGTTGCTCCCACAACCTAAGTGCACGGTGGGCAGGGTTGACCCAACCACATCTGCCGCCCAGGCTGCGTCATTTTGTTTCTCTAGTTTTCTAGTTTGCAGTTATTTCCTGAGTCCTTTTGTTTTTAAACATGCTGTAGATGTGACCGGTCTGAAGCGGCTGAGGTGTGTTGTATCTCAGTTTTCAGTGCTTTGCACTCGATGCCTTTTCATGAGGAAAGTTGTATTACTGTTGTACAGTTGTTAAAACTGCAGCCGTGTAACCCATTAGAAGCCACATGCACATTGAACTGTGAGCAAAAGAAAACAAAAGGCTGACATGTTTCTCTTTTCATATTTCTTCTATTTTAAATCATACTTTAGCTGTCCATTGACAATGTCAAGTGATGGAATGTAATTATAAAAGATAAAGGTTTTTGTTTGTTTGTAATGCAATGTTACTACAATATATGTTCTCACATGCTTTCTTTTACTTTTAGGATTCTCTCATTCTGCATTTACCTTTGGTATAGAGAGCCATATAAGTCAGTCCAACATAAATGGTGCTCTCGTCCCCCCCGCTGCACTCATCTCTATCATCCAGAAAGGCCTGCAGTATGTAGAGGCAGAAGTTAGCATAAATGAGGTAAGGCAGATGTGTTTCATTTCAAACACTGATGCTGATTCTTAAATGTGTTTTTTTTTTAATTGAGTATCTGACCTTGATTTCATAATAAACGTACCACTCTTCACACCAGCAGACAGTTTCTGTGGATTATTCCTCTGTGTGTCTGTGCACTCAAAGGAAATCATGTTTAACACCTAAGTAATTTTGCTGGACAGTAGATGGTAGGGACTTAGAAAACCATTGTTAGTTTTATGTACGCTGATTTTGGAAGCCAGTTTATGCCAACTTTGATGCTCAGAGCTGCACGTCCAAGGTTCATGTGTAAGTAGTGTGTTTGTTTCAGGTTTTGGCATACTACTGGTGCCTGAAGTAATCTTATCTGCTCCCTGATTCTATAGATCATCTTTGTAGCACAGCCAAACTCGTTTACTTCTGACTGTCACTTGGTAGCTACTGGGAACATGAGGCACTGTAACAAGGATTTTAGCCTTCAAATCATTAATAAGTACACACTGCATGTTCTTTCTGAGCAGAACTTTATTGTAGCTACAATGTTTACTATATGGCCAGAACTCAGAATATGTAGAGGCGCACCCCAGCCCTCACTTTTTAATAAAAGTAAGTAAAAAGGTTTTAGCTGTTTAAAGTAGCCCAGTCCCCTGTTGGTATCCTCAGAATGGGCCCTACATCACTACAGTTAGCAGTATCTGCGGTTGTTCCTCAGTTAGACCTAATATCATGTTTGTAAATCATACATATCTTGATCACTTACGTGATATGATCATCCTGTACCGTTTAGAGAAAGCCAATAAGAGAAAGATCTGCTCCAGGTCAGTATAGGTGCATCGTTTTATTCCAAGACCTGGATGCATTATGCAGTTGGAGGTACTATCTTGTTGTTATATGACTTATTCATATTGGTCAGTGATTTATTAACAGCTTTCCTTACCTGAATCCTGTATGTTTGCATTTTAATATCTTTAAGCTTTTGTGAATGACCTCTTGTATTGGTTTGTCTTTGTGCAGAGTTGAGCAGGACCTTAGTGACAGTTGGTGGCTCTCTCACATCTGCTCTTACAGTGCCATTCTTGCTCCCTTCTTCTCGTTCATGTTCAGTTTCCTCAAAATGAACTTCTTCATTTTGTTAGTGGAATGTATGCCAACCTCATGCCTACATCTCATTTTTCTTTCCCTGTCTTCTAACCCCAGGATGGCACCTTATTTGATGGCCGACCCATAGAGTCTCTGTCCCTGATAGATGCTGTTATGCCAGATGTAGTCCAGACAAGACAACAAGCCTACAGAGACAAGCTTGCACAGCAACATGCCGCCGCCGCCGCAGCTGCTGCTGCGGCCACTAACCAAGGAGCAGCGAAAAATGGAGAGAACACAGCAAACGGGGAGGAGAATGGAGCACACACCATCGCAAGTGAGCAGAGAATGCTTAAGAGATGCTCAGCACACACTGCTTTACTGCAGTGCCCCATCCTTAGTGCTACACTGATACTCAGTGTTTGCCTCTACCCCCAACTGGCATCACACAGTTCAAATTTTATACCTAAGGTTCCAAACAGCTAAATGCACTCTATGTTTGTTCCTTTTTAAATGTTTCTGAAACCTTTCTCTACTCTTAAGAGGATTTTGCATCTGCATTTGACTTCTAAGTAAAATTTATACTAGTCTCTGTTACAAACATCCAGCAAGGCTCTAACATTGAGGAATAAAGATGACTCATGTTATATGAATGATATCAGCAACCCCTACTGGCAGAACTCAGAATAGTGTTGTTGTGTTACAGACTTTAATTCAGCTATGCTTACCACTTCCACGTACACATCCTGTGAACATAAATACTCACACTTTTAAACTGAGCAGTTTTAATACTTGCTAGAAATGTGCTCACCTTCTGATAGAGCTGGTACTTGTCTTGATGCAGATAACCACACTGACATGATGGAGGTAGATGGAGATGTGGAAATCCCTTCCAATAAAGCGGTTGTGCTTCGGGGCCATGAATCTGAAGTTTTCATCTGTGCCTGGAACCCTGTTAGTGATCTCCTGGCATCAGGGTAGGTTTTTCAAAGAGCTTTCTAGCTATTGAGTTTTTTGTTTGGTTTTAGACAGGATTTGCTGTTTAACCTTGACGTGTTGATCCACCTGTGTCCTGGGATTGTAGGCCTGCTCTTCCGTGCCCAGCACTACTGTGCCATTTAAGATTATTTTGCCAAATGAACTGCTACATGTTTATTTATATATTTCACTTCCCAGTTCCTTCTGTTGGTTGCTTATGATCATCTTGCCTTAGTAGTTTAGATTTCTAGTAACTTTAGAAGTACTTGGTAGGAGCTCTGAAAGGTAGAATATGAAAAATATTAGAAATGTTTATGTCTGGTAGTCTACTTCTTATTCATGCTAAATGTGTGGCTTGGATTCTGGAATGCTTGCTCATTATGAGGACTTGGGCTGATATTTTGACTCTGAAGGTCTGGAGACTCCACGGCAAGAATATGGAACCTCAGTGAGAACAGCACAAGTGGCCCCACACAGCTGGTGCTTAGACACTGCATACGGGAAGGAGGACAGGACGTTCCCAGCAACAAGGATGTCACCTCTCTAGATTGGAATGTGAGTGCTCTTTTCTGTCATAAGTGGTCTGTGAAAGATGAGATTTTGAGGACTTGACATTATATAATCTAGAAATTAGATCCCAATTTTAGCTTCAACCTGGCTCCATATTCCTAAAATCAGAATCAGAATTTAAAAATAAATTGAAGGCTTTACTTTTTACCTCTTATAAAACGCATTCTCATGGTATCATTTTATGTTGTCCTTCCTGGTCTATACCTGCCCCATCCTCACACGTGGTCATCTGTGAAAAGGTTCGGCAGAGGCTCTGCAGTCCTGCCCCACAGCACTTCCTGCCCACCGTATGGGTGGGCGTGTCCGAGAACACTGGCTTCAGCAGGCATAGGGGTTTTGCCAGCCTTGGTTGGCACTCACACATACGTGAGGTTTTTTTGTGCCTGGGACATAAACAGGCAACATGTGTGTGGTAATTAAATGGCCTTTTGGGTTGTGTAATGAACAAATGTCTTTCTCTGCCAGAGTGAAGGTACACTTCTAGCCACTGGGTCATATGATGGATTTGCCAGGATATGGACTAAAGATGGTATGAATTTTTTTTTAACTTTATTGATGTTCTAAGTTATAAAGTTTGAAGTAATTTTAAGGTGTTTTTGGTTTTGTTTTTAATTTAGGTAATCTTGCTAGCACCTTGGGGCAGCATAAAGGTCCTATATTTGCATTAAAATGGAATAAGAAAGGAAATTTCATCCTAAGTGCTGGCGTAGATAAGGTAAGTGAATGTTCAGCCAACCATGATCAAGAATATATTTGAAAGTAATTTTTCCCTGCTAATCACTTAAGCAGACTTCAGTTCATTCAAGCAAGAATTTGTTCCAGTAATAGAAATTTTTTATATTGTCTGCTTGTTTTCCCAAGTCTACTGATCATATCTTTTGCTGATATGACCACTCTTCATTTCTGCTGGGATTTGAACCTCGTGAAGCATCAGAATAAAGCACGTTGCATTCCCCAGTTTATTTCATTGGCGACAGGCTATTCATCAGTTGCTAGTGCTGGGGGTGGGGACATAAACAGGCTCAGACTCATTTTCAGTGAGCAGTTTTAGAAGAGCCATGAAGGGATCTGGAAAAGCGAGGGAGAGGGGGAGCCAGCTCTCACTTTCACAGCCTACTTTAAGTGGTATCATAACGTAAACGGCCCTCTGAGGGGCGGTGTCATTGTGAGGGTCAAGAAAAAAATCCTTTTAGTGGTGGTTTTAGTATAACAAGAACTTACCGTGGGAAGAACAACAATATCAACCAACCCAACACTCCAAAACTCCCATGGACTAAAACACCAACCTCTGAGCACACATTGAGAGACCTATTGATCCAGTTGTTATGTAGCTGAAGATAGCAGTGTCTGGCATCAATGTGAGAAGAGGCCTTTGGTTCAGGGAGGGCATGTTTTTCCCAATGTAGGGGAATGCCAAGGCAATGGGGTGAGGAGAGTGATTAGGAGGGAGTGCACCTTCGTGAAGGCAAATGGAGGGGGAGGGGAGTGGGAGTGGGGCAGGGGAAAGGGACAACATCTCAAATGTAAATACACAGTATCTAATTAAAAGAAAAAATAAAGAACTTACTTTCTTGTAACTCCAGAGCTGGAAAACCTCATTAAATGCACCATTGCAGTGATGTGCATTAAACAGTCTTAATACAATGTAGACACCTTGTTGACAAACTATAATTGTTATTGGCAGTAAATTGGCGAGAAATCTTTACAAATGAGTTATGCATCATATGATCCTTTCCCCCGAGCTGAGTGTAGGTGGCCCTGTGCTGTGAGGACTACAGTGTCCTTCTGCCTTAAGACAGTCAGGCTCCATTCTGACACACACACACACACACACTTTAATTTTTCTTCTCCTTTTAATCTCAGACCACCATCATTTGGGATGCGCATACTGGTGAAGCCAAGCAGCAGTTTCCTTTCCATTCAGGTAATCTTGACGACACACCTGACAGCTGATGTGTTCTTCAGGGCCTCCAGTGTCAGTCTTGGTGCCAGCTCTCTCGGGAGGCATTCCATAACTTTCCAATTGTTTCTTCTCAGAGGAGCAGCAGGATTTTTTGTGGAATGTGCCACAAAGAAAGTACCTAGGTTATGTACTTAGAGTGCTGATGTAGAGTTAGTTGGAAGGTGTAGTCAGGGTGGCACTGTAGGGTTGGAAGGTCTGGCTGTAAATGTACTTTCTCTACATGATAAGCTCTCAGGTCACTTAACCTTTATAGCTTCATTTTCACTATATGGAAATGAGGGCTCTTGATAGCTATTTATCGCAAGGACAAGAATAATGCCTTGGAATAAATTAAACTGCTTATAGGCTCATATAGCGCCATCTTGTGTGTTTCAGATTGATTTGTCTAGGTCAGCCCTCTTTTTGTCTGTGAAGGAAAAGGTAGGTATTCTCAGTGTCTTGTGGGTTTCTTCCTGTGTGACGTACAGCAGTCCTCTGGGCATGTAGCTCAGTGCCCTCATTTCCTTCAGCCTGGAACCACTATGTCTGAGAAGGCAAGGAAGAACAACATCTTGCGATGTGTACCAGGCTGATTTCAGACTCAGATCGCTCCTCCTTCCTCTTTGTCAACCTCCACAGTATGGGGAGTGTGGGTGTGCACCATTGCGTCTGGCTTCTCGGTGAATTTCTCGGTGGCAGTAAAGACTGCAGGGTCGTAGTTTTAGCACTGCCTGGTAACAATTGTGCTCTGAAAAGTTATACTGCAGCTGATCAGGAGGCTGTGGTTATCATCCTCATGTTTTTAGGAATGAACAGAGGCCGAAGTGAAACCAAGCAAAGCGGCCAAGAGTAGGACCTGAGTGGAGTGGTTGGCAGACATTGTGTTAAGCCCTAAACTTTTAACTCTATCAGGGTTGCCACACTGAAGCAGTCCCTGTTTACCTGCTCAGCTTCTGTTTCAGCCTGGCTCTAGTCCTTCCCCAGCTAGAGTTTTCCTTGGTCTCTGGCTAGTCCTGCATGTTTCCTCATACTTTTGGGGGAGGTGGCATGAATGCTTAGCCACAGCCATTAAAGTGTTTCTCATTGTGCTCTCTCAGATTTCGAGAGCTTGCTGAGGGATAGACTAAGCCTCTGTTTGTTCGCTTAACCCTGCCAGATGTATGCATGTATGTTAGGGATACTGGGCTAAGGGATATGACACTCTTTCAGATGGGAACCAAAAGATGAGGGACAAGACCCTGAGAGAAAGGAGTTAGTTAGGGGAGGAAGAGGGAGAAAGGGAGGGAACTGAAATGTTTTTAAATAAGATGGTGTACTTTAATAAAGTTCTGCTGAGGAGTAGTTGATATATGGACTGAATGCATTTATCGTGAACTGATTCCACATGTATACACCATTGAAAGCATCACACCGAGGATCCAGATGTACCGCTCACCATTGGGCTTCTTTCCCGATTCTCCAGACATCCATGGTAGTCACCAAAGATTAGTTTATGATGTGCATACACAACCACAAGTATATTTCATCTGGAAGACTGTAGCCTTTCTTTCTTTCTTTCTTTCTGCATAATCATTCTTCTGTGTTGTAACAGACACTTATTCAGTACTTTCTTTTGCTGGCAAGGTGTCTTTGGGTGGCCCATATAGTGTGTTTGCCCACTGTTGAAGTAAATTAGCGTTTTCTGTCTGGTCTTATTATAGATAAAAACAACTATAAACATTTACAAGTCTTTAAATGAGCATTTTTTTTTATTTTTTAGAATAAGGAATAGTAAAATAACTGCATTGCTCAGAAACTGAAATTGTTTTCTGAAGCAGTTTCATCTCACCAGCCATAGACCATCCGGTCTCTCTGTATTCTTTCCCGACTTTAGTGTATATCACCCTATTTTTAATTGTAGCCAATTTGATTATTTTGTGATGGTATCTTACTGAAGTTCTAATTTGACTATTTTCCTGAGGAACTAGAATGTGTAGGGAG
The DNA here is from genome assembly GCF_963924665.1 of Micromys minutus. NCBI lineage: Eukaryota > Metazoa > Chordata > Mammalia > Rodentia > Muridae > Micromys > Micromys minutus. The sequence continues at coordinate 23,394,077 of NC_137984.1, forward strand.
AGGGGTGCAGTTGTATATGGGGTGTTTCCCTGGACTGCCAGGAACATGGCAGGCACTTTTATTACAACACTCCGGTTAGCATTCCTAACTGAAGTTCTTAGTTACACCATTTTTTAAAATTATTTTTTAGTATTTCACAGTCCATTTTTTCATCAGGCAAGTTTACCTAGAAAATTGAAAAGTTCACAGAAATCTTAAGTTTACATTTAGAATGTTCTCTCTCATGTACAATCTTTAATACCAACAGTGTACGTTAATTGGTCTCCATCTTGTGTTGGTTTGTATATGCTTGACCCAAAGAGTAGCATTAGAAAGTGTGACCCTGTTGAAATAGGCACTGTTGTTAGCTTTAAGATCCTTATCCTAGCTGCCTGAAAGTCAGTATTCTGCTAGCAGCCTTCAGATGAAGATGTAGGACCCTCAGTTCCTCTCTACTGTGCCTGCCTGGATGCTGCCATGCTCCTGCCCTGACCAAACCTCCGAACCTGTAAGCCAGCCCCAATTAAATGCTGTCCTTATAAGAGTTGCCTTGGTCATAGTCTATTCACAGCAGTAAAATCCTAAATAAGACACATGTCATGCAAAAGTCCTTCCCCCATGTCCTACTTATTTTGTTATTATTTTTTCCCATTTATTTATTCACTTTTCATCCCAGTCACTGCCCCCAACCCCTCACATTACTCCTCTCCCATGTCTTTTCCTTCTCTGAGAAGGGTTTCTCTCTCCACCCCCCTGTACCAGCCTACCCAGACATATCAAGTCACTGTAAGAGTAGATACATCCTTTCCCCCTAAGGCCAGACAAGGCAGCCCAGTTATGGGAACAGGATCCACAGGCAGGCAGCAGAGTCAGAGGCAGCACCTGCTCCAGTTGTTGGGGAACCACATGAAGACCAAGCTGCACATCTCCAACATGAGGGGTGGGAGTCTAGGTATAACCCATGTATGTTTTTTATTTGCTGGTTCAGACTAAGAGCCCCTAAGGGTCCACGTTACTTGACTCTTGGTTTTCTTATGGTGTCTTTATCCCTGCCAGGTACCTAAATGCTTTGCAGATCTCTTCACAAGAGCTCCACCTAATGTTTGGCTGTGACTTTCTGTATTTGTTTCAGTTAGCTGCTAGGTAGAGCCTCTCAGATATCCTAACCCCTGTCTGCAAGCATACAGAGTATTAGTGTCAGGGATTGGTTCTTGCCCGTGAGATGGGTCTCAGTTTGGGTCAGTCATTGATTAGCCATTTCCTCCATCTCTGCTCCATCTTTATCCCTGTACTTCTTATAGGCAGGATAGATTCTGTGTCAGATATTATGAGTAGGGAATCCGTCCTGAGTACAGGATATAGTTTCCTTTCCCCCCTGAACCCAAGGTATGTCTGTCACAATGTGGCTTGTGATTTGTCAGCCTCCGATCAAGTTTGCAGGCCAGTCAGGCTCTTAGATGTCATGTCCGACATTTGACCTTCTTCATATATTTTTTTTTTGTATAATTGTCTGTTTTCTCAAAAATTTAAAAATTCCAGCCTCCTCTTTCTCTTCCTTATTTTCTACTTATTAATATTAGAATTATATTTTATTAAAAACTTAATATTTTAAAGAATGATATTTTATGTTAATTTTGCAATGTTTACTGAATCAGGATTTTGACAGGAAGACAGTCAATTCTTGGGGATCCAAGAAAGGGACTAAAGCAGAAGGTAATCATTGTAGCAGTATTGTGAAAGGGGAACACTGGAGACTGAGGTCATCCAGAGAAGAACAGCTGAAAGAAAGCCCAGAGAAATGGGAAATGCTGCTAGCCCAGTGGGAACCTGAACCACTGGTAAGAAATTGCCTAGTAACACCAGGGGCAGGAAGAGTGTGTACCCTCTCACTTGCCTCGGGCTTCTCTTCCCCTTTCTGTGAAGCAAGCTCAGAACTAGGAAGCCCAAAAGTCTAGAAAGTGGAGGTTTTAAGAGGTATCTTCATGGTCCGGACGATCCTGTGGGCAGACTGAAGTGAACAGGACAGCAGGCTTCACAATGGATCCTCCTGGAAGTTATACGTAGCCCATTGTGAGTGAAGTGATAGGTTATGAAATATCCCAGAAAAGCAACTGAGGAAAGCATTCTTCACTTTTCTGTTTCTCCTTGTCTCTAAGTGGGGTTGACAGTCTTAACAAGGTTCAGAAAGTAGGTTTTTCTAGTGTTGTAGACCATTCAAATGTGTTGTGCTGAGGATGAGTCTAAATGTCCTATTCCCTGTGAAAGTACCCTCACCACAGCTGACTGGAGTGTAAAGACTGTCCTTTGTGTCTTCACACATGCTACCCTTGCCTTGCTCTGTGGGACTAATGTCACAGAACCATTGCTGCTTGTTGTAGGGGAAAAATATGTGATTCTTTTTGAGCTAATATCAGGTTGCAGACTAAGTCTTAGCCAACTTTGGACATTTCAGATTTTAAACTTTTTAAAGAGTTACTTGGTTTTTCTTACAGAGGAAGTTACAAGAATTTCTTTAAAAAAAAACATTTGTTAATAACATTCACCGTTGTTTACAATGGTGATGGCTCTGATTCATTTATATGACTTGTTTGTTGTTTGTGGCATTTTTTTTGACATGCAGCTTCTTGCTTAGTCTTGGCAGCATCCCCAAGTACTAAGAGAAGTTTAGAGGTGGGGTGTTAACCCCAGCCTCTAAATGAAGGATCACCGTGCTAGTACGTTCAGTAACTTGCTTGGCTTAAATCAATAGCAGTGGTAGAACCAGAGTTTTGTATTCATGAGATATGCACAGGCAACTAAAACAGAAATAAAGAGTTAATCACCAGGGATCCAGTTCAGAGCAAGAGTTACTGCACAGTGATCACACGGCATTGTTGTGACCCCCCTCCCCCAAGTTAAAGTAAGAGCTAGAGAAGATGGCTCAATGGATAAGAGCACCACCAGCTCTTGTTCCAGAGGATCCAGGTTTAATTTCTAGCACCCGTGTGGCAGTTTACAATTTCTCAGTAACTCCAGTTCCAGGGGATATGACACACATGCAGGCAAAACTCCAGCACACATATGATTAAGTGAATGTATAGTAAAATTCTAGAGCACTGCATAGGACATGCTTCACAGATAAAGCTCCATGTGACACACATGCTCAGTACAAACCCCGCCTGTGTTCCTCCCTAGCCCCAGCACTGGATGTCGACTGGCAGAGCAACAACACCTTTGCATCTTGTAGTACAGATATGTGCATTCACGTCTGCAAATTAGGACAAGACAGACCTATCAAAACATTCCAGGGACACACGGTAAGAAAGAAGACTTCTCTTCTATAAATGGGTATTTTGAGCAAATAATATCAAGTGATATTTCAGAATAATTTTCAAGTATGCATATTAAATATCAAGCAGTCCGTTGTATAAAAAAGAAAATATTATATTTACTGTTGTTTTTAGAATGAAGTAAACGCTATCAAATGGGACCCAACTGGCAATCTCCTAGCCTCCTGTTCAGATGACATGACATTGAAGGTAATTCAGATAGGGGGTGGGCATTTTAAGGCTATCTATCTATCTATCTATCTATCTATCTATCTATCTATCTATCTATCCATCCATCCTTTTCTTTGAGGGGTGGGGCAGGGATGTTCTCTACCTCTGGCTGTCTTGGAACTCAACCAACGTTGTAGATCAGGCTGGCCTTGAGCTCCAGAGATTCACTATTCCCTGCCTCTTGAATGCTGGATAATGGCTTGTACTACCATACCAGGCTTAAAGCTATTTCCAATGTCCTCTTGTTAAGTAAACCTAAATGGGGACTTTTCTAGCTTTTTAATGGTTAATCTTGTTCTTTGAAATGCTGATTTATTGAATATAGGATCTTCTGTTAAGAGAATGGCTGTTCAGTTGAATTGAGCTGCTGGATCTATCACAGTTCTTATTAGCGATGAGGCATTCAGATTATTCTGTAAGAGAGTTGTGCAAAACCATATACCATCACGGAGGTTGCAAATTCTCTGTTGTCTTCAAACAGAAAACATAGTTAGTGTGTTACTTTTCCTTTTTCTTTTTTTTCCCTAAGATACTATGATGAAGGCAACGTATAGAAGAGTTTCTTGGGCTTAGCAGTTTCAAACAGTGAGTCCATAGCCATTATGGCAAGGACATGGCAAGAGGCAGATAGGCAGGGCACTGTCTTAAATCAACAGTCACGAGGCAGAGAGGGGATGAAATGGGAACTGTATCAGTTTTTGAAGTAAAAGAGCCCATCCCCAGTGATACACATTGTCCAACAAGGCCATACCTCCTAATCATTCCACAGTTGTTCCACCAACTGGGGACTCTGCATTGAAATATATAAACCTATGGGGGCCATTCTCATTAAAACCCGCTAGGCAGCCATGTGGTTCCAAACTTGAAACACAAGTAGTTCTGGGGCCATTACGTATGGCCCACCCTGAAGGCAGAAAGTCTGTATTTCAGCTCAGTATTGAAGCTAGAGAGGACAGTGGTTGTTACCTACATGAATGCTGTCTATCAGAATGCAGTGTTTCTGCTTTGTTCTTTCTGAGAAATATGGGGAAATAATGCTTAACCAATATCTGAGTCTCAAGGTGATATAGGGAATTAAGCATCCATAAACACCGTGTGATGTGACTTCATCCCACCGGTAGTGAAAATATCTTGTTGAGGTAAAGACTAGCCTAGTGCTAGTCTATGCAGTCCCTGAGCCTTTACACTTCCTCATGCCACACATGCTCTACTGAAAACATTTATCCTCAGCCTCAGTACCAGTGACTGTAGTGACAACTCTTAGAAATAGGGTAATTCTGCAGGAAAGTAACTTGTTTGTTTTATAGAAAGGCTAAGTGTTCCTTCCCCTCCCTTAACCTCCAGGATCAAATGGAGGACTTGGGTGTGCTAAGGAGGCATGACAATGCTGAGCTGCATCTTTAGCCTTGGTTTTGTGCGTGTGCGTGTTTGTGTGTGTGTGTGTGTGTGTGTGTGTGTGTGTGTGTGTGTGTGTGTGTGTGTATGTGTGTGCACGCGCACACACATGCATGCCATAATTTCAATATATAGACCAGGCTGGCTTTGAATTTGAGATTCTGCACATCCCCCAAGCACTGGGTATAGGATGATACCACCTTACCTGCTTCCTTGTCTTTGTGTTTCCTTCTCATGCACATGCATTAAAGCTTACATTATGAAGTAAGGTCAATAGTCAGAACCTTGTTTTATAGATTGAGCTGCAAGCTGAAGAGCTTGGAACTAGACACCTTGGGGTCTAGATTACAGCTTTTGTTCACCCAACAAAGGATTTTGTGCCACAGCAGATTTCAAAGCAGAAATGAGATGGGCTATGAACCAGCAGGCTATAGGATGATAAACCTCTAGAAACAGAGATTCTGAGATGAAGATTACCAAAGTGGACAGAGGAATGTAACAGGGCTTGCAGGTAGACATGTTAAGCTTGAAAACAAAAAGAAAGTTAGAAATGTGTGTTCAGCTTCATTTCCCAAGACTGGGTTGCAACCACTGTGGAGTTCTCTTAGCTGCTGAAGAGTGGAATTCCAGTGTGTGCTGGGAACTGCTCGAGGCCCCTCACACAATGCCAGACCAACACACATGTTCCCTTCGACTGAGTTGAGATGAGTCAGTCCATACAGCTTTCAAGTTTTGCAATCAATAATGTTTATGAAGAATTAATACGTCTTAATGGATAAAAGTTAAATACTTCCAACTACTTTTATGTTTCTTTTTTTCCCCTTAAAGATTGTGCTTTTAAAAGTATCTGTTTTACAGAAATTACCACTTTTTTTCTTTCTTTCTTTTTTTTTTTTTTTAGATCTGGAGTATGAAGCAAGATAACTGTGTCCATGATTTGCAAGCACATAATAAAGAAATTTATACTATTAAATGGAGTCCAACAGGACCAGGGACAAATAATCCAAATGCCAACCTTATGCTAGCAAGGTGATGTGTCTGTTGAGTCTCTCATGCATAAAACTTTTGGGAAGAATATGGCAGAAAACTGAGTATATCCTGAGGGGAATGTATTTCAGTGGGAACCTTTAAACATGGGTTTTTAAAATTAGAATTTTAGGGCTTAATACTTTTTTATGTCTATTGTTCTAAAACCCAGTATGAATAAAATCCAGTAGTTAGGATTTGCTTATTGGCACATGTTTATAATCCAGCTCTTAGGCCACTGTGGCTAGCATAGTAAGCCTGAAATCAACCTGGGCTCTATATAGTGAGACCCTATTTTAATAAGCAATAGATCATTAGGGCATAGGATAATAAAAATCATCAGCATCTGAAAAAAGAGATAAATTCCCAAATATAATCAGTTTGGTGTTCAAAACAATGGACGAATAACTAGGATTGTTGGGAGTAAAATGACTGGGCAGGGACCAGGAACTTCAGTCTTTTTCATGTTTCCTTTCCAGTTCCCATAATTCTTGGATTTTAGCAGTGTGATCTGCTAGCCTGTTAGACTGGGCCGAATGTGGGAGGCTGAGGGCAAGGCCAAGTGAATATTTGATTACTTATAAGATTATTTTCCCTTTCCATTTTTAGTGCATCCTTTGATTCTACAGTTAGATTATGGGATGTAGACCGAGGGATTTGCATCCATACTTTGACGAAACATCAGGAGCCCGTGTACAGCGTGGCTTTTAGTCCTGATGGCAGGTATCTGGCAAGTGGGTCTTTTGACAAGTGTGTGCACATCTGGAACACACAGGTATGTCCCATTAATTTAAACTTCACTTACTAAGTTAGAAGCATTTACCTATTTACTTACATTTTTGTTTTTCTTTCTGTGACATCAATTTAATACTTAGTTTTAAGAATCTAAGAGTACTTTGGGGCACTTATTGCTGAATCGGCACTGATTAAACGTTGCATTTTTATGTTCGAACGAAGTCAATTTAGAAGCAGATCTCTTGTTTTACTATTTATTCTTGAACAGCATAGTAGATATGAAATGAAGAAGCTTATGGTGAACTTGATATTTGTTGAAGTTAAAGGACAAGATCTCCTGAGTGACTTAACACTTTGCTGCCTTTTCAGGGATGGTAAAGAGCTGACCCCAAATAGACAGTATGTTGTTTTTGCTTTTACTTTTACAGTTTTTATTTTATACCCTTCGAACCACCCCAGGTCTTTGTTGGGGTAGGAAATACTAATACATAGTAGGCAGCTATTCCCTGTTCTGTAATAGATTGCCACCATAGTTTATTTGTTGAGTTACTTGCAATAAAACCATTACATTTGAGTATTTTTTATTAAGTTGCATATTCGATGCTCAAGAAGGTCTGTGCTGAAGAGCTTTGTGTGTGTGTGCCACCCATCAGTGACTTTTCTTCCTACCTTTTCTTTCATCCTTACTGAGTTGCTTACTGCACAAAACTACTCAGCAGGGGTCCAGTTTCTAGGTGGAAGATGATATTTCAGTGAGGATCCAAGCTTTTATTATTATAGGAAATGAAGCTGGGTATCCTTATGTATTTCAGTATGTAGGCTGACTCCTGCAGTTTTGAAAATTCATTTGAATTTTACTCAAAAAACTAACATTTAAACTTAAGAACGTCATTATGGCACTTTGCATGTACTTTGTTTTTAATTAGCCTGTTTCCTGCTCCTCTCTCTGACCCTCTGCCTGCCCCTGCCCTCGCCCCCCCCAGCCGCCATTTCATCCTCATATTGTCCTCTCCCCCCATTAAGTCTGCTCTGATGATTCTCATAACCCATCTCTACTTTCATGGTGTGCACTCATGAGAGGAAACATGTATTTGTGTTTGCTGAGTCTGGCGTATTTTGCTTAGCAATACTGTCCAGTTTCACTGATTTTCCTGTAAAATGTCATGGTTAATTTTTCTTCAAGACTACATAAAATTGTATATCCCATTGTGATATATTTTTTTTCTGTTGGCAAAATGCATGTCCCTTAGTGACAAGTATGCTTCATATTCTGTGGTCATTGTTCATAGTAGGTATTGTTTCAAGGAACCTAAACATCCTAGTGGGAATGGTCACCAACACTAGGAAAACAGTTTGTGCTGAAACCGTCCTTTGATGGTTTGACAACATCTGTGAAAGGGTTACCATAGGATTATTATTTCTAGAACTTGCTTATATTGTTATTTGAAACCAAGTCCCACCTCTGATTGCTAGAAAATTAATGCATCATCATATATGTTTGACTCATTCTCAGACTCAATCTATTTATAATTTTTTTGTCTTTGATAAGTTTATTTTGAGCCCATATATTGCCTTTTAAGTTAATTATTTATATGGATTACTGTGATTCTATAGTAGCCTCATAATTAGTTTCTTTCCACATTTCCCCTTTTCCTCTTTTCCTTGTCTTTTCCAATTAAAAATTACTATATATCACCTACAAATAATAACAGGATTCATCCTGATACGCTTATAAATGATACAGTGCATTTTGATCAGCCCTCCCCCACTGTTCTCTTGTTATATTACCACTGATTCCCTCCACCTACTTAGTTCTCTTCATCTAATGTCATCTGGGGGATTGAAGTGGATTTACGTATGGGCGCACAAGCAACTTATCAGTGGGTACACCACTGAAGAGAATGTCCCCTCCTCTCCCGTTAACCATTAACTACTTCAAGGTCTTCAAGAAGGGGTAAAGAAAGGGTTTCATGAGTCCCATTTCTGCATTACAGATTTTGATAATGATACTTAGGGTTGTTTTTCATACTTTTAGACAGGTGCTCTAGTTCACAGTTACAGGGGAACAGGTGGAATTTTTGAAGTTTGCTGGAATGCAGCAGGAGACAAAGTTGGAGCCAGTGCTTCGGATGGTTCAGTGAGTATGCACATGAATTTTTAAAGAGAAGGGGGCATGTTCGGTACACAGTCATGTTCTTTACAAAATTAAAAAAAAAAATGGTTAAGTTATCAACACCACTCCCAATACCCCTCTCTGGTCTGTGTGCTAAGTATATTCATTACATTTGAGTAATATAAATAAAACTTAGGGGTTATAAACAAGTAACGAGCAGTTTCAATGTAAATTTTCCATTTGTGGAATTAAATGTAATGAAGTATTTCCTGCTAAATGGTATTTTTAAAGCTCCTTCCCCAACTTTTCTCTCTGTAGAGGAGTGTTGGAGGTTGAGGAATGGAGGCTGACTTCTGCAGGGAGATATTTGATAATGGGACCTCCAGGATGTTAGTAGGCTGGGGGGAGGCAGGCATTGTGGCCTCTAGCATTCTAAATCAGGGCAAGCTGGGGAGAGGAAAGTTGAGCTGTTTGTGAGACGGTGTCTTCTGTTCAGATCCAAGAGTTAAAAACATGCTCTGCATGTTTATCATCCCCTTTCTGCTGACTATAGGGACTAAATGCTAAAACTCACAGCAGCATCCCTCAGGCACCGGTGCTCTGGGGCTCTCATCATAGCACAGTGACCTGCTGTCCTTCAGTTAAGAGTTTATTTCCATGATTTGTTACTTTGATTTTGTGAATTCGCATCTTAGAAACAGATGTAAATTACACTGTACACTTTATAGAAGTTAAGTTGCAATGTACGGTAGATTTCTGGATGCTCACTGACTGTTGTCATCTCTTACAGGTTTGTGTCTTAGACCTTCGGAAATAGCGTTACTAGTTGGAAGCCATGGACCGACTATGAATGTGTACATAGCCACAAGACTATCCCTGACCCACATACTGCTATAGTCCCACTTGAACCATGGCCAGTCCACTACAGCCAAATCTAAGAGAAATATATACATGCAGTGTATATGAACACAACTGTACCCTGAAGATGACAGTCTCATCCCAGCCTGTGAATTCTGCTCACCAAGTGCTGGGATCTAACCTGCTGTGTCCCTAAGTAGCATTTAGAAGTTTGGATATGGAAACCAGAAGAGAAGGAATATGCATTATAAGAGCAAACCATACATGTCCCAGTTTTGAATATTAACGACAGCCTTGTTTCCCCCCTTTGAGTCAGCATACACATGGATTATATTCTTTTTCCCCTTCAGTAGTGCGCAGTCTGTATGTACAGAGAACATGGACTTCACAAAAGCTTGCGGCAGTAGTTGGTTCTTGCTTCCAAGTTTGTTTCGGTTTAGATTACGGATGCATGAAGTAAGGGAGTGAATCATTTTCTTGCTTTTCTTTTTTTTTTCCTCACCTTTTAAACAACAACAACAAAATCTTAAAAATATTTTACTGCATTCTTTGTAAGAAGTAGATGTTTGGTACATTTGATGGGTCCCAGAGCATATACTCAATAGGTGCATATTGTGGAAGGAATCGGAGTAATAGGAACATGCCTGACTTTTGTCATGTCATTCTCTGATACTCATCAGCAAAGGGTGTTATGTCATCTTTGCTTTGGGTTTTCTGTTTTAGTTTTGTTTGTTTGTGTGTGTGTGTGTGTGTGTGTGTGTGTGTGTGTGTGTGTGTGTGTGTGTGTGAGAGAGAGAGAGAGAGAGAGAGAGAGAGAGAGAGAGAGAGAGAGTGAGAGGGGGAGGGGGGAGAGAGGGAGGGACGGGGGGCTTAAAATAGTTTCTTTTGGGGGTCGTATTTCTGCCAATTAAAGACTAGAAGGGCACAACCTTTTTTTAATATCACAAAGGAGATTTTTTTAATCTTCTGATGTTTTGTAGTCATAACTAAATTATGGTTAAAATGTACGCTATTGTGAGAAGGAACAACGGAGTTTGGGGGTTTTGGTTTTTTTCTTTTTTTTTTTTTTTCTTTTTAGTTTACCATTTGTCTGTTTTACTTTGTTTCTTAAGAGATTAAAATATTTCTGGATAAGGATTAGCTTCTCAAAGTGTCCATCATTCTGTATAGAAGCTCAAATATGTAATGTAACCAGATTCCAGTATTAAAAGTCTCTCATGTTAGTTTTCTTTTTACAAAGCAAGAAGATTACAGCATATAACACTGCCATTACATGGCTAAATGTTTGCTGCCTTAGTTTTAAAAACAGTTTTTAAAGGCTTGCTTTGAGGTGTTTTTGGATAGCAGTGATGGAGATTTAGGAGAAGTGTGGCTGAGGCTAGCCCTCTGCCTGCGTCTGTGGCGCCAAAGCTGCACTTTGCCAAGCAACGTAGATCTAAGCTGCTGTTTTTTTCCAGTAATCACTACTATATCATGTCTTTTACTCTTGTTTATATCAAATATTTTTCTTGAAGATACAGGTATCCAATCAGATTTCTTCTTATGTTCAGCTAAAAGTCAAATATACCTACAAATGTTCACCAGAGGTTGTGTTTGTGAAGGTGGTTAACAGGACAGTCGATATTAACAGAAGAACCCAGGAGCGTTGGTTCTGGAGAGAAAGAACAGTTGTCAAATTTATATCTTTAAATTTTAATTAAGAAATTGCTTAGCAACTTTATAACACTATTTGTGTCAGTAGTTGTTTTGAGGCCTTTGACTCCTAAATCCCACCCTGTGTTCTACGAAGCGGCTCTAACCCAGCCACGCAGCTTTGATGCTCTGTACTTGCTGCCTTGCTCTTACAAAACAGCCTTGATTGACACAGGTCTTGGCTTCACTAAGGTAGGGTGGCATTTGCTTTTGGAAAGAGGATGAATCCACTTAAATTTTACCATACGTCATTCTCTCTCCCCCATTCTTGTTAGTGGGGACTAATACTGTAATAATAAGAGTTGCATCCAGAGAGGCAGTCACCTATGGTTTGTGCCAGGTGTTCTTAGGGGTTAGATCACACTGAGATTTAGAGCCCATTGCTCTGTGGCTCTGTAGGAATTCTAAAATGCTGAGTGTCTGGCACTTATGATTTTGCTTCTACTGCAAGAGGGTCACATCTTGGCCTCTGTTGTTGTTTAAAAAAATAATAATAAAAATAAAAAAAAACTGTGCAATAATTTTTAAACGTGCTCCCAGGAATAGACACAAACGTTTTGAGTATGCCTAAGCTGCATTTCCTTCAGCGATGCATTTGTCAATTGCACTGAATCTGAACCTGAAAGTCAGAGGTGATTGTTGATAGTGCTTTTGTATTTTGATATGGACATTTTATTCATTTGCATACAGTCATTGACGTTCTTCCCAGCTGATTCAAAGACAGTCACAAATTCCTGAAATACAGCTGCCAACGTGACAGCTGAATTGTTTAATAATGTCTTGCTTTCTGTTGGGTGTGTGTTTATTGGTTTGTTTTATTTTTTATTTTTTTCCTATTTCTTTTGCTATTTGACTTGAGCACACTAGCTGTGATAGATTGTCTGATAAGAAGATAAGCGCAGAGCTTTGCTGTCCCAGAGCCTCGGGTCTTTCCCTCGCAGATGTGGCTGAAGACGTCCACCTTTAGGCTGGTTCTCCGTGAGTGTAGGACTGTGTGCTTTGCTGCTGCTCTCACTGACACTGTAGCCTGCTGACGTGCCACAATGCTGCTCCACAGACACCACACCACGTCTCCACCTGAGCAGTCAGACGGTCACCAGAGACCACACTTGAGTGTATCAAGTGCTGTCATGGGGTTCTCACTTTCCTTCTTGTCTTTTTCTGAAGAGTCACAGAGTCCAGTAGTCTTTCTGTGGTATTCATTTAGATCATTATTTTATATGCTACTGTAAAGAAGAGAATGAGAAGATTTAACTGAATATCGTTTAAAGTAGCTGGAGGGTGCAGCTGCCACCCTTGAAAGGCACGAAGGAACTTGTGTACTCCGTGTGGGAGACCCTTGGGGACTTAGGTTTTACCCCACTCCTGTTTTGCATGATCAGGTAATATCATTGACTTTCAAATGATTTAGGAGTGGTAATTGGAATAGGTATTAGAGTGTAGCAAATTCTGTTTTCATGAGTTATCCTCTAGGTGAGTACGTTTTAAGATTAAACACCTTTTACAGATACTGAAAGTGCCTCCTTTTATGGTATTTAAAAAAAACAAATTATGGTGCAAAAAGTAATCAATAGATTGAATCACATGAAGGGTTTTTTTGCTTTTTGACATAAAAAAATGTCAAGAGACAGGCCAAAGATTTGTACTTTTTACTTACAAAGCACTCCTTTTTTTCCTTAAGATTCTTTCTGTCGATCAGATTTAATGAAAGAGTACTATTTTTAAGGAGCTATCTGCTTATGTAGAATGATTTTGTTCAAAGAGTAATGTAAACTATGAATGAGGAGCAGAGGCCCGCAGAGGACTGGGCCTTTTGCTGTTTAAAGGAATCACGGATGACCAGGCTTCTGCAAGCACACACGACAACTTTTACTAAATGCATAGGAAAACCATCTCATACAGTGCTGTCTTGCTCTTTTAAAGACCATTTACGTTTTTGTAAGCGCATTGCACATTTCCACAGAAGCTGGATTCTCAGGAGCTCAGCAGTACTTGCACAGTTGCCACAGAGATCCTGCCTCCGTGGACCAACATCGTGGCACAGCAGCAAAAGCCAGCATAGAGGGGCTAGGAGCCAGCCTACAGAGACCCAGGGGTGGTTTTCTGTTCGTTTTTCATTCTCTCCTTTTGTCTGAAATCATCAGGGAGGGATCAGTAATTGCTCTGATGTGTCACATTTGATATCGGTCTTTTAATACACAATCCTAGTCAAATGCAGGAGAGAAAAGGGGAATGCTCACATTCTTTAATCCACTCATTTAGAATCCAGTGTCTTTATATAGCAGTTCTGAGGTGCCCACGGCAGTCTTTATCTCTGTCCTTCTGTGACAGTGTTGAAGCAGGCTTTTTTTTTTTTTTTTTTTTTTTTTTTTTAAATCTAGCAAGGTGTGTCATTTTTTCTTTGGAATTTCTGGACAAGTTTGAGGAAACATTCTGCATGTTCTATCTGGTGTGCTTTTTTTCATCTCATTACAAACAGGCAGACTGTTGTGTATCTCTGCCATCCATAAATACAGAAGTGATTTTCTTTCCTGACTTTGACATTATTGCTATATATAATATTTTCATTTGAGTTTTGCAAATCCTTTGGGTCTAATTCTGTGAGCCTACCTTAGTACTGGGTGATAACGTCTGCAGCCTTTCTTTAGTTCCACGGTTAACTTTAAAGCTGTTGTAGAAGTGTAAACCAGCCCATACAGTTTTTGTACACGCTTAAGAACTTTATCGTTCAATTTTCACGATGATTGTGTAAGGAAGACTGATACAGATGTCTCTCTCTCCTGGACCATGTTGATGACACTTACGATGTATTTTTGTTCCACATCACAGTGATTTGTCCCCAATGACCTTTGACCCTTTCCAGGCACATTTTGTGTGTGTGTGTTGTTGTTGTTGCAGTTTTCCCTTTGCATTGTATTGCTTTGACAACTGTAATTTGAATCAGATCTGAAAGAGGTCCAGAATAAAATATATTTTGATATTATGTTGGCTGTGTACATATATAAAACCTTTGATATCTATGTGGTTTGTATAGACTGTCTAGTCAAGTAAGGAGAGGGATGGTGTTTGTTTACAACTTCCTGTTTACATTTCAATTACTTTTCTCCCCCACTATTCAGTGTAGAATAAATGATTTTGCTTCAAGAGTCTTCCCTACTACAACCTACCTGTCTGAACTCTTACTCTCCAGTGAATATAACTGCCATGGGAATCACTGTTTGCAGAAACATTGTTTCCAAGATGTATACTTTAAAGAAGCCCATAGATGAATTTAAAGTTTTTGCTATTTTATTACTTCTTGCAGGGGATAAGATTTTTTAAAATGAAGGGATTATTTTCTATATTTGTTAAATAATAGCATGTAATCAGCTAAGGCTAATGATGACTCCTGAGTGATTTTGAAATACTGATAGTTTATTTAGAGGATTTCACACATAAACTAGGACTTCAGATTCACTGTTAGCTTAGCATCCAGTAGCACAAGGCACACCAAGAATGTGGCTGAGGGCTTTCTGCACAGGAGCTCTTCCCTTCCTGCTGCTCTCCCATCCTTGCCAGCCAAACATACTGCAGTGGTTTTCACCTGTAGCTGATTGCTGACCTTACTACAAACCTAGTGACAGATGAGGAACGTCCCAAGGCACCATCCAGCCTCAGTTGCTCCCAACTCCTGTAGTTGGTTTCCTTGGTCAAGTTGCCTTCTCCATGGCCTCTGCCTTTCTTCTGTTTCCTTGGTAGATACAGGCAGCTGTAGCCCCATGTTCTCCCTACGGCTGCTAAAGCTAACAACCTTTAGTTTTCAAGGGGTTCATTTCTATTGCATGGCATAGGTTGTTAATGACATTCTGTTTTTACACTTTTCCAGAAAGCATTGGGCTGCCAAGGATTAGAGTCCATATGAGCCTGAAGTTAAGCAGAAGTTCATTGAGCCACCATTGCAGGGAGGTTACTTTTGATTTCATAGTTCTCATACTTTATCATGAATTATACTTCTTGCCTACTATAATATGTAGCTGATTAAAGTTTATTGGGTTTTTTTCCCTATATATTCATCTGAAAACTACAGTAGAGGAAAAGCCATTATGGACACTTGATTTTTGTGGTGCTTTTCTCTGCTGTACCGAGGCTCTGTCAACAGTGAAAATGTTAACCCTATGCTACCGTTCCCTGCATGCTTCTTTAAATGTCATCTACCAATGCTTAATTGTCCTAACTTGTAATATTTTTGTATTAAATTTTTTAGGAGTTCCTTGTAATTTCTTTATAATTTAAAATATATTAAACACAAAGTGTTTAGTAAAGTACAGATGACAATTACTAATGTTTCTTGGTTGTTGGGTTTGTATGATCAGGTGGGAAGGAAAATTCTCATTTAAAAACTGAGACCAGTGGGCTTGATTCACCACTGGAAATAAATCACAACTATCTTAGTTTAAAATAATGAACTGGTACACTGTCAGAATAGGCAGTCTACAATGAACCAACCTGCTGGCCAGGAAAATCACGAGCTGAGTGGCACTACTGTGGGAACCAGGCTCCTGCAAACCTGAGAGCCAGACAGAGCACCTCCAGTCACCCATAATTCAAGAAAGCAAAGCACCGGTGCACTGCCAGAAGCTTGCCTTTGCATCACCTGGGTCGCAGATCCCTTTGTCATCTTGGGGGACTCAGTAGGAGAGGAGGGCCAAACAAGCTCCTAAATATTTGATGGGGATGATATAAGAGACTGCAGAGTTACCGGAAGAGACCTCGCTTGTGTGAGCATGCCTGTGAGCAAAGTGGCTGGACACCTGCCATCCTAGCACTTGGGAATTAGAGTCAGGAGCCTCAGGAGTTCAAGTCCAGTCGGAGGCCAGCCTAGGCTACATGAGAGCCTGTTCCTTCCCACTTCCCCCAGTAAGGAAAATGAACCTGTTATTTAGTATTAGTCTTAATAGTTCGAGCTAGGTTGGCTGATATATTTTAATGGGCAGTAATAAGCATAGACACTGAACATGTACTGAAGTCACATGATTCAGATATGAGCATTAACCGAGGTAAGTTAATCTTAAAGAATAAAGTGTGCCTGAAATTTGCATTAGATTTTTTTTAAACACAAAATGGTTGACACAAGGAGTATGCTTTCCTTCCTGAGCTTGTTGAGGGCTAACTGGAATGAGGCTATCTTTGACATTGAGTTGAGTACAGACCATGCAAACAAAGAAATTGAGGTGTAAGACATAATAGCAGAGCTGATTCTAATCCTTAAGCAGTTCCTCATATGTTCAAAACAGTTTCGAAACTGGCCTTTATGTGAGATCTCTGTGGACTTTGGTATCCTTTCTCCAGACGTAGCAGATTCTGCCTGTCTGCTCAGCTCCACCTTCATGACTGGCATGCTTTCTCATCTATAAAATAGTCCTAGAAGAAGGTGCTTCATAGATTAGCCATGAAGAGTAACATAATCCTTCTGAAACCTTTAGAGAACAGTACTTGGTCATGTCAACCACACTGTGCTGTTATTTTTAAGTCATTTTATTTTGTATTCAAGTAGACGTGCTACTGCATGTGTACAGAGGTAAAATGACAACTGTTGGGAGTCTGCTTTCCTTCACCTTGGTTTGTTCTGTTTTTGAGATTGTGTATTGGCGTTCTGTAGGGTATCTCCCTCTTCCCTCCATCTACAGACAGGCATGCACATGCACAGAATTTTTTTTAGAATGACTTATGTGCTACAATCCGACGAATCCAACAATGGCATCTGAATGGAAAAGTTCGAGATCTAGTAGTTGCTCAGTCCCACAGTACTGGGTGGCTCAGCTGGTCTTAGTGTATGCTGGAATCCTGAGGAAGTAGGGTCTAATGCGAGGGCAAGCAGGTAAAGAGCGGGCCTCCTTCCATTGCCCTTATATAGGCCCCAGCAGAAGTGTGGCCCAGATTAAAGATGATTCTTTCTGCCTTGAGATCCAGATCACAAGTGTATCCTTCATTGCTGGCTTATAGTTCATTCCACACAACATCGGGTTTACAACCCACAATACCCATCCCAAGTGTAGTCTCAATTGTCAGCGCTTGCATAATACTTCATGCTTAGCTGGGCCTTGAGCTACCAGCCAGTTCTCTTGTCTGCATTCAGTCTCCTAGGAGGGCCGGGAATATAGTTGGAGCCACTGGATCCAGATTCTGATGTGG
Organism: Micromys minutus; assembly: GCF_963924665.1. NCBI lineage: Eukaryota > Metazoa > Chordata > Mammalia > Rodentia > Muridae > Micromys > Micromys minutus. Next base: position 23,411,585 of record NC_137984.1, read on the forward strand.
TAGTAGCATGTGCAGCAGATGCTTTCACATGCTGAGCCATCTCCATATCCTCCAACGTAAACTTGCTCTAGCCACATTGTGTTTTGCATCAACGTCCAGCTGCCCCATGGGATACTTTATTCACGTATTACAGATGGACACACAGAACACACGGGTAGAACAGATTCATCAGCCTCTGATGTACATACAGCCTGGCTTCGAGTCAGGTCAAAGTCCAAGAAGATGAGTTGTTGAACTTCCATTTCAGCATTTAGGACTTTGTAGAAGGAGAAGATTCTGTGTTCATTCACTCTATGCAAGAGGCCAAAATGATGGTCCAAAGACTCAGCTTTTTATTAGAAAGGCATATAATCATTGAACACTAAGAAAACAACCAAGATTTTATTAAGCATGAAGGTTTTTGTTGTGTGCATGCTTTGTGCATGTGTGTAAAAGTGTCACGGAATTTTCTTTTTTGAAATGAAATCTTACTACATTGTCCAAGTTTGGCTCAAATATTGGAATCCTTCCATATCCCGAATTACTGGCCTAGGGCACCACTCTGAACACCTTTGTCAAATATTTTGGATGAGAGGCTCCTGGTCCATGGACTGTCTTTGCAGACATTTGGAGTTGTTTATTGTGAATCTTTATGACAGTTGAAATATGCTTGGCCGGGTGTGTGGCACTATTTGGAGGTGTGGCCTTGTTAGAGGAAGTGTGTCACTGTAAGACCCATGTCCTAACCATGTGGGAGCAAGTATTACTAACTTTCAGTTGAACATGTAGAACTCCCAGCTCCTCTCTCACCACTCCTGCCTACTGTGTTTCTACCTTGATAGTGGACTGAAGCTCTGAAGCTCTAAGCCAGCCCCAGTTAATTGTTGGCCTTAACAACACTTGCCTTGGTCATGGTGTCTGTTCACAGCACTAAAACCATAATTAAGACAACCATTTAAAATTATTTTTTACCATATTTCTTCCTCCCCAGTTCGTGGTCTTTCTTCTTTCATTGGGTATTTGTTGAACAATGTTTTTCTCCTAACACTGGAAATGCAATGAAGAGCTAGTCAAACCCAGATTTATTGTGAAGTGTGATATCAAGGAAAGATAGCTTACATTAATTAGAACTATCTTAAATTCCTGCTAATTCAAACTGAGCCAACTGGTGTTTTATTCAGATAATGAATGTATGCTGGTCTGAGATGCTGTGTATAGGGAAATAACCCCTGTGAAGTTGAGGGTTTGAGTCTGGGTTGTAGAGTGGCTCGTGTGTGTCCTAGTACACCTGTCTTGCTTACTTTTTTATTGGTGTAAAGAGACACTGTGATGAAGAAATTTATTTTAACAAAAGCTTGTGATTTAGAATGTGAATCTATGATCATAGTTGGGAGCCTGGTGGCAGGTATAGCACTAGAAGAAAAGCCAAGAGCTTATGTTACATATACAAGCACAGGACAGAGAGAAAGCCAGCTGCAATTGTGCACACTTTTGCAACCTCAAAGCCACACCTCCTTCAATGAGGCCAAACCTCCTAATTCTTCCCAAATAGTTGCACCAACTGGTCTCTAAGACACTGAATGTTCTCTGGCTCACAGTACGTTTGTACTTTGGAGGTTCTCTATTAAACATGAGTACACTTTAGCTGTCTTCAGACACAAAGAGTGCATCTGATCCCATTGTAGATGGTTGTGAGGCACCATGTTCTGCTGGGTCTGACATGGCTTTGTAAGGGGAGGTGTGATGCAGTTTCTGGCCCTGAAGCATAGCCTTGTGTGTTGATGATGGCTGTAGGCCTGAAGCTGATCTGCTGTCTCTCTTTCTGGGAAATATTCATCCCTCACTACTCAGAGCTAATTGCTCCTTGATAAATGAGACAGATGCAGTTCTCAAAAATGGTCGAGAAGATGTGGAGGACGAGGAATGGGAAAGGATCTAGACAATATAACCACAAGGGCCATAAAAGCCTACATCATCCTTTATAAAATTGTAAATTGCCACACTTGGCCTTGAATTTAGAAGGGAGGAGGGAGAAAGTAAAAAGAGTGAGGAGAAGGAAGGAAGACAAGGATGATGGGAATCCTCGGAAACAAAGAATACCTAAACTGCTTGCATCCACTCCCGCAATTCCCAATCCTGCTGTACTTGAGGTCCAACCTCACGCCCGTGACTGGACTTTGACCACGTTGCTGGGAATTGAAATGTCCTCTGGAAAAGCAGTAAGTGCTCTAAACCACTGAACCATCTTTCTAGCCCCTCTCCCTGCTGCCTTAACTATAAAAGGCCAGAGGAATTCAGTGTTGATCTTAGTTCTCACTAGAAAGGTGAGCCCAATTCCTGAGAATAAGAACTTGGAGGTTTTGGAATCCTGTGGCTGTCAATATGTTCTTCAAACTACAAGGTTTCAAACACACACACACACACACACACACATACACCAAAAAGACCCCAAGAACTATGCTACAGAGCGTTTTGGTTGTCTTATACTCAGTTCTGCTCTCATGAGACTATGAAACTTAACTATGCTATACTAATACCTGACAACCAGGATCATAATGAATGCACAGTGTTGACACATTTCTCAAACTACACCTAGGAAGATTTCTAAAACCACAAATCCATATAAAAAAATAAAGATGTCCATATCTATACTAAAGAGTTTTGACAAATCATGAGACCACTATGACATGGTGGCTGATATGGGTACCAGGAAGAAGGGAAAGGTTCCCTCAAAGGAAACTTGTCACAGCCTACTGATGAGAACATTCAGTAGATAAGCATTAGCTAAAGTGTTTTAAGGGTTGTCATAGAATGTAGAGCCTGAGTGCAGGAGACTTCCAAAGGCCACCCTCATAGAGACATTCTTCTTCGAAGGCCATACTTTCTACCAGTACCACTCCTTATGAACTAAGCATATTCAAACCACCACGAGGTGCCTCCTTTTTCTTGCCTCAGCTATTTGTAGAACAGACATACTTGAGACCAAGTCACTAAAATACAAAGACTATTGTACTTCTCTTTCGATCTCTGGAGCTTAGTTCTGGACCTGGAAAATAGGCAATTGGCTGATTGGTGAGAGAGAGTGGGGGCTTTCCAATTTGTTCTTAAACTCAGTTTTCAAAAGGAATCTATGACTCACCAGCCATACTGCATTAGTTGATACTTCAGTTCATCCACAACTTGGCTATCTATCCATGTATCTGCTATTGGACATTTGCCTTTTCTGTGTATTAAGAATTATTTAATAAGCTGGGTAACAGCATTCATGCATAGGTTTTTGTAATTGTTTTTTTCAAAAATTTAAAAGTTGCTGCTCCATTCACAAGATAGGGAGTGGTATAAAAAAGGTGGCTTTTTAAGATACAGAAAATTTTGACTGGCAAGGAATCTACCACTTAATTCCTATGAAAATTAAAGGAGAACAGATATATCACTGCGCATCTTCATGAGCATTTATAAGTTCTAAAAGCTTTTCCTTAAATAGAAGCTATTGCTCTTAGGTGAATGGTGCTATCTCAGAGTGGTTTGATTTACCTTTCCATACCCTGATGATAGAGTACCTGTGTATGCTGGCTTTGTATCTTACATGGCAGAGGGTCTATAGTCAGACATAGATTACACTCACACACACATTTTTTTACTGTTCTAACTTGAGATTTCCAATATAGTATGGAATGGGAGTTGTCTGAGCTGATCTGTTTTACCTTACTAAAGAGGGATCAAAATTATTCCTTTTCCAAAAAAATTGATGTCCATAACATTTTTTCAGGAGCCTTTTATGTAGTTGAAAATCACTGTTCTCTTTCTAGTTGGTTGAAATTTTCATTGTGAATAAATACAGAATTACATACAAATGCTTTTCTCTGTTCACATACATACTGTATTTGCTATCTTCAGTCTCAATGTCTTCAACTATGTAGATTGGGTTTTAAAAGTTGAACCAACCTTACATTCCTAGAATAGTTTTTGGGTTACCTTACTTTTTGTTCCATGCTTATGAGGTCCGTTCTCTAATTTTTAAAAAGAAACTGGGTGTCCGTTTCATAAGTCTGTGCTCCATCTTTATAAAAACTAAAGTGTCATCACATGCTGGTGAAGAAGTAGAGCATAGGGAACGTGTCTATTGCTTGTGAGAGTGCAAACATTTGGCTGTTTCTCAGAAAATTGGGAATAGCTGTACCTCAAGACCCAGCTATACATTCCTGGCCATACACCCAAAAGATGCCTCAACATACCACAAGGACTCTCACTCAATTATGCTCATAGCAGCTTTATTTGTGATAACTGAAAGCTGGGCAACTTAGTTGTTGCCCAGGTGAAGAAAGGATGAAGAAAATGTACATTTACACAATGGAATACTACTCTGCTAATAAAAACAAAGACATGAGTTTTTCAGGCAATCTCATCCTGAATGCGGTAACCCAGATCCCAAAAGACACACTTGGTATTTACTTATAAGTAGACAGTATCCATAAAGTACAGGATATCCGCGCTTCAATCCATAGACCCAAAGAAGTTAAGTAGCAAGGAGGGACCCACACAGAGGGTAAATAAAATAGGCTTCAGAAGTGAATGGAGGGAGGGAACTGTGTGGGAAAGCTGAGGAGGAGCGGATGGGGATGAGGTTTGGGGAGAGGCCTAGGAGAGGGAAGTGAAATCTTTGGGGAGAGGTGTACAACTCTGAGGACTCCCCAGAGACCTGGGCTGGGAAGGGTGACCCTACTCAGACTTCCTAGCAGCTGTTGATATGGAGACTGAAGTGGCCGTCTCCTGTGGGGAGACAGGACGAACTAACCCACAAAACCTGCCTAAAAACCTGTTCTGCTTCCAACATTTTTTAATTGTATTATTATTTTTCTGTTTTCCTGAAAGGATAAAACAAACAGCAATTGATACTAATGTGCATTTGAAAGTAGATTTGATTTATTTTTAAAATACACATTTTGTTGTTTTTAATTAGCAAAATCAAGATTGCCGCCTCTCTCTCCCCTTCCTCCTATCTCTGTCTCTCTGTCTCTCTCTCATGTACTTCATCTATCCACTGGTGCAGTTTTGCTCTGGCAGAGGCAGAGCCAGAGGCAGAGAGAGGCAGCATTTCTAGGGAGGCTTTTGGATGGTGTTTATGTATGTATCAATGAAACACTACAACTTTCCTATCTTTACTCTGCTGCTATCACTACTGATTATGGACCTGGGTAATTGCTGCAGTGAAGCCCATATTTAGTGGAAACAAAGTATCCTGATGACAAACATGTTTCTTAACAAACGCAGGGAGGATGGATCTGAACTCGGATTGGGAGAAGCAAGGATGTGAACGTAGAACATGAACAGGCTGCAGGTTTACAGCTGGCCCAGAAAAAAGCCGAGAGGGCCGCTGAGGGAAGACGCACTAGGATGCAGGGATGCAAAAGCATCGTGAAGAGCAGACAACCTCCTGCAGAGGTGCACAGGAAACAACCCCAGCCCCAGGTCAGGCAGGACAAAGTGCCAAGTCAATGTGGGGGAGAAGCTGACGGGCTGGAGTGGCCAGGGCCAAGGTCATCCACTCTCAGCCTGCTGGGTCCTGGACCTGCCTGAGCAGAGAAATAAGGCACAGATTTGAGGCCCAGGTTCTCTTTGCATCTAAGTAGCCACTTAATTAAAAGTGAAGGTTTTCACTGGTAGTGGTGGTGCACACCTTTAATCCCAGCACTCTGGAAGACCAGAGAGGCAGATCCCTGAGTTTGAGGCCAGCCTGTTCTGCAGAGAGAGTTTCAGGATAGCCAGGGCTACAGAGGAAAACCCTGTCATGAGCCGCCCCCTCCCCCACTGGAAAAAAAATAAATCTCATCCCACATAGTGTATTGAACTGGAACCACCATACCAGAATTCATGTTTTCTGTCACCAAAGGCACCAGTGAGCTACGACAAAAATGGAATTTTTCTATAGGATGCGATGTGTTGAGGGGCTGGATTGGCACAGCATGCCAAGCACGGGTCAGAGGACAACTTGTGGGAATCGATTCTCTCTGCTATGGATCCAGGGCTGGATCACTGACCTCAGTTAAGCAAGAATAGCTTATTGAATGCACACCCTAATACCGGTCAGACCAGGGACATAGCTCAGAATTATCTGAACTATGATAATGGGTTTCTTCTTCTTATGAAGGAAACACACACACCACAATGAGCTCATATGCAAGTATGGGAAGTATTGCCCAGTGGTCAGCTCTTATTCAAGATATCTTACACATGATGATAGTTCATACTGATATAAAGCTTTGTGGAATTTCTTAAGATTAGCAAACCTCAAACAGAACAAAACAGACTATGTGAGTGATCAGCGTGTCTTTGGTCTGAGCCAAGCCTGTGTCAATCACTGGCAGGCAAGTTACAATGATATGAAACAGCTGGCAGACATGGAACAAAATGGCGACAGCTGTTGGGGGTGGGGGCATGTTCATAACAGGCAGCACATACCTGTACCCACCTCTCCAGGAATGAGTCTTTAAGTTAGGCTTCCATCGTACTTCAGACAATCTGAGGAGACAGTGGGTGTGCAGTATTGCATCAGATGACACGGAGGATGAGGGCGAAGACAGAGATCAGGGCAGAGTTGAATTGTAACCCTCACTGTGCAGGTCACCCTTGGCTCTGAGATCTCAGGTGTTGGTGACCTTTTTAACTTCTCTACACGTTTCTCTCATCATTAGCTTTTTCTGCACTGTGGTTTGCATCCTTTTCAGTCTCATAAGCTTTTCATTTCTCCCTCAGACACTTGGACTTAGAGGCTGATACAGAAACAACCACCCATCAGTGATGTTTCCCTTTTGAGCTGTTTACAGCCTGTATGTGTAGATTTTCCCCCTAATGTAAAGTACAAATGTGCTCTCTTAAAAACATTTATTTTTTTTAGTGTGTGTGTCTGTGTGTGTGTGTGTGTATTCGAGAGCAGGTGTTAGAAGAGGGTGCCAGATCCCCTAAATTACAGGTTGTGTTTTTCTGACAAAGGTGCTAGGAATTGAACTCGGATCTTCTGCAAGAATAGCATGTGCTATTTAGCAGCCTGTGAATTCCACAAATGTGTGTGTCTTAGTCTCTGTTCTATTGCTTTGAAGAGACACCTTGACCGCGTTAACTAACTCATATAAGGAAACATTTATTTGGGGCTTGCTTACAGTTTCAGGGGTTTAGTCTATTGTCACCATTATTAGGGCATGGTGACATGCATGGTGCTAAAGATTTAGTGGAGATCACATGGTGATCTCTTGGGGATAGAGGAGGGAGAGGGAAAGGAGAGACAGAGGGAATGAGTGAGAACTAGTGACTGGGTCTGACCTGGGCTTTTGAAACCTCAAAATCCACTTCCCAGGGACATACTTCCTCCAAGGCCACACCTCCTAATTCTTTTAATCCTTTCAAATAGTACCTCGCCCTGGTAACTAAGCATTCAAATATGTGAGCCTATGGGGGCATTTTTATTCAAATTACCATAGTGTCCTTATAATAGAGGATATTTAAGTCCCCTATTCACTGTCCAGCCTATATTTATGCTAGGAATGGGGCTAAACCTTGTGTGTATGACAGACAAGCACTCTACATGGACCGGCATCGTGGCCCCTGCTATGTGTATCTTTACCATAGTTTTCAACTTAAAGACAAGGATTTGGGGGCTGAGGATGACTCCATCAATACAGTGATGGCCCTATCACTCAGGATCAGAGTTCCAGCTTTTGAACATGTGTTTAAATACTTGGCATGGCGGCATGCACTAAGTCTGTGGAAGCAAAGAAAAGAAGATCCCAGGGGATTGCTGGCTAGCTAGTCTAAGCTAGGAGGTGAGCTCAAGATCTGTCTCAGGAGACAGATGGTGTTTCTCAGGAACACACACACACACACACACACACACACACACACACACACACACAAGAACATGAAGTAAACAAAACAAAAAGCTGACAAGCATCTTTCACTTTGAAGGTAGAAGTTACAAGTACATTTACTACACGCTATGGATCCAGTACCACAGCCTGGCTCATTCTGTTGTTAGCATGCTCAGAGCACTCTGGTTACTCCAAATTGAACATTACACGATAGTACCACACTAGCCTGAGAAGAGCTCAAAATTCAAACATCGAGTATGTTTTCTACTGAATGTTTTTGAGCTTTTCAACACTGAAAAGTTGAAAAATTTAAGAAGCATCAGAAAGTAAAGACCATCTCTATTGGCTGCTTATATTTATACTCATCAGACATATATAAACAATTCTGAATTATTTGTGGATCACTTTAAAGAGCTAGGTTCTTCATTACTGAGACACAGGCAGTTTCTCACTGTTTACCTTAAGTGGCCATTATTACCTGACCTGTAGAGAAAGCCAGGGATATCCTAGGATAGGGCTGTGAGGCTCATCTTGGAAAGTATGTATTTACCTTTTATATCATCTTGGTAAAATACCTGATAAAAGCAAGGTAATATGAGCTCATGGTCTAGGAGAGAACGGCAGCAGTCCATTATGGTGGGAAGCCCTGGTGAGTAGGCAGATCTGTCCATATTCGTGGGAACATGATGTGGTTCTTCATGTCTTAATAGTCCAGGAAACAGAGAGTTTGGGTGGGAACCAGATCCCCTTCTGGCAGCAAGGCCTAAGGTTCTACAACCTTCCAAGACAGTGCCACCTGCTGGGGACTAAACATTCAACGACATCTGTCTATTAGGGGCAGTTAGATATAGTTAGTGATAGAGTGTTGGTGAAGTGCTGCCTCTGTTCCTATACCCCGATGAGCATGAATTTTCATAGTCACAGTTCTTTCTTAAAAAATTTATTTATTTATTAATTATATATAAGCACACTGTAGATGTCTTCAGACACACCAGAAGAGGGCACCAGATTCCATCACAGATGGTTGTGAGCCACCATGTGGTTGCTGGGATTTGAACTCAGGACCTCTGGAAGAACAGTCAGTGCTCTTGACCACTGAGCCATCTCTCCAGCCCTGAGCTTGAATTTTCATTTTCAGGAGATTGAAACTCTCCTAACGATTCCTCTGGCACAGGAGGAATTCCAAAACACAAGGCTAAGTAAGTATCATTGTGAGCGTCCCTGCGTGCCCCAGCCCCACCAGCTCATGCAAAAATTACTAAGAAGGCATCACTTAAAATCCCGTCTACGCCCTCTGTCTGTTTGGAATCCTCTTGTAAATGCCTTCTACCGCAAACTAAAATGTACAATGTGGTGACATCCATAAGCTTAAGCACTCCTGGAAAAATCAAGAGTTATAGCTGACAAGTTATTCTTATTGAAAATTACACACACGACTGTCACTGCTGGCTATGAGATTTCCTACTAACTAACACTGTAGACAAGTAAGCAGAATTTACCCAAACACGTCTCCGTTTTTCTGTCTCTTTGCTTCTGAATGCCTCTAGCACCAGTTTCTCCCTTTAATCCTAAGAGTGAGCTGGGATTATCCCCTACTCTGTTTACCAAGTTCGGCTTGATAGTGAGTAGCGAGGAATTATAGACCTCAAACCACACAGATCATAAAAGGAAACCAGAATTTTCTATGTCACTACTTTTCTTTTTGTTGTGTCACTGACAGAAATGCCTTAAGACAGGGAGGGTTTATCTTGGCTCGGTGGCAGCCGGAGCGGGAGGCAGCTGCTCTTTGCACTGCAGTCAGGAGGCTGGCGCTCCTTTTTAATGGGGAGCGAACAGGGGGAAGACCCACGTTTAGGGTGTGTCTGCCCTTGTCAGTTAAACCTTTCCACAAACACCCTCACATTATGTTCAGAGATTTGACTCTGAGGGAACTCTGGCTCCTGTAAGGTTGACAGTATTAATATCACCACGTTTGTGTTGGCAGTTCTGATCATATAGGATGTAGATTGTCCTGAAGCTGTTTGTATTTTAATGTTAATTCCACTTTCCCAAGAAGGGCTGGTTAGTCAATGACTCCAACTGAACCTTCCCATTTTAATTAGTAAAATAAAGGAAATCCAGTGACTAGGCAGGGCGAGGGAAGTAGAGAGGGCAGAGAGGTCAGCAGAGAAGACTGAGGTTAGAGGTCGGGGCAACTTGGAGCTTCCCAAGGACCAGCTGGACCCAGGTGGGATTTATTGGCGTTAAAAAGCTATATAGAAGGGCAGTTTGTATCTTTGTCTATTTGATGCAATCTTGTTGTTTAGAGGATTTGTGGATAGAGAGTTGAACATATAAACCTGTATGAAAAGCTACTGGACTGTAGAGTTGTGTTTGTGTGGGATTTTGGGGTACAGAAATACGCCGGGACAGAGGCAGAGAACAGGTGGTAGAAAACTGCCCAGGGAAGGGAGTTTCAAAGACGAGTTAGGCCGAGTTCACGGCTCGGACCAGGCGCCAGAAGTATGTGGGGCTCTGAACTAAAAACCGGGCCTGAGGAGTGAGACCTCAGGGCTGGTAAAGAGATAAACCGTTTTTTTATTTTTTAATATTTACTGCAACAGAAGGAGACTCCAAGGAGCAAGTTTTCAAAGAGTGACCATGACTCTGAAGAATTCCCGTTAACTTGAATTTTCCTTAGATTTTAGGATGGGCTATTTTTGAATGTTACTAGGCTCCCTGGGCTCCCTCTACCTGTGTTTGATTTCCCACTTTAACAATGTGCTCCTGACTTGACTCCTTGTCTACATCTGCTTCTGTTTTCATTAATCATTTGGTAACAAGCATTTGAAGAGGTTTAGCTTCTTATGTATTTAAAGAACACCCCTCCCCCTTCTGTTTTTCTTTCTGTATGTTTCTTGGATTACGTTAAATCTCTTTGAATGACATAATTTTTATGCTCACGTGCAAATATGAATTATCCAATAATAAGAGTGGTGAGTGTCCTTGAAGCAAAAGCTCTGATAATTGCATGATCTTTAAATTAATTAATGAGCCAAAGGCTGCTAAATGCTAGCGTTTGGAAAGATCTGTGCAGCTCTTGCCTCTAATGAGTTCATTGCAATTCATCACGACCCGCCTTGGAAAACAGAGGCTGCATTTAATCATATTCAGTCAGATCTAACACTGAAATTACGAACACAAGGCACTGCTGAGTGTGAAATTGCCGTGGCACGTTAATTGTTAGACAGATTTCTGTAGCTGCATCTAGTTGAATGGTAATTAGGTGTGGAAGTAAGTAGTTTGTGTACAGTTGGCTGTTTGTTCAATATTAAGAAGTTCTATGGTGTCCTGACTCTAACCACTCATATATGAATTGATAATTGTCTCAACCATTTCAGAGAATCAACTACCTGCAGGAAGAAAACTTCTGACTTCTCCTACCTTTGAGTCTATATGAGTTTTTGCTTTCTTAAAATGACTTAGAAACATATCTGAAGATTGTTTGGAAACATGTTATTTTGACATTGATTTAAAGCATAAAACCTTTATTTTTGAGATAAGACATTACTGTGTGGCCCAGGCTGGCCCTGAACTTGTGGTAATCTGTCTGCTTCAGCCTCTCTCCAAAAAGTTTTAATGAAAAAAAAAAGTGATAATCTAGAAGACCTTTCACCCAGTTTCTCTTTGTTTTGCTGGCCAGCCACACTCTGAAGGTAACCACCATCCTTCCTTTCATAATACTGTGTCTTACTTGTTTCTTGCTTTAGGGGGGTCATTTAAAATAAGACATCTATTTTGTTGTCTAGTATTTTTTTTCTCTTGACATTATGTTTGTAAGGTTTATTTGGATTATTGTATATCATAGACCATTTGTTTCTTATTATTGTGTAATCCTCCTAAACACTGCTCTCCCTCCTCAGCTCTCCCTCACAGAAGCCCCCTCCCCATGACCCTTCCCCTCTGATAGGGTGGGGACCTCCCTGGTGTCACCTTACCCTGACATTTCACATGTCTTCCAGATTAGCTATATCCTCTCCCACTGAGTCCAGACAAGGCAGCCATGGAGACTGAACTACATGTCTGCTACATATGTTGCAGGGATCTTATTCCAGCCTGTGTTTGTGCCTTGGTTGGTGGCTCAGTCTTTGAGAGCTCCCAGGGGTCCAGGTTAGTCCACTCTGTTGGTCTTCTGGAGTCCCTTCCCCTTCAGGGCCTTCAATCCTTCCACCAACTCTTCGTTAAGTGTCCTTGACTTCCATCAAATGCTTGGCTGTGGGTATCTGCATCTGTTTCAATCTGGTGCTGGGTTAAGCCACTCAGCAGACAATTATGCTAGTCTGCAAGCATAATAGAGTATCATTAATAATGTCAGGGATTTGTGCTTGTCCATGGGATGGGTTTCAGATTGGGCTGGTTATTGGTTGGCCTTTCCATCAGTCTCTGCTCAGTCTCTGCATTTGTTTTAGACAGGACAAAATTTGGGTCGAAAGTTTTGTAGGCACATTGGTGTCCTTATCCCTCCACTGGGGATCCTGCTTGGCTGCAGGAGGTGGCCTCTTCAGGTTCCTGGTCCCCACTGTTAGGCATCTTGTCTAAGGTCATCTGCCTTCACTTCTGGGAGCTTCCCCTATCCCAGGTCTCTGGGACTTCCAAGAGATTCTCTTCTCTCCCCTTTCCCTTGGCAGCTGCTTATTTCCACTTATTCTCTTGGCCCTCTGGATCTCTTACCTGTCTCTCCCCACACTGGATCCTGCTTCTCCATTCACCTCTCTCTCTCTTCTCCCACCCAGTGACCTCCCTCCTTCTGCTTCCTGTGACTATCTTGTTTCCCCTTCTAAGTGTGATTTGAACAACTTTACTTAGGCCTTTCTTCTTGTTTACCTTCTTTAGGTCTGTGGGGGTGAGTATATATCATGAATATTCTATACTTTATGACTAATATCCATTTATCAGTGAGTACATATCATGCCTGTCCTTTGGGGTCTGGCTACCTTACTCAGGATGATATTTTCTAGTTCTATCCATTTGCCTACAAAACTAATGATGTTCTTATTTTTAAAATTTAGTTTAAATTATCAAAATTTATTTACTTTACATCCTGTTCACTATGCCTTCCCAGTCACCCCTTCCACAATTCGTTCCCCATACCCCTCACCTTTTCTTCTCAGTAGGTGGAGGACCCTGGGTATCCTCCAACCCATCAGGTCTCTGCAGGGTTAGGCACATCCTCTCCAACTGAGGTCAGATCAGGCAGCCCAGATAGAACATATCACACAGACAGGCAACAGCTTTTTGAATAGCTTGCACTCCAGTTGTTTGGGACCTACTACATGAAGACCAAGCTGCACATCTGCTACATGTGTGTAGGAAGACCTAGATTTAGTTCGTGTATGTCCTTTGATTGGTGGTTCTGTTTCTGAAAGCCCCAAGCATCCAGATTAATTGACTATTGGTCTTCTTGTGAAATTCCTATCCCTTTCAAGACCACAATCCTCCCCTCAACTTTTGTATGAAATTCTCCAATCTTTTGCATCTGCCTGAGTCATCTGCTGGTGGAGAGCTCTCAGAGGACAGCCATGCCAGATCCCTGTCAGACTCTAAGATCAACAGTTGACAAATGGGACCTAATGAAACAAAAAAGCTTCTGTAAGGCGAAGGGATAGAGTGGAGCCCACATATTGGGAAAGTATCTTGTTCACCAACACTACATTTGACAGAGGGCTAATATCCAAAATTTATAAAGAACTCAGGAAGTTAGGCAGCAATAACTGCCCCACCCCAAATGGGGTATAAAGCTAAGCAGAGAATTCTCAACAGAAGAATCTCAAATGGCTGAGGGGCACTTAATAACTGTTCAATGTCCTTAGTCATCAAGGAATTGAAAATCAAAACAACGCTGAGGTACCATCTTACACCCATCAGAATGGGTAAGATTAAATGCTTAGTTTCTGTTTCCCTGACCTGTCCATTGGTGAGAGTGGAGAGCTGAAGTCTCCACTATTATTGTGTGGGGTTCAATGTGTGATTTGACCTTTAATACAGTTTCTTTTATGAATGTCAGTGCCTTTGCATTTGGGGTATATATGTTCAGAATTGAAAAGTCATATTGGTAGATTTTTCTTTTGATGAGTATGAGGTGTCCTTTACCACCTCTTTTGATGACTTTTGGTTGAAAAATCTATTTTATTAGATGCTATTCCAGCTTGTTTCTTGGTTCCATTTGCTTGGAAAATCTTTTTCCAGTTCTTTACTCTGAGGCACTGTCCATTTTTTGTTGCTTATGTATGTTTCTTCTATGTAGTAGTATGATGAATCCTGTTTACTTACCCAATCTTTTGGCCTGTGTCTTTTTATTTTTGAATTTAGTCCATTGATGTTGAGAGATATTAATGAACACTAATTGTTAGTTTCTGTTATTTTGATGTTGGAGGTGTTGTTGTGGGTGTTTAATTCTCTTCTTTTGGTTCTGCTGTGAGATGATTCATTTCTTGTGTTTTCTTGGGTGTAGTTACCCTCCTTGTGTTAGAGTTTTCTTTATAGTATTCTCTGCAAGGCTGCATTAGTAGAAAGATAGTATTTAAATTTGTTTTTGTTTTTTTTTAAAAAATATTTTGGTTTCTTCATCTATGGTGATTGAGAGTTTTACTGGATATAGTAATCTGGGCTGGCATCTGTGGTCTCTTAGGGTCTGCAAGACATCTGTCCAAGACTTGCTGGCTTTTAGAGTCTCTGTTGAGAAATCAGGTATAATTCTGATATATCTGTGTCTTAGTCCAGGTTCTCAAGAATCACAGAACTTCTGGTAGTCTCTATATAGTAAGGGAATTTGTTGATGACTTATAGTCTGTAGTCCAACTCCTCAGCAGTGGTCAGCATCAGCTGTGAATGGAAGTCCAAGGATCTAGCAGTTGCTCAGTTCCACAATGCAAACAGGTGAAGAAGACAGAGAATCTTCCTTCTTCCAATGTCCTTAAGTAGGTCTCCAGCAGAAGGCATGGCCCAGATTAAAGATGTTTGCTTTGTCCCAGATGAGTTTGAACTCAGAGATCGCTTTGTCTTAGTGTCCTAAGGAGCGGAAGTAGAGGCAGAAGGAGAGAGGGGGAGAAATCTAGATGGAACTCGAGAAGGTATGATCTGGATCCAGGTGGTCCTAATTGGTGTTAAGTAGATATAAATATTTTAAAAGATTCTTTAGGTCTTTTATCTCATATAGAAGTGCAGTTTGTATTTTTGTCTGTTGGATATAACTTATTGTGTAGAGGGTTTTTGGATTGAGAATTTAATATATAAACCTACATGAAACGCTATCAGGGTTTGGAGTCATATTTGTTCTGGGCAGTGGAGAAAAGTAAACTCCAGGGAGGTCATATCCACCTGGGACAGAGCAACAGGAGTGGTGGAATAAACCACGGCTGAGTTCTTAGAGGTGGCCTGGAGTGCCAAATGGTGTGGGGACTGAATGTGAGACCTCAGGGCCCATTAAAAGGTTAAGCCATTCATTTCAGGATCAGGATCATAGGTGAGCCTTCCAATTCTGAATTGTAGTTCATTCCAGATACAGTCAAGTTGTCAACCAGGAATAGCCACTACAGTCTGCCTATGTAGTTAGTTGGACTTTTTTCATTGCAGCTTTTATCTTTTTTTGTTCTGTCCATTTAGTGTTTTGATTATTATGTAGTTTGAGGACTTTATTTTCCAGTCCAGTATATTTAGTGTTCTGTCAGCCTCTTTATAGCCATCTCTTTCTTTAGGTTAAAGAAGTTTTCTTTATGATTTTGTAGAAGATGTTTTCCAGCCTCTTCAACTGGGAATCTTAACCTTCTTCTGTTCCTATTATTCTTAGGTTTTGTCTTTTTATTGTGTCCCAAATTTCCTGCATGTTTGGTAGATTTGTGATAAGTAACTGACATTTAATGTATAAAAGTCTTGATCTGAACAAACAACTTGAATTTTTTTTTGTTCCTGTTTTAAAAAGAAGGTGTCATATAGCCCAGTGTTCATAGAAGTCACCCCATGGCAAGAAAAAGATGCCCCTGAATTTCTGATCATCATACTTTCGTCTCTCCAGTGCTGGGATTACAGACACAGCTTTGGCTGTCTGAATCGTTTGGAAAAGCTTCAGGAGGATAGAGGGTATCTTTGGGTTTTACTGCTGTGGTCAGACACCCATGACCAAGGCAACTCTTTTTTTTTTTAATTGAACAACTTTATTTTAAAAAACAAAGATAAATGTACAAATTTGAAGCATTTTTGCATAAAAGTATACGAATACATTTTTGTCAGTGCTTGTTTTTTTTTAAAGTTTGATAGATAGTGTGCATTAAGATCTTACTAGTTACAATGAGCATAAAGTACATGTAAAACAGGATATAACCTGGAATTAGTCAAAGTTTTCTTGGTGTGTAAGGATTAAGCATAATGGTTTTTTCTTTTCTTTTTTCTTCTTTTCTTGAACTTCATAAGGTCTGTGAGTTGTTTCTGGGGTGTTCAGAACTTTCTGGGGCTAGTATCCAATTATCAGAGACTGCATATTATGTCTGTTCTTTTGTGACTGGGTTATCTCACTCAGGATGATATTCTCTAGAGGCATCCATTTTCTTAAAAATTTCATAAAATCATTGTTTCTGATAGCTGAGTAGTACTCCATTGTGTAAATGTACCACATTTTTGTATCTATTCATTTACTGAAGGACATCTGGGTTCTTTCCAGCTTTGGGATATTATAAATAGAGCTTCTATGAACATTGTGGCACATGTGTCTTTGTTGTATGTTGGAGCTTCTCTGGGGTATATGCCCAGAAGTGGAATAACTGGGTCTTCAGGTAGTACTATGTCCAATTTTCTGAGGAATTGCCAGAGTGATTTCCAGAGTGGTTGTACCAGTTTACAACCCCACCAACGGTGGAGAAGTGTTCCTCTTTCTCGGGAACCTCACCAGCATCTGCTGTCATCTGAATTTTTGATCTTGGCCAATCTGACTGTTGTGAGGTGGAATCTCAGGGTTGTTTTGATTTGCATTTCCCTGATGACTAATGATGCCGAGCACTTCCTTAAATGCTTCTCAGCCATTCGATATTCCTCAACTGAGAACTTTTTGTTTAGCTCTGTACCCCATTTTTTAATAGGGTTGTTTGATTCTCTGGTGTCTAACTTTTTGAGTTCTTTGTATACCTTAGATATTAGGCCTCTATCTGATGTGGGGTTGGTAAAGATCTTTTCCCATTCTGTTGGCTGACATTTTGTTTTCTTGACAGTGTCCTTAGCCTTACAGAAAATTTGCAATCTCTTTAAGTCCCATTTGTCAATATTTGGCCTTAGAGCATGAGCCATTGGTGTTCTGTTAAGGAAATTTTCTCCTGTGCCTATGTGTTCTAAGGTTTTCCCTACTTTCTCACCTAATAGTTTCAGTGTACCTGGTTTAATGTGGAGATCTTTGATCCACTTGCACTTGAGTTTTGTACAAGGAGATAAGAAAGGGTCTATTTTCATTCTTCTGCATGCTGAGTGCCAGTTGGACCAACACCATTTGTTGAATAGGCTGTCCTTTTTCCATTGAATGTTTATAGCTCCTTTGTCAAAAATCAGGTGACCATATATGTGAGGGCTCATATCTGTATCTTCTATTCTATTCCATTGATCCACATGCCTATCTCTGTACCAGTACCATGCAATTTTTAAGACAACTCTTAAATGGACAACATTTAATTGTGGCTGGCTTACAGTTTCATGTGTTCAGTTCATTATCACCAAAGCTAGAACATGGCAGCAACCAGGTCAGTATGATACAGGAGGAACTGAGAGTTCTACATCTTTATCTGAAGGCCGCTAGCAGAATACTGACTTCCAGGCACACTTTCTTCAACAGGGACATACCTTCCAATAGAGCCATTCCCTGGGCTGAGCATATGCAAACCATCACAGAAGGCCAAGCATTAGTTATCTGTTCTCTAATAACAATGGTTCGGGTTTGTAAACTGAAAGGGAATGTGCTGCAAGAGTCAGAGATCTCTACCCAGGGTTCATGTGTGTATACATGCATGCAAGAGAGAGAGAATGAGTGAGCGAGTGAGCAAGTGAGTGGATGAGTGAGACAGAGACACAGAGAGACAGAGAGATAGACAGAAGGGAGTTTGCCCTCTGCTCTTTGTCCTGTAACACAGTGACCTGTATATGCTGCCTGTTGGAGTAGTTTGCTCTTATCTTCTTCCTAAAGTAAGTCTGTGTGTCTTGCTTATGTTATGAGGCTGTTTAGTGTAGGATAAGCTTTGAGGCTAAAAAGACAAAGAGAGATGTGGGCTGGCACACATCACTTAGCTGCATGTGTAGGTGGTGATGTTGGGCAAGGAAAGAATAGAGACCTCTGAAAATAGCTAATGGCTGTGCATATGGAATCCTGCTTCACATTGTGTACCATTTAATCCTCGTGGCAAGGGATACACTGAGGTCCAGTGTTAGCATGCACACACTCAGCTGCGATGTCAGGAAGCCAGAGTATGAGATAGTTCTATTTGACCACTCACCAGGTCAAGTGGCCCTCATCCTCTTGAGGTAATGAAGCCTGGATTGTTCTGTGCGGTGGCTTTGCCCTTAATTAAATCAACGGTACCTTTCAGATTCAGTAATGGAGATTCACTGCCATTACTATCCATCATGATGACCTCGTCTGACAGTCGTGAGAGCTAGCTGTGTAATAAACCACAAGCTAGAAAGCAATGGTAGTTTTCTGGAGTTTTGATGTCAAAATATTCTTTTAATCTCTAAGTGATTTCTACATGTATATAATGTATACATACATGTTTAGTATGTAAGAAGGGAACATACTGTTCAATTAAAATGCTAATTGACAATTCAAAATTTATGGGCCAAGTTTTCTTGTCACCCTGAGTTTGCAGTTTCTAGAAATTGCAGCTTATTTTCTAGGCTTTTCCCATCAACCTTTCTATAAAACCTTCTATTGGGTACTGGTTATCTTGCAAATGGTGGTTATTTTGCAGCTGTATCATGAGCTGTTTAGTTTTGCTATGTGTGGTGGGGATGCAGGGTGACTGGGCTTCATAACTCATTATAAGTATAAAGTTGTTACAATGAACATCAATAAAAAGAGAAACATATTCCAGGGGACCATGCACTTTGTAAGAAGGTGACTTTTGTTTGTATACTGCACGTCAACTTGCCTCAGAATAATAATTTACTTACCAGTGAGAGAGGCAAATTACTTCTTCAGCTAAAAAGAGCTTGGAGTGTGACCTAGTCAGGAGAAACTGTGGGAATCTTACAGCGCGTCATATTAAGAATTTCTGCTTCTTTAGGTCTAATTCTGCACCACAAAATACTAGCCTCACCAAATATTTGTACCAATTTAAGGGTCTTTGCACTCTACAGTTTTTTTTCTTTTTCTCATCTGTCATCTCAGCCCCAAGTAGTCTATTTGGTTAAGTCCACATTTCAATGAGTTCTACTTACTTTTCTAAGGGATCAGAGTAAGTGAATTTTAAAACTAAATTAACCCCTTGAATCTCTCTCTCTCTCTCTCTTTCTCTCTCTCTCTCTCTCTCTCTCTCTCTCTCTCTCTCTCTCTCTCTCTCTCTCTCTCTCTCTCACACACACACACACACACACGCTCAAGAAATGTAATAGAGCATTGTTTTCTTCTTCCGTATGTGCCATAATTCAGGGACTGAACTAGGTCTTTAACATCAGGGCTACTGCAATGTGCCCAGTGCAGCGACTACATTGCAGCTAATCCAGCCCCACAGTGGTCCTCCCTTGTTTTGAATGTCTACATGTAGTTAGACATGAACATACCTAGCAATTCAGAAAGAACCCCGTAGGATAGAAGGTTTTTCTAGAAAGCCCTAGCCAGGTTATGCCGCGCAGCATTCTACCCACACTGCATCTGTGGAAATGCGTTCTCTTGCTGGGTAGCTACACATCTGTATTACATACAAACAGGCCTGGAAATTAGTAGACAGTGATCTCTATCACACCACATGTATTTCCAAGTTCAGATATAGACTGGCGGAAAGACTTTGGAAACATATGCAAGTTCTGCCTCTGACCAATCCAAAAGGTTGAGGTTAAGCAACACCTGCACACACAGGTTTCTACTCAGACCCCCACACATAGAAACATACATATACACCCTACCATATACATGACCCTATTCAAATTCACACAAAGAGAAGAAAATCTTGTGTTTTGTGTTGTTTTTTTTCTTTCTTGTCTTCTTTCTTTCTTTCCTTTTGTTGTTTCTGTTTTTTACTTAAGGTCTTACTATACAACCCAAGCTTGCCTTGATCTCTCTATCTAGTACTATCTGTTTTACAACTTGCAATGATCTTCCTGCCTCTGCCTCCTGAGAGCTGAAATGACAGGTATACCTTATCATTTCTGGCCAAGAAAACATTTTAATTTTTGCTTTTCTTTAAAGTTATTAATTATATTTATTTGATTCCGCGCGCGCGCGCGCGCGTGTGTGTGTGTGTGTGTGTGTGTGTGTGTGTGTAGGAGAATATGGGAGCATGTTTGCTAGAGCACATACACAGAGGTCAGAGGGTATAGTAGTAATAAGTTAATTCACTCTAAACCTCTTGGCAGGAGAGAGAGAGAGAGAGAGAGAGAGAGAGAGGAAGAGAAAAGAGGCTTATTTTTAATTTGGTTTAAGCAGCTCAGTGGTTGGGTCACTCCTTAACTCCTTGTGGCTAACACATACTCCCCTCTGATATTCCTGAGTTAATACTAAATCTATATTTCATCTATGCTGCCCTGAGCCCTGCTGGGCAGCCCTCCTGGGGTCACTTTTCCTTCTGCACCTCTCCAGTCTGGTCCATCTTCTACACCTTTATTATGGCAGAATTCCCTCTTCCTCCTTCCCCCGCTCCTTTCCTGGGAATCCTAAAAGTCCCACCCCTGTCTCCTGTCCAGCAGTTGGCCACCGGTAACTTTATTGACCAGTCAAAAACTAACTGGGGACAGTCTTCCTTTAGACCTAGGTGTGGAATACTGCAAACAGGTTTTTGGTAACATGAGAATACAAGACACTACAAGAGGGCAACGTGTGTGAGTCCAGTCTCTCCATCAATCCTGTGAATGCCAGGAATCAGAATCAAGTCACCAGGCTTGATGCAAGTGTCTTTACTTGCTGAGCCATTTCTCTGACTCTTAATAGTTTTCTCCAAACTTAGATTTGAATGAACTTTAATACAATATCCAGATAATTTGCCTTTCACAAATTAGGAAATGAAGGAGACAGCCTGCATTTTTGCTTGATTAGCTAGACATGCAGAGGATGCTAACAGTACAGAAAAACATGGTTCATATAGATAAAATGTTATCTCAGAAGGTCATATGTAGAATCCGTTAGGAATCAGTTACAATGTGTGTTGTATTTCCCCAATGCAGGGTTGGGGAAATGTGTCCATATAGACAGACTTGGTCCTTACTCGTGATTGGCCTATTGCAATCCCAGCCTTTAGGAAGCTGAAGCAGGGGGATTATGACCCTATCTCAAAATGAGCAAACCAGAAAAGCAACAACAAGAAAAATCAAACAAGCAGAGGCACTTGGCTTATGAGCATCTTTGAGGGGCAGAGATGGAGTGAGGGGGTGAGCATCATTCCAGGTAGTCCTCGATGACCTGGAACCCGCTTTACAGACCAGGCTAGGTTGGCCTCAGACTTGCCCCAAACCCCTGCATATGCCTCCCAATGCTGGAGCAATGGGTGTGAGCCTGGGTTGAGGGCTTCTCATATGCTCTCCAGTTTATGAAGAGTGAACCAGCCTAACCACACTGGTAGCATATGTGCTATCTCAGTCTTGGCATCTTCATGGCCATTACAATATGGCTCCTGACATTAGCATCTTCCTCCCTTGTTTAGCGAATATGGTCTCATCTTTGTAATGAAATGAAAACAGAAAAATGAGTGAATTCACATGGGGAAGAAGGAGGATATTATTTGCTCAAACAGCCTATTGTCCCATACAAGTTACCAGATTTAAAATTAATTTACATGTGTGACTTCTGGTTGGCTAGGACACCTAAAGATGACCAGCCAGATGGCATAGGTTATTTATGCATCGGTTCTAGAAGGTACAGGTTTCCTCATTAAAAATACATTATGCTGAACTACACAGTAGTGAATTATCTCCTGCCCTGTAGCTTGGGTGGTTCCATGGGCTATTATAATTTCTTGTAGGAAAGGAATAGATACTGAGAGGAAACCTTTTTTGTCTTTACCTTCTTCCTCCTTCCCCACTACATTTTCTTCTGCCTTCCCACTGTCATTTGTAGCACAAGTCGATAGGATTCAGTGTGCTGCCTTTACCAAAATGTTAGGACTTCGATGCTTAGTCTTTGTCGTAAATGGTTCCCACCTGCAGACCTGGCTTGGCTGAGGTGAGGAATAGTGAGAGGAACTGAGAGACCTCATTTACCAGCATATACTGTAAGGTGGCACACCACCAAAATGCTGATATGTGATGTTACCGTGGATACAGAGTGCTTCCCAGTGCTGAAGTCTGGGTGAAAATCACTTGAGTTTGAAGATGCCTGTAAGGCTGCAGAGCACAGACTGCTCTTCCAGAGGTCCTGAGTTCGTATCCCAGCAACCACAAGGTGGCTCACAACCATCTGTAATGGATCTAATGCCCTCTTCTGGTGTGTCTGAAGACAGCTACAGTGTACTCATATACACAGAATAAATAAATAAGTAAATAAATAAATACATCCATACATAAATCTTTTTAAAAAAGATGAAAACAATTTAAACAGTAAAGTAATGTATTTATTGTGCTCGATTCGGCAGCACATATACTAAAATTGGAATGACACAGAGAAGATTAGCATGGCCCTGTCCAAGGATGACATGCAAATTTGTGAAGCATCCTTTTCTTTCTTTTCTTTTCTTTCTTTTTTTTTTTTTTTAAAGAAGATGCCTATAAGACTATGGAAGAGAAAAGAAGATGTTCTAGAAAGTACAGATGGCTCAGAAGAAAGGGTCTGTGCTTACAAAGAGGAACTACAGTGCAGAGTAGTCAGTTCTCCAGGGGGAATCTTTATTGAGAGCCCATCATTTGCCAGGTGCAGTTCAAAAATCTAATTACAGAGTCATGAACGGAATGAAGTCCTGTTCACATGGTGGGCTGGCCAACCAGCTTGAACCTGTCTTTACATAATATTATGTTGTTGAGATAGAGAAACCACTCAACCTTCCCAAGCATCAGCTCTCCATGTATATGGCTGATTTACATGATTTTTCTTCATTCCATTAGGAATAGACCCGGCTAAAGAGGGTGGAGGAATCATGTATTAAGCCATAGAATTGTTGCTTTTTTAACATGTTGTAACTGTCAAGAGATTGGCTGTGTTTCTTATGGGTGGGACAGGGTTCTGGTAGAAGAAAAATTATCACTTGCCTGGTAGAATCCAGTAAGTTGCAGGTGTGTATTGGGTTAGAGGAGAACTATGTTTAGGGATGTCGTACTGAATTTGGGAAGGAGTAAAGGAGAGTAGGGGCCAAGGAAGGAGATAACCAACACCAGCTCAGGTTCTTCATTCAGCCTAACTCATGAGCTAGTCCAAAGCAGTGGGACATGTGACAAGTTCATGTAGATATTTTATATGATGGACATACTGAAGTGTCCCAGATAGAGAACTGAAAGGATTGAGTGCATTTTGTGCTAAAAGTAGAAGGACAAAAGGCAGTGTGTGGCAGGCTAGAGAGATAGCTCAGTGGTAAGAGCATGTACCAGAGTAAGAGTAGAGTACCTCTCTAAGAGCTCTTCTGGAAGACCTGAGTATGATTCTGAACAGCTAGGCCAGTCAGCTCATAAATAGCTGGAATCCAGCTTCAGAGGTCCAGCACGCTCTTCTGACTTCTGTGGAAATTCACACGTACATACCCCTCCCTACAAGATATAAAATCTGAAAGATAACCGTAGCTCTTTATGGAAGCTTACCACTGGTTGATATAGGGAAGTGCCAGTTGGGAAATCATCATTTAAGTTACAGTTTAAAGAGTGTGTGCTGTGAAGTCACCAGTGATATTAGGACAACATACTTTACTGCCTATCTCATCTGTCTGTCTGTCTGTCTGTCTGTCCATCCATCTGCCTGCCCGCCTACATCCATCCACCCACTCACCCACCCTCCCACGCACCAATGGCTGAGCTATCTCTCTGGTTTTATCTATATTTGAAAGAATCTCATGTAGTCCACGTTGTTCCCCAGTAGCTGAGGAAGACCTTGATCTTTGCTGCTTCATCCTCCACCTCCCATGAGCCAGGTAAGAGGTGTGTACCACCACACCCAATAATGATGTACTTAAAATTTACTTAAAGAAAATTGCTAGTCAATGGAGCCATGTTTCTTGAAGACAGTGTTAAGGATCATCTACAAATGCCACATTTCTTCCTAAGAACTTAGACTGGAAGGTTATGGATTTTTTTTGTCCATTTTGTCTTTAAAAGTTTTTGTTTGGCTTATTGGTCATACTGCCCTAATACCCTCATCAAGCTGCAATTAAATCCTTTGGGATGGAGCCCTGTGTTTCTGTGAGTGGTAATTATAAAAGTAGGATTAGTTTACCATTGAATTATTTATGCAAGCATAAATCCCACAGAAGCAATTAAACCTCAGGGATTTTTAAAGGTGCAGATAAATCAATTTACTTGTGTACCTCCAGTTCATTTCAGAGGATGTGTGGCAGAAAGTAAAAATCTCAAGCAAAAGGTAAAATTACACTAAAAAACCCGTCTCTCCATTAATGTTCATTGCTCTCCAAACATCCTGTAAAGCAATTTCATGTGTTATTGTAATTCTTTCTAACTGCCAGAGATAATAAGTCAAAAGACACTGAGAGTTTTCGCTTGTCAATACAAAGAAGTCACTCCACTGTCTATTTCAGGGTAATTTAGCTCAGTAAGAATCAACTGATTTCACAGATAGTAACTCTATTGAATATACAAACAGAAGAATTATAGGGAGAATAGTTTCTCCTCCAACGGTAGCGATAACATAGCAATCAGAAAATGCAATCTCCTTTTTGGTGTCCAAATTTATTCAATGACTGGAGCTTGCCTAGAATGCCTCCATTCTCCTCCCCAAAGCAGTGATTTGTGCAAATGAAACCCTTGGGATGCACATTATGCTGATGCTCCGGGGGAAGTGACTCAAGGTATCTGCAAACATCAAAAGGAAGGTTCTTACCTTTGTGGAGAGAGAATGCAAGGAAACCCTGTTGGAGAGGTTTTATGCATGAAACCACCATGGAGTGGTTTCTGAAGAGGTGTCTGTGTGACATTACAGTATCCAAACTCTAGCTGACTGTTCACCGTTCCTCATCCTAAGGCAAGTGTGTCAGTCTTTCACCTTTATCCCAGTTCTAGCACCAGACCTTCAACTCGTGTTTTTCAAACTTCCATTAGAAACATTTTCACGGACAAAAATCTTGTAAATTTAAACACAGCTTTCGCTTTATTATCACTGTGTAGTTATATGTGTGCAGATTACACGTGTGTGCGGGAATGCATGTGGAAGTCAGGAGGAAACTTTGGGGAGTAAGCTCTCTTCTTCTGCCTGCCTTTGAGTTCTGGGGTAGAATTTAGGTGGCCAGGCCCTTACTGGCACAACTCACTGGCGCAACATTTAGATTTCTAATGCAGGACAGGATGCTGGGAAAGCTGTGTGAATTTGTGGCATAGCATGGTTAACTCAAGATAATTATCATTTGCTTTACTTTTTGTGGGTCCTGTGTATGTATGTGTTATGTTTTGTAAGAAAACTAAAAGTTTACTCTTCATGGTTTCTCAGTATCAATGTGCTGCTATTAACTAGAGCCACCATATTGAATGGTGGCACTTTGAGCTTATCCCGCTCATTTGAACTGAACTGTTATATACTTGAACAACCTCTTTCTGATTCCCACAATTTCCCCCGGTCCTTGGTAATTTGAGTTCTGTCACTGATTTTACATGTTTTAAACTCTACTTGTAAGTGAGGCCGTGTGGTATTCATATTTCTCTACTTTTAAAGAAAGATTTTGTTTTTATTTATGTGTATGTATTTCCTTTTGTATGCATACACTCAGGTGGTACCCATACAGGTAAGAAGGTGTATCTGATCTGCTGGAGCTGGAGTTAAAGACAGTTGTGCTGAGTGCTGAGACCTGAACTCAGGTCCTCTGCAAGAGCAGCAAGTGCTTTCCGTTACGTGTGAGCCATCTTTTATACACATGTGTATGCCAGGACATGGACGTGGGTATGTGAGAACAATGCCATCAGCACTCATAAAAAGGCATTAGATCCCTTGTGTAGGAATTATAGCTGCCTGAGGTGAATTATAGGAACCCAACTCTGGTCCACTGAAAGAGCAGTATGTCCTCTTAAGTACCGAGCCATCCTTCTATCCCCTAGAATTTAGTTTTCTATGCTGCTTTGCTGGGCCACACAGGTGAACATCATGTGAAAGGATGAATAATGTTTAGAAGGAATATCAACACAACCCAACAGACACTGGATAATGTGAGATGGTTTTGGCATGCCTTTCCATTCTTTATTGGTCATCTTTTGTCATGACTCCATAGAGAAAAACTCACACACAAAACTTTTGGTAGTTCCCTCGGATGTGGGCTGATTGGCAGAGTCTAGTGGAAGTTTCTGGATATGTCAGATGATGCCAACTCACGTGGAGTTTTGCTGAGGCAAGACCTGTGAGAGGAAAGAGCCGTGGGAGGACACATGGTGTTTGGAGGAAGGATAAATAGGACTCAATGGACAGTGATGGCGGGCTTGCACAGCATCTTCACAGCAGAAAGCACCTAGGATTCTGGCAAAGGCTTGCCTGTTTCAGGTAGGCCATGCCACTGCTGGGGATTCACGTTTGCTATCCTCACACTACTGAACTGGACTGCTGGTATCCTGATAATCGGAGACTGAAATCGCCCCAAGGAACTACTTCTAATTAGCATATAATAGAAACTTGCATCTTCTTCAGAATTGATGCTGCTGCTGATTCATGTGAATTGAATTGCCGATATCATGACAATGTAGATTGGATTTGTTCCAAAGGACTACTCGGTTTTTAAAATTTTATATAAGTACACTGTAGCTGTCTTCCGACACGCCAGAAGAGGGCATAGGATCTCATCACAGATGGTTGTGAGCCACCATGTAGTTGCTGGGATTTGAACTCAGGACCCCTGAAAGAGCAGTCAGTGATCTTAACCACTGAGCCATCTGTCCAGCCTACCAAAGAACTGCTCTTAAACAGGTCCATTTCTGCTATGTCCTAATAACATTTCTTTTCCACTACCTCTGGTGGGCAGTGGGATAGAAGGGAGGTTAAAGCATTTAAAAAGGCTTATTAAAAGTAAGTTTTGAAAAAAAAACTAAGCTTACACACTTACAATATTGTCTCCCAGGTCCACATTATCTCCGGTGATGAAGGTTGAGTACTGCTATTCCACTGGGAATACACACCCTGCTTACCTACTAGATGACAGACGTCTTAGATTGATTCCTAAGTTCCTGCACATAGTATTTCTAGTATACAAGACAACCAAAGTCAACTAGTTTTCTTCACCCAATCACCCAACTTAACTTTGAGCTAGTTAAGAGCAGCTGACCTCTTAACAAATCCAATTAAGTTCTACAATTTTATATGATGGGTATAATAAACTGTTAAAGATAAATAGAATAATTAAAAGTTCTAAATCAAAGGCTTAGTAGTTAAGAACACTGTCTGTTCTTCCAGAGGAGCCAGGTAATTAGAGTTCCAGGGGATTCAATTATCTCCCATGTGGTACAGAGATATACATGCAGGCAAAACACCCATACAAATGTAATAAAAATTCATTAAAAAATTTTAAAGATTAAAATTAACCACATTTATATACTAAAACATATCAAATGGAAGCTATAGTAAAGTCTACTGCCAATTCAAGAGGAAACACAATTTAAAAATTCAAATGAACATACAGTTTGAAAATTAAAGTTAGTGTTCTGTTGATAGTAACGAGCAAAAAAATGGTCATGAGGGAATTAAAGATGTGTCATTCTGCATGGTGGCTATTTTTAATAAAAAAGTATTCTTTTTCTTAAAAGTAAAATATTTCTGTATGAAAGATTTCTCCCTATATAGTAGCATTTGTGTCATCAAAGATGGAAAGCTGAGGCCAAAGGAGATGTATACAATGCATACATTGTAGTGCATATCTTCCCTGCTATTTCTCAGTTAAGCACCCTTGCCTAAGCCCTGCTCAGTTTCATAGTTGACTGCTTGGTCATGTGACTCTTTTTATGTGGCTTTTCATTTTAGTGTCAGAACTCCCTTACTGCATACATTTTCATTATATAATATTGTATGTTTCCCTCTTGCTCTTCTATCAGTTTAGTTCGGAGACCTGTCTGGAGGAAGCCAGAGGTGGAGGTTCCCCATACGGAATGATAAATGCTGACGTATGGGCTGCACAATACCTGCAGTTCATGAACTGTAGAATGTGTTAAAAACAAGCTCAAAGCATTTAACATCCCGATGGCACCCTGGGGAGGCAGCACAAGACCTGTTCCATCCTCTATGGTAAGGAAGAAGCTTTGTGGCAATGTAGGTCTCATTAAATTCTCTCAGATGAAAGCACATCTTTATAGTCAATATCCTACCACAGAGACACTTGCACGTTCATGTTCAATTGCAGCTATTCACAAGAGCTAAGAATTATAACCAGCTTAAAAGCCCATCAACGTGAATGAATAACTAAAATGGGCTTTGTTTGAAAAATGTCATAATCGGTATTCAAATACTTAATGTGCTAACAAAATGAAGATTACATTAAAATAAATAATGATATTGGTAATACATTAAACAAACAAACAAACAAAAACAGACCACAACAGCACCCCATTTCTTTAACCTCCCACTGTTCTTGGCATATAATATATGACCCAAATCTTCAAGTGGAGCAGCAGAGCTCTTCAATGCCCTCCATCCCCACCTCCCTCATCCCTCTAGGTTCCTCTGGTGATGCAGCACCAGCCAAACTCTCTTGAGAGTTCTGCAGAGCATTGCTTGTGTGGTTGTGAGCTTGCCTTTCCCACACACTCCCATTTCGGCACCGCCTTTATCTCCATGCTTTGTGGATTTCTCACATGGAACATTCCTCATTGGTCTGAGCTTCCCTAGCACAGTAGCAGGCAACATTTCTCCGGTCATCTGGAGACTTACCTGGCTGGAGGCACGTGGAACTTCAGAGTCCTCTTCTCCACTGCCTGGGGACATTCCTGCATATTGTATAGAAATCATGATTCTTTTTATGGAGACTTGGTCATGTTGATTTCTTTTCCTCAGAGGGGCAGATGTGCCTCCTAAGTTTCTTGAAATTCAGGATCTCCCTGTGCATCTTACTGCTTTAGCAGGTAGCTTCTGTTTGTGAAGTGACAGGGTCCAGCCTCCACACAGGATCGAGTTCTCAACTGGAAGCAGGGATATCTGGAAGGCGCATACTAAATGAACACAGACTACTTCTTAGGTACAAGCTGACAGGCAATTTTCAAGGCTTAAAGTTATTCTGTCTCTGTCTCTCTGTTCTCTTTCTCTCTTGCTCACTTGCCTGCACACACTCTGTATTCTCTTGCACACTCTGCTTTTCTCAAACTCCCACACTCATACACATCTCTATTTGTTCCTCTTTCACTCTCACACACACTCTTCATACACACCTCACACATAACTCACACACACCACATGCACTCTCCTTTTACTCACACACACACTCTCCAAACACACCTCATGTACGCTCTTCACTCACTCTTTGCATGCTCTTCTCAGCCCCCACCACACTCACACGCTCACACACTCACACCTTCGCTTGCTCTTTGACTCGCCCACTCGTTCACCCACCAGCTCGCCTTTCTCTTGCCCCAGTCTTTGACCGATGCTCCAAAAGCAGGCAGAAAGAAAAAGGACACCGCATGATCATTGCCAAATCAAATCCAAAAGAATTAAAAATTACAATTGTTCCCCAAAGTTTCAAGCTTCCCCTATTCCCAGGCCGATGGCCAAAATAATAATAATCGCAAACTTATCACTACTTAAACTTTAACTTTTAACTTATTATACTTCAGAGCTCAGAGCTCTGAGGTCAGCTACTTGCATTTTCCTGTGAAGCTCTAATGATAAATAACATGGGCAAAGCTGCCAGGCGGTGGCCAGAGAGAATCAAGTTAACCCTTAACTCAGTAGTTCCTCCAGCTTTCTGTTCCTGCATATTGCACACAATGACTCTCCTAAGAATCTCAGTAGTTTGACTTAGTTTTACTAGCATACAATTTCATGTATTCTATACTTTCTTATCCAGGAACCACTCTCAAATGTTGTGCAAAACTTATTTTATAACTTCAATAACTTTTTTCTTTTTTGGGGTCCTAATGTTGGCTCTAATTCATTTTCTAATATTTCTTTTTCAAACTTTCTTTGCAAGTTGAGCATTAATCTGGAACTACCATTGTGCAATTATCACATTGTTTCCAAGATGAGAGCACACAGCACCTGGGCCATTAGAACTGTGCTGTGCCGTGCCCTGTGCCTCAACTTCCAATTGTTTAAGAATCATTACATCCAGGAACATCTAGTTTCACAGAATCCACCAGAGCAGAAGGAGAAAGAAATACCTAAGTCAGATATAGTAGAATAATTATGCACACCAAGGCCAACTGAAAAGTAGTCACACACAAATGAAATCAATACAGCCATTGTCCAGGGCCAAGGATAGGAGAAATGAGAACAACTATTTTTTACAAATTGCTGCCACGGGCTGCTGAGATGTCTCCATCCCGGCCACTGCTGGCAGTCCCTGTCATGGTATGCTGTGTCTAGCAGTGAATGCTGATAGGAGATTAATGCTTACCTCATGCTGTAGGAACTTTCTGTTTCATGCTTTTTCTCTGTTGTAGTTTCTGCTCCTAAAACAGGGCCCAATATTCAGTAGAAACTGTGTTTCTTGAATGTAGAGTTTTTTTTTTTTTTCTAAACTAATTTATTCTAAAATAGAGAATGAGGACTTAGTAGAGAAGGAAATGTTACATTTCATTTTATTTTTGAAACAAAATCTTGACTTATAGTCTTGGATGTCCTTAATCTAATGGTGGTGGTTCTACTTCCTCCTCCCCTGTGCTAGGTTTATGGGTACATATTAATACACCCAGCTAAGGAGACATTTAGAATGAATCATGAAGGTGATTTAAAATGGACTATTGGAGACTAAGAGCAGGCATATTTGGCTATAGGGACACACATCCCTTCCCACAGCCTGAGTACTGTAGCAGTAGTGTACATCTAGAGGTACCATTAATCTCCTCAAGTATGGGGTTTTCTTTGGTAAATGTGGAACATGATCAGGTATTGGGGGAGAACAGGAGAGAAGCCCTGAGGACCAGAACAATGAATGGAAATATGCAACCTTGGGGTGGGGGGTGGGGGGACTCTCTAGAATGTATCAGAGACATGGGTGGTGAGAGACTCTCAGGACTCAAAGGGAGAGACCTTAGATGAAATGCCCAACAATGGGGAGAAGGAACTTGTAGAGTCCACCTCCAGTAGAAAGACAGGGCATCAAGTGGAGGGATGGGGTTTCCATCCCACAGTCAAAAACTCTGACCCAGAATTGTTCCTGTCTAAAAGAACTACAGGGACACAAGTGAGGAAGAGATGGATGGAAAGGAGGTCAAGTGACAGTCCAACTTGGGATCCATCTTAAGGGGAGGCTCCAAGGTCTGACTGATGCTATAGTGTGCTAACAGACAGGAGCCCTAGCATGGCTGTCCTCTGAGAAGCCCAACAAGCAGCTGACTGAGACAGACACAGATACTTACACCCAACCAATGGAATGAAGTTGGAGACCCCTGTGGTTGAACTGGGGAAAGACTGGAAGAAGCTAAGGAGAAGAGTGACCGCAGAGGAAGACCAGCAGTCTCAACTAACCTGGACCCCTGAGGTCTCTCAGACACTGAGCCACTAACCAGGCAAATACACCAGCTGATATGAATTTACTGACACATAAACAGCAGAGGACTTCCTGGTCTGGCCTCAGAGAGAGGAAAGACACACCTATAACCCTTGAGAGACTTGAGACCTGGTGGGGTGTGGGGGGTAGGTATCCTCTTGGGGACATGAGGAATGGGGTGTGGAACTGTGGGAGGATGGACTGGGAGGGGAATAATGACTGGACTGATATGCAAACCATATCCTTTTAAATCTTCTGGGGTCTTTATTTTTTTAACTCTACTGGTTACTTAT
The DNA here is from genome assembly GCF_963924665.1 of Micromys minutus. Lineage (NCBI taxonomy): Eukaryota > Metazoa > Chordata > Mammalia > Rodentia > Muridae > Micromys > Micromys minutus. The sequence continues at coordinate 23,443,694 of NC_137984.1, forward strand.
AACAGCTAAGGGGTTTGGCTATACATAGTGCTGTTTTCCTTTTCATGAAATGGCCTCTGAAGGCTGAGTTTCAAGTATGTTCTAATCATTTTTACCATCTCTCTATGTCATGAGCTGCACATGGTCATAACTCTAACAGCACCTTCTCCTTTTCTGGTCTATTGCTTTTGTTTGAAGGAGACTAAAGGGCAAACAACTGGGTTAAAGTTGAGCAGTAAATGTAGATCAGCTATGAGTCCACCTCAGGGCTTCTTTTAAAAAACATTTATTTATTTAGCTACTTTTACTTACACACACACACACACACACACACACACACACACACACACACGGTGTATGTACATGTATCATGTACCATCCCCACCTCCCCCACTTGCCTTTCCAGGATCACAAATCTCCTTTATGCTGAGAACTTGTAATGCTTTAGAAGAATGACCATTAGTTCCATGGCAGGGCAAGAGACTGATGAACACGAATAAGTAATCTTTAGATTAAATGTATAGAGGGTCCTTCAGTGCTCAGGAAGTTGATAAGGACTCCTCAGATTCCTCAACTCTGTATAAATACACACAACATCTAATTCAGAGTGAACACTTTACCCCAACATGTAAGAGAGGAAGAAGAGTTGTAAATAAAAACTTTACTCACCAAGTTATTTCTCTTCCTGAAGGATTAGGTGGAAGGGAAGCCGATGGAACCAGCTGAGAGCCAATGATAATATCCAATAGTGCAGTCCTGCCAACAGTCCTCAAACTCAGTGTGACAGGATACTGATCAGCCTAAGAAGATGTCCGTGTTTATCTCTCATCTATCAGTTATGCCTTCTGTATTCCACTTACATGCTAGGAACTCATTTCAATCCTCAGGCTCTGCACTGTGCTTGCATGTGCATAGGGGAATTTGAACCTTCAATGGCTAACAGCCAACACCATGAAGACAGTTATATTGTTGCTTTTAGGTGACCTGGAAACAGAAGGGAAGAAAATGAAATAAACAAAGCAAAGAGGTAAGCATTTCCTTCACAGTCTGCTTTTGGGCTTATAAACATCCATCTTCTTATCTCTTTCCCTCATCCTCATTCTCCCCATCCCCTTCTTTCTCTTGCTCCTTCCTCTCCCCTCTCACACCTCTTGTCCCTACCAATCTCTTTATTGATGTTGACTGCCTTAACTTTTAATGTGAGCTAGTGGAGATGAACTGTTACAGAACTGAGAATATCACTGCACTTTATGTGCATCATGCAGATTTCTTTAGTTAGTTAATGACGATAAGGAAGATGATGATGAGATTCAACATTTGAATTCTTGCTATTTGATTTCCCAGCATACTCCAGTGCTTGTGATTTTAACAATATGTGCTATTATTGAAACTTACTTATCTATATGTATGTATTTATGTGAGTTCATGGGCATGTCTGTGGGTAAAGGCATTTATGGATGCACAAGGAGTCCAGGAGAATGTACCAAGTGTCTCCCTTGTCACTATTCCTTTGAGACAGAACTCCTTCATGAACCCGAAGCTCAGGTTTTCTCTGATGAGCTAACACCAGCTAGCTGCAGTGACTTTTTGATCTTTGCTTCCCTCACAGATGGGGTGAGAAACATTTGAAAGATAACTGGTGCCCATACCCCACTGGGGGAGAGCTGGTCTCACAGGAGTGCTGACACATTTGAAAACACATGGGAGACCACCACCTTTGCTCAAATGTCTAGCCCAAGAGAAACCATCCTGAATACTCAGGACACAGGAAACAAGGAGCAGTCTGAAACAGGATCCTTCTGGTTTCTGTCTGTGACCCATGCTGACCCTGTGCCACAGCTATCTCTACCTAGACCATGGTTGGAGAGAACGGGTTTCTCAGTAGTGCTGACACACAGGTTTAAAGGAGGGTCAAGCCGCTGTCAGAATCAGCAAGACCAGCTAACACCAGCGATAACCAGATGGTGAGAGGCAAGTCGAAGAACCTAAGAAATAGAAACCAAGGCCATGTGACATCATCAGAACCCAGTTCCCCACCACAGCAAGTCCTGGATACCCCAGCACACCAGAAAAGCAAGATTCTGATTTAAAAATTTTAACTGATGATGGCTTTAGAGGACTTTAAGAAGGTCATAAATAACTCCCTTAAAGAATACAGGACAATACAGGTAAACAGGTGGAAGTTCTTTAGAGAATTTCATGAAAACACGAGCAAACAGGCGAAGGAATTGAACAAAACCACCCAAGATCTAAAAATGAAAATAGAAACAATAAAGAAATCACAAAGTGAGACAATCCTCGAGATAGAAAACCTAGAAAAGAGATCAGGAGTCATAGATGCAAGCATCACCAACAGAATACAAGAGCTGGAAGAGAGAATCTTAGGGGCAGAATATAGAAAACATTGACAAAACAGACAAAGAAAATGCAAAATGTAAAATGCAAAAGGCTCCCAATCCCCCAAATTTAGGAAATTTAGGACACAACGAGAAGATCAAACCTGAGGACAATAGGTATAGAAGACAGGGAAGATTCCCAACTTAAAGAGCCAGTAAATATCTTCAACAAAATTATAGAGGAAAACTTTTCTAACCTAATGAAAGATATGCCCATAAACATACAAGAAGGCTACAGAACTTTGAACAGATTCAACCAGAAAAGAAATTCCTCCTGTCACATAATGGTCAAAACATCAAATGCACAAAGAAAGAAAGAATATTAAGAGCAGTAAGGGCAAAAGGTCAAGTAACATACAAAAGCAGACCTATCAGAATCATACCAGACTTCTCAACAGAGACTATGAAATTTTGAAGATCCTGGGCACATGTCATATAGATCCTAAGAGAACACAAATGCCAGCTCAGGCCAATATATCCAGCAAAACTCTCAATTAACATATATGGAGAAACCAAGATATTCCATGACCAAACCAAATTTACACAATATATTTCCACAAATCTAGCCCTAAAAAATAATAGATGGAAAACTTTAATACAAGGAGAAAATCTACATCCTAGAAAAAGAAAGTAATATTTTTTTCAACTAACCAAAAAGAAGACAGATACACAAACATAATTTCAACTCAAACAACAAAAATAACAGGAAACAACAATCATTGGTTTCTAATATCTATCAACATCAAACACTCAATTCTTTAATAAAAAGAGAGACTAACAGACTGGATATGTAAGGGGAACCCAACATTTTGGTGCATACAAGAAACACACCTCAACGACAAAGACAGCATTCCTCAGAGTAAAAGGCTGGAAAATAATTGTCCAGGCAAATGGTCCCAAGAAACAAGCTGTAGTAGCCATTCTAATATTAAATAAAATCAACTTTCAACCAAAAGTCATTGAAAAAGATAAGGACACTTCATACTTGAGAAAGGAAAAATCCACCAAGATGAAATCTCAATTCTGAATATCTATGCTCCAAATGCAAGGGTACCAACATTCATCAAACAAACTTTACTAAAGCTCAAAGCACACATTGCACCTCACACAATAAGGACCTAAGCGTGGACAGGGAAAAATCACCACACGGTTTTTGAAATAGGTTCATTTCAGGCAGAATTTCTAGTAGCCCAGGTTACCTTAAACTTCCTATGTAGTCAACAAAGACTTGAGCTTCTGTCTCCCTCTTTCATATATTGAGATTATAGCTATGTGCTAACAGAGATTTTCTTAAATTATTAAATATATGAAACTGCAGGTTGATGTGAAGGCGATACATGATTGAACAGTAGAGAGTGGGGTGGGAACAGTTTTTGTAAGATGGGAGAGAGAAGAAAGGAGTCAGAATCAACATAGAGCGGATTTAGATCCAGGTGATCTTAATTGGTGATAGGTAGAAATGGATATTTTCTATAGGTCAATTTGTCTTATCTAGGTGGGCGGTTTGTGGTTGTTAAGTTTATTGTGTGCTATGAATTAAACATATAAATCTGGTTGATAAATTACAAGTTTCTAGAGCTTTGATTTTACGGAGCTACAGGGGATATGGGTAGAGTTCCCGGCGGGCAGAGATATAGCCTCAAGAGGGGAGGGTGGCTTGTGGGCCACATGGCAGAGAAGAAGCCGGGGTGCACAGATCTGGCTCTGTGGCCTGTGGACCTCATGAGAGAGAAGTGCAACACAAAATAATACATGAAAAATATTTACTAAAGGGCCTGAGCAATGACCCAGGAGTTAAGACCATTTACTGAGCGGGGTAAGGTGGTGTGTGACTGTATCTTAGCATTCAGGAGGTAGAGGCAGGAGTATCTCTGTGAGTTTGAAGCCATCCTGGTTCACATATAGAGTTTCAGTCCAGTGATGATTGAATTGTGACACTCTGTTTAAAAAAATAATAAAATAAGATACAATTTTAAGAGAAGTTGCTGTGCAAGCACACAGACCAAGGTTTGGATCTCTGTACCCAGCTGACACATGAAGTGTCCCCAGATGCCTGTTACCTTTGCTTCAGGGGGAGAAAGACAAGAATATCTCTGGTGTTTGTTAGCTTTCAGTATAGCTAAGAAAACAGAGTTCTTGGTGCAGGAAGAGATGTTGTTTCAAAGGAATAGGCAGAGATATTAAAGAAGCTTACAAACACCTACTTTTAATCTCTATGAGTGTTTACATAGGCACACACACCACTCACACAGTCATATACATCCATAAATACATATTCACATATACTCACACAGGCACATATATCCATCCATCCATACATACATATGCACACACTCACACAAGCACATGGATCCATATATACACATGCACATACACTCAGACGGGAACACACATTCACATATACATATGCACACATGCTCGCACATAGACACATACATTCACGTACATATGCACACACTCACATAGGCATATATATATACATTCACATATACACATGTACATATAGTCATACAGATGTTACACAAGTAAACAAACCTTAAACAACAAATTAATGTCATAGCAGAGTGCTGAGCTCAGCAAATATGAGGAACAAGCTGATGTCATGTTGCTGTGGTGGTCACTAGTGGGTGCACAAAAGAACAATAAGCAGTGCAGGTTCTCAGGCAGCTGTGCTAGTCCCAGCCAGGCTACACTTGCTTGACTGTGCAGATGGGTAAGAACCCTCTTCACAGACTCACTAGTATTTGCTGATGACCTTGGCTTCCTTAGAGTTCCTTCTGTCCTGATATCACCAGGTTCTCTGAAATCATGATTAGCTATACTGAAACCACAAAGTAAGAACTTTAGATTTGCTTGAAATGCTAGCTTAAGAGGTGCTTTTGTGTCAAGGAAAGTCTAGCATAGTGACAGGGTAGAAGAACAGAAATGAGTTTGGGGAAGTGATTCTAGTTAATAACAAGTCACGACGGTGTTTGTAGACACATATATCTTGGGAACCTGAGGTGGCTTTAAACAACAGAGTAAGATTCATGAAGTGTATAAGTGCCATTTTTTAAAATCACAACATATTTTGTTATCTTGGAGGAATGAGTATAGACAGCCTAAGTGTTCACACAGCACATTGCAAAGTAGGCCAACCTGTACCTTCATGGCTGGGAGTCACCTCATTTGTAAGTCAACACTGGTGTGTGACATTAAGAAGCCCACAGCTGAGGGTCCCATCCTAAGAAAATGACACCTTTGGCACCTAGATCAAGATTTTTTTCCACTTTTGATGATTGGTCTTATGATTTTGATAGAATCTAAAACCACCAAGGAGATGATGGGTCTCTGGACAGGCCTGCAGTGGATTTGGGGCTTCTGGGCTGTCTGTGAGATATTTTCTTGATTATCGTCATTGGAAAGACCCATCTTAATTGTGGGTAGAGCCAATCCTTGAGCAGGAATTGAGTGCTACCAAGCAAGCATTCATTGCTGTTTCCCGACTGCCGATAAGACCAGCTGTTTCATGCTTCTGCTGCCTTAACCTCCTCTCTCCCTCACCAGGATGGACTGCACCTTCAACTGTGAGCCACAGTAAACTCTTCCTTAAATTGCTTTTGCCTGGGTATTTCGCCACAGTAGCAAGAAGAGAAACTAAGATACCACTTGACAATTGTCTATTCTTTTCTTAAGTAATGTAACAGTGTTGCCAAGTTCTGCCCGGGAATCAAAGCTTTCCTTTGTATGTGTTATGAATAAAAAGCAGGGGGGGGGGAGCACCATTCGTGCCCTGAGGTTTGTCTAATGTGACTCCTTACCCATCCTTCACATTGTCCTTTTAGGGGTAGTTATTAATTATACACATTATGGATTATACAATCAATATGCCTGAGTTCCTCTAAATTATCCCTTAATTTGATCACAGAGCAACCCAGTTAACAAGGCAGAAATAACTTTTAAATGATGTCTAATTACCACCCTAGCCACCAGATGTCAGTTTTTAAATGCAGGTCACGGATCAAAAGGCATTTATTTTTTATTTTTTTATTTTTTTTTAATTTTTACAATTGTAGGGGAGGACATGGTGGCTGGTTAAGAAGTTCATCAGTCCTGGTCTATGGCTTCCTGAGAAGTGTTCAGCAATTAGTGATGAGAGACAGCAATTCTGTTGCTGAGGGAGCCTTGGTGCATTTGTGTCTGTGTGATTCATGTTTCTGTCACACTAAGGAGTGCATGCCTGAAACCAGAAACTATTGAAGAGCTCCAGATAGATGTGGATTCGAGCAGCTATTAGGAAATGCTGGCTTGTAGGAAGGTGATGGTGGTTCATATGTCTATCAGGGTAGGGTAGGAGGTTAGCCAAGCGTTTTTATCTTCTAAGTGCTCTGGTGGTCTGCCTTTGTCCTGTCAGTCAATGTTCTCCCTCTCTCTCCCTTCCTTCTTCCCAGCCCTCCATCCCTTTCTCTCTCTGTTCTTCAGTGAAATCAAGATCAGAATTACCAGCAAAGAAGGGCTGGGATGATATCACTTTCCAACAGAGCCCTTCAGTCTAACTCAAGACAGAAGGTGAAGAGCCGCCTCTGCATTCTTTCTCTAATATGTCACCTTTCAACCCCAGTGGCTGACAAGAGACATCAATGTTTTCCTGTGATGATTTTAATTCAATCAGTAGAGAGTCTAAGTTGTAGAGCCACACATCATTCCTTGACCAAGGAAGGCCTGCCTGATGGAAGCAGAAAGCTCTTTCCATTTGTATTGAAGATGTGGGTTTGTTGTAAACATGTAAACAATGTTATTCTTTGAGACTGGTTGTTGGGGATGAGTAGGGCCTCATGTCCACATATGTGGAAGAATGTCTTGACTAAGAAGCAGAGTGCTCACAAAGGAGTGGTGATCTCTGAAGCCGCAGGGGTAGACTAATCAAAGTGATCATTACCTTTCATGTAGGGCAAAGGAAGCTGAGGGTGACACGTGGCCTACTTCAGATGGCACCTCTTTCTAGCATTATTATGAAGATGACATGTAACATTGTAGGCACAGTGCTGGTGCTGAATGGAACACAGGAACTTACAGCCATCACACCATCAAACTTGGTTTTTGTGGTTGGAGAGATGGACCAGACCGTTCAATGCTTGCCCCACAAATGTAAAGACCAGATTAGTGGCACAACTTTGTAATCCCAGCATTAGGGCCAGCAAGAGAGACACGCAGATCCGTGGCACTCACTGCTACCCAGGCTAGCTTACTTAGTTACAGGTATTTGAGAGACTCTGAGTATTTGCAGCTCAGAAGGGAAAAGCTTCTCTTACAGTTCTGCTCCGGTTGCTGCAGGGGTAAGTTTCCCCAGTGCAGGTTTACTAGTTCTGCAGCAGGAGCTAGTTTCCTCAGTGAAAATGTTCCAGCTCTGCTCTAAGAGACATACTGGCAACCGGAAGCCAAGCAGTACCACAAAGCACAAAGCACAACAAACCTCACATAAGAGGGGAAAACCCAGGAAAGTGACTGTGTCTGCTCGGGTGAGGAACAGCCGAGAACTGAGCAGAAAGAAGGGTGTATATAGGGTATCTTGGGGTGGGAGGGAATCTTTCTCAGGGTGAGAATTGGTGACATTTCAATCCTGAGCTTGGGTGAGCTCAGGGATTGGCGAGTTTTCTGGTTCAGGATTGGTGGGAATGTATGGCAAACTCAAGGATTGGTGAGTTCTGTTTCTTGGCCCTGGTCTTGGTCTTGGAGTGGGGTCAAGTTAGTATGAGGGTGTTTTTCCTCTTTTTTTTTTTTTTAAATCCTACACTCTGTTTAAAAAAAAAAAAAACAAAACCAAAACAAAACAACAAGACAATGGCTGAAAAATAACAGCATTGCTTGCCCTCTGGCTTCTGTGCCTACACACATGTGCATATGTGATGGTTCCTCTCACAAATTCTCATACAGAAAAATATTATTCTAAATGTCCACCGAACAACATTCTTTTTATCTGTTTAGTTTTATAAACATATTAAATCAAGTCCTAAGCCACAATACTTAACTAATACCACCTTTCTCATTTTGACATATCTTTTAAACCACACCTGTTCTTCTACACATAGCTTGAAACTGACCTTGCCCCTTACCAACCAACTCCCACTGCCCAGATGCCTCCTTCTTTATTCCATTCCATGGTTGCTTAGCAACCATGTGCTGCCCTATTTTCTTACATTTTCTTCTCTGTCTTGTCTCCCCAGTGCAAGCTCTGGAAGTCAGGAAGCTGCCTCACCTCAGTGTTTTGTCAGTTGTTAGAGAAGTTCAGAACAGAGGGGGCCAGCACTATCATGAATGACTGTCTCAGTTAGCTTCCTATTGCTGTGATAAACACTGTGGCTAAAATCAACTCAGGGAGAAAGGGTTTATTTGACTTATTATTCCATATTATAGTCAATCCTGAGGGGGAGTCTGGGCAGGCACTCAGGATAGGACATTAAGGTGGGAACTGAAGCAGAGGCCATGGATGAACATAGATCACTCACTGGCTTGCTTTTCAGGGCTTTCTCAGCCTGCTTTCCTATGTGACCCAGGACCAGCTGCCTCTAGTCCCCCCACATCAATCATTAATCAAAAAAAAAAAAAAAGCCTTGAAGACTTGCCTACACGGCAACCTAATACAGGCACTTTCTCAATTTGGCTTCCTTTTATGTAGACGACTCCAGCTTATATTACATAGACAAAAAACAAAAACAAAAACAAAACAAAAAAAAAACCCTACAACTATTGCAATAACGTAGAAGGCTATGGATTCACAGACTAGAATGTGAACCCGATAAAAGGACATGAGCCTTTCTGAGTTGTCTTATAGATCACAATTGGGAAAGGAAACTGAGACTCAGACGCAGCAGACACAGTTTCAGAGTTCTGACGTGTGTATGATCTCTGCTTTAGATCTGTATCGTGTTTATCGAAGGCTCACAGATGTTGCATTAATACAGATCGACACATGATGTTTTGATTAAGACATATTGACTATTCATATGCAGGGTGTCAGAAGTGTTCTCTTGAGAATGTGTTTCAGAGCTTAGGGATGTGGGTCAGCCAGTAAACTGCTGCGGAACCACAAGGACCCAAGTAAAATGCCAGGCGTGGTTCATATGCTTGTACTGGGGAGGCAGGGACAGGGATTCCCGAGGCTCCATGGCCATCCTAGTTGACTTGTTGAGCTCCAGGCACAGGAAGAGACACTTGTATCAAAAACCAAGGTAGATGGCTCCTGAGGGAAAATATCTAAGGTTGACCTCTGGCCTCCACATGCACATACAAATACCGCACACACCCACACCTTCACCCCCACATCCCCCTACATCACACACATACCTCTCTCACACAAATACCACAGATACACACCATACCCACTCACACATCCCACATCACACACCACACACATACACACATCAACACTCCCCCACATACACACCCACATTCACCCTTTCTCACACTTATACCCACACCACATACATACTACACACATCACATATTATATACACACCAAAGACATACACACATCAACACCCCCCACATACACACCCACACTCACCCCTCCTCACACTTACACCCACATCGAATACAAACTACACACATCACATATTATATACACCACACAATAGACACATTGACACCCCCACATACACACCCACACTCACCCCTCCCCACACTTACACTCACAGCACATACACACCACACACAATACACACACATACACACACACACACACACACACACACACACGCATTTTACGGTGTTTATTTTCTTCACAAAGTGGCTTTCCATGTTGTCACAGTGATTTCAACCTCCCCAGATCCTTGCAAGTTGGCATGTACCTCTATTCCTGGCTTTCCAGAATGAAAAAAAAAATAGTTATTAAGAACATTGCAAACACTTCAATATATGACATTGTTTTTCCAAAACTGCAGGTAAAGTGTGTGTGCTGGGTTTGGAGACTTTTAGCTGCTTTCATGGCTTCCGGTCTCTTGTCCTTTTAAGCGAGCCCGATTGTGTTCCTTTCTTAGCTTTCTATCACTAGGGGCTTACAACACAAGTTACTCTAAACTCAGGTTGACTTTGGCTTTTAAGATTATGAAGGTTCAGTTCCAAGATGACTTGGCCCCAGGCTTTAGCCTTTTGGTGATGGAAATACTTCCTGGTGGAGATGGAAATACTTCCTGGTTGGAGATGGTATCAAGGCGAGCAGTCACATCTTGAGCTAGAAACTGAAGACAAAATTCTCAATTCTTTTGGTGGGGCTGTGCCTAGTGACCCAAAGACTTCCTACCAGACTCCTCTAGAGCAAAGCTCCGCAGCACCTCCTGTTTTCACCAACTATGAAGCCTTTCCCATGTGCATTTCTGGGCGGGCGACAGTGTTCGTGTTCAAAGCAGAAGCGGCCCCTTCCCCTCCATGCGATCCCATCTGTCTCTAGGGATGGTTCCGGATTGATTCTAGGCTCTAAGGTAAGAGATTCATCTTAGGAGCCTGCCAGATGATTGACAATGCATGTTTTAGCATTTAAATCAAAGAGTCAAGAGAAATTGCTTGTTAGAGCTTTATGGGAAGGCGCCCCCCCCCACCCCCCGGAAGGCTCCTTCTCCCTTTTCCGAAGTCCCGGAAGGGGCCGAGGGTGGCTTTAATCAAGTCATTACCATGTACGCAGGAAGACCCTGTGTTTGATCTCAGAACCCACATACAAAGTGATGTGTGGTGGCAGGCTTGTGATTTCAGTGCTGGGGCACCAAAGACAGCAGGATTGCTGGCAACTCATGCCCAGCCAAGCTAACCTGCTTGGCAAGTTCTAGGGAAGTGAGAAGCCCAATCTCTAAACACAGGCTCCTCGGCAGGTTCTCCTCCGGTCTTCACAAGCGCACACTTGCGCATGCTCCTTCCATAGTATCCTTCCACAGGCCTTGGGAACTATTCTCCCTCTCCAATCAATGTAATGAGAACACCTTGGGGACCCAATTATGTTAGAAATTAAGACCAGAGGCGGCGGCCTCACTATAAAAGATGGTCGCAGATGAGCGCGTGGGAGAGGGAACGTGGGCTCTGCACCATGTCACTACATTGTCGGGTCAACCAGCAGGCAGAGCTCATGCTGACTGGAGGCTGTCTGACTGACATCCTAGCAGAAGTCCATGGGCAGACAGTTCCCTGAGCGTACGAGATGGGTTCTTTGGCAGGCAACAAAATGTAATATCTTCTGCAATATAAATTAATACTTCCGCAGGCCCCTCCAGAGGGAGCTTGGAACCAGTCAGGCAATTCCGAGTAATGTTAGAGATTTTTAAAACAGTGATTTGAATATTACAACCTAGCTCCTAACAACCCCAAGGAACCGTGCGAACACCCCCACTCCGGGCATACCTGTGCCGAGCCCGCACTCAGCGGGGTTGTAGGATTTTGTAGTAAGATGTAGATTGGGAATTGAGACCATGGAAAATAGAGAACGGAGAGAGAATACTTGGCACGCACATTTAACACTCCTGGTGTCTTTATTAAGTTCCCAATAGCTTCTTCGGTGGCATAAAGACCGTGGCATTGTCGTCTCACTTGTAGTCTGTGCCAAGTGCCTTATACACATTTTTCCATTTAATTGTTCTAATCACAGTGGGACTCCCCCGGTTTGCACACAAACAAGGCGAGGCTAAAGAACTTAATTAAACAAAGCCAGGCGTGGCAATCCCGGCCCTCAGTACATGGAAAGAGGAAGATCAAGTGTTCAAAGTCATCCTTGCCTACACAGTGAATTTAAGGCTAGCCTGGGTTATACAAGATCCTGTCTTAAAAAGAAGCAAAAAAAAAAAAAAAAAAAAAAAAAAAAAAAAAAGAGAGAGAAACATGTGAAAAGCCCACCAGAGTATAAAATAAAGGAATCGTTTTTAGCTCATCTCTCTTCATACTTAAAACGTAGGTCACCAGTCAACACAGTAATTGTCTTAAAACTTTGCTATCATTTTGTGAATTTATTTAACAATTAGGTTTTGTTCAAGGACAGTACAAAGAATACATTAGAGACTAATAGGAAGTTGCTACCCCACAAAATTACAAAATACCCCCAGAATTAAATGCATATACAAGGTCAAACATCATGACTATGTAAAGATGTAGTAAGATTTTGTAGTAAGGTATAGATTGGGAATTGAGAATACGGAAAACAAAAACCAAAGGACACTTAGGAGGCACACTTAGCACTCTTAATGTCTTTATTAATATTCCTAGGTGGCATAAAATCTATGGCCTTATCTACAGAATTTTTGTGTGGTTCTCTTACAAAATAGTCGCAAATTTCCCACCTGACATTAGATGGTGTACAGGCTGTAGGGGAAAAGCCTGGCGCAAGAATGAAGTTGGCAAGACATTGCAATTTTAGATCTTGCCAGTAGGTGGCAGGCGTGCACCACAGTTTCCCGAACCTGATAGGCACTTACAACTCACAATGCGACCTAAATTCTTTGATTTTATAATGCTAGCGTTTCCTGCGCTATCTAATTATCTCTGTCGAATGGGTTGAGTACATGAAAGACTTTGTACAATCCGAAATACAGGTAATGTGGTAGTGTAATTTTCAGTGACAATTTATATACTTTATTTTAAGATGGTCCCCAAAGTGTACCAAATCTTGTTGAAGCCTATGGATTATATTTATATTCACGATGAACAATCTACTCTGTGATGAAAATAGTCTTATGGAAGTACTGCATTATGTTAAATTATATGGTCAGACACAGAATTGAGATTCTAATAAAGGTTTTCACAGAGGAAAATGAGATTGAAAAATAAACCCCATTCCTGGAAACCGATATGACTTTTAATCAGGCTTGAGAGTTATTTTGATGATCTGCAGGGAGTCTTTGCTGTTTTAGAGGGATGAGAATGTGGTTCTGGGCTTAGAAAAAGGGTTGTGTGTCTGAGTTCTGATTAGAGACTTTTGTAACACTCCTAGCACGGTACTTCTCACTGGTTTCCCCAGTCCAGATGGAGAGGGCTTATAGCATGCATTCTCAGGCCGTTCAAGCATTTTGATGATTTTTGGCAGGGCCTCACTATGTAGCATAGGCTAGCCTACTGAAGCTCAGGCTAGTCTTCAAGTTATGATCTTTTTTCCTTCAACCTCATACATGCCAATGAGGGTGGCATCATGTCCAATTTCATACTACTATTTTTAACATATCTAACTGTGTTTCTGTGTGCAGATGTACACATGTGAAAACCAGAAGACACCTCAGGGGTCTTTGCTAAGGAGCAACCCACCTTTTTCGGTGTCTCTTACTGGCCTTATACTTGCCAAATAGACTAGGTGGATGGCTCATGTGCACCAGGGATCTTCCTGTCTTGGACTCCCCAGCACAACATCTTCGCCTCACTGTTTTGCTTTTGTTTGTTTTTCTAACCTACTGTGTTGATCACTCTTGGCTGTCAACTTGACCACATCTAAAATCCAGGCAGCTAGGTATGGCCATGAGGAATCTTTTGGTTAAGTCATTTGAGGCGGGAGGACTGACCCTGAATCAGGGACACCTTGGTGGTAGCCTCTATGAAAAGACATGGAAGAAGGAAGGTTTTATTTTTTGGTTGGTTTTTTTTTTTTTTTTTTTTTTTTTGATGTTGTTTTTTTTTTTTTGTTTGTTTTTGCCTGCTTGCCTTCACTTTTTTTTTTTTTTTTTTTTTGGCAAGCTCATCTATCCTGCTGATGAGGTATCCCTTCTCTAGAACTAGAACGTACTTCTTCAGAACTCCAGTGTAGCCTGAAAACCAGCTAAGATGTCCATCCCTGGGGACTGAACAACTAGTGGGTTCTTGGCCTTTCTGCTATTGCTGGACTGCAGCCTACAGCCAATAAGCTACAACAATTAATCTCCTTTTAGTAAACCCTTCCTCCCCAGGTTCAGTTCTGTTCTGCTAGATAATCCTGTCTAACCCACCTGGGTTCTAGAGATTGAATTCAGGTCTTTGTAACTTCAGGCAAATACTTGACTAATGATCTATATCCTTAAACGTCTGAAGGTTGTTGTCTTTATGCAGGTTAAGGCAGGCACAAGATAAAATGAGGCTTGCCATTGGATGAGAAAAAGGGGTAGGTCAGAACAAAGTTTTAGAAAGGGGGGGAGAGCAAGAGAGCAAGGAGGCAAGATGGAGGACAAAGATGAAGCATCTCCACACGGTTCGGCATAGCTACAGGTTGTTACAAATACTTTATAAGGAATGGATTTGTATAGGATGATTTGCATTGCCTAGATGGGCATGTTATATCATATCATTTGACTCTGAGTTTATGGTGTGGACATTTTGTGGATTGTAAAATTTACTGAGGAAAATCTGAGATAAAACCATTGCTAAATTACAAGTTTCTGGAGTTTTGAATTTGTTGGGCTGGTTGTAGTATGGGCAGAGTTTGCAGCTGGCCCTCTGTTGGGAGAGGTGGCAATGGTTTATGGCTTGCAAAAGGGTGTGGTTGCTGGGACCAGAGTGTCAGGAGGGCTGCTGTTGAGATGAATATAGCATGTTAGTTCTATATGGCCCTCCAGTGCCAGAGTTAAGATGGGAGAGACCACTGGGGTCAGAGAGTGCCTGGGGGCAACGTGGAGTGGTGCATGGAAAAGAACCCCTTTTTAAAACCAAATTTTTACCAATTTTTTAATCAAATATTTACCAAAACAGACCCCCACATTGGTTTGTAAAGCAACTATGGTTTACATGAGGTCATAGTTAAATGGAACCTAGTTGTGAACAGAAAGTGGAGGTTTTTTATTTTCTGCTGGTTTGACTGAGTTGTTGGTTACAACTGGGCTTCCAACACTGCTGGCCTGCTAATTCTCTACCTTGCTCTGCTGGCCGAGTCTGTTACTTGCTTTCTTCCTTGGCTATCTCCTAACTTCCACAGTAACAATGATCTTATTTTAAGAACCTTGAGCCATTTTGATTGCATTGGTGATATCAAGTAGTAATCAAAAGATATCCTGCTGGCATTTATAAGAACCACTAAAGGTTTGACTTGGTGGCTCGTAAGTCACAGTCTTGAGCATTTTGTGCTTTTCTTTTTCCATGTCAAATTTGGAAGTTCTTACCTCAAGAAGTTGCAGGAAAGAAGTTGTATTATTTTTAGTTTTTGTTGCTATAATTGAACACTGACTAAAGCAACTTAGGGAAGAAAGGTTTATTTTTGCTCACAGGTCCAAAGAAGATAGAATTCCATCATGGCCACCATGGCGAGCAAAGTGGGGCAGGAGAACTGTGAAGCTACATTTTACCGGCAGCCAGGAACCAGAGAATAGAAAGGGAGGTCATCTTGAAGCCCCCAATATCCTCCCTCCAACTAGGCACCACTTCCCAAAGGATGCACAACCTTCCAAACACTGTGACCAGCTGGGGTCCAACTGTTCAAACACATGAACCTCTGGGGGTCATTTCTTATTTCAACCACAGCAGAACAGAAGGAAGAGACAAGTCTCCTGGCTTTTTTTTTATGCCAGCCCAGCATTGTTCTATTACACTTCTGCAGTATTTGCAGGATACATTTCTTGGTCACTTTGTTTCTCTTTGTCCCCATGTGCCTGGTATTTTAGCCTAGGGATAAAATAAAAAATGGCCATTGTATTCAGTGCAATTTCTTTCATGAAATTGACACCTTTTGCCATTTTCTTGCATGGTGAACGGAGAGTATTAGGAAAATCTCAATCTCCAATAGTGTTTGGATTCTCTCAGATCCTAACTAGAATGTCTGCAGCTCCTCTTTCTGTCTTCAGTTGGATCTAACCCAATCGCTTGTTACACAGAATTACATCTAATAGCCTTTACATCAAATGTAACCATGCTTCAAGTTCACAAAGGATACCAACAATCCTACCTGCTAATCCTTTTATAGTCCAGAGCTTATTTTTCTTTTTCTGTGAAGAGGAAGGAGAAAATTAAAAAATCAAAACAAAACTAAAAACAGCAACAAAAATAAAAAACCAAATACCCTCCCAGTGAGTTAGCAACAGCAACTCTCTCTATCTGACATGAGACAGGCACCAAATAGGTAAAATTTTATGAGAAAAATGAAAATTTAATCTTCGGTTTTGTTATAATGGTGGTCCTGAGGATTTTAGGGTAAGGATTGTGGGGTAAGACATCTTTCAGATCATGAAGACTGTCAACTTAGGTTTTCTTTTGTTTTGTTTTGTTTTTTTTTTTTTTTTTTTGTTTAAGTCAATTCAACACAGCACATGACACTTGTTTGCGAAGGGTCAGGGACAGAGATATCCTTCCAACGTTGAGACAAAAAGCCAGTGAGCAGACAAGGATTTTTGCTAGAGTACAATTGCAGAGATTAAAGCTAAGCCACTCTGCACTGTGGCACTTGAACAGTGTGACAGCCAAAGAGGAGAGTTCATATTGCCTGCCTTTGCTAAGTGAGTCTTTCTTGCAATGGTAAAGCGGAAGAACAAAGCAAAACAAAACAGAAACACAACCCTCCCCCCCCCCCCCCCGTTCAGAGGTGGGAAGGAGTCATAGAAGACCGAAGGACCTTAGTAGAGTTTCTGAGAAAAGGCAGCATGGCCCACTACTTCTAAATTAGATCACAGATTTTCTAGCTGATGGCAGCGTCTTGGGCCTCATTCCGAAGGCAAAGATCTGAGCAAATTACATCTTAATATCTTAGGTTCATTGGTTCCTGATGAGATCACACAGAGGCAAAAACATGCACATACATGGAAATGCATGGGGCCCAGGGGAGCTTGCAGCAGTACAGCACCTGTGGAGAGGGCACTGGTGTGAGGCTCAGACTTTGTGCCTCTGCCTCAGATGATGGATGCCACCTAGTACCTGCCAGCTCTGGGAGGCAGGATCTCCTTCCGGAGAGACGAGCCAGAGCAGATTTCAGAAACAAATTTTACGTATTGAGGGTTCATGTTAATGGCCTGGATCTTCACTTCCTCCCTTATACATAGGAAAGTTTTAACGTTGACACAAGACTTCAGTGAGAATTTTTTGTTTTGTGAGCATCTAAAGAACTTTGTAGGTTAGAGTCAGAGAACAGTATGGTTATGTTTGCAAGGCTGAAGATCGTAACAGATGTTGGAAGCCAGAGGAAACTTATGAAGTGAAAAAGGTGACAAGTTATATATACTAATTGTGTATGTGAAAGGGTGGGATATATGTGACTGTAAATCTGGCTGTATTTGATATTAACTAGGGGACACACATCTATGTGTGCCCGCAGGATGTTCCTGAGGTTTTCCAGGGCATCCTGATCATGGGCTGAAGTCCGAGACTGAATTAAGAAGGCAGAAAGGAGGAAACTTTGCCCCCTGGAACTATCACTGTGCTGGTTAGCTTTTGCCCATTCAGTACAAGCTCAGGTCATCTAGAAAGAGGAACCTTCAACTGGGAAAATGCCTCCATCAGACTGGCTTGTAGACACGTCTACGGGACATTTTATGGGTGACTGGTGTAGGAGTGCTCAGTCCAATGTAGATGGTACCATCACTGAACTGGGGGTTCTGGGTTATATAAGAAAGCAAGCCTGTAGGGAAACATTCATCTATGGCATCTGCTCCTGTTCCTGCCTTTGCTTCACTCAGTGCGGGACTGTGTTTGAAACGTGTGAGCCAATTGAACCCCTTCTTCCCAAAGATGCTTTTGGTTATAGCAATCGATCCAAACTAGAACGGGTGCTGGTCTTTCTCTGCCTTCTGACTGCAGACACAATGTGACCAGCTTTCCCACACTCCTGGAGGGGAAGCTGGCAGGGACTTTTCCACACGATGGTGGCAATATGCTCAGACTCTGAACCCAACGCACCTTTCCTTCTTTGCCTTACCTCCGTCAGGTCTTTTGTCACCAAAAGAAGAAAAGGAACCAGTAGGATTGTCTGAGTTAATCTTTTGTTGCTGTGAACAGATGCATGACAGAACCCACTTAAATGGGAATTAGTTCTTTTGGCTCATGGTTACTGAGGGTTCAGTCCTTGGCCACTTGGCTCGTTGCTTCTGGGTCTGTGGTAAGAAAGAATCTCATGGTGGATCATGGGAGCAGAGAAAAGGCTAATAGACCAAGGCAAGACAGAACAAGAAGGAGATGCCCTCAGTGACCCACTTCCTCTAATCACTTTTTACCATTTCTTGATCATCATACATGTAGTCATACATGGGTTGATTATACCCAAACCCTCAGATAATCATGTCAGGAGAGGTCTCCATCTTCCATCTTTCAGGTGTTTCACTAAGCTCTTGGTGATTCTGGATTCAGTCAAGTTGACAAGAGTCCCCTTTTTAGATACAATTAGAATACAGTAAGTAGCATCTTGTGCCTGGAAGATGTCTTGAGGAGCAAAGGCACTTGCTGCAAAGCTTTCAGACCTGATTCAGCACCCAGGATCCGCAGGGTAGAATGAAGAGCTACTTTTTTTTTTTTTTTTTTTAGGCTGATATGAACTGAAAAGGAAATATGGAAAAATCCAAGCCTAAGAGGGAAACTCCATCTGGAGATATTTGGTGCCAATTATAACACCAGCTCCTGTTTCCTTCTTTATTTCTAGGAGAAGAAAGACAACTTCAGTGATTACAAACCAAACGGGCTGGGTGGGGATGGCTCAGTGTATAAAGGAGCTTGTGGTGAAAGCCTAAGAACCAGAGTTTGATTGCCCAGTTCCCACATGAATGCTGGGCTGGGCTGGTGGCCTGCCTGTAATCTCAGCACAGAGGAGGTAAAGGCAGGGAACATGGATGTCTCTGCTTGGCTGATCTGGTGAGGTTTGAGCTCAAATGAGAGGCCCTGAATAAAATAAAAGATACAAAGCTATTAAGAAGGACATGATGTCAACCTCTGGCTTCCATATGCATGATTTATGCAGGGATTTTAGAATCTGTGCATGCCTGTGTGCCCACACCCAGGAAATACCCACAACGAGCACCACATACACATGCAAAAAACCAACCAACCAACCAACCAACCAACCAACCAACCAGCCAACCCAACAAACAAAAACCCAAACCACACAAACTAATGACACAAAAAAATCCCAATACCCTCTGTTTTTTAAAATAACAAATCCGAGGGAAGTTAAAGATAGTAATTCTTCTTGGTGGAAAATGAGTAATGGGAAGCCCAGGCTGCTTCAGTGCTGATGATATATGCCTGTGAGCAGCAAATTGTTCCAGAAGCTTCTTCCTTGTTAGTCTGGGTGATGTCTGGCATGACCCAATGACTAGCTCAGCCCCTCTTCTATCATCTGGTGGATTGTATTAAGCTACGTAAGCACAGTAATTTAATTATTGCTGCCCTGGATGAGCGATGTTCTCTAATCTTCTTGGACCAAAGAGGCCAAATGAGAAGCACAGGTTAGGTTGGCATTTGACTTTGCTGAAGTGCCAGGATTCTAGAATTCAGATCATATTCCTGGAGAAAGCTAAAGTCTGGCTGCCAAGATTGCTAAATATGCACAAAACAGTCCCATGCCCATGAGTGGCTGGGCATAGATTTCTTCTGCCAACTTGGCCAAAGCAAACACACACTCTCTTTTTCCAACTTGATGCTAAAGAGCAGTCTCAGCCAGATCCCTGGAGGGCCAGTTCAGCGTGCCGACCAGCTTCCCTTGTGTGAGCCTCTCATCCAACATCAGCGTTAATTATGACTGATTAGATGAGTTGCATTTGTTGACAGAATAGCTAATGGAACTAATCAACTCCAATTTTTTTCAAGTTAATTTTGTAAATGTATTCCAACTGAAGCACCATGGGGTAGGGACTTTTCTTGTTGAAGCTCTTTATTAATAAGAAGAAAAAAGTATGGGATACATAATTGTAGTCTTCTTAAATTACTTAGGCTTGTGCTTGATCATTTTTTCCCCCTGGAAGCTCTGGAATAGTCTGTAGAAGCTGACAGGGAGTTTATGGCACCATGAACCGTAGGCTCAGCTGTTCTCTGTTACTGTTTGCTTTAGAAATGGTTGCTTAGGAATTCCTCATTTGGGACAGTGGTTCTCACCAAAGAGCATGTTCCAGAAAGATCATGTGTAAAACGTAAACTGGAAATTTGTATTTCTTGGTCAATTAGCTGACATCAAATCCATGGTCTTCTGTTCAAAAGTGGACATCTGTTGCTTGAGTTGAAACCCTGTCGTACTGTTGTCCAATCCTTGTAAGTGAGCAGAGACACTTTCGCATGTACACAATAGAATTGTTTTCAGAACTCAACACCTTCCCTCAACAATTGTAAATATTCTAATTTAACTGAAGAAAACAAAAGAAACTAGCCATTTTAGTTCTTAAATTCAACCCAAAAGCCATTTTGAAGTTTACTCAAAGATATGCTTTTATATCTGGGCAATTGGTGTTAGTCTATGTCTTTAATACCAGCACTCAGGAGGCAGAGAGGCAGAGGCAGAAAGGCAGAGAGAGGCAGAGACCTATGAGTTTCGAGGTCAGCCTGTTTACAGAGTGAGTTCTAGAGCAGCCAGGGCTACACAAAGAGAAACCCTGTCTGTCATCTTGTTTTACATGTACTTTATGCTCATTGTAACTAGTAAGATTTTAATCCACACTATCAAACCTTTAAAAAAATCAAGTACTGACAAAAATGTATTCATATACTCTTATGCAAAAATGCTTAAAATCTGTAATTTATCTTTGTTCTTTTAAAATAAAGTTGTTCAATTTAATAAAAAAAAATAAAATCAAACAAAACAAAAGTATGCACTCATTTTCATGACTCTGTCATCACACCCCAGCATGCTGTTTGATTTAGCTCTTCTTGACCTTCTAGGGCTTAAATAAGAAGTTGGGCATTTTTCCTCCCTCTGTATATTTTACCTGCTCCTTCTTTTTCTTTCTCTCCCCTCCCACCCCCATCAATTGAAATGGCATATTCTAACTTTCAAAGGCAGAGCATTTTATTGACAGTGAAAATACCTCTGCTTCATCTGGCATTTATTAACTGTGTTGAGGAATATGCAAGTCATTACTTGTGTCTTGAATCACAGTAAAATTTACAGAATCGTTTTACAAATTTACACAGCTAAAAAGCCCTTATGGTATGTTTAATTGTATATATATATATATACAATTACTTCATATATATAGTTTTATCTCATATATATAGTATTTGAGGTCATTGCCTTATACACAGAAACCCAGCCTTATTATCTCAAAAGTTATTTTGGAAACACTACTTTTTGTGTGCTCACACGGGATACGGGAAGACCTAGGATTTCTGTAGTTCAATTCCAGAAGTTATTGTGGGGTTGGAGAAAAGGGCATGAAGCACGTGCCTGTCACCTTTGCTGAAATATTGGAAATCATATAGCTGTTCAATGTTTGCCCTGGAATGAGTGGAGGTTTTATTTTATTCTTGTCAAAACACGTGTGAGCTGGCACCGAAACAGTGATGTTTGAAATGTCACTTTTGATGCCTGTCTGGTCCCAGGCAGGTGCTGTTATAAAGCTCCGGCTTCTGAGACTTCCGGAGGGAGCAACAATGCGTGGTCTAGAGAGGTGGCAAATGCATCTGTGCACATTGGATGACAAAGCATAGAGACCAGAGACTGTGAGACATGGACACCACTGTTCCTCCAGTTTCCTGACAGTAGAAAGCATATCAAACAAGGAAAGCCAACTGTCCAATCCCCATGACACCGTTTCAAAACAAACATTTCAAAAGATCTTTCTTCCTGCCCCATCTTGCCTTCCCCTCCCCCTCACTTACACCTGACTCACCTGTAATACAGTAGATGGAATTATGCTGGGTGGTATGGGAATTCTCATTCAAACAGACTCTACTCAAGAATCACATCTATGTCAAGTAGTAAACATAAGGAAAGTTGTCAGAACGTCAAGTTCATGAGAAAGAGTTAAAATTCCAAACAGCAAAGGAGATGGCAGGACAGTGGGTGAAGCGCTTGCCTGTAAGTTTGGGGACCCGAGTTCGGATGCTCAGCACACAGATAAAAAACAGAGTGTGGTGGTGTGTACCCATGATCTCAGCTTGGGATCATAGGATCCCAGGGCCAGACAGTGTAGACAACTAATGAGCTCCAGGTTCTTTAGAGAGCATGTCTGAAAAAGCAAAAACCAAACCAAGCCAAACCACAGTACAACAAAACAACGCCCCTCAGAAAAACAAAACAAAACAAAAAATAAAAAACACAGAAAAACAAAAACTAAAAACCAAAAACCAGGAAAACAAAAAAACCCCCCAAAAACCTCAGTAACACAAAAACAAACAACAACAACAACAAAACCAAAACCAAAATGAAAACCAAAAAAAAAAAAAAAAAAACTCAAATCAATGAAAGAAGACACCTAATATTGACTTTTAACCTGCACAGTTGCACAAATAGATAAGTTTATTTACTCCCTATACATGTACATTACATACCTACATACACTCAAAAATTTAAAAGCAGGGTCTTTATAAGAACATTTTCTACTCCGTTAAAAAAAAAGGACTTGGGAGAGTTGATTAGTTTAAAATTTTAACATCATAGAAAGAAGATATATATATATATATATATATATACATATATATATATATATATATATATATATTGGTGAGAATGTGGTTTACTTGCTGGGTATGTGTGTATTATCCAACCATCAGAAGGCTCAGCATGTTTTCTGTGCCTCTTGTACAGCTAAGTTGACGTCCTGTGCATTAATTCTTTTTCTGTGATAAAATACCATAACTAACAGCAACTCAAGGAAGAAATATTATATAACAGTTCCACAGGCATAGACGGCACCATGGTGGGAAAGATATGACACGGTGTGAGGAACAGGAGAGGGTTGATCACCCTGTGACCTGCACACAGCAAGCAGAGAGAAAACAGGGAATGGGCAAGGTTCAAACTCCCATAGACTTTCTCTAGCAAGGATAAACCTCCCTAAGTGGGACCATCAATTGGGGACCAAATAGTCAGTTACATTAAAGTATGGGGGACCGTTTTCATTCAAACCTGTTTCTGAAGCTTTGAGACGTCAAAGAATGGGTACTACGGTATTGAAAGCCATCTATCAGCTTTCTGTAAAAGGCCGGATAGTTTAATGTTAACTTGATAGAAACTAAACTCATCTGAGGAGCGAGAACCTCTAAATGCCTCCACAAAATTGGGCTGTAGTGCAGCCTGTAAGGCATTTTTAAAATTAGTGATTGATGGAGAAGGGTCCACTAACCCATTCAAAATGCCTCTGAATTCATACTCAAAAAGCCAGTATGCATCGTTCCTTCTTGGCTTCTGCATCAGCTCCTGTCTTCAGGCCCCTGACCTACTTGAGTTCTTATTCTGACTTCCTTCAGTAATGAATAAGGACGTAGAATTATAGGCCAAATATACCCTTTCCTCCCCAAGTTGTTTTGATCTTTTTTTTTTTTTCTTTAATTCACAGCAATAGTAACCCAACTATGATACATGCTTTGGGTATCTTTAATTGTAAATCCTTTTCTTAGTGATCTACCATTTTTCTTTTTTAGATGTAGAGGCCCCTGTCTCTTTTAGTAGATTCTTCCTTCTAGCGTTCTTTCTGCTAATGTACCTCTTACCAGAGCTCCAGCCTCTTCCTAGAGATAACACCACAGGGGAATGGGAGCATACAGACAGTAGGTGCGGTGATTTCAGCCGTGGAACAGGTTGGGGTGGCTTGGGCCGTGCTCATCAGAGAGTCTGGCAGGGAAGCTTTGGGGTTTTGGAGTGGTCCTGTGTTGCAGAGTTTGTCTTCGCATGGCTGTGCTACTGGCAGGTGGTGGAGCCTTTATGAGGCAGGAAAAAAATAGGGTGGAAAAAATTAGGTCATCAAAACTGTGCCCTCCATGGAGGTCAGGTCTCCAACTCTTCCTTTCCAGATGCCCTGAGGTGAGCCGTCTTCCTCTGACACATGTACCTGTCCCATTCATTACTGGCCTCAAGCAACCAAGCCAAACAATCTAGCACAAAAACATTTGAAACCATGAACCAAAACAAGACTCTTTTCTCTTAAAGATTTATTAAATTTTATGTGTGTGTGTGTGTGTGTGTGTGTGTGTGTGTGTGTGTGTGTGTGTGTGCGCGCGTGTATCTGTATGGGAGTTAAGTGTAAGTATTTGAGTGGGGCAGAAGAGGGAATCTACATCCTGTGGGGCTAAAGGTAGTTTTTTTTTTTTTTAAAAAAATTGGGTATTTTACATATTTGCATTTCAAATGTTATCTCCCTTACCTTCTCTCCCATCTCCTCCCTCTGCTTCTATGAAGATGCTTTCCCTCCCACCCACCCACTACTACTTCATTGCCCTGGCATTCTCCTACACTGGGGAAATGAGGCTTCACAAGACCAAGGGTCTCTCCTCCTACTGATACCAGATAATGCCATCCTCTGCTAAATATGCAGCTAAAGCTATGGGTCCCTCCATGTATACTCTTTGGTTGGTGGTTTAGTGTCTGGTAGCTCTGGGGGGTCTGGTTGATTGATATTGTTCTTCTACCTATAGGGGTTACAAACCCCTTTAGCTCTTTCAGTCCATTCTCTAACTCCTCCACTGGGGTCCCATGCTCAGTCCGGTGATTACCTGCAAGCATCCTCATCTGTATCAGTAAGGCTCTCGAATAGCCTCTTAGGAGACATCTATATCAGGCTCCCGTCAGCAAGCGCTTCTTGGCATTGGGTTTGGTGGCTGCAGATGGGAAGTATCCCCACACGGGGCAGTCTCTGGATAGCCTTTTCTTTAGTCTCTTCTCCACTCTTTGTTCCTGTATTTCTTTCTGTGAATATTTTGTCTTTCCTAGTGTTAAGCTGCCTGGTCTAGGTGCTTGGCCTGAAACGCCAGTCTTCTGAAAGAAGTAATTGCTGAGCCATCTCTCTAGTCACCTTTCATTTGGGTTATTTCAAGTGTGCGATCCTAGCAGGGGCTGCTGTACATGATATGCATCAGCTCCCCACTCTTTGGCATGTGATATTTGCTGCAATTAGTTTCAGGTTTTAATTTTAAGCAAATGCCAAATTGTACTTCTCATCTGAAAAAACATCTGACGTCTTTGCCGTTAGGGCTTTTGGGTAGGGTAGACTGTAAGGGGAAGTTCAGCTGAGCCAGGAAAGACACACGAGTTTGCCTGGATGGATGTGAAGCCCCACACTCCGTAGCATGGCTGAGCAGAAGCAGCAATCCAGCTACTACCCAGATCACAGATGGCACCAAGCAGTGCACAGGGTCCCGAGGACAACGCAGAAGTAGAAGAGCGGGAGAAGATTAAGCCCAGTTAGGTAACACGTCTGAAAAGAATCCCCCAAACATTCAGTGATACACGAGAAAGCAACAATACTGAACAGACATATCAGCCTAGAGATTTTTAGAAACCTTTCTTTTGTTTGTTTGCTTGTTGGAGAAAGTGGTCAAAACTGAAACCACAGATGAACAAAAACATAACTGAAGTATTCTGTTTACTAGAAAAATGAATTCCAGGTTGGGGAGAGAGTTCAGTTGGTAAGAGCTCTTGCTGGAAGCAAGAGGACATGAGTTTTGAAACACCACCACCCACACAGGGCTGTGTGTCTGTAACACCAGCATTATGAGTGGAGACAGGAGAATCTTGAGAGCTAAGTGGCAGCCTAGTTGTGCTGACTTGGCAAGCTTTTAGATCAGCTAGAGATCCTGTTGGGAGACAGTAATGTTAAGAGAAACCAGATGCCCACCCATGTGAATGTACACACACACACACACACACACACACACACACACACACACACACACACACACACAGAGAGAGAGAGAGAGAGAGAGAGAGAGAGAGAGAGAGTCACAGACACACATACACAGAAATATACGCATCCCACCCAAACCCTACCTCCAAAGACCTTTCTCCCCATATACACATGCAAACAAATGAAACACCAGAAGCAACTCTGGGAAGGAAAGGTTTACTTTGGCTTACAGTTGGAAGATACAGTTCAGCTCAGTGAGGAGATGTGGCAGAAGCCTGAAGTAGACGGTCACATTGCACATATGGTCTGGAAGCAGAGAATGGCTCGTGCAGGGGCTCCGCCCACTTTCTCTTTTGTGTTGAATCCAAGACCAGAGAATGTGACAACTACATCCAAGGTCAGTCTTCTCTCCCCAGTCTCCATGGACACCCCCAGACATGTGTTTTCTACATCTTTCCGAATACAGTCAAGTTGACAATGATGATTAACCATCACATACATTCAATATATTTTCTTACAGAATTCTTCTCGGCCCTAAGTTTGTAAAACTCATAGCTGTTATTTATCGTGCCAGCGTCCCTGTACCTGACTACCCCATTTTGGTTAGTGAGCCAGTACTGTCTTACAGGACAGCCTGAAGTTACTGTAAGGACAAGATAAATTCATTTGCATAAGGAGGGGTAGAGAGATTTGCTAGAAGTGCCCTTGGAATTTGTGGCTTATGATAGTTAATTTCATAGCTTTTCACATTGTCTCATGGGACTGTGGTATTCCCAGTAATTTTCGAGAATGCATGACCCTGAAGATCTTGTATCCATGATAAAATGTAGTGCATTACATCAGAATGTCCCACACAAAGCCCTTCACCATCAGAACCAGACTTGTAACTAGCCTGCTTAAGTATGCTTTGTTATCTATCAATTTATTTTAAAACTTTGGGTGAAGGTATTTGCCTGAAAAGTATATATTTATTATTTAAAGACAAGATGCTAAAGAATTAAGTATTGAAAAAGCACAATTGCAAACTCTCAGACTTCCATTTACAGATGAACTTGGCAGAAATATTTGTTTGCCTCCTCCTATTTACAATCCATACTCAAGTTAATGACTCAAAATATCCCTAAGTTTAGAACAGTGTGTACCTGTTATGCAATTTCTTGTCAGGCACATTTATTATGCAAATTGTTACAGCGGGCCATTCTTCATCTGCTAGTTATGTTTGATATAAAAAGGAAAAAGCACCTTATCTCTCATTCTCTATAAATCCATCTTTGCAATCTATCTGATACACAAAGATGTTTGAGATTGAATAAATGTGTTATTAACAGTAGGGGATATCTTCTGCTTAAAATATTTAGGATTTTGTTTTTGACATTTGTAATTGCATTACCCAGTTGCTCAGGAAATGGGCAAGGAAGCTGAGTGACAGGTGATGCTCTCAGTACTCATCTCCCTGGAGATGACTTGTTTCCAAGGAGTCAGGTCAGTAACCACAGAAGACAACAGAAAAGAACTTGAGTGAGATCCAAGAAAGCCAGAGTTGGTTTCTTCACCCATTTTATGTACGTTAGAAATCATCTACTTTGCTGGGGTCATAACAATATAGTTCCTGTCTCCTGGATGCTTAGTATGGTGAGGGACAAGGCGTAGAATAGTAAAATTTTTGTTTTCCCAGATATGCACAATTTTAATATCAATTAATATTCAGTGTGGACACTCTGGTCTTTATTATGGTTTTCTTGAGACATGATTTCATGTAGCTCAGACTGACCCCAACCGTAACACATTAATAAGGATGACCTTGACCTCCTGATTTTCTTGATTCTATCATCTAAGTGCTGGGATTATAGACATGGGCTCTGCTTATGACTCCTTGGGGACTGAATTCAGGGCATTGTGTATGCTAGGTAGAAACTGTACCAACTGAACAATATCCCCAGATACATCCTTCTATTTTTTGGGGAAAGTATTTCATTATTACTCAAGGGGACCTTGAAATTACTATGTAACTGAGATTGGCCCTGAACTCCTGATCCTTCTGTCTCCATCTTCTAAGTGTAGGGATAACAGGCATGTGCCATGATACCTAGCTCCTTTAAAAAAAAAAAAGAGTTGGTAGACTGCTTACCTAGGATGAATTAAAACCTTGGGCTTGATTCTCAACATCACATAGACCAGGCCTAGGATGTGTGCATATCATATCATTTCAGCATTGAAGAGGTGGAAACAAACATCTTTATCATCAGCAAGTTTGAGGCCAGCCTGGACTATGTGATACTTTGTCTCAACAGTTCTTGTTGACCTAGAGCTCCTCTTTCAGTGGTTAAGAGCAGGTACTGAGTCCAATTCTTAGCAACCATATGGTGACTTACGACCATTGGTAATGGTATTTGATGCCTTCTTCTAATACACAAATGTACCTGCAGGTAGAGCATTCATACTTTAAATAATAAATACAATTAGAAAAAGAGTTCTTGTCAATCCCTATCCCTTCCCTTTTGGCTCAATATTTTCAACACTCTTGGATTTCCAGTGCTAGTCATTATTCCAAGTGTCATGACCCTGAGCTCTGAAATCTAGAAAGTGTCAACTTCCTGTAATTAAAAACCTGAAAGATTACAATCATGAGAGCTGAAACCACTCCAAACTATAATCCTTGACTCCTGGTCCTTGCTGTTTCCTTCAAACATACTCTCTTTCAATATCCCTTGGCAATTATATTTTCTTGGGGAAACCTCCTTGCATCCTGAATAAAACGGTTTCTAGTCTAACAGAATTTTAGTCATTCCTTGTACCCTGAGTGGGTAGAGCTTCAGGCTACAGAGGACATAGATGTACAGAGAACTCCTTTAAAACATTTTTTTAAAGGAATTGTGCTACACAAGAAAATAGGATGCTGTGCATAATAAATTGGGTATTTAGAATTGTCTTGGAAATATATTTATAATTGAAACATATGTAAGCTGTGTAGTTTTATTTTTAATTATCTATTTTTAAGTAAATATTTCACTAGCATTTCAAAAAATAAAATCTCACAGCCCCTTAAAGAAATAAATAAAAATATGGTAAAATCAGATGATATAATTTACATAAAAAGTAGGGTGAGAGGAACTTAAATAGAAAATATATGTAATATTGTGAAGCAAAGATTGTCTTCTATATGACACAAACATCTTTAGGGTGTTATAAGCAACTAGTTTAAAAATTTTAAAATGTGCTCTATTATATTGTTTTAGCTTTATGCCCAAACAATGTACTTATATTCCTTTTTCTTTTTACTAATTCACTGAAACATCTTTCTGCTAATTTCCACAACCCAAATGGCCGACTAATGTTGCCTTCTCATAGACAAAAGAATACGTTTATATTTTGTGATGTGGCTTTAGTATCTCCAATAAAGGCAGTTTCATTGCATTAAAAAAATCCACACTTTTATGTAACAAAACAACCTCAAAACTGGTAAAAGAGATACACAAATAATAAGTAACATATAGAAAACTAGGTCATTTGGCATTAATTCATAAAGAAAATAGGTCTGCTCCAGCATAGGTCTGAGAGGTGCAATTACTGCTTGTCATTTCTCTCCTGCTGGAAGGAGTGGGGACTGATGGCTGTCCATGTCTTCCCTGGCTGCCTGCACCCTCTGTCAGGGAACATAAGAAAAGCAAATGAAAGAGGTACTTGAGGAGTTCTGAGAGATGCAGTTGGGTGAAGGTCTGGGGTTAATGGTAGCTAAGAGTCTACATCCCCTCACAGTGACAGACCAGTGAAAGTGTGGCATGTACCCTAGTTCCCCACACATAGCAGGAGACTTGCAGCGTCCCCTCTTCCCTGAGGGAAATGTCTTAAAATATAAAATCAGAAGGTGCAGCTTGATTCTGATACTCCCTGCTATATGGCTGCCATTTGTATGTCTCAGAACAACTGGTACTGTGAGTTTCATTAGGACCCTTCTCCTGGAAGCTGCCTGTGGCCTTGAATACACGCTTCCGGGGATTCATGATAGAAATGGGAAAGTATTTTTTTTCTATCCAGAGAAAATTCTGCTGAGTGAGTCAGTATATATAGGACAGAGGTTAAAAAATTTACAGTTTCATGACATTTTTTTTCTTAGGTTAGAAGTTTTGCATGTTATTATTGAATGTTTTGAGTTATTCTTCAACACTTAAAAATCAGAAAAATCTCACGTTGAGATTGTTCCAGTTTCCTGGGTTTTCCTAACAATCAGCGAATCTATCAGTGGGCTCGATATCCTTTTACAACTGGCTAGAACTGAGCAGCCACAGTTATTGAGAATGCCACCTGAAGCTACTCAGTTCTCCCAACATCCTACAGCAAGGCTCCTCCCCAAAGCCATCTCAGAAATCCTCAGAGCACCTGGTGCTGAAATCCTCCTGTTGCCTTTAGTTCTGTCATGCATCTTCATTCTTTTGGATCCATGGGCTGCAATGCTGGAATGCATTAGAATACTGCAGGGTTTGTACATCTCAGATGTAACCAATTGCATTCATTTGTCTAGAGTGGAGGAACGTGTGTGTGTGTGTGTGTGTGTGTGTGTGTGTGTGTGTGTGTGTGTGTGTGTGTTGTATAGGCCAGAAGACAACCTCAGGTGCCATCTATTTTCTTGTTTTTGGAAGAGGCTATCTCACTGGAAGTGACTAAGTTAGCTAGTCAGCCCCAGAAATCTACCTGTTTCCACTTACCCAGTGATAGGCTTAAAGAGTTCACCAATGTGTCTAGCTTTTGAAGCTGAGTAGTGTTAGATAAAGTATTTCTTTCTTTCTTTCTTTCTTTCTTTCTTTCTTTCTTTCTTTCTTTCTGTCTGTCTGTCTGTCTGTCTGTCTGTCTGTCTTCCTTCCTTCCTTCCTTCCTTCCTTTCTTTCTTTCTTTCTTTCTTTCTTTCTTTCTTTCTTTCTTTCTTTCTTTCTTTCTTCCTTTCTTTTTACATGGGACCAGACTGAGCAATTCTTGTTCAGGGTGACTAGATGGCAGCATTGATTACTTTCTTTCTAATAATTATTTTTTTGAGATTATAATATGATTACATCATTTTCTCCTTTTCTTTCCTCCCTCCAAGCCCTCCCATTTGACCATTCTCTTCCTCTTTCAAATTTTCCTTTGAAAATACCCTTTTCACGTTAATTGTCATTACACACATACATGTATGTGTACAATATATAAACATACATTTGCGTGTATATTAGGGATACTCTCATACTCATATTCCTAAAAGCATAAGTATAAACAGCTTAGTCTGTATAATATTATTGTCTGTGTGTTTTCAGGGCTGACTATTTTGTATTGGATAACCAATACCAAACACGTAGTGTGCTCTTTCTTGGGGAAGACCATTTCTCCCACTCTCAGCACTCCTTAGTTGCCTGTATTCTTTATACAGGGGTGAAATCTCCTGAGCTTCCCCTTCACTTAGTGTGTCTACTGTTATTATCCTTCTTCAGGTCATGTTTAGGCAGCCATTTAGGTAAGACTTTGTTGGTCCAGCCTCTGACATTTCTAAGAGACACAATTTCATAGTAAAGTCCCTATCTTCTGGCTCCTACATGCTTTCTGCCCCATTTCTGCAGTGAATCGCTAAGCTCATCGTAGATATAGGAGCTGGGACTGGTTTCTACAACTCTGCATTTTTATTGGTGATGGTTTTCTGTAATGGTCTCCATCTGTGGCAAAGAGGGGTTTCCATGATAGGGGTGAAGACTACACTTACCTGTGAGTATAAGGACATAGGCAAGGATTTTGCTGGGTTTATAAAATGATGGTTGTAGATCCATAACCTCACTAGCTCTAGGTAGTTGTTCATGTTTCCAATATGAGACATGGTTGCCCTCTTGTTGAGTTGGTCTTAAGTTCAGTTAGAGAGCTATTAGTTACGGCCACAGTATTGGTGCCACTACTGAAACCTCAAGGTTTTTGTAGATTCTGGTCCCCCCCGCCTTTTTTTTTGGTTCAGCGGTGACTGATCACTTTCTTACATCATTTATACATGAGTAATTGTTCTTCTCCTTATGATCTCTGCCAAGGGAATTGTAGATTCCTAACCTTTTCTCAGCCTGGTCTACATAGTGAGTTTCAAGCCAACTAAAGCTCCACAGTGAAATCCTGGGTCAAAAACCAAACCAAACCAAACCAAACCAAACCAAACCAAACCAAACCAAACCAAACCCAACCCAACCAAACCAAACCAAACCAAACCAAACCAAACCAAACCAAACCAAACCAAACCAAACCAAACCCAACCCAACCCAACCCAACCCAACCAAACCAAACCAAACCAAACCCAACCAAACCAAACCAAACCAAACCAAACCAAACCAAACCAAACCCAAAACAACAAACAGGTTAGCTTTATTTTTTTTTTATCTTTTAAACCCCTGCAGTTTGGGGCTTAGAAGGTGCACAGGCTATGCTGTCAACCAGTGATGGGTAGTCTCCAGTCTTTAAATCACTGATAGATTCCAAGGACTACATTATTGCTGTTTGAGTTTTTCTGTCTCACAAAGCAGAGGAGAGTTATTGCTGATATTCACAATCTCCCTCTGTCTCTGTCTCTCTCCTGTATTGTGCAAAGTGTGAACCTGTTGACTGGCAAAAGAAGATGCACCTGTAGTGTATGCGTGCCATGGGATCACTCTTTGTAAGGCCCATAAACAGACAAGATGTCAACTTAGAACCTCATCTGTTACCAGCAGTTTTAATCTTGTCATGATTTATTGTAAACTGCAATCACTCTGGACCATAATATCCTGGCAGCTACTTCAATAGCCAAGCTTTCATCTAAAAATGTGATCTATAGGCAGAATAAAACGTTCAGAGAGGGAGTGTCATTTAATAGGCATGGCCATTATCTGGTGATCATAAAGGAAAGTTTTCTCAAGGGTAGGTTTCATCACTATCCATAGACCCTGCTGTTTGAACAGACCTGCTGAGGGGTATTAGGATGAAGTGGCCAAAGGGTGCCCTGGTAGACAGGGAACAAGGTGTGTCACTAAAAGATCACACCATTCATGTGGTTCACTGGGGGTGAGGGAAGAGTGAAAGGCCTTCTGGGAATGGGGAAGAGAGGGGGGAAGGGAAGAAGGCATAAAGAGATAGAGATATTTGGGGTGGCCAGGATCTTTTAAAAGGATAAGTGTGTCACATCATGGAAATATGTAAACTGGTAGTGACAGTGGAAATGTACCACACCTGGCTGATATTGGTGAAGAAGTAAGATGCTGCTGCTGCTGTGTTGCTGAAAGCAAGGTTGGCAGAGCTCCTAATATACAAAAAGGGGGAAAATGCTGGCTTGCAGGTTACTGGGAATCTTAGGAGTGAGTTCAAGGACGATGTGTTAAAATGTACAAGTGGGAGAATAGAAGGTTTCTTTTGCAAACAACTATCAAAGCTTCTCCTCATTGATTATGTTTTCTCCTGCAGGAAGATATCTACAGTTTTATGGGAAAAGACAACTCTTCCCATCAGTCAGGAGAGCTAGTCTGATAAGCAGTGGGCTGGCAGATTTAGCATGCTGGAAAAGTAGAACAGAAGAGAAAGAAAGGAGAAAGAAAGGAGATGTGTGAGGACTATTAGTTGAGGCTGAGTCCAACTGGTTTTTTTTTTTTTTATTTTTTAAACGACTTTATTTTGCAAAACAAAGATAAATGTACAGATTTTAAACATTTTTTGCTTAAAATTATACATTTTTGTCAGTACTGTTTTTTCAGACATTAAAATAAATTTTACATAAAACCATGTGAATATGTTTTTTAGTCAGTACTTGATTTTTTTCAAGGGCTTGACAGTATGCATTGAAAACCTACTAGTTGCAATAAGCGGAAAGTACATGCAAAACAAAACGCAACATGGAAATAGTCAAAGTCTTCTTGTTTTGTGAATATATGTTTATTTTTTGTTTTCTTTATTTCTTGGACTTCATACAGTCTGTGAGTTGTTTCTGGTTTTTTTTTTTTTTAATACAGCCACATGTAGGGATTTTTTCCCCCACATCATGTTGCCAGTGGTGCTAGATGCTCATTTTTATTTCTTCTTTCTTTCCTTTCTTTCTTTTGAGACAGAGTTTCACTATATAGCTCTGGCTGTCATGAGGCTCATTAGGTAGATCAGGCTGACTTTGAGCTCACAGAGATCATTGTGCCTTTGCCTCCTAAATGCTGGCATTAAAGGCATGTGACTCCTTGCCTGGCTTTTTTTTTCTTTTTTGAGTCGGGGTATTATCAGCCTTCAACTCAATATATAGGGAAGTCTCTTTGAACTCCTAATTCTCCAGCTTGATTGCTGGGACTACATCTATGTGTGAGCCTCCACATCCAGTATCTGTAGTAATAGAATTAAAACCATAGCTTCATGAGTGCTGGGCTATCACTCTCCTAATGAGCTCCTGACATGGTGGATTCTCTGAACAAATGTAACATATATGATTCTTTAGCTGTTCTTTTAGCAGAGACTTACAGTCACTTTTAACTCTCATGTTACCTGATTTTAGAAAATTCACCTGAGTAATATTTTCAATGCAGCACTAGTTGAGTGAAGAGCTGGCAATAAAGCCCTAAGATTTGGAATTTTATTTTATTATACTTTTCTAAAATTTTAAGATTTTTAAATTTAAAATTTAATTACATAATTGTACTCGTTCTTTTTCCTCCCTCTGGCCCCTGCCATAAATTCTTATCTTTGCTCTCTTAAAAATTCATGACCTCTGACCTCTGGCTTACTTTTGTTTAATTGTTGACACACACACACACACACACACACACACACACACACACACACACACATTATAAGATAAATAAGTGGATATCTTTTGCCCAGGGTAGATTATTTTGTGCCCTCAGCATTCCTTAGTTGCCTGTTTTTCTTTGTCTTAGCTTGGGACCCTGTTAGAGTAACCCTCTGTGTGCTTATTGAGGTCATTCCTTAAGTCTTCTTAGGTAGCCTTGTTGTTTAGTCTTTATGGGTGTAACTTTTCTGTCACTTTTACAAAATGCAATCTTTCAGCAAACTTCCTGTCACTCTGCAGGCTTTTCATCCCCTATTTTATGATGTCCCCTGAGCCTTAGGTACAGGAGTTGTGCAATAGATGAATCAATTGCTAATGGGCATTGCACAATCATTTATTCTTTATGTTTTGATTGGTTGTACCTTCTGTTATTGTATTGTTTGTTGTTAAGAGATGTTTCTTTGTTGAGGAAGGAGAGCTCCACAGAAACATCACAGAA
Organism: Micromys minutus; assembly: GCF_963924665.1. NCBI lineage: Eukaryota > Metazoa > Chordata > Mammalia > Rodentia > Muridae > Micromys > Micromys minutus. The sequence continues at coordinate 23,478,947 of NC_137984.1, forward strand.
AGGAAGGTATTGCTCCTGCCAGAGGTTGAGAATTGCCTCACCCCAGGCTTTCTCTTAGACCCAGCCTTTTGAGCTTTCCCTGTAGTCAGATGGGGTTAAGGGACCTCTCCACATTCAGGTAAGGGAAAGAGAACATGGGACATCTAGTGTGGAAGGGAAGATGAATTTATGATGAGTTGACAGCTTTGGAATACAACTGTCTGAAAGTGGTATACCTTTAAAACGGGAAAGGATAATGTACATTTCAAAGGATATGAAATATATATTTGAAAACAAATAAACAAAAAAGAATGGAGGGAATTATGCTATTTAATTTCTACGAAGAGTCATGATTGTCCAAGACCGTAAAATTTAAAGATAGTTTTCATTAGTTGATTCTTTTCTGATAAGGGAAGTCCCTCCGGCTGAGTGGGATACACTTTCTCTTGCCCTATCTTCATCAGCCTGGTGTTCCCTACATGCAGTATTATGTAGTCTCTCTTGCCCTATGTTAATGGACTGAATTTCCTTCCATGAAGTTTCAATCAGAGTAGCTACTTGTAGAACACATCGAGTAACAGTTTGCTTTCTGGAAGAAAGAAATTTGATTTAAAGGCAGTAAATTACTTGATGCAGCACACTGTGGGAAGCCATTTTTTTGTTGTGTGCTCTGACAGTCTTGAACTTTACTGAGACTTTGTTTATAGAAACCACTGACAGTTGAATAATCCTGTCCCATATTGATGTCCCAGAAATGGCTAACCAGTGATAAAGAAAAACTGTGTCAGACAGAATTAAACAGGCAAGGAAGACTTTACTCACACAACAGGAGTCAAGACTGTTTGCAATAGGGGAGACAGAATGAAGTCAACCCTGAATATAAGAGGAACATCTGGGGACACACAGCTCACAGGCAGGGAGAGAATGTCCTTGAGGGAGTTAAAAACAGTGGCATTGAAAAAGGTACCTCACTCTTAACCCTTTCAGTGGGGTGGGTGACTTAGATAGCCGATGTGACAAGGAACATGGAGGAGTAAGGTATTGAGCAAGACTATAAAGCAGGATGCATGAAGCCACTGCACAAAAAGGTTGGCAAATCTCTGTCCTACTGTCTGAGGACACACACACACACACACACACACACACACACACACACACTCACACACACACAGAGAGAGAGAGAGAGAGAGAGAGACAGACAGACAGACAGACAGACAGAGACAGAGAGACAGAGAGACAGAGAGAGACAGGGAGAGACAGAGGGAGAGGAAGAGAGAGACAGAGGGAGAGGAAGAGAGAGACAGAGACAGAGAGAGGACAGCTAACCGCAGGTCCTACAATGGGGACTGCCTGATCTTCTAGGCTGCACTATCTGGCTGATTAGAAAAATGAGCATCTTAAAGGAGGGAACCATGATGTGAACAGATAAGGCAGGGGAGTGGATGGAGCGTGATGCTCACAATGTCTTATACACAATGCGTGTAAGAATAGCATAGGAACAAACTTGTTGCTAAAGAGAAGACCATTCCCCATCCCCCAGGCCTATGAGAACTCACTTGGACTCACCAGCAGAGGTGGTTCCAAATGCCCCGTGGCTCATTGCAGTTACAAAATGCACACCCCTGGGCGGAGATTTAAGATGCTAATGTGATGCATACAGTTGTATTAAATAAATGTAACAGAGAGAATGAAGCAAGCTTCACTATGGAATTGACTCAAGTCCTACAGTACCTACATATATACTCCATCCTTTACAGTGTGGACATTGAGTTTCTTATTTCTCCCTTTACTTTTTTGCTTCTGTTCCTGTCCACATGTCTCCGACAAATTCCTTGTTCTGGAGGTACTCATCAAAAACTGGTATCCATTGATATATATCAAGGGTGGTGGAATTCTTGCTGAACTGAGCAAGGTCAGGTAATCAGAAATCCTAGTCAATAAAGGAGTCCAGAGAAACATGATTGGTTAGGGAGGGTATCTCTGGTTATGAGAAGAAACCAATGCCACCCATTCTGCTGCCTTCCATAAGGAGACGATGTTCTTGTTTGTGGGGCTCCAATATCCTGCTAGTACCTTTCCATTATCTCTGAGACATTCCTGGTTAATGGATGCTCTCCTGTTGCAAGAGCCTGAATAAAAGCCATCTTCTCAGTTGCTTAGTGCAATCTATCTTTTACGGTACTGGATCTGTGCTTGAACCGCAGTAAAATACATATCTTTAGAACCAATGTTTGTTTCAACTGTAAGATTAATTAGTTATCTTATTTTTTTTTGCCTGTGGGCATGCATTTGTGAACACCTGTGTGTGCATGAATGCATGTTCCTGTGCATAAACATGCAGAAGCCAGAGGAGAATGCTGAGTATTATTTATTATCTGCCTTATTATGTCTAAGCAAGCTCTCTTAGTGAACAGAAAACTTGTCATTTTTGGTTAGGTTGGTTGGCCAGTAGCAAAAGGAGTCATCCTGTTTCTGGCCTCTTGAGGGTGGAGCTTATAGGATGTATGGCTGTGTCTGGTAATCTGGATTTAGGTCTGCATGCTTATATACTATATTCCTAAACTTACTATGATATTTCCCCAAGTTTATGAAACTGCTCTGCTCCATCCAGGCAATGGGATCTCCAGGGTCTCATGTGCTCATTCCTGGCTGACAATTAAAAGGATGGTTAGATCCCATCCTTCCCACACCGAGTTCTAAATATTTATTGCATACAGAATTGTCTCTAAGATCTATAGGTCTTCTTGAAAAATCACAAAGAACCTGTTTTCTTTGTCTTGTAATATGAAAGGTACTGGAAATGACTAGTCTTATTAGACACATTATTATCAACGAGTTTCCTAGGAAAGGATCTCAATTCAGGTTAAGTTTGCTATTAACGTGAGACTGTTAAAGATTATTTACTGCTAAGGTGGGAGGGTTAACTACTAAGGTTCAGCAACTAAGAGTGTGTACTTGTCTTCCAGAGGATCTAAGTTCAGTTCCCATCACATAGATTAGGTGATATTCTCCTCCTTTCCCCTGCCCTCCCTTCCCCTCCACCTTCCCTTCCCCTCCCCCGCTTTTCACATACATACACAGAGACATTAGAAAGAACGTAAATCTTTTACAAAGGTGCAGCTTTGCTAAAGTATTTTGAATGAAAAAAAAAAAAAAAAAAAAAAAAACAGAGAGGAACTGGGGAGACATTTTTACTGCACCTTCCACTGTTTCCTCTGAAAAGAGGTAAAGAGGTCCTCTGTATTCTGCAGTTCAGTGGCTGTGTGTTGGGAAGTGGGCATCAGTCTGGTGGGAGCTAGTGATCCCCAAGAATAGCACGCTCTACTCTCTCTTTGAAGATGCCCGCATAAACTTTGCTATTTTTGTTTCCTTTGATCTACTCTCTCTCTCTCTCTCTGGTAAGTTTAAATGCTATTCTTTGAAATGCCTCCTAGAGAAAAATAATTATGCTAGTTGAAAACACTGAGACACAGCAAGCCCTAAAAAAATCCACTGGTCAGATTTCACACTTTACCCTCACTTGGCTGTCCCTGAATGTCTTCTGAGCTGATAATTAGGTTTCCAGGGTTTGCTTTCTCATTAATGGCCCCTGTACTGTCAAAACCCCCATTGAGAGTGAGATTTATTTAAGAGAGAATTAAAATCCAATATAGAGAGAAGGGCCACATTATCAAGCGATAACAGTATTTTGGCAATCCAGTGCCTGGAAGGAATTCAAGACATTTTTTGCTGTTCAGACTCAGCTTAGAACTTCCAGATGTCTGTGTTGGTTATAACTACTTTATTCTTATTTCTGTCTTTGGATTTGAGTGCGGTGCTGTCTTCTGATCATAATCTCTTGGGTATCATGATGGAAAATGGAGGTTTTCTGCTGAGGCAAGGAAGCTTTCTGCTTTTGTATTTTGGCAGACTTGGATAGGGAACTTGGGCCAATATAGGATGCAGGTGAGAAGAGCTGAGAACATGGAATAGAGGACATAGAGACTCCAGAAGATGTGGTCCAATTTCCCTTCCGGGAATCATTGCAAGGTTTCTAGCAAAGATGGTTCTGCCTCTCACCACAAGTGTGAGTGAGATTTAGCTAGGCAGGGACAGCTAGACAGTGGCTGTCTCAGAAGTCACAGTAGGAGCTGTCCATGAGAGGCTCAGAATGAATGCTTGGTACCGAGCTTTTGTCCCCTTTCAGTCTGTAATTACCTTCACAAATATCAATTTGTAAAAAAAATATGTTTCTGGGGGCATCATTTACTTTTATATTGTTGTTCTAAACTACCCTGATGGAAAGAAAGGACTCATATTTCCTGAGGGTGTATAATTCATCATGGTCAGGAAGGAATGACATTCATTCCGGAAATACAGGATGGAGGGAGGGAGAGAGCGAGGCAGAGAAAGAGAGACACAGAGAGAAACAGAGAGAGAGATAGATACAGAGAGGAGACAGAGATATAGGAACATAGAGAGAGACAGAGAGACACACACAGAGAGACAGATAGGGGTAGAAACAGAAAGTGGGTCAAGGCCTCAAATCCTGCTAGAGAAATGTCCTTCCTGCAGGAAAACCTCTTCTCCCAATGGTTCTATAACCTTCCTAAAAGGCACCACCAACTGGGGACTAAATGTTAAAGAGCATGAGCCTGTGGAAGGCATTTCTCCATAAGACTATCACACTGGGGCTGTAGAATTCTTGTTTAAAAGAATATACTGAGAAGAATGAAGGAGAATAACTAAGCTTCTCTGGGCACCCAAGTTCCTACACTTACACTGTCCTACTCAATCCTGGGGACAATGTAGACCTTGAATACTGCTGCTTATTTGCCTCTGTGTCTCTGTTTTTCTCTTACCAAGAAACTGAAGCTTGTTTACTGAGCAATTTCCAGGCCATAAAACTGGCTCTCTGTTTAAAGATCTCCTCTACAAGTTTCATCAAGGGTGTCAGTGTGGTGAGAGAGTGCTTCCTTTCACAGAACCTAGAGGGAAACTGTCAGCTATGGCAGTGCAGTTTGTAGAATAGTTATCTGGAAACAGAGAGCAGAGGCAGGGGAAATGCAAACATTCATGTCACATCTCAAAGGGCATTTAATGCAGCTTAGGAAGTGATCCTGGCCATCTCATACATAGCAGGTGATGTGCTGGGGGTTGGGAAGACAAGTACAAGATGAGGTTGCCTGTCTATGAACTTCACCCTTGATCTTTCCTGATGGTCCAGGTAGAGCCTAGTCTTCCAGGGTGTTCCTTGATTTTTCCTGATGGTCCAGGTAGAGCCTAGTCTTCCAGGGTGTTCCTTGATTTTTCCTGATGGTCCAGGTAGAGCCTAGTCTTCCAGGGTGTTCCTTGATCTTTCCTGATGGTCCAGGTAGAGCCTAGTCTTCCAGGGTGTTCCTTGATTTTTCCTGATGGTCCAGGTAGAGCATAGTCTTCCAGGGTGTTCCTTGATCTTTCCTGATGGTCCAGGTAGAACCTAGTCTTCCAGGGTGTTATGGCACCTCACACTTATCCAGTCATCTTGGATCCAGCCTGACTCTAATATCCAGGCTGCTCTTGGGCCTGCTCTAACATACCCTGAGCTCTCACTACACATGCAATTGTTTGCTAGGGACATGCCTCCTTCATTATCTGCCTTGCAAACTCTTTTCTCTTTGCAAAGCCCAAAAAACTCCTCTGAAAAAACTATCTCTCACTTGCATACATGTCTGTTCCCTTCACTTTGAAGACTTTTTTTCTATTTCAAATAGCATTATGGCTTCTTATGTTTCTGTTATCTTTTAAAACTTGGTAAATTTCATTCCCAGGTGAGGTGCTGCAAGCTTGTAATCACAGCTCTTTGGTGGCAGAGGCAGAGGCAGAGGCAGAGGCAGAGGCAGAGGCAGAGGCAGAGGCAGAGGCAGAGGCAGAGGCAGAGGCAGAGGCGAGGCAGAGGCAGGGGCAGGGGCAGGGGCAGGGGCAGGGGCAGGGGCAGAGGCAGAGGCAGAGGCAGAGGCAGAGGCAGAGGCGGAGGCAAAGGAGGAATGGATTACTTTGAGACTACCCTTGTCTTTTTCTTGTTATCCAAGTTGACATATCAAAACTATGTCTCAAAACCAACCAGCTAGCCAACTAACAAAGAAACCAACCAAACAACCAATCAACCAAGAAACCAACCTTCAAAAAACCTTGGGATATGCTCTTTCGCTTTCCTCTTGCCATCTTGTTGTCAGTGATATGTTCTTGCCTTTCCCTTGTACCTTGTCTGTGTCCCTGAATCTCTGCTGGTCCAGGTGTCGAATGGTCTGAGCCCTGTTCTGTGCCCTAAAGCTACCGGGTGGGAACAGAGGTTCCAATGCTGGGTTCCTGGACCCTGGATCAGGCAGGGCAGGGGCGCGCTTTCCGTGCGTACTCGGCAGAGATCTCTCTGCCCCCTGGCTACTCAGATCTCTTTCTCACCAGGCCTTTATTTTTGGGAACTGCTGTTCCAAGTGGAAGATGGGCCGAGTCTGTTCTATGCCCCCCAGTCTATGTTTTCTATGTTGTCTTCAGTCCCTGAGATCCTTTCTTCCATCTCTTGTAGTCTGTTGGTCATACTTGTATCTACTCCTGATTTCTTTCTTAGGCTTTCTATTTCCAGGGTTGTATTTTTTCTTGTTTTCTTTATTGTTTTTATTTCCATTTTCAATTCTTTCATCTCTTTGTGTTTTTCCATAGTTCTTTGAGTGATTTCTACTATTTTACCTGTGATTGTTTAAAGGAGTTCTTCATGTGCTTCTCAAAGATCTTCATCATCACAATGAAGCATGATCTTAAGTCTAAATCTTATTTGTCTGGAGTGTTGGGAAATCCACTACTTGCTTTGGTGGGAGAACTGGGTTCTGGTGTTGCCAGGTTGTCTTGGTTTCTATTGCTTGGGTTCTTGTGCTTTCCTCTTGTCATCTTGTTGTCAGTGGTTGTTGGTAACCTTTTCGTTTCTGACTGGTGCTTGTCTCTCCTGTAGGTCTGAAGGCCTGTGGGCTCAGGAGGGTGGTTGCTCCTGGGTGTTCGGTTCTTTGTGGGCAAGCAATGAGTTCTGGTGGCAGTGACTCAGTTCTGTCTTTGTGGGCTCTGGTATGAGAGCCCTTGGGAGACTGTTCTGGGAGCTCTGCTCTCTGTCCACAGGTTCTGAGTCCTAATAGCAGAGACCCTGCTCATTCTCTAGGCCAAAAGGGACCCTTTTGCATAAGCACCATGCTCCCTGTGCCCTGAGAACTCCCTGCATTCCCTTGTTGGACACTTGGTGGGCCCATGTGTCAATGTCACCTTGGTCCACGTGAAAATGTGCATTTGCAGCCGATCTCGGTGCTCAACCTTCCCCGGGCAGATCCAGAGTCCTGATGATAGAGACCTGCCCCTCATTGTGCTAGGGAAAGGGCCCTTTTTCCAGAGAGCGCTGTCCTCCCTGTTCTCTGAGAACTCCAGGTACGACCTCCCTGGGCATGGACTCCAGGATTAGTGGTGCTTCAGGTGGAAAAGTGCCTTTGAAGCTGATCTGTGATCTCAGTCTTCCCAGGGCAGATCCCCAGTCCTGATGCCAAAACTATTTTCTTGTTTCTTAAGCAGCTCCTCTTTTCATTTATTTGACATACAGTTGACTGTGTCCTAACAGAGACGTCTGTGTTTCTATTTCTTGTTCTCTTAAACAAGTCCAACCAATGTCCTCTGCTCTTATTTCATTTGTGTTAGCTATCTAACATAGATCCTTCTCTACACATTTATATTTCACTAAACTCTGACAGAGTATCAGTCACTTATTGTGGAAAACTTAATGTTCTATCAAAGCATTAGTGAGCAAGTTATTACAGGAGACCTGATCCCCAAGGCTGGGGGACAGAAATTCCTCTTATGATGAAATGGACTGCTTTTCGTGGAGGTGCTCTCTTATTTGAAGGGAGTTTTGTGAGCCAGAGGAACTTCTACACATTCAACGTGAGCAGGGATAATCCACCAGACACTTTTTCTTCCATGCTAAGAAGAGAAGGAAGAAAGAAACTCTAGACCTCAATGACAAAAGAAGACTGATCTTGGGATAAAAGGGGACCTTCCAGGGACCACTGAGATAGCAAGCTCCTGTTTGTTCCCTGGAGCTCTTGTAGATGGAAACATACAACTCCACTTTAAAAGGTTATCCTCTGACATCTACATGTGTGCTGAGGCATGCATGCTTAAATTTCTCTCTCTCTTTTACACACATGCACACACACACACACACACACACACACACACACAGAGAGAGAGAGAGAGAGAGAGAGAGAGAGAGAGAGAGAGAGAGAGAGAGAGAAGAGAGAGACCCTGATAATAAATAAAATTTAAAAAGAACTGCCTCAGGACACAGGTCCTTTGTCAACCTGGGTATAAGTTATTTCCACTGAACTGGCTGAGGGGTATATGTTCTTTTTGAGACTTGCATGAAAAGTATTGTTTGCTGCCTTACCTAGCCACTCTGGGCTGCCATCTCCTGGGCTGTCTTCTGAGACCCAGCCTTCACCCTCCTCTCAGACTTGCTCTTTCAGGGCAATGGCTGTGGTTTATCATATAAAACATGATCTTGATCAAGTGCTGGTAGGTCGCTGCATTCTTTGTGGAAAGGGGAAAGTAGTTGAACTATGATAAAGACTAATTAGTCTACACAAATGTTTGAGCCATTTTTTCATAGGTGTTTCTAGAAATAAGCCCATTAAATCAAAGAGCAAGGCAGGATATTTTGATAATTGCTTTGTAAATATTGTAAAACTACAGGCTTAAGATTCAGTGACACATGCTCCTACCATGTTCCACTAGTTAATTCTTCCACCCTGAGATCTGTGCCCTGATGATTGTATAATATGCTCTTTTTCCTTCAAAACAGGCTGAGGTGTATTCTTCACAATACCATCAGAGTCCAGATGCTTTTCTAATTCCTCCCATTTTTATACCAGTAGTTTTTAGGAATAAGAAGGTGAGCATATTAAAAAAGTGTTGTGGCTTATAGTAAACAGCTTGGGGTTTTTTCAAAGACTTGGTGATTGTTTCCTGATTGTCAGTATTTTAAAAAACAGTTTACTGAAGGCACAAAGATTTCTGAACATATTAGGATTGAGATCTGTCTGTCTATCATCTATCTATCCATCTATTTGTCTCTATTTCACTTAGTTTACCTTAAGTTTTATAAGGGCCTGTTTCAAAATCCTGCTTTCTAAAGTTTTCATTATTTTCCAATTGAGAATATTTTCTATGCCATTAAAAATTTTAAATATTGGATTTGCCTCGTTTTTATAACATTTTCTACCCTAGAGGATGAAGATATTTAACTTTCCTTCTCTTGATTTTATTTAAACTCCCTTTCATTTCTTTCCCTCAGCTCATATAACAGTAACAGGAGAAGAGAACACAGAATATTGGTCTATTGATTTTGACACTTTAGTGAAAACCACGTGTGGCTGTGGAGAATCCCAAAGACAAGAGGGCTGCTTCTCTCCCAGTCAGGTCCTTCATACAGCAAACACTTGGTATCTATACATTTATTACATTAGTTTGAAAGCAAGAGAGTCAAGTAACAGCTTCCTGACTAGTGTCTACTAAGACCTGTAGGGTTAGCAGGGTCCTGTGTCCGCTCCACCACAGGCAGATGTCTGTAGGGAAGCCCCATGACACTGCTCCCGGGGTGAGGAAGCACAGGATGAGTTCCCAGATACAGCTGAAACTTGTTTGGAGGTCCCTGTGCTTGCAAGGAGACCGGGGTTGTCTGGTTCTTAGGCTTTCAAACACCCCAGTGCCGCTGAATGCCTCCAAAGAGCTGAGAGTCAGGGACCCACAGGCTGGATCTAGTCTATGGCCGATGGGAAAAAGAGGGAGCTCCTGCTGGTCCCATGGGGATATACCTCTGTTAAATTTTCTGATCTGTTTATCATCCCGGTCTCCATTTCCTCCCATACTTGATCCTGCCCTTTCCCCTTTCCCCCTCTTCCTCTCTTCCTCCCAAGTCCCTCCCATCCTCTACCTCCTATGAGTATTTTATTTCCCCTTCTAAGAAGGACTGAAGCACCTACACTTTGGTTTTTCTTCTTCTTGACCTTCATATGGGCTGGGAGTTGTATTGTGGGTATTCTAAGCTTTTTGCCTAATATCAATTTATCAATGATTACATGTCATGTGTGTTCTTTTGTGACTGGGTTACCTCACTCAGGATGATATTTTCTAGTTCCACCCATTTGCTTGTGAATTTCATGAAATTATTGTTTTTAATAGCTGAGTAGTACTTCACTGTGTAAATGTACCACATTTTCTGTATCCATCCCTCTGTTAAGGGACATCTGGGTTGTTTCCAGCTTCTGGCTATTATAAATAAGGCCGCTATGAACATAGTAGAACATGTGTCCTCATTAAATGTTGGAGTATCTTTTGGGTATATGCCTAGGAGTGGTATAGCTGGGTTCTCAGGTAGTACTATGTCCAATTTTCTGAGGAACTGCCATACTGATTTCCAGAGTGGTTATGCCAACTTGCAATCCCACCAGCAATGGAGAAGTGTTTCTCTCTCTCCACATCCTTGCCAGCATCTGCTGTCACCTGAGTTTTTGATCTTGGCAATTCTAGTGTGAGGTGGAATCTCAGGATTGTTTTGGTTTGTATTTCCCTGATGACTAAAGATGTTGAACGTTTATTTAGGTGCTTCTCAAACATACAGTATTCCTCAGTTGAGAATTCCTTGTTTAGCTCTGTATTCCAGTTTTTAATGGGGTTATTTCATTCTCTGAAGTCTATCTTCTTGAATTCATTGTATATACTGGATATTATCTCTCATTGGATGTAGAATCGTTAAAGACTGTGTTGAATCTGTAGATTGCTCTTGGTAATATGAAGAATTTTTACTATAGTAATTTTACTAATCTATGAGCATGGGCTATCTTTGCATTTTCTGAGGACTTCTTTGATTTTTTTGAGAGACTTTAAGTTTTTTTTCATAAAAAACTTTCACTTGTTTAGTTAGAGTTACCCCAAGGTATTTTATAATTTTGTGACTATTGTAAAGGGTATTGTTCCCCTAATTTCTTTTTCAGTCTGTTTATCATTTGTATAAAGAACAGCTCCTAATTTATTTAAATTAGTTTTATAACAAGCCACTTTGCTGAAGTTGTTTATCATTTATGGAAGTTCCCTGGTATAATTTTTTTCTGGTTGCTAATGTATATTATCATTTGCAAATAGTGATACCTTGATTTTTTCTTAGATAAGATTTGACAACTCTTACCCCCTTTATGTTCTTTTGTTGTCTTATTGCTCTAGGTAGAACTTTGAGGACTACATTGAATAGATATGGGGAGAGTGGGAAACATTGTCCTGTTTCTGATTTTAGTATGATTGTTTCAAGTATCTCTTCATTTAATTTGATATTGGCTGTTGGCTTGGTGTGTATTGGTTTTATTATGTTTATTTATTTGTTTTAAATTCCTGATCTCTCTAATACTTTTAGCATTTTTTTCAAATGATTTTTAAGCATCTAATGAGATAATCATTTGTTTATGCAGTGGATTACAATAATGAATTTTTGTATACTGAACCAAACTTGCATGCTGGGATGTAGCCTACTTGTTCATGGTAAATGATGATTTTGATGTGTTCTTGGATTTGGGTTGTGTGAATTTTATTGAGTATTTTTGAATTGACATTCATAAGTGAAACTGGTCTGAATCCTTTTTTTTATTGTTGGGTCCTAGTGTAGTTTAGGTATTAGAGTAATTGTGGCTTCTTAGAATGAATTAGGTAACATTTCTTTTGTTTCTATTTTATGGAATAGTTTGAGAAATATTAGTGTTAGCTTTTCTTTAAAGGTCTCTTAGAATTCTGTAATAAAATCTACCTGGCCAAAGGCTTTTTTTTTAGTTGGGAGGTTTTTAATGACATCTATTTTCTTAGGGGTTATGGAACTGTTTAGACAGTTAACTTGCTCTTGATTTAACTTTGGTACCTGCTATCTCTCTAGAAAAATCATCAGTTTAATCTAGATTTTCCAGCTTTGTTAAATATAGCCTATTATAGTAGGATCTCATGATTTTTTGGTATTTCCTCAATTTCGGTTATGTCTCAGTTTTGATTTCTGATTTTGTTGATTTGGATACTATCTATGGTCTTTTGATTTAGTTTGGCTAGGGGTTTATCCATCTTGTTGATTTTCTAAAAAAACAAAACAAAACAAAAAACAAAAACAAAAACTAAAACAGACAAACAAAACAAAACATAGAAACCCAACCCAACCAACCCAACCCAACCCAACCCAACCCAACCCAACCCAACCCAAACCAACCCAACCCAACCCAAACCAAACCAAACCAAACCAAACCAAACCAAACCAAACCAAACCAAACCAAACCAAACCAAACCAAACCAAACCAAACCAAAGCAAAAACCAACTTAAAACAAACAGCTTTTGGTTTTGTTGATTCTTTGTATCATTTTCTTTGTACCCATTTGGTTGATTTGGGCCCCAAGTTTAACTGTTTCCTGCCATCTACTCCTTTTGGGTACATTTGATTTTTTTTTTGTTCTAGATCTCTTAGGTATGCTGTTAAGATGCTAGCGTAGGACCTCTCCAATTTCTTTACCAGGGCACATTTTCCTTTTAGTACTGCTTTCTTTGTGTCCCATAAGTTTGGGTATGCCATGGCATGATTTTTGTTGAATTCCAGAAAGTCTTTAATTTTTTAATTTGTTCCCTGACTGAGTTAGTATTGAGTAGAGAGTTTTTCAGTTTCCACAGGAATGTGTGTTTTCTGTTGTTTTTGAAGACCAGCCTTAGTCCTTGGTAATCCGATAGGATGCATAGAATTATTTCAATCTTCTTGTATCAGTTGAGGCTTATTTTGTGACCAATTATATTGTCAATTTTAAAGAAGGTACCATAAGATACTGGAAAGAAGAGAAAAAAACTTTTTTTAGGGTGAAATTTTTTATAGATGCCTGTTAAATCTATTTCCCAACCTCTCTTAGTTTCACAGTGTCTCTGTTTAGTTTCTGTTTCAATGACCTGTCTATTAGTAAGAGTGGGGTGTTGAAGTCTCTCCTATTATTGTGTAGGGTTCAGTGTGTGTTTTAAGCTTTAGCAAAGTTTCTTTTATGAATGTGGGTGTCCTTTCATTTGGAGCATAGATGTTAAGAATTGAGACTTTCTTTTGATTGATGTTTTCTTTGATGAATATGAAGTATCCTTCCTCATCTTGCTTGAAAACTTTTTATTGAAAGTTGACTTTATTTGATATTAGGATGGTAACTTCAACCATTTTCTTGGAGGACTTTTTTCCAGATCTTTACTCTGAGGTAGTAGATTTCTTTGTTATTGAGGTGTGTTTCTTGCATGCAGCAAAATGCTGGATCCTTTTTGTGTATCCAGTCTCTTAGCTTATGTCTTTTTATAGAGGAATTGAGACAGGCACCAGTCAATGACAACAAGATCACCTATAATCACAGATAACAAGATCTTCAGGATTGAGAGTTCATCCTGATAGATTTTACCTTTGATGAGTGAAAAGCATCTTTTCTTATATTTTTCGATGACTTTTGATTGAAAATCTATTGTATTCGATAGTAGGATGGCTACTCCAGCTTGTTTCTTTGGACCATTTTCTTGGAAGATATTTTCCTAGCCTTTTACTCTGAGGTAGTGCCTCTCTTTGTTGCCGAGATGAGTTTCCTGTATGCAGCAAAACACTGGGTCCTGATTACATATCCAGTCTGATAGTCTATGTCTTTTTATTGGAGAGTTTATGGATGCTTAGAGATATTAAGGAATAATGATTGTTGCTTCTTGTTATTTTTGTTGTTAGAAGTAGAATTTTGATTGTGTGCCTTTCTTCTTTTGGTTTTGTTTCCAGAGGATTATTTTCTTGTTTTTTCTATGGTGTGGTTTCCCTCCATGTGTTGGAGTTTTCCATTATCATTTGTATGGCTGGAATTGTGGACAGATGTTGTGTAAATTTCATCTTGTCCTGGGATATCTTGTCTTCTCCATATATAGTAACTGAGAGTTTTTCTGGATATAGTAACCTGGGCTGCCATTTGTGTTCTCTTAGAGTCTATATGACATCTGTCCAGGATCTTCTAGCTTTCATAGTCTCTGTTGAGAAATCTGCTGTAAATCTGATCAGACTGCCTTTATACGTTACTTTTTCTTTTTCCCTTACTGCTTTTAGTATACTTTCTTTGTTTTGAACATTTGGTGTTTTGAATATTATGTGTAGGAAAAATTTTTCTGGTTCAATATATTTGGCATTGTCTAGACTTTTTGTATGTTCATGGTTATCTCTTTCATAAGGGAAGGGAAATTTTCTTCTATAATTTTGTAGAAGATATTTAGTGGGCCTTTTAGTTGGGAGTATTCGCTTTCTTCTATACCTATTAACCTTAGGTTTGGTCTTCTCATTGTGTCCTGAATATCCTGGATGATTTGCTTAGGAGCTTTTTGATTTTTGCATTTTCTCTTACTGATGTGACAGTGTTTTCTATTTTGTCTTCTGCCCCTGATATTCTCTCTTCCATCTCTTGTAGTCTGTTGGTAGTGCTTGCATCTATGACTCTGATCTCTTTTCTAGATTTTATCTCCAGGGTTGTCTCCTTTTGTGATTTCTTTATTTTTTTTATTTCCATATTCAATTCCTTCATCTGTTTGATTGTGTTTTCCTGTAGCTCTTTAAGTGATTTTTATATTTTCTCTTTAAGTACTTCTACTTGTTTATGTGTGTTCTCCTGTAATTCTTTAAGGGTGTTATTCATGTGCTTCTTGAGGACTTCCATCATCACCATAAAGTATAATTTTAAGTCCATATTTTGTTTATCTGGTGTTTTGGGATATACACTACTTGCTGTGGTGGGAGAACTGGGTTCTGATGTTGCCAGGTTTTCTTGGTTTCCATTGCTTAAGTTCATGCTGAACTCTAGTGGTCCCATATTTTCTTGGCTCTTGTTGAGTGTGTTCTTCCACTGATCTAAGAAGGACTGAGGCTTCTACATTTTGGCCTTTCTTTTTTTTTTTTTTTTTTTTTTGAGCTTGATATGGTCTGTGAGTTGTTTCTGGGGTATTCAGAGCTTTCTGGGGATAGTATCCATAATCCATGACTGCATATTATGTTTGTTCTTTTGTGACTGGGTTATCTCACTCAGGATGATATTCTCCAGATACATCTATTTTCCTAAGAATTTCATAAAGTCATTTTTCTAATAGCTGAGTAGTTCTTTATTGTGTAAATATGCCACAATTTCTGTATTCATTCATCTACTGAAGAGCATCTGCGTTCTTTCTAGCTTCTGGTTATTATAAATAAGGCTGCTATGAACATGGTGGAGCATGTGTCCTTATTGTATGTTGGAGCATCTTTGGGGTATATGCCTAGAAGTGAAATAACTGGTTCTTTAGGTAGTACTATGTCCAATTTTCTGAGGAACCGCTAGACAGATTTCCAGAGTGGTTGTTCCAGCTTACAACCCCACCAATAGTAGAGGAGTGTTCAAAAAAGGAACGTTTTATTCCCTACTCACATAATAGGACAGTGGCCCTGGGAACTAGCTTCTGCACATCTTTGTGAAAATGCCAATTTACTTTAGAGCATAAACTGAAAATGCACCTGAACGAGTTCTCTGTTCAAAACTAAATGCCTAGAAAAGTATTTTTTCAGGCTCAGCCCACAAAGGGGAATGCTGCTGTGGTTTAGCCAAGCTGAACTGGCAGTGGACATAATAATAGTTCTGTAGGCATGTAAGATACTATGGTTCTAGAGCAACGCTATGGCCTGTCAATGAGAGGCCTACATGAAGCACTGAAGGCTGAAACCTTAGCTACAGTGGTGGCTTGAAGGTGTTGGAACTTCCCATCAGCAGATCTGCAGAGAAAAGCTGTAGCTATAGAGTGAAGGGAGCCCGTTCTCTTTACTCACTGAGCCACCTCTCCAAACCCTCATGGCATTCCATCTTAAAGTAACATGCCAACAAAGCTTGAGACATTCTAACACGTGTCTTACAGATTCTTTGAATTAACAACCACCCATTGCATACAAATTATGGATATGAAAAAACGAAGACTGCATCATAGAGGAATCATGGGAGAATGCATGTCTTGAGGGATTTACCATGTGTAACAGAGGAAGTACAGATTAACAGAGAAGGAACCTGTGATGGCGCAATCATGCACACGGTGAGGGTACCACTGACAATATCAGAGTCTCTTCATTATATCAGAGCAGGAGAGGAGGCAGAATGGCATCCCCTGAGAAGTTCTAGGACTGTAAATTACCTACTGCAGATATACCTGAGTCATTTCCTTAAATTATACTTGGACTTGGCTCTAAAAGAGTGAGGGATGTTAGAAACTAGATGCCAACACAGTTCAGTTAAAGATGTGAGAACATCATCAGTTCAGAGTCCAAACTCTATGAAGAATTTTACATTACTCAGAAATTTCAAACAAATGAATTAAATTGCTGTTTGTTATAGCAGAGACTCTAGAGACTGAGCAAGCAGGCATGACATAAAACTTATACAATTATCTTAAAACTTCATAGAGAAAAATAAAAGGTTTCTTTAAATGTAATATTCATTTCTTTTGATACTTAACCATACTTAATTCAGCAAAAGCAACTTTCCCAAACTTTTTTGTTGGTAATCTTAATATATGATACAATACATAATTTCAACTATGTTTCAGTATTCATTAAAAATGAAAAGAACACTGTTATGCATGACCACAGTGCTAGAATAATTGGCTTATTAAACAAAGTTTCATGTTTTATTCAAAGTGGAAGTGATAATGGGTCATAGCAATATCCACACTGACTTACACTAAGACCTGAACCCTTTCTTAGAGGAAATTTTCTTACTTATCAAAGAGACAGCAAAGATGATACTATTTGCCTAAGCTGATTCAAGGGGTTTGACAAGCTCTCCTAATTTGTGGACAGGCTGTGGGGACACAGGTTGTATTTGGAAACTTTATTGAGACAATTGTAGAATTGTAGAATTATAGAATTGGAAAGACAGACATGTGAATGTATGCACACACATGTTCATGCTGTCTAGTCATGTGTGCTATGTTGGCCAGAGGACAACCTTGAGAGACATTTCTTGACTGTTTTCTACATTAGTTTTGTTAAGAAAACCTCCTGTTGAAATGCAGTTTGCAATAGGCTTGGCTAGGCTATTGTAAACTTCAGGGAACTATGTGTCTCTAAAATTTCAGCACTAGGATTACAAGTGTTCATACTTTCAAGCAAGCATTTAATTGACTGAGCCATTTTTTTCCAGCCCCAATTTCTACATTTGATCATTGTATATTTTGGGAATTAAACTTGGGCTACTAGGTCTGTATGGCTGGTGCCTTTATCCTCTAAGTCCTTTCCATGGCTCCAATCCTTTATATTTTTTATTCAAAAGCTCTCCTCTAAGATAAAAGATACCATACTTAGGTAGGTTCACAACTGACCAAAAGTATTGTGAGAGATTCAAAGCAAAGGGGCTGCAACTTGAATGTTATATGAAAATATATGAGTGCTCAGAAAGGCAATGCTCAGGGACCTTTCTCTTCATCAGTGGACCACTTTAAAGGGCCTAGGTGCAGCCAAATGTCAAGGAATGAGAAAGGGAGAAACTATATGTAAAGAATATGTGTGAGAATTGGAGAGAGTCTTTACTAGTTACTTTATAGTTGCTTCAAGAAAACAGTGACAAAATCAGCTTGATCCAAGAAGAAAGGGTTTGTTTTGATATATTTCGAGGAGTTTGGAGTCAAGGCATGGGTGGAGGGTGTCAGGAGCTGGTCACACTGCATCTGCAGTCAGAAAGTGGAGAGAAGTGGATGCTGGTGTTTATCTCATTTTCTACTTCATTCATTTTAGACGTGAGTCCCCAGGATGGTACTGTCCACATTTAGGGTGGGCCATCCCTTATCAATGAAACCTCTCTAGAAATGTTCTCATCCTGAGGTGTTTCTTCTGGATGCTTCTTGTCAAGTTGATAATGAAGATTAACTATCATACTCTCAAAATGAGAAAGCTGAAGCACTGCTGGTAATTTTATTCTGAAAAATTTTCATGGAAATATATAATTAGACTATCTGTTAAGCCTTGAGAAATAGCATTTCAACCAGGATTAGTGCTTTCAGCAATAAAACTTTGGCTGAAGATACAGATGAATTTAATATTTTTCTTGTATTTAGAGCATACTTTTATTGTGCTTATAAATTACCTATAAATGGGCTGATGATAGGGCTCAGTGGAAAAGGTGCTTGCAGGTAAGCATGATGATCTGAGTTCAGTCCATGGTATCCACATAGTAGAAGGAGAAAATAGACTTCTGTAAGATTTCTTCAAACCCCCATTCATGCATCATGGCATCTATGCTGCTCACTAAGAAAAAAGTAAAATATCTAAAAGTCTTTAAAGATTTCATATAAATACTTACTATACATTCTCACCTCTTCTCTTGCCCTCTCCTTCTGTTAACCTCATTTATTCTTCTAGACAGGCCCACCCACACTTTTAAGTTGTCTGAAATTCATGATTTTATCTATTTACATAAAATCTAGGAAACACAACTGGGAGGATACACCTGACATTTATATATTAATAGCTGCCTTAATTATCATGTATGACTATTACCTCTAGTTACATATGCTAGAATTTTCTGATTTCCAGAGGCATCTGAATGGGAATCCATATAATTTAATTTTTAGGTAATCACATGTATTTCTGATCTGAGGTATCATTTTTTTGAGAAGTGAGTGCAGACACTTAAGTTTGGATGAGTAGGTAACATTTAAACTTTTGTTTCAGTGTCTACGTTTTTTTTTTTTTTTTTTTTTTTTTTTTTTTTTTTTTTTAGCATTCTGCAAAATTGTTTTAGCTTCCTTGACTTCAAAGAGACCGATTTTTCAGTAATCCAATCCGAAGATAATTATGCTTTAGCCCCAAAGTACTGCTACAACTTAATGGGAAGTTTAATGAGCATCTTTCGTCCCTGGATTTTTTTTTTTTCTTTTTTGATTCACATCCAGGTGTCTTCTGATTTCCTTTGAGTCTTTCTGAAATTATCCTTTCTCTTTCATACTCAAGAACTTCTTATTGACTATATTTTCAGATTGTCCACAGCTTTTAAGGTTTGTGCTCTGTCATAATATTTGACCATGTACTTGGCAGAAATTTGGTTCTCAGGTTAACCCACTTTCTGGGAATAATGGTGAACATTCCAACTCTTTGTAATTTGAACACTTAGTAATCAACTGAACTTTCCATAAATGTGTACAACTTTTACAAATGACAATTTTATTGTATAGTTATAATTTAACTCAGGATATTATAACATCTAACAAATATGTTAAAACCATTCTTTCATAAATGAATCAATTTTGAATCTCCCTTGGCCTGAGGGCAGGATAAAACCAGCAGGAGCAGACATAAGCAGAGAAATACAGGATAAGAAGACAAGGATTTGGGGAAGTGTTTGTAATTAGTGGGCAGTTTAAAAATACATTGAGGTGAGGTGATAGAATTTCCACTCTGAGAAAGGCATGATTTTCTGATGTCACTATAAAACCATTAAGAGATAATTGTTCCACATGTGGACCTCACATTCCTGAGAAGAAGCATACAGGAGGGACTGAAG
Source organism: Micromys minutus (assembly GCF_963924665.1). Taxonomy (NCBI): domain Eukaryota; kingdom Metazoa; phylum Chordata; class Mammalia; order Rodentia; family Muridae; genus Micromys; species Micromys minutus. The sequence continues at coordinate 23,498,549 of NC_137984.1, forward strand.
ATGGCTCAGTGGTTAAAGTGTTTACCCTGTCAGCATGAGGACCAGAGTTTGGATTTTCAGCACCCATGTAAATGCCTGTCTACATGTAGTTTTAGCCTGTAAAGTAAGAGACAATGGATCCTAGAGCAAGCTGACTAGCAAAGCTAGCCACGTAGGTGAGCTCTGCATTTGATACAGAGTTCCTGCTAAATAAGGTAAAAGTGATGGAGGGCGATTTTCAACACCAATCTTTTACTTTCACATGCACTTAAACATATGTGCCCAAACACATATAAATCATGTGCACATCAATTTTAAATGCATATATACATATACATAAGAAAATTGAAAAAAAAGCATAAAGGAATGCAGGAGATCGTGTTTATATTTTGTGTGGTATGGGGTGTTCTTTTTATATTGTCCCAATCAATCTCGGTAGCAACCTTTAGGGAGAGTAAATGTAAGATGCAGGTAAGGAAACTTTGGCTAAGGAGGTTGAATATCTGTCATGGCTACATTGCTGCTGCTGTTATGTACAGCAGTAATTCACACTGACAGATATGTGTCTTTTCTACTGCATCCCAGTACACACCGTGGAGTGGGTGGTGACGGCAGTTTCAAGACAGAGCAGGCAGCGGCATGACAAGGAAGCTATAACTGATATTTGCATGAGTTTTGCAACAAATGGTTATTTGCTTTTAATGGAAATTTCTTAAGATTAAAATATTGGATTTCTGGAACCCTTGTGAGTTCAAAGCAGACACTTCATTTTAAGAAGTCATGGGCATGTACAATCTTGTCAGCTATCAAGTAAAATGGAACAGGTTGCTCAAAGCATTTTCTTAACACCTGAAAAAGCAAAGATTGTTTTCTGTGGCTGCCCCTGAGCACAGTGTGCTAAGTTTTCATGATCTTAGGAGTTTCAAGTGACAATATTTCATCACTATGAGAGAGGTTTCTTAACCAGTAAGAATTTTGGGTTCAGTGGGATATTTGGGGGATGCTTACAGCTGCAGGCTCAGGCCATGGGAAGTTAGTGGCTAGCTGGAGGAGGGCTGTGACAGCTTTCTACATCCGTTCCCTTATCTCCTGATTGCACTGCTTTTTAGAAGCTGTCTCTAGGGTAAATCTCTTCAATTGATTTTGCTGTCAGGAGTCAGTTCAAGTTCACATGTGAAGAGAGATTTGTACCTCACCGGCTAAGTGCTTTAGCGATTTGCCCTATGTGGTAAATTATGGGCTTTATCAGCTTGGAGCTGGTTAATTTCCTGAACATGGTGAAAATTATATCATTTGTGCCAAGCGTTGATCTTCACATTTCAGTTGCCAAGGGGTGAGTTTAGGAAGTGGAGTAAAAATGTCCAAGTCCCAGGTCTAAATTTCTAATGTTACTGGTGAGTTCTACATACTTCAATTTGTGACTGTGAATTCCTCTACAGCCTGACTCCAGTATTGCCTCCAATTTCTTTAAGGAAGTATAAGGATTTGATTGACATAGTTTCACTTTTATTAGTGTTAGTCTTGGTCCTTAACGTGTGTGATTATGTTATACGTCTTGAAAATAAAACAGTGTGGTGACAAGTGACAGAAAAAGGCTGCATCCTCATCCAAAGCTAGGAAAAATCACTATTTCCAAGATTCTAGTGTGACTACTAGCGAGAGGCAGTTGTTCCACACATCAGTCTTTGTTGACCTCAGACAAGCTTCACTGAACTTCCAAAAGCAATAAGTATAGCTTAAAATTATTTCATTCTACCAGGAATCTCCAGTGTCAGTCATATGACTAATTGTTTTTATATTTTCTAAATCAACGATTTTAGAAGAAGTGGAAAGTGTTTTACCAGTTTTTCTTGTTGAGCATAGAAAAGGCCTGCTGGCAGCCCCCCATGGCTCCATTCTTGCCTATGGATACTCTTCAAAAGCCAAAGGATTATGTTCTCACAGTGGTCCTTAGCGTTTCTCTGAATGATAGAGAAGCAGATTACTCCCAGACTTATTCCAAACTGCCTTGGCTTCTGGCCATTTACCCTTCTTCTTTTTTACTTTCTCCATCTGGCCCACAGCTTTTGAACCGATGACATTTGGAAGGTAGATAAGGCATGGTCACAGTTTGGAAACAACTGATTCACCTTAGACATCCATACATTTTGGGGATAGACTTAACTCAGTGGCGAAGATTCAGAAATGTTTCCTGAAAGAACTGTTTTGATTTGAAGAATGTGTTCATCAGCACTACCCAGGCAGTGACCTAGGGTAGGAACGAACACCTGGCAGACCTAGAGTTACCATGCGATCTGATGTCAGGACCGTAGAGAAAGCAGCCCAGCTCTGGCCACAGTAGAGGAGAAGGGGAAAGAGGAAGGCTGGTGGAGGTGGTCCACAGGATGTGGGGTTCTTTCAATTTTAGCTTATGTTGCCAAAGAGTTATCAATTAATTAATTAGTTAATTAATTAATTAACATTTCTAAAGAAGCTAGGCTGCCATTTAGTAGTCTTCCGTAAAACTGTAGTTCCATATCATTCATTTTCATTTCCATGACAAAGTGCATTGCTCCTTGCTAAGCAAGTAGCCTTTTCTGGGGAAGAGTTGTGAGGCTAAGGCTCATCCTTGACACTGCCTCTCATGGGGTGAGGCTGAAGTCCATTTAGCTTTAGACCTTTCCCAGTGATCAAGTCACCTTTGAAAGTGCTCCTTATATTCGAAGACTCTCCTTCCTTTGCCCATAAATCAGTTGAATGAATCATTGCAAAAATCTGACCACTGGTACTACCTTACATAAAAGCTCTTAATTTTTCTTTACTGAGATCTCTGAGCTCCCAGTCCCTCTCTCACTTGCTTCCCTCAGGGTCAATGTCAGGTCTTATTGACCTGATTCTTGAGCTTCCTTACCCAGAAATGGCTGTTTTCCTAGGTTGTTTCTTCCACCCAGTTGACTTTATCCCCACCAGATCAGAGCCTCCTCAGCCAATCCTCAGGAATTAGTTTCCAGTTTCCCACTCAAGATCTGTGTGTCTCAGCTTCTCTCCATTGTTTGATGATATCCTTATATTCTATAAGTCATATTCTACAAACCTAGTAACATAGAGAGGATGTGTTTTTCTGTAGAGGACTCACGTGTGACTAGGACTCTATTGCTTCCTTTGATGCACATTTCTGGGATTTGTCTGATGCAACAGAACAGTTAGCAATGACTCTGTTGACATCTTTATTGTTGGTTCACTTTCTTCTCAAATTCTCCTCTTCAGTCTTAAGAGCTCAGGCTCCTCCAGGTTCTTCTTGGCTAGATGCTTTGCAGGATCTCATCAAATTTTATCAATCTTTTATTTCCTTTAAATGTTTTCTAATTATTTATTTATTTACTCATACACTTTAAATTTACTTTACATCCTGGTTGCAGCCTCATCTCATCCCAATCTTCGCTCCCATACATAGCCTCTGCCCTCACCCATCTCCTTCTCCTCTCATAAGGACCCCTGGGTAGCAACCTACCTTGACACATCAAGTCACTGCAGGCCTAGGTGCTTCCTTTCACATTGAGGCCAGACAAGGAGGTTCACTTAGGGGAACAGAAGAGCCTCATCTTTTTTTCCCTTACAACTTTATTTTAAAAAGAGAGAGGTACATGTACAAATTTTTAAAAGCATTTTGGCATAAAACTATATGAAAGTATTTTTGTCAGTAGTTGATTTTTGTTAAAGGCTTGATAGTATGCATTGAAATCTTACGAGTTATCATAAGCATAAAGTACATGTAAAACAAAACGTAACATGGAAATAGTCAAAGTTTTCTTGGTGTGTATAGATTAGACATAATGATTTTTAAATACCAAAAGTTGCCACAAGGCTCTTGAGTTATTAATGATTTAAGGTCTAGGTTTACCTCACTCTGAGTGGGTGCTATACACTTGTTGTTTTTCCCCTACAGACTGATGCTTCCACTTTTTGGCCTTTCTTTCTTTTTTCTTTTTCTTTTTTTTTTGAGCTTTATATGATCTGTGACTTGTTTCTTAAAGATATTCCAACATACAATAAGGACATATGCTCCACCATGTTCATAGCAGTCTTATTTGTAATAGTCAGAAGCTGGAAAGAACACAGACCTTATCCTTTTAAGATTAATACCCATGGAATATCAAACCAGTCAAAATCTCATTAAGGAGGTAGAGGATCCCATCTTTATTTCCTTCCTTCATCTCTTAAACTTCCCTTATTCTAGCACCTGTTCCCTTTTTATCTTTCTACTTTTCTTTCTCTGGGAACTGCCATATGTTAGATCTATGCCTATTTTTCTAATGTTCACCTCTCCCTTGGAAGTCAAATGCATTTTTCTAAGAAATGAATAGATTTACAGCATTTAAAGCCCTTTTTGCAAAAGCATGTGGTCCTAGTTCAGAACTATTGAATACATGTTAATTCCCAGTAGTAGGGAGGTTGCCTGTAATTCCTGGCTTGGAAAGTGGAGACTAGAGCCTCAGAGCAAACTACCTAGTAAGGCTTGTTATACTAGGAAGCTCTGGGTTAATTGGGAGACGCTGTGCCAGTGACCAAGATGCAAGAGTGATATTTTCTTGATATCAACTTTGGTCCTACTAATGTCTGTTCAAAGACATGCATGTAAACTCTGAACATGTATGTTCACATACATGCAAAATATATATACTAAATATACACATACATACATGCATGTCTCACAAATACGGAAAGTGTAAAAAGCAAATAAAAGAAAAATATTGAGTTCTACACTTGTTATCTCAAGAATGTTGACCCATCACTGTCCTCAAGATATCCAGTAGAAAAATCATACTATTTCCTTATTTTCCTTTTTAATTTCTCCATTTTCTCTTTTACATTCCTCTAAAACTGTGCTGTGGGAAAACTCTCCTTAGATACATCTAGAATCTTTCTTGCTTACCTCTGTTTCCAGTAACAAGATATCTTTCTTGTCTACATGGTTAAAACTTTATCTTCAATTTAGTTATCCATAGAACATTAACAATAGTATTCAGAATTAGCCTTGCAGAAAACATAGAAATCTGTTTAAGTGACATTCATAGGTTGAACTTTGTGTATTTTGTGTAGATTGTCATTCAGTAGCCCTGGCCTTGAAATTCAACATGTTTATTGACTTCTTTCATCTCCCCATTCTTCCACTTGTTTATGCTGGACATGTTTCCTTGCTTCAGTTGATGGCCCCTGTAATTTGCTTGTAAAGAGTCTGCTCCTCTCAGTTCTGCTTTCTTCCTTCTTTGCTTGGGTATTTTTTTCAGACTTTAAGTACTGCCTTTCTTGTGAGACTTTCCTGCAATGCCACTCAAAAAAAAGTGTCTGCCCTCCTTGGTGCTGCCTTTGTAGAATTTATGAAAACTAAAATTTACCAAAAAATAAATCAATATATATTATGTTTTAAATAAACTATTTATTATTTAAGTTTATTAATAGAAATAAATTTTAGGTAGAAATATGTTAATAATAAAAGCTGTGTCTTAAAATTGTTTTTTTTTTACATTACTTTTTTTGTGTGTGCACACACATGTGTGTGTGTGCATGTGTGTGTGTGTGTGTGTGTACATGCCACAACATGTGTTTAGAGAGCAGAGGTCAACCTACAAGAGTCTGTTATCTCTTTATATAATGTGTGTCCTGAGGATTAAACCCAAGCATTAAGGCCTGGTAACAAGTTCCTTTACTTACCCATCACACAGCTCCAAGCTCTGTCATTTATCTTAGTCATTGTTGTTGAAACCTAAATGACATGGTAGAAGATTTGACTTTCTTTATTTTAATGTTGACAACTTTAAAATTTTCATCTTTAACCTTTCATTGGTTCTTGTGAATTTCACATCATGGAACTCAATCCCATTCATCTCCCTCACCCTTGAAACATTCCACCAATATAGAAAAATGTCACATAGTGGAAGGTATAGTGTTTCCCTGTGTGTCCCCCAGCATACCCTTTGTCCACCCTTCTTTGCTTTTAAATGTTCATTACAATGACTCATTGATCTGGTATAAGGTTTCTGGCTTCTGTTACTCTACCAATACTGAAGCCTCACTGGGAGTCCTCGCAGATAGCCTGTTTTGTCCTGTATCATGGAGATCTATAGCTCTAGATCTGTAGAACTGGCCCATTCATGCACTATAGCAGTTCATAGATAGGACTGGATATTGGGGTGGGCTAATTCAAAGCCCTGGATCTGTGCCTGAGTGGTACCTGAGCTGGCCAGTCTACTGACTTTTCCATTCTCACTCCCTTAGGCCACATCACTCACAACCCCTAAATCAGGGCCACCTCTATTCTCCTGACCAGGCAGGGTGTAGGGCCAGATCCCTGAAGTTCGCAGCAGCTAAGGAGCAGGGTTAGCTCTCCTATTTTCATGACCCCAGGGCCAATACACTCTTTTGTCATAGGTGACCAGAAGTCAGGCATAGGGATGGAATCTTTCCTTTGCCCACAATGTCACCCTGCAGACAAATCACAAGGGAAGCTCTACCATGTTCCCATGCTCATTGTATGGTCTGTTGCATCCCTATCAACAGAGTGAGCTGTACTGTGATCACAAGGTAAGGTGCTGGGCCTGGTTTCTGAGTGCTGCAGGAGGTGAAGGGCAGGGAAAACTCTCCTGCTGGAAACAGGCAGAGCCAGTTCTTCCACACTTACACCTTTGGGGCTAGCTCATGGGCAACCTCCACACCCAGGGCAAGCTCTTCTCCTCTGATGACTTTGAAGCCAGATATCCCACCTGCCACGGGTGGTGATGGGAGGGTAGGTATCTTTCACTTGTCTACTCTACCACATGGGAGTGGAGTGGTAAGACCAGGTCTCCCATGGTGCTATTCTTGGGGCCAGCTCATGCACAACTCATACAATGTGCATGTCTGCTCCTCTGGGCAGCTGTCTAGGGGTGGTGTCAGTTCTCTTGCTGTCATGTCTCCAGTAGCAGCTCACCCACAATATCGAGGTAAGGGATGGGGCTGATCCGGTACAGTCCTCAGTCACTGACATGAGCCCAAACCATAGATATCTGCCTGGCTTTTGCGGGTAACAGACCTCTGCTGCTGCAGTGCCAGATGTGGCCCCCAGTGGCAGCATCAGCTAGGACACCAGCATGATCCCTGATGGGATCACTGGGACACCAGTGAGGTTCTTTTAATCTCTGGATTGTTCTCCATCCTGGGAGCTCATCTGGACCTGCAAGATTCTGGGCTGGTTGTCATCTCAGGTTACCTCTCTGTCCAGGACCTCTGGAACCAGACTGGCGGTTGTCTAAGGCTTGTATTTTTCAGGAACTATTAGGCTAATAATCATTCAGATGTTCTCCTCTGTTCCACCTACTGACACACATGTAACACAGCAGCCACATCTGCTACACCCGTAGAGGCAGGAATGATTTGATATTCTTTTGGTAAAATTAAACCTAATCAATAGCCCTGTCAATTGAATGACTATTCTGCTGTTAGACTATGAACAGACATTGCTAGAAAAAGTAAATATAAATAATTGTCAATGCATATAGTTTTTAGATATCAAAGTTGACTGAACAGCTTGCTAGGATATTTAAAGTTTAAAATGTGGTTGACATGTATTTAGCAGAATGCAAACAACAGATATTAACAATCCTTAAAAAAAAAAAACAATTCTTTCAATAGAAAGAAATAGATCTTAAGAGAGAAATCAAGCTTTCTGTTTTGATTTCCTGTCAGGTTTTCTCCAGGTAGGAGAAAAGGGACAGAAGAGATGAATGTGGTACCTCTTGGTTGAAGCAGGGAAAGGTATTGTTGTGATTAAAACGAATTTCATAGAAAAATGTACTGGTTGTAGATGGGATAAATTGATTCATAATAATACAGTGATGTCATAACCTGGAAACCAGGCAGGATTCTCTGCAAAGGTTGCCCTGCAGCTGGAACAGAATGCATTTCCTTACTGTTCAGTTCACGGCATTTTCAATTGAATGATCAAATTAGTATTCAGTGATAAATATGTCTTCAGGTGTGTGCTCAGTCACTGGTAGTCTGATGGGAAATTTTACTGCACTCCATGTCAGGGGTTAGGCAATAAAAGCATTTCATTTTGAGGTTAAAATCCATTTTAGTCAAGTGGATTGCAAATAATAACATCATAGGACCAACTCATAATTTTCTAGTTTTAGAGAAGGCAGAATTGTAAATCAGATTAAGGTTATAATAGCAATTTAAAATAATGATCGGCATGAAATGTTACAATTGAAAAAGAGTTTACATACATCTAATTAACTCAGAGAGCTGGCTTTGTACAGTCAGGTGACTTGTCGTAAGTCAAGTGAGTAAGTGACTAACCTTCAGCAAGACCTGAGGATTGACAGCCGCTTCACTGCTCTTCCTGTTAAGACTGTTCTCCATCCCACCTCAGAAGGAAAGACAACCTTTACATTTTTTTATTTCAGGCTAGTGACTTTGATATTTTCAACTGTCTTGAAAGTTTTTTTTCTTTGTTTTTGTAGCTATGATGCATTTCTCTTTCTCAGACTTAGAAGGATTTCTTTAAATAGTGATACTTCTTGTTAGTATTTCATGCCCTCCTCCAAAATCATAAGTCAACTTGGAATAGTGTATTTTTTCCAAAAAATTATGACAACACTCTTCATTAGTTTAAGAGCCATTTTGTGACAATTAACTTTGTGACTTTTAGGAAAGTAACTAACAAAAGATGATTCTTATGATCTGCAAACAAAGTGAAGTAATTTAATTTTCCATATGCATTTTCTTTGCTCTTAACACATTCCATCTTCTAGAATCTACTTCAGTAACGTGTTCCACTGGATGCTACCATGTGTTATGCCTTGAGAGAAAGGAAGTAGAAAAGAGAAAAAGGGAAAAGATAAATATAGGAGATGTGCATGCTTGGTTACTGATTATCAAAAAAAAATCTTAATTTTTAAATTAATATGTTATGCTGAATTAATTAGAAATGATTCACATAGTTAAGTCATTTTTTATTGGATATTCTCTCTATTAACTTTTCAAACATTATTCCCTTTCGCCCGACTCCCATACCCCCTCCTCCACTTGCTTCCATGAAGGTGCTCCCTCTTCCAACAACCCTTTCCACCTCAGTTCCTTGTTGTTTCCCTACATTGAGAAAACACACATTCACTGGACCAAAAGTCCTCTTCTTCTATTGATGCCAAACAATGCTATCCTCTGCTACATAGTAACTTGAGCCATGGGTCTCTTCATGCAAATTCATTGGTTGGCATTTTAGTCCCTGGGAGTTCTGGAGTGTTTGGTTGGTTGATAATGTTGTTTTTCCTAAGGGGTTGCAAACCCTTTCAGATCCTTCAGTCCTTTTTTTAGCTCATTCATTGGTGTTCCCATGTTCAGTCTGATGGCTAGTTGCAAGCATCCTCCTCTGTATTAGTATGACTTTGGTAGAGCCTCTGAAGAGGCATCCATATCAAGGTCCTGCCAGAAAGCACTTCTTGGCATCTGCAATAGTGATTGGGATTGTTGGCTGCATATGGGATGGATCCCTAGGTGAGGCAGTCTCTGGATGATCTTTTTCTTCAATACCTGCTCCTCTATTTGTCCCTGTATTTGCTCCCATGAGTGTTTTGTTTTACCTTCTAAGAAGGACTGAGGCATCCACCTTCTGGCCTTCCCTTTTTCTTTTAAGCTTCATAAGGTCTGTGAATTGTTTCTGGGGTATTCAGAGCTTTCTGGGGCTAGTGTTCTTTTATCATTGAGTGCATGCCATGTATGTTCTTTTGTGACTGGGTTACCTCACTCAGGATGATAGCTTCTAGTTCCATACATTTGCCTAGGAGTTTCATAAAGTCATTGTTTCTAATAGTATTCCATTTCTAATAGTATAGTAGTATTCCATTGTGTAAATGTACCACATTTTCTGTAAAATGGAACTGTGCTACAATTTCTAATATTATGATGAGAAGCTCAAGAAGGATTCTTGTTTTATCTAATTAAATTCTTTTTTTTCTCTTCAAAACCCAACATTCACAGCAAATTAAATTTTTTTATTTGATTTTTTATGCCTTGTATAATATAAATTTCTTATCAGATAAATTTATTCATCTATCATTCATTTCATTGTGTGGTAGTTTTTTTCAGGTTAATTCTATGATATTTATGCTGCAGTGAAGCTCATGTTTGAGGTGACTTAAAAATGTAGCTATCACTTAGAATGCCTATGTCCTCCAAAATTGCAGTCAAGGTCAATAATACTAGACTGCTAATTAGCTGTAGAAATGGAATTTGTTTTAAGTTTAAGAAATCTTGTACTTTCTTGTTGTCTCAAATGAAGTCCTCTTCAATCTTTGCACAGAAAATGCCTCATCAATTGAGCCCACTCTCTAGTCTTCAATCAAAATTCTAAGAAAACCAGGAACTCCTGAACAATACACTTCCAAAAGTGTGCAAATGCCAGAAATAACTTTCTTCTGTTTCAGGTGTGATAGAAGCTTAATCCATTTTGAAAAGACCTTCATGTGCCTTAGTTGTTGTCTTTAATATTGAAGAGTGTCAGCAGTTTATTCTGGTTCCCTAGTTTCCCATTTCCACTGTTTAGCAGCCAAAATACTGTGCAACTAAGCTGGTCACTGGGAGATTATTCAGAGAAAAGAGTGTATTTGGGCAATGCCAAGAAACCATTAGTAAATAAACTATCAAGAATTATAATGTATTCAGTAAAATGTTCAAGAAATTGGAGGTCTAAAGTAACATGCTTTCTTTGTACTCCAGTTCTGGATCTGAAAATGTTATGTAACTAATATATATATATATATATATATATATATATATATATATGTGTGTGTGTGTGTGTGTGTACATATATATATATATATATATAAATATATATATATATATATATATATATATAAATATATATATATATATGTGTGTGTGTGTGTGTGTGTGTGTGTGTGTGTGTGTTGATTCTGGCAGAATAATCCCTAGCCATTGTCTATATAAGAAACATGACTCCAACTGTTTGAATTTCATGAATAGAGTTGAAATAATTCTGTTTAGAGCAAGACATTCCATTTATTGGAGAGCTCAGCCATGAGAGGAAGATGCTGTCTCTTCTTAGGGTTCTACTGATGACATTTATGTACTTGGAGCTTTTAGTCCAGAAATGCTTTTGCAGCCCAGTTGCAGACATTAAACTTGACTTTCCAAATGAGCTTGATTATTCTAAGAAACATATTGCTTCATCTATCATTTATTTCATTATGTGATCTTTAGAAGAGATGTATCACATGAATGAAAGAAACACACATTAATGCACTTGCTTGTCATGGAAACACTTACATATAATCCCAGAACCAAGGAGGCAGAGACAAGAGGATTCAAAGTTAGAGGGTAACCTGAGCTACACTGTGAAACCGAATTCCCAAATGATATTTCTATCAAAGGCTCACAATTTTTCAGCATGGCTATTAGGATGAAGCAAAGCTTTATTTGATGTTTCCTTTCCAATAAAACATCTATTTTCATGTAATTGAAATGACTGCCTTTAATCTCAGAGACAAAGACCGACATTATCTCAGAGTAAAAGGTTGGGAAAAAAACTTCCACTCAAACGGCCCTAAGAAGCAAGCTGGAGTGGCTATTCTAATATTGAATAAAGTATATTTCCAACCAAAAGTTATCAAATAAGATAAGGAAGGACACTTTTTCGTCATTACAGGAGAAATCTGTCAGGAGAAACTCCTGATGTACTTTTGTATTTGGAGCATATAGTCTTTAACATATATGCTCCAAATACAAAAGACCCCATATTCATAAAGGAAACCCTACTAAAGCTCAAAAAATACATTTCACCCCACAAAATAATAGTGGGAGACTTAAATACCCCACTCTCACCAATGGACAGACCATGGAAACAGAAACTGAACAAAGACACTTTAAAACTAGTACAGACTATGAACCAACTGGAATTAATAGATATCTATAAAACCTATCACCCTAAAACAAAGAATACACCTTCTTCTCAGCATGTCACGGCACATTCTCAAAAATTGACCACATAATTGGACACAGAATGAGCCTCAATTCATATAAGAAGATTGAAATACTCCCATGCATCCTTTCAGATCACCACGGTCTAAGACTGGTCTTTAATAACAACAAAGACAACAAAAATCCCATATACACATGGAAACTAAACAATGCTCCATTAAATGAAAGCAGAGTCAAAGAAGAAATAAAGAAAGAAATTAAGGATTTTCTAGAATTTAGTGAAAATGAAAACACAATATACCCAAACCTATCGAATGCAATGAAAGCAGTACTGACAGGAAAATTTATAGCTCTGAGTGCTTCCAAAAAGAAACTGGAGAGAGCATACACTAGCAACCTGACAGCACAATTGAAAGTTCTAGAACAAAAGGAAGCAGATACACCCAAGAGGAGTAGACAGCAAGAAATAATCAAACATAGGGCAGAAATAGACCAAATAGAAACAAAAAGAACCATTGAAAGAATCAACAAAACCAAGAGCTGGTTCTTTGAGAAAATCAACAAGATTGATAAACCCTTAGCCAGAATAACTAGAGATGCAAAGAAAGAGTATCCAAATTAACAAAATCAGAAAGGAAAGTAAAGAAATTACAACTGAAAATGAGGAAATTCAAGAAATCATCAGATTATAGTACAAAAGCCTATACTCAACAAAGCTGGAAAATCTGGAGGAAATGGATGAATTCCTAGACAGATACAAGATACTAAAGTTAAACCAGCACCAGGTAAACAATCTAAATAATCCCATAACACCTAAAGTAATAGAAGCAGTCATCAAAAGCCTCCAAAGAAAAAAGTGGAGGTCAAGATAGGTTCAGTGCAGAGTTTTATCAGATATTTATTGATGACACAATACCAATATTCTCCAAACTATACCACAAAATAGAGTCAGATGGAACACTACCTAACTCATTTTTTGGGGCCATGATAACCCTCATTCCTAAACCCCACAAAGACCCTACAAGGAAAGAGAACTTCAGACCAATCTCACTTATGAACATTGATGCAAAAATACTCAACAAAATCCTTGCAAACCAAATCCAAGAACACATCAAAATTATCATTCACCATGATCAAGTAGGCTTCATCCCTGGGATGCAGGGATGGTTTAATATAAGGAAATCCATCAATGTAATCCACCATATAAACAAACTCAATGAAAAAAACCACATGGTCATCTCACTAGATGCTGAGAAAGCATTTGACAAAATTCAACACCCCTTCATGTTAAAAGTCTTGGAAAGATCAGGAATCCAAGGCCCATACCTAAACATAATAAAAGCAATATACATCAAATCAATAGCCAACATCAAACTTAATGGTGGGAATCTTGATGCAATGCCACGAAAATCAGGGACTCGAAAAGGCTGCCCACTCTCCCCCTACCTATTCAACGTAGTATTGGAATTCCTGGCCAGAGCAATTAGACAGCAAAAGGAAATCAAAGGGATACAAATTGGAAAGAAAGAAATAAAAACATCACAATTTGCAGATGACATGATAGTGTACTTAAGTGACCCCACAAATTCCACCAGAGAACTCCTACAGCTGATAAAGAAGTTTAGCAAAGTGGCAGGATATAAAATTAACTCAAACAAATCAGTAGTCTTCCTATATTCAAAGGACAAACATGTGGAGACAGAAATTAGGGAAAAGAAAGTGTTCACAATAGTCACAAACAATATGAAATGCCTAGGTGTGACTCTAACTAAGCAAGTGAACGACCTGTATGACAAGAACTTCAAAACTCTAAAGTAGAAAATTGAGGAAAAGCTCAGAAAATGGAAAGATCTCCCATGCTCATGGATTGGAAGGACCAACATTGTAAAAATGGCCATCTTACCAACAGCAATCTACAGATTCAATGCAATCCCCATCAAAATTTCAACCCAATTCTTCACTGAGTTGGAAAGAGCAATGTGCAATTTCATTTGGAATAACAAAAGACCTAGAATAGCGAAATCCATCCTCAACATCAAGAAAACATCTGCGGGAATCACTGTCCCTGACCTCAAGCTATATTATAAGGTAATTGTGCTAAAAACTGCATGGTACTGGTACAGAGATAGGCATGTGGATCAATGGAATAGAATAGAAGATCTAGAAATGAGCCCTCATGTATATGGTCACCTGATTTTTGACAAAGGAGCAGTAAACATTCAATGGAAAAGGACAGCCTATTCAAAAAATGGTGTTGGTCCAACTGGCACTCAGCATGCAAAAGAATGGAAATAGACCCTTTCTTATCTCCTTGTACAAAGCTCAAGTGTAAGTGGATCAAAGATCTCCACATTAAACCAGGTACACTGAAACTTTTAGATGAGAAATTAGGGAAAACTTTAGAACTCAAAAGCACAGGAGAAAATTTCCTAAACAGAACACCAGTAGCTCAAGCTCTAAGGTCAAGATTGACAAATAGGACTTAATGAGATTGCAAAGTTTTTGTAAGGCTATAGACACTATCATGAAAACAAAATGGCAGCCAAAAGTGTGAGAAAAGATATTTACCAACCTCACATCAGATAGAGGTCTAATATCCAAGGTATACAAAGAACTCAAAAAACTAGATACCAGAGAATCAAACAACTCTATTAAAAAATGGGGTACAGACTTAAACAAAAAGTTCTCAATCGAGGAATATCGAATGGCTGAGAAACATCTAAGGAAGTGCTCAACATCCTTAGCCATCATGGAAATTCATATCAAAACAACCCTGAGATTCCACCTCCCACCAGTTAGATTGGCCAAGATCTAATACTCAGATGACAATAGATGCTAGCGAGGATGTGGAGAAAGTGGAACACTTCTCCACTGCTGGTGGGGTTGTAAACTGATACAGCCACTCTGGAAATCAATCTGGTGATTCCTCTGAAAAATGGACATAGTACTACTTAAAGACATAGTTATTCTACTTCTTGGCATTTAACCTAGAGAGACTTCAACATACAAGAAAGATACATGCACTACAATGTTCATTGCAGATCTATTTATAATAGCCAGAAGCTGGTAAGAACCCAGATGTCTTTCAGTACATAAATGGATACAAAAATTTTGGTACATTTATACAATGGAGTACTACTCAGCTATCAGAAACAATGGCTTAACGACATTCTCAAGAAAGTGGATGCATCTAGAGAATATCATCCTAAGTTAGATAACCCAGTCACAAACGAACACATATAATATGCAGTCCCTGATAATGGGATACTAACCCCAGAAAGCGCTGAACACCCCAGAAACTACTCACAGACTTTGTGCAGTTCAAGAAAAAAAATATTTTAATTTAAATAGAAATGTTTCACATCCCCTTTTGCTCCCTACAGCCCCTCCCAGTTTCTCTTTTATGTCCTCAAATTAATAACCTCTTTTCCTATATTATTGTTACAAGAATACATATATGTATGTATATGTACCCACAAATACTTAATTACAACCTTATAAAAATGTATTTGTATACTTTTATGCAAAAATGCTTAAAATCTGTACATTTATCTTTGTTTTTTAAAATAAAGTTAAAAAAAAGAAATATGAAACATATAGCTTAAATGAGCTTATTTGGCTCTTAAACTTTCTGCTTCTGAAGGAAAAAGGAAATAAAAAAGAAACAAAGTAACATCAAAAGCAATAAAATAAGGTGCATATCAGTAGAGGAGTACTACTGTAAGGGTGACAAGATACAAATGATGTACCTAGTCTGGTGCCTGGTTATAGCAGCAACCTTCTCCAAGGTCAGTGTAGAAGAATTGGGCAGCAGAAGTGCTTGGCACCTTCTGGTCTTACTGAAGGTATTTTCTTTTTGATCCAGAACTGAATTCACTTCTGAACTGAGGATGCTTTATTTATTATGTTTTTTTAATCTGAAGGTTCCCATTTGCCATTTCTTTTTTTCTTGAATATTTTATTTATTTACATTTTAAATGTTATCCTCTTTACCAGTGTCTTCTCCATAAACCACCTATCCTATTCCCCTCCACCTTCTTTTCTGAGGTGGTGCTCCTTCACCCACCAACCAACTCCTAACTCACCTCCTTGGCATTCCCCTACATTGGGGCATTGAGCCTTCACAGGACCAAGAACTTCTCCTTCATTCATGCCAGGTAAGGTGATTCTCCATGAGTTTCTCCATATGTACTCTGTGATTGGTGGTTTATTTTCTGGGAGCTCAGAGCAGTCTGGTTGATTGATGTTGTTCTTTCTATGAGGTTGGAAATTCTTCAACTCCTTCAGTCCTTTTCTTAACTTCTCCACTGGGGTCTCTGTGACCTGTCCAATAGTTGGCTGCAAGCATCCTCCTCTGTATTTGTCAGACTCTGACAGAGCCTCTCAGCAGACAACTATATCAGGTTTCTGTCAACAAGTACTTCTTGGCATCCACAATAGTGTCCAGGTTTGGTGTATATATATATGGGATGGGTCCGTAGGTGGGGCAGTTTCTAAATGGCTTTTCTTCCAGTCTCTGCTTCACAGGTGTGTGGATTCATTTCTGGATCTTCAATTCTATTCTAGCAATCTACTTTCCTTTTTCTGTACCAACAGCATACAGTTTTTATGACTATTGATAGGTCAAGGATGGTGATTTCCCCAGCATTTCTTTTAGTACTGAAACTAGTTTTCACTATTCTGTTTTTTTTTTTTTTTTTTTTGGTTATTTCAAATGAATTTGAAAATTGCTCTTTCTAACTCTATGAAGAATTGAGTTAGAATTATGATGCAGATTGCATTGAATCTGTAAACTGCTTTTGGCAAGATGGCCATTTTTATTGTATTAATGCTGCCAATCTATGAGCATGGGAGATTTATCCATCTTCTGAGATCTTCTATTTCTTTTCTTTCAGAGACTTTAAGTTCTTGTCATACACATTTCTTTTACTTGCTTGGTTAGAGCTTATGCTGCAGCTAGACTTGGTAATATATAAGAGTCACCTAGGTGGTACTGGTTTTGAAGGCATAAAGGGTCATAAGAACAGTGGAAGCTTGTTACTGTGAGAGGCTATGGAAAGCCATTTGCAAAGGTGCAGCCTCAGTTGCAATTGGTGGCTCAGGACTAAAGGGGTCATGCAAAGAACTTGAGACTTGGCAGTATGATGAAAGCCTATGGGAGGCTACTGGTAAAGCCTTGTTGCAGCATTAGACAGCATTGATTTGGAGATGCCAGTACCATGAGATGACCATCAAAAACAGCAGCAGCAGTGGAGAACAGGCAGCTGGAGCCTAGAAGACAAGGTGTGTGGTACAAAGAGCAGAGGTGAAGAAGTGACCCAATCACTTGGAGGAGCCCATAAGTTCATGACTGGATCCAAAACATTGAATGGTTAGAGTTTGATTTTGCTTTTGATTGTGACAGTGCCCTGATATTTTTCCCTCTTGAAGGAAGAAGTGGAACCCACAGTTAAGAGACTTTGAATTGTAAAAAGGCTCTTAGACAAAAAGGACAGAAATTGTGTGGGGGAAGGCAGGAGGCACAAAAAAAAAAAAAAAAAAAAATAGGAAACTACCAATGTGAAAATCAAAAACCTTGAAAATGTCTAAAGGAAAACATGAGGGAAAACATTATGACTTTGGTGCAAGTTATTTCATAAACGGAATGTGTATTGCAGAAATAATATTGTCAATTTGAAATTCATCAAGATGGAACATTTCTATAAATTGTGGATAGTCAACTTGTTTTTGTCTTGAGGGCTTTCCAGTCTTTTTTTCTAATTATTCATCCTCATCACTATAGCTGTAATAGAAGTCATGGAAAACTATGTGATGAATGGATATGGCTGTGTTTCAATACATATTTAGTTTTTGTTGTTGATTTTTACATCTTTCCCTCATCATTTATAAATTCTTCTCACATATACTTCACATATACTTCATTTCATCCTCAGTTCTCAACCCCCAATCTCTCCCTTCTACCTCCTCTCTCTCACAGATCCATCCCTCCTATTCTTTCAGAAAAAGCAGGCATTCCAGAAACATCAAACATCCCCCCTACTCATTCATAAAAAACAGGCCTACCAGAAACACCAAACAAACACTACATAACAAGTTACAATAATACCAGGCACATAGGTTCACATCAAGTCTGGATAAGCCAACCCTTCAGGAGGAAAAAGGTTCCTACAAGTAGGCAAACAAGTTAGGGACAACTTATTTTCACTGTTAGGATTCACACAAGAATATAAAGCTACTCAGTTATAACATACAAACAGAAGACCCAGGTCAGACTCAAACCCCCTACAGGCTCCCTGAGCTCTACAATGCCTCATGAGCCCCAGTGAGTTGATTCTATTGCTCACGTTCTTGTGTTCTCAAGATGTTCCTGATGCCTCTAGTTATTCCAAATTTTCTTTCCTATCTTCTACAGGACTCTTGAAGTACCACTTAATGTTTGGCTGTGAGACTTTTCTTCTGCTCCAACCAGTAGCTCAATGAATTCTCTTTGCTCTCTTTCATGACAATTCTGTTAGGCTCTGGTCATCAAACACTTTACAGGCAGAACAAATGGTAGTTGGAAGGTTTTTGGGCTGGGTTGATATCCCACTTGAGGACCTTGTTTGGTTACAAACAATCGTTCATTCAAGCTTTCTGTTCCCCAATTCTAAAAGTCTTTGTTAGACTTACTCGCATAGACCTCATGGAGTGTCCATTGCACAAGATTTTCTTCTTGCCTCTGAAATGCCCCTTTCCAGTAATGTGCAAGTATTTTTTTCTCTCTCAATAATTAAAAAAAAAAACAAGTAGGATATAAAATTTGGTCCATAGGCATTGTGAACTAGCTGGGCAGAACTTATAGCATGGGATTTATGAGAAGTAACGATTTTCCCAAAATTGTAATATCATTTCACTGCAGAAGCAGGACCAAGTCACAGGAAGAAACCCATTTGTTTTTCCTATTTATAATGCCATTACTTCCATTATTAAAACTGAAGTCAAGATTATCTTCTGAACCTATTTCTTTAATTTTTTTTTGTTTAATGTAATGGATGTTTGGCTTGCACATATGTCTGTGCATCTCATGAATCCCGGGATTACAGAGGAAATGAGAAGCAAGTGTTAATCCCTGGGACTGAAGGTAAATTTGCTTGTGAGCCACCATATAGGAGCTGAGAATTAAACATAGGTCCTTTGTAAGAGCTACACGAGCTACTGAGCCATCTCTCAAGCCCTGTAGGTTTGAACATAATCATATAGGTTTGTAACTATCTTGCAAAAATTGGACCCTATGTTTTAAAAAAGTACTTTGCTTAGTGTTTTCCTTTCTTTGCTGGAAGGAAGGAATTAAAATGAGTGACACTGCATTCATTTTGCACACAAGTTATTTGAAACCTCATTCTCTGTGGTGTATCATTCATAAGGGGATATGAAAAGCGACTGTGATCATGTGACATTTTATTTAACTCTCTCAACAAATAGAACCATGGCAGCTATTCATTTATATTTTGACATGATTATTGAGAGAATCACCAATTTAAGTTATTACACAAAATGGTGCATGACAGGTATGTGACTGAGGAGCTTCCCTAAGAGGTGAAGATTGGAAAGAGAAAAACAGGAAAAGAAAAGTAACTAGTCTTCACTTGATGGTGCCTTTTAAATTTAATTTTTGACAATGGAAATTTAACCCAGTGCCTTCTGTATGCTAAGCACATTCTATATACTGAGCTACAACTCTCTCTCCCCCCCCTCTTGATTTTGAGGGTTTGAAGAAAGACTACAGCTTTATGTAGCATACAGAGAAAAGCTTAATTCCTGAGAGTAGACTACCATATGCATTGTGAAGTTTTCTTATATTATCTCATTTTGTCTTCATAGTATCAACCAAAGATATATCTAATAATGAAGCTGAGGTTCCAGAGGGTTAGCAACTTTTCTAAGTTGGTTGTGTAAATTTTACTAAGGAGAAGTGAGTAAAGTGGACTCACCCTAGTTAAGAAACAAATCATAGAAACAAGTGACACTTTCTACCTGCAGCTGGTAGAGCCAATGAGTGTTTCTGGATGTCACTTACAGAAAGGGGAGTGAGAAGTCACTTATGGCATCAAAGGCATATTTTAAAATTCTACCCACCAAATGAAAGGATTATTATCTCCTAGTAAGTTGTAATTGTCCTATATTGTTGGGGAGGCAGGACCTAGTGGGTTCATCTCCATTAGTAGCCATTGTATCTTTCTTTCTAAAGGTGTGTGTTGTCCCTGAGTTCCTCTCCACTTTGTTTTTTTTTTAAAACAAAGATAAAAGAAAAAAATTTAAACATTTTTGCATAAATGTATACAAATACATTTTTGTCAGTGCTTGGCTTTTTTTTTTTTTCTTTTTTTTTTTAAGGTTTGATACTCTGCATTAAGGTCTTACTAGTTACAGTGAGCAAAAAGTACATGTAAAACAGGATGTAACCCAGAATTAGTCAACATTTTCTTTGTGTGTAAGGATTGAGCATAATTTTTTTTTTTGTTTTCTTTTTTTCTTGAACTTCACACAGTCTGTGAGTTGTTTCTGGGGCAGTCCGAGCCTCTGGGGTTAGCATCCCACTATCAGTGACTACATATTATGTCTGTTCTTTTGTGACTGGGTTATCTCACTCAGGATGATATTCTCTAGATGCAACCATTTTCTTAAGAATTTGGTTAAGTCATTGTTTCTGATGACTGAGTAGTACTCCATTGTGTAAATGTACCACAATTTTGTATCCATTCATCTACTGAAGGACATCTGGGTTCTTTCCAGCTTCTGGCTATTATAAATAGAGCTGCAATGAACATTGTGGTGCTTGTATCTTTGTTGTATATTGGGGTGTCTCTCAGGTATATGCCCAGAAGTGGAATAGCTGGATCTTCAGGTAGTACTATGTCCAATTTTTTGAGGAATCGCTAGTCTTCTCCACTTTCAAAGATAGAAAATAGGTGGAACTATTCTTTTGAAAATCTTCTGGGGGTACACACAGCATCTGACAGCTCAAGAGGACAATGGAAACTCTGTGATTGGAGGTGACCTGATGCTAGAGCACTCTGTACCCAAAGCCTGCTGGGAGAGAGCTGGTCATACACAGGTACTTACACATCTGAGAGTACAGGTGAGACTACCACCCCTGCTCAAATTCCTGACCCAAGAGGAACCTGCTCTGACATAGGAGCCAAGGACCAGTCTGAGACAGGATCCTTCAAGTTTCTGCCTGCTCCTCAAGCTGGCCCAGTGCCAGATCACTCTATAACCAGACCCTGCTGGAGACAGCTGGTCCTCAGAAGTGCTGACACACCTGAGAACACAGGTAAGACCATTACTGTGGCTATGAGGTACCTTCCCAGAGCATTTAGGACACAGAAATTGAGAAGCAGTTTGGGATAGGATCTTCCAGTTTCTGTCTGTGCCCTGTGATAGCCCTGTGCCACAGCTATCTGTACCCAGACCCAGCTGGGAGAGAGCTGGTCTCCCAGTAGTGCTGACACACAGGCTTACCAGAGGGTCAAGTCAAGCCACTGGTCAGAATCATCAATACCATCTAATACCAGAGATAATCAGATGGTGAGAGGTAAGTCCAAGAACTTAAGCAACAGAAACCAAGGCTACGTGGCATCAACAGAACCCAGTTCCCCCACCACAACAAGTCCTATATACCCCAATACACCAGAAAAGCAAAATTTTGATTTAAATTACAACTCATGATGATGTTAGAGGACGTTAAGAAGGTCATAAATAACTCCCGTAAAGTAATACAGGACAACACAGATAAACATGTACAAGACTTTAAAGAGGAAACACAAAAATCAAATAAACAGGCGAAGAAATTGAAAAAAACAACACAAGATCTAAAAATGGAAATGGAAACAATAAAGAAATCACAAAGGGAGACAACCCTGAAGAAAGAAAACATAGCAAAGAGATCAGGAGTCATAAATGAAAGTATCACCAACAGAATACAGAGTTAGAAGAGAGAATTTCAGGGGCAGAAGATATCATAGAAAACATTGTCACAATGGTCAGTGCTACCTGAGGACCCAGCTATACTACTCCTGGGCATATACCCAAAAGATGCTCCAACATAAAACAAGCACATATGCTACACTATGTTCACAGAAGCCTTATTTATAATAGCCAGAAGCTGGAAAGAACCCCGATATTCTTAAACAAAGGAATGGATACAGAAAATGTGGGCAGAACAGGGCTTGGTCCATCTGCCACCCAGACCAGCAGTTCCTAAAGTTTTAAAGACTGGTGAGTAGGAGATCTGGGCAGCCAGGGAGCAGAGAGAGCTCTGCGGAGTGCGTACAGAAAGTGTGCCCCTGCCCTGTCTGAGCCAGGGACCAGAGACACAGAATTGAAACCTCTGTTTCCACCCAGCGACTTTGGGGCGCAGAACAGCGCTCGGCCCATCTGCCACCCGGACCAGCAGTTCCTAAAGTTTTAAAGACTGATGAGTAGGAGATCTGGGCAGCAAGGGAGCAGAGAGATCTCTGTGGAATGCGCACAGAAAGTGCACCCCTCCACCTGATTCAGGGACCAGGAACTCAACATTGGAACCTCTGTTTCCACCCGGAGACTTTGGGGCGCAGAACAGGGCTTGGTCCATCTGCCACCCGGACCAGCAGTTCCTAAAGTTATAAAGACTAGTGAGTAGGAGATCTGGGTAGCCAGGGAACAGAGAGATCTCTGCGGAGTGCGAACGGAAAGCATGCCCCCGCCCTGTCTGAGCCAGGGATCAGGGACACAGCATTGAAACCTCTGTTTCCACCCGAGGACTTTGGGGCACAGAACAAGGCTAGGCCAATCTGCCACCAGACCAGCAGTTCCTAAAGTTTTAAAGACTGGTGAGTAGGAGATCTGGGCAGCAATGGAGCAGAGAGATCTCTGCGGAGTGCGCACAGAAAGTGAACCCCCTCCACCTGATTCAGGGACCAGGAACTCAACATTGGAACCTCTGTTTCCACCCAGAGACTTTGGGGCGCAGAACAGGGCTTGGTCCATCTGCCACCCGGACCAGCAGTTCCTAAAGTTATAAAGACTAGTGAGTAGGAGATCTGGGCAGCCAGGGAGCAGAGAGAGCACTGCGGAGCACACAAAAAGCGTGACCCCACCCTGTCTGAGCCAGGGACCAGGGACACAGCATTGAAACCCCTGTTTCCACCTGCAGACTTTGGGGCACAGAACAGGGCTCGGCCCATCTGCCACCCGGACCAGCAGTTCCTAAAGTTTTAAAGACTGGTGAGTAGGAAATCTGGGCAGCCAGGGAGCAGAGAGATCTCTGCGGATTGCACAAGGAAAGCACACCCCCGCCGTGCTTCCACCTGGCGGCTTTGGGGTGCAGAACAGGGCTCGGACCATCCACCACGTGGACCAGTAGAGATCCAGGGTCATAGACCAGATACAAGGGAAAGTAAAAACATATCACTGACAACAAGATGGCAAGAGGAAAGCGAAAGAGTATATCCCAAGGAAACCAAGACAACCTGGCAATACCAGTACCCAGCTCTCCCATAATAGCAAACATAGGAATTCCAATCACTCCAGAGAAAGAAGACACAGACCTGAAATCACACCTCAAGATGCTGATAGAGATACTTAAGCAAGAACGAGAGGAAAAGCAAAAAGAATCAGAAGCTTTTAAAGAGGAAACAAGAAAAACCCTCAAAGAACTCAAAGAACTAGAGGAAAACAGAACCAAAAAGATGAAGGAATGGAAGAGGGAATTTAAAACAGAAATTGACACAATAAAGAAAACACTAAAAGACATAACCCTAGAGGTAGAACACCTAAAAAAGTAATCAGGAGTCACAGAAGCAAGCATTTACAATAGGCTACAAGAGATGGAAGATAGAATCTTGGGGGCAGAAGACAACATTGTAAACATAGAAAAACAGCAAGAGAAGATGCAAAAAAACAAAAAGCTCCTAACCCAAAATGTCCAGGAACTCCAGGACACAATGAGAAGACCGAACTAAGGGTAATAGAAATAGAAGAGGGAGAAGAGTATCAACTATAAGGCACAGTAAATATCTTCAACAAAATCGTAGAAGAAAAATTCCCTACCTTCAAGAATAAGATAATCATGAGCATAAAAGAAGCAATCAGAACTCCAGATAGGTTGGACCAGAAAAGAAATACCTCCCAACACATAATAGTCAAAACACCAAGTGCCCAAAGCAAAGAAAGAATACTAAAAGCAGTAAGGGAAAAAGGTCAGGTAACATATAAAGGCAGACCAATCAGAATCACACCCGAATTCTCAACAGAGACTATGAAAGCTAGAAGAGCCTGGACAGACATCATGCACTCATTAAGAGAGCACAAGTGCCAGCCCAAGCTGCTATACCCAGCAAAACTATTAATCACCATAGATGGAGAGATGAAGATATTTCAAGACAAATCTAAATTTACACAATACCTGACCACAAACCCAGCACTACAACAAATTATAGGTGGAAAACCCAATACAATGAGGGAATATACAGCCTAGTAAAAACAAGAAAACTCCTAAACAAGAAAACTAAAAGAGGAAAAAGACACAGACATAACTCAACCCACAAAAGCAATAATGGCAGGAAACAGAAACAACTATTCCTTGATATCTATTAACATAAATGGACTCAACTCCCCAATAAAGAGACATAGGCTATCAGACTGGATACATCAACAAAATCCAGCCTTTTGCTGCATACAGGAAACTCATCTCAGAGACAAAGACAGGCACTATCTCAGAATAAAGGGGTGGGAAAAAAACTTCCAAGCAAACAGCCCCAAGAAGCAAGCTGGAGTGGCTATTCTAATATCAAATAAAGTAAATTTCCAACCAAAAGTTATCAAAAAAGGTAAGGAAGGACACTTTTTACTCATTACAGGGGAAATATGTCAGGAGGAACTCTCAATTCTTAATATATATGCTCCAAATAAAAAAGCACCCACATTCATAAAAGAAACCTTACTAAAGCTCAAAAAATACATTTCACCCCACACAATAATAGTGGGAGACTTTAATACCCCACTCTCTCCAATGGACAAACCATGGAAACAGAAACTGAACAAGGACACTGTTAAACTAGCAGAGACTTGAACCATCTGGAATTAATAGATATCTACAGAACGTATTATCCTAAAGTAAAAGAATACACCTTCTTCTCAGCACCCCATAGCAACTTC
Source organism: Micromys minutus (assembly GCF_963924665.1). Classification (NCBI taxonomy): domain Eukaryota; kingdom Metazoa; phylum Chordata; class Mammalia; order Rodentia; family Muridae; genus Micromys; species Micromys minutus. The sequence continues at coordinate 23,523,659 of NC_137984.1, forward strand.
TCGAAAATTGACCACATAATTGGACACAGAAAGAGCCTCAATCGATATAAGAAGATTGAAATACTCCCATGCATCCTCTCAGATCACCATCGTCTACGGCTGGTCTTTAATAACAACAAAGACAACAAAAAGCCCACATACACATGGAAACTAAACAACAGTCTGTTAAACAATAGCAGGGTCAGAGAAGAACTTAAGAAAGAAATTAAGGATTTTCTAGAATTCAACAAAAACAAAAACACAACATACCCAAACCTATGGGATGCAATGATAGCAATACTGAGAGGAAAACTCATAGCCCTAAGTGCTTCCAAAAAGAAACTGGAGAGAGCTCACATCAGCAACTTGAGAGCACAGCTAAAAGCCCTAGAAGAAAAGGAAGCAGATACACCCAAGAAGAGTAGACAGCAAGAAATAATCAAAATTAGGGCAGAAATAGACCGAATGGAAACAAAAAGAACCATTGAAAAAATGAACAAAACTAAGAGATGGTTCTTTGAAAAAATCAACAAGATTGATAAACCCCTAGCCATACTAACTATAGGGTAAAGAGAGAGTATCCAAATTAACAAAATCAGAAAGGAAAGTGGAGACATAACAACTGAAACAAAGGAAAGTCAAGAAATCATCAGATCCTACTACAAAAACCTATACTCCACAAAGTTGAAAAATCTGGAGGATATGGATGAATTCCTAGACAGATACAAGATCCTAATGTTAAACCAGGATCAAGTAAACCATCTAAATAATCCCATAACACCTAAAGAACTGGAAGAAGTCATCAAAAGCCTCCCAACTAAAAAAAGCCCAGGTCCAGATGAGTTCATTGCAGAATTTCACCCGACATTTATTGGGGACATACAACAATACTCTCCAAACTATTCCACAAGATAGAATCAGATGGAATACTACCTAACTAATTTTTTGAAGATACAATAACCCTTTTTCCTAAACAACACAAAGACCCTACAAGGAAAGAGAACTTCAGATCAATCACATTTATGAACATTGATGGAAAAATACTCAACAAAATGCTTGCAAACCAAATACAAGAACACATCAAAACAATCATTCACCATTACCAAGTAGGCTTCATCCTGGGGATGCAGGGATGGTTTAATATAAGGAAATCCATCAATGTAATCCACCATATAAACAAACTCAAAGAACAAAGTCACATGGTCATCTCACTAGATGCTGAGAAAGCATTTGACAAAATTCAACACCCCTTCATGTTAAAAGTCCTGGAAAGAACAGGAATCCAAGGTCCATACCTAAACATAATAAAAGCAATATACAGCAAAACAACAGCCAACATCAAACTTAACGGTGGGAAACTTGAAGCAATCCCACTAAAATCAGGGACTCGACAAGGATGCCCACTCTCCGTCTACCTATTTAACATAGTACTGGAAGTCTTGGCTGGAGCAATTAGACACCAAAAGGTTATCAAGGGGATAAAAATTGGAAAGGAAGAGATAAAAACATCACTCTTTGCAGATGACATGATAGTGTACTTGAGTGACCCCAAAAATTCCACCAGAGAACTCCTACAGCTGATAAACAAGTTCAGCAAAGTGGCTGGATACAAAATTAACTCAAACAAATCAGTAACCTTCCTATATTTTAAGGACAAACATGTGGAGAAAGAAATTAGGGAAAAGGTACCCTTCACAGTTGTCACAAACAACATGAAATACCTTGGTGTGACTCTAACTAAGCAAGTGAAGTACCTGTATCACAAGAAATTCAAACATCTAAGAAGGAAATCGAAGAAGATCTCAGAAAATGGAAAGACCTCCCATGCTCATGGATTGGAAGGATCAACATTTTAAAAACGGCCATCCTACCAAAAGCAATCTACAGATTCAATGCAATCCCTATCAAAATTTCCACCCAGTTCTTCATTGAGTTGGAAAGATCAATGTGGAATTTCATATGGAACAAGAAAAGACCTAGAATAGCGAAATCCATCCTCAAAAACAAGAAAACATCTGCGGGAATCACTATCCCTGACCTCAGGCTATATTACAAGGCAGTTGTGCTAAAAACTGCATGGTACTTGTACAGAAATAGGCACGTGGATCAATGGAATAAAATAGAAGATCCAGAAATGAGCTCTCATGTACATGGTCACCTGATTTTTGACAAAGGAGCTGTAAACATTCAATCGAAAAAGGACAGTTTATTCAAAAAATGGTGCTGGTCCAACCAGCACTCAGCATGCAGAAGAATGAAAACAGAACCTTTCTTATCTCCTTGTACAAAACTCAAGTGTAAGTGGATCAAAGATCTCCACAATCAACCAGATACACTGAAACTATTAGAGGAGAATGTAGGGAAAACCTTAGAACACATAAGCACAGGAGAAAATTTCCTGAACAAAACACCAATGGCTCAATCTCTAAGGTCAAAAATTAACAAATGGGACTTAATGAGATTGTAAAGTTTCTGTAAGGTGAAGGACACTGTCAAGAAAACAAAACGGCAGCCAACAGAATGGGAAAAGATCTTTACCAACTCCACATCAGATAGAGGCCTAATATTCAAGTTATACAAACACTCAAAGAGCTAGACACCAGAAAATTAAACAAGCCTATCAAAAATTGAGTACAGAGCTAAACAAAACGTTCTCAATTGAGGAATATCGAATGGCTGAGAAACATCTCAGGAAGTACTCGACATTCTTATCCATCAGGGAAATGCAAATCAAAACAACCCTGAGATTACCCCTCACACCAGTCAGATTAGCCAAAATCCAAAACACAGATCACAACAGATGCTGGCAAGGTTCTGGAGAAAGAGGAACACTTCTCCACTGTTGGTGGGGTTGTAAACTAATACAACCACTCTGGAAATCAGTCTGGCAATACCTCAGAAAATTGGACATAGTACTACTTGAGGACCCTTCTATTCCACTTCTGGCCATATACTCCAGAGATACTTTAATGCACCTTATTTGGATAAGGTAGGTAAGGACCACGAGTAGGAAAATAACTTGAAATAACTTCTTTTACATTTGTTGTGTGTTTGAACATATTCTTGGTGTCCTTGAAGCCTTGGTAATAATGATGTTGTTCTTATGTGGTCCTGTGGATTTCTGGAAGAGCTCAGAGGTCTTTACTATTAAGTAGAAAAATTTATGAGATTTCTGCTGGACATTGGGAGCATGGAAATTTTTATTTTTAGTAGTAAGTTGAGCCTGACTTACAGTTCTCATGTATATTTATGTAAAAATTGTGAATAAGTGATTTTCTTCTTTATACTTCAACATTTTTCTGAGAATGGTATAAATCAGTAAACTTAAATAAAAAGAGGGCAAAGAGGGTCCAGGAATGACATTTCAATTTTGTTTTTATAGGACACTTGATGGTTGGCCTGTGAGCTTGGGAGTTTCAGACATGGAGACAATGACATTGATAATGTGTTGCACTGGGCAGTGAGTGTCACCTGACATGATAATGATTAGCCATGAAATGACTTCCAGTCTCCAAAGTCTGCAGAACAACTCTTATTGATGCTTGTCAGATAGAGAAATACAGAGAACATGTGGTCTGGGAATTCCCACATCTCTATTCTCATTTCATTTCTTTTCAAAACACATTGGCAGCTGAAGGTGAAAAGGCTGAACTATGATGCTGCTTTGGAACTTCACAGGTGCTGTGTGCAGCAGGGTTTCTAGCAAGCTCTTTGTGATCAGCACTTCAAGGTGGACTCTTTTGGGCATGTGGAGACACATCTCATCTATCACTATAGAGGGGTCAATGCTTTTGTTGTCCATCTGAAGGGAGGCAGCTTGTATAAAGATTGTCTGATGCCTGTATTCTAGCCTTTTCTTACTTCATGCTTCTCTGATTTTCATTCTACTTCTTCTTTTTCCTCCCCATTGACTCCTTTCTCTCTCTCTCTCTCTTACTTTTTTTTTCCTGATAGTATCTCTAGCCAGGGCTGTTCTTCAACTTTGTATGGGGCCAGGCATGGCCTTCAACTTCCAATCCTTTTACTTCCAATGAGGGTTGCAATTATAGGTCTATGCCACCATGCCATTTTTTAAAAATTGAAAAAAGATTCTATACTCATACAATATTTGTTATGAATTCTCATTTCACTATTCCTCCTAGTTCTTTCACTCCAGATCCACTCTTACCTCTGGATCAACTCACTTTCTGTTTCTCATTAGAAAAGAATAGGCTTCTAAGAGATGACAACCAAACATGAAGAAGTAAAATATAAGAAAACAAAGCAAAAACCAATACACTGAATGAAGACAAGGCAACCCAACAGAAGAAAAAGACCACCAAGAGCAGGTCTAAGAATCAGAGACCAATTCACTTAGATGTCCCACTAAAACATTAAACTGGACGTCAATATATACACAGAGGACATGATTCAGATGTGTGTGGACCCTGTTTTTGCTTCTTCACTATCTGTCAGTCCCCATTAAGCTTGCTTAGTTAATTCAGAGGGCCTTGTTCTCTTGGTGTTTTTATCATCTCTGCCTCTTATATTCTTTCTGTGTCCTCTTCTGCAAGTTTCCTTGAGCTCTAAGGGAAAGGAATTGATGGAGATGTTCCATATCATTTAGAACTGTGTGTTCCAAGGACACTTTCTCTGCAACAGGTCTAGCTGTGGTTCTTTGCAATTTTCCTGATCTGTTGCAGGAGGAAGCTTCTATGATAATGGGTGAATAAACACTGATCTATGACTGTAGCAGTGTGTCATTAGTAGTCATTTTATTGTAACATATTTTTAGGAATCTTAGGTTCCTGGGCTATATAGACTCTGGTTCTTGGTCATTCAGTCTGTGTTGGGCATTGGTTTCATCTCAAGGCCTGGACCTTACATCAAACCAGACACTGGTTTGTTACTCACACAAGCTTTGTGCCAGCATTTCCCTGACATATTTAGTAGGAAGGACAGATTATAGAGCAAAAGGTTTTAGGGCTGAGTTGATGTTTGTGTCTCTTGTTCAGAAGACTGCAGAGTAAATTTTTGTACCAACAACAATAGAATGTAGAGTGAAATGCTCCATATAGGCACCAGTGTGACTTCTCCATGTTTACTGAGTTATGTGTGTGTTGTATTGGTAATTCAGTCCTGCTGTCAGTTTGAGGAGAGAAGCCCTTTGTTTTAGCAATAGCCTAGGTTATTTAAGGATTTCCACTGGACCTGTTGGCCAAGAACCTAAATGAGTATAACTCAGTCCCATTATGGAAGCTCTGTTTGGTAACAAAAAATGGCCAGTTGCAACACTGTCTTATCTATTATTTCAAAACCTCATTAGTATGTCTTTGTATATTTTATATATTCATAAATTTTAAGAAGTTTCCACTGCACTAAACTTAAATATCCTTCAAATGTCCCTCAATTTTAGCTGTCTACATTCCTTCCCTCAATACTTGTTCCCCTCAGCACCCCCCAACCTGAACCATCTATTCCCATGCCTATTACTCACATTCCACATGTAAAATCTATTCTCCCTTTCAGAGGATCCATGTGTTTACTCTAGTTCCTTCCATACCTGTCATCACTGGGACTAAAAATCATTTGATATAGTTATTTAATGGCTAATATCTACGTATAAGTGAACACACACTGTATTTATCTTTCTGGGTATGTATTACCTCACCTAGAATCATCTTTTCTACTTTCATGAATGGTTCATAGATGTGAAGATTCATGTCTATTTTTCTTTTTCTTTTTTAAATTGAGCAACTTTATTTTAAAAAACAAAGATAAATGTACAGATTTTAAAAACATTTCTGCATAAAAGTATATGAATACATTTTTGTCAGTACTTGATTTTTTTAAAGGTTTGATAGTATGCCTTAAAATCTTACTAGTTATGAACAGCTGAGATTCAGGGACAAAGGCCTGGTGAAAAGGTGCTCTGAGTAGCCAGGGAACAGAGTGGTCTGTGCCTAGCCTGCTGAAAGTATGTCACCTACAATCACTGCCCCCACCTGCTTGGTTCAGAGAAGGAGAAATCCTCCTTAGGGCTGTCTGTTATCAGCCAGCAGCCTATGCATACAGAATAGATGCTCAGGCCATCTACCACCAGGAACACACAGAGATCCAGGAATAAAGGCCAAATACAAGGGAGAGGAAAGAACCAATCATTGACACAAGACCACGTATAGACACAGACAACAAGATGGCAAGAGGAAAGCAAAAGAACATACTTCAGGGAAACCAGGACAACCCCGCAACACCAGGACCCAGCTCTCACATCACAGCAAACAGCGGAATGCAGAGCTTTCTGGGGTTAGTATCTAACTATCAGTGACTGCATATTATGTCTGTTTTTTTTTTTTTTTTTTTTTTTGTGACTGGGTTACACCACTCAGGATGATATTCTCTAGATGCATCCATTTTCTTAAGAATTACATAAAGTCATTGTTTCTGATAGCTGAGTAGTACTCCATTGTGTAAATATACAACAATTTTTGTATCCATTCATCTATTGAAGGACATCTGGGTTCTTTCCAGCTTCTGGCTATTATAAATAGAGCTGCAATGAACATTGTGGTGCATGTGTCTTTGTTGTATGTTGTGTTGGAGTATCTCTGGGGAATATTCCCAGAAGTGGAATAACTGGGTCTTCAGGTAGTACTATGTTCAATTTTCTGAGGAACACCCAGATTTATTTCTAGAGTGGTTGTACCAGTTTAGAACCTCACCAACATTGGAGAAGTGTTCCTCTTTCTTCACATGTTCTCCAGCATCTGCTGTTATCTGAGTTTTTAATCTTAGCCATTCTGACTGGTGTGAGGTTGAATCTCAGGGTTGCTTTGATTTGCATTTCGCTGATGGCTAAGAATGTTGAACACTTCCTTAGATGCTTCTCAGCCATTCGATATTCCTAAATGGGGAACTTTCTGCTTAGCTCTGTACCTCATTTTTAAATAGGGTAGTTTGATTCTCTGGTGTCTAAATTCTTGAATTTTTTTGTATACCTTGGATATTAGGCCTCTATCTGATGTGGGGTTGGTCAAGATCTTTTCCCAATCCGTTGACTGCCATTTTGTTTTCTTGACAGTGTCCTTCACCTTACAGAAACGTTGCAATCTCATTAAGTCCCATTTGTCAATCTTTGACATTAGAGCATGAGCCATTGGTGTTCTGTTCAGGAAATTTTCTCCTGTTCCTATGTGTTCTAAGGTTTTCTCTACTTTCTCTGCCAATAATTTCAGTGTACCTGGTTTAATGTAGAGATCTTTGATCCACTTGCACTTGAACTTTGTACAAAGAGATATGAAAGGGTCTATTTTCATTCTTCTGCATGCTCAGTGCCAGTTGGACCAACATCATTTGTTGATGGGGCTGTCCTTTCTCCATTGAATGTTTACAGCTCCTTTGTCAAAAATCAAGTGACCATGTATTTTAGGGCTCATTTCTGGATCTTCTACTATATTCCATTGATCCATGTGCCTATCTCTGTACCAGTTCCATGCAGTATTTAACACAATTTCGTTGTAATATAGCATGAGTCCAGGAATGGTGATTCCCTAAAATATTTTCTTGTTGTTGTGGATGTATTTTGCTATTTTAGATTTTTTTGTTATTCCAGATGAAATTGCACATTGCTCTTTCCAACACTATGAAGAATTGGGTTGGAATTTGATGGGGATTTCATTGAATCTGTAGATTGCTGTTGGTAAGATGGCCATTTTTACAATGTTGATCCTTCCAATCCATGGGCATGGGAGATCTTTCCATTTTCTGAGATCTTCCTGGATTTCCTTCTTTAGAGGTTTGAAGTTCTTGTCATACAGGTCCTTCACTTGCTTAGTTAGAGTCACACTAAGGTATTTCATATAGTTTGTGACAACTGTGAAGGGTATCTTTTCCCTAATTTCTTTCTCCACATGTTTGTCCTGTGAGTAGAGGAAGGGTCCTGATTTGTTTGAGTCAATTTTGTATCCAGCCACTTTGTTGAACTTGTTTATCAGCTGTAGGAGTTCTCTGGTGGAATTTTTGGTGTCACTTATGTACACTATCATGTCATCTGCAAATAGTGATGTTTTTACTTCTTCCTTGCCAATTTGTATCCCTTTGATTTCCTTTTGTTGTCTAATTGATTCATCAAGGACTTTCAGTACTATGTTGAATAGGTAGTGGGAGAGTGGGTAACCTTGTCTAGTCCCTGATTTTAGTGGGATTGCTTCAAGTTTCCCACCGTTAAGTTTGATGTTGGTTATTGGTTTGCTGTATATTGTTTTTATTATGTTTAGCTATGGGCCTTGGATTCATTTTCTTTTCAAGTCTTTTAACATGAAGGGGTGTTGAGTTTTGTCAAATACTTTCTCAGAATCGAGTGAGATGACCATGTAGTTTTTTTCTTTGAGTTTGTTTATATGGTGGATTACTTTGATAAATTTCCTTATATTAAACCATCTCTGCATGCCAGGGATGATGCCTACTTGGTCATGGTGAATGATCATTTTGATTTGTTCTTGGATTTGGTTTGCAAGGATTTTGTTGAGTATTTTTGCATCAATGTTCATAAGTGTGATTGGTCTGAAGTTTTCTTTCCTTGTAGGGTCTTGTGTGGTTTAGGAATGAGTGTTATTGTGGCCTCAAAAATGAGTTAGGTAGTGTTTCATCAGATTCTATTTTGTGGAATAGTTTGGAGAATATTGGTATTAGGTCGTCAATAAATGTTTGAGAGCATTCTGCACTGAACTCATCTGGACCTGGGCTTTTTTGGTTGGGAGGCTTTTGATGACTGCTTCTATTCCTTGAGGTGTTATGGGATTATTTAGATGGTTTACTGGTCCTGGTTTAACTTTATTATCTGGCATCTGTTTAGGAATTCATCCATTTCCTCCAGATTTTCCAGCTTTGTGGAGTATAGGCTTTTGTTGTATGATCTGATGATTTCTTGAATTTCCTCAGTTTCAGTCATTATTTCTCCACTTTCATTTCTGATTTTGATAATTTGGATACTTTCTTTTTTCCCTCTAGTTATTCTGGCTAAGGGTTTATTAATCTTGTTACTTTTCTCAAGGAACCAGCTCTTGGTTTTATTGATTCTTTGAATGGTTCCTTTTGTTTCTATTTAGTCAATTTCTGCTCTGACTTTGATTATTTCTTGTCCTCTACTTCTCTTGGGTTTATCTACTTCCTTTTGTTCTAGAGCTTTTAACTGTTCTGTCAAGTTGCAAGTGCATGGTCCCTCCAGTTTCTTTTTGGAAGCACTCAGAGCTATGAGTTTTCCTCTCAGTACTGCTTTCATTGCGTCCCATAGTTTTGGGTATGTTGTGTTTTCATTTTCACTAAATTCTAAAAAATCCTTAATTTCTTTATTTTTTCCTTGACCCTGCTATCATTTTATACAGCATTGTTTAGTATCCATGTGTATATGGGCGTTTTGTTGTCTTTGTTGTTATTAAAAACCAGCCTTAGATCATGGTGATCTGGCAGGACCAGCCTAGTGAAATTTTTTGTTGGCCTAATTGTAGTGGCTACTTAATATTACCAGATAAAATGTGTTTCATGTTTTTGGGTGCTTCTTCTTAGATATGTCTATGAATTAAACATCTGTGTGTGTGTTTATGGATGGGTAGAGTAGGGTTCCATCAATATTTGCTTATTTAGTTTCTTTGGAATAGGGGAGACAATGCAAAGAGGTCATATACAAGTCATCCTATATAGCTGGGGTTGAGACAGGGAAGTGGCATGAGAGGGGGATGATCTACAGTTAGTCTATTTGCTTTCCTGAGAAGAGAGACTTGTGGGTTAACAGGAGGTGCCTGCTGTAGTCTGTGCTTTATATAAAGAATGAATAGAGAGAAGGATGGAGGAGAGTAAGGTTTGAGTGACCCACATGAGAAGTGGGCAGCAGGGAAACAGGTTTCAGCAGACATTCTGTTACATAGACATGAGACTGGAGGTTGGCCTTGGAGGAAAGATGGAAATGATGGCATCTGCCAATTAGGTTACCTATCCTCTGATCTGCTCAGCTCTAATGATCACAGGGATTCCTATTATTTTGTTGTTGTTTGTGTGTGTCTTTGTGTGTGTGTGTGTGTGTGTGTGTGTGTGTGTGTGAAGGTGTGACAGCAGAGCCAGAAGAGGGAATTATTGAGTCCCTTGGAAGTGAAGATACAGGTAGCTGTAAGCTGCCTGACATGGGTGCTAGGAAATAAACTCAGTCCTCTGTAAAAGTAGCCAGGGTTCTTCACTAAGCCATCATTCAGCATTAAGTATTATTACCCTTAACAACGATTTTCGTTTGTGAGGATGAAAGCCAAACTCCAAATAGCTCGAAGTGTTCCTGACTTTATACATGCTAAGGTAAAACCCAGGCTTTGCCAAAAGTCCTGTTGAGTTGTGGAAAAAATGAGCCATGTCACTCTGATTTACCTTTTGATAGTGAAATTTCACATTACTTTTTCTTTACTTTATATTTGTGTATATGATGTGTTCAGAGTCTTAGTGCCACAGCCTCCCTGTAGACGTAGAAGACAGCTTTATCTATAGAGACTTCTTGCTTCCCACCTTGAGATTGTGACTCCCGTGTTTTGTGGTAACACCAGGCTTTCTCACTTGAAAACTTCTAGGGAATTCTCTGTGGCTCCTCCCAGATTGCCACTGGACTATTGAAATCTAATATGTACACTACTGTGCCAGGTTATTTTATGTGTTCTGGGGATTTGAACTTATGTCCTTCCAGTTACAGAGCAAGTTCTTTAATGAGTGAATTATCTCACCAGGCTGAGATTACTTCTAAATTCAAATTAATGCAGATGCTGTTAAGATTTCTACATTTAAACGTGAATATTCATCATCCACTGCCAGTGAAAAACACATTTTACTAATATTGACAATCTGCAGTTTGTGTGTCAAGTGTGAATTCAATCTTGATGTTTATTTTAGAAATAGACAACTACAGTGAGTGCATGAATACACCCATGAGTGTGATGGAAGAGAGTTGGTCTGGAATCTGATTTTCTGACAGGGCATTTTTGTTCAGAAGATGCTGAGGGGCTTGTGCTGAAGGGCAGCTGTAGCTGAGTCACTGTAAAGCTGCATTTGCACAGCCAGATCAGTGGTCTGATCTGTGGTGTAGTGAATGTAGGGAGAGTGTTGGTGAGGCAATGTGACTGAGTTCCTCATGACACCAGACTGTCACTGCCACTGCTTATTTTGCTTATTATTTCAAGGTATCAGTCCAATATGATGTACAGGGTATGAAGAAGAACTAGAAAGCAGTGGATGAAGATAGAATATGGGTTGTGGAATGATACCATCCCAGGACATGAATCCAGAAATTATTTTCTCCAAGAAGTCACTACCAACTACTTCTGAGCATCTTTAAGTAATATTATCATATTATGAACCAGTCACAGGATTGAGCCAGGTCTACTTTCATGCAAGTAAGCACAATACATAGCCTGTGAGAGACATTTAGTATTTTAACCATAACCCTGAGGCTGGAGAAATGCTTAAGGGGCTAAGAGTGTTTGCTTCGAGGAACAGAGTTCAGATTCAAGCATTCAGATAAAAAAGGTGAGTATCCCACAAATGGCTGTAACTTTAGCTACAAAGGATATAATACCATCTTTGGACCCAGGTGAGCATAGAGACATGCATCTCTGTACAAGCTTGTGCATGCACACATACATAAATAAAATATAAAAATAATGCTGAGGTGGCAACTTATTAGCTAGCATTTAGGGAAACTTGCCCACATATTGTATTGCTCTCTCCCTGGATCTGAATGTGCATATGAAGCATACATTTGGAGAAAGGTCCAAGAATGGCCATACATCAGCTCTTTATCCAAGAACTGTGTGGAAGTTTAAGACATATGTTTATATATGAGCCACCAACATATATATATGTTTCTATATATGAGTATAGAGAAAATGGCACATGAGGATTTGACAGAGGGGCTAAATTATGTTAACATTTCATTTCCTTTATTGATAATCAATATAATCACAGCTGTTATACTTCTGAGAAGGAAATAAAAGGGTATCCAAGAATAAGCCAAGCAAACTTCTGTCAATAGTGGACTTTGTGTGAGTTACCTTTAGACCTAGACATATCCAGATAATTCACACAAAAAGTGATGCTTGTGTAGACTAGAATGGTCAAGGAAGATTTTTCTGATGCATGTTCTTCATGTGTGCACAGCTGCACATGCATGTGCCACTGTTGCTAACATGTGTGCACATGCATGTGGAAACTAGAGATCAATGAAACTCTACCCACTTTCATTCCTTTCTTTTATTTTTCCTTTTTGAATAATTTCATTTTAGTTTTCACAGGTTTTCTACACCCATTTGAATGGGGCTAACTCACTACATGAGTTTAGTAGATGTCTCAAGCAATTGTAAATCATAGTGAAAGTCTTCAGTCTTCTCAGGTGCACTATATTTATTGATAATTCCTGACTATCTTGCTTTAGACAGCACAGTTTATCCAGCTTTACCTAGTGTTTGGGTAGCACATAAGCACCAAAGACATTTCTTTTTAAAATGTTCTTGACAGGAGTGGCCTCCACAATGCTTAAAATGACAACCTTCATGGTCTAGTCCTTTGGAATATGGCCTATATAGTTCATGCAAAGATTTTGCTGCACATGGCCATGGCCCTTTCTGGAGTGATCATTGTTTCATCTGATGGGTTATCTTGAAGCCAAGAAAAACAACAAACAATCAGACAGACAGACAAACAAACAAACAAACAACAACAACCCCCCACCCACTTTTCCCCACAGAGTCTCTCAAGTGGTCCAAGCCCATCAATTTGACGTGACCATCTGGTCATCAAGTTTCATGGTTTCACTTGTTTGCACTTCCCCAGTGCTGCAATTTCCAGTGTGCACTATTGTTCCTGGCTTTTTAATAGAATGTGAGTTCTAGGGTACTGAACTCAGGTCCTTACAATGTTATGGCAAACATTTTGCTGACTGAGCCATCTGCCCAGACTTCAGGCTTTCTAATGAGGCCCATTCTTCAGAGATATTCTTAATACCATTGATACAGGAGAACAGAATGGGGAGAGCTGAGATGGTGGAATCAGGAGACAGCTGTAGGACAGGGAAGCACCACTGATTTGGAGAAGAGGCTCAGAGAGGAGTCAGTTCGGATGTGGCCTACGTCAAATGAGCACAGAGTTTGGAACTTCCTGGGAGCTGGATAGAGAAGAGTGATTATAATTCTCTGAAACAGTCGCATAATGCGTGTCTTTAAATGTATTGGCTAAGTAGCAATGGGCACATCTGATCAATTCAAGAGTCCCCGAAGCCAAGGACTCTGGATCAGACACCGAAGCACATTACTGTGGATCTGGAATTTAAAGAGCTATTTAGAACATCAACTCTGATATTTTCTTTTTAATTTCACCTTCATTTTGAGCCATAAATCCAGCACTAATAAAGAGAATTGAATACCTTTGCTCTCTCAGGACGTCCTATAGAATTGCAGCAAATGGAATTTAATTTCTGCCTAAGTTGCCATCTAATGTCTTTTGAGACTCCCAAGTCATATTTCCGCTCCTCTGCACTTGATCTGACACAGTGACAACAGTATTTTCGAAAGCTGCTTTAGCTGCTCAGGGAAGAGCGTAATTGACCTGGCACTTCAGTGTTTTTTGAGTTTGAAGGATCAAAGAAGACAGATCACCAGACTGTCTATCTAGTAATCATGAAAGCAATGGCCAGGCCATTTAAATGTTCTTTCCTCTGTCAAGTTAGAGAGCACCATTGATTATCAAAGCTGACTTGGATCATATATTCATAGTCTTTCTTTGAACTTTCCAGACCCACAGGCTATGTCAGCTCTTAACTGTGACTGTTTTTCTTGTTAAAAGTGATGTGGTCCCTGTCCATGTAAGCACACGAGTGAGCCAGTGAGGAACTGTGTGACCCCCCTCAGCCCTTAATGTTAGAGAACTGAGTCCACTTATCAATGTTCATTATGCTTGGCCAGTGAGTGGCCCTCTGTTTATATTGTGGATTTGAATCCTGGTTCTTTTTATCTATTTTTACAAGGGGCTGATTGGACAGAACTGGGATGTAATGAGTCCTGCCCCAAAGAGAAGCAACTGGAGTTCCAAAACATTCTTTGTTTTCTATTTCAAATGAGAAATAGTGATCACAGAGAGCACATATTGGATTGGCCTACAAGAGAGTATTAGACATGTAGTCTATGTGGTAAGTCATGCTTACAGTGCATAAATAGGGAGAAAAATCTTAGTGTAGGATTCGGGATGGGTGGTGAGGTCAAGACCTATCTTTTTTCATCTACTCTTCCTCCCTCCCTCCCTCCCTCCATCCCTCCTTCCTTACTCCCCCCTCTTTCTTTCATTTTTGCATATGTGTGGATGTTTTTGTATATGAAAATGCATCTATGTGTGTATGTGTGTGCGCAGGCGTGAGTGTGTGTGTGTGTGTGTGTGTGTGTGTGTGTGTGTATTGTATGCAGAGGCCAGAAGACAATCTTGGGGATCATTTCTTAGGTGCTGTCCACATTTGGGGGGCCAACAGGTCTGAAGGTCATCAAGAAGGCTAGGTTGGCTGGTTAGTGAACTCCAAGATTTGACCTACCTCTGTCTATCCAGTGCCAAGATATTAACCACTATATGTAGCAGTTTTAAAATTAATGTAGATTCTGTGGATTGAAGTCAGGTGTTCTTGTGAGGCAAGTACTGTATTAATCAAACCATCTCCTTAGCCATTCCTTCATGTTATATTTGTTTACTTCCAGTGATGTAGTAGTAGTAGTAATAGTTGTTGTTGTTTGCATTTTTAAACCATATCTTCAGAGTCAGCCCTAGATCAATCATTACAGATGGCAACCAGGGAAACGAAGAACACAAGAGTCCTGAACTATGCTTAGCTCCATATCATCTCAATGCACCTTTTTACCTTTATTAGGCCATTCGACTCTTTATTTTCACAATTATAGTATAATGTGGGTTTTCTTCAGTAAGGAGAGAGTAATACAATCTAGAAAAGAATAAAGAATAACTAATCCATCATAATCCTGGTGGCCAGACATAGCTGCTGCACATCACCAAGTGCTCCAAGTGCTCTATGCAGCTCTTCTGATGGTGTTTCATCTGCTGTTCTCAAAGCACAGTTTTAATGGCTAGAAAGTATTTTGCTGAATCGTTGTGGAGTTATATAAATATGGCTAGCACTGAATAAAATAGATCTTTAAATTCTACATATAAAATTGTTGTGAAGCTTCAAGTGGTTACTGTGTAAACTGTAAGCAAATTTAAGTATGACAGGAATGTAAAACAGAAATGTGCTTAGAGTGGCCATATTCTTCTGTTAAGGATGTATGTATAGACTGGATGTACTGTTTATGCTCTCTGGAGACACAAATTACTTTATATTTGTTTCTTTTTTCCCCTTACAGTTATCCTTAACACCATTTTTATGGAAGAGAAAATTGATGTCCATGCAAATTTAGAACTGGATAATAGTAGTGGTCACAGGTTAGATTTTGAACTCAGCTCTAGGCATCTTCAGAGTTTATGTTCATATCATAAGCTTTCACTATCTCATGTAAGTCTATGTGCCATTAGGATAAGAAATGTGCTGGGGAGATGGCTCCATGGTAAAGTGCTTGTTGTATAAGGAAGAAGACCTGAGTTAGGCCTCTTAAGTCTGCATAAAAGGAAGACATGTACGGTAGACTGCTAACAACCACAGCCTGAGGAGCAGAGATGGGCAGATGGGTGGCCTGGCCTACTTATCCAGTTCCAGGTCAGTGAGAGATTCTAATTACAGAAAAAGTGCTGGACAGGCACTATGTTTATCTTTGGCCTCTGCATGAATGTGCACACAAGTACACATGTTCTCATAAACACGAAGACTAGCATGCACATATACATACCACACAAAACCGTCATGTATACATTAAAATATAGCCAACACAAGAAGACATGTTCAGGGTTGAGGTAGGAGATGAGGAAAACATACATTCTAAAGACATGGAGGCTAGCAGACTCAACTTCTGCATGCACAGGCACTTTTGAATACATGGTGGGTCTTATATTATCCTTTAGGGCAAGGAGCTTTAGACACGAGAGAAAAGGCTGAGAGTATCCTAAAGGAATGAAGCTTATTGGAGATGGGAGGAAAGAATGACTCCTAGGATTTCTGTCAGTTTTATTCTTGATTATTTATTGGTTTAGCTGGGTAGAGCCCCTGGCAACTTCTTCAGATTTTCCAAGCTAACTACTGAGTAATTTATCTTATGATCGGCCCATGCATCTAGGGAGATGAAGGCAGGCTGATGAAACCCACACAGACCTGTGGTTCTTATCTGAAACACTAATTTGGCTCTTTACAATGAGTCAGTTTCCATTTCACTTTTATAGTATTCAAATTGAAAAGATAGGACTATTTAGTTCTTGCAGTAACTTTGGAGGGATGTCAGGGCAAACATTGCCTGTTTTCATTCAATGCTTTTTTCCCAGACAGCACTTGGTTAAGGCCACAGTCAGGCCAAATACAGTTCCAGAAAACAGTAGAAGAAAATACAAGAATGAGGACTTATTGTGGATCTTAAGTGGTGTTTGTGGCAGAGTCCTCGCTGCTGTTTGTGGGGTTACCGTTACATAGAGAATGCAAGGTGAAGTTTAGCAGAGGTTACACTTTGAACATATTCTTTCCTCCCTTGGGATCCAGAAGGCTTTCACAGACTATTTTTTATAAAATCTCCAATGTGTTAATGAGGATGACCCAAATTTTAGGTCCCTGGTAATTGGCACATGTGGGATTCATTTTGTGAAGCAAGCCATTGAAGCTCTGCATAAAGTAGTGGAAATCAAACATTAAACTGTTGGTGTCAAACACATAGCACAAGGAATATTCAGAATTAGGGTTCTGTAGTGCATACAACCTGCCCTGTAGAAAGGGTTCACAGATGCTGGAGTCTCTTAAAGATGGAGCTAAAGAAAATGATTGCTTGTGCCACTCATTTTCCAAATGCTGCTCTAATTCTAACTCCTGTGATTTTATGATTTACCTAACTTCTCTGTACCTCCTTTTCCATATTTATAAATAGATTTATTCATAATACTGTCACTGTAGGTTTCTTTTGTCAATTGGCTATCTCAATACAAATACATTTTATACAATAATGGCTGATACCAAATGGCTTTTACATATTTAGTATTATTATTTGCATTAATACTTTATATAGAAAAGTTTTTATTGTCTCATATCTTTAAAATGTGAGCTTCTGGAACAAAGAAAGGGCATCTCAATTTTCTTAGTAATCTTTGTAGTTTCTAGCATAATAATTACAAATATATTTGTATAATGTGCTTTGTATATGTAAAATTATGGATAGCACATATGTATATCTATAGATATCATATGAACTCATATAACATGATTTAAAATTTTTCTTGGTAAATTAAATATACCTATGTAAACTTTATACATGGAAGGAAATTTATCATTGAATATGAGGTCCTGTTTGAAGAGAATATGCTCAATTTACTTCAGACTGATCTGGTGGGACTTTGTGGTATTTGTGCCCAAGCCTGAGGGAAAATGAGTTTTTAATGCTTGCTCATTTGGAGAAAAGAATGCTCTTGTAGTTGGTAAATGGCCCAATAACACTGGGACACACAGGAGTCGTAAACATTCAAGAGTTTAAATAAAGACAACTTGCTGTCTTTTCTGAGCTATTGGGGCTTTTCTTATAGAGAAGACACATACATGACGGGGAAACCTATAAGTAACAAAAGGAAACATTTATGTTCTTAGAAACAGACATAACAAGATGGAGGGCTCAGATGAAGCAACAGGAAGAATTAATGCAGGTTAGATAACAAACAAACGTTACTACACACATGCTGCAGCAATAAGATGTAACATGATGCTTATTGCTATGTTATTATGTGTTAATTTCAGTCTAACATTTGGGTGTACCTCAACTGTTTTAGTGACACTTTTACAGTATGAACAGGTTGCAGAATCCCTCTTTAGGTCTTAGATAGTAGGATAAAGAACTCAGCTATTAAAAACAATGACTTTATAAAAATCTTACGCAAATGGATGAAACTAGAAAATATCCTGAGTGAGGTAACCCAGTCACAAAAGAACACACATGGTATGCACTCACTGAAAAGTGGATACTAACCCCAAATCTCAGAATACCCAAAATATAACTCACAGACCATATGAAGCTCAAGAAAAAAAAGTTCAAAATGTGGATGTTTCATTCCTTCTTAAAAGGAGGAACAAAATACTCATGGAATGTAGAGTGTGGGAGGGACTTTGGAGGAAGAAGGGGGAAAAGGGAGCAGCTATGGGAGGAGATGGATGGTATACAGATGATCAGGAATTTGACCAGAGTTGTGCAGCAATGGGGAATGGGGAACTAGGGTTAGCCGTGAGCAAGTCCCAGATGCCAGGAAAGCAAGAGAATCCCAGGACCCCAAAATGATGATATTAACTGAAATGCCCAACAAAGGGAAGGGAGAACCTGTAGAGACCATATCCAGAGGTTAGGCAAGGCCCCTGATTTGGGGATGGGGCCATCATCTCTAAATTTGTAACTCAGAATGGCTCCTGTCTAAAGGAAATATGGGGACAAAGTGTGAAACAGAGACTGAAGGAAAGGCCATCCAGAAAGTGCCCCACCTGGGGATCTATTTCATATACAGACACCAAACCCAGACACTATTGCAGATGCCAAGAAGTGCTTGCTGACTGGAGTCTAATATAGCTGTCTGCAGAGAGGCTCTGCCAGAGCCTGACACATACAGAGGCAGGTGTTCACACCCAACCATTGCACTGAGCACAGGGAACTCAGTGGAGAATTTAGAAAAAGAACTGAAAAAGCCGAAGGGGTTTGCAACCACATAGGAATAACAATATCAGGGACTAAACCACCAACCAAACAGTACACATGGAAATACCCATGGCTCCAGCTGCATATGTAGCAGAGGATGGCATTGTCTGGCATCAATAGGAGGAGAGGCCCTTGGTCCTATGAAGGATCAATTCTCCAGTGGAGGGGAGAGCCAGGGCTGTGAGGAGGGAGCAGGTGGAATGGAGGGAAGCACTCTCAGAGAAGCAGGGGTTGGGGATGATGAGATGGGGGTTCCAGAGAGGAAACTGGGAAAGGGGATAACATTGGAAGTATAAATACACAAATTATCCAATAAAATAAGAACTCAGCATTGTGTTAAGTAAAGATAGCACTCTATCAAGTATCATTGACTTTTTCTCCTCTTCTCTTCATTTGATTATTAAAACTGTTCCCATCCTTTTTCTTCCCAGTCCATTCTCAACTGCTTTCATTCATACTAAAATTTTATTGAATTTCTGTAGTACAGGCCTAAGGTACATCCAATTAATTTTTCTTTAATCAACAACAACAAAAACAAAACCAAAGACTCAGAAAGGCAGTCACTTGTTCACAATCCTGCTTTGAGTTGTTCAGGATAATATTGAAAAACGGATCTACGTTGTCCCCACTTTTGTATTTATAGTGGTGGCTAAGAAGTTTAGAGCATTAATTATTGTGAATGTCCCAGGATCCAGTGATTCTCATGGCCCTTTCAGATGATCTCAATGGCCTTTGCATACTAATCCTGCCTCCTCGTTGTACATGTCTATGTGCTGAATAATGCCCTGAATTCATGGATAGTGATTAACTGTACCATTAAGAGGGTGCAACAAATGAAAGCTGACATGCAAATACTAAGGATTCTGCACGTGTACATTCTTGTGCTTCTGGGTACTGCTATGGCGGGTGTGAATCCTTTGCCCTGCTCTGGCTTCTAATGTTTGTGCTTCCTCAGCCAGTAGATGACAAAACCAGTGTTTTTCACAGAACACTAAGGCCACCAATGAAAGAAAGCCTAGTTAGCACATCATCTCTCTCAAGTTTGTAAACCTGACTTTTGTGTATTTAAACTCATTATTATATTCTCACAGCGACACCTATAACGTATGAGTTTTGTCTCTGGAAATTCAAACTTTCATGAAGATTTCCTGAATGGGTCAACTGGATATCCTTGCTTCTTTATTCACCATAGGGCACTTGGCCACTATTCATAAATATCTGGTGTTGACAGAATTATGTTAGGCTGACTTTTCTTTGTTGAGTAGTGTGTAATAATAATTGTGGAGTATAGCCTGATACTGGTACATATGTTTCTGAACAGTGACTGGATTGGGAGATTTCCATTCTTTGGAAGCAGTTCATGATTTTTTGTATTTGAAAGCTTGGGGTTCCATTGTTCTACTCAAATAAGCAAGAGGCCACTGTAAATTGTGGTGACCTTTTGTATGGATGAACACTGGAATTCATTCCTTTTCTTACCTCTGTTTAGTACCAATAATCCAATCTCTTTGTATCCCTATATCCATCATCTTTCCTCTGGATTCAGATACACATCATTCACTTCCATATACAAGAAGCAACATGTGGTATTTGTCTGTGTTGGATTCTTTCACTTAACACTATTTTCCAGTTCTAAATACTTAGCTGCAAATAACAGGATTTTATATAACAGTGATACCATGTATATACATATATATGTATAATTGCATATTATTAAACATATTAAAATATACACATATAAGTACATATTATATACATGATTACACACATGTATATTAAATTATAATATAACTATAATATAAAAATGTATAGTAAATTTTCAGTATTAACTCTTTATTGGTGACATAATTATTTCCTGACTTTTGAGGCTAACACTGCAATAAATATGGGATTATAGGTATCTTTGAAAATTTTTTGACCTCATAGAGAAATTTACAGTCTCAAGAAAAAATTGTCCACATGACTAACATGTTACATGTCCACAATTCTGAATATACATTCACACTAATAGGCCATATGTTGTGATATTTCAGATAAAACATTTAAAATTTCATATAAAATTTCCATTAGATTGATTGAGGGGCCCTAAATGTTTGCTTGTAAAATACAGAAATTGCATGATTTATGATCAAGCCTTCAAGTCAAGCTAACTAATAACATCTAGACTTATACAAATGTGACTGTATGACACTTAGTACCAATAGACTACCTCCTATCTAAGCCCTTACTTAAGCTAATTACACCCATAGCCATCATAGCCATCCCGAGATCCAATCTATTGTAAATCCCCCCCCTCTCACCCCTCTTTTAATTGAACAACTTCATTTTTAAAAACAGAGATAAATGTACAGATTTTAAAAGCATTTTTGCATAAAAGTAAATAAATGCATTTTTGTCAGTACTTGATTTTTTAAAGGTTTGATAGTATGCATTAAAATTTTACTAGTTACAATGAGCATAAAGTACATGTAAAATAGGATGTAACCTGGAAAAAGTCAAAGTTTTCTTGGTGTTTAAAGATTAAGCATACTGATTTTCCATTTTTTTTTGGACTTTGTTTTTTTTTTTTTTTTGAACTTCATATAGTCTGTGAGTTGTTTCTGGGGTGAGCTTTCTGGGGTTAGTATCCAATTATCAGTGACTGCATATTATGTTTGTTCTTTTGTGACTGGGTTACCTCACTCAGGATGATATTCTCTAGATGCATCCATTTTCTTAAGAATTTGTTTAAGTCATTGTTTCTGGTGGCAGAGTAGTATTCCATTGTGTAAATGTACCACAATTTTTGTATCCATTCATCTACTGAAGGACATCTGGGTTCTTTCCAGTTTCTGGCCATTATAAATAGGGATTCTATGAACATGGTGGTACATGTGTCTTTATTGTATGTTGGAGCATCTGTGGGGTATATGCCCAGAAGTGGAAGAATTGGGTCTTCAGGTAGAATTATGTCCAATTTTCTGAGGAATTGCCAGACTAATTTTCAGAGTGGTTGTACCAGTTTACAACCCCACCAACAGTGGAGAAGTGTTCCTCTTTCTCTGCATCCTTGCCAGCATCTGCTGTCATCTGAATATTTGATCTTAGCCATTCTGACTGGTGTGAGGTGGAATCTCAGGGTTGTTTTGATTTGCATTTCCCTGATGGCTAATGATGTTGAGCACTTCCTTAGATGCTTTTCAGCCATGCGATATTCTTCAATTGAGAAATTTTTGTTTAGCTCTGTACCCCATTTTTAATAGGGTTGTTTGATTCTCTGGTGTCTAACTTCTTGAGCTCTTTGTATACCTTGGCTATAAGGGCTCTATCAGATGTGGTGTAGGTAAAGATCTTTTCCCATTCTGTTGGCTGCCATTTTGTTTTCTTGACAGTGTCCTTAGCCTTATAGAAACTTTGCAATCTCACTGGGTCCCATTTGTAGATATTTGACCTTAGAGCACTAGCCATTGGCATTCTGTTCAGGAAATTTTATCCTGTGCCTATGTGTTCTAAGGTTTTCCCTACTTTCTTTTCTAATAGTTTCAGTGTACCTGGTTTAATGTGGGGATCTTTGATCCACTTGCAATTGATCTTTGTACAAAAAGATAAGAAAGGGTCTATTTTCATTCTTCTGCATGCTGAGTGCCAGTTGGACCAACATCATTTGTTGAAGAGACTGTCCTTTTTCCATTGAATTTTACAGCTCCTTTGTCAAAAATCAGGTGACCATATATGTGAGGGCTCATTTCTGGATCTTCTATTCTATTCCATTGATCCACGTTCCATCTGTACCAGTACCATGCAGTTTTTAACACAATTGCCTTATAATACAGGTTGAGATCAGGAATGGTGATTCCTGCAGAAGTTTTCTTGTTGTTGAAGGTAGATTTCACTATTCTACGTCTTTTGTTATTCCAGATGAAATTGCACATTGCTCTTTCCAACTCTATAAATAATTGGGTTGGAATTTTGATGGGGATTGCATTGAATGTGTAGATTGCTTTTGGTAAGATGGCCATTTTTACAATGTCGGTCCTCCCAATCCATGAGCATGGGAGATATTTGAATTTTCTGAGATCTTCCTCGTTTACTTTCTTCAGAAATTTGAAGTTCTTATCATATAGTTCCTTCACTTGCTTAGTTAGAGGCACACCAAAGTATTTCATATTGTTTGTGACTATTGTGAAGGGTATCTTTTCCATAATTTCTTTCTCTGTATGTTTGTCCTTTGAATAGAGGAAGGCTACTGATTTGTTTGAGTTAATTTTATATCCAGCCATTTTGCTGAACTTGTTTATCAGCTATAGAACTTCTGTGGTGGAAATTTTTGGGTCACTTATGTACACTATCATGTCATCTGTAAACTGTGATATTTTTACTTCTTCCTTTCCATTTTGTATCCCTTTATTATTTATTCTTTATTGGGGATATAATAATTTCCTGACTTTTGAGGCTAACACTGCAATAAATATAGGATTATAGGCATCTTTTAAATTTAAATTTTATTTATTTTAGCTATATGGTAGAATAACACTGTAGTTCTGTTTTTAGTTAGCTTCTTTTTATTCTTCATACTGTTTTTCTATATGATTTTACCAAGTACCATCCTCTCCAATAGTATGTGAGAACCTTCATTTCTCTGTATCCTCACCAGACATATTCTCAACACTGATTTAAATGAATTGTTTCTTACTGTTGTTTTGTTTTGCATTTGCTAACAGCAAGGCAAGCATTTTTCATATATTAATCACTAATTTTTATTTTTTTCTTTTAGAAGGAATCTCTTCAAATCATTTGCTCATTTAGTAGTTAAATTATTGGTGGGTAAATGAGTAAAAGTGTAATTGGTAGTAAAATTATTAAGACCCTAAAAGTTTTAACAATGGAATACTCCTCAGCCACCAGAAACAATGACTTAACCAAATTCTTAAGAAAATGGCTGCATCTAGAGAATATCATCCTGAGTGAGATAACCCAGTCACAAAAGAACAGACATAATATGCAGTCACTGATAGTGGGATGCTAACCCCAGAGGCTTGCACTGCCCCAAAAACAACTCACAGACAGTGTGAAGTTCAAGAAAACAAAACAAAACAAAACAAAACAAAATGTCATGCTCAATCCTTACACACCAAGAACACATTGACAAATTCTGGGTTACACCCTGTATTACATATACTTTTTGCTCACTGTAAAAAAAATTGTATTGATTGATATTTTCTACAACATTCTTTTCTTTCTGTTAAACTCTTTAAAATGTTTTTCTAAAGTCTTGGACAACCAGGGGACTATTGCCTGCAAATTTTTCACTGCCTTATTTACCATGTGGAAAGAGTTTGTTTAAATTCTGTGTACTAGAAACACCGTGCTTCTCCTTTAGATGTTTTGTGTACTATTGTTCTTTCTAGGAAACCCCATTGTGGTTTTTATTGTTTCTATGTGCCCTTTTACCAATAAAAGACAGTCTATGAAAGAAAAAAAAAGAAAGTCACTGAGACAAACAGGGTCTGAAAATGGGAAATTATTTATTTTAATGACTTTATGAAATTAACTGGTTCATATTTTATTTGCAAGTTTATTTTAATAAAGTAACTTTATTTAATAAATAAAAACTGGCTCCCTGCTGTTAAGTTCAGAGTCTGTTTTATATTTCAGGTGAGAATCCCCTTCTGATGAATAGTTTGCAGATACTTCAGTCTTTAGCTCTCTCCTAACTCTACTGATTTAGCTGTGCAATACCATTTGTCAACTTTATCTTTGTTGTCTGTGCTTTTGTGGCTTTATGAAAAAAATTATTGCTTATCCTGGCATCTTCAAGCATGTCCCTCATATTTTCTTCTGGAGTTTAACAGTTTCAATCTTAAATGCTGGTGCTTGATCCATGCCTGTGTTAGATGAGAAACAGGGCAAAGGTCACTCTTCCATATCTGATATTCTGCCTTCCCGATACAATATTAAAGAGACAGGGCTTTTGTGCTTCCAATATGAGACTTAGGGTGCCTTGTTCTAGTCACAGGTACTATGCCATTTATGTTTTTATTGACATTGTACTGAAACAGCAATAAATGTGGTCTTTCAACCAATACACATTTGTCCACTTATTACCATAAAAGTTGTTTTCAATCAGTGTCTTGCAATTTTAAATCGTTGGTTAAATTTGTTCCTAAGTAATTTATATTTTAGTAGGTATTAGAAACAGAATTAGTCGTTCTGGTTCAGAGAGAAAGCCTGGTCACAGCCATCAGGACTTAGGGCCTGCCAGAGGAATGCTAAGTACCCAGAAGAGCCCCAGAAGCACTTTCCCATCTCAGCCCACGGGTGAGCAACAACTCTTACTCCCCCTGCCCCCCCACTGATGATCCAGGGAGAGAGCACCAAGAACACTCAGGGTGCAGGTAGCCAGGTGCTCTCTGGGAATGGTCTGTTCCGGTCCAGAGAGAGAGGCAGGTCACTGTCTCAAGACTCAGGACCTGTCCGCAGACTGCTGAGTACACAGAATCGCCTCAGAAGTGCTCTCCCACCTGAGCCCACAAAGACAGAGCTGGGTGAAGACTGTCCCTGTCTGACCCAGAGCTGAACTACTGGGAGGAGTAGTCTCCCTCCTGACTGGGAGAAGTAGTCTCCCTCCTGAGCCCTTTTTTCAGACCCACAGAAGAGACAAGCTCCAGTCAGAGACAACAAAATCATCTAACATTACAGATAACAAGATGGCAAGAGGCAAGAACCTAAACAATAGAAACCAAGACACTCCAGCAAAATCAGAACCAAGTTCTCCCACTACAGCAAGTAGTGGATGTCCCAACACTCCAGAAAAAGAAGATATGGACTTAAAATCAAACTTCATGATTATGATGGAGGTACCTGAGGTACCTTAAAAAATTCCAGGAGAACCAGGAGAACACACATAAAGAAGTAGAAGCTCTTAAAGAAAAATAGAAAAGCCATGCAAAGAACTACAGGAAAACACAAGCAAACTGGGGAAGTAATTGAAAATTGAAATAGAAACAATAAAGAAATCACAAAATGAGACAATTCTGGAGTTAGAAAAACCTAAAAAAGAAACCAGGAGTCATACATGCAAGCATCACCAGCAGAGAGAGGATTTCAGGGGCAGAAGACAACATAGAAAACATTGAAACAACAGTTAGAGAAAATGCAAAAATCAAAAAGCTCCTAACCCCAAAATCAAGATTATCCAGAACACAATGAAAAGCAAAACCTAATGATAAGAGGGGTAGAAGAGAGCAAAGATTCCCAACTAAAAGGCAGAGTAAATTTCTTCAACAAAACCATAGAAGAAAACTTCCCTAATGTTAAGAATGATAAGACCATGAACACCATGAACATACAAAAAGCCCACAGAACTCCAAATATATTGGACCAGAAAAGAAACTCTTCCTGACACGTAATAGTCAAAACACTGAATGTTCAAAACAAATAAAGATTACTAAAAGCAGTAAGGGAAAAAGGACAAATAACATATAAAGGCAGACCAATCAGAATTATACCAGACTTCTCAACAGAGACTATGAATGCTAGAAGATCCTGGAGAGACATCATACAGACCCTAAAAGAATACAAATGTCAGCCCTGGTTACTATATCCAGAAAACTCTCAATTACCATATGGGGAGACCAAGATATTTCAGGACAAAGCCAAATTTACATATATATGTCCACAAACCCAGGAGTATGAAGAATAATAGATGGAAAAAAAAAACCCAACACAAGGAGAAAAACTACATATTAGAAAAAAAATCTTCCTGCAACCAAACCAAAAATAAGAAAAGCACACAAACATAAGTCTACCTCTAAAAACAAAAATAACAGGAAACAACAATCACTATTTCTTAATATCTGTTAATATAAATGGACTCAATTCCCTAATAAAGAGACATAGGCTATCAGACTGGGGACATAAACAGAATCCAGCATTTTGTTGCATACAGGAAACTCAGCTCAGAGACAAAGACAGACACTATCTCAGAATAAAAGGCTGGCAAAAAACTTTCCCAGAAAACAGCCCCAAGAAAAAAGCTGTAGTAGCCATTCTAATATTGAATAAAGTAGATTTTTAACCAAAAGTTGTCAAAAAAGAAAAGATACTATTTATTCAACACAGGAAAAATCTATCAAGAGGACCTCTCTACCCAAAACATCTGTGCTCAAAATACAAGAGCACACACATTCAAAATAGAAATGCTACTGAAGCTCAAAACATATCTTGCACCATACACAATGATAATGGGTGACTTCACCACTCCACTCTCATCAATGGACAGATCTTGGAAGCAGAAACTGAATAGAGGCACAGTGAAACTAGCAGAGGTTATGAACCAATTGGATTTAACAGTCATCTATAGAATACTTCATAATAAAACAAAAGAATATACCTTCTTCTCAGTACCTCATGGTACCTTCTTTAATATTCACCATATATTCTGTCACAAAAGAGTCTTCAGCAGATAGAAAGAGATCAAAATACTCACAAACATCCTCCCAGGTCACCATGGACTAAGGCTGGTCTTTAATAACAACAAATAAAAAACCCACATACACATGAAAGCTGAACAATGACTCAATGATAACATGGTCAAGGAAGACATAAAGAAAGATATCAAGTAGTTTTTAGAATTTGATGAAAATGAAGGCTCAAGATACCCAAACTTATGTGATGCAATGAAAGCAGTGCTAAGAGGAAAACTTATAAATCTGAGCACCTCCAAAAAGAAACTGGAGAGAACATACACTAACAACTTGACAGCACAACTGAATGGTATAGAACAAAAAGATGCAGACACACTCAAGAGAATCACACCAAGATGACAGGAAATAACCAAACTCAGAGCTGAAATCAACCAAGTAGAAACAAAAAGATTTCTACAAAGAATCAACAAAACCAGGACTTAGATCTTTCAGAAAATCATCAAGATCAATAAACTCTTAGCCAGCCTAACCAGAGGACGCAGAGAGAGTATCCAAATTAAAAAAAATCTGAAATGAAAGAGGAGACATAAAAATAAAAACTGAGGAAATTCAAGAAATCATAAGATCCTACTACAAAAGCCTATACTAAACAAAGCTAGAAAATATAGAGGAAATTGACAATTTTCTAGACAGATACCAGGTACCAAAGTTAAATCAGTTTCAGATAAACTATCTAAACAGCCCTCTAACCTCTAAAGAAATAGAAGCAGTCATCAACAGCCTCACAAAAAAAAAAAAAAAAAAAAAAAAAAAAAAAAAAAAAAAAAAAAAAAACGAGGACCAGGTGGGTTCAGTGCAGAATTCTATCAGACTTTCATAGAAGACTAATACCAATACTTTCTAAACTATAACACAAAATAAAAACAGAAGAATCACTACCAAAATCATTCTTTAAAGCCACAATTTTGCTCATACGTAAGTCACACAAAGACCCTACAATGAGAAAGAGATCTTCAGACCAATGTTTTTCATGAATATCAATGCAAATACTCAATAAATTTCTGGCAAACTGTATCCAAACTGAATCCATTAAGATGATCATTCACCATGATCAGGTAGGCGTCATCCCTGGGATTCAGGGATAATTCAATATATGGAAATCCATATGTAAACATAATCTACTATGTAAACAAACTCAAAGATAAAAACCACAAGATCATATCACCAGATGCTGAGAAAGCATTTGACAAAATTCAATACCTCTTTATGTTAAAAGTCTTGGAAAGAGCAAGAATTTAAGGCCCATACCTAAACATAGTAAAAGCAATATACAGCAAACCAATAGCCAATATCAAAATAAACAGTGAGAAACATAAAACAATCCCACTAAAATCAGGGACTAGATAAGGCTGTTCACTCTCCCCCTACCTATTCAATATAGTACTGCAAGTCCTTGCCAGAGCAATTAGACAACAAAAAGAAGTCAAAGGGATAGAGATCGAAAGGGAAGAATTCAAAATGTCACTATTTGCAGATGACATGATAATATAGTTAAGTAACCCCAAAAATTCCACCAGAGAACTTTTACAGCTGATAAACAACTTCAGTAAAGTGGCTGGATATAAAATAAACCAAAACAAATTAGTAGTCTTCCTCTACTCAATGGATAAACATGCTGAGAAAGAAATTAGGAAAAGACAACCTTCACAATAGTCACAAACAATATGAAATAATTTAGTGTTATCCTAACAAAGCAATTGAAAGATTGTATGAGAAGAACTTCAAATCTCTGAAGAAGGAAATTGAAGAAGATCTCAGGAGATGGAAAGTTCTCCCATGCTTATGAATTGTAAAGGTCAATATTGTAAAAATAGCCATCTTGCTGAATGCAATCTATGAATTTAATGCCATCTGCATCCAATTCCAATTCCATTCTTCATAAAGTTGGAAAGAGCAATTTGCAAATTTATTTGGAATAAGAATTAACCTAGGATAGCAAAAACTATTCTCAACAATAAAAAAACTTCTGGGTTATTCATCATCTTCCACCTCATGCTATATTACAGATCAATCATGATAAAAACTGCATGGTATTGTTACAGAGATAGGCAGGTAGATCAATGGAACAGAATAGAAGACCCAGAAATGAGCCCACACACTTATGGTCACTTGATCTTTGACAAAGATGCTAAAAACATTCAATGGAAAAATGACAGCCTCTTCAACAAATGATGTTGGTTCAACTGGCAGTCAGCATGCAGAAGAGTGAAAATTGATCCATTCTTATCTACTTGTACAAAGGTCAAGTCCAGTGGATCAAAGAACCTCCACATAAAACAAGGTATATTTAATCAATTAGAAAAGAAATTGTGAAGAGCTTAAAACACATAGGTACAGGGAAATTTTCCTGAACAGAACACCAATGGCTTATGCTCTAAGATCAAAAATTGACAATGGGGCCAAATGAAATTGCAAAGTTTCTGTAAGGCTAAGGACACTCTTACGAAGACACAATGGCAACCAACAGAATGAGAAAGGATCTTCACCAATCCTTCATCTGATAGAGTGCCAATATCCAATATATACAACTACTCAAGAAGTTAGACTCCAGAGAATCAAATAATCCTATTAAGAATGGGGTACAGAGCTAAACAAATAATTCTCAACCAAGGAATATCGAATGACTGAGAAGTACCTTAAGAAACACTCAACATCACTACTCATTAAGGAAATGTAGATCAAAACAACCCTGAGATTCCACCTCACACCAATCAGAATGGCTAAGATAAAAAAAAAAAAACTCAGGCAACAACAGATGCTGGTGAAGATGTGGAGAAAGAGGAACACTCCTCCATTGTGGGTGGGATTGTAAGCTGGTACAACCACTCTAGATATCATTCTGGTGGTTCATCCAAAAATTGGACATAGAAGTACATGAAGATACAGCTATTTCACTCATGGACATATACCCAAAATTTGCTCCAACATATAACAAGGCCACATACTCCACCATGTTCATAGCAGCCTTATCTATAATCACCAGAAGCTAGAATGAACATATATGTCATTCAATAGAGGAACGGATTCAGAAATTGTGGTACATTTACACAATGGAGTACTATTCAGCTATTAAAAAGAATGACTTTATGAAATTCCTAGGCAAATGCATGGATCTAGAAACTATTATCCTGAGTGAGGTAACTCAGTCACTAAAGAATGCACATGATACAGACTCACCGATAAGTAGATACTAGCCCCCCAAATCTCTCAATACTCAAGAAACAATTCACAGACCTTATGAAGCCCAAAGAGAATGAAGGCCAAAATGGAGATTCCTCAGTCCTTCTTAGAAGGGAGAATGAAACACTCACAGGAGAAAATAGAAAGTCAAATTGAGGAGCATGGATTGTAGAAAAGATCAGAGACTGCCTCACCTAGGGATCCACTCCATATGCAGTCACCAAACCCAAGCACTATTGCTGATGCCAAGAAGTACTTACTGGCATTCCCTTATACTGGGAAAAAGCGTCTTCACTGAACCACTGATTGGTGTTTTAGTACCTGGGAGCTCTGGAGGTTTTTTTTTTTTTTTTTTTTTTTTTTTTAATATTGTTCTTAAAGCCATAAGAGGTCATCAGACCCACAGGAGATATAATTGTGAGCTGCAGGATATAAAGGAGGAAGTCAAATACAGTCACTATACTACAGCCATATGTTCTTTGAAACAGCTGAGCCATCTCTCTAGTCCCTTTGTTATTATATCATTACACTATATTATGTTATTCTATCCTTCACGGTTTTAGTATCAGGGTAATGATAACCCCAGAATGAGTTTGAGTGTCTCCATGTTTTTATTCAATCATTTTTTTTTCTGTTTTAAAGTTTTTTGTTTTATTATATATAAACATGTGTTTGATCCTGGGTTTCAGCACCACTTGTTGCGCGCCCCACTTCCCGCCGGCAGGAAAAAGCGTGCAATAGGATTCTTCTGCGAACAACCTTTATTGTATGTTGAAGAGGAAGACACCGGGCAGGAAAAGACACCCTAATTTATACCCCCCAAGGGTGGTGTGTCGCTGTGTGATTGGCTGCCCGCCAGTGGTCTGATCATGACGCCCCGGGATGGGCGGTGACTTGGCTTTCACCACTCTTTGCACATGTGCCCAGTGGTTATTTACCACACTTTAGCTGATTCATGGTACCTGAAACCAGCACCATCTTGTAAGGCGCAGCCTTCGGCCCTCAACATTTCCCCTTTTTGTTTTACTAGAACAAGGCTGGTCTAGGCCTCTGTAGTTATGTCTATCTGCTGTGGCTCCTGTCTTAGGTCATTCCTTCAATGTCACAGCCTTATCCGTCATAGGGTGACCCTATCGCCACTGGGCCCTGTGTCTTAGATTGGTCTGCGCATGAGGAAAGTTGCCCGTCTCTGGATACCACAGTGCTGTGCGACAACAACTGCTAAATGGCCTAGGGCGAACTCTACAAAAGAGGCCAGCCAAAAAATGAATTAGTGGGGAAGTCATGATCACCCTATCACGTGCAATGAGGAAACCTCAGCGATGTGCAAGGGCTGATCAATGACTGCTGAGTCTCTTTCGTCCCAGTGCAATGGATCTATAAATCCATTGGGGTGCAAGAGCAGAGAACTCAGAAGCTGACTAATTCTTGAGCATAGATAACCAAATTTTAGGGGAGGCCCCTTGTTCAATGGCCACAAGTGCTTGAGTGATAACTACCTTGTCACGTTTCTGTTGAGACCAGAGTCTGCAAACCAACCACAGCAAGAACACCAACCCACAGCAAAATATTGCACAAAAAAACCCACCCCCACCCATTCCTTAAAATAGGAGAAAATCGAAGAGATCCAGGTGGAGAGGCCTTCTGTCAAAGACAGGTCCACTCGTGTTGAGTTGATAGCCAACACTGCTGCCCTCAAAGCCTCGAGAGTCTCGTCAAATCCTGCTGACCAATTTTCTGCAAGGTACAATCTAGACAGATTAGCTGATTGGGTAAAATTTTCATATTTTACGCTGGTAATGCCAAGTGCCCCCAATTTTCTCTCACATCCCAATTGGCCCAATTGAAAGAGAAAATCTAATCTTTCCTCTACCAGGTCGAGGCGTTAGTTAACAATCATTAATCCGCCCTTTAACTGGGCACTAGCAGAGGTATGAAAATCAACAGCATCTGCCACTGCGGCTGACAATTGATTTAAGGCTGTGCCTGTTAAAGCTCATTGATAGTTTGCACCGTTCGTACTGATGTTGAGAGTGCAAGAGCCGAGGCTGTAACCAAGACAGCCACCGCAGCTGTGACAATCAAGCCGACAATGACGGCAGAAATCCTGAAATTTCTCCTTTTTCTAAACAAACTTAAGCTACTGGGGGCATCCACCAGAACAGAAATAAACAGTTTTTATATTTGAAGAAAAATTAAAGAGGCCATTAACTGCCCAACGTACTCCCCGAGATTGACAGCCAGTCTAAGGATGCAGGGCTGAATCTCTTTTTCTTATACAAAAATGTGACCACTTAGGTTGGGCTGGAATAAACAAATTACCCTTTGGCTGGGAAATAGGCCAGCGACCAGCAATCCAGGTGGCATTAGCCTATCCAGGATTTTTGTATAATTAGCAGTGACTCTATAAGTTTGGACTGACTCTGCCAACTCTTTAACTTGCTTGTGTTCGGGGTGATAACTGCTGATGTTGTTATTCTCCTCAAACACCGGAAACATTTGCCTGATGGTATGGCATGTCTCCGGAGTACAAAAGAACTCGTACTTCCTCTCTGGGTAAAGCGGAAGAGCAGAGGCGGCAGCTGCTTTAAGAGCTTCCGGTTGTACTACAGGAGTCCATCGTCCGGGCTGAAACCGCTCC
Source organism: Micromys minutus (assembly GCF_963924665.1). NCBI lineage: Eukaryota > Metazoa > Chordata > Mammalia > Rodentia > Muridae > Micromys > Micromys minutus. The sequence continues at coordinate 23,556,781 of NC_137984.1, forward strand.
ACCTCACATTCTGCTGCCTCCTCCTCTAAATCTTTCTCCCCAAATTCAATTAATTCATCCACTAACTCTTCTTCTGCCAACTCTAAAGCTTTTTGCTCTTTTAGCGGATACAAAGTATCCTCTCCGGGAAACTTGCACTCTGTTTCCCGGGACGAGATCCTTTCTTCTCTCAGCGGTTTTTCGGCCATATCTCTGTTTCTGACTTGTTTTGAACGTGTCTCTCGGAGACTACCTCTTTTAATTTTTTATGCCATCTCTCCGTTTCTGACTTGTTTTGAACATGTCTCTCGGAGACTACCTCTTTTAATTTTTTCTTTCACGCTCCCTATTTCATTCCACTCCGTTCCTGACCCACCCTCTTGGTGCTGTGTGATAACTTTCTGTCTAGCTAACTTCCAAAACAGTAACGTTACAACAGTTACTACAAATGCAAGCATTAACCCTTCTACTTCCAGAGAAAATCCAAGAAGAGACATGCCTAAGTTTTTGGCACGCTCTTTTGGCACCCCGTAAATTCCAAAGAGAGACATGTCTCTCGGAGCTTACCATTGACCTTTTCGCAGTTCTGAATCCACTTCAGCGAACTGAAGGGTTCCCTTGGCGCTCCCGGGTTCTTCACCAGTTGTTTGATCCCGGGTTTCAGCACCACTTGCTGCACGCCCCACTTCCCGCCGGCAGGAAAAAGCGTGCAACAACAGGATTCTTCTGCGAACAACCTTTATTGTATGTTGAAGAGGAAGACACCGGGCAGGAAAAGGCACCCTAATTTATACCCCCCAGGGTGGTGTGTCGCTGTGTGATTGGCTGCCTGCCAGTGGTCTGATCGTGACGCCCCAGGATGGGCGGTGACTTGGCTTACACCACTCTTTGCACATGTGCCCAGTGGTTATTTACCACACTTTAGCTGATTCATGGCACCTGAAACCAGCACCATCTTGTAAGGCGCAGCCTGCGGCCCTCAACAAACATGATTGTGTGTATGTGTGCCATGGTGCATTCATGTCAGTGGACATTTTGGTTTGTTCGTTTTACCATGCATTTCTCAGTGATTGAACTCAGATCCTAAGCTTTAGCCATTAGGCTATGTTGCTGGTCCATCATTTTTTTTAAAGTAGATAATTACATTATTCCTACTTTAGAAATCTGATAAAATTCAATAACAATGCTGGTTCTGGTCTTTTTGTTCCATTGGAAGTCTTATTACTAATTTATTTTAATGATTTCATGGTTATTCAGGAATTATGTATCTTTATAACTCAATTTTGGTAGGTTACATGCTCAGAAGCCCATCACTTTCAAGTTTCCAATCAGTTTCAGAGTTACAACAGTTTCTATGGTATTAGATGGAATGTCTCCCCTTTTATTTATGATTTTACTTGTATATTTTGCCTTTTGTTATTTTAGCTTAATTAATATTGATTTTTATCTTAAAAAACATACACAGCTCTTTGTAAATGATATTTTGTATGTCAAAAAACTCTCTATTCACTCTTTTGTGCTCTAAACTTTATTATTGCTTTCCACCTGGCAATATTGGGCTTGCTTTTTTTTTTCCTTTTGTAGTTCTTTGAGTTACATTGTGGGGTTGTTTATTATTATTATTATTATTATTATTATTATTATTATTATTATTACTTTTTTGGTAGTAGATATCTGTTTCTGTGAACAGTTCTCTTACTGTGCTCTTGGTGTATACCTCAAAGTACTATATCTTTTTGCTTTTTATTTCCTCTTCTTCAAATAAAGTTCTCAAAACTTTCCTTTCATTTAAAAATCAATTAAAATTTGAACTGATAAATCGAAATCATAATTCTTTGTGATACTATGGGATGCTTTATCACAAATAGAGAGTGAGCAACTAGACTAAGATATATTCCAGAGTACTTGCAGTTTCTTTATAGCCAAAGGATTAACAATCCTAATTATTTCTAAACCAAAGAATGTGTCACTAAATCATCTGTTTGTACAGTTTCCATGGGTCCTCTTTCTAATTTCTGTTCTTATTAAACTGATCCAACAAGATATATGATATGATTTGTTGAAACATATTTTGTGACCTAACATGGTCAATCCTTGGCAGTGTCTGAAAACCATTTGTAAAATGGTTATGTTATAAAAGATCTGCCTCAATAAATAGCAATCACTTGATGGGTTCATTATATAATGTAAGTTTTATAGATGGTGATTAGTGGGAGATGAGACTGGGCTGGAAGGAAGAAGACCTTGCAGGTGGGTTTTGAAGTATATATCTTGCCTGTTATGCTATGTTTTCTGGCCATCATGAGGTGTAGCAGCTTCCACCACAATGTCTGCTATTGTGATGCTGTTTTTACCTCAGGCCCACAGTAATGAAGCTAGCCCATTGTGAACATCTATGAAATACTGAGGCAAAAAACAAATCTTTCCTCCCTTTGAATTGCTTGTCTTATCTCTGGAGAGATGTCTCTATAGTTAATAGTGCATACTAGTCTTATGGAGGGCTCTTGTACAGTTCCGAGCATCCACATTGGGTGGTTTGCCATCACCAGAAACTTTACCTCAGGAGATCTACCAGCACATACACTCACATGTACTATCCCACACATAGACACATACATGTAATTCAAAATAACATAACAAATTGCTTCTTTCAGATCGTATATCATAACTAAAATATATGGATTAACAAATGTACTAGTAGAAGGAATATTTATTCTGTCATAGTTGAAAGAAGTGCTCTGCAATTATCCATTAGGATTCATTGGTTCATGATAGTTTCTCTAGATAATATTTCCAATGATGTAAAGCATGGTGTTGGAGTCTTCAACCACCACTGTAATGAGGTTCATCTTTCTAGTTTAGTATAGCAGTGCTTGCCTTATAAAGCTGGGGCTTGAACTCTAGGCTGCAGACCCCTTCATAGCTAATACCCCTCCTACATTCATGTTTCTGTGCAAGTGTTAAATTTGTACAGTTGGCCATGGGTGTTATATGATTGTAGTCACCATGTTATATGTTCATGACTGAAGTTCTGCAAAGTTCTTAGCCTTAGAATATATGTCATATGTCCAATTTAGGGGTTTTTGTTTGTTTGTTTATTTTCTTCTTTTTTCAAACTCATGACAGTAGCTTAACTTTTAAAATATTTTGTTTTAATTAGGTGTGTCTCTGTGTCTCTGGGTGGGTGTATACATGTGAATGCAGGGCCTGTGATAAGTAGAAAAGGATATCAGATTCTTTAGAACTAGGAGGGTTACAGGTGGTTGTGAGTATACTATGTGGTTCTGGGAACTGAATTCTGGTCTTCTGCAATAGCAGGATATGTTCCATTGTCTATACTTCCTAGCAGTTCATCCTTCTAGACCCCAAACCCAAGAAGAGTGCAAATTCCTAATGAAAAACACTTTAGAAGTAAATAGTGTTGATAGGCAGTACTTAGAATATTTCACACACTATTTTCTTTATCATGTATTTAAATTGGTCTAGAGCAGTGCAATGGAATATCCAATTGAAGGGACCTATCTCCATCATTACCAAGGCACCCAAAGAATTTGTTGCAATTTCTCTGTTTTATTTGCACTGAACTCCAATGTTCTCCCAGAATATTCTAGATAGATAGTAGTTGCATATTCTTGGTATTTTCTTTTGAATTTGATCTTTATGAAAGGGGTAAGTATATCCCATACCTCTAAGCATCAGCTTTACTGTAATGCTGATAAATTGTTTAACTTTTGAGTCTATTCATGTGCACTTGGGAGTGGTAGGAATAGAAGCATTGAAGGAAGTGATAAATGAGGTACATCTGGAAAGACAATTAGAATGCATACACACATACATAAACACAGGGAGGGAGGGAGACAAGGAGGGAGAGAGGGAGCAAGAGAGAGAGAGAAAGAGAGAGAGAGAAAGAGAGAGAGAGAGAGAGAGAGAGAGAGAGAGAGAAAGATATGTCAGATAGACAGTATAGTATGTCCTGACTGAACCAGGTTATGTGATTACCTCTCTGTCCAAACTATCTTCATTTAAGAATGTATTTGAGTGAGTATTATATCCCATAGGCCCCTAGCATTGTGCTTTGTAGCTAGGAGGTACTGATATACAATTAAAAGTTAAGAATTTTATATGATACTTAAGCATTTTAGAATGCTGTTTTAAAAAATATTTCTATTACTGAAGTTAATTTTTGTGTTGAGGATCATTTGACTTTATGGTAAGAATTTAATTGTATTCAATTCAGGCTAATCTCAGTCTCTTATGGATCTCTCAGTCAACTCGGTTTCTTCTATTCATTTTCCTCTAAGAGAATAGTGTTGTTAAGGGAGTTTATGCAGGGCTTGGTCCATCTACCACCTGGACCAGCAGTTCCTAAAGATTTAAAGACTGGTGAGTAGGAGATCTGGGGAGCCAGGGAGCAGAGAGAGCTCTGCGGAGTGCGCATGGAAAGCGCAACCCCCTGCCTGTTCCAGGGACCAGGAACTCAACATTGGAACCTCTGTTTCCACCGGGCGACTTTGGGGCACAGAACAGGGCTTGGCCCATCTGCCACCTGGACCAGCATTTCCTAAAGTTTTAAAACTTGTGAGTAGGAGATCTGGAGAGCCAGGGAGCAGAGAGAGCTCTGCAGAGTTTGAACGGAAAGCATGCCCCCACCCTGTCTGAGCCAGAACCAGGGACACAGCATTGGAGCCTCTGTTTCCACCCAGCGACTTTGGGGCGTAGAACAGGGCTCGGCCCATCTGCCACCTGGACCAAAAGTTCCTAAAGTTTTAAAGACTGGTGAATAGAGGATCTGGAAGGCCAGGGAGCAGAGAGAGCTCTGCGGAGTGCGCACTGAAAGCATGCCCCTGCCCTGTCTGAGCCAGGGACCAGGAACACAACATTGGAACCTCTGCTTCAACCCAGTGACTTTGGGGTGAAGAACGGGGATCGGACCTTCTGCTACCCAGACCAGCAGTTCCCAAAGTTTTAAAGACTGGTGAGTAGGAGATCTGGGCATCCAGGGGGCAGAGAGATGTAAGCAGAGTGCGCACAGAAAGCACACCCCGCTGCCTGATCCAGGGACCAGGAACTCAACATTGGAACCTCTGTTTCCACCCAGAGACTTTTGGGCACAGAACAGGGCTTGGTCCATCTGCCACCCGGACCAGCAGTCCCTAAAGTTTTAAGACTGGTGAGTAGGAGATCTGGGCAGCAAGGGAGCAGAGAGATCTCTGCGGAGTGCACACAGAAAACAAGATGGCAAGAGGAAAGCGAAAGAGTATATCCCAAGGAAACCAAGACAACCTGGCAACACCAGAACCCAGCTCTCCCAAAACAGCAAACATTGGAATGCCAAAGACTCCAGAAAAAGAAGATGCAGACCTGAAATCATACCTCAAGACACTGATAGAGATACTTAAACAAGAACGGGAGGAAAAGCAAAAAGAATAAGAAGCTTTTAAAGAGGAAACAAGAAAAAAACTCAAAGAACTCAAAGAACTAGAGGAAAACAGAACCAAAGAGATGAAGGAATGGAAGAGGGATTTTAAAACGGAAATTGACACAATAAAGAAAACACTAAAAGAGATAACCCTAGAGGTAGAACACCTAAAAAAGAAATCAGGATTCACAGAAGCAAGCATTTCCAATAGACTTCCAAGAGATAAAAGAGATAATCTCGGGGGTAGAAGACAACATTGTAAACATAGACAAAACAGCCAGAGAAGATGCAAAAAACAAAAAGCTCCTAATCCAAAATGTCCAGGAGATCCACAACACAATGAGAAGACTGAATCTAAGGATAATAGGAATAGAAGAGGGAGAAGAGTATCAACTAAGAGGCACAGTAAATATCTTCAACAAAATTGTAGAAGAAAACTTCCCTACCCTTAAGAATGAGATGACCACAAGCATAAAAGAAGCCTTCATAACTACAAATAGGTTGGACCAGAAAAGAAATACCTCCCGACACATAATAGTCAAAACACCAAGTGCCCAAAGTAAAGAAAGAATACTAAAAGCAGTAAGGGAAAAAGGTCAGGTAACATATAAAGGCAGAGCAATCAGAATCACACCGGATCTCTCAACAGAGACTATAAAAACTAGAAGAGCCTGGACAGACATCATGCACACCCTAAGAGAGCATAAGTGCCAGTCCAAGCTGCTATACCCAGCAAAACTATCAATCACCATCGATGGAGAGATGAAAATATTTCAAGACAAATCAAAATTTACACAATATATGACCAGAAACCCTGCACTACAATATATTATAGGTGGAAAACCCAATACAATGCGGGGAAATACATCCTAGTAGAAACAAGAATACTCCTAAGCATGAAAACCAAAGAAGAAAAATTCACAGACACAACTCAACCCACTAAAGCAATAATAGCAGGAACGAGAAACAACTATTCCTTGATATCTATTAACATAAAATGACTCAATTACCCAATAAGGAGACATAGGCTCTCAGACTGGATACATAAGCAAATGCAGCATTTTGCTGCATAAAGGAAACTCATCTCAGAGACAATGACAGACACTATCTCAGAGTAAAAGGGTGGGGAAAAAACTTCCAAGCAAACATCCCCAAGAAGCAAGCTGGAGTGGCTTTTCTAATATCGAATAAAGTAAATTTCCAATGAAAAGCTATCAAAAAAGATAAGGAACGACACTTTTTACTCATTACCGGAGAAATCTGTCAAGAGGAACTCTCAATTCTTAACATATATGCTCCAAATAAAAAAGCACCCACATACACAAAAGAAACCCTACAAAAGCTCAAAAAATACATTTCACCCCACGCAATAATAGTGGGAAACTTTAATACCCCACTCTCTCCAATGGACAGATCATGGGAACAGAAACTGAACAAGGACACTGTAAAACTAGCAGAGACTATGAAACAACTGGAATTAATAGATATCTACAGAACATATCATCATAAAGTAAAAGAACACAACTTCTTCTCATCACCCCATTGCACCTTCTTGAAAATTGACCACATAATTGGACACAGAACGAGCCTCAATCGATATAAGAAGATAGAAATTCTCTCATGCATCCTCTCAGATCACCATGGTCTACAGCTGGTCTTTAACAACAACAAAGACAACAAAAAGCCCACTTACACATGGAAACTAGACAAAGCTCTGTTAAACAATAGCAGGATCAAAGAAGAAATAAAGAAAAAAATTGAGGGTTTTCTAGAATTCAATGAAAACAAAAACATTACAAACCCAAACCTATGGGATGGAATGAAAACCGTACTGAGAGGAAAACTCATAGACCTAAGTGCTCCCAAAAAGATACTGGAGAGAGCATACATCAGCAACTTGACAGCACAGATAAAATCCCTAGAACAAAAGGAAGCAGATAGACCCAAGAGGAGTAGAGGGCAAGAAATAATCAAAATTAGGGCAGAAATAGACCAAATAGAAACAAAAAATTATTTAAAAAATCAACAAAACCAAGAGCTGCTTCTTTGAGACAATCAATGAGATGATAAACCCCTAGCCAGACTAACTAGAGGGCAAAGAGAGAGTACACAAATTAACAAAATCAGAAAGGAAAGTGGAGACATAACAACAGAAAATGAGGAAATCAAGAAATCATCAGATCCCACTACAAAATCCTATACTCCACAAAAATGGAAAATCTGGAGGAAATGGATGAATTCCTAGACAGATATAAGATCCTAAAGTTAAACCAGAACCAAGTAAACCATCGAAATAATCCCATAACACCTAAAGAAATAGAAGAAGTCATCAAAAGCCTCCCAACCAAAAAAAGCCCAGGTCCAGACGGGTTCAGTGCAGAATTTTATCAGACATTTATTGGGGACATAACACCAATACTCTCCAAACTATTCCACAAGATAGAATCAGATGGAATACTACCTAACTCATTTTTTGAGGCTACAATAACCCTCGTACCTAAACAACACAAGACGCTACAAGGAAAGAGAACTTCAGACCAATCTCACTTATTAACATTGATGCAAATATACTCAACAAAATCCTTGCAAACTGAATCCAAGAACACATAAAAACGATCATTCACCATGACCAAGTAGCCTTCATCCCAGGGATGTAGGGATGGTTTAATATAAGGAAATTCATCAATGTAATCTACCATATAAACAAACTCAAAGAACAAAATCACATGGTCATCTCACTAGATGCTTAGAAAGAATTTGACAAAATTAAACACCCCTTCATGTTAAAAGTCCTGGAAAAAACAGGAATCCAATGTCCATACCTAAAGATAACAAAAGCAATATACATCAAACCAACAGCCAACATCAAACTTAAAGGTGGGAAACTTGAAGCAATCCCAGTAAAATCAGGGACTTGACATGGCTGCCCCCTCTCTCCCTACCTATTCAGCATAGTACTGGAAGTCCTGGCTGGAGCAATTAGACAGCAAAAGGAGATCAAGGGGATACAAATCAGAAAGGAAGAGATAAAAACATCACTCTTTTCCGATGACATAATAGTGTACTTAAGTGACCCCAAAAATTCCACCAGAGAACTCCTACAGCTGATAAACAAGTTCAGCAAAGTGGCCGGATACAAAATTAACTCAAACAAATCAGTAGCCTTCCTATACTCAAAGGACAAACATGTGGAGAAAGAAATTAGGGAAAAGGTACCCTTCACAATAGTCACAAAAACTATGAAATAACTTGGTGTGACTCTAACTAAGCAAGTGAAGGACCTGTATGACAAGAACTTCAAACCTCTAAAGAAGGAAATCGAGGAAGATCTCTTGAAATGGAACGATCTCCCATGCTCATGGATTGGAAGGATCAACATTTTAAAAATGGCCATCCTACCAAAAGCAATCAACAGATTCAATGCAATCCCCATCAAAATTCCACCCCAGTTCTTCACTGAGTTGGAAAGATCAATGTGCAATTTCAATGGGACAACAAAAGACCTAGAATAGCGAAATCCATCCTCAACAACAAGAAAACATCTGCAGGAATCACTATCCCTGACCTCAATCTATATTACAAGGCAATTGTGCTGAAAACTGCATGGTACTGGTACAAAAATAGGCACATGGATCATTGGAATAGAATACAAGATCCAGAAATGAGCCCTCATGTATATGGTTACCTGATTTTTGACAAAGGAGCTGTAAACTTTCAATGGAAAATGGACAGCCTATTCAACAAATGGTGCTGGTCCAACTGCCACTCAGCATGCAAAAGAATGAAGATAGACCCTTTCTTATCTCCTTGTACAAAGCTCAAGTGTAAGTGGATCAAAGATCTCCACATTAAACCAGATACACTGAATCTATTAGCAGAGAATGTAGGGAAAACCTTAGAACACATAAGCACAGGAGAAAATTTTCTGAAGAAAACACCAATAACTCAAGCTCTAAGGTCAAAGATTAACAAATGGGAGTTAATGAGATTGCAAAGTTTCTGTAAAGCTAAGGACATTGTCAAGAATACAAAATGGCAGCCAACAGAATGTGAAAAGATCTTTACCAACTCCACATCCAATAGAGGCCTAATATCAAAGGTACACAAAGAACTCAAAAAGCTAGACACCAGAGAATCAAACAACCCTATTAAAAATGGGGTACAGAGCTAAACAAAACGTTCTCAATTGAGGAATATGGAATGGCTGAGAAACATCTGAGGAAATACTCGACATTCTTAGTCATCAGGGAAATGCAAATCAAAAACAAACCTGAGATTCCACCTCACACCATTCAGATTGGCCAAGATCCAAAACACAGATGACAAGAGATGCTGGCGAGGGTGCGGAGAAAGAGGAACACTTGTCCACTGTTGGTGGGGTTTTAAATTGATACAACTAGTCTGGAAATCAGTCTGGCAATACCTCATAAATTTGGACATAATACTACCTGAAGATCCAGCTATTCTGCTTCTGGGCATATACCCCAGAGACACTTTAATACACAACAAAGATACATGCACCACAATGTTCATAGCAGCTCTATTTTTAATAGCCAGATGCTGGAAAGAACCCAGATGTTCTCAGTAGAAGAATGAATATAAAAATTGTGGTTCATTTACACAATGGAATACTACTCAGCCATCAGAAATTATGACTTAACCAAATTCTTAAGAAAATTGCTGCATCTAGAGAATATCATCCTGAGTGAGATAATCCAGTCACAAAAGAACAGACAATATATGCTGTTACTGATAGTGGGATGCTAACCCCAGAGGCTCGCACTGCCCCTAAAACAACTCACAGACTGTGTGAAGTCCAAGAAAAACAAAACAAAACAAAACAAAAGAAAACAACACAAAACAAAAAAGAAGTCATTCTCAATCCTTACCCACCAAGAACTTATTGACAAATTCCGGGTTACACCCTGTATTATATATACTGTTTGCTCATTGTATAAAAAAACAAACAAACAAAAAAAAAAACTTTACAAACCAAGAAAACTTTGACTATTTCCAGGTTACATCTTGTTTTACATGTACTTTATGTTCATTGTAACTAGTAAGATAGTAAACACACTGTCAAACTTTAAAAAAAAAGTACTGACTAAAATGTATTGTATACTGTTATGCAAAAAAATGCGTAAAAACTATACATTTATCTTTGTTTTTTAAAATAAAGTTGTAAAAAAAAAGGAGTTTATGCAGTGCAACACCCAAGATACAAGCATTGTTCTTATTCCCAAGCATTCTAAGGGAACAGATGAAATTTTTTGACTTTACAATTTATGATTATGTGAGCAAAATGAAAATAAACCAGGAAATAGACAAATGTGTTAGTAGGTGTTATTCCCATGTATCTGATAAAATTAGATATTTTCTTAAGGGTTCACATAACAACTGGAATTATTGTTAGTCTGTATTTTCTTTTAGTTTTAATCATGATTGAGAACGAACAACTTGGTGTTTCAGCTGAATTAGGGGATGTATTTCTTACATTCAGTTCCCCACATAATATATTGGTTACTTTTCTTGTTGCTATGCCTGAACCTAATAAGAAAAAATATTGACCTTCCTCCAGTGACTCACTTCCTCCATGATATTTTATTTCCTTAAAGGTTCTGTCTTTGGAAACAGCTACCCACTGGAGATCAAGTGTTCAAATGCAAGAATCTGTGGTAGGGAACTTTACATTTAAACCACACTATCTATATTTTGCTTTATATGGCAAGCAAGCTCCTTACTGGCAAACACTCTTTTAGATGTTTTATTTTTAGAACACTGCATATGAGGTGCTTAAAAGGTTGGTGGTATCTAGCGTGAGTCTCAATGGGTAACAAGCACATAGGCTGAGTAAGAACAGAGAGAACTGGACAGGAAAAGGCTTCTGAGAAACAGTAAGGAAGTTAAAGTTTTACTGCAAATTTCGAACTTTTGATTCTTTTGTTATAGAATGAAGCCTGAGAAAGGCGACGGTGCTCTAAATAGGAGAAACTGAGAAGGCACCAAAATGCTATCCATTAGTGTGACATACCCGAAGGCTCATCGTTTTCTGTGTGACACACTAGCCTCATCACCTTATCTATTGCCAATCAGAATTAGTCACGCACAATCCACATGTGAGGTCAAGAATTTAAAGAAAATTATGTCTTACAGGACATGTTTACTTCAAGAAAGTGGTGCCACTGGAGCCTTGAAAGCAAATCAGTGCCTGTTATTCTGGAGTTTAGAAAGTCCACCTCTGAGTAGTGGCCTCAGAAGACTGTGATCAGACTTTCTACTTCTGCTACTGCAATTGCTTTAATTTCATAGGGGATTACTTTGAATTGGGAGTGCTGAACTATCATAGCAGGAGGCAGGGATCAATTACTGCTTTCTTCAGCACTCTGGAGGCCAGTAGTATGGAGATGTATAAAGGGAATGGGACATTATTATTATAATGAGTGGGGGTTTGGAGGGACACAAGTGGTATTGTACATCCTTATTATGAAAAGATAATTAGCGAAACATCTGTAGCCTGGGCCATTCATCTGGTGATGATTACACAGAGCCTGTGTGGAAGACAACACAGTGCATTATACAGGATCCTGAAGGACCACTAAACAGACTAGAGCACTTGTGTGTGAGACAGAGGAGGAAGGAAGACAGCTTGCTATGCAAGCGGAGTAGTGAAAGGAGTCTAAGCAAATGGAATAACAGAAGCACTTCTGCTCTTCTGTTGAATGAAAGTCTTAGAAATGCAAATTCTAGAAAGTACATATTTGATTGAATTCTAGTTTTATTTGAATACATTTGAGGCTCTCCACCAGACACCTGCTACTTCCAGCCTCACCCACTGTTCTCTGTACTGGAGAAAAGGAAGACAAGAAAAGAGAGTAAAGAAGGCCCACACAACCATGAATGTGTTGATTGGAGAAATTTCCAACAATCAAAACAAATGAAGGCAGAGGTGAGTGATGTCACATCTTAGTAGTGAACAGAGAATATCAATTCACAAACAGCAGAGCAAGCAGAAGAAAGAAGTCCAATGATTGTTTCAGTGTATCTGTTTCCTAATAAAATGACTTTGCCAAATAATTCAGAGCCAACCCAAACATTTCTAGAACATAGTAGACTGAGGGACCAAGTTGCTTTTGCCTGAAGTATTAACTACTTTAATCTCAGGACATCTGGTATAGCTTTAAATGTTTTCAAGGTGATTACTAACAGGTTCCCCAAGGGTATTTTGGGTGTTACTTCTCTCTCTAGGATCCAGCTGTCAAAGTTAACTTCAGCTGCTAACTTGACACAAATCCAGTGCTTCCAGCGAAGAAGAAGGATTCTTAACTGAAGAATTACCTCCACCCGATTGGACTGTGATCATGTCTGTGAGGCATTTTCTTAATTGCTCATTGATGCTGGATGACCTCTGTGGTGCTGTCATCCTAGATAGGTGAGCCTGAGCTGTATAAGAAAGCTAATTTTTCAAACCAGAGAGTCTATAAGCAGCCTTCCTCTGCTGCTTTTAGTTTCAAGCTTCTGCCTTTTAATCCCTGCTTTGGCTCCCTTTTTGGTGGACTGAAACCAGTCCAGGCAATTAAAACCTTTTCTTCACCAGGTTGGTTTTGATCAGGAGTTGATTTCATCAAAATCATATTAGAACTCCTGGTCTAGAATTCTCCGAAGGTCACTCTGACTGTTGTTACTGCCCTCTCCATTCTGTTTGGATTCAATAGTGCTGGCTTATGTTAAATAATGTTTTTGTGAATTCCAAAGATAATATGAGTATGTGACCTTAAATAATTAAGTGCCATCAATTTCCCTATGATTTCCTTAGGTTCTCCCCTATTTCTGTTGCCCCCTTGACTCTTTAGCAAGGCCTACAGCATGTTGCCACATAGCTTTTCATGCTTCTAGCATTTTTTTCACTGATCCACATAGGAGCAACACTAAACAGTCCCTTGAACAATGCCCATTTCTAGCAATAAAATAAAACATTTTTGTATGAATTTGATTATGTATCATTTCATTATGAATTTCCTATACTGCAAAGAAATCCCAGTTTCAAAGATTTTCTCAAATTTGAGGTAAAGTTTGCTTTCAAACTTTCTAAAACACATTTCCCTGTATTCCAATGTGCAAAACAGATTCACTCTGAGAAAGTCACTTTCAATAGTCTTGTTTTAGTCAGGGTTTCATTGCTGTGAAGAGACACCATAACCAAGGCAACTTTTATAAAATAAATGTAATTGGGGCTTGCTTACAGTTTTAAAGGTTTTTCTATCATTGTTGTAGGAGGCATGACAGCTTCCAGAAAGACATAGTACTGGAGAAGTAGTTGAGAGTTTTACATCTAGATCCGAAGGCTGGTAAAGGGAGACTAACTTCCTTCCCGGAGCAAAGCTTAACCAAAGGAGCTCAAAGCCCACCCCTACACTGATGCATTTTCTCCAAAAAGGCCACGCCTACTCCAACAAGGCCACACCTCCTAATATTGTCACTTCCTAATGGGCCAAGATTATTCAAACCACCATCTGTCACTCTCTGGCTCCCAGAGGCTTGTTCAAATACATGCATCTATGGAGGCCCTAACTTTCAATAGCCTCATGCAAAGTATATTAGGAACAACTTCAACAGTTCCATAGTCTAAAATAGTCTCAGCGATATTAAATGTTCAAAGTTCAATGTCTTTTCAGAAGTTCCATGTCAATTCCAATAGTTCATACAATCTTGTAACTCTAAATCCTATAAAAGTCAAAATAGAAAAGCAGATCATACATTTCCAACATACCATGGAACAGGATATACATTATTATTACAAAACACCATGGTGAGAAATATTGGACCCATGCAAGACCTCAAACCAGGTGGGCAGACTCCAAACTCTCTACCTCCATGTCTGATTTATACTCCTTTGCTTTGTGGTTCAGTCTCTGTAAGTCCCCATGGGACCAGGTTAGTTGATTCCGTAGGTCTTATGGTGTCCTGGACCCTTCTGGCTTATCTCTGCTCTTTCACATAACTCTCTGAGATCCACTTGATGTTGGGCTGTGGTTTTCTATATCTATTTCATCCTCTGCTGAAAGAAGCCTCTCAGAAGACAGTTATGCTAGGCTCCTGTCTGCAGGCTGGCAGACTATTATTATTAGTATAAGGGGTTGTTTCTTTCCCATTGGCTTGGTCCCATGTTGGACCAGTCATTACTTAGTCATTTCCTCACTCTCTGCTCCATCTTTATCCTTGTACATCTTGTACGCAAGACAGTTTTTGGGTTGAAGGTTTTTTGGGTAGGTTAATGTTTCCTGCTTTTACTGGAAGTCCTACCTAGCCATAGGAGGAGGCCACTTCTGTCTTTATATCGCCCGATGGTAGGAATCTCAGTTAGGGTCACTTCTATTGACTCCCTATAGTTTTCCCCCATTTCAGGTCTCCAACTAGTCCAAGAGATGCCCCACACTGATGTCAAGTTTTACTCCCAACCCTCTTTAGGCCTTGCCCTCATCACCATTCCCATACCTCTCATGTCCCACTCAGTTCTCTCGTTCCATCCATTTCCTTTTATTTTATTATTTATTGGTTATTTAATTTATTTACATTTTAATATTTCCCCTTCCTGGTTTTTCCTCTGCAACATCCCTCCCTATCTCCCCTCCACTTTGCCTATATGAGGATTCTCTCTCACACATGCCCACTCCTGCCTCACCACTCTAGTATCCACCTATACTAGGGCATCAAGCCTCTGCAGAGCAAACATCCTTCCCTCCCATTGATGCCAGGTAAGGCAATCTTCTGCTACCTATGTAGTTGGAGCCATGGATACTTTCATGTATACTTTTTGGTTGGTGGTTGTACTGGCTGGTTTTGTGCCAACTTGATGCAAGCTGGAGTTATCACAGAGCAAGGAGCCTCAGTTGAGGAAATGCCTCCATGAGATCCAGATGTTAGTCATTTTCTCAACCAGTGATCAAGCAGGGAGGGCCCAACCCATTGTGGATGGTGCCCATCTCTCGGCTGGTAGATCTGGGTTCTATAAGAGAGCAAGCAGAGTAAGCTAGGGAAATCAAGCCAGTAAGTAACATCCCTCCATGGCCTCTACATCAGCTCCTGCTTCCTGACCTGCTTGAGTTCTAGCCCTGACTTTCTTTTGTGATAAACAGCATTGTGAAAGTGTAAGGTGAGTAAATCCTTTGCTCCCCAACTTGTTTCTTGGTCATGATGTTATGTGCACGAATAGAAAACCTGACTAAGACTGCGGTTTAGTCCCTGTGAGCTCGGGGTGGGCTGGTTAGTTGATATTCTTGTTCTTCCTATGGAGGTGCAATCCCTTAAACTCCTTCAGTCTTTCCCATAACTTTCCCATTGGGGTCCCCATGGAAAAACAGTCTAATAGCTGGCTGTTAGTATCTGCATATGCATTGGTCAGGTACTGGAAGAGCTTCTCAGAGGACAGCCATACCAGGTTCTGACCAGTAAGTGTTTCTTGGCATCAGCAACATTGTCTGGGTTTGGTGTCTGCAGATGGGACAAATCCCTAGATTGGGTGGTCTCTGGATAACCTTTCCTTCACTCTATGTTCCATCTTTTTGTCTATGCATTTTCTTTAGACAGGAAAAATTCTGGGTTAAAAATTTCGAGATTGGTTAGGTGGCCCCATCCTTCAACTCGGAGCTGTACATATATATCTACTGGATGTGGTCTCTGTAAGTTCTATTTCCCCTTTGCTGAGAATTTCTGCTGATATGATCCCCACTGGGTCTTGGGAACCCTTGCTTCACTTCCCTGGCATCTGAGACTTTCAAGTAGCTTTCCCCAGTTCCCCATTCCCCACTGCTACATATTTCTGTTCTATTCCTGACCCTCTTTACTTCTCTCCTGTCTCCTCCATTATCAGATCCTGTGACCCCTCCATCCCCACTCCCAGGTCTCTCTCTTCCTCTATCTCCTGTGATTATTTTGTTCTCCCTTCCAATTAGGATTGAAGCATACAATTTTTGTCTTCATTTTTTTGAGATTCATATGGTCTGTGAGTTGTATTGTGGCTATTCTGAGCTTTTGTGATATTATCCACTCATTAGTGAGTACATACAATATACAAAAACTTTTGTGTCTGGGCTACCTCACTCATGACAATATTTTATAGTTCCATTCATTTCCCTGTGGATTTCATGAAGTCTTTGTTTTTAATAGCTGAGTAGTACTCCATTGTGTAAATGTACCACATATTCTTCAATGAGGGATATCTAGGTTGTTTCCAGCACCTAGCTATTATAAATAACTCTGCTATAAACACTGTATATCATGTGTCCTTGTTATATGTTGGATAATTTTTGGGTATATTCCCAGGAGTGCGTGGTATAGCTGGGTCTTCAGGTAGAACTTTTTGTTATTTTATTAGTAACCACCAGATTGTTTTCCAAAGTGGTTGTTAGAGCTTGCAATCCCACCAGCAATGGAGGAGTGTTCCTTTCTCCACATCCTCGATAGCATCTGCTATAAACTGAGCTTTTGATCTTAGCCATTCTGATTGGTGTTAGGTGAAATCTCAGGTTCATTTTGAATTTTATTTTTCAGATGACTAAAGATGTTAAAGATTTCTTTAGGTGCTTCTCAACCATTTGAGATTCCTCAGTTGAGAATTCTTTGTTTAGCTCTGCCACCCCCCATTTTTTTTTAAATTAGGGTTATTTGATTCTCCAGAGTCTAACTTCTTGCATTCTTTGTGTAGTTTGGATATCAGCTCTCTATTGGGTGTAAAGGATTGGTAAAGATATTTTCCCAGTCTGTTGATTGCCATTTTGTCCTATTGACAGTGTCCTTTGACATACAGAAGCTTTTTCAATTTTTCAATTGTTGATCTTAGAGCCTCAACCAATTGGGGTTGTATTTAGAAAGGTTTCCCTTGTGCCTATGTGTCCAAGGCTCTTTCCCACTTTCTCTTCTATTTGATTTAATGTATTTGGTTTTATGTTGAGATTCTATCTGCTTCCTTTTAATCTAGAGCTTTCAACTGTGCTGTCAAGCTGCTAGTGTAAGCTCTCTCCAGTTTATTTTTGGAAGCACTCAGAGCACTTAGTATTGCTTTCATTGTATCCCATAGGTTTGGGTATGTTGTGCGTTCATTGTCATTAAATTCTAGAAAATCCTTAATTTCTTATTTAATTTCTTCTTTGACCATGTTATCATTGAGTAGATCATCAATTGTTCAGCTTCCATGTGTATGTGGGTTTTTGTTGTCTTTGTTGTTATTAAAGACCAGCCTTAGTCCATGGTGATCTGATAGGATACATGAAAGTATTTTAATATTCTTATATCTATTGAGGCTTGTTTTGTGGTGGACTATATGGTCAGTTTTGGAAAAGGTGCCATGAGGTACTGAGAAAAAGGTGTATTCTTTTGTTTTAGGATGAAATGTTCTGTAGATGTCTGTTAATTCCAATTGGTTCATATCCTCTGCTAGTTTCACTGCATCTCTGTTCAGTTTCTGATCCCATGATCTGTCCATTGAAGACGGTGGGGTGTTGAAGTCTCCCACTATTATTGTGTGTGGCACAATCGATGTTTTGATATTTAGTAGGGTTTTTTTTTTATAATATGGTTGTTCTTGTATTTGGAGCATATATGTTTAGGATTGAGAATTCATACTGATAAATTTCTCCTGTAATGAGTAAAATGTGTCCTCCCTTATCTTTTTTTGATAACTTTTGGTTGAAAATATACTTTATTCAATATTAGAATGGATACTCCAGATTTTTTTCCTTGGGGCCATTTGCTTCAAAGTATTTTTCCACCCTTTTACTCTGAGATAGTGTCTGTCTTTTTCTCCGAGATGAGTTTCCTGTATGCAGCAAAATGCTGGATTCTGTTTATTTATCCATCCTGATAAAATATGTCTCTTTATTGGGGAATTGAGTCCATTTATGTCAACAGATATTAAGGAATAGTGATTATTGTTTCTTATTATTTTTGTTGTTAGAGGCAGAATTATGTCTATGTGTCTTTCTTCTTTTGGTTTTCTTGCTTAGCTATTTTCTTGCTTTTTCTAGGGTGTAGTTTCCTTCCTTTTTCTAGGGTGTAGTTTCCTTCCTTTTGTTGAGTTTTCATATATTATTTTTGTAGGGCTGGATTTGTGTTAAGATATTGTGTAAATTTGGTTTTATCCTTGAATATCTTGGTCTCTCCATCTATGGTGATTGAGAGTTTTGCTGGTTATTGTAACCTGGGCTGACATTTGTATTCTCTTAGAGTCTGTATAATGTCTGTCCAGGATCTTCTGGCTTTCATAGTCTCTGTTGAGAAGTTGTGTGTAATTCTGATTGGTCTGCCTTTATATGCTACATGTCCTTTTTCTTTTATTGCTTTTAGTATTCTTCCTTTGTTTTGAACACTTGGTGTTTTGACTATTATGTGTTAGAAAGAATTTCTTTTTTTGGTCCAATCTATTTGGCGTTCTCTAGGGTTTTTAATGGCAGGGAAGCTTTCTTCTGTGATTTTGTTGAAGATATTTACTGTGCCTTTTAGTTAATATTCTTGACCCTCTTCTATTCCTAATATCCTTAGGTTTGGTTTTCTCATTATGTTCTGGGTCTCTGGGACATTTTGGGTTAGGAGCTTTTTGGCTTTTGCATCTTCTCTGACTGTTTTGTCTATGTTTTCTATGTTGTCTTTGGCCCCTGAGATTATCTCTTGCATCTCTTGTTGTGTGTTGGTGATGCTTGCATTTGTGACTTCTGATTACTTTTTTAGTTTTTCTATCTCTAAGGTTATCTCTTTTTGTGTTTTCTTTACTGTTTCTATTTCCGTTTTCTGTTCCTTTGCCTGTTTGGTTGTGCTTTCCTGTAGTTCTTTGAGTGATTTTTGTGTTTCCTCTTTAATAGCTTCTATTTGTTTATTTGTATTCTCCTGTAACTGTTTAATTGTCACATGCTTCTCCAAGATCGTCATCATCATCTTGAAGTGTGATTCCAAGTCGGAGTCTTGTTTTTCTGGAGTGTTTGACAAGCCACTACTTGCTGTGGTGGGAGTGCTTGGTTCTGATGTTGCCAGGTTGTCTTGGTTTCCATTGCTTAAGTTCTTTCACTTTCCTCTGGCCATCTTGATAACTGTGATTATATGTGGTCTTGTTGTCAGTGACTGGCACCTGTCTCTTCTGTAGATCTGAGCGCCCGTGGCCTCAGGAAGAAAATTGCTTCTGTGTGTTTGGCTTTTTGTTGTTAATCAGTGAGTTCTGGTGGCAGTGACTCAACTCTGTCTTTGTGCACTCAGGTGTGGGAGCTCTTGTGAGGCTGTTCTGGGAGCTCAGCCCTCTGCCCACAGGTTCTGAATTCTACTGGTGGGGACCTGGCTCTTTCTCTAGGCCATAAAAGACCCTTTTTCTAGAGAGCACAGAACTCAATGTTCTCTGAAAACACCTGGTGTGCAATCCCTGGGCCTATGTGTCATTCTCACCTCTGGTCCTGTTGCAAAAGCATCCGTGGGTCTCATTCATCTTCAAGCACCGCCTTTACAGGCAGACCTTGAGTCCCTCTGACAGAAACCTGGCCCTTACTGTGGGCCAGAAAGAAACCTTTTCCACAAGCACTGCCAAGCAGTCTCTGCTCTCTGGTTACTCATTGCTCAACCTCACCAGGCCTGTGTCCCACGTTCTCTGCTGGTCAATGTGGAAAAGAGTCCGGGCTTCAGGTCTGCAAGCATAGCCTTAGAGGGCAGATCCTAATTCTCTCTCTTGTTCCTCTTTTGAGTGAGATTTACACCGCATTTCTTAGTCCCTCCTTATTACTCAGTTTCTTTGGGTCTGTGGATTGGAGTATGGTTATTCTGTCCTTTTTGGCTAATATCCAATTGTAAGTTGATAGATACTATATGTGTTTTTGTGGGTCTGTGTTACCTCACTCAGGATGATATTCTCAAGTTCCATCCATTTTATTATAAAATTCATGATGTTTTTATTTTAATAGCTGAGTATTATCCCACTATGTAGATATATCACATTTTCTGTATCCATTCTTTAGTTGTAGGGTATCTAGGTTGTTTCTAGTTTCTGGATATTAGAAATAAAGCTGCCATGAACACAATCGAGCACGTGTTCCTGTAGTATATTCCTGAAGTGAGACCTATCTATCTATCTATCTATCTATCTGTCTATCTATCATCTATTTAACTATATATCTTGTGGTAGAACTACTCCCAATTTTTTGATGAACTGACAAATTAGTTTTCAGAGTGGTTATATAAGTTTGCACTCTCACTATCAACAGAGGAGTTTTCTCCTTGCTCTATATCTTTACCAATATGTGTTATTACTTAAATTTTTGACCTTAGCTATTCTGATGGATGAAAGATGAAATCTCAGAGTCATTTTGATTTGCATATTCCTGATTACAAAAATGTTGGACATTTATTTAGGTGCTTTACAGCATTCAAGATTCCTCTGTGAAGAATTCTCTGTTTATCTCTGTGCATTCTGTTTCAGGGTGATACTTATGGATATATTTTCATTTTTCTAGACATTCTGTTAGGCACTGGTATTAAATTTAAAGGCAGCAAGGAGGAGACTCTGTTTCTCAGCCTGAGTGAAGCTTAAGGAAAGGACCTCAAAGCCTACCCCCATATATTTTCTCCACCACAGTCACACATCCTAACAATGCCACTTTCCATTGGCCAAACATGTTCAAACCACTAGAAGTCCAATTACCTTAGTTGACAATACCTGAGTCTAAATTGCTTGAGTCAAAAAGAAAAAGTTGTAGTTTTAAGTAAGTGTATTCCAACTACAGTTTTTATATTGCTGCTCTCCAGGAGGATAGTTGCATTATTATTTAAAGTAGCAGTCAGAGACTTAAGACATGTAGGATTCCTATCTCTATCTAACAGCATTAAAACAGATACTACAATTATGGTACTTAAGTCCTCTGCTTGCCCTTGAAGTTCAGAGGTCATCTCTGGCATTGGCCTAGTTTTCTGTCTGTTGCTGTGATAAAATGCTTATCAAAAACAACTTAAAGGACACAGGGTTTATATTGGATTAGGGTCCCAGGACACTTTCCATTTTGGAGGGAAAGGGAGTCAAGGAAGTTGGAACTTGAAGCAGCAGTCACATTGTTTGAACAGCTAAAAGCAGAGAGCAATGAACTAAGGCAGGCATGCTAGGGCTTAGTGTGCTCTCTCCACTCATATAGACCAGTATCCCCTGATTATAGAATGGTGCTATTCACAGAGCTTAAGCCTTCTCACCTCAGTTAATCCAATCAAGAGGATGCTCTACAGACATGCCCACAGGCTAATTTTTTGATGAAGGATGAGGATTCCACTTATCAGTGAGTAGGTGTTTATAGACAATTTTTCAGGGATTATGCTGATTTAGCAAATAGATGTAATAGATTCTCTGTTAATAATCATTACTCCACTAACACTGAGTAATTAGTTAGCTAGGTTTTAGTACAAGGTAGAGTTTCTCTCTTGTTGAATAGGTCTTAAATCCACTACGGGAAAATCGCCACTAATCAAAATACAGAATTGTAACACCTAGTCTTAATGAATTCTACAAAATACTCCTCCAATAAAACTTAGGGAACATAGCTGATTATTTGAAGAGCTAGATGACCAGTGAGTTTGCTGTGGGATTATGTCTGTTAATAATACCAGAAGCTACCATCACAAAGTCTTATTAACAAGACTGGCCAAATATAGCCAAAACAATGCCAACAACAAATGAACTGGCCACACAAGACCTCAACCCTACACAAAAAACTAGAGACTGGAAGAAGTCTGAGAGCAGGAGAAGTGATCTTTCCAAGGGAGAAGAGTAGACCACTTGATTGTCTAGTGCCAAATGGTCAGCCCTGAAGACAAGCATACAAGTAACATTTTATGGACTGAGAAAGTTATATTTAAAAATGTATACATATTTACACACACACACACACACACACACACACACACACACACACATGTTTATACATATATGCACTAACAATGGAAAAAGTGGCCATGAATTTGAAGGAAAGCAGGGAGGAGAATATAAGGGATCTTAAATGGTGAAGGGGAAAGCAGAAATATAATTATATTATAATCTTAAAATGAAAAATAAAACTACTACCAACTACAGGTACTTTCTACTTGTGTGACTATTAACAGCTCACTGAATGTAACATGTTTCTATGGCAACTGAGTGAATGTGTCACTTGAACACACCTCTCAAGTTCTTTTCCTGAAGATTTTTGTCTATCCTTATACAGAAGGAAAGCATTACTTATTTTGCCCCATTTAATTGGAAATTTCTGTTACATACAGTAAGATTCTCATACTCTGCCACATGCAGGTATTTATTTAGTAAATAAACTTGCAAGTTCTATGCAAAATCCCAGTTGATAAGTATTAACTTGTTTCCCAGAGAAGTTCAATGCTCTAATGACATTTGTCAATAAAATGCATTGTGAAATATTGTGACTCTGAGTCTGACTTTAGATACTGACTTCACTTTTTTTCTATGATAAAGTGGTTATTTATTAAAAGCCATTTTGGACTATCTCACTATCACCTGTACATGTGCTTATTTTTTATTTAAGTAACATATATTCCAATATTAATTATGTAACAAAGAAGCAACTCTTTGCTCAGTAAGATAAAATGGTGCATGGACATTTTTCTACCCCCCCCTTTACTGAAAGTAGATTCATTTCACATTCAATATATCTTGATTACAGCTTCCTCTCACTCCTCCTCTCCCTGGTTTTCCCCACCTTCCCTTTCATCTGCGTCCATAATCTTTCTATCTCTCATTAGAAAAGAACAGCTTTCCCAGAAATAATAACAAAATAAAATAATATAAAATAAAATAAAAAAAATAAAAGCATCATTTTGAAATTGGATGAAGCAAACCAACAGAAAAACAGAGTCCAAAAGAAAGCACAATAAAGAGAGATCCACTCAATCCTGGTCTCAGGAGTCCCACAAAAACACTAAACTGGAAGCTACTATATAGATTCAGAGGACCTGACACAGACTCTTACAGGCCCTGTGCTTGTCTCTTCAGTCTATGTAAGTTCATGTGAGTTTTGCTTGGTTGATTTTATGACCTTGTTCTCCTGGTGTCTTTCCTTTACTTGTGTGTCTGACATGTTTCTCCAGGGTTCCCTGAACTCTGAGGGGGAGAATTTTGAGAGATCGTTCTATTTAGCCTGGAGGGTTTCAGATCTCTCTGGTAGTTTTGTCTGGCTGTACAGCTCTGTAGTTGTTCCGTTCTATTGCTGGAGGACATTCCTCTGATGATGATGGAGAGAAATGAGTATGATCTATGAGTATCAGTATTTTTCTTCTTAAAGACTAGCAGTATTTAATTTTACCCTAGGTTTCTGGGCTCTCTAATCACTGGATCTTGGTCACCTAAGCAGTTACTTTAAGTTCCATATTGTGGAGTGGTTCTTAAGTCAAATAAGACATTAGCTGGTTATTTCCACAAGCATTGTGACACTATTGCCTTAACATATTTTACAGTCAGTGCAGATTGTGGGTCAAAGTTTTGTGTCTGGGCTGCTGTTTACATTTCTGTTTTGTATCTGTCTAGGAATTCGTCCATTTCCTCCAGATTTTCCAACTTTGTGGAGTATATGTTTTTGTAGTAGAATCTGATGATTTCTTGAATTTCCTCAGTTTCAGTTGTTATGTCTCCACTATCCTTTCTGATTTTGTTAATTTGTATACTCTCTCTTTGCCCTCTAGTTAGTCTGGCTAGGGGTTTATCAATCTTGTTGATTTTCTAAGAACCAGCTCTTGGTTTTGTTGATTTTTTCAATGGTTCTTTTTGTTTCTCTTTGGTCTATTTCTGCCTTAATTTTGATTATTTCTTGCCATCTATTGTTATTGGGTGTGCTTCCTTTTGTTCTAGGGCTTTTATCTGTGCTGACAAGTTGCTGATGTATGCTCTCTCTAGTTTCTTTTTGGAAGCACTTAGGGTATGAGTTTTCCTCTCAGTACTGCTTTCATTGCATCCCATAGGTTTGGGTATGTTGTGTTTTTGTTTTCATTGAATTCTAGAAAACCCTTAATTTCTTTCTTTATTTCTTCTTTGACCCTGCTATCATCTAACAGAGCGTTGTTTAGTTTCCATGTGTATGTGGGCTTTTTGTTGTCTTTGTTGTTGTTTAAGACCAGCTGTATACCGTGGTGATCTGAGAAGATGCATGGGAGTATTTCAATTTTCTTATATAGATTGAGGCTCATTCTGTGTCCAATTATGTGGTCAATTTTCGAGAAGATGCCTTAGGGTGATGAGAAGAAGGTGTATTCTTTTACTTTAGTAATAGTTCTGTAGATATCTATTAATTCCAGTTGGTTCAAAGTCTCTGCTAGTTTTGCAGTATCCTTGTTCTGTTTCTGTTTCCATGATCTGTTTATTAGAGAGTGAGGTATTAAAGACTCCCACTATTATTGTGTGGGGTGAAATGTATTTTTTGAGATTTATTCGGGTTTCTTTTATGAATGTGGGTGCTTTTTTATTTGGAGCATATATGTTAAGGATTGAGAGTTCCTCCTGACAGATTTCCCCATTAATGAGTAAAAAGTGTCCTTCCTTACCTTTTTTGATAACTTTTGCTTGGAAATTTACTTTATTCCCTAATAGAATAGCCACTCAAGCTTGCTTCTTTGGGCTGTTTGCTTGGAAGTTTTTTTTTTCCCACCCTTTTACTCTGAGATAGTGTCTGTCTTTGTCTCTGAGATGAGTTTCCTGTATGCAGCAAAATGCTGAATTTTGTTTATGTATCCAGTCTGAGAGCCTATGTCTCTTTATTAGGGAGTTGAGTCCATTTATGTTAATAGATATCAAGGAATAGTTGTTTCTGTTTCCTGCTATTATTGCTTTAGTGTGTTGAGTTGTGTCTTTGTCTTTTTCTTCTTTTGGTTTTCTTTCTTAGGAGTTTTGTTGTTTTTCCTAGGATATATTTTCCCTCATTGTGTAGGGTTTTCCACCTATAATTCGTTGTAGTGCTGGGTTTGTGGTCAGATATTGTGTAAATTTAGATTTGTCCTGAAATATCTTCATCTCTTCATCTATGGTGATTGATAGTTTTGCTGGGTATAGCAGCTTGGGCTGGCACTTGTGCTCTCTTAGGGTCTGCATGATGTCTGTCTAGGCTCTTCTAGCTTTCATAGTCTCTGTTGAGAAATCGGGTGTGATTCAGATTGGTTTGCCTTTATATGTTCCTAACCTTTTTCCCTTACTGCTTTTAGTATTCTTTCCTTGCTTTGGGTATTTGGTGCTTTGACTATTATGTGTCGGGAGGTATTTCTTTTTTGGTCCAACCTATTTGGAGTTCGGAAGGCTTCTTTTATGCTCGTGGTCATCTCATTCTTAAGGGTAGGGAAGTTTTCTTTGATGATTTTGTTGAAGATATTTACTGTGCTTCTTAGTTGATACTCTTCTCCCTGTTCTATTTCTATTATCCTTAGGTTCGGTCTTCTCATTGTGCCCTGGATTTCCTGGACATTTTGGGTTAGGAGCTTTTTATTTTTTGCTTCTTCTCTGGCTGTTTTGTTTATGTTTACAATGTTGTCTTCGGCTCCCGAGATTCTCTCTTCCATCTCTTGTAGTCTATTGGAAATGCTTGCTTCTGTGACTCCTGATTTCTTTTTTAGGTGTTCTACCTCTAGAGTTATCTCTTTTAGTTTTTTCTTTATTGTGTCAATTTCCGTTTTAAATTCCTTCTTCCATTCCTTAATCTCTTTGGTTCTGTTTTCCTGGAGTTATTTGAGTTCTTTGAGTGTTTTTCTTGTTTCCTCTTTAAAAGCTTCTGATTCTTTTTGCTTTTCCTCCCATTCTTGCTTAAGTATCTTTATCAGCGTCTTGAGGTATGATTTCAGGTCTTCATCTTCTTTTTCTGAGTGTTTGGCATTCAAATGTTTGCTGTTATGGGAGAGCTGGGTTCTGGTGTTGCCAGGTTGTCTTGGTTTCCTTGGGATATACTCTTTCAATTTCCTCTTGCCATCTTGTTGTCTGTCATATGTTCTTACTGTTCCATTGTATCTGTTTTATGACCCTGGATCTCCACTGGTCCAGGTGGCGGATTGTCCGAGCCCTGTTCTTTGCCCCAAAGCTGCCTGGTAGAAACAGAGGTTCCAATGTTGAGTTCCTGGTCCCTGGATCAGTGGGTGGAGGGGGGTTGTGCTTTCTGTGTGCACTCCGCAAAGATCTTTCTGCTCCCTTGCTGCCCAGATCTCCTACCCAGCAGTCTTTAAAGATTTAGAAACTGCTGGTCCATGTGGCAGATTGGCCGAGCTCTGTTCTGTGAACCACCCCCCCCCCTTTTTTTTAACTATAGCTTTGTAGCACAGCTTGAAATTGGGAATGGTTGGAACTCTGGGAAGTTTTTTTCATTTCTCAGAGTTGTTTCATCTATTGTAGATTGTGTGTATATGTGTGTGTGTGTGTGTGTGTGTGTGTGTTTTCAGTTGCTGAATATTGTCTGCTCAAATGTATGAAGTTTATCTTGGAATTTTGTTGGGGATTGCCTTGAATTTGTAGATTTCTTTTGGTAGGATGGGAATTTTTGCTATATCTATTCTATAGATCTATGAGACTGGGAAACAGTTTTATATTTTGACATTTTTAATTTGTCTCTTCAAAGACTTGAAGAATTCATCATACACATCTTTTATTTGGTTGGTTAGAGTCACCCAAGATATTTTATATTATTTGAGGCTAATTTGAAGCATTTTGTTTCTCTGATTTCTTTTTCAGTCCTTTGTCGTTTGTATATAGTACCACAATGTTCATTCCAGCTCTATTTATAATAGCCAGAAGCTGGAAAGAACCCAGATGCCCTTCAGTAGATGAATGGATACAAAAATGGTCGTATATTTACACAATGGAGTACTACTCAGCTATCAGACACAATGACTTTATGAAATTCTTGAGAAAATGAATGCATCTAGAGAACATCATCCTGAATGAGAAAACCCAGACACAAAAGAACAGACATAACATACAGTCACTGATAATTGGATAGTAATCCTAGAAAGTCATCCCAGAAACAACTCACAGACTATATGAAGTTCAAAAAAGAAAAAAAAAAAAAAAAAAAAAAAAACAAAGTCCAAAAAAAAAAAAAAAAGCAAAATCACTATGATTAATCTTTACACACCAAGAAAACTTTGACTAATCCAGGTTACATCCTGTTTTGCATGTACTTTATGCTCATTGTAACTAGTAAGATCTTAATGCACACTATCGAACCTTTAAAAAAAAACAAGCACTGACAAAAATGTATTCGTATACTTTTATGAAAAATGCTTAAAATTTGTACATTTATCTTTTTTAAAATAAACTTGTTTAAAAAATAAAGAAGAACCCCTAAGTTTTGTGAGTTAATTTTGTATTGAGCTACTTTGCTAAATATGTTTATCTGCTGTAGGAGTTTCCTGGTAGGTTGTGTGTGTGTGTGTGTGTGTGTGTGTGTGTGTGTGTGAGACTTATTCTGTACTATCATATAATCTGCAAGTAAAGATACTTTGATGTTTTCCTTTCCAATATTAATTCCCTTCTCTCTTTCAGTTGTTTTATTGCTTTAGCTAAACCTCTTAAGTACTATATAGAGTAGGCATTGAGAGAGGGATAGCCTGGTATTCTTGATTTTATTGGAATTGCTTTGAGTTTCTCCCCATTTAATTTAACGTTGGTCTTTTCATAGTGTCCTACATTTTCTACTTATTTTTATTTCAAGAGATTTATTTTTAGATTTAATATTTTCTTTTGCCAATGTATTTATTTCTTTTTATCATGTCTTGATTGCCTGAGATTCTCTTTTTTTATTGCTTGTATTCTGTTGAAAATTGCCTCATTAGTTCCTGCTCTAATTCCATTTTTTTTTTCATTTTTACAATTTCCTCATTTTGGGTTTTTTTTATTACTTCTATTTTCATTCTCAGCTCTTGAGCAGTTTTATTCATTTCCTCCCTGGATTTTCTAAAGGTATGCATTTATTTTCTCTTTAAAGACCTCTATAGATGATATTTAAAGGACCTTCCCTTGCACTTCAGCTGAAAAAAACAGATGCAGGTAAGACAGACAAAATGGGAACAGAATGAATATGTTCAAGTTACACAGAACGGCATAGATTTATCTCCTTAGATTTAGACAAATAATACAGCTCTGCATAAAAATGCCAGGCTCATTTTCCCCACATGTTGCAGGCACTCAGCACAGTTCAAAGTACTGTACATTGTTTTTAGAATTTAATTTTTATATTTAACTATACATATGCGTTTGCCATATGTTACAGTGAATTCAGTTGTCCTCATTGGCCAGAAAAGGGCATTGGATAAAACATCTTCATTCTTAATGACTTTATAGATGGATAATTTAACCTCTGGCTTTTGGTAAAAGCATTCCTAACCTCACTTTTCCCATGTGTTCTGGACCTGTTGCTATAGGTAACACTGGGCAATAACCTAATGAATGGTTATTATTTTTTATTGAGAAAACTAAATAGTTTTTTAAAAAAGTGAGCAGAGAGTCAATGTTATCACAATTACCCCCTTCTCATCTAAATGCTAGTAGAAATACATCCCAAGTTCTCTGTGTTATTGAGCAGTTTATATTTGCTAAATTCATGATTTTACATGTTAGTTCATATGGATATATTATTTAGCACTCAGTACCAATTTTTCTAGGTACAAAAAATAGAATAATCTTTTTTATTCCTATATACATTGTATTTTACAATATTGCTGGAAAAAATTAAACTCTGTCACATACCTTCCATATATTAGATGTTTGTTTATCTATTTTCTTTAAGAAAAATTTATTACTCTAGAAAAGTTATATCTTTCCCAGCAAGGAGTATCTTTGTTATAAAATTGCAGTAAATATTATCTAAATAAACATTTTCAATTGTATAGTTTATAGTAAGAAAACCCAAAACAAAACATAAGATGTTTAATCATTTATCATTTTTTATAAGAAGTAATTTAACAAATAAGACGGGACAAAAATCAAAATTTAAGTTTAGAGGAGAGTCCTATTTGTTAACTTTGTCAGCCTTAATTTATTTCTCTTCATATTTAATAACCCATTATTCCCAAGAGGCTCATTTTCTGAATGGGAGTACTAGAGCCTTGAAGGGTGTCCAAGTTCACATGACCATAAAGTGATACACCAGGACTAAAGCCCCAATGTTAGTAGCTCCAGAGTCCATGCCTTAACTACACGGCTATGACACATACAGCTCTGAGGTGTGTGTAATTAATCACTTCCATATATCAGATATCAGATTTAGTAGATAAACCATGTCATGTTATGCATAGCTAATTATAGAAGCATGACCCAATTTTGAACCTAGGGAGCCTAGATCTAGAGTCAGTAATTATATTCTCTGTCTTTATAAAATCATATGGCTAAAATTTTTCAAGACCTGAAAAAGTTTTTGGTTGCTAATAGTTCCTTCCAGGGCAATGCAAGATGAAGCATAATGAAAAATAAATGCCCAGGGAGGGCCTGGTGCCATTTCATACCAACAGATTATGTGCTGTGCCACTATGTCTTTTAGAGTAAAAGTTTACTTCACTATTTCTAATAGCTGAAGTGTTGTCATCAGACTATTTCCATGGCTTAGAGATCTTAACCACAGAAGGGCTGATTAACCTTTTAGCATATTAATTAATGCACATGTCAGTTAAGAGGATTTACTGAATGCTACTTGTTGCTCTTGTTGACTTGATTTGGGCTTAGAATTAGCAGTGACACATTTCAGTCCTAAGGGAACAGATGCAAGACAGTCCTTCAAGCTTACTAGTATGTTTTATTGTAGCTGGCCTGATTCCATTTTGACACAGTGCCTTTGAGTAAATATCAGGTACAGTACATCCTTTGTAAGGCTGGTCACAATGGAGAACTTTTAAAGTAAGCAAATCAGATGATTTAACTTTAAAAATGTGTTCATTTGAATCAAGCAGAAATAAGTCAGATAGATACATTTTCAATGACAGGCATAGAAATTGTGCTCTGAATTAAATTTGCCTCGTCTCCCTGTTATTTGAGACAATTGGCCATTTGTGTGAAAATCAAGTAATTATATGCTCCAATGCTTTCTGAAATGAAGGATACAGTGAGATAAAAAGAAAAAACACAATAGTGGTCCACCTGTGGGTAATAACACATAGGGCTGATCATTCAAAGTAAAAGTACTGTTACCATCACACATCTCATGAGTGACTTTCTGACCTCTGAATCTACTTTGATGTTCTATATTATGAGCTTATAATTACTCACTTGGAGAGAAAAGAAATGTCTATTTAAATACATTAGAAAGGTCACCACGTCCAACCAAGGTTTGTCTTCTTTTACATCTAAATTTAATTTAGCTTTTGCTTTCCTTGTGTGGCATGGTATATGCATGTATAATTTTTTTGCTGTGTACAAGTGTGGTTGGCTGCATGCATATGTGTGAGTGTGTATGTGTGTGTGTGTGTTTGTGTGCATGTGAGAGACAGAGACAGAGAAAGAACGTGAGAGAGCTAGTGTGTATGTGTGTCTGTGTGCTTGTATGTGAGTGACTGTGTGTGTGTGTGTGTATATATATATATATATATATATGTAAATTACAAGTTGATGTCTGGTGTTTTCCTTTATTATTCCCCATTGCTTTAAATTCTTCAATTTATTTAAGGAGAATCTTAAAAAATCTACAGTTCACTGTGAGACTAACCAGCCAGAAAGCTTCAGAGTTCCTTCTGTCTCTGACTCTCTAGAATTAGAATTATAAGTGTCCAAAGTATAAATGATAACTTTCTTTTCATGTCATTATTCATTTCTTATAAAACCTGCAATGCTTTGTGTGTTTTCACATTACAGAGTAACAAAGATATTTATATTTGCAGACTTAATTCATTTTAGTAAAATCAGAAGAGGTAGCATTGCTTCTACTTGTATATTTGAGAGAACAGCTCAAATAGCACCTAATGGAACACAGTTCAGGAATGATAGGAGTTGTGTGAAATTTCTGAGTGCCTTTGAGAAAATTCCACGGCAAGAAGACATGAGTCTTGTGACCTCAGTTTCTTCCAAATATGGAATTGTTTTTAGATTGTGTTTTTTTTTTTTTTTTTTTTTTTTTTTTTTTTTTTTTTTTTTTTTGTGCCTTCTAGGTGTATCAGATAGGAGTGAGCTTATTTCAACTTTTCTTATTCATATGCCTTTATGAAATAAAACTTCTTTTTGTCATATGTGGCCTGTCCTGGTGATCATATACTTTACTCAGATGACTCTTATACACCTGAAACACAAATTGTTTGTTATTATTAATAACATTGGCTATCTCATGAGAAATAAAGAAATACAGAAAAAAAAAGTTTGCTTCCTTTATCAGCTCCATTTTCCCAGGTCTCACTGTCTCTAGAGAGAAACCTTGGGACACAGTTCTGATTGTCTTATGAGATAAGATAGTGGGGACCTTCACAGAATGAGTGAGTAAACATAATGAGTCAGAAACCAGGGAAGGTTTGTGAAGAGAAGTAGAGGGGTATGTTGGATGGGAGGAGGGTGGGCAAAGGGGATAACATTTCAAATGTAAATACAGAGAGTATCTAATAAAAAATAAAAAAATAAATAAAACAAAAGGAACCAGGGAATGCTTTGCCTTATGGTGAGCTTGTGCATCATTCTTAAAACAATTGTTTTATTTATTTATATTTCAAATGTTGCCCCTCCTTCTGGCCCTCCCATCCAAAAGTTCTTCACCCTATCATCTTCTCATTTGCCTCTGAGAGGGTGTTTCCCCACCTGTGCCCTCACCTTTCTCCCTGCTGGTACCGCCCTTTATGGGACAACATGTTCCTATAGGAATAGGCACATCCTGTCCCACTGAGGCAACAAGGCAGTCCTCTACTACATATGTTCCAAGGACCATGGCCCAGACAGTGTATGCTTTCTGGTTTGTGGCTTAGTCTTTGGGAGCTTGGTTAGTTGGCATTGTTGATCTGCCTATGGGCTTGGTATTCCCTTCAGTTCTTTCAATCCTTCCCTTACCCTTCCATAGGGGTCCCCGACCTCAGCCCAGTGGTTAGCTGTATCTGAGTCTGCCTCAGTCAGCTTCTGGAAGAGTGTCTCAGAGGACAACCATGCTAGGCTCCTGTTCGTGAGCATAAAATGGCAACAGTAAAAGTGTCAGGATTTGGTGCCTGACCATGGGATGGTTTCAAGCTGGGCTGGTCACTGGATGGCCTTTTCTTCAATCTCTGTTCCATTTTGTCTCTGGATTTCTTTTAGACAGGAACAATTCTGGGTCAAGAAATTTGAGGATAGTTTGGTGAGCCAATCACTCCAGTGTAAGCCCTGTTTATATACTGGAGGTAGTTCCCTCATGTTCCATTTCCCCACTGTTGGTCATTTTGGCTAAGGTCATTCATAATGAGTCCTGGGAGCCTTTCACATCCCAGAACTCTGGGACTTTGTGCAGAGTTCTCCTGGCCTTCTGGGCTTCTCTCCTGTCCCACCCCTTGATCCAGCCCCTCTTTGCATTGTATCATGGGTATTTTGCACTTTTTGGCTAATATCCACTTATTAGAGGGTAAATATTTTACATGTTCTTTTGGGTCTGGGTTACCTCACTCTGGATATTTTCTAGTTCTATCAATTTGCCTGCAAAATACAGGATGTCTTTGTTTTAGAACACAAGTATTAAAATCACAAGTAATAGATTGCTTGAAAGTCGTTTATAAATAAAATTACCGGTTCCTAGAAGAAGGACCTACAGATGAAGAAGTATGGGACAGAAAGGGAAAGACTATTGATAAGGCAACAATAACAAGGGGAAGAGATCCCCATTCAATTTTGGATCATTTGACATTGATTTGAACTGTTAGCAAAAAAATGCTTCAGAAAGATAAGGAGAATATTAATCATGATAAAGAGATAACTAGTTCTTTGAATGAGGAAACTGATGGTAAAACCTTAAAATTGATAAAAGATGCAAATAGAGATATTCAGCACCACTGGCAACCATGCCTGTGACGGTGGCAGTTTCCTTAGCTCCTTCACTGGAGCATCTTTAGATATTGCCTGGAAAATGACCCAGAAGCATGGGACAAGAAACTTGATAATAAGTCTAATACTGCATTTTCTTCATTTTTCAGTGGGGAATTAGAGCCTATGAAAAAGCTAACTTTACAATCTAGGCAACTTAGGGCATAGCAGAGAAAAGGAATTTGTTTACTATTTTTTCTACAGCCTTATGTGTTGCACTCAGTATTTCCAGTGTAATTTTAGCAAAATCAAAATGTTTATATGCGTTAACCAACATATTTAAAACTCTAGAAGGAGACGTTTGACGGTCCTGTAACATTAGCTTAAGAGGCAAAAAAAAAAAAAAAAAACTGCCACATTTCAATACATACTAAAAGAAGCATTTGTAGATTTTTCACTGCATTTAAACTCATTTTCTCTCACAACTGTCTCCCATAGGTATTATAACATAAAAGGATAAACCTTTGCATTGAACTTATTTACACTACAATGGCCATAAACTACTAACTTCTTACCTCACACTTCTTTCTCAGTAAATCAGGGAAGAACCTTTTGTCAATAATTATATGGATCAAATCCTTATTGTATTATATTAACCTTAAATAACAATCAATTTTTAAGAGGCCCACAAAACTCTATAGATTTTCAAATTTCATTTGCTGATTACTATGGAAGAACAGAAAATCATCATCTAACTGGCAAGTTATGGGATTTGCTCATATGAACTGAATTTGTGATTACAAAAATTGTTGACTGTTCTCCAATTTTACAAGCAAGTATTTACTTTATTGATGGTTAATCTAAATAGTATAGGGGTGATTCATATCTAGGTATTCATTAATATACAAAATTTTTTTTCAGCCTAACAGTTGGGACTGGCTTTTGTGATCCATTTATTATGGTTAATTCATAAACCCTTAAACCAATTCAAATTCTGTTTATGTTGAAAGATCATTTTAGCAACTGACTCACACTCATCCACTCTCATCTCCCTGCCTTTGTTGCAGAAGGAAAAAAGCTGATATATTAATCTGCTCTCTTTTTACTTTTCCAGAAGAAAAGTAGGAATGGATATACATCTGTTACTACAAATGGATCCACTGAAACTTTAGGGATTCCTCTTCTGCTCTTCCAACCCTAAAGCATTACAGATGATGGCAGAAAGAGAAAGACGAGGCAATAGATGATAAAGACCATACAGTTGAAGTGAATGGAGATACTGATCAAATCATCAGAAGCCAAGTCAGCCCACCTGGGGCCAAGTGAAGGCCCTATGCACCAAGGGAAATGTTACTGTCCTAGTGACTTTGTGCTTATGACTGGAGCTTAGAACAGTGATAGATTTCTCTGAAGAAGGTATTGTATTTAATTTTTCCTTGGGATTCTAAATTACTTTCTTTCTGCATAGGACATTAGAACATTTATACTCTGATTAATGACAAATAAAAACTTATGTTTTAAAAGACCCTATAACTACAAATTTTACAGGTTTCTTTTTGGGTTATTGTTTATATTTTTTTCTTTTTTTTCTGGGGCTAGTATCCAATTATTAGTGACTGCATATTACGTTCTCTTTAAAGAGCTTTTGCCTGCTTTTCTCTCCCTTAACCCTTTTAGGACTCTAACTCTGAATACTTACAATTCTGAGACCCAAAACTGTCTGCAAAACTTGGGTTTATTATAATCACTTTTAACCTAATCACCAGCAAAACTCTTTGGAAATAACATATTTAGGGCTAAAACTTGGCCCGAATCAGCAAATTATTCATCAAAGATCTCTTCCTCCAACAAGGCCTGGTTTCCTGGCAATACCTGGAATGCTGGCATTTTGAATGATATTTCTGAACTATTGGGGTGGGAGGGATCTCTAATATATGCTGTACATTTATATTTATGTCCTCAATCCTAAGAGACATTTTTTATTAATTTTTAAAAATATTTTTATTAGATATTTTATGTATTTAGCTTTCAAATGTTATCCCCTTTATCACATGCGTCCCAACTCCTCTCTGCCTTCCCTTTGTTTCCATGAATATGTTCCCACTCTCTACCATCTAATCCCACCTCATTTCACTGGCATTCCCCTATACTGGGGAAATAAACTTTCATAGGACCAAAGGCTTCTCTTCCTATTGATGCCAGACAATGCCATGTTTTTGATTTCTGTATATGCCTGGGGGAAGGGTTCAGGAGGCAGTCCTTCCTAATCCTTTAGTGCTAATAGCATATCTATATGTTTTCTTTTTTTTTTGAAGAACTTTATTAAAAAAAACAAAGATGAATGTACAAATTTTTAAGCATTTTTTTAAAGGATTGATACTCTGCATTAAGGTCTTACTAGTTACAATGAGCAAAAAGTACATGTAAAACAGGATGTAACCCGGAATTAGTCAACGGTTTCTTAGTGTGAAAGGATTGAGCATAATGTTTTTTTTTTTTTCGTTTTTCTTGAACTTCACACAGTTTGTGAGTTGTTTCTGGGGCAGTCCAAGCCTCTGGGGTTAGCATCCCACTATCAGTTACTGCATATTATGTCTGTTCTTTTGTGACTGGGTTATCTTACTCAGGATGATATTCTCTAGATGCAACCATTTTTTAAGAACTTGGTTAAGTCATTGTTTCTGATAGCTGAGTAGTACTCCATTGTGTAAATGAACCACAATTTTTGTATCCATTCATCTACTGAAGGACATCTGGGTTCTTTCCAGCTTCTGGCTATTATAAATAGAGCTGCTATGAACACTGTGGTGCATGTATCTTTGTTGTATATTGAAGTGTCTCTGGGGTATATGCCCAGAAGTGGAATAGCTGGATCTTCAGGTAGTACTATGGCCAATTTTCTGAGGAGTCGCCAGACTGATTTCCAGAGTGGTTGTATCAGTTTACAACCCCAAAAGCAGTGGAGAAGTATTCCTCTTTCTCCACAACCTCACCAGCATCTGCTGTCATCTGAGTTTTGGATCTTGGCCAATCTGACTGGTGTGAGGTGGAATCTCAGGGTTGTTTTGATTTGCATTTCCCTGATGGCTAAGGATGTCAAGCACTTCCTCAGATGTTTCTCAGCAATTCGATATTCCTCAATTGAGAACCTTTTGTTTAGCTCTGTACCCCATTTTTAATAGGGTTGTTTGATTCTCTGGTGTCTAGCTTTTTGAGTTTTTTGTATACCTTGGATATTAGGCCTCTATCTGATGTGGAGTTGGTAAAGATCTTTTCCCACTCTGTTGGCTGCCATTTTGTTTTCTTGACAATGTTTTTAGTCTTACAGAAACTTTGCAATCTCATTAAGTCTCATTTGTTAATCTTTGACCTAAGAGCTTGAGCCATTGGTGTTTTGTTCAGAAAATTTTCTCCTGTGCCTATGTGTTTAAAGTTTTTCCCTAGTTTCTCATCTAATACTTTCAGTGTATCTGGTTTAATGTGAAGATCTTTGATACACTTACACTTGAGCTTTGTATGAGGAGATAAGTAAGGGTCTATTTTCATTCTTCTGCATGCTGAGTGCCAGTTGGAACAGCACCATTTGTTGAATAGGCTGTCCTTTTTCCTTTGAATGTTTACGGCTCCTTTATCAAATATCAGGTGACCATAAACACGAGGGCTCATTTCTGGATCTTCAATTCTATTTCATTGATCCACTTGCCTATTTATGTACCAGTACCATGCAGTTTTCAGAACAATTGCCTTGTAATATAGCTTGAGGTCAGGGACAGTGATTCCCGCAGATGTTTTCTTGTTGTTGAGGGTGGATTTTGCTATTCTAGGTCTTTTGTTATTCCAGATGGAATTGCTCATTGATCTTTCCAATTCCATGAAGAACTGGGTTGGAATTTTGATGGGGATTGCATTGAATCTGTAGATTGCTTTTGGTAAGATGGCCATTTTTAAAATGTTGATCCTTCCAATCCATGAGCATGGGAGATCTTTCCATTATCTGAGATCTTCCTCAATTTCCTTCTTTAGAGGTTTGAAGTTCTTGTCATACAGGTCCTTCACTTGCTTAGTTAGAGTCACACCAAAATATTTCATAGTTTTTGTGACTATTGTGAAGGGTATCTTTTCCCTAATTTCTTTCTCCACATGTTTTTCCTTTGAATATAGGCAGGCTACTGATTTGTTTGAGTTAATTTTATATCTAGCCACTTTGCTGAACTTGTTTATAAGCTGTAGGAGTTCTCTGGTGGAATTTTTGGGGTCAGTTACGTACACTATCATGTCATCTGCAAAAAGTGATGTTTTTACTTCTTCCTTTACAATTTGTATTCCTTTGAATTCCTTTTGCTGTCTAAATGCTCCAGCCTGGACTCCAGTACTATGTTGAATAGGTAGGGGGGAGAGTGGGCAGCTTTGTTGAGTCCCTGATTTAATGGGATTTCTTCAAGTTTTCCACTGTTAAGTTTGATGTTGACTGTTGGTTTGCTGTATATTACTTTTATTAGGTTTAGGTTTGGGCCTTGGATTCCTGTTCTTTCCAAGACTTTTAACATGAATGGTGTTGAATTTTGTCAACTGCTTTCTCAGCATCTAGTGAGATGACCATGTGATTTTCTTCTTTTAGTTCATTTATATGGTAGATTACATTGATGGATTTCCTTATATTAATCCATCCCTGCATCCCAGGGATGAAGCCTACTTGGTCATGGTGAATGATCATTTGATGTGTTCTTGGATTCGGTTTGCAAGGATTTTTTTGAGTATTTTTGCATCCATGTTAATAAGTGAGATCAGTCTGAAGTTCTCTTTCCTTGTAGGTTTTTTGTGTGGTTTAGGAATGAGGGTTATTGTAGCCTCAAAAAATGAGTTAGGTAGTGTTCCATCTGATTCTTTCTTGTGGAGTTGTTTGGAGAGTATTGGTGTTATATCTGCAATAAATGTCTGATAAAATGCTGCATTGAACCCGTTTGGACCTGGGCTTTTTTTGGTTGGGAGGCTTTTGATGACTTCTATTTCTTTAGGTGTTATGAGATTATTTAGATGTTTTACCTGGTCCCGGTTTACCTATAGGATCTTCTGTCTAGGAATTCATCCATTTCCACCAAGTTTTTCAACTTTGTGGAGTATAGGCTTTTGTGGTATGATCTGATGCTTTCTTGAATTTCCTCAGTTTCAGGTGTTATGTTTCCACTTTCCTTTCTAATTTTGTTTATTTGTATACTCTCTCTTTGCTCTCTAGATATTCTGGCTAAGGTTTCATCAATCTTGTTTATTTTCTCAAAGAACCATCTCTAGGTTTTGTAGATTCTTTCAATGGTTTTTTTTGTTTCTATTTGGTGTATTTCTGCCTTAATTTTGATTATTTCTTGCTGTCTACTCCTCTTTGGTCTATCTGCTTCCTTTTATTCTAGAGCTTTTAGCTATGCTGTCAAGTTGCTGATGTATACTCTCTCCACTTTTTTTTTTGGAAGCGCTCAGAGGTATGAGTTTTCCTCTCAGTACTGCTTTCATTGCATTCCATAGGTTTGGGTATGTTGTGTTTTTAGTTTCATTGTATTTTAGAAAATCCTCAATTTCTTTCTTTATTTCTTCTTTGACCCTGCTATCGTTTAACAGAGCGTTTTTTAGTTTCCATGTGTCTGTGGGCTTTTTTTGTCTTTGTTGTTGTTAAAGACTAGCTGTATACCGTGGTGATCTGAGAGGATGCATGGGAGTATTTCAATATTCTTATATCGATTGAGGCTTGTTCTGTGTCCAATTATGTGGTCAGTTTCGAGAAGGTGCCATTGGGTGCTGAGAAGAAGGTGTATTCTTTTACTTTAGGATGACATGTTCTGTAGATATCTATGAATTCCAGTTGGTTCAAAGTCTCTACTAGTTTTACAGTGTCCTTGTTCAGTTTCTGTTTCCATGATTTGTTCATTACTGAGAGTGGAGTATTAAAATCTCCCACTATTATTTTGTGTGGTGAAATGTATTTTTGGAGTTTTAGTAGGGTTTCTTTTATGAATGTGGTTGATTTTGTATTTGGAGCATATATGTTAAGGATTGAGAGTTCCTCCTGACAGATTTCCCCTGTAATGAGTAAAAAGTGTCCTTCCTTATCTTTTTTGATAACTTTTGGTTGAACATTTACTTTATTTTGTATTAGAATAGCCATTCCAGCTTGCTTCTCGGAGCTGTTTGCTTGGAAGTTTTTTTCCCAACTTTTTACCCTGAGATAGTGTCTGTCTTTGTCTCTGAGACGAGTTTCCTGTATGCAGCAAAAGGCTGGATTTTGTTTATGTATCCAGTCTGATAGCCTATGTCTCTTTATTGGGGAGTTGAGTCCATTTATTTTAATAGATATCAAGGAATAGTGGTGTTTGTTTCCTGCTATTATTGCTTTTGTAGGTTGAGTTGTGTCTGTGTCTCTTTCTTCTTTTAGTTTTCTTGCTTAGGAGTTTTCTTGTTTTTACTAGGATGTAGTTCCCCTCATTGTATTGGGTTTTCCACCTATAATTCGTTGTAGAGCTGGGTTTGTGGTCAGATAATGTGAAAATTTAGATTTGTCTTGAAATATCTTCATCTCTCCATCTATGGTGATTAATAGTTTTGCTGGGTATAGAAGCTTGGGCTGGCACTTGTGCTCTCCTTGGGTCTGCATGATGTCTGTCCAGGCTCTTCTAGTTTCATAGTCTCTGTTGAGAAATCAGGTGTGAGTCTGATTGGCCTGCCTGTATATGTTACCAGACCTTTTCCCCTTACTGCTTTTAGTATTCTTTCTTTGCTTTGGGCACTTGGTGTTTTGACTATTATGTGTGGGGAGGAATTTCTTTTCTGGTCCAACCTATTTGGAATTCTGAAGGCATCTTTTATGCCTATGGGGATCTCATTCTTAACGGTAGGGAAGTTTTCTTCTACAATTGTGTTGAAGATATTTACTGTGCCTCTTAGTTGATATTCTTCTCCCTCTTCTATTTCTATTATCCTTAGGTTTGGTCTTCTCATTGTGTCCTGGATCTCCTGGACATTTTGGGTTAGGAGCTTTTTGGTTTTTGCAGCTTCTCTGACTGTTTTGTCTATGTTTTCAATGTTGTCTTCAGCTCCCGAGATTCTCTCTTCCATCTCTTGTTGTCTATTAGAAATGCTTGCTTCTGTGACTCCTGATTTCTTTTTTAGGATTTCTACTTTTTGGGTTTACTCTTTTAGTGTTTTCTTTTTTGTGTCCATTTATGTTTTAAATTCTTCTTCCATTCTTTCATCTCTTTGTTTTTGTTTTCTTCTAGTTCTTTGAGTTCTTTGATTTTTTTCTTGTTTCTTTTTTAAAAGCTTCTAATTCTTTATTCTTTTCCTCCTGTAGTTGTTTAATGATCTCCATTATCATCTTGAGGCAGGATTTAATGTCTGAGTCTTTTTTTTTTTTTTTTTTGAAATGTTTCGCATTCCGATGTTTGCTGTGATGGAAGAGCTGGGTTCTAGTGTTGGCAGGTTGTCTTGGTTTCCTTGGGATATGCTCTTTCGCTTTTCTCTTGCTATCTTGTTGTCAGTGATATGTTCTTGCCTTTCCCTTGTACCTGGCCTGTGTCCCTGGATCTCCGCTGGTCAAGGTAGTGGATGGTCTAAGCCCTATTCTGTGTCCCAAAGCTGCTGGGTGGGAACAGATGGTCCAATGCTGGGTTCCTGGTCCCTGGGTCAGGCATGGCATGGGCATGCTTCCCTTGCATCTCGGCAGAGATCTCCTTGCCCCCTGGCTATTCAGATCACCTTCTCACCAGGCCTTTATCTCTGGGGCTCAGCTGGTCCAGGCGGCTGATGGTCTGTGTCCTGTTCTGCACCCCAAAGCTGCCCTGTGGGAACAGAGGTCCCAATGCTGGGTTCCTGATTTGTGGATCTGGCAGGGCAGGTGTTTGCTTTCTGGGCTACTCGGATCACCTTCTCACCTTGCCTTTATCTCTGGGGCTCCTTTGTTTATTTTTTTCTTTTTTTTTTGGCCTTTGCTTTTTCGTGAACTTCATATAGTCTGTGAGTTGGTTCTGGGGTGTTTAGAGGTTTCAGGGGTTAGTATCCAATTATCAGTGATGGCATATTATGTCTGTTCTTCTGTGACTGAGTTATCTCACTCAGGATGATATTCTCTAGATTCATCCATTTTTTTTTTTTTTACAAATTTCATAAAGTGTTTGTGTCTGATAGCTGAGTAGTACTCCATTGTGTAAATATACCACAATTTTTGTATCTATTCATCTACTGAAGGACATCTGGGTTCTTTCCAGCTTCTGGCTATTATAAACAGGACTGCTATGAATATTGTGGTGCATGTATCTCTGTTGTATGTTAGAGCTTTTCTGCGGTATATGACCAGAAGTGGTATAACTGGGTCTTCAGGTAGTACTATGTCCAATTTTCTGAGGAACTACCAGACTGATTTTCAGAGTGGTCGTACCTGTTTACAACCCTAGAAACAGTGGAGAAGTGTTCCTGTTTCTTCACATCTTTGCCAGCATCTGCTGTCATCTGAATTTTTGATCTTAGCCATTCTGACTGCTGTGAGGTGGAATCTCATGGTTGTTTTGATTTGCTAATGGCTAATTGCTTAACCCTGATGGCTAAGGATGTGGAGTATTTCCTTAGATGTTACTTACCCATTTGATATTCCTCAATTAAGAACTTTTTGTTTAGCTCTGTACGCCATTTTTTAATGGGGTTGTTTGATTCTCTGGTGTCTAACTTCTTGAGTTCTTTGTATACCTCGGATATTAGGTCTCTATCAGATATGGTGTTGGTAAATATCTTTTCCCAATCTGTTGGCTGCCATTTTGTTTTCTTGACAATGTTTTTAACCTTACAGAAACTTTGCAATCTAATTAAGTTCCATTTGTCAATATTTGACCTTAGAGCACAAGACATTGGTGTTCTGTTCAGAAAATTTTCTTCTGTGCCTATGTGTTCTAAGGTTTTCCCCTACTTTCTCTTCTAATAGTTTCAGTGTACCTCATTTATTGTGAAGATCTTTAATCCACTTGCACTTGAGCTTTTTACAAGGAGATAAGAAAGTGTCTATTTTCATTCTTCTGCATGCTAAGTGCCAGTTGGACCAACACCATTTGTTGAATAGGCTGTCCTTTTTCCATTGAATGTTTACAGCTCCTTTGTTAAAGATCAAGTGACCATACATGTGAGGGCTTGTTTCTGGATCTTCTATTCTATTCCATTGATCCTTCTGCCTATTTCTGTATTAGTACCATGCAGTTTTCAGAACAATTGCCTTGTAATATAGCTTGAGGTCAGGGACAGTGATTCCCGCAGATGTTTTCTTGTTGTTGAGGGTGGATTTTGCTATTCTAGGTCTTTTGTTATTCCAGATGGAATTGCTCATTGATCTTTCCAATTCCATGAAGAACTGGGTTGGAATTTTGATGGGGATTGCATTGAATCTGTAGATTGCTTTTGGTAAGATGGCCATTTTTAAAATGTTGATCCTTCCAATCCATGAGCATGGGAGATCTTTCCATTATCTGAGAT
This sequence comes from Micromys minutus, assembly GCF_963924665.1. Taxonomy (NCBI): domain Eukaryota; kingdom Metazoa; phylum Chordata; class Mammalia; order Rodentia; family Muridae; genus Micromys; species Micromys minutus. The sequence continues at coordinate 23,599,605 of NC_137984.1, forward strand.
CTTCCTCGATTTCCTTCTTTAGAGGTTTGAAGTTCTTGTCATACAGGTCCTTCACTTGCTTAGTTAGAGTCACACCAAGGTATTTCATAGTTTTTGTGACTATTGTGAAGGGTATCTTTTCCCTAATTTCTTTCTCCACATGTTTGTCCTTTGAATATAGGCAGGCTACTGATTTGTTTGAGTTAATTTTATATCTAGCCACTTTGCTGAACTTGTTTATAAGCTGTAGACGTTCTCTGATGGAATTTTTGGGGTCACCTAAGTACCCTATCATGTTATCTGCAAACAGTGATTTTTTACTTCTTCCTTTCTAATTTGTGTCCTTTGGTTTCTTTTTGCTCTCTAATTGCTCTGGCCAGACTTCCAGTACTATGTTGAATAGGTAGGGGAGAGTGGGCAGCCTTATCTAATCCATGATTTATTGGGATTGCTTCAAGTTTCTTACTGTTATGTTTGATGTGGAAACTGAGACCATATGGCAGAGTTCCTTCTCCCCTGAACCAATGGGGGTGGCATGCTTTCTGGAGTCTTGGCCCACACCTCTCTGCACCCCTGCTTCTTGCAGCACAGTCTCACCAGGCCTGTGTCCCTGGTTCTCAGCTGTTTCTGGTGACAGATGGTCTGTATGCTTGTTCTGCACACAGGAGCCCGCCGTGTGGTAACCTGTTTAGATTTTTCTAATTTAATAATGTACTTGACATAATTTGGATCACTCTTCTTTGTGGAACAGTATCACACACAAAGCATTCCAATATTGTTTGTTGTGTTTATAATTTGATTGCTTATATGGTACACATGTATCATGTGACAACTAAATTTTCATTAACATCTGAAGTCAAAACCACTCTGGATATACTGCTATTAAAATTTTTTAAAATATGGGAGTGAAATGAGTGAACATGATCCCAGAATGGAATTATTTTAGGAAACTTCTGAGTGCTTGTGGGCAGACTCCAAGAACATAAAACAGGAGTATTGTGACCTCAGTTTCTTCAGAACATGGAATCGGTTTTGCATTATGTTTCAGTGCTCCTCCAGGTGTAGCAGATAGGAGTGAGTTTATTTCAACTATTATTATTTATTTTATAAGCCTCTATAGAAAAACTTGTTTTTGCTACATGTAACTTGTTTCTGTGATTATATACATTATTCAGGTAACTCTTCTCAATCCTTTGTAAGTTGTCTGATACATTTAATAAAATTGGCTATTACATGATACATTTTCTGTGCACCTTGTTTTCCGTCTTTGTTTCCCTAGATTCATGTTACCAAGTATAACAGTAAGCAGCACTTATTTAGATTATTGGCAAAAACACAAATTTTAGGTTATTGGTATTGATAATGATGATATCTATAAAGGTAGTTAATTTAGAAATGGCTATATGGCATAGGTTAATGATCTCTAACTTTTGAGTTACATTTATTTGGGCTCACATACCTTACTTAGCACTATGTTCGTGTCTATCTTCCAGATCAGTATCTTAATGGAAAGTAAACCCCGACTTACAGAGATGTCATTCATTTGCTAATTGGTAGCTGACACACAAACATTTATTTCATTGCTTAACATTCTTTTAAAAACATCAAATCACACTGGTTGTGAGACAAGGAGTGACTGTGGTTTAAATCTACAAGATGGCATTGGGCAATGAATAAGGCTACTGAAGAATGTTACACATATATTACAATATAAGTGAAGACTTTGGCGATGGGAAATAATGAAAGAATTGGGCGTTTGACTGAAGGAAATGACTAAATATAATAAGTGCTTAATGATTCTGATTAACAAAAGAAAATACTACCAGGTTGCTGTTCACATGAACATGACTAAGTAAATATATATATATATATATATATATAATTTAAGGATGAACAAATGCAGAGCTTGTTGTGGACCAGAATGAAGACAGCAATTACCATAGTCCAGGAGCAGTGTACAAAGGCTTGGGCCAATGTATTAGCAGTTAGATTAGAAGAAAGCAAGCAGCAAGTAGACTAATACTCCAATGAGGTGCCATTAAGTGACTAAATGGGTGAAGAAAATGCCAAACTTAAAAGTGACACCCCTAGAGGTTGGACCTTGCTGGGAACTCAAGAAGAATGGAAAGCCTTAGTTTTAGTTAGGACATAAATTTACCTTAAAACAGATAAACAGCACAGAGCAGCAGGATTGCTGGGTGTTGCTTTGTTTATCCTTTTCCCTAAAAATTTCAGTTTATTACCTGTTTACTCCTTTTCTTCTGTTTCAGCCAACCTTCATGCTTCTGTCTTTTCTGGATTGTTGGTACATGTTTTCATGATTCAGTTTTGAGGTCATGAAGAAATTTTCTGTGCTCTTACCCATAGGAAAGGATGCCTTTTGTGGAATCCAGTCAGAGCCCCAACAGAATATTTACCATCTTTAGGATGGCCTGCCTACTTATCTTCTATCAAACCACCAGGTCAATATCTGGAGAGGAACACTTCTCACAGAGCAGCCCTGAATACATAGAGGGTGTTTTTAATACAAAGAACACTGACAAGCTACATACTGTTTGGCAGCTGCAGTCAGAAGCAAGCAAGCAGGCAGTTCAACAACAGCCAAGAACATGCAATTAGCTGGGGCATTTTGACCCTGAGTTTCAAGAACAGGGTTGGAAACTTTTCCCCTGGACTTTTCAGAGCAGGAGATAGAAACCAAAAATGGCTTCATCTGAGACAAGACAGAAAACCCCCTTTTCTGTTACACTTATTTGAGTGATGAATCATTGAACTGAGTATAAAAATCAAGAAAATTGTTAAAAGTAGTGTGAGCACTAAGGGGATGATTCTTTATTTACTTATGAATTCCTTGTAGATACAAAGATAGCCTTCTGCACTTGAATATTCTTTTTTAAGCATCAATTGATCTAACTTCTTAGATTTAATATTAGGCCTATTATTTTACTAGCTCTCTGAAAATATTTGGTGGTTAATCAAAACCCATTTGAATAACTCTCTGCATGGAAGGCATTATAATTTTTAAAATTTGGGTATTTTATTTATTTACATTTCAAATGTTATTCCATTTTCTGGTTTCTCTTTGCCAACCCCTATCTAATCCCCCTTACCCTGCTGCTATGAGGGTGTTCCCCACTCCTCCAGCCTCACCACCCTAGAATTTCTTTACACTGGAACATGAAACCTTCAAAGGACCAAGGGCCTCCCTTACAATGGATACCCCTTTAGCTCCTTCAGTTCTTCCACTAACTCCTCCATTTAGGTCCCTGTGATCAGAGTGATAGTTGGCTTTGACATCTATCTGTATTGGTCAGGATCTGGCAGATACTCTCAGGAGTCAGCTGTATCAGGCTCCTGCCAACAAGCACTTTTTGGCATCAACAATAGTGTCTGGGTTTGGTGTCTGCTTGTGGAATGGATCCCCAGGTGGGTCAGTCTCTGGTTGGCCTTTCCTTCCATCTCTGCTCCACTTTTTGTCCCTGTATTTCTTTTAGACACGAGAAATTATGGGCTAAAATTTTGGAGATGGTATCATCTGCCAACCAGAGGTCCATGCCTAACTTCTAGATAGAGTTTATACAGGTTTTCCCTCCTATTTGTGGGGTATTTCAGCTAATGTCATCCCCATGGGGTCCTATGAGGCTCTCTATTGCTTGGCTTCTGGGACTTTCTAGTTGCTACCTCCAGTTCTCCATACCCCATTGCTACACAGCTCTGTTCAATTTCCTGACCCTCTGTACATTTCCTCCATCTCCTCCCACACCTGATTTTACCTCTCTTCCCCCCTCCTGCTTCCTGTCAAGTCCCTCCCACCCTGGTTAATCTTGATTATTTTGTCCCCTCCTCCAAATAGGACTGAAAAATCTACTCTTTAATCTTCCTTACTCTTGAAATTCATGTGGTTCATGAATTGTATTATGTGTATTCCAAGCTCTTTGCCTAATACCCACTTATCACTGAGTATATACATGTGTGTTCTTTTATAACTGAGTTACCTAACTGAGGATATTTTCTAGATTAATCAATTTGCCTTTGAATTTCATGAAGTCATTGGTTTCTTTTCAATTGAATATGTCTTATTTATATTTCAAAGGTTATACTCTTTACCGTTTTTTCCCCTCAATAAATCTCCCATTCCATCCATCCTCCCTCCCCCTGCTTCTATGAGGTTGCTCCCCTAGCCACCTATTTCCTCCTGTTTCCCACTCCTGACATTCCCCTACACCAGGGCATCTAGCCTTCGCAGAACCAAGGGCTTCTTCTCCCACTGATGCCCAACAAGGCCATCCTCTGCTACCTACGCTGCTGGAGCCATGGGTCCATCCATGTGTACTTTTTGGATTATGATTTAGTCACTGGGACTCTAGTTAGTTGTTATTGTTATAAGGTTGCGAGTCCATTCAGCTGCTTCAATACTTTCTCTAACTCCTCCATTGGAGACCTCATTCTCAGTTCAATGGTTGGCTGTGAGCATCAACCTCCTTATTTGTCATGATCTGGCAGAGCCTTCAGGGACAGCATTATCAACCTCCTGTCAGCATGTTCTTCTTGGCATCAGCAAAATTGTCTGGGTTTGCTGGCTATATATGGGCTGGATCTCTAGGTGAAACAGTCTCTGGATAGCCTTTGCTTTAGTCTCTGTTTCATATGTTGTCTCCACATTTCCTCCTGTGAATATTTTTGTTCCTACTTATAGGAAGGACTAAAGTATCTTCACTTTGGTCTTCTTGAACTTCATGTGGCCTGTGAATTGTATCTTTGGTAATCTGAGCTTTTGGGCTAATAGTTAAGTGGTATTAATTATGTAAATTACCAGATTTTCTCTATCTATTTACTGTTTATTGAGGGACTATTTATTTAGGGACATCTAGTTTATTTCCAGTTTCTGGTTATTATAAATATGGGTGCTATGAACACAGTGGAGCATTTGTCCTTATTGCATGTTGGAGCGACTTTTGGGTATATGCCCAGGAGTGGTATAGCTGGGTACTCAGATATGTACAATGTCCAAATTTCTGAGGAATGGCCAGACTGATTTCAGAGTGGTTGTACCAGCTTTCAATCCCACCAACAATGAAGAAGTGTTCCTCTTTCTCTACATCCTCGTCAGCATCTGCTGTCACCTGAGTTTCAAAACTTAGCCATTCTGAATGGTATGAGGTGGAATCTCAGGGTTGTTTTGATTTACATTTCCTTGATGACTACTGATGTTGAACATTTCTTAAGGTGCTTCACAGCCATTCCATATTCCTCAGCTGAGAATTATTTGTTTAGCTCTGTGCCCCATTTTAAATAGGGTTATTTGGTTCTCTGGAGTCTAACTTCTTTAGTTCTTTGTATATATTGAATATTAGCCCTTTATCAGAATAAAATGACAACCAACATATTGAGAAAAGGCCTTACAAACCCTACATCAGATGCAAAGAATTAACATTGTTAAAATGCCCTAACACTTGATGAAACACAGATTCAATGCAACTTATGTTAAAACAATAATATTATGCTTTATTGTAGTGCCTATTTTTTAAAGATTTTTTCCATTGATTTTGGAATGCTGAGTCATCTTTGTATCCCAGGAATTAATCATAGTTAATCAGAATAAAGTATCCCTATAATGTGTTAATATAACTTTTTGATATTTGCATATCCTCATGAAGTATCTCCAATCATAGCTCTCTTCTGATTTTCTTGTTTAACTTTAATATCAAGGTAATGGTAACTTTGTATTGGGAGTTTGCAAGTATTCTCTAACTTTTGGGGGAAGAGTTTGTGAAGAATTAGAATTAGTTCTCTTAAAATATTTATAAAAATTAGCAATGAAGATATCAGGTCTTGATTTACCTCTTTCTGATGGATGACTTTTGCTTACAGATTCAATTTCCTTATTCATCAGTCTGTTCAGGTTTTCAGTTTCTTCAGAATGAATCTTGGTAGGTTGTGTGTATACAGGAAGTTACCTTTTAAACTTTTTGCATATAGTTGATAATAATCAGTGAGTCTATCTGTGTGGGCAAGATTTCAGACTCTCCATTTTTATTTCTAATTTTGTGTCATTCAATCTTTTATGCTTTGTCTTTGTAAATTTGTCTAAAGAAATGCTGATTTTGCTTTTTTAACCCCTCCCAAACACAGTATGCACTCACTGTTAAGTGGATATTTGCCAAAAATCTCAGAATACCCAAAGAATAATTTACAGACAATATGAAGCTCAAGAATAAAGAGACCAAAATGTCAATGCTTCAGTCCTTCTTAGAAGGAAGAACAAAATACTCATGAGAGGAAATACATGAACAAAGAATACAGAGGTACTGAAGAAAAAGACATCCAGAGACTCCTCTACTAGTGATCCATCCCATATGCAGCCAATGAAAGAGTTACAGAAAGAACTCTTTTGTGACTGTGTTACCTCACTCAGGATATTTTCTAGTTCCATCTATTTGCCTGTGAATTTTATGTAGTCATTGTTTGTAATAGCTGAGTAGTACTCTATTGTATAAATGTATTAAATATTTTGTATCCACTCCTCTATTGAAGGACATCTGGGTTCTTTCCAGCTTTGGCTATTATAAATAAGGCTGCTGTGAACATAGTGGAGCATGTGTCCTTGTTTTTTGTTGGAGCATCTTTTGGGTGGTATTTTTTGTTGGTTAACATTAAAGTTTTTTTTTTTTTTTTTTTTTTTTTTTTTTTGGTAAGTGGTTTCTGTTTTGATAAACTCAAAGTTAAAAAAAAAACAATCTTTCTCCTTTGAATTAGTTTTTCTAAATTCTAAAGATTTTGGTGTGTTTGGCTTCTATTCCTTAGTCACAAAATAGTTTTTAATCCTCCTATATTTTCTTTACTTCTGTCCTCCTGTGGTTTTCATTGGCATGGAGTGTTTTGTTTGTCCCCTCTTTTATTTTTTTTAATTTCTAAAGAACTAATCAGATTCATTGAGTGTAAAGGTTCAGCCTTAATGTTAAGTTGTATTGATAGAGTATCTTAGAAAAACCTCAATTCTTTAAAAGAAGTCCACTAGTATCATTGTGAGGCATATTAAAGGAACCCAGGCATGTTGAAGAAATACAAGGTAGCAGGTGCAATTAGAGCATTGTAGAATGCCTCAAACCTGGACCTGACAAAGGGCAGCATGAGGCAAGGAGGGGAAGGTCAAGGAGACATGTAATGTATAGATCTACCTCCACAGCTTTTAAAGGTGCCTGGCTAACGAGATGCAAATGGTACCATATCAGCTGTTCTGAGTATTATGAGAAGCTTTCTAAGAGACAATAGCAAGAATTTGGAAGAAATCTGAGTAGCAAATACAAATTTTCTGAATGGCAGTGGAAAGGTGGATGTGTGCGCAAGTGCACGCATGTGTGTGTGTGTGTGTGTGTGTGTGTGTGTGTGTGTGTGTGTGTGCATGCATCTTGCTATTTTGAAACAGGTATTTTGGATTTACTGACTGGCCATTGAGCCTGAGGGATTTGTGTGTTTCTGCCTAATCTAGGGGAGTAGCAAGTTCCTTACTGACTGAATGATTCTCCTTAGCTCTACTTGCTAATAACTTATATACCGAATTTACATGCCAATTTTTCACATTTAAGGTGACAGATACTAAAATCTATTTTGCAAGTATTGTGTAAAGATAAAATAAATAAAACAAATCTATTGCCAATTGTCCAAGGAACATAGCAGGGCTTAAATGTTAGTACAATGTTTATAATTTACTACCTAACAGATTTTAAATCCTAGAATAAGTTGGGGTGCATGGAATTCTCCATTGAATTTAAAGTCATGTTCCCCACAAACATCTCTTTGAGCAGACAGGGTTAAAATTTTATAACACCTTCTCTGAAAGGAGGCTTCTCTCAAGTTGGGAGAATGATCTACTGAAGAAGCCTTCCACTCTCCCAGATGAAAGAAGCATTGAATTCAGCTAACACAGTCGGGCACATCTATTTTTTTTATTGTTGATAAATATTTCATTTTACATTTTCAATTCATAGGGGACAGAAAAATCATTGAAGATGAAAGGGAATTCAATATGAAGCCATCACTTTGCAGGATTGTTTCTTAGAACACACTCGTTCTCATTTTGTTCGATTGAGATTGAAGGTCCTTGGCAGCTGGCCACTCGTAGGAACTGCACAGCTGCAGCTGCACACTGTGAGGATGAGGATCTTTCTGCTTCTCGGTGCATCTAACATATCCCCTTCCAGGATCAACTCCAAAGCAGTCATTTTTTTACCCAGCTATAGGCTCCCTGCATCTTTGTGCTGACAGTACTCCCTGTCCCCCTATCCCATTGTAATGGAGAGGAGTGGAGCTGTTTTGTTTGACTTTACATTTTAACACCAGGAAGCACCACATTTTGAAGTTATCCACAGAATGGGGCTTTATTACATACAGGGTCATAATGTCAGATTTTATAAATTCTGAAAAACAAATCACTGTGCTAGAAGAACAAGTGGTCTCAATTACAAGATTATGTTACTGCCACCAATTGAATCAGCTGCTAAAGTGCTCAGCCTTCTTCCATCTTAATTTCAATTTATTATTAGCAGTGGGCCATCTTCATATTGGTATACTCACTTTATCTAATAGAGTATTTTTCATCTAATTGACTCCAAATTTATCATATAAATGTCCAAACCAAATTTTTCTTTAATAACCCATTATCTCCACAGTTCTGGCTCAGGGAACCCACAAGAGATGGAATCATAATCCTGCCTGGCAAGATGAAGGATAGCAACATAATTATACTACCTATGAGGAAAATGCTGTGTACCTTTTAAAAATATCAAATCTTGACAATATTTTCTTAATTTTGACACATTTTCCATCTGTTAGATTGGATCATCTTATTCTACTCAGGGTAATAAGCTTAGTTAAAAGGACAGAAGGGTAAGTGGGCTTCATATAAGCTTAGAGTAATACTAAAAGCAGGGGTCTTTATGCAACTCCTCCTCTGGAGGTTGTTGTATAAGCCACCTCCTTTCACTCATTCTCCCAAACCATCATTTCTCAAACTCAGATCTTCAGCAAAGCCTCCTTGGAGGGGTGTGACACTGCTCATCCTTTACATCTACATTTTGTCTTCTTGATTAACATGAAAATTATATTTGAAAAGAAGTCACAGAAGAATTAACTACAGGAGTAGCATGCAATCCTGGTAATGAATTGATAAATACTGAGTAAATAGAATTATCTATACAGCGGTGGCAGAAATCATTTGACAATCCATGTTTCCCTGAGGAGGTTGCATTATTTATATAGTTGCTGAATTATTTAATTGGTTTAATACTGGCCACACTTTGGGCTACATTGGACTAGATACTGCTGAGGGTCTTTTCTGGCTCCCAAAATTTGTGAAGTTATTTAAGGAAAGACTGTTTAAGAACTTTTTTTCATGGAAATGGAATATGCCTTGCCAAGCAGTAAAACCATAGACTGCCTTATTCTGAAAAGAACATGAAAAACATGAACACTCACCAGAGGCTAAGAATTAAACACTAAATCAAAGAATAAACTAGGTTTATCTGGAGAACATTAGATTTAACACATTTAAATGTGACATGAAATCAAGAATTCACAGCATGAATTTGGGGTACATTTCTACAAATAGTGATGCTCTTTTAATTTCAGCTATATGTACCAATAACATGGTTGTTTGTATATATAATATACCCAAATGCACAGGGGCAAAGAATTCAGATGAAAGTTGAGCTAGAAGAAGGGAGAAAGATAGTCGGTGAAAAACTAAATAGAACATTTATAAATGGAGCTAAGGAACTTAAACCTTTTAGTAGGACCACCTTACAATCACACCCTTTTTGTTAATTCGGTTATTAGTGCAATTTCATTGTCAACAGCACTTTGATTTAAATCTCTCCCTTCTGGCTACCATTCTAACATTATGAGTAAAGCAAAAAGGCAAAAAGAGACTCCCGCAAAGTTGATCATCAATATAAGCACTCTAGAAACTTGTAGTGAAGGGAACAATTAAAGATTATTTTTAGATTTCAAGGAATAATAATACTCCCAAGTTGTTCTCTTCTGCCTCCAAAGCTAACCAGCAAGTCCTCTGCTATTCCCAACCTTTGAATACAGAAAAGGTTTGAAATGTGTTACATTAAAATGATAAAAAATTTTACATCGTAAATCATTTAATTTTTAAACAATACTTTAAGAACACATTCTTCCACCCAGCTATTCCACTTTTGGGCACATACCCCAAAGATGCTCCAACATAATGAGGACACATGTTCCACCATGTTCATAGCAGCCTTATTCAAAAAAGCCAGAAGCTGAAAAGAACCCAGATGTCTTTCAACAGGACAGACACCTACAGTCACTTGATCTTTAACAAAAAACAAAACAAAACAAAACAAAACAAAACTAAAACCATCCAGTGGGAAAGATAGCATATTCAACAAATGGCGAGGTCAGCACGTAGAAGAATGCAAGTTGACCTATTTTCACCTCCTTCTACAAAGATGAAGTCCAAGTAGATCAATAACCTTCACATAAAAGCAGATACACTTAATCTGATAGGAGAGGAAGTGGTTAAGAACCTTGAATATGTCTGCACAGGGGAAACTTCCTGTAAAGAATACCAATGATTCAGGCTTTAAGACAAACTATTAAAAATAGGATCTCATGAAATTGAAAAATTTCTGTATGGCAAAGACCACTGTAAAAAGGACAAAACAGCAACCTACAGAGTAGGAAAATTCTTTACCAATGCTACACCTAATGGAGGACTAATATCCAATATATACAAAGAACTCAAGAAGTTATACTCCAGGGAACCAAATGACCCTAATAAAAATGGGGTACAGATCTAAACAAGGAATTCTCAACTGAGGAATCTCAAAAGCTAAGTAGCACTGAAAATAATATTCAACATCCTTAGTCATCAGGGAAATAAAAATCAAAATGATCCTGAGATTCTACATCATACCAGTCAGAATGGGTAAGATAAAAAAACTCAGGTGACAGCAGACGCTGAAGAGAATGTAGGGAAATGCAAGGACCTGGAGATCCCACCTTATACCCATAAGAATGGCTACGATCAAAAACGCAAATAACAGCAGTTTGTGAAGACGTGGAGAAAGGGCAACATTCCTCCATTGTTGGTGGGATTGCAAATTTGTTCAACTACTCAGGAAATCAATCTAGTCATTTCTCAAAAAAACTAGAAAATAATTCTACCTGAAGACCCAGCTGTACTCCTCCTGGGCATATACTCAAATGATGCTTCATAGAACACATGCTTCTCTATGCTTCTAGCAGCTTTATTTGTAATAACCAGAAATTGGAGCTGACTTAGTTGTCTCTGAACTCATGAGTAGACAATGACAATATGCCCCATTTGCACGATGGAATGCCATTAAACTAAAACAAAGGCACCATGAATTTTGCAGGAAAATAGATGGAACTAGAAAATATCATCCTGAGCGAGGTAACCTAGAACTAAAAGTACATGTATGGTATGTACTCACAAATAAGTAGATAATACCCATACAATACAAGGTACCTATGATACACACCAAAGACCCAACAAAGCTAAACAAGAAGGAAATCCCAAGTAAGGATGCTTGAATCTCACTTAGATGGGAGAATAAAATAGTCATAGAAGGTAGAGTGAGAGAGGAAACTGGGCCAGGTCAAGTTCAAGTGTGGAGAGAGACAGAATGGAGATTCAGGGGGTCAGGAGAGTGAATGAAAATTTGGAGGCTCTGGGGGTGGGGTTCAGGTGAGAGAAAGATCTAGGAAGTCTCAATTACCTGGAATGGGGGAAGCTCCCAGAAGTCAATGCACATGACCTTAGCTGAGATGCATAATAATGAATATATGGACCATAAAGAGGTCATCTCCTGTCACTAGGCAGGACCTCCAGTGGAGGGTACACCAACCCACCCCTAAAAACTTTTGACCTCAAATTTGTCTTGCTTAAAAGGAATGTGGTACAAAAATGGAATAGAGACTGAAGGATGACACAACCAATCACCAGCCCAACTGGTGACCTATTCCATAGGCAAACACCAATCCCTGACACTATTATTGGCAGTCTGTTATGCTTGCAGACAGAAGCCTAGCACAACCATCCTCTGAGACTCTACTCAGCAGCTGAAATAGATGCAGAGACCCATAGCCAAACACTGGCCTGAGCTTGAGAAGTCTATGGAAGATTTGGGGCAAGGATTAAGGCTTTGAATGAAATAGGAAATCCAGAAGAAGATGGACAGTCAACTAACTTTAATCCTTAGGGGCTGTCAGAGACTTAGCCACTAATCAAAAAAAAAAAAAAAAAAAAACAATACAGAGGCTGGACTGAGGTCCTTGGAACATATGTAGCATATGTGCTACTCAGTCTTCATATGGTCCCCAAACAACCAAAGTGGGGATGTCCCTAAAATTGTTGCCTGTGCAATCTATTTCCCAACAGGTCTTCCTTGTCTGGCCTCATTGAAAGATGATGGGACTAATCCTGCAGATATTTGAAGTTACAGAGCAGGGTGACATCCAGGGGCACCCCAGTTTCTCAGAGGAGAAGTGGGGTTGGAGGGAGAGACCCCGTAAAGGGGAACAGAAATGGGGGTTCAGCAATTGGAAATGGTAATGTGATGAGTTTAGTAGGAATAAATTTTCACAGACATGAAGAGGGATAGAAAAGATTGATTTCTGTGTTGGAAGTAAGTGGCAAAACATTTGATAGTACTCAATGCAGTGTGCAGCCTTTATTACTGAGACCACATAGTGTGCTGTATGAACAAACATTTCTATAATTCCCTCACTCTTTCATATGTGTTTGCCTGGTTTGCTTCTCAGTATCTATGTTCCTCAGAGATAGAGGTTGGAATAGCAGCAAGATTGCATCTCTAATCCATGCTTTGAAGTGTCTCTCTGTCACAGACATACAATAAAAAATAAGTGAAATTTTTAGAAGAAAAATATTAGCACTAGAAAGAAGCTTTAAGTAGGTAAAAGTGCTTTTCATCATGTCTAATGGCCAGAGTTTAATCCCTAGGACTCACAGAAAAACAATTCCCTCAAGTTGTCCCTATGCATGTGCACATGCAGGACCCTTCTCAAATAATACGACACTTTAGGAGAAAAAATGTATTATCTGTGTAGTCTGGGTTAGTCTGTGGTAGGAAACAAACCATAATCGTATTTTGCTGTAAAATGGAATTGTGGCTCTCACAACCTTCCCACGGTGATACACAGGGGATTGCTCCATGACACTGTCACCTCCAGGCACACAGCAGGAATACCACTTGAGGCATCACTAATGGCTGTGGTAATGAAAGGGATGTGATGTCATGAGCTGTTGTTTAAATATAGAAGAGACATATACAAGTGCACTCAGGGTTCATTTACAGGAGCAAGTCACAAGTAAACAAATAATCTCTTTATGTACGTGAGAACAAAAAGTGGAAATGCATGATAAGATGAAATCAGTTTTCTTATAATAAACATGCTGAACCTAGCCAAACATTAGCTGGAAATTGAATCCAAATAGAACGATGAACAGAGAATAGTGTGGGCTCCAGAGGTCAGAGCCTGAGAGCGGTTAAGTCGGATGTGTAATTCTCTCAGGAGTCAAAAAAAAAAATCAACAACAACAACAACAACAACAACAAAAAACCAAAAAAGCAAATCACCAAGTGTTATACATTTACGTACTTTGGGAAGAAAACTATCCATGACCTAGCTGGTAGCCAGCATCTGAGATAGGTTAACTACTTACTCTGTAAATGGAAGCATCTTTCTGCTTGGTATAGACTGAGAAACATATAAAGTGTCTCTAAAGATCTTGTAGAAATGGGAGAAAAACTCAAGTCAGAGATGGGGCCAAACATTTCAGACTTCCAGATGAGTCTGTGAATAGAAATTTAGATCACACACAGAAGTAATGCTGCTGTAGGCAGTAGAATCATATCACAATGTATATTTACTCCATTTATTGAAAATATTGTTGTCTGAAAATATTAAGTATACAGTGTCCAAAGAGATTAAAATTATGAAGGACATAAATGTATTTGGCATATTACATTACATATATAAATAGGAAGAAGAAACATGTTGATACATTGAAAATGAAAAAAGACAGAGACTATTACAGAAAGCTACAACTGGTTAAAATGACAACAACAACTGACTGAGGGGGTCAGCTCAAATAGGTACATCTACACAACAAGTACAACACCTAAGTCTTAGGGAAGAAACTGGAGTACACAGATTATAGTGGACAGAGGATTAGGATACCTGCTGTGATACCGTGTCTTCTATCTATGTCAGAGAAATGGCAACCCTGAAATCTCAACAATATGTTTATCTAAACAAGGCCTTGAACATCACCCATTGAAATGATGATGTGGAGTGAGGGTAATCTCACAGAGCCTGCCCCCAGAAGAATAGTAATAGGCAATTAATGACTGTAGAGAAAGTGAGAATCAGTCTTTCCAAGAGATGAACCCCTAACTGCTCCAATAACAAGTTGTCAGCCTTAAAATCATACACATATGGGCAACATTAAATGTATGTAGTAGGTTGTATTGATATGTTTACTAAAACATATGAAACAATACTAATTAAAGAAAAGAAGCCATGAATGTGATGTGGAACAGAGAGGACACAGGACATGGGGTTAGAAGGAGGACAGGATAGAGGAGAGATAATGTAAATACAGAACAAATTTGTGAAATATATGTATGATATATAAATAGATAAAAGCAAAAAAGACAGTCATTGAAATCAATAAACCAATGTTTAAGTGTACAAACTCAAGACCAAATACAGTAAAAATGAACTGTCTAGTAAGATGATAGAATTGAAGGCTAAACCAACAGTGTAGAATAGTGACAGAAAAACTAAAAATTGAAATATATTTTAAAAGAAAAGACAGGAACAAGACTACAAAATATACCTGAGACTAAGGTACTACAGGGGACAGCAAGATAAGACTGTGGAAATAAACAACAACATCGCTGTAGCTTTAAAAGTCTACATCTTCTGACAGAACTTCATTCTAAGAGCTAAGAAGAGTGAATAAGAACAAGGCCGCCCAGGCACATCAGTGTGACTGGGGAAAATGTGACAGAGGTGAGAGACAGGTGTGCTGCGATTACAAACTTCAGCAGCTGCTAGTGAGAAACACTGATGGCTTCAAAGCCAAAACTTTAACTGATAAGTTGCAACAATCAGTGGATGCCCCGGACAGCAGAAGGTGTCTCTGCTACACGTGAATGCACAGCCTTGTTCCTGAGCACTTTTCCATCCTATCCTTGAGAGAGGGAGAGAAACAAGAGTGCTTATAGAACTATGAAGAGTAAGATGCTTACTACCCATAAGTCCTTATTGAATGAACCATTGAAGATCATATTTTAGTTAGAAGAAATACATGTAAAACTATGAGTTGGATGTGGTAAAGAAGGAGAAAGACAAGTATCTGAAAATGGTGTTCACTGAGATGACATTATTTTAAAATTCACAATAAAAACATACAAAAGTTTTGGTGTAGAAGAAAATGGAAAGAATGTAAAAGACCTCTATATTAGGTAACTTCTCTTTTACATCCCACAAATATATATGATATAAAAACAAAAAGGCCCAATTAAAGCCTAAATTAAGTTGAATATGTTTTTTATTTAAAAAATTGAAGTTGTAAATTGGGGATAAGATATATATAATGTAAAAATTTGTTCTGCTTTTTAAATCTTTATCATAATACAGAAAAGCTAACTTTGTGAAGCTGTTAGCTAAATCAAATCATTTTGTCCTCAATCTCTAGGGACAAAAGTAAACCACAAGGAAAAAATAAGCAGGATTTAATGCAGTCATTTGGCTCAGGTCAATGTAGAGCTCATTCAGTCACCTACATCTTCACATTCTCCTCAACCCTGCTTCATTGTAATAATTGATTGCAGAATACAAAGTTTTTAGAGTAATAAATCTTTCAGTATCATACTTATACCATGCAATGCATGTGTACATGTACACACACATGTATGCATGTGTGAGCATACACACACACACACACACACACACACACACCACTTGCAATGAGACAATTTATAGAAGTTGGTTCTTCTACTGTGTAGGTAACTGAAATTAGAACCTCCCTCTTGGCAGCATCCCCCTTTACCCTCTGATCCACTTTACCAATCTAGGTCTCAGCATTATGTAAAATTTAGAAGTGTAGGAGATGAACTTGAAAGTCCCTTAATACGTTGTAACTCTATGATTTTAGAATGTTCCATGCTTCTACACTCTGATTTTCTGAGGTTTTAGGCTGCCATATGTCTTTGTAGCCCATATAGTTATCTTCCCCTGGAGTCTGTTTTTTCTACATAGTCTTATAGGCTACTTACTTCTGTGTTTTTAAACTCTTTTCTATGTGGATTTCTCCTTTTATGGAGAAGAACTGAGAGATGAGGTACCCTGTAATAGAAGACACTTAGAATGAAAGAATTAAAACATACTAGCCAATTTATAAACAACATTCTAATAAACGCTGTACATTTAGAAAGGCAGTGACAATGAAACCTATGTAGAACTAAATGGAAGCCATGAGAAGTATTTGTCTTAGTTTGGGTTTTACTTGATATGAAAAGACACCGTGATTAAGGCATCTGTTTTTTTTTTTTTTTATTGAAAAACTTTATTTTAAAAAACAAAGATAAATGTACAAAATTTTAAGCATTTTTTTGCAAAAAGTATATGAATATATTTTTAAGGTTGTAATTAAGTATTTGTGGGTACATATACATACACATATGTATATATGTAACAATAATATAGGAAAAGGGGTTATTAATTTGAGGGGATAGGAGAGAAACTGGGAGGGGCTTTAGGAAGGAAAGGGGGATGTGATACAGTTATTTATTAATTAAAATATATTCTTTTTTTTCTTGAACTTAACACAGTCTATGAGTTGTTTCTGGGGGTGTTCAGAGCTTTCTGGGGTTAGTATCCCACTATCAGTCTCTGCATATTATGTCTGTTCTTTTGCGACTGGGTTATTTCACTCTGGATGACATTCTCTAGATGCATCCATTTTCTTAAGAATTTCCTTAACCCATTGTTTCTGATAGCTGAGTAGTACTTCATTGTGTAAATTTACTACAATTTTTGTATCCATTCATCTACTGAAGGACATCTGGGTTCTTTCCAGCTTCTGGCTATTATAAATAGAGCTGCAATGAACATTGTGGTGCATGTATCTTTGTTGTATGTTGGAGCATCTCTGGGGTAAATGCCCAGAAGTGGAATAACTGGGTCTTCAGGTAGTACTATGTCCATTTATCTGAGGAACCACCAGAATGATTTTGAGAGTGGTTCTATCAGTTTACAACCCTACCAGCACTGGAGAAGTGTTCCTCTTTCTCCACATCCTCGCCAGCATCTGCTGTCATCTGAGTTTTGGACCTTGGCCAATCTGACTGGTGTGAGGTGGAATCTCAGGGTTGTTTTGATTTGCATTTCCCTGATGGCTAAGGATTTCAAGCACTTCCTTAGATGGTTCTCAGGCATTCGATATTCCTCAATTGAGAACTTTTTATGTCTGTACCCCATTTTTTAATAGGGTTTTTTGATTCTCTGGTGTCTCGCTTTTTGATTTTTTTGTATACCCTGGATATTAGGCCTCTATCTGATGTGGGGTTGGTAAATATCTTTTTCCACTCTGTTGACTGCCATTTTGTTTTCTTGACGATGTCTTTAGCCTTACAGAAACTTTGCAATCTCATTAAGTCCCATTTGTCAATCTTTGACCTTAGAGCTTGAGCTATTGGTGTTCTGTTCAGGAAAGGAATAGCAGTGATCCAGCAGAGATCCAGCGGTGATCCAGCGGTGATCCAGCAGTAATCTAGGGACACAGGCCTGGTGGGGAGGTGTTCCGACTAGCCGGGGTGCAGGGAGTTCTCTGCAGAGAGATCTCTGTTGAGCACGCAAAAAGTGCAGTCCCCCAGTTCCCCCTCCCCACCCCAGCTTGGTTCAGGGAATCAGTAACTCTGCATCGGGCTATTCCCAGCCAGACACCATTGAGTGTAGAACGCACACTCAGACCATCCGCCACCAGGAACAGCGGTGAGCCAGCGGTAATCCAGGGACATAAGACTGGAACAGTGGTGAGCCAGCAGTGATCCAGTGGTGTTCCAGGGACACAAGACTGACAACAAGATGGCAAGAGGAAAGGGAAAGAACATGCCCAAGGGAAACCAAGACAACCTGGCAACACCAGTACCCAGCTCTCCCATCACAGCAAACAGCGGAATGTCAAACACTCCAGAAAAAGAAGATGCAGATTAAGGCATTTCTTATAAGAACACCATTTAGTTCATCCATTATCATCAAGGTGGGAGCATGGCAGCATCCAGGCAGATATGGGGCTGTAGGAGCTTAGAGTTCTACATCTTCATCCAAAGGCTGACAGGAGAAGGCTTTCAGGCATCTAGGATGTGGGCATTAAAGCCCACACCCACAGTGACACACTCAAGCCAACAAGGTAACACCTTTTTTTTCCAAGAATGTACAAATGTCTTTATTCAAAAATACAAAATAAATTATCTGTATGCATGGAAAATGATAGTAGTAAACCCTTATATATTGTTAAAGGAAACTAGTAACTGATAGTTACAGTGATCAGCGAGCCTTCTCTTCAGTCATTTTCTTCATGTGACTTCTCTGAAGTTATCAGTGAGGAACCTGCCTTTAGCTTCTTGTCACAGTTCATTGATAAGGGCAACATGCCACCTCCCTTTCTCCCTCCCATTCCCTCCATTGCACCCATTCTAGGGTCCTTCTCTTCCTCAGGAATTCGTCACTACAGCTTCAGCTGTAGTTACCAAGGAGGCCACCCCAGCAGCATCCTGTAAAGCAGTTCTTACAACATTTATTGGATCAATAATTCCCTTTTCTGCCATGTTCACAAAATCTACAAACATGGCAGCATAACGAACTTCTGAGGAACTCTGCAGCATTTTATCAACTATCATTCTTAGCAATCGTCATTGCAGGAGTTTTGAGTGCTTTTTTAAAATAATGTCTATACCTATTTTCTGGTCTTCATTAGCAGCCTTTAATGAATCTAAGATTGGGATGCATTGAAACAGAGCACAGCCCCCTACTAAAACAATGCCTTCTTCAACAGCTGCTCTTGTAGCACTGAGAGCATCTGTAACCCTGACTTTCTTCTCATTCATTTCAACATCACTTGTCCCTCCAACCTCAACACAGCTACTCCATCTGAAAGTTTAGCAAGTCCCTTGTTCAGCTTTTCCTTTTCATATTCACTAGTTGTGATTTCTAGCTGCTCACAGAAATTCTTGAATGCATTTTTCAATGTGAGCTTCATCACCTTTTTTTTTTTTTCAAAAGCATGGCAACCTTTTGGTGACAATGACCTTTCCAACTTTTTCTAAGTCATGATCTTGAACATCTTCAAAATTTAGATTCAACCCCTCTTCTTCAAACACTGCACCATCAGGAGCAATAGCCATATCCTTAAGCTGGTTCTTTGTATTGTCCCAAAACCCTGGAGCATTGACTGCTACAACCTGAGACCAACTTTTTTCCTGTATAAAACCAGTGTGCTTAGAGCTTCTCCATCAACATCCTCACTGATTATGACCAAGGGCTTCTGATGAGCATTGGCAATTTCAAGAGCAGGTACACTGGACTGAACGCTAGAAATTTTCTTTTCATTCAATAAAACACAGGAATCTTGGAATTCAAATGTTTGACCTTTTGGTATGTTAATGAAATATAGGAAAAATTTATCCTATGTTAAACTTCATGCCTTCAATAATTTCTAGCTCATCATCCAGGGCTTTTCCATCCTTCACTGCAATGACTTCCTTTCTTCCAACCTTTTTCATTGCATAAGAAATGATGTTCCTTTGTCTTTGTCTCCATTTGCAGAAATTGTAACCACCTGAGCAGTTTCTTCAGGGGTTGTCACAGGTTTAGAATGTTTCTTAAGTTCAGCAATTTTCAGCATCAACAGCCAACATTCACACCTCTCCAGATTTCCACTGGATTAGCTCCTTTGCTGATCTTCTCAAAGCCCTCCTTGGCAATAGACCATGCCAGAACAGTGGCATTGGTGGTGCCATCCCCAGCCTCTTTGTTTGTGTTATTGGCAACATCCTAAGCAAGTTTAGCTCAGATATTTTTGTATTTATCCTTCAAATCAATTGACTTTGCTACAGTGACACTATCTTTTGTTACTTTGGGACTTCCCCAGCTCTGTTCAATAATCACTGTTCTTCCCTTGGCCCCATTGTAACAACTATCGAATCAGATAAAAGGTCTACACCTTGAAGCATTAAGGCTCAATCATCTGCACCAAATTTCACATCTTTGGCACAGGCCCGAGTGAGATGAGGAGCCAGTGCCCGGGACACCGGTCTCATCTGGCGAAGGACTATGGGTAGTAGAAGCATTTCTGTGGGGTGGTGTTGGGAGAGTACGAGGCGAGGCAGATAGACTGCGACAAATGAGGGACCCAGCACCCCAGGCTATACTTCCCAGTAGTGCTACTTCCTGGGTCAAGCACATATAAACCGTCACAAGCATTGGTTGAAGAGATGGGCTGGAATATCTATAACAACTTGGCATTGGGCCACCTTCTCATCTGTGAGATTTATCATGCAGCAATATTCATAAACTGGATTGGAGAGTCATGCTGTGAAACACAATGGATGTGATATCTACAAAACAAGGGAGAACAGGTGTGCTTGGTTGTATAGTCCTATGTGACAATGGTTATCCTTAAGAAAAGAATAAGTATCAAGTTTGAAAGAAAATTCAGCCACAACATTTTGCATCACTTAAAAAGATGCCTATAATTGTCTTTACCTGGCAGTAGTCACTATAAAGTAGGGTGTCATTATCCCAGTTGTTAGAACATGCAGCATCCTTTATCATAAAGTCTGGAACTGCCTTGATTCTTATGTAGGTGTTTAATTTTCTTCAAATCATATCTCCTGGATCACAAACAAAGAAAAGTTATGGTAGAACAGGCAGTCAGAAGTAGTTTTCCCCAGGTGTGGACTTGTTATTTTACTACCTTACTTCAGAGAATATAAAATTATTAAGTGCAAAATTCTACAAGAATGGGTAAATGGGACCAAAGTATTTGTAATATTCTCTACATGTGATTGGGCATTGCTGAACTTGGATAATTGCAGTAACCTTTATACTGACACAATAGGCCCATCTTTGTTTCTTATGTTTTCTATGATGCCGTAAAAGCTTTCATGACATTTTAATATAAAGAAATAATCTTATTTCTCTCTGTTAATTATTGTATAATAAAACTTATTTATTTTAGTGCTTCTGTTTTGGCTATTACTATGAGTTGTCTTTGATACACACACACATACAAACACATATACATGTGTGTGTATGAGAGATAGATAGATAGATAGATAGAGAGAGAGAGAGAGAGAGAGAGAGAGAGAGAGAGAAAGAGAGAGAGAGACACTACAGAACACAACTGAAGAAACTGTAGACCCTAAGTCACATCTTCATTAAAACCCCATCTAACTAAAGAATCCTTAATGTTTTATTCTCTGTAACAAAACTGAACCATCTACAGCTTTCAACAGCATTACATTTTATTTGTTTGGCTGATGGCAAATGGTAACTTCAACTCTCTCTCAATTATTTGCCTAAATTTTTCTTTAGATGAGCTTTTTCCATTATTTATGGCAATTCTTATTTGTAATATGAATCCGAATCTCTTTTCAAGGACACATTTAACCCTAGCTACTCTCACTTCTTTTTGGTTTGTAATTTGTGCACTAGTCTGCAAGGTATATTCAAACTTTCTGAAATGTGTTTACTGTTGACTATAAAAGACATCATTCTCTGTGGATTAAAGACCGTTCCTTGAAATATATGGAGTGGTGGGAATCATAGGATGTGTTTATGAATGAATAAAACAAATAAAGGAATCTGATAAGGGTTGAACAGAGATTTTTGATAGTTCCTCCTCCCAGTCCTTTCTGCATGCAGAATTGCAAATCAACTAAAGTAGGCTACATTTCAATGTAAAGCAGCCTGTCAATTTCAGTTCTTTCTCCCCAATTCTACCTATACCTGATTTCCCCTTCCACCTTTTCCCCTTTCCTTCTCCTTACCAATCAAGTTCCCTCCCTCCACCCATCTCAGATGTCTATTTTATTTCCCCTTCTTAATATGATTAAAGCATCCTACCTTGACCCCTTCTTGTTATTTCGCCACTTTTGGGACTGTGTAACAGTGGCACATTGTAGTTTGTGCCTAATATCCACTTATCAGTGAATACACAACATGCATGTTCTTTCGTGCCTGGGTTACATCACTCAGGGTGATATTTTTCTAATTCCATTAGTTTGCCTGCAAAATTCATGATGTTCTTGTTTTTGATGACTGAGTAATATTCCATTGTGTAATTGAAACATATTCTCTTTATTCATTTTTAGGTGAGGAACATCTGGGTTGTTTCCAGTTGTTGCTTATGATGAAAAAAGCTACTGTGAAAATAGAAGACCAAGTATCCTTGTGTTATAAAGGGGTGTCTTTCGAGTATATGATCAGGAATTATATAGATGGGTTTTGAGGTAGAAATAGCCTTCAATTTCTGAGTAACAGCCAAACTGATTTCCAGAGGGGTTATACAAGTTTGCACTCATACTAAATAAAAGATCAGTGTTCTTTCTGCTCTACATTTTTAACATGTGCTGTTGCCTGAATTTTTTTTTTTTTTAATCTTAGCCATTCTGATGTGTGTAAGGTTGACTCTCAGAAACATTTTGAATTGTATTTTCCTGATGACTAAGAATGTTGAACATTTCTTTAAGTGCTTCGTGGAACTTAGAGATTTTTCAGTTGAAAATTTTTCCTTTAGCTCTGTATACTCTCCTTTAACTGGCCTATTTGGGTTATTCTGTGTCTAACTTCTTGAATACTTTATATATTCTGTTTATTAGCCTTCTTTCAGTTGTAGCATTGGTAAAGATAGTTTCCCATTCTTGTAGGCTACCATTTTGTCCTATTGACTGTTTTCTTTGCCTTACAGAAACATTGCAGTTTGATGAGGTCGCATTTGTTCATTGTTGATTTTATTGCCTAAGCTATGAGTATTCTGTACAGAAAATTGTAACCTGTATCAATGTCTTCCAGAGTATTATCCACATTCTCTTGTATTACAGTTAGTATATTTAGGTTTATGTTGAGGTTTTTGATCTACCTGGACTTGCATTTTATGCAAGATGATAAATATAGATCTTTTTGCATTTTGCCTTTTTCTTTTTTTTAACTGAACAAGTTTATTTTAAACAACAGAGATAACTGTACACATTTGAAAGCATTTTTGCATAAAAATATATGAATAAATTTTTGACAGTACTTGATTTTTTTTTAAAAAGATTTGATAGTATGCATTAAAATCTTGCTAGTAACAATGAGCATAAAGTACATGTAAAACAAGATGAAACCTGGAAATAGCCAAAGTTTCCTTGGTTTGTAAAGATTAAGCATAATGATTTTTCATTTTTTTTGGCCTTTGTTTTTCTTTTTTTTATTGATTAAAATTTTTTTAACTTTATTTTAAAAAACAAAGATAAATGTACAGATTTTTAAGCATTTTTGCATAAAAGTATACAAACACATTTTGTATAAGGTTGTAATTAAGTATTTGTGGGTACCTATACATACACATGTAACCATAATATAGGAAAAGAGGTTATTAATTTGAGGAGATAGAAGAGAAACTGGGAGGGGCTTTAGAAAAAAAGGGGGATGTGATACAGTTCTATTTTAATTAAAATATATTCTTCTTTTTCTTTTTTTCTTGGTCTTCACACAGTTTGTGGGTTGTTTCTGGGGTGTTCAGGGCTTTCTGGGGTTAATATCCCATTATCAGTGACTGCATGTTATGTCTGTTCTTTTGTGACTGGGTTATCTCACTCAAGAAGATATTCTCTAGATGCATCCATTTTCTTGAGAATTTCGTTAGGCCAATGTTTCTGATAGCTGAGTAGTACTCCATTGTATAAATGTACCACAATTTTTGTATCCATTCATCTACTGAAGGACATCTGGGTTCTTACCAGCTTCTGGCTATTATAAATAGAGCTGCAATGAACATTGTGGTGCATGTATCTTTGTTGTATGTTGGAGTATCTGTGGGGTAAATGCCCAGAAGTGGAATAGCTGGGTCTTCAGGTAGTACTATGTCCATTTTTCTGAGGTATCACCAGACTGATTTCCAGAGTGGTTTTATCAGTTTACATCCCCACCAGCAGTGGAGAAGTGTTCCTTTTTCTCCACATCCTCGCCAGCATCTGCTGTCATCTGAGTTTTGGATCTTGGCCAATCTGACTGGTGTGAGGTAGAATATCAGAGTTGTTTTGATTTGCATTTCTCTGATGGCTAAGGATGCTGAGCACTCTTAGATGTTTCTCAGCCATTGGATATTCCTCAATTGAGGACGTTTTGTTTAGCTCTGTACCCCATTTTTAATAAGGTTGTTTGATTCTCTGGTGTCTAGCTTTTTGAGTTCTTTGTATACCTTAGATATTAGGCCTCTATCTGATGTGGGGTTGGTAAAGATCTTTTCCCAATCTGTTGGCTGCCATTTTGTTTTCTTGACAGTGTCCTTAGCCTTACAGAAACTTTGCAATATCATTAAGTTCCATTTGTCAATATTTTTGATCGTAGAGCATGAGCCATTGGTGTTCCTTCTGTTCAGGAAATTTTCTCCTGTGTCTATGTGTTCTAAGGTTTTTCCTACTTTCTTTTCTAATAGTTTCACTGTACCTGGTTTAATGTGAAGACATTTGATTTACTAACACTTGAGCTTTGTATGAGGAGATAAGAAAGGGTTTATTTTTATTCTTCTGCATACTGAGTGCCAGTTGGACCAACACGATTTGTTGAATAGGTATTCCTTTTTCCATTGAATGTTTACAGCTTCTTTGTAAAATTCAAGTGAATATGTATATGAGGGCCCATTTCTGGATCTTCTATTCTATTCGAAGTATCCACGTGCCTATATCCGTACCAGTACCATGCAGTTTTCACCACAATTGCCTTCTAATATAGCTTGAAAACAAGGATAGTGATTCCCACAGATGTTATCTTGTTGTTAAGGATGGACTTCACTATTCTAAGTCTTTTGTTATTTCAGATGAAATTGCACATTTTTCTTTTCAACTCTATGAAGAATTGGTTTGGAATTTTGATGGGGATTGCATTGAATCTGTAGATTTCTTTTCATAAGATGGTCATTTTTTACAATGTTGATTCTTACAATCCATGAGCATGGGAGATCTTTTCATTTTCTGAGATCTCCCTTGATTTTCTTCTTCAGAGGTTTGAAGTTTTTTTCATATAGTTCCTTCATTTGCTTAGTTAGAGTCACACCAAGGTATTTCATATTGTTTGTGACTATTATGAAGAGTATTTTTTCTTAATTTCTTTCTTTTCATGTTTGTCCTTTGAGTAGAGGAAAGCTACTGATTTGATTTAAATTTATATCCAGTCACTTTGCTGAACTTGTTTATCAGCTGTGGATGTTCTCTGGTGGAATTTTTTTTGCATCACTTAAGTATTATGTCATCCGCAAACAGTGATGTTTTTACTTTTTCATTCCAATTTGTATTCCTTTGATTTCCTTTTGCTGTCTAATTGCTCTGGCAAGCACTTCCAGTACTATGTTGAATAGGTAGGAGGAGACTGGGGAGCCTTTTCTAGACTCTGATTTTAGTGGGATTGCTCCAAGTTTCTGATTATTTGGTTTGATGTTGGCTATTGGTTTGCTATATATTACTTTTATTATGCTTAGGTATGGGCCTTGGATTCCTGTTCTTTCCAAGACTTTTAACATGAAGGGGTGTTGAATTTTGTCAAATGCTTTCTCTGCATCTAGTGAGATGACCATGTGGTTATTTTTCCTTTAAGTTTGTATATATGGTGGATTACGTTGATGGATTTTCGTATATTCAAACATCCCTCCATCCCAGAAATGAAGCCTACATGATAATGGTGAATGTGTTCTTGGATTCAGCTTGCAAGGATTTATTGAGTATTTTTGCCTCAATATTCATAAGTGAGATTGTTCTGAAATTCTTTTTTTCTTGTAAGGTATTTGTGTGGTTTAGGAACAAGGCTTATTGTGGCCTCAAAAAATGAGTTAGGCAGTGTTCCATCTGATTCTATTCTGTGGAATAGTTTGGAGAGTATTGGTATTAGGTTGGCAATAAATGTCTGATAAAATTCTACACTGAACACATCTGGACCTGGGCCTTTTTTGGTTGGGAGACTTTTGATGACTGCTTTTATTTATTTAGGTGTTTGGGATTATTTAGATTGTTTACCTGGTCCTGGTTTAACATTAGTATCTTGTATCTGTCTAGGAATTCATCCATATCCTCCAGATTTTTTAGCTTTGTTGAATATATGCTTTTGTACTATGATCTAATGATTTCTTGAATTTCCTCAGTTTCAGTTATTATGTCCCCACTTTCTCTTCTGATTTTTTTTAATTTGGACACTCTCTCTTTGCCCTCTAGTTAGTCTGGCTAAGGGTTTATTAATTTTTTTTTAATTTTTTCAAATAACCAGTTTTTGTTTTTTTTTTTTTGATTTTTTTGAATGGTTCTTTTTGTTTCTATTTAGACAATTTCTGCTTGGGGTTTGATTATTTCTTGCCATCAACTCCTATTGGGTGTATCTGCTTTCTTTTGTTTTAGAGCTTTCAACTGTGCAGTCAAGTTTCTAGTGTATGTTCTCTCCAGTTTCTTTTTGGAAGTACTCAGAGCTATAAATTTTCCTCTCAGTACTGCTTTCATTGCATTCCATAAGTTTGGGTATGTTGTGTTTTCATTTTCATTAAATTTTAGAAAATCCTTAATATTTTTCTTTATTTCTTCTTTGACCCTGCTATCGTTTTATAAAGCATTGTTTAATTTCTAAGTGTATATGGAATTTTTGTTGTCTTTGTTGTTATTAAAGACCAGCCTTAGTACATGGTGATCTGATAGGATGCATGGGAGTATTTCGATCTTCTTATATCTATTGAGGCTTGTTTTGTGACCGATTATATTGTCAAATTTTTAGAATGTGCCGTGAGGTGCTGAGAAGGTGTATTCTTTTGTTTTAGGATGATGTGTTCTGTAGATATCTATTCATTCCAATTGGTTCATAACCTCTTCTAGTTTTACTGTGTCCTTGTTCAGTTTCTGTTTCCATGATCTGTTCACTAGTGAGAGTATAGTGTTGAGGTCTCCCACTATTATTCTGTCGGGTGCAATGTATTTTTTGAGTTTTAGTAGGGTTTCTTTTATGAATATGGGTGCTCTTGTATTTGGAGTATGTATGTTAAGGCCCTTGTTATGAGTAAAAAGTGCCCTTCCTTATCTTTTTTGATAACTTTTGGTTGAAAATCTACTTTATTCGATATTAGAATGGCCACTCCAGCTTGCTTCTTGGGACCATTTGCTTGGAAGGTTTTTTTCTCAACCGTTTACTCTGACATAGTGTCTGTCTTTGTCTCTGACTTGAATTTCCTGTATGCATCAAAATGCTGGGTTTTGTTTATATATCCAGTCTGATAGCCTATAACTTTTTATTTGGGAATTGAGTTTATTTATGTTAACAGATATTAGGGAATAGTGGTTGTTGTTTCCTGCTTCTTTTTCTTTTTAGGAGATAGAATTGTGCCTGTGTATCTTTCTTGTTTTGGTTTTCTTGCTTAGGTATTTTCTTGTTTATGCTAGGATGTAGTTCCCCTCATTATATTTTGTTTTCCACCTATAATTTGTTGTAGTGCTGGGTTTGTTGTCAGATATTGTGTAAATTTAGCTTTGTCTTGGAATATCTTGGTCTCTCCATCTATGATGATTGAGAGTTTTGCTTGGTATAGCAGCTTGTGCTGACACTTGTGTTCTCTTAGAGTGTGCATGATGTCTGTCCTGGATCTTCTGGCTTTCATAGTCTTTGTTTAGAAGTTGGTTGTGATCCTGATTGGTCTGTCTTTATATGTTACATGACCCCTTACTGCTTTTAGTATTCTCTCTGTGCTTTGGGCACTTGGCATTTTGTCTATTATGTGTTGGGAAGAATTTCTTTTCTAGTCCACTCTATTTTGAGTTCTGTAAGATTATTTTATGCTCTTCATCATCTCATTCTTAAGGGCAGGCAGATTTTCTTCTATGATTTTGTTGAAGATATTTACTGTGCCCTTTAGTTGATATTTTTCATCCTTTTCTACTCCTATTATCCTTAGGTTTGGTCTTCTCATTGTGTTCTGGATCTCCTGGACATTTTAGGTTAGGAGCCTTTTGGTTTTTACATCTTCTCTGAATGTTTTGTCTATGTTTTCAATGTTGTCTTTGGCCCCAGAAATTCTCTCTTCCATCTCTTGTAGTCTGTTGGAGATTCTTGCATCTGTGACTCCTGATTTCTTTTTTAGGCTTTCCACCTTTAGCATTGTCTCTTTTAGTGTTTTCTTTATTGTGTCCATTTCCTTTTTAAATTCCTTCTTCCATTCCCTCATCCTTTTGGTTCTTTTATCCTCTAGTTCTTTGAGTTCTTTGAGTGTTTTTCTTGTTTCTTCTTTAAAAGCTTCTGTTTCTTTATGCTTTACCTCTCATTCTTCTTTAAGAATATCTATCATTATCTTGGGGTATGATTTCACATCTGAGTCTTCTTTTTCTGGAGTGTTTGTCATTGAGGTGTTTGCTGTGATGGGAGAACTGGCTTCTGGTATAGCCAGGTTGTCTTGGTTTCCACTGGGTAAGTTCTTTCACTTTTCTCTTGCCCTCTTGTCTGTGATTATATGTGGTTTTGTTGTCAGCGATTGGTTCTTGTCTCTCCTCTGTACCTGGCCTGTATCGCTGGATCTCCGCTGTTCCTGGTTGCAGATGGCCTGAGCACCTGTTTTATATGCACGTGCTGCTGGGTGGAAACAGACACCTTAAGGCAGGGTTCCTGCTTCTCTGGACCAATTCGGGGGGGGGGGGTGGCGTACTTTCCACAATCTCCACAAACTTTCTGCTCCCTGGCTACTCAAAATGCTGTCTCACCAGGCCTGTGTCCCTGAATCTCTGAGGTTCTTCGTGGCAGATTGCCTGAGTGCCTGTTTTGCATGTATGGCTGAAAACAGAAACCCTAAACCAGGGTACCTGCTTCTCTGAACCACTCGGGTGGGGGTGCACTTTCTGCACACTCGGCACAGACCTCTCTGCACCCCGGCTACTCGGAACACAGTCTCATCAAGTCTGTGTCCCTGGATCTCTCATGAGGGTTTTTTTTTTTTTTTTTTTTTTGGTTTTGTTTTGTTTTTTAATTGAATATTTTTGCATCAATATTCATTAGGAAAATTGGTTCTAAATTCTCTTTCTTTTTTGAAATTTCAGGTGGTTTATCACGGTGACTGTGGCCTATAGGATGAATTTGGCTGTGTTTCTTCTGTTTATATTTTGTGGAATATTTGAAGGGTATTGGTACTAACTCTCCTATGAAAGTTCAATAGTCTTCTGTGCTAAAAGGATCTGGCCCTGTGTTCTTTGTTTGTCTGTTTACTTTGATGCTTTATTGATGAATGTTTTAATTTCTTCAGGGTTTATAGGGCTATTTAGATCATTTATCTGATCTTGATTTTAATTTGGTAAGTAGAGTATGTCACTAAAGTCATCCACTTTATTTAGAGTTCCCAGTTTTGTACAGGATATGATTTCTATGTCAGACCTAATGTGTTTTTAAATTTTCTCAGTTTCTGTATTATTTCCCCCTTCCATTTATTATTTTGGTGATTTGGAGAACATGTCTCTGCCTTTTTGTTAGTTTGGCTTCATGTGTTTCCATCATGTTGATTTTCTCAAAAAACAAAACATAACAAAACAAAACAAAAAAAAAAAAAAAAACAAACCAAAAAAAAAAAAAAAAAAAAAAACCCCAAAACAAAACAGCTCTTTGTTTCATTGATTTGTTTTATTGTTCTCTGTTTCAGAATTATTATTAACTATAGCCCTGGTTTTTATTATTTTCTATCATCTACTCCCTTAGGTATGTTTGCTTCTTTTCTACCTAGTGCTTTTAGGTATACTTTTAAATTGATAGTATGTAATCCCTCCAATTTCTTCATGAGTGCATTAAGTGCTATGAACATTTTTTTAAGAACTGCTATTATAGTGCACTATATCTTTTTGTTTGTTTTCTCCTCATTTTTGTTGAATTCTAGAAAGTCTTTAATTTTTTCTTCTTTATTTCTTCTCTGACTAATGATCATTGAGTAGAAAGTTGTTTAGTTTCTTTGAGCTTTTCAGCTTTCTGTTGTTTCTTTTGCTGTTGATGTCCAGGTTTATTCTATGGTGGATTACAAGGAATTATGTAAATATCATTGTATCTGTTGAGGTTTGCTTTGTGACTGATTATAATGTCAGTTTTTGAGAAGGTTCTGGGTAGTGCTAAAAAGTAGGCATACTCTTTTGTGTTAGTGTAAAATGTTCTATAGATATTTGTTAGTCCCATTAGTCTCATAAGGGCAGTTAGTTTCATTATGTTTCTGTTTAGTTTCTGTCTCACTGACCTGTCCATTCGTGAGAGTGGAGTGGTTAAGCCTCTCACTCTTAAACTGTGGAGTTTGATGTGTGATTTAAGCTTTATTATTTTTTTTTTTTTTACACATTTTGGTGCCATTGCCTTTGGGGCATATATGTTCAGAATTGAGATGTAATCTCCAAAGGGCTCACATAATATATTCTTGGTGATAATCTGATATATCTTATTGAGGTGCCCTTTGCTGGTATGTATTATAATGTTAAAGACTACTCCCCATGCTCTGGGTGGCCTTAGGAATGAGAGAAGCTTCACATACATCAAATAATGCTATATATCCTTGTTCCTTGTTTTAAAAATATTGGTTGAATACAGATGCTAATAGTCTATCTGGGAAGAAGAGAGGTGGGTAGGGTTTCTGTTTCCAGGCTTGGGGTTGGAAGAGAACCATCAGGGAGGTGAGGAGAGAAGGTGGAGAGAAGAAACTCTGGTGTAGGTGAGTCATTAAAACCTGGCCATGAGGTCTCATCAGTTGTAGTAAAGAGCAGTCCAGATAAAACATGGCAAGTTACAACTTGGAGTTATTAATGGGGAAGTAAATTCTAATGGTTTAGAAGGTAGTTATCTAGTGAATTAAAACTTACTATAAATATAAAAGTTTTGAATCTTTCATCTGGGGATTGACTGATAAAGACAGGGTAGGACCCCCTGACTGAGATTGATGACTACTACATAATAGTAGAGGTAATTGGATGATGACAGTGCTAATTTCATCAGTGTATCATTCCTGCAGTGCCTAGGAGAAGAAAATAATACTGTGTATGCTTTGAAGGTTGTAGCTATCCTTATGCTGTCTTTCTGTTTTCAG
This sequence comes from Micromys minutus, assembly GCF_963924665.1. Taxonomy (NCBI): domain Eukaryota; kingdom Metazoa; phylum Chordata; class Mammalia; order Rodentia; family Muridae; genus Micromys; species Micromys minutus. The sequence goes on from NC_137984.1 coordinate 23,630,992, forward strand.
GCTTTCTCAGTATTGACTGAGACCTCTGAAACCACTAGGGGAAAAAGATCTTTTATCCTTAAAGCTATTTCTTTTGGGAATTTCCCCAAAGTTATAATACTTGTTTAATGGGCCTCTTCAATTTCAACTCCTGCTATGGTCTTGGTTAAGTCACCCTTCAAAGACTTGTGCAATTATTAGACAAAAAAAGCAAACAAACAGGGTTTGGGATGAGAAAAGTTGTAAATTTCCCCTGATTTATCCCTGTGGGTCTTACACTCTGCTCGTTTTTGTCAATCGTTTTATTGTTTGGTGCTGGTGAGACACATAAGATAGTCATTTGTAAAACACTGATTGTAAGACACTGGCAATTAATGGCATTTTTAATAACTTTAGACAGTGGACACAGTAGCTAGAGTGGGCAGTATCTCACATTCAACCAACATCTGTCTCCAGATACTTTCATTAAGTGGAGGATTATTGACTGCAATTTTTTTTTTTATTTGGGCAATGTCCCATTGTGGCACACAGTTCTGGGTAAGTCTGATGTCCAATGTAGCAGGAAGAGAGGATGATGTCTTTGAAAAAGATATGGGAACCAGTCAGGGCTTTGTTGCAAATAGCTTGTGCATCTAGCCAAGAAAAAAAAAAGATCCACATTATCAACCAACCAAACCCTGCAGAACTCCCGGGGACTAAAACACCAACCAATAAATGCACATGGCGAAACCCATGGCTCCAGCTGTATGTGTTGCAGAGGAAGCATTGTCTGGCATCAATGGAAAAAGAGGCCTTTGGTCCAGTGAAGGCTTGTTTTCCCAGTGTAGGGGAATGCCAAGGCACTGAGGTAGGGAGGGTGGTTGGGAGAGGGAGTACCTTCATGGAAGCAAGGGGAGGGGGAGAGGGATAAGGGTTGAGAGTGAGAGATAAAGAGATAACATTTGAAATATAAATACAGAGGATATCCAATAAAAATTAACTAAAAAATTCTTAAAAGAAAATCTGTGATGAAAAATGCAAATGAGAATTGTTTTGAACAAAAATGTGGATTGACAGGAGAACCAATAAAGGCTACCAGTGAGTATTAGGACAATGTCCTTTCTAGGAGCTTTCTAGCAGAGAAAATGCAAAGCAAAGAGAACTGGTCAGAGGGTAGAAACAAGATTGGTGGGACAGTTTGAGAGCAAGGCAGAAGAACTGCCTTATTTACAAAGAAACTGTGTTCACAGGCAAAGAGTGCTGACCAGGTTGCCGAGATATTGTACAAGGGCTCCAGCCCTGGAAATGTGTACACTATCTGGTGTAAGGGTCATAGTAGAAGCAATAAATAGAATCCCATCAAATTCAGTCTAGTGCTGACATAACCCTAAATTTTAAGAAAAGTAACAGCTTTCAGTCATATGAAATTATTCTATAACTGGGCCAAGGAGGCTTTGTTCTTCCCTTCTCTTTGGAGGAAATTTCTCTGAAATGAGTTCTCACTTTCCTCTCTTAGGAAAATGCCCTGACGTCCCTAACTTGTTATCAGTGTCCCATCTTTTCAAGGAGGTAACTGGTTTTACTGTTAATCCCTAGATAAAGGAAGCCCAAGGAGGATACACAAGATTTTGAACTAATAGTATCTTAAAACCATGCAAAGGTTTTAAGATGTGTCCACATGGTGTGTAAATTCAATAAAAGCCCCTATACTCATTAACAGTGACACCTATTGTGCTGGCCAGGAACAAATTTGGTCTTTTATTTCCCATTTTGCTTCAGTTCTTTCTCTTAATGACCTCATCCTAGAGAGAACGTCTGTCTGTGTATGTACATGCCACTAAGTGCACAAGGGGATGAGTGTAAGATGTGAAATATCAGCAAGACTCTGGGTTTCTTGCTGATTGCAAAATAATTTCAGAAGAAAAAATAATTTCTGCTGGACAGATGCAGAAGTCCCAGGAAGTGCTTATTAAGGCCTTCATTACCTATGGTGTTAATAAATCCATTCTCTCCTCTTCTTTTCTTTTTTTAAACATCAAGAAACCAAACAATATTTCTTCCTTCCTTTCTTTCTTTCTTTCTTTCTTTCTTTCTTTCTTTCTTTATTTATTTTTTAGCACATATTTTAAATAAGATGATATCTACTTTTTACACGTGGCAGAAATAATAAAAACCATTCTTATATAAAATACTAGTAGGTATAAAATTAAAAGTAAAGCTAATTTGGAGTAGGTAAAGAGATTTCTACCTAGAGTATGTTAAAAAAAATCACTTAATTTTAAATTAGGTTCTCTAATCATTGTCACCATTTTACCTGAGCTATGATTGCTGAACTATAGGCTAAATGATAGCAGAACAGCCTCTTTAGAAATCACCAAATTTAAAACTTTACATATTTTTTTTAATTTCTCTTACAAATTTATTTTTTAAAAAAGAGGGGTACATATACAGATTTTAAAAGGCATTGTGGCATAACACTATATGAATATCTTTTGTCAGTACTTAATTCTTTTAGAGGTTTGATAGCATGCATTGAAATCCCACTAGTCTCCTTTTCTATGACTTACAAGTAATACTCACAGAGTGATAAGATGAAAAGCAGACAGAGAGATATGAACAGTCCCCGAGCCATATGATAAGGTTGGTGATTTGACTTAAGTTCTCAAGTAAATGGGGTGGTGAGGAATGTGATCAGGGAGATGACTCAAACTACTGAAAAACGGAACATTTTCATTTCTCAAGGGAAATATTTTTTTTTCTGAGAAGTATATGAATTTTTAAAGGAAAAACATTATATGTGAAACTGTTAAAGATGACAGTAAACATTGTCAAAGTTTGATTATGTAATATTTCTAGACATGTTACAATAAAAGTATTGCATATTCACTTCTGGGAGCAGTCTTTGCTGGAAGCCACATACTGTCAAGTGCAATCAAAGTAGTTCTCAGGGGCTCGAGTGTGGAGAAGTCAGTGGTAAATTTTAGAGGCACAACTTTATCCAGTTATATAAGGCAGCTGTGCGTCTCAAGTTTAAAGAATGTATGAAAAAATTCTAACATTTGGAAGGTATTTTAGTTCAGGATGAGATGGTTTAGTGTACTCATCTTGTATTTTGCCAATAAAAGCTAAGGGCAAGATTCATGGAGCATTTGTTTGGGAATGATAGAAGCAAACAGCACCGAGAAAGGTCAGGACAAGCAAGTACTGCATGCTGGGTCTGGAAATCTCTGCATAGATGTATGGTTGAGGACATGGTCTCTACGTAGGGATATTATGCTGGTGGACATTTTGTTTTTATTTATATTTTATTTTATTTTAAAATTTTATGTGTGTATGACCATGGTGTGTGTGTGTGTGTGTGTGTGTGTGTGTGTGTGTGTGTGTGTATGTGCGTGCATGCACATTTGCAGGTGCTTATGTATTGGTATCTGTATGTGGGCTTATGCATATAAATGGCAGAAGAGTCAGGTCCTCCATAACCGGAGTACTGGCCTACAAGGACATAGTTGCTAGGAACTGACTTAGGTCTTCTAGAAGAGCAGTATGGAATCTGAACCACTTAGCAATCTCTACAGTGCTGGTGGGGGACACTTCACAGGAACTTCAGGAAGTAGGGAATGAAGCTTATGATCTTAAAGTATGTGCATGATCCAAGGGAGTCTCAGTCTTTCTGCCTCTGTCTGCCTGTCTCATTTGTCTTCTTCTCTCCTTTCTTCCCAACTCTCAATTTCTGGCTGCCAAAGGATTCAGCAGTATTCTCTCCTCCACTCTCTTACCACTTCAGCTGGCAATGGAGCAAGACTATGAGCCCAAATCAGACTTACCTCCTCTCAAATCTTTTTTTGGGATATTTTATTACAGTAGCAGAAACATCACTAATATAGGAAGAACATCTGAATTGTATTATCACCAAAATAGTAATTTTGCCACACAGATTTCTTTTAGTACCTTCTCACATGAATTTAGTGTATGCAGGAATCAGAAGCCAGGCCTATCTAAACCTGAGAAATAACTCTATAGTTATGACTTAAGAAACAGTGAAGAGATTTGATAAGGCTGGTAGAATGCAAAATCATGTCTTTGTATCCATAAGTTTCAAGCCATTCTATGGTACTGATGACAGTCATGTGACAGTGAGAATGGAATTTCTACTTTCCATCAGTTGAGGGATAAGTATCAGGTCAGGGAAAATGAGATATCATCTCCATTTATACCTTTCTGTCTTTTCTTCTGCAGTTTGACCATGGATATGGGCATAGGTAGAGGTAAGTGATAAACAAGTAGATCCCCAGTATTCTGGCCAGGCAGATAAAAATAACTTTGGGGAATTAGAAAATAGAGATCGTAATAAGGGACAAATTCAATAAAATAGACCCTTAAATTTTAGTGTGCTCTTGGCTTACCCATGAAATGAAGCATGTAGGTGTCCTAGTTAAGGTTTTACTGCTGGGAACAGACAGCATGACCAAGGCAAGTCTTACAAAGGACAACATTTAATTAGGACTGGCTCACAGGTTTAGAGGTTCAGTCCATCATCATCAGGGCAGGAATATGCATCATCCTGGCAGGCATGATGCAGGAGGAGTTGAGAGTTCTACATCTTCTTCTGGGAGCTGCTAGTAGAATATTGACTTCCAGGCAGTTAGGATGAGGGTCTTAAAGCCCATGCCCACAGTGACACACTTACTCCAAGATTACACTTTCAAATAGTGCCATTCCCTGGGTCAAGTGTATTTAAACCACAACAGTGGGCAAATTCCTTAAACCCTGAGAACTGAGCCACAAAACATATTAATGGCCAAGATCTAGCCTGACTCTTGCACATTTCACAACTGGGGCAAATCTGAGCAATTCTAAAGAGATTTAGTAACAGCATGTAATATACTGGTCATGATATCAATCCTTGTTCCCCACACACCAATCCTAGTTAAAATCAAAGTGTCAGAGTTCTCTGCAGAGTTTAAACAAGAATGAGAGTTACAAAAGCATTGAAATTATTTAGAAAACAATTCAGAATTTCAGCATATGAAAGAAATAGCTAAACTTCAAAATACACATGACACAACTGAAGTGGAAATTTCTGGTTTCTTTGGCAACTCAGTTGTGTCATGTGATATTTTTCTGTAAACTGTCTTATGGCAGGATGTTTATGCTGAAGTAGACTTGTAGGAGGATGTTTTGTTACATATAAAATAAAACCAGCATTTATATAAAAATTACCGTGTTATGAGCCAAGGAAGATTTAAATCTCATATTTTAATTAAACATAAAAGATGTATTCTTATAGCTTCCAAGAAAAATCAACAAGTCACAAAACTGATGAAGTTCAAAGCCATTGACTTCATTTGCCAGTTGACCACTGGCAGAACTAAATCTTCCCAAATGTGCTGTGGTACCTTTTATTCCATATTGTTATGAATTAAGTCTGTTTGTACAGTTTGCTGATCTAGCTCTTTCCTTATTTCTTTTCTAAATGCAGTGAAGCATTTGTTTATATGGTGGAATATGAAGGTATTTGATTGTCATTTGAAATTTATTGTATTTGAAAGTTATGTTTGATTTCCTTTGTATTTGTTTATGCTAGAAACACAGCACAACTTGACAGTTTTTAACTGGCAATGAAGGTAGAAATATGAGGAAAACTCATAGGGTGGAAAGTTCTTGGGTGGAAGATAAATGTTCTGATTGTCACAAGTCTATTCATGTATGTGTTTTTATGCTTGTGTGTGTGTGTGTGTGTGTGTGTGTATAGATGTGTATGCTTAAGATACTCTGAGCCCCATAAATGTATGTAAATGTTGAGCATCTATCAAAATTATATGTGTAGAAAATTTAGAATACTAAATTGAAAATGTTATATAGGACTTAATCAGTTCGAAGCAGAAGCCACAGAGGAAAATGGTTTATGGGCTTCCCAACATTGGCTTGTGTTCATCTAGCTTTCTTATTTAACCAAATACATTTGCTTAGGAATAGAGTTACCCACAGTAGGCTGAGCCATCTGATATCCATTAGCTATTAAAACATGCCCACAAACTTATGATTGACCAATCTGATGGTGGCAGTTTTTCAACTAAATTTCTATCTTCCCAGATGACTACAGTTGGTGTCAAATTTGACAATAAAAACTAACCAAAATAATTCACTTCTTGTCAACTTGACATACAATTATATCACTGTTAGAGACTATTTTTCCTTTCCCTGTCCAAAAGAAAAAAAAAAATCACATGTCATTTTAGTAATACAAAACACAGTACAATTTTAAAAGTGCCACAGTTAAAAGAAACCTCAACAATTTAAATTTTTAAGTTTTCTTAAAAACACAATGCCTTAACTGTGGGTATCTGTAAGATAAAAATAAATTATATACAGTTTTTATTACTGCAGAGAAGAATGAGGGTACAATAGCAATCTGATCAGAGAAAAACAATAACAAGCTCAGTGTTCAACATCTTAGGCTCACTTATGACCTTCTGGGCTCCAGAAGGCGTGAGCAGTTTCACTTCCGTTCTGTCACTTTCAAGGCACACAGCTGTGCTCATAGCCTCAGGACAGTGCTACTTCCTACTTGTCAGTGCCTTTGCTGGTTGGTTATGCCATGAATCTCGTGTTTTCTGCCATCTTCAATGTGCTGACTTCTCCATTTCAATGGAGGCTCTTTCATAGTGGCCTCTCAAAATGCTAAACTTTGTTATCACTTAATATCTCTAAAACCAGTATCACATGACAGATTCTTACACACTGCCAAGTTTAGCTGATTCCTTGAGCTACAGCCTTTGTGATATCTGAGCAACATCTTCAGTATAATAACCCCAACAAAATTTGTTCCCAGGAGAGTTTGCTTTAATAACATAGTTTCTTAATAGTATAGAATCTTAATAAATCAGTTTCTTAATAATCACAAATTTTTTTTCAACTCAAGCAAACCACATTCATTATCCACATAAGTCAAGGTTTTAATAATTCACTAATTTTAAATCAGAAACACAATAGCAATAGTCTTGCTAGAGTTTATACTTCATTCTGAGAATTTATAAGGCAGGTTTCCATTTATTTGCACTTTCTAGTTTTCAAAGTCCCCAGAAAAGGACCATTGTACTCTGAGGATTCAATGCACTTTCTAACTTTAAATCCCCAAATTTCTTGATAATAAAAACAAAAATCTTATTCTTTTCATACTAAATTTTGTCCTTCTTTGGCTTCTGTTGATCTGGTAAACACCATAACTAAAAATAACTTTAGGGATGAAATAGTTTGGCTTTCACTTATATGTAACAGTCCATCTTAGCTAGAAGTTGGGGCAGAGATGTAAACAAGATAGGAGTTCCAGCAGGGTAGGAACTAGAACAAGGGACTAGAAAGGAACAATGTTTACTAGCTTGCTCCCACTGATTCATGGTCAATGAGATTTTTTTTATACATATCAGAACTACCTGTCCAGCAATGGCTTGTAAACACTGAGTTGGGGCCTCTTATGTTGATAATCAATCAAAAATGCATTATGAATATGCTGCAGGCCAATCAGATAGAGGGAATTTCTGAATTAATATTCAGAGTTTCTATGTAAGTCTCATTAATAACAAATGGCCAATAAAACTTTGCTGACATAGCAGACCAGTCCTGGTGTACATGTGTTCTCTTTCCTTTTAGGGAGGCAGTAATACATTGGTTACTTGAGAATCACTTTCAAGTAGAAGAATCCTTTGATTCTAAGTAGATTTTTCTGACCAAAGCATGATGTACTTGTTCATCTTAACAGGCAGAGCTGTCTCCCTGACTTTATGTCTCACTTCCATTAAAATATAAGCATGTGACTTTTGGTAGGGAAGTGCTCTCTAGGGTCCTCTCTAATTGATCATGAATTACCCTCAGACAATTTTTGTTTGCATAGTGTAGAAAAAATTGATTAACTTGGAAGTTCAATGAAATTTGCTCAAAAATCTCTCACCACAAAGATAAAACATCTTTCTAGATTCTCATGCAGATAGACTAAAAGATTCCAAAGTTATGAGTGCTGATGGTGGCATTCATAAAGGATGTATCAGAATCCAAAGCTAATGTTTCCTCCATTACAGATGAGTTCTAGGAAACACAGTTGACTGTCATTTGACCTTGCTTTCTCCATCTTACTTTCTTATTCTCTGCATCTTATATTTCTTCATTAGATAGTTCTGCAGACTTTTGCTTTCTAGCTAGTACCAGTATTTATTTGGTGGTAACTGAATTTTTAGGATTTTGGTTCATCTTAAAGTAGTTTTAAAAACAAATGGTGCTTTCTAAATTTAATAAGGTATGGGATGGCTTTTTAAGGTTCTAGAGATCTTAGGAAGGATTAGGTAATACAATAAGGGAGCACTGAGAAGCAACACCAATATTGCCATTCCTACAGCTTATTTGGTTTAATGTGAATAAATAGCCCATTTTCAGTTTGAGCAATTTTCCACATGTGTCCTCTTTGAGATCCTCCCAAACACAAGGAATTTAATGCTTATGCAACATTTGTAATTCGTTATTCTCCTTTCCCTAAATAAGTTTCAGTGATACACCAGTGGTGTTCAAGGTCAGGGTATGAGGCTATGAATAGGTATTTGTAAGAGCGTAAAAACCCCGGTAGTATTTTCAGGTAATGAGGTACAAGACAAACTCTTAGGCTGACATTTTTACTAGTGTAATCTCTTCAACTGTGCTGCAAGGAGGGGTCTCGGGAAAACTCTGCAATGTCATGAAGTTTTTAACATTTCGTTTGAAGGCTGGTAAATTTCCACTATAACTTGTTTTTTTTAGCAACATAATTTAATTCCCAACAAATGCTTTGCCAATCTCTGATTTAACTTTTATCCTTTTTCCTGTGGTGTCAATGGTCAGATGACCATCCGGGATTGTTTTATACACTCTGAACAGTTCCTGTAAACATTTGCCCGAATTGCTTAATTTCTTGTAGACACAGTATTTAAATAAAAGCTCATACAAAAACAGCATACTAGTCTTGGTTTAGCCAAGGTGCTTTGTTATCGATGTGAACATAAACCTGTAACTGGGGCGAAATCTTCCTTCATATGAGGACAGCTAATAGGGCACAGCAGAACAGGAAGTATCTTCAAGAATATCCAAGGACCCCTGTAGGCAGGCAGTCCTATGGTTGTCTACAGTGGTTCTGGATCCTGTAATTAACACAGTGTCACTTGTCGGAACTCCAATGTTCAAAGCCTTTTTTCTCTGTGACATTTTTACCCCAAGCCATCTATGATCATACTACATAGTTCTAGTACCTTCCATGCTGATGGATGGGTCTTCCTTTACACTGAAGAACCCCTTGGGAAGGGAATATTTTTCACCAATAAGTTTACTATTTGTAGTTTTTCTACCAACAATTTGACTAGACTTTATTTCTGGTTTAATGCTTGCTGATAATAATGCCAAATGTTTGTGCCAGCCCTGAATACCCATTTACCTAGTAATTTTTGGTTCGAAATCTCACTCACTGAAGGTGTACAAATTATATGAATGGTTTTCCAAGTTTAATACCAATGCACAGAAGTAATATTATAACATGAACTATATCCTTTCTACAGAAGAGGATTTCATTGGATGACAAAAGTCTGTCCCTTCTTGTCTTTGTTAAATTCCTATTCCTGTTAAATTCCTATTAAATTCCTGTTAAATTCTTATTCTTTTGTTAAATTCTTATTCTCCCACTTCAATCATCATTCAAGCAAGATGATTATGTGCATCATAAGTTTGCCCATAGGCTCATCTGGTGGGAACATTTATTCAGTTGAGGTTCCCTTTTCCAATATGACACTAGCATGTGTCAAGTTAACATAAAAAAGCAGTCATCATATTTCTCTTTGTAATTTACATATATTAGTGAGAATAGGGTATTCAAAAGTTTATAGAAAGTGCTTTACCTTGATTATCACTCAGTTTTAATTTATCTGTAAAGAGTGTGAAGACACTGCTGGCATATGTTTTGGTTGAGGAATGAATAATATCAGGTGTACTCATTGTTATTTGTTTATCTTTGCATTTATTTATTCATTTGTCAATTAATGTATCACATATAGTAATTTTAACAATATATACCCATCTGCGTTTATCCCTCTACAGGGCAATGATGAAAACAATAGCAACAAGAACAACAATAATCATAAACAATAGAAACATAATATCATAGAAACTAACCTGGAGACCCAGATAAGCAGATAAGTGAACTTTATTTTTAAATGCCTTTACCAAGAAAGCTGAAGCCATCAGTCAACCGTCATTTCACCTAGAAGAAGAGAAATGTGACTTTTGGAATCTAAATGATTTCTACATTCTAATTTTGTTCTAGTATAACTTGGAGAAGAAAATTGTGTTTTTGATTGTCTTAGTGGTTTATACTTTTACTAGACCAGATGACCAATGTCTTTTGTGTAGGGGAAGCTCTTATGAGCATAGCAGGGTGCTATCTTCTTCTGGATATAAAGAAGGACAATCAGGAGAAATAAATAATGTGTTTGGGTGAACATAATAAAAACAATGGGGCAGCTTTAGAGGTAAGGAAAACAAACATACAGACAAGAGCTGCTGTCTCATGGAAGAGAGTATATACATGAATATTCCTGTGATTTTCAGGGAAGGATTTGTAAAACAGATAAAGCAGAACTGGAAGTAGAGAATCTTTACTGGATAGAGAGAAATAAAAAAGGATGGGGGCAGTTCAAGATATAACAAAGTTTATTATCTAAGACCATTTTCTTATTTATTAAGCAAACGTATATTGAGTGGTTGTGGTATGAGTTTCAGCCTGCAAGAATTTTATATCCTGTCTGAGAAGATATGAAGATGCATACTTACCTAACAAAACAGTGAAATATAATAAATTTGACAAGAGAAATAAGTGTAGAAAGTACTGAAAATAAAGAAAAGCAATATGCTTTAAAAAGAAGGTGGAGAAGATTGCATTTAGCTTGGTTTAGGGAATAAATAGAAATTATGTGATCACAAAGAAAATAAATGACTTTTCAGGCAGGGAGGAGATGATGTCACCTTGTTTAAGTGGGTGTTTCACTGGCTATTTCTGTCCTAACAAGATTCTTCACCCTACACCACCCAGACTTACTGAATTACATACAGTCCCTCTTAAAGCAACTCAATGCTCTCCTTATAAACATTTTTCTGAGATTGATAAAAACTAAAACTGCTGGTAACCATGGTGATGTGATATGGCTTGTTGGGGAATAGCAAGTGGTTTGGAATAACTCAAAGTTTAAACCCGAGGATGAAAATGTGCCCTGAGGTATTGAAAACAGTTATCAGATCATGAGCAGTGATGAGACTAACTTATTTTTTGATGTCAGAAAATTTAGAAGTAAGAAACGTTTGTAGTATGTAAATCCTCAAGGGTGATGATCAAATTTTTCATGAAGTATTCTATCCATTTTACACAGTCTCGTGTTGAGAGTAACTATGTTTTAAGCTTCCCAAGTTGCATATATTTGGGATTATGTTTACTCCTAAAGGAGTTAGGCTTAGTTTGTGGAATTCAAATTGCAAATACGTATAAGAAAATTGAAGTTAATTTATTCATTTACAAAAGCCAAACTAAATGTCGGGTTCATTTAGTGCTATAGCTATTTTCTTCAAAATTTTCATCTTGCCAATTGTCTTCCTGACTTTCTAAAAGAAGAAGAGCCTGTTCTTCCTCATGCCTCTTTCTGATGAGACCTATAATTTTCACAGGTATGCTGTTTTAGAAAACATCCAGGACTAAGATGGTAAAGCACGTATTGGAGTCAGAGTATAAAACTCCTAAAAAAAAAAAAAAAAAAAAAAGCAGGCATATCTGCAGGACCAGTGTTATTTTGGATTATTGTAAAAATCTGTGCTGTGATCTGGTGATGAAGACCTAAATATTACAGTCTTAGATGAAGGCTGTAGAGCAGGATATAAGGAGTTGTCTTGAAAGTATTTAATGCCAGCACTTGTCCAGCACTCAGGAATTCTCTGGTCTCTAAAGCCTGTGTAATGTCTAGAAGATGGTGTTTTCTGAAGTTATTATTAAGTAAAAATTGTGTTTTAATGTATACTCTCAACAATTTTTTGACCTGTGATACAGTCACAAGCTTCTAGAATATGTATGGACAGAGCAATGATTAGAACCATCAACTTCACTCTCAAACATATAAGTTAGAGAGTAGAGATCAAATATAATTCATTTACAATGTTACACAGTATCTTTCCACAAGTCAAACCCCACAAATAATAATAGATGGAAAACTTCAATACAAGGAAGGAAACCACACTCTAGGAAATGCAAGAAAGTAATCTTGCAACAAACCCAAAAGAACATAGCCACACAAGCATAATTTTACATCTATCAAAAAAAAAAAAAAAAACAAAAAAAACAAAAACAAAAACAAAAAATAAAACCAAAAAGCAAAACAGGTAACAACAATCACTATTCCTTAATATCTTTTATCATCAATTAACTTAATTTCCCAAGAAAAAGACATATAGTAACAGACGGGATATGTAAAAAGTACCCAGCATTTTGCTGCATTTAGGAAACTCATCTCAGTAACAAAGACAGATGCTATCTCAGAGTAAAAGGCTGGGAAAAAAATCTTCCAAGCAAATGGTCCCAAGAAATGATCTGGAGTAGCCATTCAAATATCAAATAAAATTGACTTTCAACCAAAAATTATTTAAAATATAAGGATACTTTTATACTTATCAATGGAAAAATTTTTCAAAATAAACTCTCAATCTTGAACATGTATGCTTCAAATGCAAGGGTCCTTACATTCATAAAAAAACTTTACTAAAGCTCAAAGCATATATTGCAGCACACAAAATAATAGTGGACAGATCAGGGAAACAGAAAATAAACAGAAACACAGTGAAATGAACAGAAGTTATGAGCCAAATGAATTTAACAAACATCTATAAAACATTTTATCCTAAAACAATAGAATATACCTTTTTCTCAGCACCTCATGGTACCTTCTCCAAAACTGGCCATACACTCAGTCACAAAACAGCCCTCAATAGATACAGGAAGAGTTCAATAATCCCATGTGTCCTATTAGACACCATGGACTAAGGCTGGTCTTCAATAACAACAAAAGCAACAGAAAGCCTGCATACACATGAGATCTATTCAATGACAACATTTTCAAGGAAGAAATAAAAAAAGTTGAGGACATTAAAAAATTTAATGAAAATGAAGCCACAACATATGCAAACTTATGGGAAACAATAAAAACAGTTCTAAAAAAACCTTATAGCTCAAAGTGTCTCCAAAAACAAAATAGAAAGAGCATACACTAGCAGCTAAACAGCACAACTAAAATCTCTTAAACAAAAAGAAGCAAATATACACAACAGGAGTAGAAGAGAGGAAATAATTAAAGTCGGAACTGAAATTATCCAAGTAGAAACAAAAAGAACTATACAAAGAATCAACAAAACCAGGAGCTGGTTCTTTTATAAAATCAACAGGATAGATGAACCCTTACCCAGACTAACCAGAGGGCACAGAGACAATTTTTAAATAAAAAAAAAAAAAAACAGAAATAACATAACAACAGAAACTGAGAAAATTCAAGAAATTATCAGATCCCACGACAAAAGCTTATACTCAACAAAACTGAAAAATCTGGGAGAAACAGAACACCAGACACCAAAGTTAAATCAAGATCAGATAAACCAGATAAACAGTCCCATAACCATTAAAGAAATAGAAGCTGTTATTAAAAGTTTCACCACCAACCAACCAACCAACCAACCAACCAGCCAAACAAACAAACAAACAAAAACCAACAACAACCCAGGACCAGATGTGTTTAGTGCAAAATTCTATCAAATGTTCAAAAAAGACAAGAAGATGTAATACCAATACTCTCAAACGATACTACAAAATAGAAAAAAATGGAACACTACCCATCAAACCTAGTCATTATTGGTGATACCAAGAAGAGCTTACTGACATAATAAATTTGGAATATTTGCAGATATGCTGTATCATCTGCTCCCCACAAACTATCTCAGAAACCACAAGTCTCAGTCCTTCAGAGACTATAAAGGTGCCAACCAAGGAATAATAGTGATTTGCCTGACTTTAAGAAATTCTGGCTCCATGCTCAGGTTCTTTCTGTAGCATGTATGGTTGAAAATAAAGTTCTTTTAAAGATAAAAAGAGAACAACCCCAGTGCTATTTGCCTTATCAGACTTACCCACACATAATGATTAATCTTTAGGGAGATTTCAAAAAGGCTGTGACTGATAGTTGAGAATCTAGAATGTTAGATATGAAAACAACCATGGAAAGAGATCTGCAAAAACAGACTGAGGGAAAAGAAACTGTAGTCCATGCAAATGAAGGGACTTATTCAAAAGCAAAGTGCTGGCTAGATATAGTGCTCTGTTGGGACCAAGATATCTTGCTTTCTGTCTACTTCAACCTGATTTTGCAAGTGGCACCATCAGAGTATAATAGAAAATGTTTTACCCCAATCACATGTGTTGTCTTAAAGTGTCAACAAATAACAAAACATAATGACTCTAGGGAAAGTCTGTTTGTCTTCAGTAGACAGTGAATGCTCACAGAGGTGTTTGTAGCATGGAGTTATTATTATAAAATGTACAGCTACATAGGTACATAATTCATTAGCAATCACTGTGAAACTGAGGTCTCTTTAGATACAGGTGAATATGGCCAGTTCTGGGTTTATTTTTTTTCAATAAAATGTACTGCTAAGTTGGAGTCTCTGAATGTGTTATATTGGCATAAATCAGAGAAATCAATGAAAACGTGTAGCCAATGCTGTTGAACTGACTGACTCCTTTGTGCCATTGGACAAGTTGTTCACCATTTGGGACTCCATTTCTAGTCATAACTGGTGAATTTTAGCTGCCTTTCTAGCTTTGCAAGGCTGTCTGAAGGGTCAGTATTCCACAGTATATGATAATGCATAGGACAGGCCTTTGAAAAAGCTTGTTTTCCAAGTAATTACTCTGGAATCTCATAATATCATTCATAGTTGGAAAGTGGAAATAATAAGTTAGGTAATCCAGGATTATAAATATAAATATTATATATATTATTAAAAATAATAATTTTTATACCACATATCTGATCATAGTTTCTCTCAACTCCTTCTAGAATTTTCCCTTAGTCAAACAACTAAGAACAATTCCTTAGTCACCAAGCTTCATGTTCTTGTTCTTTTTTCTTTTACACTGTAGAAAACAATCATGGAAACAAATAGAAAAACAAAATGAAACAAACCAGAGTAAAAAATTTAAAACAAGAAAAATAAAAAAATGCACAAGGAACAGGTGCACACACATAAACATCATAAAAACACAATGTTGTACAGTATAATTTACAAGCAAAAGGCCATAAGATAAAAGAAGAAGAGAAGGAGGAACAGAAGGAGGAGGAGCCTAAACAAAGCAATATGAAACAAAAAGAGAGTCTAAAAAATACTATTTAAAAATTTTTGCATTAACCATCTACATATGGCCATGGAGCCTCCCTTAACTGTGGTTTATATACAGAGCAAGATGCCATTGGAATAGATTTTTGGTTAGGGATGGGAGTGCATGTTTGCATCTCTGCACTGGGACCTCCATCTATATTGTACTTATGCAGGCCCTGACCACGTTTTCATCTTCTTGATTTCATATGTATGGCAATCCTTTTGTGTCTGGAAGACACTGGTCCTTGTTGTCATTCATTCTTTCTGGGCCTTACATTCTCTCTGTCTTCTCTCTCACGTAGATCCATGAATATTGAGAGCAGGGGGTTGATGAAATCATCCAGTTTAGGACTGAGTATTCTGTAGTCTCTCACTCTTTGAACACCGTCCAGTTTTGCATCTCTGTTAATTTTTTATCTACTGCAGGATGGAGCTTCAGGCTAGCAAGGATACCTGCTGCTAGGGACCCTTCCATGTTTAAAGCTTTGTACTAAGGTGCGTCATAATAAACACACACACAATCTCTACAGCAATCTTATGAAATAAGTAACACTATTTAAACCTTCAAACCAATCTAAACTGAAAATCATGTTTTATAGTTTGCCACGAGGTTACTGACTTCAGATTTCAATCCAATGATTCAAACCCCTTGTAGGGCATTGTATCTGAATACCCCATGGCCTCTTGAAATTTAGGGTTCTCTAGGCTATAACTAGGCCTGCTGGTTTATTTTCCAGAAAAAAAAAATAGATTCTAAAAAAAGGCCCAAACTAGGAAACTACTTTGCAGACCTGGCCCAGTCAGGTCCCAGTCTGGCCATTTTGATTCAGATAACATAGGTGTTCTCTCCATCATTTTATCACAGAAGTAGGATAAAAGCCACCTCTTTATAGCCCCCGTGAAGTACAATGTTTACAGAGAGCTCACTGATCATCTGCTGCAAGAGCCCTTGAGAGCTCTGGCCTCACAGACAGGACTTGTTTTAATGGCCTAGAGGCAAGAACCTTTTAACAAGATCAAATGATCTTCCCGTAAAGAAATCCAGCATCTCAGTCTCGTGGGAAGGAGAAGTAGCTTTTATATTTTGGGTTACATTTTGACAACGTTGGCCTTTTCTGACTCCAGGGATAAGAGGGAGATGCACATCAGGTCCTCCACTCGCAGTCCCACTCTCAATGGCCTCAATTTTTTGCAGTCAACTGTCTTTCAAAAATAGGTGAAATTTCCGGAAGTAGTTCATATGGGTTAGATTGTATGCCATTCTAAGAAATGTGGTAAAATCTTGAGCCTCATGCTCTGCTTTGTGTAAGACATGAATCTTTGTTTGTCTGTAGTCTCCATGCTGAAGCACTATGGAAGCCATTCATCCAGGCCTTAATCTATCCACTAATCCACCCACTCACCCACCCATCCATCCATCCATCCATCCATCCATCCATCCATCCATCCATCCATCCATCCATCCACCCATCCATCCATCCATCCATCCATCCATCCATCCATCCATCCATCCATCCATCTATCCATCCATCCCTAAGTAGCCATCTCTCATTACATCTGCTGGTAGTGTTGGTTACAGTATCTCAGTACTTTTGTTCTGATAATTGTGTGTGTTTTACTTAATATTAGTTCTTAAATATCTGAGTAGTGATGCTAGCAAATTCATTACAGTATGTTATTATACGTCTCCTATTTTACTATGAATCATTTAAAATCTTCTACTGTGCTTAATCCAGATATTAAATGTGTAAGGTAAATATAGCATATATGGGGTTCACTACTATCTGAAATGGAAATTTCATGCACCCTCTAGAGGTCGTGGTACATATCACACAGAGAATGAGATTGAAGATTTCTTGTAGATTGGAATGTGGCTTGGAGATAAAACCCATATCTGTCAAGTTAGCTGCAGTTTGGAGAAAGGGATATTTGCTAGTGTGAATGTTGGAAAGTCTTGAATTCCTTGCCTGGATCTGCCAGTGCAAGCTGTGACACATGAAATACCCTTTGTGTGTTATCTTTATAATATAAAGATTACAATATCTTTCTAGAAAGAGAAAGTAAGAACTTACAAGCTTTAGTCTCCCAAATTATACACAGTAAGCTTCATTTCTCCTGCTCCCCTGGATGAGAAAACATTAGTTTAAGTCTGCATAATTGTGTGACCAAACATCTACTTCTTAGGGCCATAATGTATCAATTAGAAAAGATAAAAAAAGCTAAGTTTGGAGTCCTTTAACCTTTCTTTTATCTAAAATTCTGTGTCTGATTTGTTAACTTATGACTTTATAGCCACAAGAGTTCGGTGACAAGAACTTGAGATATTTTTTAAAACCTCTCTCTAGTGGCTTTGAAAACATTTTCCTAGAGAAAAAAAAAAAACCTGCTGATGAAATAGAACAAGGAGACCACTGCTCAATCTATTTTCTGGGAGGTTCAGATAAACTTGTATATCAGTCTGCTCTTCTGTTGCTACGATAAAATAAATGAAAATTACTACAGAAAAAAGAAAAGTTGTGCATTTGGCTTCCAGTATTGCTGAAGCGTACAATGTCAGCATTATTTCAACTCTGGGCATGGTGTCAGAGTGCTGGAAGTGTGTGTGTAAAAAAAAATCGTGTGACGTAGTTGTTTGAATGGGAAACATCTCCCACAGGCTCATGTATTTGAACTTTTTGTACCCCATTTTTGGTGGTGTTTGGGGAGGCAGAATACAACTGAGGGCAGTCTATGAAGGTTTATAGCTCCACCCTACGTATTCTCTCTTTCTGCTTCCTTGAATAGTCAGATCCTGATTTACAATAAGCCAAATTAAACTTTTTTCCCAAGTTGCTTTTGTTCATTTTTTTTTTTTTTTTATTATGGCATCAGAAAAGTACCCAATACACTTGGCAAAGCAAAAATCTAGAAACTGAGAAAGGGTGGAATTTTTCTGTTTTATAATACCTACTCCTCAGAACTAACTTAGAGAAGCATGAAAAATGCCTAAGATTTTTTTCTAAGGTCATTGGCACCCAAATGGTCCAGCTATTCCTACAAGGCCCCACTTTAAAAAGTCTCACGGTGGTGATTTGAATGAGAAACTTTCCTCCTCTGCTCACATATTTAAATACTTGCTACCCAGAAAGTAGTTCTGTTTGGCTAGGTTGTAGAAAATTTAGGGCAAGGACCTTGCTGGAAGAATTATGTCACCAAAGACTTTGAAATTTATCACCTAGGTCCACATCCAGTCTATATTCTCTGCTCCTGGTGGATAGTTGAGTGTGATCTCTCCATTTCCTGCTTTTATTGCTATGCATTTCTTGCAATTGCTAACATCTAACCACCTGAAACTGTAAGCCAAAATAGTTCCTTACTTGGTTCTATAAGTTGCATTTGGTTATGATATCTTATCATAACAATAAAACAGAGACTAATACATCTAAAAATTTCCATATACCTTCTCTACATGAACCCAGGATGATTGCACATTGAATTGAACTTCCTGGTAAAACATGTCTTTCACCCCAACTGTGCAAAAAGAGACTGGGTATCTATGAGTCATTCCTTTTTTTTTTGAATATTATAATTATTTTATTTTATTTTGTTTCTTTTTTTAACGACTTTATTTTACAAAACAAAGATAAATGTACAGATTTTAGACATTTTTTGCTTAAAATTATACATTTTTGTCAGTACTGTTTTTTCAGACATTGAAATAATTTTTACATAAAACCATGTGAATATATTTTTTTAGTCAGTACTTGATTTTTTTCAAGGGCTTGACAGTATGCATTGAAAACCTAATAGTTACAATAAACGTAGAGTACATGCAAAACAAAACGCAACATGGAAATAGTCAAAGTCTTCTTGTTTTGTAAATATATGTATATTTTTTTGTTTTCTTTATTTCTTGGACTTCATACAGTCTGGGAGTTGTTTCTGGGGGAGTGCAAGCCTCTGGGGTTAGCATCCCACTATCAGTGACTGCATATTATGTCTGTTCTTTTGTGACTGGGTTATCTCACTCAGGATGATATTCTCTAGATGCAGCCATTTTCTTAGAATTTGGTTAAGTCATTGTTTCTGGTGGCTGAGTAGTATTCCATTGTGTATATGTACCACAATTTTTGTATCCATTCATCTTCTGAAGGACATCTGGGTTTCTTCCAGCTTCTGGCTATTATAAATAGAGCCGCTATGAACATTGTGGTGCATATATCTTTGTTGTGTATTAACGTGTCTCTGGGGTATATGCCCAGAAGTGGAATAGCTGGGTCTTCAGGTAGTACTATATCCAATTTTCTGAGGTATCGCCAGACAGATTTCCAGAGTGGTTGTATTAGCTTGCAACCCCACCAACAGTAAAGAAGTGTTCCTATTTCTCCGCAGCCTCGCCAGCATCTGCTGTCATCTGAGTTTTGGATCTTGGCCAATCTGACTGGTGTGAGGTGGAATCTCAGGGTTGTTTTGATTTGCATTTCCCTGATGGCTAAGGATGTCGAGCACTTCCTCAGGTGTTTCTCGGCCATTCGGTGTTCCTCAACTGAAAACGTTTTGTTTAGCTCTGTACCCTATTTTTTAATAGGGTTATTTGATTCTCTGGTGTCTAGCTTTTTGAGTTCCTTGTACACCTTGGATATTAGGCCTCTATCTGATGTGGTGTTGGTAAAGATCTTTTCCCATTCTGTTGGTTGCCGTTTTGTTTTCTTGACGATGTCTTTAGCCTTACAGAAACTTTGCAATCTCATTAAGTCCCATTTGTTAATCTTTGACCTTAGAGCTTGAGCCATTGGTGTTTTGTTCAGGAAATTTTCTCCTGTACCTATGTGTTCTAAGGTTTTCCCTACTTTCTCATCTAATAGTTTCAGTGTATCTGGTTTAATGTAGAGATCTTTGATCCACTTACACTTGAGCTTTTTACAAGGAGATAAGAACGGGTCTATTTTCATTCTTTTGCATGCTGAGTGCCAGTTGGACCAGCACCATTTGTTGAATACGCTGTCCTTTTTCCATTGAATGTTTACTGCTCCTTTGTCAAAAATCAGGTGACCATATACGTGAGGGCTCATTTCTGGATCTTCTATTTTATTCCATTGATCCACATGCCTATTTCTGTACCAGTACCATGCAGTTTTCAGCATAATTGCCTTGTAATATAGCTTGAGGTCTGGGATAGTGATTCCCGCAGATGTTTTTTTGTTGTTGAGGATGGATTTGGCTATTCTAGGTCTTTTGTTATTCCATATGAAATTGCACATTGATCTTTCCAATTCCATGAAGAACTGGGTTGGAATTTTGATGGGGATTGCATTGAATATGTAGATTGCTTTTGGTAGGATGGCCATTTTTAAGATGTTGATTTTTCCAGTCCATGAGCATGGGAGATCTTTCCATTTTCTTAGATCCTCCTCAATTTCTTTTAGAGGTTTGAAGTTCTTGTCATATAGGTCCTTCACTTGCTTAGTTAGAGTCACACCAAGGTATTTCATAGTTTTTGTAACGATTGTGAAGGGTACGTTTTCCCTAATTTCTTTCTCCACATGTTTGTCTTTTGAGTACAGGAAGGCTACTGATTTGTTTGAGTTAATTTTGTATCCAGCCACTTTGCTGAACTTGTTTATCAGCTGTAGGAGTTCTCTGGTGGAATTTTTGGGGTCACTCAAGTACACTATCATGTCATCGGCAAAGAGTGATGTTTTTATTTCTTCCTTTCCGATTTGTATCCCCTTGACCTCCTTTTGCTGTCTAATTGCTCCAGCCAGGACTTCCAGTACTATGTTGAATAGGTAGGGGGAGAGTGGGCAGCCTTGTCGAGTCCCTGATTTTAGTGGGATTGCTTCGAGTTTCTCGCCATTAAGTTTGATGTTGGCTGTTGGTTTGCTGTATATTTCTTTTAGTATGTTTAAATATGGGCATTTGATTCTTGTTCTTTTTTTTTTTTCACACCAGGATTTTTTTTTTAATTTTTGCTTTCAATAAAATAGATCAGTAAGTAAGCATTAACTGAAATGATTTCACAAAAGTTAAATGTTCTACAAGGCTGATTAATTACATAACTAATTAACTGTAACTTTAATGGTTATAGAGAGTTTGAATGTTGCAGGTCAAGACCCAGTGTATCTTGAGATATGAAAGCTAGCCTGTATGTTTGATCTAACATCCTTGAAGTAGACAGACTCTTGGCTAATAATGACATCAATCTGCACCTGTGACCAATAGCAGAAATTTCCTTCTTTGCTGTAACCTATCTACCTGATGTTTCTTCCAGTGTATTTAAAAAGCCTGTGGATTTATGAACTATTCTGTTTTTCTGATACTATAACAATGTCACAAAGCCTATGGGTTTGTGGTCATATGGGTTCCTGGTCACCCATGTTTAGCTTTAGAATAAACAATCTTTTATTTCCTTTAAGGTGAGAACTGTATGTTCTGTGACAACATATGCAAACACATAAAGATAAAATAAAATAAAACAATGTTGAAAAATACTAAATATTAAAAGATTTGGGATCATGGGAGAAGTTTTGTCTTTTAACCTATCTTTAATAATTTCATAATATTTCACTAATTTTTCTCTAGATGATTGCATATTTTCTTATTTCCTTCCTTCCTCCCTTTTCCCCTCCCTTTCTTCCCTTCTTCCTTCCTTTTCCTTCCTTTTGTTCTACTACAAATCCCTCTTAAACTCAAAGACTTCCTTCTACCTCTTTAAGTCTCTAAATTGTTAAAATTCAAGGCTTATGCCACCACACCAGGCCACAACATTATATTTTGCAAATAAAGATTATTCTTCATTGTTTTAAGAGTGACTTACATCGTCTCCCTTTAAGGGCCAGGCCTGGTTTTGAAAAGAGGCTGTATGGCTCCAGGGATAGACCATAAAATCTAGAACAAGATCATCAAACCCTCTCTGAAGAACACCCTAGAGATAACCACAAAAATGAGCAAATATCTCAGATGGGGCATCTGCCCAGGGCAGCCCTATGTCATCATATTGTTAAATGATTGTGACATAGGAGCGCAGACCACTGGTCCCCTGGGACCCCCTAGCATCCACTAATTAAGTTTTAGATTACCTAATCCTTCAAGAGATTTCCCCCAGTTCCCTATAAGAAGACCTGTGAGCCTTTGTCTGGGGCAGCCATTTTGGAGAATGGTTGATCCCCCTATGTTGGATGTTTCTACAGAATAAACTCTCTTTGTTTTTGCATACTATTTGGGTCTGGGGTCTTCAGTGATTTTTGGGCCCTTACATTAAGGCTGTCCAAACAGCTCAGTGGTTCAGAATACCGGCTATACTTTCTGAGGGCCCAAGTTCAGTTTGCAGCACCCATATGTAATGCTCACAACCACCTATATTCTAATTTTAGAAACACAAATCCATTGTTTTGTTCTTTATGGGCCGCTGACATGCACATTGTGTACATACATTCATATAGGAAAACACCCATGCACAAAATAAATTTAAAATTTGAAAAAAAAAAAATCTTCAAAAAGAGAATCACAGTAAGTTTTAATAGAAACAGCTGGTCAAATGTATCAAATGTCACAGGAAATAAAACATGTGAATAAAAGGATTAAAGACAGGTGGCACCAGGTCAGGCATTTTGGCACATAATGTCACCCCAATATGCGGGAGGTTGATAGGAAAAAAATCTCAAGGTCCATTCATCACAGGCTAGACAACAAGTCCACAGTAAACCTGGGCTATCCAGTGAGCCATTGCCTCAAATATAAAAAATAATATTAATAAAAAGGAGGTAGACACTTGCCTGGTCCATGGTACTTATGTGACTTGGACATTTGTCCAGGTTCTAATGTGCCCAGATGGGTCTCTGGGAGTCTCTGATGTAATTTATCCAACAAAAACAATTGTAGATGGACTTGTTCTGTGAGGTAGAGGTTAAGTCATAGAGTCAAGACTCAGTTGTTGGAGAGATTCCTTGGTAGTGAGGACAAGTTCAGATGTTCATGAAAGGAAAATGTTCTTCACCTTTTCTTCTCTTTAGCCACCGTGAGACACTTAAGCCACGGAGGACGTGGCAGGCTGCTTAAAATTAGTTCTTCAAGCATTTTCCCGCATCCACTGTCCCGGAACCTTTCTCGGGCTCCAGAGATCTCTGTGTGTTTAATTTCCTTCTGAGCATCTCGTCCTTGGGGAAATCAGGGGTTTGGCTAGACTCTGATGCCCCACAAGCAGTGTCACTCCCTTTGAGTCCGAAAGGTGACTGCAGTCACAAAGCACTCTTCGGTTCTCGTGGTCATACTCCCCTTGGTCCATGCGGTCCACAGCACCTCCTGCGTCTTGATTCCTGTTCTTTCCAAACTTTTAACATCAAGGAGTGTTTTGTCAAATGCTTTCTCAGCATCTAGTGAGATGACCATGTGGTTTTTTTTTTTTTGAGTTTGTATATATGGATTAAATTGATGAATTTTTGTATATTAAACCCTCCCTGCATCCCAGGAATGAAGCCTACTTGATCATGGTCAATGATCATTTTGATGTGTTCTTGGATTTGGTTTGCAAGCAATTTGTTGAATATTTTTGCATCAATGTTCATAAGTGAGTTTTGTCTGAAGTTCTCTTTCCTTGTAGCGTCTTTGTGTGCTTTAGGAATGAGGGTTATTGTGGCCTCAAAAAATGAGTTAGGTAGTGTTCCATCTGACTCTATTTTGTGGAATAGTTTTGAAAGTATGGGTATTAGGTTGTCAATAAATGTCTGATAGCATTCTGCACTGAACCCATCTGGACCTGTCCTTTTTTTTGGTTGGGAGGCTTTTGGTGACTGTTTCTATTTCTTTGGTGTTATGGGATTATTTTGATGGTTTACCTGGTCCTGGTTTAACTTTAGTGTCTGGTATCTGCCTAGGAATTCATCCATTTTTAACAGATTTTACACCTTTGTTGAGTATAAGCTTTTGTAGTAGAATCTGATGATTTCTTGAATTTCCTCAGTTTCATTTGTTATATCTACATTTATTTTTTTCTGATTTTGTTAGTTGGGATACTCTCTCTTTGCCCTCTAGCTAGTCTGGCTAAAGGTTTATCAATCTTGTTACTTTTCTCATAGAACCAACTCTCTGTTTTATTGATTCTTTGGTTCTTTTTGTTTCTATTTGGCCAGTTTCTGCTCTGAGTTTGATTATTTCTTTCAGTCTACTCCTCTTGAATGTATCTGCTTCCTTTTGCTCTAGAGCTTTCAGCTGTGCTGTCAAGTTGCTACTGTATGTTCTCTCCAGTTTCTTTTTGGAAGCATTCAGAGCTATGGGTTTTCCTCTCAGTACTGCTTTCATTGCATTCCACAGGTTTGAGTATGCTGTGTTTGCATTTTCATTAAATTCTAGAAAATCCTTATATTTTTTTCTTTATTTCTTCTTTGACTATGCTATCATTTAATAGAACCTTGTTTAGTTTCCATGTGTATATTGGCTTTTTGTTGTCTTTTTTTTATTAAAGACCAGCCTTAGACCATGGTGATCTGATATGATGCATGGGAATATTTCAGTCTTCTTATATTTATTGTGAATTGTTTTGTAACCAAATATATGGTCAGTTTTGAAGAAGGTGCAATGAGGTACTGTGAAGAAAGTTTATTCTTTTGTTTAAGGATGAAATGTTCTGTAAACTTCTTTTAATTCCAATTGCTTCATAACCTCTTTTAGTTTTACTGCGTTCTTGTTCAGTTACTGTTTCCATGATCTGTCCATTAATGAGAGTGCAGTGTTGAGGTCTCCTACTATTATTGTGTGGTGTGCTATGTATTTTTTAAGCTTTAGTAGGGTTTCTTTTATGAATATGGGTGCTCTTGTGTTTGGAGCATTTTTGTTAAGGATTGAGAATTCCTCCTGACAAATTTTTCCTGTAATGAGTAAAATGTGTCTTTCCTTATCTTTTTTGATAACTTTTGGTTGACAATCTACTTTCTTCAATATTAGAATGTGCACTCTCGATTTCTTCTTCTGGTGGTTTGCTTGGAAGTTTTTTTTCCAAACCTTTTACTCTGAGATAGTGTCTGTCCTTGCCTCTGAGATGAGTTTTCTGTATGTAGCAAAATGCTGGATTCTGTTTATGTATCCAGTATCATAGCCTATGCCTTTTTATTGGTGAATTTAGTCCATTTATGTTAACAGATATTAAGCAATAATGTTTGCTGTTTCCTGCTATTTTTGCTTTTAGAGGTAGAACTATGCCTGTTTGTCTTTCTTCTTTTGGTTTTCTTACTTAGGTATTTTCTTGCTTTTACTAGGATGTAGTTTCCCTCCTTGTATTGGGTTTTCCACCTATAATTCATTGTAGTGCTGGTTTGTGATCAAATATTGTGTAAATTTTGTTTGTCCTGGAATGTCTTGGTCTCTCTCTCTCTAACTATGGTGATTGAGAGTTTTTCTGGGTATAGCAGCTTGGGCTGACACATGTGTTCTCTTAGGGTCTGCATGATGTCTGACCAGCATCTTCTAGCTTTCATTATCTCTGTTGAGAATTTGATGTGATTCTGATTGGTCTGACTTTATATGTTACAGGATATTTTTCCCCTCACTGCTTTTAGTATCTTTCTATTTTTGGGCACTTGGCATTTTGACTATTATGTGTCAGGAGGAATTTCTTTTGTGGTCCTCTTCATTTAGGGTTTTGTAGGCTTCTTTTATGCTCATGGTCATCTCATTTTGTTGAAGATATTTATTGTTCCTCTTAGTTGATATTCTTCACCCTCTTCTATTCCTATTATCCTTAGGTTTGGTCTTCTCATTGTGTCCTGTATCTCCTGGATATTTTGGGTTAGTTGCTTTTTGGCTTTTTCATCTTCTCTGACTGTTTTGTCCATGTTTTCCATGTTGTCTTCTATCCCTGAGATTCTCTCTTTCTTTTCTTGTAGTCTGTTGGAGATGCTGCTTCTGTGACTACTGATTTCTTTTTTTAGGTTTTATACCTTCAGGGTTGTCTAATTTAGTGTTTTATTTATTGTTTCCATTTCCATTTTAAATTCCTTATTCAATGCCTTTATATCTTTTGTTCTGTTTTCCTCTAGTTCTTTGATTTCTTTGAGTGTTTTGGTTTCCTCTTTAAAAGCTTCTATTTCTTTATGCTTTTCCTCCCATTCTTTCTTAAAGATCTGCATCATCATCTTGAGGTATGATTTTGAGTCTGAGTCTTCTTTTTCTGGAGTGTTTGGCATTCCGCTGTTTGCTGTGATGGTAGAGCTGGGTTCTGGTTTGCCAGGTTGTCTTGGTTTCCATTGGGTAAGTTCCTTTGCTTTCCTCTTGCCATCTTGTTGTTTGTGATTATATGTGGTCTTGTTGTCAGTGATTTGTTCCTGTCTCTCCTGTGTACCTTCCCTGTTTCCCTGGATCCCAGCTTTCTCTGGTGGCAGATGGCCCGAATGTTTGGTTCTCATGTACAGGCCCTCTGGGTGGAAACCAAATCCCTACGGCAGATTTCCTGTTCCCATGAACCAATGGTGAGGGGTGGCGTGCTTTCCCTTTACTTGGCCCAGACCTCTCTGCACCCTGGCTATTTGCAGTGCAGTCTCACCAGGCTCACATCCCTGGATCTTTCTTGTTCTCAGTGGCAGATGCCATGAGAATTTGTTCCGCAGGCACAGGCTCTCTAGATGGAAACCCAGTCCTTAAGGCAGAGTTCCTGTTCCCCAGTCCATTCAGGGGGCAGGTGTGCTTTCAGTGTGCTAGGCCCAGACCTCTTTGTGCTATGGCTACTTGCATTGCATTCTCACCAGGACTGCACTTCTGGATCTCCGCTGTTCCTGGTTGCCATTATGTTAAATATTACTTTTCTTGCCACTTATCTTTTTTGAGTCTTCTCTTTATTCTAGTAGTAGACATGTTAATTATTTGTCTTATTCACATTTCTATTTTATATTAAACTTCAAATTTTATTATTTTTAAGGCAGAGGCCTTTTTTGACCATATTTTATTCTATAAAGATGATAAAAAATATTTGAGAGGTATTTAAAATTTAAGGTTGTTGTTTTCATAATTCAGAACAATTTGAAATCCTTAGGAGATGTGGAAAATCATAACCACACAGTATTATTGCACAGGAAGACAAAACACCAGCATTCAGGAATTTTCCACTTAGCCTCCAGAGACAGCCAGTCACAGTGACAGAGATTTAATGTTCATTGGAATGGGCCCTGAGTATCTCTATGGAAACTCAAGGCTGAGCACAGATGGTGGTATTTTAAACCCATGTAGAGCTTGCCTTACAAAGGATGACAAAGTGTTTGAGAAAATCTTTGTGGTCACCATGCTACAGAGCATCTGTTGGGGAGATGAAAGACTTGCATGGACCATTAGCACTCAAATTGAACAAATGTATAAAAAAGAAAAATGTTGACTAGTGACTCTAAGAGAAACTCTACTCTTCTCTCAAGATATCCACGAGATCAAAGAACAGAGTAAATTTTGATGTGAAATAATTCCTGCTCTTGTTCAATCAACTTTGTTTTTTTGAGAACTGGCTGATATGCCGGTCACTCTTCCATCACTGTAGGAAGCTCTACGACATAAGATAATTCGGTTTTACTATTAAAAGAAAGACAACCAAAAGCCATTTCTTTATTAAAAATAAGACATTAGCCATTTGTCAATGAAAATAATAGCTTTATTATTGATGAAGCTTATTGCAGAAATGACCTCTTACAGCCACTTGAAGGAAGTTGTAGGTTAGAAGCACTGAAAAGCAAATTTCTTTAGAAACTGTGTGTGTTTGTGTGTGTGTGTGTGTGTGTGTATCTGTGTGAGAGTCAATGCACATATATGTGAGAACATTTGTAGAGGCAAGATGTGTATGATGTTTTTTGAGCTTGAGTTACAGGCATTTGTACTGTGACCCAACACGTCAACGTCATGGTAGAACAGCAAGTGATCTAAACCATGGTTATAGGTCTCCATCCCATTTTCAATTCTTAAGCTCTTTTCAGAGAAAAAAAATGAGAAAAAAGCATCATGGGGGGGGGACATAGAGTGTTATATCAATGAATTCAAACTCACATGATTCTGGGAATAAAAACCTAATATAACATTACTCAGGTTCTTCTAGGCTATGGGTCTAATTTCTAAGTTAAAGACAAAATGACCATATGCTTTTTTCATTTTGTAGAGGTCATCAGTCTATCAGAAACTTTACATTCCTCTTGTAACTACTGGGACTTTCTCAAAACCCATCACAGCTTTCGCATAATGAAATGAACACTGATGCTTTAAGTCTTACCTCAGGCTTGCTCCCCATCTAGTTCTTAATTTATATTAACCTACTTATACTATTTTATGCCTGCTAAATTGCTGGTTAGTTACCACTCTTCAGTTTCATAACCATAACTTCTCCAAAGTCAGAGTGGTATCCATATGAATTATAATAACAAAGTACAGGGCACTCAACTCTCTGCCAGCACAGAAATCAGGTTTTGTATAATATGAAGACAGTTTTTACATAATGCACACTAATATTATTCCTAAACCATCTTTGTAATGTCTCTGCATTATTTCACAGTTGATATTACCAGAATCATTGATACTATGCTTATATGGACTTTGAAAAGGACCAGACTAGTCCATCAGGTTAAAGCAGATGCCTATGTCTCAAGGGATATCTTCTTTTATTTTGTTCTCAGAGCTTCTGTCTTTCAACTCTTTAATTGTACCTTTTAAGATATTTATAACTACCTGTGGCTACTCAAAGTCACACAGAGATGGGTCATCTTCATCCTCCATCTTGCCTTCCTCCTTACTTGGCTTCTCTCCCCTTTCCAAAACTCTGTTCCACATTCCTTTTTCATTACCCAATTACAGGCCCTGTCCCATCTTGTGCCTGCCCTCTTGTGTATCAACAATAGATGGTCTGTTTCTTTGAGTTTGTTTATATATTGGATTATATTGATGGATTTATTTACACTGAACTATACTTGCATTCCTGGCATGAATTCTACTTGATTTGCCTTTTTTTTGTTGGGTCTTTTTGTGATTTAGGTATGAGTGTAACTGTGGCTTCATAGAAAGATTTGGGCAGTGTTCCTTCAATTCCTATATTATAAGACAGTTTGAAAAGTATAGGAGAAATATCTTCTTTGAAGTTCTAATAGACTTTTGCACTAAAATCATTAAAATCATCTGGCCCTTGGCTTTTTTTTTTGTTTGCATGCCTTTTAATAATTGTTTCTATTTCTTTGGGTCTTAAGGGAACTATTTAGATCATTTATTTGACTGTGATTTAACTTTGATACCTATTTTCTGTCCTAAAAGTAATCTATTTCATCTATGTTTTCCTGTTTTCTTTGAGTATAGACTTTTGTAGTAGGATCTAATCATCTTTTGAATTTCCGTAGTTTCCTTTGTTAGCTTTCCCTTTTTGTTCTTGATTTTGATAACTTGGATCTTGTCACTGTGCCCTATGGTTAGTCTGGCTGAGGGTTTATCTGTCAATTTTCTCAAAGAACCAGCACTTGGTTTTGTTAATTTTCTTTTGTATAGTTTTCATTTTTTTGTTTTTTTCTTGTTTGGTTTCAGCCCCAAGTTTGAATATTTCTTGCCATCTACATTTCTTGGGTGTATTTGCTTCTTTTTCTTTAGAATTTTCAGGTATGTTGTCAAGCTGCTAGTGTATGCTTTCTCCAGTTTCTTTTTGGAGGCATTCAGATCTATGAGTCTTCCTCTTAGCACTGCTTTCATTGCATATCATAAGTTTGGGTATGTTGTGATTTCATTTTCATTAATTGTAAGAAGTCTTTATTTTTTTTCTATATTTCCTTCTTGACCAAGTTATGATTATTTTTCAACTTCCATGTATATGCTGGATTTCTGTTGTTTTTGTTGCTAATAAAAACCAGCCTTAGTTTCTAGTGGTCAAATAGAATATAAGGGATTAATTGAATGTTTTTGTATTTGTTGAGGTTTGTTTTGGTTTTAGTTTATGGTCTGTTTTTGAGAAGGTACCATGAGGTGCGGAGAAGAAGGTATATTCTTTTGTTTAGAGTGGAATGTTCTGTAGATATCAGTTAAAGAAATTTGGCTCATAACTTTTAGTTTTACTGTGTCACTGTTTAGTTTCTGTTTCTGTGATCTGTTTGTTGGTGAGAGTAGGGTGTTAAAATCTCCTATTATTATTGTGCGAGGGTCAATGTGTGCTTTGAAAGTCAATAAAGTTTTTTTTTACAAATATGGGTGACCTTGCATTTGAGGTATAGATGTTCAAAATTGAGAGTTCATCTTGGTGGATTTTTCCTTTGATGGATATGTATGTAGTATCCTTCCCCATCATTTTTGCTAACTTTTCGTTGAAAGTCTATTTTGTTGGATATTAGAATGGCTTTTCCAGCTTGTTTCTTGACACCAATTGCTTGGAAAAATTTTCTCAGCCTTTTACTTTGAGGTAGTGCCTATCTTTTTTCACTGAGGAGTGTTTTTTGTTTGCAGCAAAATGCTGGATCCTATTTATGTATTCTGTCTGTTAGCCTGTGTCTTTCTATTGGCAAATTTTGAAAATTATTAGGGACCAGTGATAGTTGGTTCCTGTTATTTTTGTTGTTAGAGGGGGAATTATGTTTATGCCATTCTTTTCTTTGGGGTTTGCTTGAAAAGATTAAATTCTTGCTTTTTCCTGGGTGTAGTTTCCCTCCTGTCACAGTTTTTTTTCTGTTATTCTCTGTAGGGCTTGATTAGTGGAAAGATATTGTTTTAATTTGGTTTTTTCTTGAAATACTATGGTTTTTTCTTCTAAGGTAATTGCAAGTTTTGCTGGGTATAGTAGCCTGACCTGGCATTTTTGTTCTGTTAGGGTATATATATATATATATATATATATATATATATATATATATATATATATATATATATATATATATATACACACACACACACACACATCTATTTCTTTGGGTTAGAGAAAAAATTTGTTTTTTGTATAATTTTCTTGAAGATATTTGTTGGCCCTTTTAGTTGAGAATCTTCACTCTCTGTTATACC
This sequence comes from Micromys minutus, assembly GCF_963924665.1. Lineage (NCBI taxonomy): Eukaryota > Metazoa > Chordata > Mammalia > Rodentia > Muridae > Micromys > Micromys minutus. The sequence goes on from NC_137984.1 coordinate 23,662,375, forward strand.
TATTATTCTCAGAATCAGTCTTTTCATTATGTCTTGGATTTCTTGAATATTTCAAGATAGGAACATTTTGCTTTTTGTATTTTCCTTGCCTATTGGGTCAATGTCTTTCATGATATTTTCTACTGCTGATATTCTCTCTTCTATGTCTTCTATTCTGGCGGTACTGATCTGTGATTTCTCTTATCTTTCCTAGGTTTTCCATCTCTCTTTGTATTTTCGTCAATGTTCCTATTTCCATTTTGAGATCCTGGATGGTTTTGCTCAATTTCTTCTCCTGTTTGATTGTGTTTTACTGTAATTCTTTGAGGGATTTATGTTTTTCTTCTTTAAGGGCTTCTACTTGTTTACTTGAGTTCTCTTGTGTTTCTTTAAGGAAGATTTTTAATGTATTTCTTAAGTCTTCTATCATCCTTATGAAATGAGAACTTAGATTTGAATCTTGTTTTATTGGTGTGTTGGGGTATCCAGGGCTTGCTGTGGTGGTAGAACTGGGTTCTGATGTTGCCAAGGTAAATTGGTTTCTGTTGCTCATGTTCTTAAGATGCCTCTTACCATCCAGTTATGTCTAGCATTATCTGGCTTTCCTGTCTCTGACTGGATCCTCTCATTCCTATGATCATGGATGTGTTAGAATACCTGGGGAGTCAAGCTGCAAATAAGGTATTAGCTAAGTGGGTTTTGATCCAGAGCCAAGGATCTGATCCAGGCATAGATGGAAACTAGAAGATATGTGGTTCTTTGGCTGGGTGGGGAATCTGCCTGCTGGGATCACAGGGGTCCCATGTCACTGGGTATTTAGGCAGTGTTTGGGGTCTCACGTCTGATCCTGGGTGTGATGAAATACTTTTGGAGTTGAGCTGCAAACTAGCGTGTGGGCTTAAATACAGAGCCAAGGTTCTCTCAGCACAGGTGGAAACCAGAAGGCCATGAGTCATATTTTCTGTATCAATTCCTCTGTTGTGGAACATTCCTCTGGATTGTTTCCAGTTTATGGCTATTACAGATAATGCTTCTATGAAATTAGGAGAACACATCTCCCTGTGAAGCATCTTTAGGGAATATACCCAAGAGTGCTATAGCTGAGTCTACAAGTAGATCTATTTCTAGTTTTTTGAGGAACTTCTAGATTGATTTCCATTGTGATCACACCAGTTTGCAATTCTACGAGCAATGTAAATGTGTTTATTTTCCTCCACTCAACTCCACCCACACTGCTTATTATTATCTCCAAAACAGCATGACTAAGTTCATCCCTTTCTCATTATCTGTAAAACTTCTTCCAGATAGGAAACTGTTTCTGTCTCCTTTAGAAGAACGGCTTTTAGAAACTGGTTTGAGTCTCGTATCTTTTTTTTTTTTTTTGTATAGAATATTACTTTATTAAAAGCTTACATTATGTAAACATTTTATCACATACATGTGTATACTTGTATTTTTTTCTATAAAAACGTTTTTATTTTTAATTTTTTAAATATATCTTTGATTAAAACTTTGTGCTGGTTTTCTGGAAGGAGATACAAAGAGCTCATAATAGGATCTCATACTATTCACATCTGCCTTTATTACAGTATTTCCTCCTCACTTTAAAAAGGAAAAAAAAAATAAACCTTTGCATGTTCATTTTCCTTTTGTCTAATGATGATAGCTTTGACTCTTAATTCTTTAAATTTTTATTTAATTAATTTCTTATTGCCATTGTGTAAATGTATTTTAAACACATATCAGAATCTGTGGAGTGTGTGTGTGTGTGTGTGTGTGTGTAAGTCAGATGACAACTTGCTGGAGTTGTTTCTCTTTTTTTCCCATGTGGGTTCTGGGGCTTAAATACAGGCTTGAACAGCAAGCGCCTATGCCCATAAACTACATTTACAGTTAGCTCTTATCTTTCTTTTTCTCTGCCCTGAACTGTGTGACATCAAGTATTGCTCTACTCAGAACTACGTTTAATAATCTTGCTATTTAGTTCCCCTTCCGATATTTTTGGCCAACACTGGCAGTCATGACAGAAAGTTTGGAAATTCAAATGTTCCTAGTTGTATCAGCATGTTTCCTTCATTATCTTGAGAACATGACTGGCTTATACTCATGGAACATTAAAATGGCATAAGGCATGGTCTTTTTTTGCCCATTATAGCTTCAAACTATACTATATCAGCCAACAACTAGCTGCCCCACACATGGAAGTCCAGTAAAGTACTAAATAATTCCCTTATAATGATCCAGACTTTAATAGCATCTCAAAGGCTCATTGCTTAAATAAACATAAAGATGCTTCCTCAACTCAGTAAACTCTTTTGGTTAGATTTAAGATAGCTATTTTATGGATATAAATAATTGACACCCCTTTTGCTTCCACTATTGGATGAGAGTTTCCTGAAAGTAACACTTAGGCAAGAGTCAATATTCTCTTTTCACACTTTCCCTAAAATATACTTGCTTACCAAGTTACAGACAGTGTAGATAAATATTTGATTACAATACATTGAAATTAGATATTGCTACAATGTTGTCTAAATTTGCCTTTGGTCTAAATTGAAACATAGCTCATTTATTTCCCCAGGATAACATTCACAGTTAAAACTACCAAAAAAGAAGAAGAAAGGACATCTTTTTTTTTTTTTTTTTTTTTTTTTTTTTTGAATTGGAGAAGCAAGATAAAACAGAATGGGGATGAAATGAAGTTGTTCACCATGGCAGGAGGAAACATGCAAGAATGTTAAAAACAACCTGAGGGTTTTTCCACTTAGGATTTGTGACAATTTCATATAAATTGCTGTGATAAAACACTCTGAACAAAAGGAACTGAGGGAAGGAAAGAGTTCATTACACTTTCTGTTTCCAGGTCACAGTGTGTCACTGGGGGAAGTTAGAACAGGAACACCAGTAGGAACTTGGAGGTAGGAAATATGAAGAAAAGCAGTTGCTGACTTACTTGAAAACTTATACTTAGCTGCCCTTTCTTAAACAGTCCGAGATCACCAGGCAGTGTGGAATGGGTCCTGATACATAAGTTAACAATCAATCTTAAATGAATATGCCCAAATGACAATCTCATCTAGACAATTCCTCAGTTGAAGCTTTCCTTTTAAATGACTCCAGGCTATGCCAACTTGACTATTAAAGGTACCTAAGTCAGACCTCCAATCAGATAAAGTGTGGTTAGCTACATACAACAATCTCACTCCATCTACTGTGGGACTGGAGCTGAATTAAATATCTCTGGTGAAGGTTATATCTAGGGCTACTAACTCATTATTAATCTCAGTCAAACCTTTCACATTACTGTTTGGGCTCAAGAGGTTAATGAAATCTGTTATTTATTTATTTATTTATTTATTTATTTATTTATTTTTAACTTTATTAAAAAAACAAAGATAAAAGAAAAAATTTTAAACATTTTTGCATAAATGTATACAAATACAATTCTGTAAGTGCTTGGCTTTATTTTCCTTTTTTTTAAGGTTTGATACTCTGCACTAAGGTCTTACTAGTTACAATGAGCAAAAAGTATATATAAAACAGGGTGTAACCCAGAATTAGTCAACGTTTTCTTGGTGTGTAAGGATTGAGCATAATGTTTTTTTTTTTGTTTATTTTGTTTTGTTTCCTGTTTTCTTGAGCTTCGAACAGTTTGTGACTATTGTGAAGGGTATCTTTTTCCTATTTTTTTTCTCCACATGTTTTTCCTTTGAATATAGGAAGGCTACTAATTCGTTTGAGTTAATTTTGTATCCAGCCACTTTGATGAACTTGTTTATCAGCTGTAGGAGTTTTCTGGTGGAATTTGTGGGGTCACTAAAGTACACTATCTTGTCATCTGCTTAGAGTGATGTTTTTACTTATTCCTTTCCAATTTGTATCCCCTTGATCTCCTTTTGCTGTCTAATTGCTCCAGTCAGGACTTCCAAGTACTATGTTGAATAGGTAGGGGGAGAGTGTGCAGCCTTGTCCAGTCCCTGATTTTAGTGGAATTGCTTCTAGTTTCCTACTGTTAAGTTTGATGTTGGCTGTTGGTTTGCTGTATATTGCTTTTGTTATGTTTAGGTATGAACCTTGGATTCTTATTCTTTCCAGGACTTTTAACATGAAGGGGTGTTGAGTTTTGTCAAATGCTTTCTCAGCATCTAGTGAGATGACCATGTGGTTTTGTTCTTTGAGTTTGTTTACATGGTGGATTACATTGATGGATTTTCTTATATTAAACCATCCCTGCATCCCAGGTATGAAGCCTACTTGGTCATGGTGAATGATCATTATGATGTGTTCCTGGATTCGGTTTGCAAAGATATTGTTGAGTATTTTTGCATCAATGTTCATAAGTGAGATTGGTCTGAAGTTCTCTTTCCTTGTAGGGTCTTTGTGTGGTTTAAGAACGAGGGTTATTGTAGCCTCAAAAAATGAGTTAGGTAGTATTCCATCTGATTTTATCTTGTGGAATAGTTTGGAGAGTATTTGTGTTATGTCTGCAATAAATGTCTGATAAAAGTCTGCACTAAACCAGTCTGGACCTGGTCTTTTTTTGGTTGGGGGGGCTTTTGATGCGTTCTTCTATTTTTTTCTGTGTTATGGGATTATTTAGATGGTTTACCTGGTCCTGGTTTAACTTTAGGATCTTGTATCTGTCTAGGAATTCATTCATTTCCTCCCGATTTTCCAACTTTGTGGAGTACAGGATCTTGTAGTAGGATGTTATGATTTATTGAATTTCTTCAGTTTCAGTTGTTTGTGTCCACTTTCCTTTCTGATTTTGTTAATTTGTATTCTTTCTCTTTGCCCTCTAGGTAGTCTGGCTAGGGGTTTATCAATCTTGTTGATTTTCTCAAAGAACCAGCTCTTGGTTTTGTTGATTCTTTCAATGGTTCTTTTTGTTTCTATATGGTCTATCTTTGCCCTAATTTTGATTATTTCTTGCTGTCTTCTCTTCTTGGGTGTATCTTCTTCCTTTTGCTCTAGGGCTTTTAGCTGTGCTGTAAAGTTGCTGATTTATGCTCTCTCCAGTTTCTTTTTGGAAGAACTTAGGGCTATGAGTTTTCCTCTCAGTACTGCTTTCATTGCATCTCATAGGTTTGGGTATGTTGTGTTTTCATTTTCATTGAATTCTAGAAAATCCTTAATTTCTTTCTTTATTTCTTCTTTGACCCTGCTATCGTTTAACTGAGTGTTTTTTAGTTTCCATGTGTATGTGGCCTTTTTGTTGTCTTTGTTGTTAAAGACCAGCTGTAGACCATGATGATCTGAGAGGATGCAAGGGAGTATTGCAATCTTTTTATATTGATTGAGGCTCTTTCTGTGTCCAATTATGTGGTCAATTTTAGAGAAGGTGCCATGGGCTGCTGAGAAGAAGGTGTATTCTTTTACTTTAGAATGATATATTCTGTAGATATCTTTTAATTCCAGTTGAGTCATAGTCCCTGCTAGTTTTACAGTGTCCTTCTTTCAGTTTCTGTTTCCATGATCTGTCCATTGGTGAGAGTGGGGTCTCCCACTTCTATTGTGTGGGGTGAAATGTATTTTTTGAGCTTTAGTAGGGTTTCTTTTATGAATGTGTGTGCTTTTGTATTTGGAGCATATATGTTAAGGATTGAGAGTTCCTCTTGACATATTTTTCCTGTAATGAGTAAAAAGTGACCTTTTTTATATTTTTGATAACTTCTGGTTGGAAATTTACTTTATTTCATATTAGAGTAGCCACTCCAGCTTTCTTCTTGGAGCTGTGTGCTTGGAAGTTTTTTTTCCCAACCTTTTACTCTTAGATAGTATCTGTCTTTTTCTCTGACATGAGTTTCCTGTATGCAGCAAAATCGGGATTTTGTTTATGTATCCAGTCTGATAGCCTATGTCTATTCATTGCGGAGTTGAGACCATTTATGTTAATAGATATCAAGGAATAGTTTTTTCTGTTTCCTCTTATTATTGCTTTTGTAGGGTGAGTTGTGTCTGTGTTTTTTTCTTCTTTTGGTTTTCTTGCTTAGGAGTTTTCTTGTTTTTACTAGGATGTAGTTCCCCTCATTGTATTGGGTTTTTCACCTATAATTCATTGTAGTGCTGGGTTTGTGGTCAGATATTGTGTAAATTTAGATTTGTCTTGAAATATCTTCATCTCTCCTTTTATGGTGATTGATAGTTTTGCTGGGTATAGCAGATTGGGATGGCACTTGTATTGTCTTAGGGTCTGCATGATGTTTGTCCAGGTTCTTCTAGTTTTCATAGTCTCTGTTGAGAATTCAGGTGTGATTCTGTTTGGTCTGCCTCTATATGTTACTTGACCTTTCCCCCTTACTGCTTTTAGTATTCTTTCTTTGCTTTGGGTGCTTGGTGTTTTGACTATTATGTGTCGGGAAGAATTTCTTTTCTGGTCCAACCTATTTGAAGTTCTGAAGGCTTCTTTTATGCTCGTGGTCATCTCATTCTTAAGGATAGGGAAGTTTGCTTGTACAATTTTGTTGAAGATATTTACTGTTTCTCTTAGTTTATATTCTTCTCCCTCTTCTATTCCTATTATCCTTAGGTTTGGTCTTCTCATTGTTTCCTTGATCTCCTGGAAATTTTGGGTTAGGAGCTTTTTGTTTTTTGCATCTTCTCTGGCTGTTTTGTTTATCTTTACAATATTGTCTTTGGCCCCTGAGATTCTCTCTTCCATCTCTTGTATTCTATTGGAAATGCTACCTTCTGTGATTCCTGATTTCTTTTTTTAGGTGTTCTACCTTTAGGGTTATCTCTTTTATTGTTTTCTTTATTGTGTCAATTTCCGTTTTAAATTCCTTCTTTCATTCCTTCATCTCTTTTGTTCTGTTTTCCTCTAGTTTTTTGAGTGATTTTCTTGTTTCCTCTTTAAAAGCTTCTGATTCTTTTTTGTTTTTTTCCCGTTCTTGTTTAAGGATCTCTATCATCGTCTTGATGTTTGATTTTAGGTCTGCATCTTCCTTTTCTGGATTGTTTGGCATTCCAATGTTTGCTGTGATGGGAGAGCTGGGTCATGGTGTTACCAGGTTGTCTTGGTTTCCTTGGGATATGCTCTTTTGCTTTCCTCTTGCCATCTTGTTGTCAGTGATATGTTCTTGCCTTTCCCTTTTACCTGGTCTGTGTCCCTGGGTCTCCACTGGTCCAGGTGGCAGATGGGCCGAGCCCTGTTCTGCACCCCAAAGTCGCTGGGTGGGAACAGAGGTTCCAATGCTGGGTTCCTGGTCCCTGGATCAGGCCAGGCAGGGGCGTGCTTTCCGTGAGCACTCAGCAGAGATCTCTGTGCGCCTGGCTGCTCAGATCTCTTTCTCACCAGGCCTTTAACTTTGGGAACTCGAAATCTGTTATTTAAAATGAGTTGTCAAATACTCTGATTTCATGTGAGCTAGAAAATAAATTGTTTTAACTTTGACCCAATAAAATGATAAAGTACAACAACACAATTTAGTAATTTAACCATAAATTTTTATAGATATTTGCCAACACACACACACACACACACACACACACACACACACACACACACACACATTATATCCTACATAGGCACAAATACTTTAGTTATTTCTAACTTCAGTTTTAGATGAGTGCTTTTAAATTGCCTTTTTGATGACCTCAAACTCCAGAGAAAGTGACAGAGGATATGGAAAGATTGGTGTGATCTGAAAGAGAATGTATAAACATAGTGAAAGACATGGGGAGTAGTTCTCAACAGTCAGCCAAAGGTCATCCTTAAAATTAAATTTCACAGGAAAAGAGGAGATGCAATATCTTGGTGTTTAAAATCTTGAGGACTGTGATGAGTGGTGATTAATCTCAATCTTACACTTGATTGGCTCTGGAATCCACAGAAAATAGACCTCTGTGATGATCTGCAAAGGTATAGCCAGGTTCGATGACTGAGTAAACTCTTCTCAGGATCGGCAGAATCTTTCCAGAGCAGCCATGAGGGAAAGACATGTCAGGGGAAAGCTTGACTGCTTTCTCTTTTTGGAGTGAGCATATCTATCTCATGAGAGCCTCTATGCTGACATCCTTCACTAGCACCAAATTCCAGCTTGTGCAGTTTCCCAAAATGGCCACCCATTTGTGCAGTCATTTTACTATATCATCATTCACAAGACTGGTGGATCCCTGGGAACCTCCACACCTGCAGTGCCAGATTGGCAATGCTGAGCCATCTGGCTTTAGATCAAAGAGTTACTGAGCTCTCAGTCTCTCCAGTATGAAAACAGCCATTGTACTCTATGCCTCACATTGTGAAACTCAGTCTATAAGCGGTTTTCAACCTGTAGGTCATGACCACTGTAGGGTCACACATCAGATATTCTGCACATCATATATTTATATTATAATTAATAACAGTAACAAAATTATAGTTATAAAGTAAAAACAAAATATTTTTATGGTTGGGAGTTACCACAACATAAGAAGAATAGTAAAAGTTCCTGGCATTAGGAAGTCAAGTTGAGAACTACTACTCTAGAGAAATCTTTGCTCTGGAGTACAAGGAGTAAAAATTGTATGACCATTGTACATTCCCCCCTTTCCTCAAATGTAGGCCTAATATAAATGGAAGATATAAATGGAATATCTGTGATACTCCATGTAGGTACACTGACTTTTTTGCTTTTAAACATTGATCATGGAATGTATCTAGACCTGAAATATTAATGTGATTAATATGACCTGAACAAAACATAATTCAGTTATGGTATATCACTGGCTGCACTTCAATGTTTAAACAGTAAGAAAACAAGTAATAGATGAATATTAAACATTCCAAGACACTGAGAGTTCTTTTTTTTTAAAAGCATGATATTTTTTATTTTTTTATTTATTTAAATTTTTTTAAACAACTTTATTTTACAAAACAAAGATAAATGTACAGATTTTAAACATTTTTTTGCTTAAAATTATACATTGTTGTCAGTATTTTTTTTCAGATTTTAACATAATATTTACATAAAGCTATATGAATATATTTTTTAGTCAGTACTTGATTTTTTTAAAGGTTTGATAGTATGCCTTGAAAACTTAATAGTTACAATGAGCATAAAGTACATGTAAAACAAAATGTAACATGGAAATAATTAAAGTTTTCTTGTTGTGTAAATATTTTTTGTTTTGTTTTGTTTTCTTTATTTCTTGGACTTCATACAGTCTGGGAGTTGTTTCTGGGGGAGTGCAAGCCTCTGGGGTTAGCATCCCACTATCAGTGACTGCATATTATGTCTGTTCTTTTGTGACTGAGTTATCTCACTCAGGATGATATTCTCAAGATGCAGCCTTTTACTTAAGAATTTGGTTAAGTCATTGTTTCTGGTGGCTGAGTAGTATTCCATTGTGTATATGTACCACAATTTTTGTATCCATTCATCTTCTGAAGGACATCTGGGTTCCTTCCAGCTTCTGGCGGCTATTATAAATAGAGCCACTATGAACATTGTGGTGCATATATCTTTGTTGTGTATTAAAGTGTCTCTGGGGTATATGCCCAGAAGTGGAATAGCTGGGTCTTCAGGTAGTACTATATCCAATTTTCTGAGGTATCGCCAGACAGATTTCCAGAGTGGTTGTATTAGCTTGCAACCCCACCAACAGTGGAGAAGTGTTCCTCTTTCTCCGCAGCCTCGCCAGCATCTGCTGTCATCTGAGTTTTGGATCTTGGCCAATCTGACTGGTGTGAGGTGGAATCTCAGGGTTTTTTTTGATTTGCGTTTCCCTGATGGCTAAGGATGTGGAGCACTTCCTCAGATGTTTCTCAGCCATTCGGTGTTCCTCAACTGAAAACGTTTTGTTTAGCTCTGTACCCCATTTTTTAATAGGGTTATTTGATTCTCTGGTGTCTAGCTTTTTGAGTTCTTTGTATACCTTGGATATTAGGCTTCTATCTGATGTGGTGTTGGTAAAGATCTTTTCCCATTCTGTTGGTTGCCGTTTTGTTTTCTTGACGATGTCCTGAGCCTTACAGAAACTTTGCAATCTCATTAAGTCCCATTTGTTAATCTTTGACCTTAGAGCTTGAGCCATTGGTGTTTTGTTCAGGAAATTTTCTCCTGTGCCTATGTGTTCTAAGGTTTTACCTACTTTCTTATCTAATAGTTGACACTGATAGTTCTTAAGTACAGGTTGATGGGGCTTAGACTAATGTGTTTCCTCTAAATAATGATGGGGGTTTGTCTGAGTAAAGAAAATAACCCCTATAAAAGTGGATTATCCTAGAAGAATTTCTTCTAATATAAAGCAAACAAACCACCATGAAAGGTTTTAAGACTTAAAGGGAATCCCAAATGTCATTTTATCCTCTTTATTTTTGTAATTATGTTGCATTATCTTTAGTAAGTTCAAGTGTTCACCAAACTTTAGAACTCTATGGAAAATTAGAAGGATGACCATTGATAAGTTTTCTTTGTTCATGAAATGAGCCAATTTAAGTCAAATTTAAACAAATCCAGGCAAGTTTATTGAGAAGTTTATGCTTGGGCAAGTTTACTGGTCCCAAGGAGCAAGGCCAGGAAAGTCAACATGGAGAGAGAGAGAGAGAGAGAGAGAGAGAGACAGAGAGAGAGAGAGAGAGAGAGAGAGAGAGATTGCACATATAAGCAGAGAGAATATACAGAGAGAGGGAGGAAGAGGAGAGGAGAGACCAAAATGTCTGTATTATACAGGTAAGAGCTTTTTGGAGAGGGGAAGACCAGGCCTTCAGCTGGAAAGATCAGCATAGAGGGTGGGGTCTGCCAGCTATCTTAGTTAGGGTTTTAAAGAGACTATGACTAAGACAACTCTTTTAAGAACAACATTAATTTGGGACTAGGTTACAGGTTCAAAAGTTCAGTCCATTATCATCAAGGTGGGAGCACTGCAGCATCCAGCCAGGCATGGTTCAGGAGGAGCTGAGAGCTCTACCTCTTCATCTGACAGATACTAGGAGAAGACTGACTTTAGAGAAGCAAGTATGAAGATCTTAAAACCCACAGTAACACACCTGCTCCAGTGAGGCCTCACATCCAAATAGTGCCACTCTCTGGGTCACATATAATTTAAACTGTGACACCAGCCATACGCCATAACAGGTAGGAACTAAGGGATGGTAGGAGCACCTGGAGCCCAGTTCTGCTTATGTATGTAAAATATGCACCTTAACTGCTGCTTGTCCTGGTTCTGAGTCTGAACAACTCTAGATTTATTTTCTAAGGGACAGGCAATCAGTTAAATATTTTTCTTCTTATTAATGTTGACATTTGAAAAGCAGGAGCCATTTACATTTTATGCTGTGATATAAGCTAAAAAAATTCTTAGAAAAATGCGATCATTAAATTTTAAAGTGAAGTGTTTTGAAAGGCCAAAAGAAAATGATGTAAAAATTATTGATAGAAATATGGCAAGCTGGTAGAGAGAAGACTTAAGCATGCTAGTTGAAGAAAAAAAAAATCCCAAATGATACATCAGATAACAATGACTGGGAAGAGTCATTTTTTCTTATTTCTTGGGTAAAGACTGTTTAATGATTGAATCATCTATCCACCTTTTTTTGGAAGCATAATTCAAAACTCAGTGCTAATTCTCTGAAGGTTCAGACAGACATTTATTTTAAAAAATGAAAAAGGATTATATATTTTCAATTATACAAACCATAATTCAGAAGAGACATATCCTCAGAGCTTTGTTCGGACAGATTCTTATGCTACAGCTTCTCCTTATGGCATCTTCTGATGGTGATAAAACCCTAGCTCTGATTGGCATTTAAGAGCAAAAGTTAAAAAAATAAATAAATTCTTCTTGGGCAAATGAATTCAGTTCTGTAATTTAATTCTACCCTAAGGCAGATCTGGAATTTCAGAGAAAAGAGAAGAAAATCCCCATACCATTAAGTAAATTAGTTTCAAACTTGCTTCTGGGGATAAGAGGTTCTTTCCCAGAGGGAGGTTTTAGATTATCTTTTGTCCTGCATACCTTGGCTCCAGTTTGTGATGATAGAGATGTTATGAAGGAACAAGAGGGCTCCATCTCTTTCTTGTGAGGTTTGAACTGCACATTAAAGGCAAAGATCCCTAAAGATGTTATTTATTTAGAAGTCTCAGTGTTGATCATCATCATTATAGTATTTAAACTTTAAGTATTGAGTTTTGTGAAAACTTAGTCTCATTTCATAACGAGGGATGATTCAAGACATATAGACTCCAACCTACCAGTTTGCAATCAGACCACATTGTTCTCTGATTGTTAGATTAGTCCTGGACAGTAGGTAGAGAGTTTGTGATTAAACCATGTTCAGAATCTCAGCATGTTAGGAAGGTTAACCATGATATACCCCATTACACAATGTTTAGTTTGGATGGAAGCTGTCCTTCCAATGCTCATGGATTTGTACACTTGATTTCTATCGAGGAGTATTTGTCTGGGGGCTTATAGAAAGTTCAGGGTTGTTGGGGGAAGTGGGTTGCTAGAGGGCTGTTCCCTGTCATTTTTTCTGTTTCTCTGGTCTGTTGATATGTGAAGAGCTAGCTACACACACCTGTCACCAAAGTTGTTCCCTGCATCCATGATTGTGCTTTCCCTGCTGTGACAAAATATGCTTTCAAACTGAAAACCAAAAAGTGTTCTTTCTTTTTCAAGTTGCTTCTCATCTAGTATTTGATCACAGTGACCAGAAATATAACTAATGCACATAATAGAGAATAGTTTAATATCTCTAAGTTGCCATGAAAAAAAAATGAATGGTTCTATTATCAATTAGCAGACATCTTCTTGAGTATCATTTGTTGATCAATCATTTTCTACTGAGGAACTTAAGAGGCTCAGGTTGTCTATATTGCTGAGAAATGAGAACACTGACGCTTGGAGAGTTTTAGGACCAGTCTCTCAGTAATTAAGTAGAATGACAATCGTGGCCTATGTATTTTAAACATCTCATAGTGTTCTCTGTATCCCATTTTTCCTTTCCCATTTTTCTGTCAGTTCTTGGGATCACATCCTGAGTATCACACTTGCCAGACAAGAGCTCTACCATGGAGTTTTAACCTCATCTACAATGACGTAATTTTCTAAAACCAAAAGAGAATGCAGGAGTTCAGTTCAGGCTTTTTCAATGTACTTCCTCAAAGTGGTACCATGAAGCTTACTACTCTCATTGTTGTAGTGTAGACTTCAATGCCCAAACCTGTGTGTTGACTCCATGATATCAGAGGGAGGGGCTCTTCATTTCTCTTTCATCATCAGTGGATGCTATCTTTGTCTAGTGGCTCAGGAGGCTTTATACCCTTTGATCTTATGGAAAGTGAACAGAGCAATGAATGACAATTTTACTCACAAGTCACTGGCTTAAGTCTATCCATTTACTCATGGTTTTTTGAAAAGGGAGATGGAAAGTGAGGATTTTATTATGACTGGTCCCAAGACTATATAAAACCAGTATTAGGATGACAGTCCATTACTCTGGGAAAGCTAGGTGGTAATTGGAAGTCCAACAAAGACTTCCGTGTAGATTTTCATATGCCAGGGTCTTCTTGCTTCCTTTTGATAAAGATTTTACTGCCTTTAGACGCAACAGAAATTAACAAAGACTACTTTTTCATATGGTAGGTAGCATACAAACTTTTAAAACCAAATTTCCTAACCCCAGGCTTATGTCTTAACTACCTGTCAGGCTTTAGTATTTTCGGTGAAAGAAAAAAATCCACCCTGACGATTTGGACAGGTGTTTCCAAATGATGTCATATAATCAATTTCCAGGGTCCTAAAGATATTTTATACCCTTCTTCTATAAGTTCATTTAAAAATATATGAATACTTAAACTTTTGTACTTTATAGAATGGATTTTTAAAAAGGGAATTCAAAAATTATAGCTGAAAAAATGTAGTTAAGGACAGTACACATTTTCTTGTTGTCAGATATTATAGAAAATATTAAAAATTAATCAGTTGCTTCTGGTCCCTTGTGGTCTCACTCTGCTGGAGCTGCTCCAGTGGAGCTGGGCGCCAAGTCTCTTTCTTTACCATGCAGTCCACTCTACTTTACCTGTCTGCTTTTTATCCAGGTGGTCCATGACTGCCCCAGCATGTTCTTTTCACTCACTTTCCCTTGGTGGATTGTTATTACACGTTGCACACACACACATCCCAACTCTGTGGTGGGCTTTGTGCATCCCGGCACTATACCCTCTTTGAACTTAATTAAGTCACCACATCAAAGAACACACCAAAACACTCTGATCCGATTGGTATGATATAACTTGCTCACCTAGATAAGTCAAATCATCCTGTACAATTCTATCCTTTATAAAATACTTATAACAACCTTTATCTATATAAGGACACACTGAGAGAAACATCTATGTCTCCCTCCATGTTGCTCCTACTTGAATCTCCTCTCCCACCTTTCCAAAACCTTATCCCTGTGCCACTCTCCACTGTCCAATCATGTATCACCTTGATATCAATCTACAGCCAGTGAGTAAGAATTAATCTCAGAATTTATAATACTGTGCACTTCAGTTGGATTGTCTGACAGACCAATGGAGTTTAACTTTAATTGAAAAATGGGATGCAGCATAGGCTGATCATCTGGAGCCCCACATTCTCATGTAGGCTTTAGAAGAGTGGCACATGGAAATCATTCCTGGGTACTGAAGTATTTCTGTTCTCTTCCCATCAGCCAATTCAAAAGCTAATTCTTATTTTTGAAAACCACGCTTGTGAGCACATTAATAGACAAAATAAAATAACTCACTATAAGCATTCATCACCTAGAGTGAAGAACCTTGGATGCAGTGGTTTGTGGAGGTTCTGCCCTGACTTGCATAGCAGGAATTGGTGCAACAGCTCTTTTTGCTATTATAGCACTTGGAATTTCGCTGACCGAGGTGCGCGTTCTGCTTTTTGCTTGATTTCTGTTTTGCCTTCCTTTTCATAGAGACCTATGCTGAGAAATGAAAACCTATGCTATTAGACCCATGTATGAGGAGGTGATTTATGTCATCAGTCTCCCATTTGAGGTACCTATGTTGACTAGTAGTTGCAAGTTAACTACAGTGGTTGAATAGGCAACAGAATGTACAAGCATAAAAAAGCATAATGAGGTTGAAGTGGGACACTGTCAACCAATGCTATTATTTATCATGATGGCTCACTTCTATTCAGTCAAGCATCAGTTGAGTAGGGTTTCATAAATACTTTGTGTACCTGTTCTTCAATACCCATGTAGCATTTCTATGGATATAATGCTTTATGTTTTTGCCGTATTTCACTGTGTAAGATATGGTTTTATCTGAAGAACAATCATCTGAGAAAGGAAGACACATGAGTCTAACTTATTCAGATAATGAAATTAACTAAGGGAAGTTATCATGTAATATGTTGACTGCATTAAAAGGAGAAAAATAAAGAGCCATACTTGACCATGAGTTGTTTAGTATTATCTTTTTGGTGAGTCACACATGTGTACTCCTGGTGTAGAAGAGCTGGTACTATACTCAGTCACCACAATAGCCTGTAATGCCTCCTCAACTGTGAACCAAAAAAACTCTTTCTTATGTAAATTGACTTGGGCAAGGTATTTTATCTCAAAAAAACAGAAATGTAGCTAATACACAATGCTTATCTCTATGTCCACAAACAAACCGAAGTTCAGTGGATTCATCAGATTTTAGAAAGCATATATGAAATTTATAAAGGTAAATAGTGGTGGGCAGGGTTATGGGAGGAATTAAAGAGGAGAGAGTATGGTGTATTTGATTGAAACACACTACATTGATGTATGAAAAAAATTTGCAACATTTTATGTATTATTGTTTTCAACTAGAATATAATTACATCACTTTCCACTTTCTCTTTCCTTCTTCTGATTTCTCCCATGTCTCTTCCATTCAAATCCTCTTGCATTCTGATTCTTATTTCCTCTCAAATTGATGGATCTTTTTCTTTTTCGTTATTGTATACACACTCGCACATGCACACACACACAGACACACAGACACACAGACACACACACACACACATACACACACACACACATTGTACTGGCTGGTTTTGTGTCAACTTGACTCAAGCTGGAGTTAATCACAAAGAAAGGAGCCTCAGTTGAGGAAGTGCCTCCATGAGATCCAGCTGTAAGGCATTTTCTCAACTAGTGATCAAGGGGGGAAAGCCCAGCCCATTGTGGGTGGTGCCATCCCTGGGCTGGTAGACCTGGGTTCTATAAGAAAGCAGGCTGAGCAAGCCAGGGGAAGCAAGACATTTAGTAGCATCTCTCCATGGCCTCTGCAGCAGCTCCTGCTTCCTGATCTGCTTGACTTCCAGTCCTGACTTCCTTTGGTGATGAACATCAACATGGAAGTATAAGTGGAACAAACCCTTTCCTCCCCAGCTTGCTTTTTGGTTATGGTGTTTTATGCAAGAATAGAAACCCTAAGACACACATGCATACACACAAACTTACAAAAATACATACATATATACATTCAACCTTAAATGTTAGTTTTTGTTGCCTACGTATATATGATTTCAAGGCTGACAATTTTATTTTGGATAACTAGTTAGAGGGCTCATCCCTAGGAAAAACTAATTTTTCCTCTCAGTATCATTAGTTACTTATAATTCAATGTAGAACTCCAGAAGACTTTCACTTTCTGTATTGGCCTGTGTACTGATATTGTAACTAATGAGGTTTTGTTTAGACAGCCATATTGTTGTGGTATCATGAGTGTAACTTTCCTATCATTTCTAGGATACACAATGTCACATAAATTTCTTGGTCCTTTAACAATCTTTCTACATTTTCTTTTGTATGGTTCCCCAGGTCTTACATGCAGGGTTTGAATTATAGGTGTACTTACTGAAGCTGGGATTCTCACACTGTGTTGTACGGAGATCATGGACTCAATCCCATTTACAATAGCATCAAGATAACAGAGTAAAACCAAATAAGGAGATAAAAGATGTCTACAGTGAAAAATTCAAATGCTTGAGGAAAGAGATTGAGGAAGACATTAGAAAGTGGAAAAATCTCCTAATCTGAATATATATTAAATCTATATATTCAATAGAATTAATGTCATATAGTCATTTGTAGAATAAATATGATCCCAATAAATAGCTTTTTTTTGTTTTTCACATAAATAGAAAAAAATTCCATTCTAAAATCCTTATAAAATTCTTTAACAATAACTTTTAAACATTAAATGACAATATTAAGCCAAAGAATTATCTTAGGCTTGTGAGATGGGTTAGGTAAGCAAAGGCACATGCTGTCAGGCCTGAGGACCTATGTTTGATTCCTGGAACCCACAAGATAGAAGGAGAGAACCAACAAACAAGTTGTCCTTTGTTCTCCAGTAGAGTGCCATGATACATGCCATCTCTGTGTGTGTTTATATATAAACATAGATGTATACATAGACACAGACATATGTAACCCTTGACACTGTAAAGCTGTGATTCCCTATGTAGTCATGTGGTCAGTACAATACAAGAGTTTAAGATCTCCTTTTGCATATATTCACTTTGACTTTTTTTCATGTCAGACTTAGTGCATTCACGTAACTAAGCAAACTCTGTTTCAACACTCTTACATCCACTTGTTAATAGTCTGGTTTAGTAGTGGGTACTGGCCCTTCACTAACATACCTGCAAGTTGAACACTTACATGAACTTTGCTTTACATCTGGATCCTTAGTCTTTTTTGACATAATACAGAATGTTATAAGGTTGATCTGTGCCAGATTAAAAAATTTTCAAACATGAGAACTGTTCAAATTTATGTGGCCCATTACTAGTCAATTGTTATATCAAGTAGGACTGTCTCCTGGGGGCCTAAATGTTTAAACAGTTGGTCCCTGTCTTTTGACGCTCTTTGAGAAGTTTGTGGGAAGTATTAGTAGGTAAAGCCTTGTTGGAGAGAGAAAGTGAAGCAGATGGGTTTATAGGTTTGGAAGGGTGGCCTTACTTTTCCACTTTTCCATGGCTGTGGATGCAGTGTGACCAGCTGTCTCACATATATGCTGCCTTGTCAGCTACTCTATGATAGACTCCATCCTGGAAAACAAAAACCTTCTACAGTAAATTATATTTTATAAGGCAATTGATCTCAACAACAAGAAAACCAACTCATACATACTCTGTGCCTTTTAGCTAAAGAATAGTCACTTGCTTATGTCTTTTTCAATAAAGTATCAGAGAGAAAACCCCTTCATCTCTGTAGCCCAAGGAATTCTAGGGTACTCAATACAATAAATCTTGCTGTTGGTGTGGGGTCATTAGCTGGCAGAAATTTAGCTTCTAGAAAAATCATTAGTTTGACCAATCTCAAATTATCTAATTGGCTATTCCTTGTTTTTCTAGGTAGGGAATCTGTGCTGTGAGACTGTCATGGGTTTGCTTTCTCCTCATCTTCCCTTGAAATTGTTGGAACCTGATGAGCTAACTTTGCCTGGCAAGGACATTTTCTAAACAACAGCTAGCATTTTGGATGGCATTTCAGTGAAACTTGTAGGGCAGACATTTAAAACGACATAGTATATGCATAGAAGAAATACTACGGGGTAGGGAGAAATTTGCTGTTTCTTTTGAATCAACCTAAAATTAGGCTGACTGTGGATTCAAGACTTGAATTGATAATGAGGCATATTGTTTAACTTTAAACTCTGACTATTTCTTGCACATATAAGTAAGTATATTTAGGTATTTTTAAATATTTATATTTTTATGAACATTCAATTTCTTGCTTTTAGTTTGAATTAACCAGGAATGGGATCTCTGAATCCAGTGAACATTGTGGATATTTTGTGAAATGAAATGATCCAAGAACACTGTAAAATCATCATCAAAGTGGACCCTCCTCCCCTATGTGTAGTAAGCTAGGTGTTTGTTTCTTTATATGTTAAATATCTGTGCTGTATACACTTGTATATTTATCTGCTTGTGGCCTTTTGTGTGTGGACATGTGAGAGTGTATATGTGTGGAGGGTAGAAGTTATTTAGTAATGAAGGTTCTCTTGATAAGCCCTGAGCTTGCTGAGCTAGCTACTTCAGTAGACTGTACACAGACTGTTCTTGCTAAGCAACCTTCCCTATCCCAGAGTCAAGTATTTAAATTTTTTATACTGTGAATATAATTATGTTAATGACTTTAAAAGGTAAATTTAACATTTCATGAACAAATGCAATTGGGAAAACTGAGCAAGCATCAGCACACAGTATACAGGAACACACAGCACACAGCAGCACACAACACACAGCAACACACAGCACACAGAAGCACACACAGCACACATAGCAGCACACACACACAGCACACAGCACACACAGCACACAGCACACACAGCACACAGTACACACAGCACACAGCAGCACACACAGCACAGCACACAGCATACACAACGCACACAGCACACAGGAAACAGCACACAGCACACAACATACCCAGCACACAGAAGCACACACAGCACACAGTACACAGTACAAAGCAGCACACAACACACAGCAGCACACACAGCACATAGCACACAGCACACACAGCACACACAGCACACAGCACACACAGAACAGAGCACACAGCAGCATACCAGCACACACAGCACACAGCAGCACACACAGCACACAGCAGCACACACAGCACAGCACACACAGCACACAGCACATACAGCACACAGCACACAGCAGCACACACAGCACAGCACAATGCACACACAGCACACACAGCACACACAGCACAGCACAATGCACACACAGCACAGCACAATGCACACACAGCACACAGCAAACAGCACACAGCACACAGAACACACAGCACACAGCACACACAGCACACAGCACACAGCAAACAGCACACAGCAAACACACAGCAGCACACACAGCACACAGCACACAGCAGCACACAGCAAGGGTTTTATTGTAATGGGCTCTTTCTCTCAAACGAAATCTAAAGGACAGCAAGAAGTTTGATGCAGTATAAAATAGAAGCAATCCTGAAATAACTCTTACTGACTCCATATTGTGACATAATACTATAAATATAGGACTTTGCAATAAAAGACAACATAAGTTTACCTTTTATATTTTAGTAGATTTACGAATAAAAAGATTATACATAACTAAACAAAACAGTTTTTGGTTTTCTTCTGCATTTCTCAGGCTCTGTCCACTCTAGTTCATAGGTAATTTGTTGCTTCAAGACCATTCATTATGGATTATATCTTGAAACATGAGCTAAAATAAATGTCTCCTTCTTCTTCAAGTTGCTTTAGTTTGTTCCAACAAGTGAAAAATAAAGCTAAGTAAGGAACTATTTTTAAATAAGATAAAGTTGAAAAATGATTTTCTTATTCCATTTCTTTCTTTTCCTCTTCCTTTTCCTCCTTTGCCTCACCTCTCTGGCATCTTGCTTTGTAGCTAGGATGACCTCAAACTTGTTATTCACAGGGCTTTGCCTCCTGAGTGCTGATACTCTGTAATGCCAACACATCATACTCGCTTTTCTCTTTTTATTTACTTAAGAAATTTTTTCATCCCAAATTTGAAAAACCAGGAACAATAGAAAAGCAATATCAATTCTAAACAAAGAGGAGCAGTGCTGTGCAGCACTGGGGGAATTACGTTCTTGGATATACATGTTTTGAAATTTCAGAATAAGCTTTTTTAGCCTGCCAACATTTCCCTTGGCAGCCAGTTCACTGCTGTGAAAACACACAGGGACCCCCTACCTGCACTAGAGACATACCCTGAAGAGGTAATTTTTCCTGAAAGAAATAATCTATACTTCTTTTCTTCAGGAGTTGCTCATAGAAACGGGGAAACATTAAAATAATATTAGATCCAGGTTTTATGATGCCTGCAAAAACATCTGCATACTGTAGGTATAAAACAATCATTTATTGTGAAGGTGCCCACTCCTGTTAGAGATGGGGTTCTTTACAGAAGAAACAAGGTAAGATCATAAGATCCATACTTTCTATGGATGCTTCTAATTCATTAGCAATGAGTGACATAGAACGTCTGATTAAGAACTCATTTAAAATGATTTGCAAGAAGCAAGAACATGTCAAGTGTGTCAAGTTCTTCACAGAGAAATTCTTCAGGCTAATGGTGATTAGACTAACAGAGGTTGGAGACCTCAGCAACTTGCTTGGGCAACTGGAAAGCACACTTAATTAGCACCTGTGCTTCTGTTAAAAAATAAAAGGAAAAAAAAAAAAACCCAATATGTGGTCCACAGCCAGGCAATTATTTATGGTCAAAAACCTTCATGTGCTTTAGGATTTGGGCTATTTTAAATTTTCAATAGGAAGGGTCAGTTCTAAATAAACATCTGCACATAAAATTTACAGATGAGCAGCTGAGAAAGGGAAGGGAGCTGGTAGTACTACACATAGGCTGCAGGACCTGTCAAACACCATCACGCATTTTTTTTTTCTAGTTTGGCTTGTTGAGGAAGTTCCACTTATGCACAGAAAATATACAAGTCATATGATCCTTTTTATTTTGATAGATTTTTTTTTTGCCAAGATCTGTACAGATTTGGGGATTTTCCTGACTGGAGCAAAGAGGGGATGTAGAAAGGACAGTCAATGAAGAAACAACAGAAACACATACAGAAAGTCTGGAATCAGTTGGGCTGTAAACTCTGATGGAAATACACCATCACCAACCTCAGCCAATTATTTTTAACACACTTAGTACAGGTAAGGGCTTTGCCAGTTCCCTGAGCCCACCCAGGAAAGGATTTGTCAGTCCTGTGTGTCTGAGCCCCTGGGGTTCTTGACATCAATAATCTACCTTCACTTAGAGATTCTTCTGCTTCTCAAATTTTTGTGTGTATATGTTTGTCTGTGTAAGGGTATAACATATATGTGCAGATGCCCTCATAGGTCAGGAAAGTGTTGGATCTCCTGAATCTGGAGTTACAGGTAGTTGTGAATTGACCAGCATGGTGCTATGAAACAAACTTGGTCTTCTGGAAAAGCAACAAACCCTCTTTAACTGTGGACTCATATCATTAGCCTGAGTCTCTGAAGCTACTGCTTAAAATTTGAACTTGTCATTCATTTGATAAATGCTACTAACTTGTTTTTAACCCTGTCTATGTAAGAGTCAGCTTTCTTGTCTGCACAATGGAGATATTAGCATTTATTTTATAGAACTTTTGTAAAGGCTATCAGTATTAGTAGGCTCTCAACATGGTAGCTATTATGAGTCATGTTTTCAATGACAGAGACTCATTTATTCATTTTTTCATTTGATTTATTTGTGTGTGTGCTTACCATATTCCAGGTTTCTTTAGGTCCTAGGTAACTTTATCAAGAATATCTATAGCCAGGCATATCTAATTCATGGCTACATGTGGCTGACAATAGATACAAATGTGATTCTACACAAAAAGTAATGTTACTTAAACTATGAGAATTTGTGA
Source organism: Micromys minutus (assembly GCF_963924665.1). Lineage (NCBI taxonomy): Eukaryota > Metazoa > Chordata > Mammalia > Rodentia > Muridae > Micromys > Micromys minutus. The sequence goes on from NC_137984.1 coordinate 23,684,741, forward strand.
GTACATGTGTGTGTGTGATTTATTTTTCTAACTGGGTGTCAATATTTAGCAGGATAAACTTTGTAGATGATAGCTTTGTGTGGCAATGTCAAAAGATCCAGTGTCCCTGAATGCTGTGTGTATATACATATATATGTTTTGAATGCTTCATCTCCTAGGTCATGATCATTGGAAAATTTCAAGTATATAGATGCCTTTCCTGAGTTTTTCATAGTAAAGAAAGATGTAAAGTAGAAAAAAGTGCATACTACTTTTCCAGATGGCCCAACTTCAAGTCTTAACACCAGTAGTGGAAAACTTACTACCATTTTCTGACTTGTGCAAGTATATGTACACATAAATTCATGCAAGTACACACACACACACATACATACATACACACACACACACACACACACACACACACACACACACACACACACACACACTTAAACAAAAATTCAGTTATTTGCTATGGTCCCAGGTTGCATTTCTCCTCTCAGGACATCTGGGTGTCAGCAGTATACTGGCTCAGAGATGAAAGTGTATAGTCCAGAGTAGGTTGGGTCTACAGTCCACCTCTTCCCTCCTGGGTGTCAGGTGTCAGATGTCACTGTTCTCCAGATTTAGGAAGTGCAGGGTGAGGTGGGTGGGTAGGTGATGGTAGTGGTGATGGTGGTGGTGGTGATGGTGTTGATGGTGGTGAGCGTAGTCTCTTTTAAGTGAAGGCCTTCTCTGACAATTTTTAATAAATCAGCTGTCTAGGAAAATTTTAGCTTTTTTTTTAAAATTTGGGGGTGTATTTGAATGCATACACTTTCTTTGGGGGTGAACCAAGGGTTATATAGTTTGGGGGAAGGATGTGAGAATATCCAGAGAGGGAAATATCATTGGCTAAAACTTAAGGCTACTGAGATGCCTCATTAGCATGGAGAGGTGGCTCAGGTGCTGGATACTTGAATGGATGCCTGTGACCACATGGTTGGAGGTTACTTGGACAAGTGTCCTGAGGCAGGCATGGAAACAGGGAAGGAGCTACTTAATTCCTGTGGGTCTAAAGTTCTTGAGTTTCCCAGGGTTTAGACTTGGTCTACCTCACCAGTTTTTTGCCAGTTTTTTGACACCGTCCATGTGCCCTATAATTTGCTGCTTTGGTTTTCTCAATGACAATTGGGAAATTGCAGCTAAGTTTTACACAATTTATGGGTCAAGTGCTTGCTAAGAGACATGACTATAGACTGTTGTGATCACTTTTACCAAGTCGCTATCATTTTGCAGGGCTTGCTGATATAGTTTTCTAAGACAAACCTTCAGAATCTGCATTCAGAGAATCTGAATTATGCACAATATTCAGGATGGCTGATGATGCTAGAGGCCTGGGGACCATGTGGTGAGAACCACTGCAACCCAGGCAAGCCAGTCTGATTTGAGACAGCGGCCATAATTATACTAGTGTAACAGTTCAACAATGCTTCCCAGCAAGTGCCTTCCCGCAGAGCTTCATTTTGTCCTCTCAGACACCCTGGAAAGTAGGTATTATTAGTCCTAATTTATAGATGAGGACTGTATTACAACCACTTTTCATTTTTCTTAGTTAATAGGCTGTGAGTTCTTTGAGACCAGATTCATACAATACTCAATTTTGTGTCCACAACACATAGCAGGATGTCTGGCAGGAAGTATTTGCAGAATGTATAAAGGTTTTTTATTCCCCCCCCCCCAAGTTTTGTGGAAAGTTTGCAGTCAAACCAGGTGTTGAACCAGACTTGACTAGTTATGTATATAATATTCTTATATTTGAAAAATGGAATAAGTAAGTTTTCTGGCTTGTCTATGAAACTTAAATTTAAAAGCCATTTACCCAAGGTGATTAGATTTTGATATTTAACTATTAACTACCAAAAATCCATATATTACCTATTTAACTTTTTCTTTAAACATGTATTTATTTTAATTAAAATATAATTACATTACTTTCACTATTCCTTTTCAGCATTCTAGTTCTGCTCATGCTCACTGAAAAAGTGATGGCCTCTTTCTCTTTGATTATATATATATATATTAATATTATATATATATATATATATATGTATAGCTATGTTATTTTAGTATTGTCTATTGTCTTTGTATATACAATTTCAGGCCTGGCTATGTGATGTTGGATCACCTCTTAGGGGCTTATTTCTGGGTGGCTAATTATTTGTCTCTCAGTAATCAGTGATTGCCAGTAATTCTTTGTCTAGGAGGGCTGGTGGTCTTCATTTTGCATGGTTGTTCCTGACAGTAAAAATGACTGCACAAGATACAATTGTCAACATTCATTGTCTTAGTAAGGATTTTATTGTTGTGAAAAGACATAGCCATAACAACTCTTATAAAGGAAAACATTTAATTGGGGCTCACTTATAGTTCAGAGGTTTAGTCCATTGTCATCATGGCAGTAAGTATGGTGTGATGAAGGTAGACATGGTTCATAAGAAGGCACTGAGACTTCTGCATTCAGATCTGTGGGCAGCAGGAAGAGAGAGAGAGAGACATTGGGCCTGGCTTTAGCAGTTGAAATCCAAAAGCCTTCCTCAACTGACACAATTTTTCCAATGAGGCCACAGCTACTCTAACAAGTTCAAGTGCCCTAATCCTTTCAAATAATGCTACTCTCTATGAGCCTTTAGGAGACATTATCATTCAAATCACCACAGTCATTTTAATTATCAGTGGAAAAAATTATGAGTTTAATTTTTTTGTTAAATACACAAGGAAAAGAATGGCCAGTGCTCATTTTGTATAACATAATTTAGAACACCACAATCCACAGAATTAAGTGTTTTATTTCTTTGTAAATAACTCGTCAAGCACTATGAACAGTACTGCTTGCCTTCATCACACCATGTGACAGCTGATTGGGCTTACCATATTCACTATGCCTTGGGAAATTTTCATATTACTTTTTTTTTTTTTTTTTGTCTTCAAAACAAGATTTATTTTTTTTTAACATGAAAATACATGGAAAATACATTGGTCTCTTATCTGTTACAAATAAGACTCAAATTATTAATCATAACAAGAAGTGTTTCTTGAGATATTTCCATCTACACAAAAGACTAACAGCTTATTATTTTTTTAAAGATTTTAAACATTTTTTGCTTAAAATTATACATTTTTGTCAGTACTGCATTTTCAGACATTAAAATAAATTTTACATAAAACCATGTGAATATGTTTTTTAGTCAGTACTTGATTTTTTTCAAGGGCTTGACAGTATGCATTGAAAACGTACTAGTTGCAATAAGCGTAAAGTACATGCAAAACGAAACGCAACATGGAAAAAGTCAAAGTCCTCTTGTTTTGTGAATATATGTATAGTTTTTGTTTTCTTTATTTCTTGGACTTCATACAGTCTGTGAGTTATTTCTGGGGGAGTGCAAGCCTCTGGGGTTAGCATCCCACTATCAGTGACTGCATATTATGTCTGTTCTTTTGTGACTGGATTATCTCACTCAGGATGATCTTCTCTAGATGCAGCCATTTTCTTAAGAATTTGATTAAGTCATTGTTTCTGGTGGCTGAGTAGTATTCCATTGTGTATATGTACCACAATTTTTGTATCTATTCGTCTTCTGAAGGACATCTGGGTTCCTTCCAGCTTCTGGCTATTATAAATAGAGCCGCTATGAACATTGTGGTGCATATATCTTTGTTGTGTATTAAAGTGTCTCTGGGGTATATGCCCAGAAGTGGAATAGCTGGGTCTTCAGGTAGTACTATATCCAATTTTCTGAGGTATCGCCAGACAGATTTCCAGAGTGGTTGTATTAGCTTGCAACCCCACCAACAGTGAAGAAGTGTTCCTATTTCTCCGCAGCCTCGCCAGCATCTGCTGTCATCTGAGTTTTGGATCTTGGCCAATCTGACTGGTGTGAGGTGGAATCTTAGGGTTGTTTTGATTTGCAGATGTCGAGCACTTCCTCAGATGTTTCTCGGCCATTCGGTGTTCCTCAACTGAAAATGATTTGTTTAGCTCTGTACCCCATTTTTTAATAGGGTTATTTGATTCTCTGGTGTCTAGCTTTTTGAGTTCCTTGTACACCTTGGATATTAGGCCTCTATCTGATGTGGTGTTGGTAAAGATCTTTTCCCATTCTGTTGGTTGCTGTTTTGTTTTCTTGACGATGTCCTTAGCCTTACAGAAACTTTGCAATCTCATTAAGTCCCATTTGTTAATCTTTGACCTTAGAGCTTGAGCCATTGGTGTTTTGTTCAGGAAATTTTCTCCTGTGCCTATGTGTTCTAAGGTTTTCCCTACTTTCTCATCTAATAGTTCCAGTGTATCTGGTTTAATGTGGAGATCTTTAATCCACTTACACTTGAGCTTTGTACAAGGAGATAAGAACGGGTCTATTTTCATTCTTTTGCATGTTGAGTGCCAGTTGGACCATCACCATTTGTTGAATAGGCTGTCCTTTTTCCATTGAATGTTTACTGCTCCTTTGTCAAAAATCAGGTGACCATATACATGAGGGCTCATTTCTGGATCTTCTATTCTATTCCATTGATCCACTTGCCTATTTCTGTACCAGTACCATGCAGTTTTCAGCACAATTGCCTTGTAATATAGCTTGAGGTCAGGGATAGTGATTCCCGCAGATGTTTTTTTGTTGTTGAGGATGGATTTCGCTATTCTAGGTCTTTTGTTATTCCATATGAAATTGCACATTGATCTTTCCAATTCCATGAAGAACTGGGTTGGAATTTTGATGGGGATTGCATTGAATCTGTAGATTGCTTTTGGTAGGATGGCCATTTTTAAGATGTTGATCTTTCCAATCCATGAGCATGGGAGATCTTTCCATTTTCTGAGATCCTCCTCAATTTCTTTCTTTAGAGGTTTGAAGTTCTTGTCATACAGGTCCTTTACTTCCTTAGTTAGAGTCACACCAAGGTATTTCATAGTTTTTGTAACTATTGTGAAGGGTACCTTTTCCCTAATTTCTTTCTCCACATGTTTGTCCTTTGAGTATAGGAAGGCTACTGATTTGTTTGAGTTAATTTTGTATCCGGCCACTTTGCTGAACTTGTTTATCAGCTGTAGGAGTTCTCTGGTGGAATTTTTGGGGTCACTCAAGTACACTATCATGTCATCGGCAAAGAGTGATGTTTTTATTTCTTCCTTTCCGATTTGTATCCTTTTGACCTCCTTTTGCTGTCTAATTGCTCCAGCCAGGACTTCCAGTACTATGTTGAATAGGTAGGGAGAGAGTGGGCAGCCTTGTCGAGTCCCTGATTTTAGTGGGATTGCTTCAAGTTTCTCGCCATTAAGTTTGATGTTGGCTGTTGGTTTGGTGTATATTGCTTTTATTATGTTTAAATATGGGCCTTGGATTCCTGTTCTTTCCAGGACTTTTAACATGAAGGGGTGTTGGATTTTTTCGAATGCTTTCTCAGCATCTAGTGAGATGACCATGTGATTTTGGTCTTTAAGTTTGTTTATATGGTGGATTACATTGATGGATTTCCTTATGTTAAACCATCCCTGCATCCCAGGGATGAAGCCTACTTGGTCATGAAGAATGATGGTTTTGATGTGTTCTTGGATTCGGTTTGCAAGGATTTTGTTGAGTATTTTTGCATCAATGTTCATAAGTGAGATTGGTCTGAAGTTCTCTTTCCTTGTAGGGTCTTTGTGTGGCTTAGGTACGAGGTTTATTGTAGCCTCAAAAAATGAGTTGGGTAATATTCCATCTGATTCTATCTTTTGGAATAGCTTGGCGAATATTGGTGTTATATCCCCAATAAATGTCTGATAAAATTCTGCACTGAACTCGTCTGGACCTGGGCTTTTTTTGGTTGGGAGGCTTTTGATGACTTCTTCTATTTCTTTAGGTGTTATAGGGTTATTTAGATGGTTTACTTGGTCCTGGTTCAACTTTGGGACCTTGTATCTGTCTAGGAATTCGTCCATTTCCTCCAGATTTCCCAATTTTGTGGAGTATAAGTTTTTGTAGTAGGATCTGATGATTTCTTGAAATTCCTTAGTTTCAGTTGTTATGTCACCACTTTCCTTTCTGATTTTGTTAATTTGGATACTCTCTCTTTGCCCTTTAGTTAGTCTGGCTAGGGGTTTATCAATCTTTTTGATTTTCTCAAAGAACCAACTCTTTGTTTTGTTGATTTTTTCAATGGTTTTTTTTGTTTCTATTTGGTCTATTTCTGTCCTAATTTTGATTATTTCTTGCCGTCTACTCTTTTTGGGTATATCTGCTTCCTTTTGTTCTAGTGCTTTTAGCTGTGCTGTCAGGTTGCTGATGTGAGCTCTCTCCAGTTTCTTCTTGGAAGCACTTAGGGCAATGAGTTTTCCTCTCAATACTGCTTTCATTGCATCCCATAGGTTTGGGTATGTTGTGTTTTCGTTTTTGTTGAATTCTAGAAAATCCTTAATTTCTTTCTTTATTTCTTCTTTGACCCTGCTATCCTTTAACAGAGTGTTGTTTAGTTTCCATGTGTATGTGGGCATTTTGTTGTCTTTGTTGTTGTTAAAGACCAGCCGTAGACCATGGTGATCTGAGAGGATGCATGGGAGTATTTCAATCTTCTTATATTGATTGAGGCTCGTTCTGTGTCCAATTATGTGGTCAATTTTCGAGAAGGTGCCATGGGGTGGTGAGAAGAAGGTGTATTCTTTTACTTTAGGATAGTATGTTCTGTATATATCTATTAATTCTAGTTGGTTCAAAGTCTCTGCTAGTTTTGCAGTGTCCTTGTTCAGTTTCTGTTTCCCTGATCTGTCCATTGGTGAGAGTGGGGTGTTCAAGTCTCCCACTATTATTGTGTGGGGTGAAATGTATTTTTTGAGCTTTAGTAGAGTTTCTTTTATGAATGTGGGTGATTTTTTATTTGGAGCATATATGTTAAGGATTGAGAGTTCCTCCTGACAGATTTCCCGGGTAATGAGTAAAAAGTGTCTTTCTTTATCTTTTTTGATAACTTTTGGTTGGAAATTTACTTTATTCGATATTAGAATAGCCACTCCAGCTAGCTTCTTGGAGCTGTTTGCTTGGAAGTTTTTTTCCCACCATTTTACTCTGAGATAGTGTCTGTCTCTGTCTCTGAGATGAGTTTCCTGTATGCAGCAAAAGGCTGGATTTTGTTTATGTATCCAGTCTGATAGTCTATGTCTCTTTATTGGGGAGTTGAGACCATTTATGTTAATAAATATCAAGGAATAATTGTTTCTGTTTCCTGCCATTTTTGCTTTTTTGGGTTGGGTTGTGTCTGTGTTTTCTTCTTTAGTTTTCTTGTTTAGGAGTTTTCTTGTTTTTACTAGGCTGTATTTTCCCTCCTTGTATTGGGTTTTCCACCTATAATTCGTTGTAGTGCTGGGTTTGTGGTCAGATATTGTGTGAATTTTGATTTGTCTTGAAATATCTTTGTCTCTCCATCGATGGTGATTGATAGTTTTGCTGGGTATAGCAGCTTGGGCTGGCACTTGTGCTCTCTTAAGGAGTGCATGATGTCTGTCCAGGCTCTTCTAGCTTTCATAGTCTCTGTTGAGAAATCGGGTGTGAGTCTGATTGGTCTGCCTTTATATGTTACCTGACCTTTTTCTCTTACTGCTTTTAGTATTCTTTCTTTACTTTGGGCACTTGATGTTTTTACTATTATGTGTCGGGAGGTATTTCTTTTCTGGTCCAACCTATTTGGAGTTCTGAAGGCTTCTTTTATGCTCGTGGTCATCTCATTCTTGAGGGTAGGGAAGTTTTCTTCTATGATTTTGTTGAAGATATTTACTGTGCCTCTTAGTTGATACTCTTCTCCCTCTTCTATTCCTATTATCCTTAGTTTCGGTCTTCTCATTGTGTCTTGTATTTCCTGGACTTTTTGGGTTAGGAACTTTTTGTTTTTTGCATCTTCTCTGGCTGTTTTGTCTATGTTTGCAATGTTGTCTTCTGCCCCCGAGATTCTCTCCTCGATCTCTTGTAATCTGTTGGAAATGCTTGCTTCTGTGACTCCTGATTTCTTTTTTTGGTGTTCTGACTCTAGGGTTATCTCTTTTAGCGCTTTCTTTATATTGTCAATTTCTGTTTTAATTTCCCTCTTCCATTCCTTTATTTCTTTGGTTCTGTTTTTGTCTCGTTCTTTGAGTTCTTTGAGTGTTTTTCTTGTTTCTTCTTTAAAAGCTTCTGAATCTTTTTGCTTTTCCTCCCTTTCTTGTTTAAGTAACTCTATCAGCGTCTTGAGGCATGTTTTCAGGTCTGTGTCTTCTTTCTCTGGAGTGTTTGGAATTCCTATGTTTGCTACGATCGGAGAGCTGGGTTCTGGTGTTGCTAGATTGTCTTGGTTTCCTTGGGATATACTCTTTCTCTTTCCTCTTGCCATTTTGTTGTCAGTGATATGTTCTTGCCTTTCCCTTGTATCTGGTCTGTGTCCCTGGTACACTTTCCATGTGCACTCCTCAGAGATCTCTCTACTCCCCAGCATCCCAGGTTCCAGGTGGCAGCTGGGACAGGCTCTGCTCTGCGTCCTGAAGTCGCCCCCGGGTGGGAACAGACGTTCCTAAGATCTGTTCCTGGTCACAGATGCTCAGCCTCTCCGAGCCACCTTTCCGGCTGGCTGTTGGGCCAGGCCCTGCTCTGTGTCCTGAAGTCGTCTCCGGGTGGGAACAGAAGTTCCTAAGATCTGTTCCCGGTCACTGGATCGGGGAGGACAGGGCAGGTCAGGGCAGGAGGTGCCCTTTCCGTGTGCACTCCGCAGAGATCCCTCTGCTCCCCCGCAGCCTAGGTCTCCCACTCACCAGTTGCTCAGCCTGTACGAGCCGCCTTTCCGGCTGGTGGTTGGGCCAGGCTCTGCTCTGCATCCTGAAGTCGTCTCCGGGTGGGAACAGAAGTTCCTAAGATCTGTTCCCAGTCACAGTTGCTCAGCCTGTACAAGCCGCCTTTCCGGCTGGTGGTTGGGCCAGGCTCTGCTCTGCATCCTGAAGTAGTCTCCGGGTGGGAACAGAAGTTCCTAAGATCTGTTCCAGGTCACAGTAGCTCAGCCTGTACGAGCCGCCTTTCCGGCTGGTGGTTGGGCCAGGCTCTGCTCTGCCTTCATATTTCTTTTAAATTTTAGATCAGCATTTGAACTGTTACTTTCAGTTTTAAAGTATTTTGATCATTCTAATAATGTTTCTTGCCTTCCTTCTTTTATTCTCTCTCTCAGACAGAATGGTTTCAGTTCTTCTAGGACATCATCTTTACCCATTCAACTGCTTTCTTCATGTGACTTGACAAATTTGCTCCCAGTTTCTCTGATTGTACATTCAAAGTATCATGAACTGCAGCAGTGTTTTCCCAGCTTACTGTTTCTTCCCTATCTCTGTGAAATCTAGGTGTAAACCTTACAGCAGAATCTCTGTCTTATTCTGGCTTTCCCAGATGTTTTGGTGTTAGTCAGTTGGCACCAACTTGCAACATGAAGCAAGCCATTTGATTGGAAATGGTGGAAATGAAACAATGTTAACTACTTTATGATTATAATTTTTTAACATGGTTAAATCATACCTCATTGATTTGTCTTGAATGAAGACAAAGTTGATTGAGATTTGTATTTTTAAATTGGTTTTCAATAAAAAAATAGAAGCTGATGCTCTATTTCAATTCATTCAATTCTCTAATGCAATTCAATAAGCAGTATTCTATCCGCAATTCAATTTATGCAAAGCCACTGGAACAAGTTGACTTTGCTTTTTCATTATCTGAAAGTTCTCACTATGAATATTATACTTTTATAAATTAGTCTTGTTCTAAACTTCACCAGCATGTTTGCTCATGTCTTTAAAAAGGATACAATTTCATTTCAATTTTTTAAAAACAACTTTATTTTACAAAACAAAGATAAATGTACAGATTTTAAACATTTTTTGCTTAAAATTATACATTTTTGTCAGTACTTTTTTCAGATTTTAACATAACTTTTACATAAAACTATATGAATATATTTTTTAGTCAGTACTTGATTTTTTTCAAGGTTTGATAGTATGCCTCACTGATAGTGGGATGCTAACCCCAGAGGCTTGCACTCCCCCAGAAACAACTCACAGACTGTATGAAGTCCAAGAAATAAAGAAAACAAAACAAAACAAAAAAAATTTATAAAACAAGAAAACTTTAACTATTTCCATGTTACATTTTGTTTTACATGTACTTTATGCTCATTTTTTTTCTATGTGTTTTCTCTCATCTTTGTTCTTTGGGTATATCTTTACCCAAAGATATACTGTAATATGTCATGTGGTTTTATTTCTTGTAGAGAAAGAGGCAGTGCAGCTCAAAAATTTTCTGTCTGTGGGTGAACTAAATGCCATGGGGCTTGAAGAATAAGTGAGAGGTGTTAAAATAGAGAATGTTGGTGTCCATTGACAATGCTCAGTAGCTTTTTACTCTGATGACTGGACTCTTGGGCTTAAGAGTCAGCAGAGAAGATTTTACTTTACAAAAGTACTTTAATCACAGTTAACATTCTGTCTTTGAAATCTAAATGATGCTTCTGAGGGTTGTTTCTATTTAATTACGGCAAATGAATCTCATAAAAGCAGAATACAGGTAATGCAAGAATACCAATAGCTAGAAGATATTTATCTGTCATGTCAAAGTGAGTAAGATTTGCATAATGTCAGGGTCACTATATGAAAATACTGTCCAAAATATTATTCTTCAAGTACTGTCTACTGAATGTTTTTAGGCTGTTAAAGAATAAGATGATCTGGGAGCTGTCATCATTTATATTTTGGGAGGGTGAATGAGGGTAAAGGAGGCCAAAGGAATATTTATTTCATGAAAACTGTTGTGGTATAAATGAAAGTGGTAAACCTTTGATCCATCACTAGCACTGACTCCAGCAGGGCCACATGGCACTGCAGGGTATTTGTATCTTAGCAGTGCCATGCTGCCTCCAATTACTCACAGACACTGACTTCTTTTTTACCCAGATGTGGTCCACTCCACCTATCCTGCTGCTTCTGTCCTGGGTGGTCCATGACCACTCCAACATGTTGCTTTCATACACTGTACTTCACCACCTGGGAAAAACATAACTCCACAATCAGTAACTTATCAAACAAATTTATATGTTAAAATTTCAGTCCACAATCCCTCTACAAAATAAGCTTACAACTAGTTGACAAAGCTATAAATTGCTCACCGAGATAAGAAAAATTGACCCATAAAATCATTATAAATAGTAATAACAACCTTATCCATCTAGAAATGTGCCAAAAGAAACATCCAGGTCTGCTTCCATGTTACCTCCTCCTCAATCTCCCACTTTCTCCACTTCTTCTGTTTTTCCAATTTTGTGCCTATTCCACTCTCTACTGTTCAATCATATATCACCTTGACATCAACCTAGAGAAAATGAAAAGTATAAGTATTTGATGTCATAATGAAATCTATATTTTATCTTTGTATATTAACCAAAATATTAATTAAAATAAAAGAGACTAGAAGCATTAAAAATTACATACATTGGGACAATAGGATGAACCTTAAAGGCATTTCAGACATTTGTAAGAGCCTAAATCCCCAGAGCAAGGGACACCAGGATTCATAGCCTTGTCAGATACAGTGATCATACAATTTTCTTTGTGCCTTTCTTCCAAATAGAGATAGGAAAACAAAAAGAAACAAAAAGGAAAGCAAAATTCCAAACATTTCCAGAGCAAATATGTGAACTTTTGTGAACAGTGAAAGCTCCTTCTGGTGATACAGGGCAGATCTGGTGGCTTTTCATCTTCACATATTACTTTATGTTTTTAACATCTTTGATGCTAAAATTGAATGATATAATGTTCTTTTAGGTTTTTTATTATACTTTCTATAGTTAACCTGTTTCAAGTGTTGTAGAATATTTTCCTCTGGGTATAGCACCACAATTCCTTCTTGAACTCTCATAGCACAATTACCATGACACACACACAAGACTGGTCATACAAATATTGCTCTATATATGGGATCAGGAGAATCCTACTTTTCAATCATAAATACTTTCTTTGGCAGTGTAGCTGCTTGCATGTTATCTGTGCCTTTATAAATAATTCATCATTAGTGGTGCTATAAGTATCCCCAATTAAGCCCACTGGTTTACTAAGATAAAAACTTTTTAAAAAAATGTGAGTGTGCTTCATATTCTTTCTTCATTTATAAGGCATGATTACCTCCTAGTAGTGGTTCCTTCCCAGGTCCATGCATTTTATTGGTTTTATGTAGGTAAAATAATCAATACTTCACTACCCTCTTGTCAAACTGTAAATGTATTTTTATTTCCAATCCTTCCATCCATGGCAAATACTGTAGGAGTTCTAAGAGTTTTTTCCTACAAAAATTGCACAAATAGCTCACTCCAAATGCTATGTGTGTACCACTTGAGCCAATATTCCTTATGTCCTGCTCTTTGGAATCACATACTGTGTGTACTGGAAAGAACAGCTGGAAATTGGCCAATTAAAGTGTCTGGTTGGTAAGATGTTGAAAAATGAATCATTAGCAGGGTTGGTAATCTTTTGACCCCAGACCCCTTTTAAAAACTGATTAGAAGATTATTTTTGTTCTGCTTTGCCTTCATTTAGGAATACGTTTCATGATTCTGAAGTTGTGATAATTTGGTATGTCTGGCTAATGAATCTGTCAGCATATTAGAGCAGACTTGAAGAAAGAAGGTTATGCCAAGTGTTAGTAGCCAGGTAAGCAATAGCAAGATGCTCTTTGAATCAAACTGAGAGGCACTGGCTATTAAAAAAAAACAGACTTCTCAAGGAAAGTTTATGCAGTTCCTTATACACACAAAGATAGCCTACTGTAGCCCCACTTTCTGCATGATGCTGGGATTATATTTTGTTCTGAAATCCCTTCTGTAACCCACAGAGCTTTCCTCTAAACGGAAAGTAAACCCTCTATGAAAAATCAGTCTTGTTTTCCCTCCAGACAGGTGTGGGCAAAGGGAGGCCAATTTTGTTGGTACTCTCCTTGCATGCACAGCCTTGAATTTCAGCAATTTGTGAGCAATATAACTTATTTACCTGCCTCAAAAAGACAAATTGTGTACTTGGGTCACAGTTGGGATTCTGTAAGTGTTGCCAGACTAATGATGTAGTTTGTTTCTGGGGCTGAGGTTTGAGAGGTATTTTCTTAGCAGGGAATGTGCTATCTTAAACATTATTGCAGATATTAATAAATGATACAGGAAACCAGGTCACTTTAGCACATCAATTGAAACAGTGGGTAGGCAAAATTTCACTTTTTGAGTATCCATAAACAAGCTAGTTTTGAATACTGATGGTCAGTACCTGATGTAGGATGAACCATAAGCCTCTGAGGTCCTCTTCTCCTTTTCAAGGTCACAAGCCAGGTTATCCAAGAGGAACAGGTAAAACTTATAGTCTCAGGTAGAACTTTCTTGAGTAATTGTTCACTGTCTCCCACTGACCTTTAGATACAAGTAAAAATGGACTATGAGGATACTGATGTTAAAAATGCTGAGTAGTTAGGGCAAATTTAGATGCTGTAATATTGTCAATAAACATCATAATCTACCACCTCAGTTTGCAGGCTGCTCTTATATACTCTGCTCACTCACATACTTATCCAGTCTTTCATATGTTGGTTGTTGATAAAGTCCTGAAATAAGATTTGAATTGCTGCATAATCTGACCTTGTTCTGTTGTTTGTGACTATTGTGAAGGGTATCTTTTCATTAATTTCTTTCTCCACATGTTTGTCCTTTAAGTAGAGAAAGGCTACCAATTTGTTTGAGTTAATTTTATATCCAGCCACTTTGCTGAACTTCTTTATCAGCCGTAAAAGTTCTCTGGTGGAATTTTTGGGGTCATTTAAGTACACTATCATGTCATCTGCAAATAGTGATATTTTTACTTCTTCCTTTACAATTTGTATCCCTTTGATTTCCTTTTTCTGTGTAATAACTCTGGCCAGGACTTCTAGTACTATGCTGAATAGGTAGGGGTAGAGAGGGCAGCCTTGTCTAGTCCCTGATTTTAGTGGGATTGCTATAAGTTTCTTACCATTAAGTTTGATGTTGGCTATTGGTTTGCTGTATATTGCTTTATTATCTTTAGATATGGGCTTTGAATTCCTGTTCTTTCCAAGACTTTTAACATTAAGGGGTGTTGAATTTTGTCAAATGCTTTCTCAGCATCTAGTGAGATGACCATGTGGTTTTTTTCTTTGAGTTTATTTATATGGTGGATTACATTGATGGATTTCCATATATTAAACAATCCCTGCATCCCAGGAATGAAGCCTACTTGACCATGGTGAATGATTGTTTTTGATGTGTTCTTGGATTTGATTTGCAAGGATTTTGTTGAGTATTTTTGCATCAATGTTCATAAGTGTGATTGATCTGAAGTTCTCTTTCCTTGTAGGGTCTATGTGTGGTTTAGGAACGAGGGTTATTGTGGGCTCAAAAATGAGTTAGGTAGTGTTCCATCTGATTCTATTTTGTGGAATAGTTTGGAGAGTATTGGTATAAGGTCGTCAATAAATGTCTGATAAAATTTTGCACTGAACCCATCTGGACCCAGGCTTTTTTTGGTTGGGAGACTTTTCATGACGGCTTCTATTTCTTTAGGTGTTATGGGATTATATAGATGGTTTACCCGGTCTTGATTTAACTTAGTATCTTGTATCTGTCTAGGAATTCATCCATTTCCTCCAGATTTTACATCTTTGGTGAGGATAGGCTTCTGTAGTAGGATCTGATCATTTCTTGAATTTCTTCAGTTTCAGTTATCATGTCTCCACTTTTCTTTCTGATTTTGAAAATTTGGATACTCTCTCTTTGCCCTCTAGTTAGTCTGACTAAAGATTTATCAATCTTGTTAATTTTCTCAAAAAAACAGCTCTTGGTTTTGTTGATTCTTTCAATGGTTCTTTTTGTTTCTATTTGGTCAATTTCTGCTCTGTGTTTGATTATTTCTTGCTGTCTACTCCTCTTTGGAGTATATGCTTCCTTTTGTTCTAGAAAATTCAACTGTGTTGTCAAGTTGCTAGTGTATACTCTTTCCAGTTTCTCTTTGGAAGTACTGAGAGCTATGAGTTTTCCTCTCAGTACTGCTTTCATTGCATCCCATAGGTTTGGATATGTTGTGTTTTCATTTTCATTAATTTCTAGAAAATCCTTAATTTATTTCTTTATTTCTTCTTTGACCATGCTATCATTTAATAGAGCATTGTTTAGTTTTCATGAGCATGTGGGCTGTTTTTGTCTTTGTAGTTATTAAAGACCAGCCTTAGACCATGGTGATCTGAAAGGATGCATGGGAGTATTTCAATCTTCTTATATCTATTGAGGCTTGTTTTGTGACAGTTTGTATGGTCAATTTTGGAGAAGGTGCCCATGAGGTGCTGAGAAGGTATAGTCTCCTGTTTTAGGATGATATGTTCTTTAGATATTTTTTCATTCTAATTGTTTCATAACCTCTGTTAGTTTCATGGCATCCTTGTTAAGTTTCCGTTTCCATGATCTGTTTCCATTGATGAGAGTTGGGTGTCGAGGTCTCCCACTCTTATTGTGTGGGCTGCAATATATTTTCTGGGCTTTAGTAGGATTTCTTTTATGAATATGGGTGGTCTTATATTTGGAGAATATATGTTAAGGATTGAGAGTTCCTCCTAACAAATTTTCTCTATAATGAGTAAAAAGTGTTCTTTTTTTTTTTCTTGAAAAATTTTGGTTGAAATTCTACTTTATTCAATATTAGAATGGCTACAACAGCTTGTTTCTTGGTGCCGTTTGTTTGGAAGGTTTTTTTCCCCAACTTTTTACTCTGAGATAGTGTCTGTCTTTGTCTCTGAGATGAGTTTCCTGTATGTAGCAAAGTGCTGGATTCTGTTTATGTATCCAGTCTGATAGCCTATATGTTTTTATTGGGGAATTGAGTCCATTTATGTTAACAGATATTATGGAATAGTGGTTGCTGTTTCCTGCTATTTTTGCTTTTAGAGGTAGAATTGTACCTGTGTGTCTTTCTTCTTTTGGTTTTGTTGCTTAGGTATTTTCTTGTTTTTACTAGAATGTACTTTCCCTCCTTGTATTGGGTTTTCCACGTATAATTCGTTGTAGTGTTGGGTTTGTGGTTAGATATTGTGTACATTTAGTTTTGTCCTGGAATGTCTTAGTCTCTCCATCCATGGTCATTGAGAATTTTCCTGGGTATAGCAGCTTTGGCTGACACCTGTTTTCTCTTTGCATCTGTTTGATGTCTGTCCAGGCTCTTCTAGCTTTCATAGTCTCTGTTGAGAAGTCAGGTGTGATTCTGATTGGTCTGCCTTTATATATTTCATGACCTTTTTTCCTTACTGCATTTAGTATTCTTCCTTTGCTTTGGTCACTTGGCATTTTGACTATCATGTGTCGGAAGGAATTTGTTTTTTGGTCCACTCTATTTGGAGTTCTGGAGGCTTCTTTTATGCTCATGGTCATCTCATTCTTAAGGGTAGGGAAGTTTTTTTCAATGATTTTTTTGAAGATATTTACTGTGCCTCTTAGTTGATATTCTTGGCCCTCTTCTATTCCTATTATCCTTAGGTTTGGTCTTCTTGTTGTGTCCTGGATCTCGTGGACATTTTGGCTTAGGAGCTTTTTGACTTTTTTCTCTGACTGTTTTGTCTGTTTTTAATGTTGTCTTCACCCTTGAGATTCTCTCTTCCATCTCTTGTAATCTTTTTGAGATGCTTTCATCTGTGAATCCTGATTTCTTTTTTAGGTTTTCTATCACCAGGCTTGTCTCTTTTAGTGTTTTTTTTTTTTTTTATTGTTTCCATTTGCATTTTAATTTTCTCCTTCAATTCCTTCATCTCTTTGGTTTTGTTTTCCTCTAGTTCTTTGATTTCTTTGAGTGTTTTTCATGCTTCTTCTTTAAAAGCTTTTATTTCTTCATTCTTTTCCTACCATTCTTGTTTAAAGATCTCCATCATCATCTTACCGTATGATTTTAGGTCTGAGTGTTCTTTTTCTGGAATCTTTGGCATTCTGCTGTTTATGGTGATGGGAGAGATCGGTTCTGATGTTGGCAGGTTGCCTTGGTTTCTATTGGGTAATTTCTTTTGCTTTCCTCTTGCTATCTTGTTTTTTGTGATTATATGTGGTCTTGTTGTCAGTTATTGCTTCCTGTCTCTCCCATGTACCTGGCCTGCATCCCTGGATCTCTGCTGTTTTTGCTGGCAAATGGCCTGAGTGTTTGGACTGCATGCAAAGGCCTTCCGGGTGGAAACCGAGTCCCCAAGGCAGAGTTCCTGCTCCCCTGTACCAATGGGGTTTGTGCTTTCCATGTGCCTGGCCTAGCCCTCTCTGTGCTTTGGCTTCTTGCAGTGCAGTCTCACCATGCCTGTGTCCCTGGTTCTCCATTGTTCCAGGTGGCAAATGGCCTTAGTGTTTGGTCTGCACCAAAGCACTTTCCATGTGGAAACTGATTATCTATGGCAGAATTCCTGCTGTCCCGAACCAATTGGGGGGCCTCGCTTTCCGCTCACCAGGTATACCCCTCTCTGTGATCAGGCTTCTCGCAGTGCAGTCTCACCAGGCTTGAATCCCTGGATCTCTGCATTTCCAGGAGGTACATGGCCTGAGTGTTTGATCCACATTTCTGGTCCTTCTGGGTGGAAACTGAGTCCCTATGGCAGAGTTCCTGCTCCCCTGAACCAATGGGGGGTGGGGTGCTTTCCCAGAACTTTCTGTGCCTGGGCTACTCGCAGTGCAGTCTCACCAGGTCTGTCCCTGGATCTCTGCTGTTCCCGGTCTATAGTTCTATTCTTACAGAATTTGAACACTGGAAGGTCCTTAGAAGTATAGAGTCATATCTCATGGTTGTCAGAACACAGAAAAAGAAGGGCAGATGCAGACAGTGGTATGGACTTTGGTACTAGATTAATCTGTTTTTAAATTTACTTCCTAAATGGGCTCACTGTCTCAAACAATAACACTAAATGTTATAAGATGTTTAACATGTGACATTAACAGATATGTCAGAAATATCCTAACTTCCTTGAGATGCTTTATGTAAAATGACATGGTTCCCTGAGCTCATAAATAAGTATTAGAGAAAAAGTTTTTTTTCTTTTCCCATCAATTGAAGATACTATAAGACTTGAATACATACACAAAAAGTTTATTTTTCCAGTGTATCAGGGTCAACCCTCAGTCAGACACTCATGGCACATGACTAGAAGGTTCTACGAATGGCTATAACAATGAGTTTTTATACTTTTTAGGGGTACAAGTTATATCAGCATGGTTACAGTTCAAAGTTGTTTGCTAAGCACATTGAGCTTTGAATCTATTGACTAGCAAGCACTGCAGACTATGACAGGCATTCGAACTCTATCTGGAACCAGAGGGTCAGGTGACCATTGGTCTACACTGCATTCTGCAATTTTTCAAAAATGGTCCTGCTCCAGAGAACACTGGGTGGGGAGTGGAACTTGGCCTAGCCTTCACCCAAGGGGGAAAGCTAGAACTTGGTTTAGTCTTGACCTGAGGTAGTTGGTGTAAGGTTAGCAAACACCTCCAGGGCTCTCCCCCCCCCTTTTTTTGTACAAGCTCCAATCCTGGAGCTATGCTCAGGGCTGTCTGGTGACTAACTCATATCCTTCAGGTCGTGTTCTCAGGGTCTCATATTTTTTGTGCAGGACTATCAGCTGTACTGTACATATTCTCTCTTTTATGGAGGCTATATGCTTGTTCAATATGCAGTGTCCAAAGCTCAACAATAGAAGAACAATTAGGGGTCCTAACAAGGTGGATATTGTTTAAACCAAGACTAAACCCAGCCCTGACTCTATTTCCTCTTTATTCTATTGGGTTAGCCCTTTTCTCATCTTAGCCATCATTATATCACACTTTATACAACATGAGTCAATAAGTTTTTCTCTCTAGCTATCCTGTTGCTTATTTGCCTTTCTGAGTGAATCTGATTATTATTGGGTTACAGTTGGCACTTGTGCAGAAGGTGATCCAATATCCATGGTATCCCTGGTAGGGCCCCACAGTAGTGTATTTTTTTTTTTTTACAGTGATCAAGTCCGAAGAGGAGGAGGAGTTCTATTAAGTCTGTCCTGTAGTCTTGCATTTCCAGGCCACTCAATAAAACTGGTCTGGACCCTCACATTGGCGAACTTCTGTCCTGATTCTTCTACATGAAGGGCAAACATAAATGAAGGTCTCCTATCTCCATGCAGGGAATGCACATTCTATCACCTCCCTCCAAGCCCAGAGCCTTCTCTTGCCCATAAAGGCAGTTCATTCCTGCCAGTGCTCCTGTCAAGGTTTGGGATACCCCACCAGTCAAGTCCTGGCACAGGTCAAAAGTGAGGTAAGGCGACCAGGTGTTGAAGGGTTTGAAAGCCATCAAGGAGGCAACCTCATCTCTAGTTCCACTGAAAACCACAGTCCAGGTCTGATGGATGGGCACATGAGGGCAGCAGGGTTTCCTGGGGTGCAGGGCATCTGGTGGTTTCATATGGAACTAGTTCACCTGGGTTGCAATACCTTCCACCATGAGGATTATAGGAGTGGCTAACAGCACCAGGAAGAGTCTCTTCCACTGGGGTTCCAGCAACTGTGTCTGATGCATCTAGACAGATTCAGTCACCAGTCTAGAAATGGTGAGGGGTCTCTGGCATTCTTGGAGCATATAAGATAAACAATTTTTACCAAATCTTTGTTGTATTATTGAAGGACTTGGAGCCTCAAGAAGAGTTTCTTATCAGTGACTTAGGATACCTCCAGGGTGGGCCCAATGGACACCAAGAGAGTTAGGGTAACAAAAAATATCTCAAAGAGGTCAGGTTAAAATGATAGGGAGTGTTCTGGTCCAAGAACAGAGATAGGGGAAAGAGTACCACTCAGTCAGCACCAGTCTCCAAGGTCAATTTAGTAAACGTTTATTTTAGGGTTCTGTTCATTCTCTCTGCCTGCTCTGAGCTCTGGGGAAAGTACACACAATTGAGCTTCCAATTAGTCCCAGATATCTTTGCCAATCCCTGATTTACCTTAGAAACAAAAGGAGGACCACTGTCCAATCCAATTATCTTGGGCACTGAGGGATCCTGACCTAAAGACTCTTTCCTTTACTGCTTTGATCACCTGCAAATCAAAAGGTCCCTACGGTGGCGACCCTTCTCCAAAGGTGGGCCATGAAGAGCAGCAGAGAGTAGCTAACCTGACCTTTGATCTATTGGCTAGCAAGCCTGGCAGATTGTGACAAGTATTTAAACTCTATCCAGAACCAGAGGGTCAGGTGACTATTACTCAATACATTCTGCAGTTTTTCAAGAATATTACTCTTCTTCACAAGAAATGTGGATAGAGAATGTTTCTTGGCATAGCCTTCAACTGAAGCAGGAAACTGGAACTTGGCCTAGTCTTGACCTGAGGTGGTAGGTGTAAGTCTGGTGAAGGTCCCAGGGTCTTCTAATATATGCATATCTGCCTTACATCTAGAAGGCTAAGAGTGGATGCTGTTTAATAGCATGGTGGTATTTTGTGACACTGAAATAGTTAATAACTTTATGCTTCTAGTAGGTTGCTTGTCCAGTGCATACACCAGATCCCTCTGAGAAAGAAAGGTACACACATACACACACACACACACACACACACACACACACACACACATGAACATGCACATGTTAGTTTATTTTTGATGTGCCTTCACTAGCTCAAAGGCTGGGCAGTTCTAATCCTCTGCCTGGCTAGCATATATGTTCCTTGAACACTCCTGGCTTAATGCCTGATAACTCATTGCTGCCCTGTTACCTTCTGGGCAGCCATCCTATAGGGCTGCTTTCTCTTTTCACCTGCATTTCAGATGATTTTTCCTTCTGCAGCTCTAAATCTGATCTGTCTCCCTCCAAATCATCATGATTCTTCCTTCTTCCTCTCTTCCAGTTTCTGTTTCGTGCAAATATAAAGGTCCTGTCCTTTCTTTCTCAGCCCAACCATTGGATGCTAGCATCTTTATTTCCCAATCAAAACCAATCGGGTGTAGAAACCTGTAGTGTCCTACAAGAAAACATGGAAATTCTCATGTAATTTGGGAATCCATTATAATATATCCCAACAATCTTTTGTTATTTTGTAGGTTCATCAGAATCTTTTAGACCCCTGAGCATTGTTTCTCAGTCAATAGAACCATTCTTATGAAGGTGCTCCCCTGAAATTTGCAAAAATAGCTTTACCATTATTGCTTATTATGGTCCCTCCCTCCCTAGTTCCTTACCCAGAGCAAGCATTGTTTCTCTGTGATTAGAACAATTTCCTGTGGAAGAGGCCATAGATTCTTTGCAAAATGGCATGTGCTTTGTAAAGGAGTTTCTATGTAATGATGTCTTAGGCTTTTTTTTTTTGTGATAATTATCACAAAGAAACTTTTATCCCCAATGTTGTGCTGTGCTTAAATATGTAAACAAACAAACAAACAAACAATCAAACAAACAAACAATCTACTTGGGGTCAGACTCTAGAAACTTGAACCAACCCAGCCAGTTAACTATGCTCAACCAGGATTTCTTTTTTGCTTTTCTAGTTTCATTTCCCTACTGCTGTGTTTGCAGGGATTCCCACAGGTTTACCTGAAAACTCTTACTGTGAGCTGTTTATTATAAAGAAAAGGTAGTAACATGTTTCAAGATTGGTTTACATGTAAGTCTTACTAGTGAAAATGTCACATTGCATGACTTTTTCACAGAAGAAATTGACAGTATATATGAAGGATCTTGGGCTGCAGAGATGAATAAGCATACTTGCTGTGAAAACCTGAAGACCTGAGCTTGGATCCGCAGCATATATATTTGTATATAAAAAAGCCAGCTGTGTCTATTTCCCTAGGTTTTTGGAGAACAGAGACATAATGATTGATGGGACTTGATGGCCAAAACCTAGCTGCAGCTTCAATGACAGATGTTGCCTCCCCCAAAATAAAGCAAAAGATCTGACACCATTGCCTGACTTCTGTGCACATATGGTCTCATATAACTATACATATCTGTACATATGCACCATGCACATATTCTATCTCTTTATACATGAATCCAACATTCATGACATCATAACAATGATCCCTTTAAGTGCACTTCTGAGGATGCATTTTTATTTTAATCAGAGGCATACAAAACATTCCATATTTGGTTATAGCAATTACCTGTTATGATTATTTCATGAATATAATTTTAATGTTGAAATGTAAGTGAAATGGTTGTACAATGCGAGGTGTACACACAAGATGAAATTTTATACAGCTATAGTAAATTATGCTTTTAGAAGAAAATTCTATTAATGTCAAAGAAAGTGTAAGGGTTCAAAAGTTATTGAAGGAAGATCCTAGACTTAGATAATATGCAAAAACAAAGTTTAAATTAGAGAACCAACAGCATTGGGGGCGTGGTGGAGGAATCAACCATTTGTTGAAATAGCAACTGCAAATAAAAGCATACAGGCCTTCTTATAGGTACTGGGGCAACTCTCTAGAATAAATAGGCAATCTAAAAGTTCATTGGTGGAACCTAGAACATCACAGATGTTCAGTGATTTCATTCCTATATCATGCTCATTAAATCATGTGATGAAATAGGGCTGTTCAGCATAAATGGTCCATTCTGAGATAAGATATTTTCCAATTTTGTGGACACCAATGTTGCCCTTTGGGAGAGGGTTTATGATCTTGTTAGAGATTTTATGGTATGTTCCTAGAGCTGGTGTCTGATGACCAAGTTTTGAGAGTTATGATTAATTCCTAAAGCTGGTGCCTTACTGCCTTTTTTGAAATCAGAAATGGTTCTTGAAATAGAGACAAATGGATTCTTTAAATGGGATCAAAATGGGGTTTATATTATCCTTTTAAAAAAAGAAACATGGAAGTACTAAAGAATATACACACACTGGTCCTACTTTTATTATAAAGGGGAAAGACCATACTGCAAAATGATAGTAAGATTGTATAGTTATTAGTATAGATTTGCTATATTTTGGTGATTTGCTAAGGAATTGACATGGAGTATCACAAAACAAATTTTTATTAATTTTAAGTTAGCACACAAAGTAGTAATTTTTCTTATTACACTTTTGGAGATCATTTGTGGTAAGTTCTCTCTGCCAACAAAATGAACAAATACAAGCTAAATTAAAGTGTAAAGGTAGGTTTTTTGGGGACATCTCTTAGGTGAGTGTTCAAACAGACCACACAGGAGTCAGTAAAGTTGGCAAGCAGAGGAAGGTAGAGGGGAGAGATGAGAAAGAAAGAAAATGTGTTTACACAGAGAGAAAAGAGAGGCAAAGAGGAAAGAGGGGACCAAAATATTTGTATTATATATGGAAAATCCTCTGTGGGAGAGGAAACTAAGTGTCTGGGTTGGAAAGTTCAGGACAGAGGGGAGGGTTTGCAAGTTATATACAGTAACAGGTAGGAAATGAAGGATACTGAGAGGATGTGATGGCCAATTCCACTTTGGTCTGTAAAATAAATATTTCAGTAGATCCTCTTTGTCTGAATCCCAATATATTGACCTTATTCACCCTCCTACCTTTATTCTTTATCCATGACCTGTGTCTCAATATTGCTTGTGTTCCTCCAGCACTTATGTGCTAGGAACTCTGACACAGATGATACTTGTACCACAATTTCATAGCTCAGAGCATAAATTAAGGGGCTATCATATTGGACCATATCACTTACTGCAACTTATTTGTGAAGCAGGTGATAGAACTCAGAAGAAATCTACTTTAGGAGCATTGATATCCAAGGAGGAAAGATGTTAGCTGAAATTTGAAGGAAAAAAACAGGCAAAAGTGAAAACAGCCCAAGAAGGGCAGCAGAGTTGGGTGAAGGGCAAGATCACATAAGTAATAACTCATGAACTTGTGTAAATCAAGTTATGGACATTCACGGCACACCCATTCCATATTGTTAAAGGCCAAATGCAAAGTAACTTCCATTGTCAAAGAGACTATAACCTGAGTCTCAGATCCACAATTGATCTATGTAAAAGCACTTGAAAAAAATAGTTACCAAGGGGACTAGAAAACTCAGGGAGAGTTTGAAATCACTTTAGTCAATTCCTGAGTATTAGGACAGGTAACTTGATATTTCTTTTATGAAACTGTAATTTTAATTTTGTTCTAAATTTCATATTGATATATAGGTAAAAAATCCAACATCATCTTCATAATTAATCATTTCTTCAACCTTACAAATTAAAAGAGATAAGTGGAAACTGGATCCTTCTCTATTACTTAATCTTGATCCATGTCTACAGCAGGTTATACCAAGCTATTTTTTGGCACCCAGGCCCTGATTTCAGATTTGAGAAAAAAAAATCTTTCTTAATACCAGAGATTAAAGAACTAGGTTCTACCATTTCTATATCTTGAATGGTTAAAAGTACTGACTATGGTGCTTGGGATATCAATTTTGTAGCCATAAAATATTTATCCACCATGTAGAATACATTGAATTTGAATGTTAACACACAAAAATATAACACACATACACATACCCATGAGCTCATACATACACACACACACACACACACACACACACACACACACACACACACACACACACGGAGAGAAGATGGAGTAGAGGAAGGAGAAAGAGAGGGAAAGAGAGGGAGAAAAAGAAGATGAGAAAGAAGGAGAGAGAATATCAATTAGGCACAATCTCTACAACCAAAGTCTATTTCTAAGCCTGGATCTAGTCCTCATGAGATGAGACTATAAGCAAAGCACTGAGAGTGTCTGCCTCGGTTTTCATTGTCTTTCTAGTGGAGCATGCAGGAGCCTTAAGAGGAACAAATAGAGCAATATAGTATTTTATACTATTTTAGCACACATTACACACTAAATTTTTACTTATAGAAACTTCTGTAATAAAATCTATTGATATATCTATCTGTGTTTGTTTCTCACTTTCTGCCAGTACAGGATATCAAATCCAAGACTTTACACAGCTATAGAAGTTCTACAATTGGGCTACATTTTTAGCCCTCTTTGATAAATTTTAAAAGTATAGCCACAAAAAATATAAGAAAAAATTCACTTACGTTTGTTACATGTGAATGAATGTTAGGTGAGGCAGTCATGTAAATGTGGTTACTCAGTAAGTTCACAAACATGAGTGTAAAATTTTCATGGTTAGTAGAAACAGCTATGGAGCTGATCCTGAGCTAAAGAGAAAAAATAGGAGCTATCCTAGAAGAAGTAGGAGTCTTACATATAGGCTAGTCACAAATGTAAGGCTTTCAGTTGTACATAGACTGTGTTTGAGGCTAATACCGTGTACCCATTATATAACAAGCACTAGTGGGAATTCTAGATGCTTAGAGCATCCTGGGGTAAACTAACATGACTGTAAATAACATATGTGAACTTCAGGCAACATGCTAAACTATGGTTAAAAGCAATTTCCTAGAGGGATTGATTCCTAACAGAGAGTTTGTAAAAGCTCTTTGTTGCCACACTTGGGCTGTGTTCTAACAGAAAAAATATTTTAGGTGCTGTCATTAGAGAATTATACTCCAAAGGATCAGAGGAGCTAAGACAAATACCAGGCTACAAGAAGCAGAGTAGAACAGAGGACTGCCCTGCAAAGTTGCATAAGTCACAAGTGTGTGTAGTCTTTATGCTTATTTATTCTGGACCCAGTAGGACAAGCATAATGCACAAAATGACATATTGACTCACATGTCCCCTCTTTATCATACACCCGGATTCATTTGTCCGTTCTCTTCCCTCAAGTTTATGCTTTCCCAGCATAGAGACTGTAATTCTCCTCTAACTGGAAGCATTTTGGAACTGACAAAGAGGGATGGAAAGGTTGTGCAATCAAAAGCAATAAAAAGGTTCATTTGAATGGATGTCTGACTTGGAATCCCTGAAGAGCACTTTTCTGCAAATACAGTCTAGTGTGAGGTTCCACTAACATGCTGGGTGATGGGCATTATTCTATCTGCCTTTCTCTGCTTAAGTTCCCTCCATGTAAAACCACTATTTTGAATCTGTCTTTCTTTCTTTCTTTCTTTCTTTTTTTTACATCTTGTTTTTTTTTTTTTTTAATCAGAACCATTTTCTCTTGAACTGGGACAAAGGAATTCAAATTTGTAGCTCCCCACAAACAGCATGCAAACATTTTAAATTACACAGTGATGAATTTTCAGTGCTTTCTCTAAACACAATATATATGCTGTCCCTGGGGTTCACTTAAAGATTTCTTACTGATGTTAAATCTGACTTGGCACAGACATGGGCCAGGAATGTTGCATTACTGTACATGCTCAGAGAGGTGTCTCAGCAGCAAAGCTCAAAGGGAATGCTCGTATTTTTTGTTACTTATAGCATAGAGCATCTTAAATGTTGTACTTGCTAATGCCATAGTTACTACTTCCTACTAAGTGTAACAGTAATTTTGAATTGCATATTCTGGGACAGACCTAAATATTTTAGGAGAGATGGTCTTGAAAGGAAAAAAAATGAATGGGATAATGAAAACTTTCATGAACTTCTGGGAGAATCCTTAACAAGAATCCAAAGAAGAAGCCTATTTGCTTCCAAGGAAAGCAAAGTTACCTTTCTTTTACATGGAACTTTCCAGTTGTAGCTTGTACTTCCTGTGTTGGTTACATGTAAGACCTTATTATAAGCAAAATTATAAGAAACATTGCTAAAGGAATACAGAAAAATTCAATTGAACTGCCAAATCGAGAGAACCCGAGGAAACAAACCAGAGAAAACACACACAGACTATTACATATACTTCACAGGACCTCTTCTTTTCAAATCACATTTTTTTTCTATTTTCTCTTGATTGATATTGTTAACATGTGAGGTACAGGAGATAGGCAGATATTTTATTATCCTTATGGGACTAGAGGAAAGAACTATGGTACAGGATGTGAATAGGTCAATGGTGATGTAGGTCAATAACATAGACCTTCTTCATTTTATTTATTTATTTATTTATTTATTTATTTATTTATTTATTTGATTTACTTAATTTTAAATTGTGTGTGTGTGTGTGTGTGTGTGTGTGTGTGTGTGTGTGTGTAAGATGTAGTGCAAAAGGGTGTGGGTTACACAGAGGCCAAGGAAAGTATCAGATCCCCTAGTATTGGAGTGTTAGATGGTTGCAGGCCACTTGACATGAGTGGTTGGGACTGAACTTAGGGCCTCTGTAAGATTAATAAACAAGTACTCTTAATGACCAAGCCATCTTTTTAGTTCCAACTTTGATTTTTTGATTTAAGTTCAATGCTCATTTTCCACATTTACACTGAAGCTTTTTCCCCTCCCTAAGTTTAATGAGAAACCCTTCCTCCTATAGACTCTGTATTAAGGTTCTTCAGAATTCACTGTGTAAGCTCCCAGCTGGAAAGTATTGTGGACTATCATTTCTTCATTCTTAACAACTTAATCACTTATGCTGATGTCAGAGGACATGCATTCCAGGAGCAGGTACAACAATGTTGATTATAATAAACATTTAATAGGAACTTAGTTCTTACTAACTTTTGTTATGATGGTGAAAATAGCCTTTATGGCTGAGAGAGAGAGAGAGAGAGAGAGAGAGGAGAGAGAAAGAGAGAGAGAGAGAGAGAGAGAGAGAGAGAGAGAGAGAGAGAGAGAGAGAAGGAGAGAGAGATATCTGAGTCTCTGCCATCAGGTCTTAGGATCTGCCCTAACAAGTACTTTTCCACCTTAGCCAAAGGTGAGCCTGACACACAAGCCCAATGGCTATCTGGGGAGCACCTGGAGTACTCAGAGCACAGGGATCATAGTGCTCTCTGGCAAACAGTCCTTTCTTGCACAAAGAGAGGACTGGGTCACCACCATCAGGACACATCACAGGAAAAAACTATCTAGATGAACTCTCAATCCTGAACATTTATACTCCAAATACAAGGGCACAAACATTCATTGAAAATAAACCTACTAAAGCTCAAAGCTTATATTGCACAATAATAGTGGAAGACTTCAACACCCCACTCTCATCAAGGGATAAATCATGGAAACAGAAACTGAAAAAGGATACAGTGAAACTACCAGAGGTTATCAACCAATTGGAATTAATAGACAACTACAGAACATTTCATCCTAAAACAAAAGAATACACCTTCTTCTCAACACCGCATGGTACCTTCTCCAAAACTGAACATATAGTCAGTCCAAAACAAGCCTCAACAGATATAAGAAGATAGAAACACTCCCATGGATCAATTCAGATCACCATGCAGTAAGGCTGGTCTTTAATAACAACAAAGACAACAAAAAACCCCACAAACACATGGAACCTGAACAATGTGCTACTCAATGATAACATGGTCAAGGAAGAAATAAAGAAAAAATTAAAATTTTTTAGAATTTAATGAAAATGAAAGCACAACATACCCAAACTTATGGGATACAATGAAAGCAGTACTAAGAGGAAAACACATAGATCTGAGTGCCTCCAAAAAGAAACTGGTGAGAGCATCTACTAGCAGCTTAACAGCACAGTTGAAAGCTCTAGAACAAAGAGAAACAGATATACCCAAGAGGGGTAGATGGCGGGAAATAATCAAACTCAGAGCTGAAATCAACCAAGTAGAAAGAAAAACAACGATTCAAAGAATCAACAAAACCAAGAGCCGGTTCTTTGAGACAATCAGCCAGATTAATATACCCTTAGCCAGACTAACCAGAGGGCTCAGAGAGTGTATCCAAATTAACAAAATCAGAAAGGAAAGGGTTGTAACAACAGAAATTGAGGAAATCCAAGAAATCATCAGATCCTATTATAAAAGCTATACTCAACAAAACTACAAAATCTAGTGGAAATAGACAATTTTCTGGATGGATATTAGGTACCAAGGTTAACCTGGATCAGATAAAGCATCTAAACTGCCCCATAACACCTAAAAAAATAGAAGCAGTCATTAAAAATGTCTTAATCAAAAAAAAAAAAAAAAAAAAAAAAAGCCCAGGACATGATGGGTTTAGTACTGAATTTCATAAGACCTTTATAGGAGACCTAATACTAATACTCTCCAAACTATTCCACAAAATAGAAACAGAGGGAACACTACCGAAGTCATTCTTAGAAGCCACAATTATGCTCATACTTAAAATGACATGATGACCCTACAAAGAATGAGATCTTCAAACCAGTTTTCCTCACGAACATTGATGCAAAAATGCTCAATGAAATTCTTAGAAACTGGATCCAAGAACACATCAAAATGATCAATCACTATGACCAATTAGACTTCATTTCAAGGATGTAGGGATGGTTCAATATACAGAAATCCATCGATGTAATCCATAATATATTCAAGCTCATATTAAAAAAAAAAAAAAAACAAAACAACACATGATCGATTGTCTTACTTGATGCTGAGAAAGCATTTAACAAAATTCAACAGCCCTTCATGTAAAAAGTTCTGGAAAGACCAGGAATCCAAGGTCCATACCTAAATATAGTAAAAGCAATATACAGCAAACCAGTAGCCAACATCAAACTAAACTGAGAGAAACTTGAAGCAATCTTACTAAAATCTAGGCAAAGATGGCCACTCTCCCCCTACATAATAAATATAGTACTGGATGTCCTGGGAAGAGCAATTAGACAATTTGTCAAAGGGATATAAATCAGAAATGAATAAGCCAAAATGTCACTATTTGCCAATGATATGATAGTTTACTTATGTGACCCCAAAAATTACACCAGAGAAGTTTTACAGCTGATAAACAACTTCAGCAAAGTGGCTGGACATAAAATTATCTCAAACAAATCAGTACATTCCTCTACTCAAAGGACAAACATTCTGAGAAAGAAATTAGGGAAAACATATCCCTCACAATAGTCACAAAGAATATGAAATACCTTGTTGTAACTCTAACTAAGCAAATGAATAATTTTTATGACAAGAAGTTCAAATCCTCAAGAAGGAAATTGAAGAAGATCTCAGAAGATAGAAAGATTTCCCATGTTCATGGATTGAAAAAAATCAACATTGTAAAAATGGCCATCTTACCAAAAGCAATCTACAGATTCAATGCAATCCCCATCAAAATCCCAACTCAATTCTTCATAGAGTTATAAAGAGCAATTTGCATATTTATCTGGAATAACAAAAACCCAGGATACCAAAATGTATTTTCAATAGCAAGAAAACTTCTGCAGGAATCACTACCCTGGACCTCAAGCTATATTATAAAAAACACATGGTACTGGTACAGAGATAGGCAGGTAGATCAATAGAACAGAATAAAAGATCCAGAAATAAACTCTTAAACATATGGTTACTTGAGCTTTGACAAAGGAGCTGAAAACCTCCAATAGAAAAAGAACAGCCTCTTCAACAAATGGTGTTGGCTCAACTGTCAGTCAGCATGCAGAAAAATGAAAATAGATCCTTTTTTATCTCCTTGTAAAACGATCAAGTGCAAGTGGATCAAAGATCTCCAAATAAAACCAGGTACACTGATACTATTAGAAGAGAAATTGGGGAAAATTTAGAACACATAGGCACAGGGGAAACTTTTTTTTTTTCTTTTCAAGCTTACTTTTTTTTATTTTTTTTTAACATCTTTATTTTACAAAACAAAGATAGATGTACAGATTTCAAGCATTTTTTTGCGTAAAATTATACAATACATTTTTGTCAGTACTTTTTTTCAGATTTTAAAACAATTTTTACATAAATCTATATGAGTAGTCAGTACTTAATCTTTTTAAAGGTTTGACAGTATGCATCGAAAACCCAATAGTTACAATGAGCACAAAGTACATGCAAAACAAAATGTAACATGAAAATAGTCAAAGTTTTCTTGTTGTGTAAAGATTTTTTTGTTTTGATTTGTTTTCTTTATTTCTTGGACTTCCTACAGTCTGTGAGTTGTTTCTGGGGCAGTGCGAGCCTCTGGGGGTTAGCATCCCACTATCAGTGAATGCATATTATGTCTGTTCTTTTGTGACTGGGTTGTCTCACTCAGAATGATATTCTCTAGATGCAGCCATTTTCTTAAGAATTTGGTTAAGTCATTGTTTCTGGTAGCTGAGTAGTATTCCATTGTGTAAATGTACCACAATTTTTGTATCCATTCATCTTATGAAGGGCATCTGGGTTCTTTCCAGCTTCTGGCTATTATAAATAGAGCTGCTATAAACATTGTGGTGCATATATCTTTCTTGTGTACTAAGGTGTCTCTGGAGTATATGCCCAGAAGTGGAATAGCTGGGTCTTCAGGTAGTATTATGTTCAATTTTCTGAGGTACCACCAGACTGATTTCCAGAGTGGTTGTATTAGCTTGCAACCCCACCAACAGTGGAGAAGTGTTCCTCTTTCTCCGCAACCTCGCCAGCATCTGTTTTCATCTGAGTATTGGATCTTGGCCAATCTGACTGGTGTGAGGTGGAATCTCAGGGTTGTTTTGATTTGCATTTCCCTGATGGCTAAGGATGTCGAGCACTTCCTCAGATATTTCTCAGCCATTCGATATTCCTCAACTGAGAATGTTTTGTTTAGTTCTGTACCCCATTTTTTAATAGGGTTATTTGATTCTCTGGTGTCTAGCTTTTTGAGTTCTTTGTATACCTTAGTTATTAGGCCTCTATCAGATGTGGAGTTGGTAAAAATGTTTTCCCATTCTGTTGGCTGCCATTTTGTTTTCTTGACAATGTCCTTCGCCTTACAGAAACTTTGCAATCTCATTAAGTCCCATTTGTTAATCTTTGACCTTAGAGCTTGAGCCAATAGTGTTTTGTTCAGGAAATTTTCTCCTGTGCCTATATGTTCTAAAGTTTTTCATACTTTCTCATCTAATAGTTTCAGTGTATCTGGTTTAATGTAGAGATCTTTGATCCACTTACACTTGAGCTTTGTACAAGGAGATAAGAACGGGTCTATTTTCATTCTTTTGCATGCTGAGTGCCAGTTTGGACCAGCACCATTTGTTGAATAGGCTGTCCTTTTTCCATTGAATGTTTACTGCTCCTTTGTCAAAAATCAGGTGACCATATACGTGAGGGCTCATTTCTGGATCTTCTATTTTATTCCATTGATCCACATGCCTATTTCTGTACCAGTACCATGCAGTTTTCAGCACAATTGCCTTGTAATATAGCTTGAGGTCAGGGATAGTGATTCCCGCAGATGTATTTTTTTTGTTGAGGATGGATTTCGCTATTCTGGGTCTTTTGTTGTTCCATATGAAATTACACATTGATCTTTCCAATTCCATGAAGAATTGTGATGGAATTTTGGTGGGGATTGCGTTGAATCTGTAGATTGATTTTGGTAGGATGGCCATTTTTAAAATGTTGATCTTTCCAATCTATGAGCAAGGGAGATTTTCCATTTTCTGTGATCTTCCTCAATTTCCTTCTTTAGAGGTTTGAAGTTTTTGTCGTACTGGTCCTTCACTTGCTTAGTTAGAGTCACACTAAGGTATTTCATAGTTTTTGTGACGATTGTTAAGGGTATCTTTTCTATAATTTCTTTCTCCACGTTTGTCCTTTGAGTATAGGAAGGCTACTGATTTGTTTGAGTTAATTTTGTATCCAGCCACTTTGCTGAACTTGTTTATCAGCTGTACGAGTTCTCTGGTGGAATTTTTGGGGTCACTTAAGTACACTATCATGTCATGGGCAAAGAGTGATGTTTTTATCTCTTCCTTACCTATTTGTATCCCCTTGATCTCCTTTTGCTGTCTAATTGCTCCAGCCAGGACTTCCAGTACTATGTTGAATAGGTAGGGAGAGAGTGGGCAGCCTTGTCGAGTCCCTGATTTTAGTGGGATTGCTTCAAGTTTCTCGCCATTAAGTTTGATGTTGGCTGTTGGTTTGCTGTATATTGCTTTTATTATGTTTAAATATGGGCCTTGGATTCCTGTTCTTTCCAGGACTTTTAACATGAAGGGGTGTTGAATTTTGTCAAATGCTTTCTCAGCATCTAGTGAGATGACCATGTGACTTTGTTCTTTGAGTTTGTTTATATGGTGGATAAAGTTGATGGATTTCCTTACGTTAAACCATCCCTGCATCCCAGGGAGGAAGCCTACTTGGTCACAATGAACGATTGTTTTGATGTGTTCTTGGATTCGGTTTGCAAGGATTTTGTTGAGTATTTTTGCATCAATTTTCATAAGTGAGATTGGTCTGAAGTTCTCTTTTCTTGTAGGGTCTTTGTGTTGTTTAGGTACTAGGGTTATTGTAGCCTCAAAAAATAAGTTAGGTAGTATTCCATCTGATTCTATCTTCTGGAATAGTTTGAGAGTATTGGTGTTATGTCCGCAATAAATGTCTGATAAAATTCTGCACTGAACCAGTCTGGACCTGGGCTTTTTTTGGTTGGGAGGTTTATGATGACTTCCTCTATTTCTTCAGGTGTTATAGGGTTATTTAGATGGTTTACTTGGTCCTGGTTTAACTTTGGGATCTTGTATCTCTCTAGGAATTCATCCAATTCCTCCAAATTTTCCAATTTTGTGGATTATAAGTTTTTGTAGTAGTATCTGATGATTTCTTGAATTTCCTCACTTCCAGTTGTTATGTCTCCACTTTCCTTTCTGATTTTGTTAATTTGGATACTCTCTCTTTGCCCTTTAGTTAGTCTGGCTAGGGGTTTATCAATCTTGTTGATTTTCTCAAAGAACCAACTCTTGGTTTGGTTGATTTTTTCAATGGTTCTTCTTGTTTCTATTTGGTCTATTTCTGCCCTAATTTTGATTATTTCTTGCTGTCTACTCTTTTGGGTATATCTGCTTCCTTTTGTTCTAGGGCTTCTAGCTGTGCTGTCAGGTTGCTGATGTAAGCTCTCTCCAGTTTCTTTTTGGAAGCACTTAGGGCTATGAGTTTTCCTCTCAGTACTGCTTTCATTGCATCCCATAGGTTTGGGTATGTTGTGTTTTCGTTTTCGTTGAATTCTAGAAAATCCTTAATTTCTTTCTTTCTTTCTTCTCTTACCCCGCTATCGTTTAACAGAGCGTTGTTTAGTTTCCATGTGTATGTGGGCTTTTTGTTGTATTTGTTTTTGTTAAAGACCAGCCGTAGACCATGGTGATCTGAGAGGATGCATGGGAGTATTTCAATCTTCTTATATTGATTGAGGCTCGTTCTGTGTCCAATTATGTGGTCAATTTTCGAGAAGGTGCCATGGGTTGCTGAGAAGAAGGTGTATTCTTTTACTTTAGGATGATATGTTCTGTATATATCTATTAATTCTAGTTGGTTCAGAGACTCTGCTAGCTTTGCAGTGTTCTTGTTCAGTTTCTGTTTTCATGATCCGTCCATTGGTGAGAGTGGGGTATTAAAGTCTCCCACTATTATTGTGTGGGTTGAAATGTATTTTTTGAGCTTTAGTAGGGTTTCTTTTATGAATGTGGGTGCTTTTCTATTTGGAGCATATATGTTAATGATTGAGAGTTCCTCCTGACAGATTTCCCCGGTAATGACTAAACATTGTCCTTCCTTATCTTTTTTGATAACTTTTGGTTGGAAATTTACTTTATTCGATATTAGAATATCCACTCTAGCTTGCTTCTTGGAGCTGTTTGCTTGGAAGTTTTTTCCCACCCTTTTACTCTGAGATAGTGTCTGTCTTTTTCTCTGAGATGAGTTTACTGCATGCAGCAAAAGGCTGGATTTTGTTCATGTGTCCATTCTGATATCCTATGTCTCTTTATTGGGGAGTTGAGTCCATTTATGTTACTAGGAATAGTTGTTTCTGTTTCCTGCCATTATTGCTTTTGTGGGTTGAGTTGTTTCTGTGTCTTTTTCTTCTTTTAGTTTTCTTGTTTAGGAGTTTTCTTGTTTTTACTAGGGTGTATTTTCCCTCATTGTATTGGGTTTTCCACCTATAATTCTTTGTAGTGCTGGGTTTGTGGTCAGATATTGTGTAAATTTTGATTTGTCTTGAAATATCTTCTTCTCTCCATCTATGGTGATTGATAGTTTTGCTGGGTATAGCATCTTGGGCTGGCATTTGTGCTCTCTTAGGGTGTGCATGATGTCTGTCCAGGCTCTTCTAGCTTTCATAGTCTCTGTTGAGAAATCGGGTGTGATTCTGATTGTCTTGCCTTTATATGTTACCTGACCTTTTTCCCTTACTGCTTTTAGTATTTTTTCTTTGCTTTGGGCACTTGGTGTTTTGACTATTATGTGTTGGGAGGTATTTCTATTCTGGTCTAAGGTATTTGGACTTCTGAAGGCTTCTTTTATGCTCCTGGTCATCTCATTCTTGAGGGTAGGGAAGTTTTCTTTTACGATTTTGTTGAAGATATTTACTGTGCCTCTTAGTTGATACCCTTCTCCAGGGGAAACTTTCTTGAACAGAATACCAATTGTTTGTCCTGTAAGATCAATAATTGATAAATGTGACTTAATGAAATTACAAAGTGTCTGTAAGGCTAAGGACACTCTCAAGAGAACAAAACGGCAGCCAAGAGATTGAAAAAAGATTTTAACCAATCCCATATCTGATAGAGTTCTAATATCAAATATATACAAAGAACTCAAGAAGTTAGACTCCAGAAAATAAAAAAAAATACCATTAAAATGTGGTAAAGAACTAAACAATGAATTCTTAATTGAGGAATAACAAATGGTTGAGAAGCACCTAAGGAAATACTCAACATCCCTAGTCATCAAGGAAATGTAAATCAAAACAACTCTAAGATTCCACCTCACACCAGTCAGAATGACTAAGATCAAAAACTCAGATGACAGCAGATGCTGGCAGTGATGTTGAGAAAGATGTACACTTCTCCACTGTTGGTGGGGTTGTAATCTGGTACAACCACTCTCGAAATCAGTCTTGCAGGTCCTCAGAAAATTGGACACAGTACTACCTTAAGACCCAGTTATTCCACTTATGGGGATATACCCAAAAGATGTGTCAGCACGCACTAAGGACACATGCTCTACCATGTTTATTGCAGCCCTATTTATAATAATCAGAATCTGGAAAAACCCAGATATCCTTCAATAGAGGAATGAATACAGAAAATGTGGTACATATATACAATGCAGTACTACTCAACTATTAGAAACAATGACTTTATCAAATTCCTAGGAAAATGGATGTATCTAGAGAATATGATCCTGAGTGTGGAATATCATCCCAAAAGAACAGACATAATATGCAGTCACTGTTAATTGGACACTAGCCCCACAAACTCTGAATATCGAAGATATAATTCAAAGACCTTATGAAGCTCATAAAGAAGAAAGGCCAAAATGTGGAAGCCGTAATCTTTTTTAGCACAGAGAATAAAATATTCATAGGAAAAGCTACAGGATTAAACCAAAGAGCAGGGGCTGAGGAGGGGTTCTTTGAGGAGCTGTCTGATCTGGAGATCTACCTTATTTGCAGCCACTGGACCAAGTACCATTGCTGATGCTAGGAGGTTCTTGCTAGCAGAAACCAGAGTGGGTTCCTCCTCAGGAGCTCTGCCAGAGTTATGCAGCTGAGCATGCTTGAAGCTAACCATAAGACTAAGCACTGGAACCAAGGTAAGGGCACTCGGGCAGGGATAAGGGAGCTGAAGTGGATTAAGGTCTCATAGGTGAGACAACATCTTCAACCATCCAAATCCTCCATGGCTTCCATGGACTATATCGATAACCATTGAGCACACTTTTAGAGGCCCATGGCTCTAGTTGCATATGTAGCAGAGAATAGCAGTGTCTGACATCAATGTGAGAAGAGTCATTTTGTCCAGGGAGGGCACATTTTCCCAGTGTAGGGGAATGGCAAGGCACTGAGTTGGAGAGGGTGATTGGGAGTTTGTGGACCTTCATGAAGACAAGTAGAGGGGGAGCAGAATGGGAGAAGGGTGGTCAAAGAAAATAACATTTCAAATGTAAATGCAGAGCATATCTAATAAAAATAATTAGGACATGATGGTAAAAATATGCAACTTTAATTGAACAAAATAGTATATGAACATGATTTCTATTTTCCCTGCATTTTGACTCATATATTTCATTAACAGAATGAAATTCTTGAGTTTTCCTGGCCAGAATAAATAATAAATAACTATTTGTGAGAATATAAAGAAAATTATAGGTTTGCATAGAAGCCAGTATCAAGAAGGTTAAAGTTCATTCTTGGGTCTCAAGTCGAATAGCCACCTTCATAGAACAATTAGTCGCAGTAAATGTAAAAAAAAGAAAAAAAAAAAGCTCAATCCTTTGATGTTCTTGTTGGTTGCCCTCAGATGTTCTGCTTCTAACCTCAGCTTTTCTCTTTGTAAACCTCATCAGTGCCTCTACTTTACATTTGGTAAGATGAGGACATTTGCTTAGATTATTCATGTATGAGTTCTTTATTTTGAGTCTGTCTTATGTCCAGACTGTGTAGGATTTAACAGAAACTTAACTTCTTGGGAAATGTAGGCTTCTTCCTGTAATAAATTGTATTAAAATACTGTGGATTTTTGCCAAGAGGGTAAAAACTCAGACAGCAGATAATGCCTGAGTCAGGGGAGAAAATAAGTAAGCACCCTACAGGCAGAGTAAAAAGAAATGTAGAGTGTACCAGAAAAGCAATAATTAGCTCACACATTGGGTTCCATGATGAAGGATGACATGTTACACCCAGGGCAGTTTATTGTTTGCTATATGAGTCACATGTGAGTTGAGGACATCAGTTGGCAAAAAGGAAACAAAGGTCTGATTCCATGAGTGTTCTTTGTTCTACCATTGTGAATATGCAAAGTGGAAAGCTAGAGCGACTGACACTGGTTACTGCTGGCACAATAGTCTCTTACCATAAGCCTGATGTCAGAAACCCAGGTACCTGAGCAGAAAGACCTTCCTGCCCATCACTCTGTGTATGAACTGTGAATGAAACAGGACAGCAACAGGTCTCCCTTGGATTCCCCTCATATGAGAAGGGAAAGCCACAGGCTGATTGCTCTGGCTGCCTGGGAATTGTGATAAAACCTATGGTGACATAGTAGATCAACATTCCTGCTGAAACTTTAATGAAAGCCAGAATTTTTTTCCAGCTGAATGCACATACAGTATTTGTCTCTGACTACTTATGAAGGAATAGCTCTGTGGTGAACCCTCAATATTTGCCTATTATATTCAGTATACACAATGCAAATATATTTCAATCTGTTACTTGTTCAACCCTAGTTGCAGGTCCATAATGCTAATGATTGCCTATCAGAATCTCAAATGCATCACTCTTCATTAGGGAAATCCCTAGCATAAATTCCAGACCCAGAAACAAGCTGCTATGTGGATTTTTGCCCTTCTTATTTAATCTCTCAGAATTTGAGGAATATGAGCTCTCATTACACTTTACAGATAGAAGGTTTTTATTTTTATTTATTTTAATTTTTGATGTAAAATCAAACTCTATTCTATAAATGTGTCATTTCATTGGATATTTTATTTATTTGCATTACAAGTGTTATTCTATTTTCAGGTTTCCCCTCAAAAAGTCCCCTATCCTATCCTCTCTCCCCATTTCTAGGAGGCTGCTATCCCACCCAACCAGCAACTCCTGCCTCCTCGACCTGGCATTTATCTACACTGGGGAATAGAGCCTTCCCAGAACCAAGGATCTCTCTTCCAATTTATGTGTGCCAAGGCCATCTCTGCTACAAATGTTGTCTGGAGCCATGGATCCTTCCATGTATACTCTTTGTTTGATGGTTTAGTGCCTGTGATCTCTAGGGGGTCTGGTTGCTTGATATTGTTTTTCTTATCAGGTTGCAAAACCCTTCAACTCCTTCAGTTTTTTATCTACCTAATTC
The DNA here is from genome assembly GCF_963924665.1 of Micromys minutus. Taxonomy (NCBI): domain Eukaryota; kingdom Metazoa; phylum Chordata; class Mammalia; order Rodentia; family Muridae; genus Micromys; species Micromys minutus. Next base: position 23,723,508 of record NC_137984.1, read on the forward strand.
ACTGAGTAACCGGTCTTCATTCCAATGGTTGACTACAAGCATCCACTTCAGTATTTGTCAGGATTTGGCAGAACCTCTCAGAAGATGGTAATATCAGTCTTTTGTCATCAAACACTTCATGACATCTACAAAAGTGTCTGGGTTTGGTGTCAATATGGGATGGATCCCCTGGTGGAAGAGTCTCTGGGTGTCTTTTTCTTCAGTCTCTGCTCCACACATTTTCTCCATATTTTATCCCTTAAGTATTTTGTTTTCATTCTTAGATAGACTGAAGCATCCACACTTTAGTCTTCCTTCTTTTTGAGCTTCATTTGGTCTGTGAATTGTATCTTAGATATTCCAAACTTTTAGCTTCATGTTACTTATCTGTGAGTGCATACCGTGTGTGTATGTGTGTGTGTGTGTGTGTGTGTGTGTGTGTGTGTGTGTGTGTGTGTGTTTTGTGATTGGGTTACCAAACTCAGGATGATATTTTCTAATTTGATCCAATTGCCTAAGAATTTTATTAAGTAATAATTTTTAATAGTGGTGTAGTACTCCATTATTTAAATGTACCACATTTTCTGTATCCATTCTTCCACCGAAGGACATCTGAATTCATTGTAGCTTCTTGCTATTATAAATAAGGCTGCTATTAACACAGTGGAATATGTGTCCTTCTTATATAGTAGGGCATCTTTTGGGTATATACCCAGGAGTGATATGGCTGCATCCTCAGTACTATGCCCAGTTTTCAGAGGAACTACCAGATGTCTAGGTGGTTGTACCAGTTTGCAATCCCACCAGCAATGAAGGATTGTTCCTCTTTCTCCACATCTTAGCCAGCATCTGTTGTCATCTGTTTTTTGCCTTGGTCATTCTGACTGGTATTAGTTGAAATCTCAGATTGTTTTTAATTTGCATTTCCCTGATGACTAAGGATGTTGAACATTTCTTGAGGTGCTTCTCAGCCATTAAATATGGCTTAGTTGAAAATGTTTTGTATAGCTCTGTCCCCCATTTTTAATAGGGTTATTTGGTTCTCTAGAATCTTACTTCTTGATTTCTTTGTATATATTTGATATTAGCACTCTATAGAATGTAAGGTTGGTAAAGATTTTTAACCAATATTTTGGGTGCTATTTTGTCCTATTTACATTATCCTTTGCCTTACAGAAGCTTTGCAATATTATAAGGTCCCATTTGTTGATTGTCGATTGTAGAGCATAAGCCATTGGTGTTCTGTTTCAGAAATTTGCCTCTGTGCCCACTTGTTCAAGGGTTTTCCCCAATTTGTCTTCAACTAGTTTCAGTATATCTGGTTTTATGTTGAAGTCCTTGATCTACTTGCGTTTGAGCATTGTAGAAGGAGATAAGAATGGATTGATATGTATTCTTCTATATGCTGACTTCCAGTTGAACCAGCACCATTTGTTAATAATGCTGTTTTTCCCCCCACTGGATGGTTTTAGCTCCTTCATCAAACACCAAGTGATCAAATGTTTGTGGGTTCATTTCTGTGTCTTCAATTCCATTGATTCATTCAATTGATCAACCTGCCTGTCTTGTACCAATACCATGCAGTTTTTATCACTATTGCTCTGTAATGTAGTTTGAGGTCAGGGATGGTGATTCCCCAGCAAGTTATTTTATTTTTCAAAATAGTTTTTGATATCTTGCATTTTTTTGTTATTGTAAATATATTTGCAATTTACTCTTTCTAACTCTATGAAGAATTTAGTTGGAATTTTGATGGGAGTTGCACTGAATCTGTAGATGGCTTTTGGCAAGATCACGATATTTACTATATTAATCCTGCCAGTCCATGTACATGAAAGGTTTTTCCATCTTCTGAGATCTTCTTTGTCTTTGTTCTTCAAGACTTGAAGTTCTTGTCAAATGATTCTTCCACTTTTTTGGTTAGAGTCACACCGCGGTATTTTATATTGTTTGTGACTACTGTTAAGGGTGTTGTTTCCCTAATTGCGTTCTCAGCTTGTTTATTTTTTGAGAAGAGTTAGGCTATTGATTTGTTTGAGTTAATTTCATATCCAGCCATGTTGTTGAAAGTTATCAGCTGTAGGAGTTCTCTGGTGAAAAACTTGGGGTCAGTTATGTATACTATCATTTCATCTGCAAATAGTGATTCTTTCAAATTTGAATCCTTTTGACTTCCTTTTTTGTCTACATGTTCTGGCTTGGTCTTTTGTATTATATTGAATAAGTAGGGAGATAGTGAACAGGCTTGTCTAGTCCCCCATTTTAGTTAAATTCCTTTAATTTTCTCTCTATTTAGTTTGATATTGGCTACTTGTTTATTGCATGCTCCTTTTTTTGTCTTTAGGAATGGTCCTCCTTGAATTCCTGATCTTTTCAAGAATTTTATCATGAAGGAGTATTTAATTTTGTCAAATTCTTTTCAGCATCTAATAAAATTATCATGTGTGGGTTTTTTTTGTTTGTTTGTTTGGATTTTTTATATAGTGGTTTATGTTGATGATATTTTGTATATTGAACCATCTGTGCATTTCTGGGATGAAGCCTACTTGATCATGATAGATGATGATTTTGATGTGTTCTTGGATTTATTTTGTGAGAATTTTATTTTATATGTTTGTATTGTTATTCATAAAGAAAATTGGTCTGAAGTTCTTTTTTATTGTTAGGTCTTTGTGTGGTTCATGTGTGATCATAATTGTGGCTTCTTAGAAGGAACTTGTTAGTATTTCTTCTGTTTCTATTATGTGGAATAGTTTGAAGAGTATTGGGAGTAGGTCTTCTTTGAAGGTATGATAGATTTCTACACTAAACCCATCTGACCCTGTGATTTTTTTTTGTTGGGAGACTTTTAATGACTGTTTCTAAAGTTTTTAATGCTTATTCAGTATAACTTCCAGATGACTATGTAAAAATAATCTAGAGAAATTAAGTTTCTTATCTCTTTGATACTCTATGAATATCATGTCTCTACCCATTACCTTAGTAGTACCATAAGCCTTTTGAATGAAGAATTTAATGTCCTGGAGTGATTGAGATTTGATCTATTAGCCTGATATTTCTAAAATGCCCTATGACAGATGTTAATCTAAAGTTCAAAGTAGAGAGGAGATGAAATTGTGGATAACTCTGTGCAGCCAGAGAGGGACACTATGGTGATTTGAATAAGAATGGTTCCTATAGGTTCCTACATTCAAATGCTAAATAATTAGAAAATGGCACTATTTGCGAAGAATTAGTATGTATGGCCTAGTTGAGGGTAAGTATGGCTTCATTGGAAAAGTGTGTTATTGGAGGTGAACATTATGTTTTAAAAGCCTATGTCAGGTCCAGTGGCTCTGTCTTCCTGATACCTTTGGATTTAGATATAGAAATTTGAGATATTTATCCAGCTTCATGCTTATGGTTTCAATCCTCTCCACCCCACCTCATGATGATAATAGACTAAATCTCTGAAAGCGTAAGTATAACGCAATTAAATACTTTCTCCTAAAAGATTTGCTTTGGTCATGGTGTCTCTTTACAGCAGTAGAAGATGGTACAATACACAATATAGCAGAATGAATATAGATGTGATCCAACAAATTTAATAAGGATGCTCAATATAGACCTTTAAGAATCCATAGTTGTTTCAGTTTTGTTCGATTATCCTGGAAACAACACTGGAAAGATCTATAACTTAAATATCTATTCCAGATTATCTGACTTTGCCTGTAAGATCATGTGAGTTGACAAAAATCTCAAAAATAATCCATTATGTTATTTGTTCTTGAACAAGAGAGAGTAGAGCATATTCTAGCTTCATTAAATAGATAGAGTAGTATTCTCTTTTGTGAACAAAGAGAAAATGTTCTTTTGATAACCCATTCTAATATTACCCTATCCCCTGAAATATAAATTTATTTAGAGTCTGACATGCTTATTGATTCCTGTTGAAGTCCTCCCTACCTATAGTTTGATAAAACAAATAGCAATCATTTTTAAAATTTTTCTTTCAAGTTTTATTTCTAATATATTTGGCCAAATTAAAAATTATAATATTTATCTTATCACTTGAATTATTATATTTTTACATTTATATTACTTATACTCTTCAACAGGTAGGTAAATTAACTTTCACACCTTTTAGTACAAGGTAATTGAAACTTAGAGAGTATGAATAAGCTGATTACATTGTTCAAGGCTGAATTGAGAGTAAAGATAAATTTAAGCCTGTGTTTGTATAACCTTCGGTTTGTATTATTCAGTGCTCTCTAAAGAAACACAGTTTATAGAAAAATTATTATCAATTTAAAGAGAATTTTTAGAAGTCTTATACAATATAGTCTGGGTCATCACCAATTGGACCACTGCTGCTTGTCAGTCTATATGTGGAGTTTGAAGAAGTTGGTTCTAATATCAGTGAAGGAATGGAGCCATTATATTATAAATGAACGTGATAGCATGAGTGAAGGTAAGCAGGGAAATCAAAAATTTTTGTTGATGTTGTTGTTTTGTTTTGTTTTATATTTGAATTGCCAGTGAAGGTTTCACTCAGACTTATTTGGGTCTTTCTGACTGAAATCATTTGATTAAGCCAAACATATTTTGTAAACACATATCTCCTAGCTACCTGAAACATTAGACATTAACTATGATGGTTTAAATAAAAATGTCCACCAGAGGTTCATAAATTTGAATGTTTGGTCACCATGGAGTGGCACTTTTGAAATGGTCAGGAGGTTTTGCTAGAGAAAATGTGTCACTAGGAGTTGGCTTTGAGGTTTCAAAAGCAAATTCCAAGCCTAGAGTTTTTCCCTCAGAGAGTGAACTGGGTATAGAGCCTAGCTACTTCCATAGTACTATTTAGGCTTGTGTGTTGAGATGTTTCCCACAGTAATGACAGTGTCCTAAACCTCTGAAATTGTAAACCAGCCTCAATCAACAGTTGCCTTAGTCATTGTGTCTCTGTACAACAATAGAACATTGAGTAAGACAATTGTGAAACATTAGGTATAACTTTGCTTACACAGTAGTGGAAATCAAATAGATGAGTCTCATTGGGTACAACATGGAGTATCACAGGAGCTCAATAGGATACCACTCATGATGTGAAAGGCTGGGGAATGCTTCTCAGAGGAAGTGGGTATTAGAATATATATATATATATATATATATATATATATATATATATATATAGAGAGAGAGAGAGAGAGAGAGAGAGAGAGAGACAGACAGACAGAGAGAGACAGAGAGAGACAGAGAGAGACAGAGACGGCAAGAGATAGAGAGAGAAAGAGATCACAAGAACAAGAACAATCAAGAAATAATCCTAGGTTCAAGGAAGAGGTTTCTACCATAGAGAAACCACACTCTCTTGCCCCCTAAGCTCATAAAGTTTACTATGTAGAATTGCACATAGAGGCAGGATTACTGTCTACAGCTGAATAAGAAGGTTGTGATCACAAACACACAAAAGGAGTTAAAATTTTGATATACAACTAAAGAGAAAGGATTAGCTAATCTCAGTGGAAGCAGTCTCTGTGGGAGAAATTTTTAATCCTTACATAATCCTATGATGAACGTTTCCTGTACTATCTACATCTTCATATGGACCAGAACTGAAGGCTTTTCCATGCCTCTAAGCTTCATTGTAGTGAGAAAGCTTTTCTTTTTCTTCATTTGTATGAGGCTAGGATCTGTGACATGTGTGGCTCATGTCACAAATACATTTATTTAGAACTCCACACACATTCAGGTTTCCTCTGATTCTCACAAACCAGTATGATGGCTAGCTTTAATTTTCCATTTGACACAGCCTAGAATCATCTTGGAGAATGACGTGAGGGATTGTCTACATTGAATTTCCTTGTAGATATAGCAATGAAGAAATTTTATTCAGTCAATTGATGCTTCCACTCTGGGCAGCTCCATTCCCTAGGCATAGGGACTTGAACTGAATTAAACTGGAAAAATAAATTAAACATACAAAAGAAACATGTGAGCAAACATGCTTTATTTCTTATTTCTATTTATTGTTAATGTTATATGAATGCCTGTTTGAAATTCTGCATTGAAATTCCTAAAATGATGGATTGTAACATAGAATTGTGAGGTGAAATAAACCTTCCTCTTCACTAATTTTATTTTAATGTTTTTGTTTGAGTATCACAGCAACAAAAATAAAATGAAGATCACCAGATTTCAAGAACATGACTGACAATGTTGAAAGATGAGGCAAGAAGCAGAAAGTTTGCATGGCATAACAACATAACATAACACAACATAACATAACATAACAAAACAACATAGCATAGCATAACATAACATAACAGCATAACATAACATAACAACATAACGTAACATAACATAGCATAGCATAACATAACATATCATAACATAACAACATAATGTAACATAACACAACATAACATAACATAAGCATAAGAGATTCCCTAAACCATGTTGTAAAGTTTGTTCCAATTCCTGATAGGAATTGGTTTTCTCTGAAACATTTTCACTAGAGGAAGTTGACTTAGAAGAAAGTTGGGTGCTCTCTTGCAGTACTGGAGTCACCTTTCCTCTTTTCCCTCTGTGGGAGATAAGACATCATCAGAAGATGTTGAGAGCCATATCCATTTGTCAATTAGGAAAAAAAAGATCAGAAGATCACATTCCCTAATCCTGAGCTAAACCAACACCAGTCAAATGACCAGAATTTAGATCCTGTCATTGATCCCTAACTACCCAGAAGAAGTAATTTTCTTACTCTATATATAAAGAGGAACAGTCAAATCACACTGGATTTCTCCATAGCAGTGTGGGAACATTGAGTCCAATGCCTTTGACTGAGAAAACAGAGCTGTATTAACAAATGCCTATTTTCTTTCTCACTTAAGGTGACTTGAAGAGAAATGAGTTTTTGTGGAAAGACCTCACTGTTCAGTGTTCTTGCTTAGTATTTCTGCTTCTTTCTTCCTGAGAACTCTGTATTAATGTTCCCTAGGAAAAATTATACTTAGTCTTAGGTATATACTTTTCTTAATTTCTGGCAGCTTTGATCTAACATCCTGTTGGTCTAGTTAGCTTCTGTTTTCCTCTAAAATATTAAGTCTTTAATGATTCTCATTCTCCTTGGCATTCTGGTTTTTGTCCATTACTCTTTAATGGTTTAAGAACCTTTAAAAGAGTTTTCAAGCATATCTGAAGTTGGCTTAAAACATCAATAATTGGCAAGGCTTTCTTACATTTTTGGTTATGAGCCGAGCCTTTAACAGGTGAGCCATCTCTCCAGCCCCTAAAAGCATGGCTGTTTATTGATGGTAAACCACCCTTCCTCTTCATTCATTCTGCACACATTTCTGTATTTCTGTTTGAAAATTCAGGCACATACAGACCAGAATGTGTAAGTCAGTGCATGTTACTTGAATGGCAAAACAAAGGGACAATTCTCAACACTGTTAAAACAAAACTACAGCAGTCCATGATTGTTTTGTGGGGCAGAGGTCCAGGTATATCATTCTGGTTGATACCATCACAAACACAACTATAGCATCTTAATTTCTAAGATGGAAATATATATATGTTAAATGAATTGGTAGCACAACATGTTTTGTATTATACGACTTACTAGTACCTGGCCAACTTCTTTCCATCTGCCTCTGTACCACCAACTTAATTTATCCAGGCATTTATAATTTGTTTCCTTTTAACCCTTTGGATTATGAAAGCTGCTACTTCCCTTAGGGAAGATCTGTTGTCATTACCTTCTAGACCTTACCTTAAGTTTCAATTTTATTATATATCTCCTTGACCTACGTTCTACTCACTGTGCCTCCATCTTCCATTACCTGGTCGAGAGAAGCCTAAACTGCTAGTTCCGGAAAAGTCCAGGCTGATGTGTTTTCTCATGTGGTAGTATTAATATAATGAGTCTAAATTATACCTGTCTATGTCTCCTAACTACCTCTAAAAATATTGAGCTTGGGACCATATGTCACAAATAGTTTTTGAATCATCGAGGTATTAAACATAGTAAGAAAGAAAATTTTCAGGAGGTAATAAGAAAGAAGAGAAGGGCTTCTAGATGTATCCAATTGTGAATGCCATTCTCCTAGACTCCCTTCATAGTTATTTCTGGCTGTGCACTTCTGAAAATTGTATGTTCAACTTTCTAAATTCTCTCTCTCTCTCTCTCTCTTTCTCTCTCTCTCTCTCTCTCTCTCTCTCTCTCTCTCTCTCTCTCTCTCTCTCTCTCTCTCTCTGTTTCTATGTCTTTCTCCAACACTCTGACAAGTCTCACTAGAAACACTCTAGGGTGTGCTAAAATATGTATCTCCAAATGATTTTTTGAGTAAAGGAAGAAACATATGGATGCAGAATGAAGATTCCCCCTACTCTCTAAGGCCCCACTGTCACATTCACAGACCTTAGATGAAATTTAGCTCATTACAGTCTAAGCTAGGCTTCAAGAGGTGTATATTGTACAGTCAAAAATCATCTCTGTCCAAGTTTCCTTGTTCACTATGCTGTATCTGTAGGCACAGCTGGGAGTCTGCAATCATGTGTTTAGAAGGCAGAAAATTCTAAATTCATGTACACATACCCTATATTCTTATTATTTTTGAAAGGTCAGAAATTATTCTAGTTTCTTGGCATTTCAGATCATAGCAACTGCTTTAGAATAAAAAGCCATTCAAAGACATTTTGTTGGACTTGTGGAATGACCATTTACAGCTAAGATTTTATACTTTCTTTTTAAAAAACCAAACTGAACATATTGTTTTCTTAACTCAAAGGTCAGACTTTGATCTAATAATTTCCATCTATTTTCTACATACACTTGTTTATCTATTTTCTGTTTGCACTGAGTCTATCTAATATAAGATTTAAGATAGTCTATGATTACATTTGGATAATATTAAGGTGTATTTATAAGATTTTTATTATTCTCTGTTAAATATTTAGTTTCATGAAGAAATTCCTTTTAGTATATGCAAATAGAAAGTGTTCGTTAATTAAAGCACCAAATCATTTATTGCAAATGTTACCAATTTTTTATGAATTTCTAAGACTGAGGAAGATTTGAATTCAGAACTTTTTTTTAATAACTTTCCTTTATGTGTTCATCCATTCCTCTCTCCCTCTCTTCCTCCCTCCATCCCTTTTTCTTTCATTTTTCTTCTCTCTCTCTCTCTCTCTCTCTCTCTCTCTCTCTCTCTTTCTCTCTCTCTCTCTCTTAGTGACTTTACTTAGTTCATTTAAAACTTATTTGGTAATTTTGTGTGATAAGCATTTGATATGTCTACCAACCTAACATGTGATTATTTAATTTAATTTTCCTTATTTACTTTGCATTTTACATGGTATATTCTAATGAACAACAATTTTACAGAGGATGGTCCTCAATAGCATTTATAAGGGTGTTTGTGCTCAAATAAAGTTTAATCTAAATGCAATTAATTAGGTAACATTACTTATAGAAATTTCAGAAACTTGAATAGCTGTATGTTAATTTATTCATGAGTTCACTATTTCCCCAATTATTCTATTTGATCATAATTAACTTCCTTCTTTGTGTAGAAATTTTATGGAGTTGCATTCTTTAAAGCATATTTTAAACTGGTTTAGACCAAATAATTAGGTTGTATTCAATGACTCTTGAGCTAATTAACAAACAAACAAACAAATAAACAAACCAACAAACCTTCCTTTTGAAATAAAGAACAAATGATAGTACCATGCATTGAGCCCTTAGGATGTGATCCTTCACAAGGAAACTCACAGATGATGTGATATAGACACATGTGATCCTAAGCCTCCAGCCTATTATATTAATTATTAAAAAACAAAATGTGGAGGCTGATTTGCTAGTCGACTCAATGTTACTGAATGCAAAACACAGTCCGCCTTTATATATTTATTTTTTATTGGAAAATATTTGCATTTACATTTCAGTTGTTATCTGTTTCCCACAATCCCATTCCCTTTCCCCTTCCCATTGCCTCCATGATGGTGCTCCCTTTCCAAACCACCCTCTTCCCCCTCAGCACCTTGGCATTTGTCTACACTGGGCAAATGAACCTTTACTAGACCAAAGGTCTCTTCTTCCTTGATGTCACAAAATACTGTCCTCTGCTGCATATGTACCTCAGGCCATGAGTCTTTCCATGCAAACTCACTAGTCGGTAGTTTAGTCCCTGGGAGCTGTGGCAGGTTTGGATAGTTGAGAATTTTGTTCTTCCCATGGGGTTGCAGACCCTTTTAGCTCCTTCAGTCCTTTCTCTAGCTCCTTCATTGGTTTCCTCGTGTTCACTCTGACAGTTAGCTGCAAGCATCCTCTTCTGTATCAGTACGGCTTTGGCAGAGCCTCTGAGGAGGCATCCATATCAGGGTTTTGCCTGGAACTAGTACTTGGAATCAGCAACAGCACTTGGGTTTATTGGGCAAATATGGGGTATATCTCCAGGTCAGGTAGTCTCTGGATGATCCTTTCTCCTATCCCTGTTACACTACTTGTCCCTTTATTTCCTCCCATGAACGTTTTCTTCTTTCTTCTAAGAAAGACTGAGGCATCCACTTTCTGGCCTTCTTTCTATTTGAACTTCATAAATTCTGTGGATGGTATTCCAAGATTTTGGGCTAGTTATTTGGTTTAGACCAAATAACTCAATTGTTAATTGAGTTTAAAAATATGCTGTAAAGAATGCAACTCCATAAAATTTCTCCACAAAAAGGAAGTTAATTATGAACAAATAGAATTGGGGAAATTGTGACCTCCATTTATAAGTGAGTACATACTATGAGTGTTTTTTTATGACTGGGTTACTTCACCCAGGATAATAGCTTCAAGTTCCATCCATTTGCTTAGGAATTTGATGAAGTCATTCCTTTTGATAGCAGAGTAGTAATCCATTGTGATTATGTACCACAATTAATGCATCTATTCCTCTGTTGAAGAACATCTGAATTCTATCCACTTCTGGCTATTATAAATAAGGCTGCTATGAACATGGTTGTGCTTGTGTCCTTGTTAGATGTTGGAGCTTTTTTGGGGTATATGCCCAAGAGTGGTATAGGTGGGTCCTCAGGTAATACTATGTCCAATTTTCTGAGGAATGCCAGACTGATTTACAGAGTGGTTGTACCAGTTTACAGCCCAACCAGCAGTGGTGGAGGAGTGTTCCTCTTTCTCCACATACATGCCAGCATCATCTGTTACCTAAGTTTTTCTTTTAGCCATTCTGACTGGCCTGAGGTGAAATCTCAGGGTTGTTTTCATTTGCATTTCACTGATGAGAAGGGATGTTGAGCATTTCTTTAGGTGATTCTCAGACATTTGATATTGCTTAGTTGAGAATTCTTGTTTAGCTCTGTACCCCATTTTTAATAAGATTATTTGGTTCTCTAGAGTCTAATTTTTTTGAGTTCTTTGTATATATTGGATACTAGTCCTCTGTCAGATGTAGGATTTGTAAAGATCTTTTCCCAATCTGTTGGTTGCTGTTTTGTCCTTTTGACAGTTTCCTTTGCCTTACAGAAGCTTTGTAATTTCATGAGGTCCCATTTGTCGATTCTTAATCTTAAAGCATAAGCCATTGGTGTTCTGTTCAGGAAAATTTCCCCTGCATCTATGTTTTCTAAGCTCTTCCCCACTTTCTGTTCTGTTAGTTTCAGTGTACCTGGTTTTATGTGGAGGACTTTGATCTACTTGGACTTGAGCTTTGTACAAGGAGATAAGAAAGGATCGATTTGCATTTTTCTGCATGATGACTACTAGTTGAGCCAGCACTGTTTCTTTTTTGAAGAGGCTTTCTTTTTCCATTGAAAGTTTATAGCTCCTTTGTCATAGATCAAATGACCACAGGTGTGTGGGTTCATTTCTGTGTCTTCCATTCTCTTCCATTGATCTACCTGCCTGTCTCTGTACCAATAACAGGCAGTATTTTTATCATGATTGATCTATAATTCAGCTTGTTGTCAGGGATGGTGATTAACTTGAAAGTTTTTTTTTTTTTTTTTTTTTTTTTTAAATTGTTGAGATGGTTTTTGCTATTCTGGGGTTTTTATTATTCCAAATGAATTTGCATCTTGCTCTTTCATACTCTATGAAGAATTGAGTTGAAATTTTGATGGGGATTGCATTGAATCTGTAGATTGCCTTAGTTAAGATGACCATTTTTACTATGTTGATCCTTCCAATCTATGAGCATGGAATATCTTTTCATCTTCTGAGGTCTTTTTCAATTTTTTTCTTTAGAGACTTGAAGTTCCTTTCATACAGATCCTTCACTTGCTTGGTTAGTGTCACACCAGTATATTTTATATTGTGAAGTGTGAGCTTCCTGGCAGTATCTACACCTGTGCCATTTGAGTTCTGGGCAGCTTCTCCCTGGTTAGACTGTGGGGGAGGGAGTATGGACTCACCTTTTCTGCATCTTGCCTGGGTACTCAGTTCTCTGAGGGTAGCTGCCAGTCCTGATGTCAGTGTGCCTGATCTTTCTGTGGCTCTGGGCTGAGATAGAGGTGGGACCAGTCCGATCCCAGATTGCACTTCAATCCCTGCACCCCGAGAGATCTCAGAGGTTCTCTCTAGATTATCAGTGTAGAGAGAGTTTGGCCTTACACGTGGGCTTACTGGCGAGAGCACTTCTGTGTCTTCCCTGGGTACTCAGTTCTCTGCGGGCAGGCCACCACCAGTCCTGATGTCAGTCTTCCTGATCTTTCTGTTCAGCCTTTATATTTTATATGCCTTAATCAGCCACTGGCTAACCTCCGTGTAGTTAATCCCGAGTTATTAGCTTTTTTTTTTTAAACGACTTTATTTTGCAAAACAAAGATAAATGTAAAGATTTTAAACATTTTTTGCTTAAAATTATACATTTTTGTCAGTATTTTTTTCAGATTTTAACATAATTTTTACATAAAACTACATGAATATATTTTTTAGTCAGTACTTGATTTTTTTAAAGGTTTGATAGTATGCCTTGAAAACTTAATAGTTACAATGAGCATAAAGTAAATGTAAAACAAAATGTAACATAGAAATAGTTAAAGTTTTCTTGTTGTGTAAATATTTTTTGTTTTGTTTTGTTTTCTTTATTTCTTGGACTTCATACAGTCTGGGAGTTGTTTCTGGGGGAGTGCAAGCCTCTGGGGTTAGCATCCCACTATCAGTGACTGCATATTATGTCTGTTCTTTTGTGACTGGGTTATCTCACTCAGGATGATCTTCTCTAGATGCAGCCTTTTACTTAAGAATTTGGTTAAGTCATTGTTTCTGGTGGCTGAGTAGTATTCCATTGTGTATATGTACCACAATTTTTGTATCCATTCATCTTCTGAAGGACATCTGGGTTCCTTCCAGCTTCTGGCGGCTATTATAAATAGAGCCACTATGAACATTGTGGTGCATATATCTTTGTTGTGTATTAAAGTGTCTCTGGGGTATATGCCCAGAAGTGGAATAGCTGGGTCTTCAGGTAGTAGTATATCCAATTTTCTGAGGTATCGCCAGCCAGATTTCCAGAGTGGTTGTATTAGCTTGCAACCCCACAAACAGTGGAGAAGTGTTCCTATTTCTCCGCAGCCTCGCCAGCATCTGCTGTCATCTGAGTTTTGGATCTTGGCCAATCTGACTGGTGTGAGGTGGAATCTTAGGGTTGTTTTGATTTGCATTTCCCTGATGGCTAAGGATGTCGAGCACTTCCTCAGATGTTTTTCGGCCATTCGGTGTTCCTCAACTGAAAATGATTTGTTTAGCTCTGTACCCCATTTTTAAATAGGGTTATTTGATTCTCTGGTGTCTAGCTTTTTGAGTTCTTTGTACACCTTGGATATTAGGCCTCTATCTGAAGTGGTGTTGGTAAAGATCTTTTCCCATTCTGTTGGTTGGCGTTTTGTTTTCTTGACGATGTCCTTAGCCTTACAGAAACTTTGGAATCTCATTAAGTCCCATTTGTTAATCTTTGACCTTAGAGCTTGAGCAATTGGTGTTTTGTTCAGGAAATTTTCTCCTGTGCCTATGTGTTCTAAGGTTTTCCCTACTTTCTCATCTAATAGTTCCAGTGTATCTGGTTTAATGTGGAGATCTTTAATCCACTTACACTTGAGCTTTGTACAAGGAGATAAGAACGGGTCTATTTTCATTCTTTTGCATGTTGAGTGCCAGTTGGACCAGCACCATTTGTTGAATAGGCTGTCCTTTTTCCATTGAATGTTTACTGCTCCTTTGTCAAAAATCAGGTGACCATATACATGAGGGCTCATTTCTGGATCTTCTATTCTATTCCATTGATCCACTTGCCTATTTCTGTACCAGTACCATGCAGTTTTCAGCACAATTGCCTTGTAATATAGCTTGAGGTCAGGGATAGTGATTCCCGCAGATGTTTTTTTGTTGTTGAGGATGGATTTGGCTATTCTAGGTCTTTTGTTATTCCATATGAAATTGCACATTGATCTTTCCAATTCCATAAAGAACTGGGTTGGAATTTTGATGGGAATTGCATTGAATCTGTAGATTGCTTTTGGTAGGATGGCCATTTTTAAGATGTTGATCTTTCCAATCCATTAGCATGGGAGATCTTTCCATTTTCTGAGATCCTCCTCAATTTTTTCTTTAGAGATTTGAAGTTCTTGTCATACAGGTCCTTCACTTCCTTAGTTAGAGTCACACCAAGGTATTTCATAGTTTTTGTAACTATTGTGAAGGGTACCTTTTCTCTAATTTCTTTCTCCACATGTTTGTCCTTTGAGTATAGGAAGGCTACTGATTTGTTTGAGTTAATTTTGTATCCGGCCACTTTGCTGAACTTGTTTATAAGCTGTAGGAGTTCTCTGGTGGAATTTTTGGGGTCACTCAAGTACACTATCATGTCATCGGCAAAGAGTGATGTTTTTATCTCTTCCTTTCTGATTTGTATCCCCTTGATCTCCTTTTGCTGTCTAATTGCTCCAGCCAGGACTTCCAGTACTATGTTGAATAGGTAGGGAGAGAGTGGGCAGCCTTGTCGAGTCCCTGATTTTAGTGGGATTGCTTCAAGTTTCTCGCCATTAAGCTTGATGTTGGCTGTTGGTTTGCTGTATATTGCTTTTATTATGTTTAAATATGGGCCTTGGATTCCTGTTCTTTCCAGGACTTTTAACATGAAGGGGTGTTAGATTTCGTCGAATGCTTTCTCAGCGCCTAGTGAGATGACCATGTGATTTTGGTCTTTAAGTTTGTTTATATGGTGGATTACATTGATGGATTTCCTTATGTCAAACCATCCCTGCATCCCAGGGATGAAGCCTACTTGGTCATGATGAATGATGGTTTTGATGTGTTCTTGGATTCGGTTTGCAAGGATTTTGTTGAGTATTTTTGCATCAATGTTCATAAGTGAGATTGGTCTGAAGTTCTCTTTCCTTTTAGGGTCTTTGTGTGGCTTAGGTACGAAGGTTATTGTAGCCTCAAAAAATGAGTTGGGTAATATTCCATCTGATTCTATCTTTTGGAATAGTTTGGCGAATATTGGTGTTATATCCCCAATAAATGTCTGATAAAATTCTGCACTGAACCCGTCTGGACCTTGGCTTTTTTTGTTTGGGAGGCTTTTGATGACTTCTTCTAATTCTTTAGGTGTTATAGGGTTATTTAGATGGTTTTCTTGGTCCTGGTTAAACTTTGGGACCTTGTATCTGTCTAGGAATTCGTCCATTTCCTCCAGATTTTCCAATTTTGTGGAGTATAAGCTTTTGTAGTAGGATCTGATGATTTCTTGAATTTCCTTAGTTTCAGTTGTTATGTCACCACTTTCTTTTCTGATTTTGTTAATTTGGATACTCTCTCTTTGCCCTCTAGTTAGTCTGGCAAGGGGTTTATCAATCTTGTTGATTTTCTCAAAGAACCAACTCTTTGTTTTGTTGATTTTTTCAATGGTTTTTTTTGTTTCTATTTGGTCTATTTCTGCCCTAATTTTGATTATTTCTTGCCATCTACTCTTTTTGGGTATATCCGCTTCTTTTTGTTCTAGTGCTTTTAGCTGTGCTGTCAGGTTGCTGATGTGAGCTCTCTCCAGTTTCTTCTTGGAAGCACTTAGGGCAATGAGTTTTCTTCTCAATACTGCTTTCATTGCATCCCATAGGTTTGGGTATGTTGTGTTATCATTTTCGTTGAATTCTAGAAAGTCCTTAATTTCTTTCTTTATTTCTTCTTTGACCCTGCTATCCTTTAACAGAGCGTTGTTTAGTTTCCATGTGTATGTGGGCATTTTGTTGTCTTTGTTGTTGTTAAAACCAGCCGTAGACCATGGTGATCTGAGAGGATATATGGGAGTATTTCAATCTTCATATATCGATGAAGGCTCGTTCTGTGTCCAATTATGTGGTCAATTTTCGAGAAGGTGCCATGGGGTGGTTAGAAGAAGGTGTATTCTTTTACTTTAGGATAGTATGTTCTGTATATATCTATTAATTCTAGTTGGTTCAAAGTCTCTGCTAGTTTTGCAGTGTCCTTGTTCAGTTTCTGTTTCCCTGATCTGTCCATTGGTGAGAGTGGGGTGTTAAAGTCTCCCACTATTATTGTGTGGGGTGAAATGTATTTTTTGAGCTTTAGTAGAGTTTCTTTTATGAATGTGGGTGATTTTTTATTTGGAGCATATATGTTAAGGATTGAGAGTTTCTCCTGACAGATTTCCCCGGTAATGAGTAGAAAGTGTCCTTCTTTATTTTTTTTGATAACTTTTGGTTGGAAGTTTACTTTATTCGATATTAGAATAGCCACTCCAGCTTGCTTCTTGGAGCTGTTTGCTTGGAAGTTTTTTTCCCACCCTTTTACTCTGAGATAGTGTCTGTCTCTGTCTCTGAGATGAGTTTCCTGTATGCAGCCAAAGGCTGGATTTTGTTTATGTATCCAGTCTGATAGTCTATGTCTCTTTATTGGGGAGTTGAGACCATTTATGTTAATAGATATCAAGGAATAATTGTTTCTGTTTCCTGCCATTTTTGCTTTTTTGGGTTGAGTTGTGTCTGTGTTTTTTTCTTCTTTTAGTTTTCTTGTTTAGGAGTTTTCTTGTTTTTACTAGGCTGTATTTTCCCTCCTTGTATTGGGTTTTCCACCTATAATTCGTTGTAGTGCTGGGTTTGTGGTCAGATATTGTGTGAATTTTGATTTGTCTTGAAATATCTTTGTCTCTCCATCGATTTTGATTGATAGTTTTGCTTGGTATAGCAGCTTGGGCTGGCACTTGTGCTCTCTTAAGGAGTGCATGATGTCTGTCCAGGCTCTTCTAGCTTTCATAGTCTCTGTTGAGAAATCGGGTGTGAGTCTGATTGGTCTGCCTTTATATGTTACCTGACCTTTTTCCCTTACTGCTTTTAGTATTCTTTCTTTACTTTGGGCACTTGATGTTTTTACTATTATGTGTCGGGAGGTATTTCTTTTCTGGTCCAACCTATTTGGAGTTCTCAAGGCTTCTTTTATGCTCGTGGTCATCTCATTCTTGAGGGTAGGGAAGTTTTCTTCTATGATTTTGTTGAAGATATTTACTGTGCCTCTTAGTTGATACTCTTCTCCCTCTTCTATTCCTATTATCCTTAGGTTCGGTTTTCTCATTGTGTCTTGTATTTCCTGGACATTTTGGGTTAGGAGCTTTTTGTTTTTTGCATCATCTCTGGCTGTTTTGTCAATGTTTGCAATGTTGTCTTCTGCCCCCGAGATTCTCTCCTCGATCTCTTGTAATCTGTTGTAAATGCTTGCTTCTGTGACTCCTGATTTCTTTTTTTGGTGTTCTGACTCTAGGGTTATCTCTTTTAGCGCTTTCTTTATTGTGTCAATTTCTGTTTTAATTTCCCTCTTCCATTCCTTTATTTCTTTGGTTCTGTTTTCATCTCAGTCTTTGAGTTCTTTGAGTGTGTTTCTCGTTTCTTCTTTAAAAGCTTCTGAATCTTTTTGCTTTTCCTCCCTTTCTTGTTTAAGTAACTCTATCAGCGTCTTGAGGCATGATTTCAGGTCTGTGTCTTCTTTCTCTGGAGTGTTTGGAATTCCGATGTTTGCTACTATCGGAGAGCTGGGTTCTGGTGTTGCTAGATTGTCTTGGTTTCTTTGGGATATACTCTTTCTCTTTCCTCTTGCCATTTTGTTGTCAGTGATATGTTCTTGCCTTTCCCTTGTATCTGGTCTGTGTCCCTGGTTCACTTTCCGTGTGCACTCCGCAGAGATCTCTCTACTCCCCGGCAGCCCAGGTTCCGGGTGGCAGCTGGGCCAGGCTCCGCTCTGCGTACTGAAGTTGAGTCTGGGTGGGAACAGACGTTCCTAAGATCTGTTCCTGGTCACAGATTCTCAGCCTGTACGAGCCACCTTTCCGGCTGGCAGGTGGGCCAGGCTCTGCTCTGTGTCCTGAAGTAGTCTCAGGGTGGGAACAGAAATTCCTAAGATCTGTTCCCGGTCGGTCACTGGGTCGGGGAGGACAGGGCAGGTCAGGCCAGGGGGTGCCCTTTCCGTGTGCACTCCGCAGAGATCCCTCTGCTCCCCCGCAGCCTAGGTCTCCCACTCACCAGTTGCTCAGCCTGTTCCAGCCGCCTTTCCAGCTGGCTGTTGGGCCAGGCTCTGCTCTGCATCCTGAAGTCGTCTCCGGGTGGGAACAGAAGTTCCTAAGATCTGTTTCAGGTCGCAGTTTCTCAGCCTGCACGAGCCGCCTTTGGGGCTGGCAGTTGGGCCAGGCTCTGTTCTGCGTCCTGAAGTCGTCTCCGGGTGGGAACAGAAGTTCCTAAGATCTGTTCCAGGTCACTGGATGGGGAGGACAGGGCAGGTCCGGGCAGGGGGTGCCCTTTCCCTGTGCACTCAGCAGAGATCCCTCTGCTCCCCCGCAGCCTAGGTCTCCCACTCACCAGTTGCTCAGCTTGTACGAGCCGCCTTTCCGCGAGTTATTAGTTTTTAAACTCTGTATTATGTCTCGGCTGCTCCAGACCCAGAGGGTTGTCAAACTGGGCTGTGATCTCCTTCACAAAGTAGCCATGCCTCTGTGTCAGGCATGGTGTCTCTCCTCTACACTCTCCCTCCATGGTGGATCTCCTTCTTCCTCTCCTTCTGGCCTCACGTCAGGAAATTTTAAAGTTCCACCTCTGTCTGCTCTGCTTACTATTGGCTGCTGACTTCTTTATTTACCTGTCAGATTCAACTGATGGCAGGTTCCCAGAAGCAAATATTTTGGGGGAACAAAATGAGCACTAGAACACCAGCAGGTACGCCAATCAACCTCAAACAGTTTATTGCCACCTTTTGTTTTCAGTAAAGTAACTAGGAGAAAAGAAGCCAATCTTCTGTATTTTTGGGCACTGTTAATGACAGAAAAGAATATCTTACTGAGATAACACAGGGAGAATAGTATAAGTACAGGGTTTTTGAGAGCAAGAAAATGTAACTAAGTAAAACAATTAAGTGTTTAGGCATAGGATACCATGTAAGGACTATGAGGTAAATACATGTGTGTATTGTAGGCCCTCTTTTATAAACCATATTCTATGAGCATTAATGTTATATGGGGGAATTCTCATACATCTATAAGCTGCTTTATTGTAACTATATCATCTTAGCATCTTATTATTTTTGTGTTAGTCTGCTTCTTTTTTTTAGTTGAAGAGCTTTATTTAAAAAAAACAAAGATAAATGTACAAATTTTAAGCATTTTGCATAAAAGTATACAAATACATTTTTGTCATTGCTTGGCTTTTTTTTAAGGTTTCATAGTGTGTATTAAGATCTTCCTAGTTACAATGAGCATAAAGTACATGTAAAACAGGTTAGCCTGCTTCTTATAATATCCATTTCACGCTTGAAGAGTATCATTTTCTAGGATGGAAAACTTTAAAAGAAAAGCAAGTGTAGGGCTACAGAGCAATACAAAATAAACTAATTTAAATACATTAAATAAAAATATATATTTAAATGTATGCTATGTAGGTAAGTAGACTTAAGAGTTTAGGTGGACAAAATTAATTTTTTAACAAATTGAGGGCCTTTCAGATAATGTCTAAAGCATAGGACAGACTAATCATTTAGTAGTTAGTATTCCTAAGGAAGAAACTCAAAGGTGGGTCCCCGCATACTGACATTCACATTCAAGATGTGACAAACAAAGATGATGCAGTACGAGAGGTAGAGAGATGCATAGCAAAGGAGTTGGAGGGGAAAATGAAGACAGTATTTTAAAAGTCAACTGGGGCCAATGTTTCAGCAGATGACAAGATCCTACATCATAATTAAGTAGCATGAAGACTTAAGATGTTCATTGGGTTTAGCAATATTGTAATACTTGGAAACCATGAGAAAAATCAGTTTGTGCAAAAGGAATATATTTTGTGTATTACTAGAAATGGACGATATTATATAAATTACTTGTTAGTGGGAACAATAATATTTGTGTCAGCCAGAGAATGTTTCTTATGTATTTAATTATTTTCACCTGCTTGATCTATATAAACATTTTGTTCCACATTGGATCACTGCACTTTGATAGACTATAGACAAAATCTGATTGTTTTGTGATTGGGATTCTTTTCTATAATCTTGAGATTTGAATATGGTTCATGTACACAGAGTATTTGCTATGGAAAAAGAATGAGAAACTGTGAACAACACAACAT
Organism: Micromys minutus; assembly: GCF_963924665.1. Taxonomy (NCBI): domain Eukaryota; kingdom Metazoa; phylum Chordata; class Mammalia; order Rodentia; family Muridae; genus Micromys; species Micromys minutus. The sequence goes on from NC_137984.1 coordinate 23,744,088, forward strand.
AAGTGAACCTGAAATGCTTAGTATTTCTGTTTTCTCATTTTAATGAGACAACTTCTTTGGTATGAGGCCATTATTCTTCAAAGACTACTTTCCAGTTCCAATTGTGGTGACAATATATACTTGATTTCACATACTTTTGCATGATTGAAGTGGTTTTGATCTATGTAATGCTTTTTCTTTACTCTGGGAGTTGATTTAAATAATAGAAGGGTTATATGATTGACTTCATATCCATAGCTTACTCTGTAGACAATCAGCAATTAAGGAATTAAAGTGAGCAAATTATATACCTTATTATTAAATATCTTCAGAAAAGGAGATTAAAATATACTAGGGAATTTAGCAGCTTTTTCTGAAACAGTCAGGCTTTTCCCAATAAACACTGTAATTCAAATTTTAACTAAACTGAGTTCACACTGAGCATTCAAAAATAGCTTCTTAATACCATTTGTATATTTCATAATTTTAAATCAGTTCATATTTTAGTCTTTGCATCACAATGGGGAAAAGTAATTAAGCTGTCTCTGCTTTCCTTCCCTCTCCCATTTGCTAAAATAAAATAAAATAACCTGACAATGAGATACCCTTTTTAGTTAGGGTTTCAGTTGCTAGGAAGAGACACCATTACCACAGCAACTCCTATAAAGACCCATTGAACTGAGGTTGGCATATAGTTTAGAGGTGTGGTCCATCATCACCACGGTGGGAAGTATGATGAGAAACATGGTGGCATGTGAGCAGACATGGTACTAGAGGCAGCTGAGAGTTCTAGAGCTGGATCAGCAGGCAGCAGGAAGATACTGAGAGACTTTGCCTGGCTGGGGCATATGAGATATCAATGTCTCATATACTCAAATAACAAGGTCCACCCTCTGTAGCACACTTTCTTCAAAAAGCCACATCTCTTCCAACAAGGTCACAATTCTAATAGTGCTACTCTCTATGGGCATATAGGGGCCATATTTATTCAGACCACCATACCTTCTTAGGTTCAGTCCTTTACTGTGACTTCCCAACACCTCCAAATGCAAATCGAACTGAATGACTTCCCTTTCTATTCTATTTAAATGTTGTTAAGTCTGATCAGTTTATGAGATTCACCAAAGAATAGAGAATGTCATCTGTCTTCATATAACTTAGAGGAAGACTATTTTCTGTATTTATAATTTGAATCAATTTCCCTTCTGTTCTGTTCTGCTCTGTTCTTTTCTCCTCTCCCCTTCTCCTTGCCTTTTTCTTTTTTCAGTACTTTCTTCATTCTCCTTTTCTATTTTAAACAATATCTCATATAGCGCTGGCTGGTCATTATATAACTGAGGATGATCTTGAACTCTTAATTCTCCTATGTCTACCTCCAGAGTGCTGGGATTAGACATGTGTTTTCATGCATATTTTATAGGGTACTGGGGATTAATACCCAATATGATAGGTAAATATCTATGACCTGAGCTACATCCCCAACCCTGTGATCTGACATTTACAAAGAGCTTTAGGTAGTTTATATCCTTTAACTTATATGTTCAAGTAGATTGGTATTGGCACTAACCACCAGAACCCCTAAATATATCACCCTGATTCTAGCTTTTTTCCCCAGCTCATTTACATTACTCCAATAGGAAATTTGAGTAAAGCCCCAATAATTTAGAAAAGCAATTTGTGTCATTAGAAAGTTGACCTAACATATTATTGTCAGTTCTTTGGTGAGTTTTTTTTTTTTTTTTTTTTTTTTTTGCTTTTGAGATAATATGTAAAATAGTGTCTGGCTCGATCATCTGGCAGTTCACAGAACTGACTGTAAACATACATTTTCCGCCTCTATGCATCATAGTCCTCTTGTCAAACATGCTGTGAAAAGGACTAATGCAATTTACCAACATCCTGTCCTGTAGATGGCAATCTTTCACTTGAAAAATAAACAAATACATTCTTACAGAAAAGCCTATCTTCCCAGTATAGTCTTGCTTAAAACCCAGTGAGCAGGAGCTGCAATGCCATTTCAAGACATACCGTTTAGAAAAATGTTGCCAGGGTGGGTATGTTTGAATGAGGACCTGAGGATCTGTATGGAATGAAGTACATATCTGTAAGTGCCAGCATTTAAGGTCTCATGGTTCCAAATGTTTTTTGTTTAACTGTGCTTTTTTTCCCCCCAGAAATTTGTGATTGTCTTAAAGGTGGTGAATTTTAGGTCTGCTTAGAACTCAATTCACATTGCAGAGGCAGAATAGCCATCATTAAGCCCATGATCCATTTCTTTATTTATATATTTTTTGCTTTCCCTATTCATTCAATGAGCCATCCTAGAACCAAAAATAGAAAATGCCCAGAAGTGAATGCAATGTGGCATTCCCCAGAGTGTTGAAGAACATTTTTTTTTTCCTTTTCTTTGCAAGTAACTCAGGCACTTAGGTAGGAGGGGTCCTACTTCTTCATAGAACTCTTTACTATTCTAAGTCAGTGAAAGCAATTTACTGAAAGGTTTGCAACCTCATGGGAAGAACAACACTATCAACCAACCAAACCCTCTACAACTCCCATAGACTAAAACACCAACCATTGAGCACACATGGAGAGACCCCATGGCTCCAGTTGCATATGTAGCTGAAGATAGCAGTAACTGGCATCAGTGTGAGAAGAGTCCTTCGGTCCAGGGAGGACACGATTTCCCAAGGTAGTGGAATGCCAAAACACAGAGGTGGAAAGGGTGATTGGGAGAGGGTGCACCTTCATGGAGACAAGTAGATGGGAAGGGAGTGGGGTGGGGGAAAGGGACACCATTTAAAATGCAAATACAGAGAGTATCTAATAAAATAAAAAATAAATTGCAATTGATTTTAGACTATGAGGACAATGTAAAAACAAAGTAATTTACACAAAGATGAAATAGTTAGATGAGAAAGTTTTAATTAAAACATAAACCCCTAATAAGGAAGATATGCTAAATCACTTCCTTATAAACGCAGACTAATTTTTAAATATATATATATAAAGGTACACTACAAAAATTTTGTAAGGAAATGTAAACTTAGAAGAATCTCAACTTTATAAACCTAGTATTTTTTTAGGCCTACTGTTATTCCTTTTTATATTAAAACAGACTAGAGGCACATAAAGAAACAACAATATTCATGTTATGGTCCTTTTTTTCTCTTCAACCATGAAATCTCTTGCAGGATAATTGTTGTTCAAAATCAATTTTTTGGCATATTTAATGCAGACAAAGATGCAATCATATGCTTTCTGATAAGAATGAGAGACTGAGAACAAAAAAATGACTTGGAAATGGAAAGAATTTTAAAATGTGTTTTAATTTTAATATAATATCAGATTGGATGAGGATAAGCCTAGTCAGGGACAGAATATGTGATTGGCTTCTTTTCTTCTTACAACATGCCTGTATTTGGTTAATATTAAGATAAGCTAATAGAAATATCTATTTATTTTTCACTGAATTGTGTACATGATCTCTGGACTTTCTTCCTTCATAAAGCTGTGGAGAGCGAGTGTGGTGGCAATCCCAAGAGGATGCTTGGGACACCGGCCTAGTCTTGTGAGTAGCACCTGACTTCCTCCTGCCCCCAAGATTAGCCACTCCCACAATGTGAGCTGTGCAGGTACATCCATGATGCGAGATCAGGCCAGATGACGCGGACCTATGAACTGCAGCCACACAACGTGGACTGAGGAGGTGGAGATGAGAGAGTATAAAAAGACTGTGCTTGGGGGTGGAAAAAAGGAGAAAGAGAAAGAGAAACAGAAACAGAAAGAGAGAGAGAAAGGGGACAGAAAGATTTTCATGGGCATGCTGTAAGGTTCCTGAATAAACCGCTTTGAGAAGAACGCTGTGTCATCGCTTCTTTTCTGCTGGTCGGAGACAGTAGTGACATAAAGCTATTGACCAAACAGAAGCAGGAAGATGTTCAGTAGATGGTGTTTTACAATCCTTGAGAGCAAAGTCTACAATAACACCTAGGAGCTCAGAACTGGTGAAAAACCCACTTAACTGTGATAAACTCAATTCGTATCTTTAATACAGAAAACTAACTGTATATCTCCATGACCTATTTTGGCTATAAGAAGTATTCAACAAGATAATTAACAACCAACCTCCTCTAGAAGTAAGCTTTTATCTCGCCACTTTTTTTCATTTCAAGTAAATAAAAAATTTAAGAAGATAAGTATTTAATAAATTTTTGTTGAATGAATGACTAAATTACTGAAAAATATTTCTTATGATGCTGGTTTAAGAATATTGTCTTAAAATTTATTTTAGGATTGAATACAAGGAAAGGCACTGTATTTTAATGATCTGTGCTTTAATCCTGTAAAGGGAGAAGCAATGCAAAGTTAAGACTTTAATACATTGTCCTGGTATGCTGATAAGAATCATAGGTCTTACAGTTGAGTAATGCCCAGGGCAGTTCACTCTAGATGCAGAACTATTCAACTTTTTAATACTTTTAGTTTTTTTTTTAACATTATAGTCAGTATCCCTATCCAGGTCTTCCCTGCCATAGTTTCTGATTCTATTTTCCCCCCATCTCCAAGAGAATGTTCCCAGCCCCCAAGCACTACCACTAGGCCTTCCCACTCACTGGAACCTTAAGTCTCTCTAGAGTTAGGAATGATTTCTCTCACTGAGGCAAGAACAGGTAGTACTCTGATGTTTATGTGTTTGGGACTCAGTCTAGCTTTTGTATGCTGCCTGGTTGGTAGCTCAGTGTCTGAGAGATCTCAGGGGTCTGGATTAGTTGAGATTGCTGTTCTTCCTATGGGGTCATCTTTCTCTTCAGCAGTAGTTCCCAACTTTAGTCCATTGGTTGGGTGTTAGTATATGAGTCAGTCTATCTCAATCAACTGCTTGTTGGACCTCTCTGACATCCATGCTAGGCTCCTATCTGTAAGCACACTGTAGCATCAGTAACAGAGTGAGACCTTGGAGACTCTCCTTGAGATGCATTTCAAGTTGGACAAGTCAGTGGACTTCCTTTCCCTCAGTTTTTTTGTCCATTTTTGCCTCTGCAGTTTTTTTAGACAGAAACAATTCTGGATCAGAGATTTTGACTGTGGGATGGTAACTCCATCCATTTATTTGATGCTCTGTCTTTGTACTCAAGGTAAACTCTTCAAGTTCCCTCTCCCCATCTGCTGGGCATTTCATCTAAAGTCTTTTCCTTTTTGTCTGATAGTGTCTCACCTACCAGGTCTTGGGTACATTCTAGAGGGTCCCCACACCTCTCACCTCAGATTCCAGATTATAACCAGGGAAATAAAATCTCAAGATTGGTCTTGACAAGAATTCTAATCACAGACTTATTTTTGTGGGTTCTGTTTTATATAATGAAATTGTCCATATTACAGGGCCCTAAGAAATACTGCTGAACAATTCTAAAGTTGAGTGAATATAATATGATTTTAGATGATACAAATCTTTGTAAATTAGGGCTTTAAAAATATGAAGCATATAGTTAAATTAATGAACACAAATATATCTACTCCTATACAACTTGTGGCCAAATCTGTGATTAAAAATTAAATTGTGGGGACAGGAAAATTGACTCAGCAGTTAAAAGTGTTTGATGTACTTGCAGAGGAGCAGTGCTCATTCCCAAGGCTCAAATCAAGAGCTTCACAACTCCCTTCTCCACAGGATTTGAACCGTCTCCCAACCATCACTGTTTCCTACACACATGTGTACATATATACATGCACACACACATATAAAACAAAGAAATAGAAAAGAATATGTGGCTGGCTACTTTTCTCTTTAAAACATGTCTTCAGTTACTAAATGTTAAGCTAAGCTCTTAGAAATGTTATAGAAAGAATTGTTATTGCTATAGATTTATGTTTTCTTCCAATGTACTTTGTGAATATTTTGCAGTAATATATTGCAGTAAATATAATGCAGTAAAATACAATGCATCTAGATTTTCAACTTGTAAGGCAGAGTCAGAGTGAACTATTCAGAGTTCAGTCAGTAACACTTTACGTATGTGTCTGATATTAAGAGTGACTGAAAGTTTCTAGCAAGAATCCATGCCTTGAAACTTAACCTGCATTATGGTAGATTACAGTCATAGAAATGCAATCACTGTGGAGAGTTCAGGAATATTACAGGTCCATAGCCTAATAAAAATTTATCTGCAGGTCTTTTAATTGCAGTTTCATGCCTGCATCTTTGTAGAACCTACCATTCTTTAACTAAGATAAATATCTTTTGGAATGTATTAACAGAACCAAAGGTTTACCAAAGTGCTAAATGTGCCATCAGAAAGCATCTGAGACCTACAGCTGAGATTTTTCCACTGTAACCTGCCCCTGATGTTCTAATCAATGTATTTGAAAAGTATATTGTTTTATACCTTCCTTTGTTTTGTTACTACAAAGATGTCATAAATCTTTTTCTATGTTGGAAGATGGAACTGGCAGTGACCTTATCCTATATTCTGAGGCCTTGGTAATCCATATTTGACTCCAGATTAAACTACTCTCATTATCTTTTGTAAAGTTGCAAAATTATAGCATTTTAAAATTAATGATACATAAATGAATGATGGGAGGGATTTTGTTTTGTCTTTTTGCATCTTGTTTTGTCCTCTTTAAATGTTGTTTTCTGGAGACTTGCTCTTCACTGAAGAGAAAATGAAGAAGAGGATCTGGGAGAAAAGGTAGGTGAGCAAAATCTGGGGGAGCAGATGAAGGGGAGACTATGGTTGGAATGTATTGTGTGAGAGAATAATCTATTTTGAATTAAAAATAAAGAAATAGTTCAACATTGATAATTTATCAGATAAATGTTATTGTGCTAACTTATGTGATTTGTCATTCTATGGTTACATTGCCTGCTAATATAAATACAATCATCAGTATTAACCATATCTTAAAGAAGACTTTATTGATACAGTTCCTACAAAATTAATCCACTTTTTCCAGGCAGGAAGCTGTGTGCCTTACTTTGGATTCATGCTGCCTGAATAGCATCAGAGCCCAGAAACTTGCCTCGCTAAATGCTAAATGCTAGACACTTTTTTTTTTTTTTTTTTTTTTTTTTTTTTTAGAAATCAACTTTTGTAGGACCTTCACCAAAATTTAGCTGAGTTCTACCAAGGCAACATAAATCTATCTTGTGGTTGATCTGGTACTGCTATGTATTCAAATGTTAAATTCTGTACCCCAAGATCTGGTTGCTCAAAGATGAGAAAATTCCCCCATACACCAACCTTTGTTATATAAACCTTTTTCCCCAACTTAAAGGTGATTGGATAACAAAAGGCTAGAGCCTTTGATTGGGCAGTAGGAAGAGAAAGATGGGACTTGAGGATCAAGTGAGGGGTCTCGGGAGATGTCAGAGGTGGTGGAGAATGAGATGGAGAGAGGAGAAAGTCTCTATTAGGCCAGGTGGATCATGAGCATGTGGCCAGGAGAAATGAACCCTGGGTATAACCTGGGTGAGAAAGTTATGGCAAGTAACAAGGGATATATGGAGGACATTATGTTATAATAGGTCCAGCCTCATCTAGTTTTATAGCTTTTAAATAAGATACCAAGTCTGTGTGTCTTAAATATATAATTTATTGTACATTTCTTAGTCTGTGGTATGTCTATTTCTCTGATTCTATTTCTGGTGGCTAAGCATCTATTTTTCCTTGCCTAGACATGCTGTATTTTTGGAGAGGTTTCCCTGTCATCAGTATGAATATACTACCTAAAAGTAACATTTTGCTTAATACAATGCACAAAATCTTTTGCATGCTGTAGTCATGAAATGTTTTATGTAGAAATAATTTAAATAATACTTGTGATTTAAAAGTTTTCATCTTATTCTCTATTTTATTATAAGCATGAAGAACAAGAAGTACATAAACTTGGGTTTATTTTTATGCTTCTCTTTAGAATTCTTATTTTCAGATCTTTAAATATTATGTTTTAATTTTCATTAATGGTCTGAAATTATAGGATTTCTGTTTTGTTCATTAAATTAAAAAAACTCTTGTTCAAATTCTTCATGACAAATATTCTTAAGAGCTTAGAATTCTCCCAGTGAATTTACAGTTTAATGGAATATATATATATATATATATATATATATATATATATATATATGCACACACACATATACATACATCCATCTACATCTATGTCTACACCCATATCATCTACATCTACATGTACATGTATATATACATATATACACACACACTCATATATATAATTTGTGCTCTTGTTTTGTTTTGTTTTGTTTTTTGATACTCTGTATTTATATTTGAGATGCTATCCCTTTACCCCACCCTGCTTCCATATCCCCTTACCCTCCAGTTGCCTTCACAAAAGTGCACTCCCTTCTGATCCCCCTCTCCACCCAATGCCTTGTCATTTCCCTGCATTGGGAAAATGTGCCCTCTCTGGAACAAAAGCTTCTTCTCACATCGATGCCAGACACTACTATCTTCAGCTACATATGCAACTGGATCAGTGGGTCTCTCAAAGTGCTGAAAAAGGTTAATGTTTTACCACATGGGAGTTTTGGAGAACTTGGTTGGTTGCAACCAGTTGCAACCCCCTTCAGATCCTTAGGTCCTTTCTTTAGCTACCTTATTAGGATCCATGACTTCAGACTTATGGTTAGCTGCAAAGATGGTCAGCTGTATCTATATGACTCTAGCATAGTCCCTGAGGAGATTCTTTGTCTGGTTCCTGGCAGTAAGTGCTTATTTAGGACCAGCTATAGTGCTTAAATTTGGTGACTTTATATGTGGCAGATCCCCAGGTAAGGCAGCTTCTGAGTGATCATTTTTTCAATCCCTGTTCCTCTATTTGACCTTGCATTTCCTCCCATGAGAATTTTGTTCTCTTTTCTAAGAAGGACTAAGGCACCCCCATTTTGTCCTTCCTTCTTTTTGAGCTTCATAATGTATGATTTCTTTCTTGGATACTAGGTATTCAGAGCTTTCTGTGGCTAGTATCAGATTATCAGTGAGTGCATACCATGCGCGTTCTTTTGTGACTGGGTTACCTCACTCAGGATGACAGACTCTAGTTCCATCCATTTTGCCTACGAATTTCATGAAGTCATTTCTAATAGCTGAGTAGTATTCCATTGTGTAAATGTACCACACTTTCTGTATCCATTACTCTGTTGATGGACATCTGGGTTTATTACAGCTTCTGGCTATTATAAATAAGGCTTCTATGAACATGGTGGGGCATGTGTCATTGTTATATGTTTGAGCATCTTTGGGGTATATGCCTAGGAGTGATATAGCTGGGTCCTCAGGAAATACTATGACTAGTTTTCTGAGGAACCACCAGACTGATTTCCAGAGTGGTTGTACCAGCTAACAACCCCACCAACCAAGGAGGAGTGTTTCTCTTTCTTCACATCCTTGGTCACCTGTGTTTTTTATCTTAGTCATTCTGACTGGTATGAGGTGGAATCTCAAGTTTGTTTTGATTTGTATTTCCCTGATGAAGTTGAGCATTTCTTTAGGTGTTTCTTAGCCATGTTCCTCAGTTGAGAATTCTTTGTTTAGATCTGTACTCCATTTTTAAATAGGATTATTTAATTCTCTATAGTCTAGCTTTCTGAGTCCTTTGTATATATTTGATACTAGCCCTCTATCTGATGTAGAATTGTTAACGATCCTTTCCCAATCTGTAGGCTGCTGGTTTGTCTTCATAACAGTGTCCTTAGCCTTACACAAACATTGCAATCTCATTAGTTCCCATTTATCAATTCTTGATCTTAGAGTACAAGCCATTGGTGGTTTGTTCAGGAAAATTTCCATTGTGCCTATGTGTTCTAAGGTTTTCCCCACTTTCTCTTCTAACAGTTTCAGTTTACCTGGTTTTGTGTAGAGATCTTTGATTCATTTGCACTTGAGCTTTAAACAAGGAGATAGGAAAGGATCAATTTGCCTTCCACTAAATGCTGACTGCCAGTTGAACCAACACCATTCGTTGAAGAGGCTGTCCTTTTTCCATTGAATGTTTTTAACCCCTGTATCAAAGATCAAATGACCATAGTTGTGTGGGTTCATTTCTGGGTCCTCAGTTCTGTTCCATTGATCTACCTGCCTATCTCTGTACCAATATCATGCAGTTTTTATCACAACTGCTTTGTAATATACCTTGAGATAATAAATTGTGATTCCCCCACAAGTGTTTTTATTCTTGAGAATAGATTTCGCTATTCTAGGTTTTTTGTTATTCCAGAAAAATTTACAAAATGCTTTTTCCAAATCTAGATGAATGGATACAAAAATTGTGGTACATATACACAATGGAATACTACTCTGCCACCAGAAACAATGACTTAACCAAATTCTTAAGAAAATGGCTGCATCTAGAGAATATCATCCTGAGTGAGATAACCCAGTCACAAAAGAACAGACATAATATTCAGTCACTGATAGTGGGATGCTAACCCCAGAGGCTTGCACTCCCCCAGAAACAACTCACAGACTGTATGAAGTCCAAGAAATAAAGAAAACAAAACAAAACAAAAAAATATTTACAAAACAAGAAAACTTCAACTATTTCCATGTTACATTTTGTTTTACATGTACTTTAGCTCATTGTAACTATTAAGTTTTCAAGGCATACAATCAAACCTTGAAAAAAATCAAGTACTGACTAAAAAATATATCCATATAGTTTTATGTAAAAATTATGTTAAAATCTGAAAAAAGGTACTGACAAAAATGTATAATTTTAAGCAAAAAATGTTTAAAATCTGTACATTTATCTTTGTTTTGTAAAATAAAGTTGTTTTATAAAAAATGAGTTGGAATTTTGATGGGGATTGCATTGAATATGTAGATTGCTTTTTGGTAAGATGGCCATTTTTACAATGTTGATCCTGCCAATCCATGAGCATGGCAGATCTTTTCATCTTCTGATATCTTCTTCAATTTTCTTCATAAGAGTCTTGAAGTTCTTGTTATACAGTTCCTTTACTTGATTGGTTAGGGTCACCCAAAGGTATTTTATAGTCTCTGTGACTATTGTGAAGGGTGTTGATTCCCTAACTTCTTTCTCAGCCTGTTATCCATTGCATATAGGAAAGCGGTTAATTTTTTGAGTTAATTTTATATCCAGCCACTTTGCTGAAGTTGTTTATTAGTTGTAAAAGTTCTCTGGTGGGATTTTTCAGATCACTTAATATATTATCATATCATCTGCAAATAGTGATATTTTGGCTTATTCCTTTCTAATGTGAATCCTTTTGATTTTTTTTTAAATTTTCTAATTGCTCTGGCCAGGACTTCCAGTATTATATTGAATAGTTAGGGGGGCAGTGGGAAGCCTTGTCTAGTCCCTGATTTTAATGGGATTACTTCAAGTTTCTCTCCATTTAGTTTGGTGTTGGCTACTGATATGCTGTATATCAGTTTTACTGTGTTCAGGTATTGGCCTTGGATTTCTGATCTTTCCAAGACTTTTATCATGAAGGGGTGTTAAATTTTGTCAAATGCTTTCTCAGCATCTAGTGAGTGGATCATGTATTTGTTTTTATTTTTCCTTTGAGTTTGTTTATATGGTAGATTATGTTGATAGATTTCTGAATGTTGAACCACCCCTGCATCCCTTGGATAAAGCCTACTTGTTCATGCTGGATGATTGTTTTGATGTGTTCTTGGATTTGGTTTGCAAGAATTGTATTGAGTATTTATGCATGGACGTTCATGAGAGAAATTAGTCTGAAGTTTTCTTTCTTTATAGTGTTTATGTGTGGTAGAGTTATGAGAGTAATTGTGGCTTTGGAGATAAAGTTGTATAGTGTTCCTTCTGTTTCTATTTTGTGAAAAAGTTTGTAGACTATAGTTATTTGGTCTTCTATAGAAGTCTTATATAATTCCTCACTAAACTCATCTGGTCCTGGGCATTTTTTTTTCTTATTTGATTGAGAATTTCTTGATGACTGCTTCTATTTCTTTAGGTGTTATGGGACCATTGTTTATGTGATCCTCATTTAACTTTGATATCTGGTTATCTGTCTAGAAATTTTTCCATTTCTTCTAGATTTTCCCGTTTTGTTGAGTATAGAATTTTGTAATAAACCCTGACGATTTTTTAAATATCCGCAGTTTTGTAGTTATGTCTCCCCTTTCATATCTGATTTTATTAATTTTGCCCACTAGTTAGTCTGGCTAAAGACTTATCGATCCTGTGGATTTTTTTCAAAAAAAAAAAAAAATACAGCTCTTGGTTCTGTTGAGTCTTTGTATGGTTCTTTTGGTCTCTATTTGGTTGATTTCTGCTCTGAGTTATATTATTTTCTGCTGTCTACTCCTCTTGGGCATATCTGCTTCTTTTTGTTCTAGAGCTTTCAGCTGTGCTGTCAAGTTGCTAGTGTATGCTCTCTCCAGTTTCTTTTTGGATGCACTCAAAGCTATGAGTTTTGCTCTCAGTACTGCATCCCATAAGTTTGGGTGTGTAGTGGTGTCATTTAAAATAAATTCTAAAAAGTCATTGATTTTTTTCATTATTTCCTCCTTGAACAATCTATCATTGAGCAGAGCGTTGTTCACCTTCCATTTGTATATGGGCTTTTTGTTGTTATTAAAGATCGGTCTTTGTCCATGGTGATCTGATAGGATGCATGGGAGTATTTTGATCTTCCTGTATCTGTTGAAGCCTGTTTTGTGACTGACTATATGGACATTTTTGAGGAGGTACGATGAGGTGCTGAGAAGAAAGTATATTCTTTTGTTTTTGGATGAAATGTCCTGTAGATGTCTGTTAATTCCAATTGGTTCATAACCTCTGCTAGTTTTGATATGTCTCTGTTCAGTTTCTGTCTCAATGATCTGTCCATTCATCAATGAGTGGGGTGTTGAATCTCTGACTATTATTGTGTGTGCTGTAATATATGCCTTAAACTTTAGTAGGATTTCTTTTATAAATATGGATTCCCTTGTATTTGGAGCATAGATGTACAAGATTGAGAATTCATTTTGATAGATTTTAACTGTAATGTATAAAAAGTATTCTTTCTTATCTTTTTAATAAATTCTGTTTGAAAATCCATTTTGTTTGATATTAGAATAGCTACTGCAGCTTGTTTTCTGGGGTCATCTGCATGGAAGTTTTTTTCCCAGCCTTTTACTGTGAGGTAATATCTGTCACTGTCTTTGAGATGAGTTTCTATAGGCAGCAAAATCTGGATCCTGTTTCCGTATACAGTCTGATAGTCTGTGTGTTTTTTGTGAGGAATTGAGTCCATTCATGTTATGAGAAATCATAGAATAGTGATTCTTGTTTTCTGTTCTTTTTGTTGTTAGAGGTAGATTTATGTTTGTGTGCTTTTCTTCATTTGCTTTCCTTGCATAATAATAATAATAATAATAATAATAATAATTATTATTATTATTATTATTATTTTCCTTTTCCCTGGGTGTAGTTTCTTTCCTTCTGCTGGATATTTCCATTTATTATCCTCAATAGGGCTGGGTTTGTGGTCAGATATTGTGTAAATTTAATTTTGTCCTGGAATATCTTGGTCTCTCCATCTATGGTGATTGAGAGTTTTGCTGAATATAGTAACCTAGGCTGGCATTTGTATTCTCTTAGGGTCTGTATGACATCTGTCCAGGATCTTCTAGCTTTCATAGTCTCTGTTGAGTAGTTATTTGTAATTCTGATTGGGCTGCCTTTATATGTTACTTGTCCTTTTTCCCTTACAGCTTTTAGGATATTTTCTGTTTCAAATATTCTGTGTTTTGACCATTTCTTTTCTGATTCAATTTATTTGGAATTTTGTAGGCTTCCTTTATGTTCATTGTTATCTTGTTGCTAAGGGCATGGGAATTTTCTTCTATGATTTTGTTGAAGATATTTACTGTGTCTTTTAGTTGATATTCTTTGCCCTCTTCTACACCTATTATCCTTAGGTTTGGTCTTTTCATTGTGTCCTGAATCTCCCAGATATTTTGGGTTAGGAGATTTTTGATTTTTGCATCTTCTCTGATTGTTTTGTCTCTCTTTTTTAAAATGTTATCTTAGGCCCCTGACATTCTCTCTTCCATCCCTTGTAGTCTGTTGGTGATGCTTACATCTGTGACTCTGATTTCTTTCCTTTTGGTTTTCCATCTCCAGGGTTTTTCTCTTTTTGTGTTTTCTTTATTGTTTCTATTTCTGTTTTCAATTCCTTTATCTGTTTGGTTGTGCTTTCCTGTAATTCTTTGAGTGATTTTTCCTGGTTCTCTTATAATTTTTTTAAGGGAATTATTTATGTGCTTCTCCAAGATGTCCATCATCATCATGAAGTATAATTTCAAGTCTGAGTCTTGTTTTTCTGGTGTGTTTGGCAATCCACTCCTTGTTGTGGTGGGAGAGCTTGGTTCTGATGTTGTCAGGTTGTCTTAGTTTCTATTTCCTAGGTTCTTTCACTTTCCTCTTGCAATCTTGTTATCTGTGATTATAGGTGATATTGTCTCTGACTGGAGTCTGTCTCTACTGTGATCTGAGGGCCTGTGGCCTAGGAAGAAAATTGCATCTGGGTGTTTGGCTCTTTGTAGGTAGACAGTGAGTTCTGACTGCAGTGGCTCTGTTCTGTTTCTGTGGACTCAGGTGGAAGAGCTCTTGGGAGGCTCTTCTGGGAGCTCAGCAGTGTGCAGGTGGGTCCTGAGTCTTGATGGTGTTCACTATACCCTCTTGTTGAGCCAGAAAGGACATGATCCCAGAGTATACCACTCTAGCTGTCCTCCAGAGGCTCCAGGCTATTTCTTCTGGGACAGCCTGAAAGGTGTATGGCAAGCTCTCTGTGGGCTCAGTCAGATGAACAATTGCAAGGCTGTTCAGGGGTCTCAGTCGTCTGTGGGAGGGCCCAATTCTTGATGGCAGCCGCCCGGCTCTATCACTGGACCAGGGAGAACTTGATCCCACAGTTCACCTTCCTGTCTTCTCAAGAGATCACCAGGTGTTCCCTTCCTGGACAACCTGTGAGGTTATGTGGCAGACTTAGGTCTAATTGTAGGCTCAGGTGGGAGAGCACTTGCAAGGCTTCTCTGCATGGGCAATGAGTCTTCTGTATCATGTTTTAAAGTATACAAACTCCTTCTGCTTAAGATTAAAAGCATTCCTGCTGCTCTTCTGAGCTCCAAAAGACCTGTGCATGGGCGGGGCCTTCAGCTTAGGATGGAAAGTGTGCCTGCTGCTCTTCCTGAGCTCCCAGGGACACTTGCATGGGCGGTCCACCCATCCCAATGTAACTGGGCTAGGTCTGGTCTTTGGCTGGAAGTGTGCACCCCCATTCAGTTCTGCTGCTTGAACTGAGAGAGTTCTGTATAGCTTTTCCCGAGACATGGGCAGAAGAAGTTGACTCACTCTTCTACTTAGGATAAGAAGCATTCCTGCCACTCGTCAGAGCTCCCAGGGACCTATGTGGGGGTGGGCCACCTGTCCAAATGCAGCTGGGCAGGGTCTGGCCATGGTCTGGAAGTCTTGTGCTGTCTTTTAACCTCAGTTGCTAAGAATATAGTGGAAATTGCTAATTCTGTTTTTTTTCCCTTGTCATGAAGTTGTATAATTTTTCTTATTAACATTCTTAGTATAGTTTTAAAAAATTGATCACAATTTAAGTTGTTTTGTGTTTATTTATATACTTCATTTCAAAATTATCCAACTACTTTCTGGATATAAAATTCTTACAAAAAAGGCCAGCAAGCAATGCAAGTATAAAGATATATTGCGACCAAGAACAGCGGAGATCCAGGGATGTAGGCCTGGTGAGACTGCGCATCAAGTATCCAGGACTCAGAGAGGTCTGGGCTGAACACAAGGACACTGTGACACCCTGATTGGTTCAGGTAAGCAGGAACTCTGCCATAGGGACTCGGTTTCCAACTGGAGGGCCTGTGGGAATGGACCAAATGCTCAGGCAATTTGCCACCAGGAACAGCAGAGATCCAGGGACACAGGCCAGGAACATGGGAAAGATGGGAACCAATCACTGACAACAAGACCACATATAATCACAGACAACCCGATGGCAAGAGGAAAGCGAAAGTACTTACAAAATGGAAACCAACACAACCTGGCAACATCAGAACTCAGCTCTCCCATCACAGAAAACAGTGGAATGCCAAACACTCCACAAAAAGAAGACTCAGGCCTGAAATCACAGCTCAAGATGATGATGGAGATTCTTAAACAAGAACAGGAAAAAAAGCATAAAGAAATAAAGGCTTTTAAAGAGGAAACACAAAAAACACTCAAAGAAATCAAAGAACTAGAGGAAAACAGAAGCAGAGACGAAGGAATTTAAGAAGGAAATGAAAATGGAAATGGAAACAATAAAGAAAATACTAAAAGAGACAACCCTGAATGTGGAAAATCAAAAAAAAAAAAAAAAAAAAAAAAAAAAAAGGCCAGGCGATCCAGGACACAGTGAGAAGACCAAACCTAAGGATAATAGGAATAGAAGAGGGTGAAAATATCAACTACGAGGCACAGTAAATATCGTCAACAAAATTGTAGAAGAAAACTTCCCTACTCTTAAGAATGAGATGACCATGAACATAAAAGAAGCCTACAGAACTCCAAATAGAGTGGACCAGAAAATAAATTTCTCCCAATGCATAATAGTCAAAACGCCAAGTACCCAAAGCCAAGAGAGAATACTCAAAGCAGTAAGGGAAAAATGTCATGTAACATATAAAGGCAGACTAATCAGAATAACACCTGACTTCTCAACAGAGACTATGAAAGCTAAAAGATTCTGGACAAACATAATGCAGACCCTTAAAGGACACAAGTGTCAGCCCAAGCTGCTACCCAGCAAAACTCTCAATCTGATAGATGGAGAGACCATGATATTCAAGGACAAAATTAAATTTACACAATATCTGACTACAAACCCAGCACTACAATGAATTATAGGTGGAAAACCCAATACAAGGAGGGAAACTACATCTTAGTAAAACAAAAAATACCTATGCAAGAAAACCAGAAGAAGAAAGACACAGAGGCACAATTCGACCTCTAAAAGCAAAAATATCAGGAAATAGCAACCACTATTCCTTAATATCTGTTAACATAAATTGACTCAATTCTCCAATAAAAAGACATAGGCATTCAGACTGGATACATAAACAGAATCCAGCATTTTGCTGCATACAAAAAACTCATCTCAGAGACAAAGACAGATACTATCTCAGAGTAAAAGGTTGGGAAAAACCCTTTGAAGCAAACAGCCCCAAGAAGCAAGCTGGAGTAGCCATTCTAATATTGAATGAAGTAGATTTTCAACCAAAAGTTGTTTAAAAAGATAAGGAAGGACACTGTTAACTCATTACAGGGAAAATTTATCATGAGGAACTTTCAATTCTTAACATATATGCTCCAAATACAAGAGAAACCATATTCACAAAAGAAATCCTACTAAAGCTCTAAAAATACATTGCACCCTACCCAATAATAGTGGGAGACCTCAACACCCCACTCTCATCAATGGACAGACCATAGAAACAGAAACTGAACAAGGACACATTGAAACTAGCAGAGATTATAAACCAATTGGTATTGATAGACATCTACAGAACATTTCAGCCTAAAACAAAAGAATACACCTTTTTCTCAGCACCTCACAACACCTTCTCCAAATACTGACCATATAATCGGCCACAAAACAAGCCTTAATAGATATAAGAAAATTAAAATACCGTCATGTGTTCTATCAGATCACCATGGACTAAGGCTGGTCTTTAATAATATCAAAGACAACAAAAAGCCTATATACACAAACTAAACAATGCTCTAATAAATGATAGCATGGACAAAGAAGAAATAAAGAAAGAAATTAAGGATTTTATAGCATTCAATGAAAACGAAAACAGAGTGGGCCTGAGAAGAGTGGGGGGAAGTGGCGGCCTTGGGAAGATGCTGGAGACCTAGGATTGCCTCGCTGGGCAGGACCTGAGTAGTGAGTGGAGAAAGCGGGTGGGAGGCGAGGTCGATGTATGTGGCCGGAGCGGACGGTGCAGATTATGAGTTGGCCTAAAAGGCTGCTCTTTGGCGTAAATTGCAGTCGATTAGGGATCGTTGCTCAGACTCAAGTTAGACGTGAGTTCAGATAAGTGAGGCTGACATTGCTGCCTTGAAGAAGGGGAGAATGGATTTATCAGGAGTGAAAAAGAAGAGCTTGCTAGGAGTCAAAGAGAATAATAAAAAGTCCAGCACTAGGGCTCCTTCTCCTACCAAGCACAAGGACCGCTCTGATGAGAAGTCCAAGGATCGATCTAAAGATAAAGGGGCCACTAAAGAGTCAAGTGAGAAGGATCGTGGCAGAGATAAGACCAGGAAGAGAGGAAGTGCTTCAAGCGGAAGCAGCAGCACCAGATCTAGGCCCAGCTCAACCTCCAGCTCGGGCTCCAGCAGGAGCACAGGCTCAAGCAGTGGCTCTAGCTCTTCCTCTGCATCCAGCCGCTCAGGAAGCTCCAGCACATCCCGAAGTTCCAGTTCTAGCAGCTCTTCCGGCTCCAAAGCCCTTCGCAGCGCAGGCATGACAACATGTGGTGTTCCCGCTCCAAATCCAAACCACCTAAAAGAGATGAAAAAGAGAGGAAAAGGCGAAGCCTGTCACCTAAACCCACCAAAGTTCACATTGGGAGGCTCGCTAGGAATGTGACCAAGGATCATATCATGGAAATATTTTGTACTTACGGGAAAATTAAAATGACTGACATGCCTGTAGAAAGGATGCATCCTCATTTCTCCAAAGGCTATGCATATGTGGAATTTGAGAATCCAGATGAAGCAGAGAAGGCACTGAAACACATGGATGGAGGACAAATTGATGGCCAAGAGATCATGGCTACTGCTGTGTTGGCACCCTGGCCTCGGCCACCGCCTCAGCGATTCAGCCCTCCCAGGAGAATGCTTCCACCACCTCCCATGTGGTGTAAGTCACCCCCACGGATGAGGAGAAGGTCTCGATCCTCAAGACGAAGGTCTCCTATACATAGGAGGTCTCGATTTCCCGGCCGCCGCCGCCACAGGAGCCTTTCCAGCTCCAACTTTCCTGATAAACAGGAACATAGATTTGTACCTCTGTAACTTATGTTCCCCAGACTCAGTTTTGTCCTTTTCTCTAGCCAAGTGAGGATCTGTAAGGAAGGATCCCGTACCCTAGGGTAGGCTTTGGAAACAGCAGTTAAGAGATTTCCTCTGCGGGAGGGTTCTGTCTTGTAGAGATACTGTTGATTAAGGATGGTGCCTAGAGAGGTACCCTGTAGTTTTCTGGGTAGAAAGTTCACCCCTTCAGTTTCTTGATGTCTGTTTGGTAGCAGAACCAACTGGAACATGGCAGCACACCGTTTTCCACAGGTGACCTAGGTCCAGTCAGACAACCTGCTCAAGCCCTCTGTCGCTGTGTCACACCTGTGGAAAGGACCAAGCTGCTGTTCTGTTAGGCCTGACCACGCCCCCTGCTGAGTGCCCTTCAACTTCTAGGGTTAAGACTTTTGAAGGATTCCTCCATAAATGGTTGTCTTTTCTGTCCTGTGTCTCAGTTACTTTAAAATTGGTGAGCCAGTTCTACAGAGTCCTCGTGAAACCCCATTGTCGCCTGCCATTCATGGTGATGTTGCAGGTTAACCTTGGCAATGTGTGCACATTGCGTCCTTTTGCTTTTATTGTACAGTCAGTACTTATAAAATTTGTTTTGAGTTTTATAACTTTGTAGCATTTTAGACAAGGTTGTGTTTGTACTTGTGTAGTGTGAGAAAACTGTTGAATAAACGTAGGGTTAGAATGCAAAAAAAAAAAAAAAAAAAAAAAAAGGAAACGAAAACAGCATACCCAAACCTATGGGATGCAATGACACTGATAGTAGTACTGAGAGGAAAACTCATAGCTCTGAGTGCTTCCAAAAAGAAACTGGAGAGAGCATACATCAGCAACTTGACAGCACAGTTGAAAACTCTAGAACACAAGGAAGCAGATACACCAAAGAGGAGTAGATGGCAAAAAATAATCAAACACAGAGCAGAAATTGACCAAATAGAAAGAAAAAGAACCATTCAAATAATCAACAAAACCAAGAGTTGGTTCCTTGAGAAAATTAACAAGATTGATAAACCCTTAGCCAGACTAACTAGAGGGCAAAGAGAGAGTATCCACATTAACAAAATCAGAAAGGAAAGTGGAAACATAACAATTGAAACTGAGGAAATTCAAGAAATCATTAGATCCTACTTCAGAAGCCTATACTCAACAAAGCTGGAAAATCTGCAGGAAATGGATAAATTCCTAGACAGATACCAGATACTAAAGTTAAAACATGACCATGTAAACAATCTAAATAATCCCATAACACCTAAAGAAACAGAAGCAGTCATCAAAAGCCTCCCAACCAAAAAAAGCCCAGGTCCAGATGGGTTCAGTGCAGAATTTTATCAGACATTTATTGACGACCTAATGCCAATAATCTCCAAATTATTCCACAAAATAGAATCAGATGAAACACTACCTAACTCATTTTTGGTGGCCACATAACTCTTGTTCCTAAACCACACAAAGACCCTACAAAAAACTCTTTCTTCAGACCAATATCACTTATGAACATTGATGGAAAATTACTTAAGAAATCCTTGCAAACCGAATCCAAGAACACATCAGAATGATCATTCACCATGATCAAGTAAGCTTCATCCCTGGGATGCAGGGAAGGTTTAATATATGGAAATCCTTCAACATAATCCACCATATAAACAAACTCAAAGAAAAGAAAAACACATGGTCATCTCACTAGATTCTGAGAAAGCATTTGGCAAAATTCAACACAACTTCATGTTAAAAGTCTTGGAAAAAACAGGAATCCAAGGCCCATACCTAAACATAGTAAAAGCAATATACAGCAAACCAATAGCTAACATTAAACTTAACCGTGAGAAACATGAAGCAATCCCACTAAAATCAGGGAATCGAAGAGGCTGCCCACTCTCCCCCTACCTATTCAACATAGTAGTGGAATTCATGGATAGAGCAATTAGACAGCGAAAGGAAATCAAAAATTACAAAATACAAAGGAAGAAGTAAAAACATCACTGTTTACAGATGACATGATAGTGTACATAAGAGACCCCAAAAATTTCACCTTCTACAACCGATAAACAAGTTCCACACAGTGGCTGGATATAAAATTAACTCAAACAAATTAGTAGCCTTCCTATAATCAAAGAAAACATGCGGAGAAAAAAATTAGGGAAAAGATACCCTTCACAATAGTCACAAAAACTATGAAATACCTTGGTGTGACTCTAACTAAGCAAGTGAACGACTGTATAACAAGAACTTCAAATCTCTGATGAAGGAAATAGAGGAAGATATCAGAAAATGGAAAGATCTCCCATGCTCATGGATTAGAAGGATCAACATTATAAAAATGGCCATCTTACCCAAACCAATCTACACATTTAATGCAATCCCCATCAAAATTCCAACTCAATTCTTCATAGAGTTGGAAAGAGAAATTTGGAATTTCATCTAGAACAACAAAAGACCTAGAATAGCAAAATCCTTCCTCAACAACAATAAAACATCTGCGGGAATTCACTATCCCTGACCTCATGCTATATTACAAGCAGTTGTGTTAAAAACTGCATGGTACTGGTACAGAGATAAGGAAGTGGATCAATGGAATAGAATTTAGAATAGATCCAGAAATGAGCCCTCACATATATGGCCACTTGATTTTTGACAAAGGAACTGTAAACATTCAATGGAAAAAGGATAGCCTCTTCAACAAATGGTGTTGGTCCAACTGGCTTTCAGCATGCAGAAGAATGAAAATAGAGCCTTTCTTATCTCCTTGTACAAAGCTCAAGTGCAAGTGGATCAAAGATTTCCACATAAAACCAGGTACACAGAAACTATTAAGAAGAGAAAGTAGGGAAAACCTTAGAACACATAAATACAGGAGAATATTTCCTGCACAGAACACCAAGGGCTTGTGCGCTAAGGTCAAATATTGACAATTGGAACTTAATGAGATTGTGAAGTTTCTGTAAGGGTAAGGACACTGTCAAGAAAACAAAATGGATACAACCACTCTGGAAATCTGTCTGGCGATACCTCAGAAAATTGGATATAGTACTAGCTGAAGACCCAGCTATTCCACTTCTGGGCATATACCCCAGAGACACTTTAATACACAACAAAGATATATGCACCACAATGTTCATAGCGGCTCTATTTATAATAGCCAGAAGCTGGAAAAAACCCAGATGTCCTTCAGAAGACGAATGGATACAAAAATTGTGGTACATATACACAATGGAATACTACTCAGCCACCAGAAACAATGACTTAACCAAATTCTTAAGAAAATGGCTGCATCTAGAGAAGATCATCCTGAGTGAGATAACCCAGTCACAAAAGAACAGACATAATATGCAGTCACTGATAGTGGGATGCTAACCCCAGAGGCTTGCACTCCCCCAGAAACAACTCACAGACTGTATGAAGTCCAAGAAATAAAGAAAACAAAAACTATACATATATTTACAAAACAAGAAGACTTTGACTATTTCCATGTTGCGTTTTGTTTTGCATGTACTTTACGCTTATTGCAACTAGTACGTTTTCAATGCATACTGTCAAGCCCTTGAAAAAAATCAAGTACCGACTAAAAAACATATTCACATGGTTTTATGTAAAATTTATTTTAATGTCTGAAAAAACAGTACTGACAAAAATGTATAATTTTAAGCAAAAAATGTTTAAAATCTTTACATCTATCTTTGTTTTGAAAAATAAAGTCGTTTAAAAAAAAAAAGAAAACAAAATGGCAGCCAACAGATTGGAAAAAGATCTGTATCAACCCGACATTTGATAAAGTCCTTATATCTAAGGTGTACAAAGAACTCAAGAAGTTAGACACTAGAGAATCAAACTACCCTATTAAAAAAAATTGGATATAGTACTACTTGAAGGCACAGTTATTTCACTTCTGGTCATATGCCCCAGAGATGCTCCAACATACAACAAAGACACATGCACCACAATGTTCTTAGCCGCCCTATTTATAATATCCAGAAGCTGGAAAGAACTCAGATGTCCTTCCGTAGATGAATGGATTCAATAATTATGGTATATTTACACAATAGAGTATTACTCAGGTATCAGAAACTATGACTTTATGAAATTCTTAAGATAATGGATGCATCTAGATAATATCATCCTGAGTGACATAACCCAGTCACAAAATTACAGACATAATATGCCATCACTGATATTTGGTCTCTCCCATGTACCTGGCCTGTGTCCCTGGATCTCTGCTGTTCATGGTGGCAGATGGCCTGAGTGTCTGTTCTGCATGCACGCCCCCCCTCTGCCCCCTGGTGGAAACAGATACCCTAAGGCAGAGTTCCTTCTCCCCTAAACCAACGGGGGGGGGGGGGTGGTGGTGGAGGGACTTTCCTGGTGCTCAGCCCAGACCTCTCTTCACCAGGGCTACTCACAGTGCAGTCTCACCAGGCCTGTGTCCCTGTGTCTCAGTTGTTTCTGGTGGCAGATGGCCTGAGAGCCTGTTCTGCAAGCAAGTGCCCGCTGGATGGAAACCGAGACCCTATGGCAGAGTTCTTGCTCCCCTGAACCAATCAGGGAACAGGGGAGTTGCACTTTCCGAGCTCTCGGCCCAGACCTCTCTGTGCCCCAGCTACTCTCTGCGCAGTCTCACCAGGCCTGTGTCCCTGAATCCCAGCTGTTCCTAGTGGCAGATGGCCTGAGTGCCTGTTCTGCAGACACAGGCCCACTGGGTGGAAACTGAGACCCTATGGCAGAGTTCCTGCTCCCCTGAACCAATGGGGGGCACACTTCTCTGTGCCCTGGCTACTCACAGTGCAGTCTTACCAGGCCTGTGTCCCTGGATCTCCCTAAAATAAATATTAATAAACACATATTGGATCAAAAAAAAATGCAATAAGTAAATTTTTCCCCAGTACATGTAGGAATAGTTTCTTCAAAAAAAATTTGAATGTACATTTGGCAGATACTTATTATTTTTTATTTTTTATTCATGAATATTGTGGTTTTATAATGACTTTCTGTAAATCACATTTTGAAATTAAATTAAATATTTTAGGATATATTTCTACTTTGATTGATATTTGTTTGTTTATTGACATGTAGTTGATACTAAACATAGACACAGTAAGCAGTAAGTAGCCAAAGTTGTTTTAGAAAAGTCATCATGGAGAGTAAAAAAATTTATGTTTTATATTGTGTTTTGGTTCTAAAGGCTATGAACTCAATATAGAGAACATATAAAATAGAATTAATTATTAGTGGACTGTATATCCAGAGAGAAATTTATACTCAGAATATAAATAAAACTACAAACTGAATACTAAATATAACCATAGCTACCACATTAAACATTTGATTTTGAAATGAACTTTAAGTCTACATAGACCCTCTTCCAAAGGGTGAATTCAGATGTCCATTAAAGGTAGGGACAGCATCTAACATCAAAATTTGTTAAGACAATACAAATGAAAACCATATTATATAATTTCCGTGAGAATGACAATTATCAAAAGACAAAGGACTGGAACGTAAGTGCAGCCTAGCACTAGTTAACTAGCTTTTAGTTTGCAAAGCCCCAAGGCCATGGTTTCAGTCTCTAGCAGCAGCAGCAGTAGCAACAACAACAATGGCACACACACACACACACACACACACACACACACATACACTTTATTATACATAGAAATATAGACTGTTACAAAAAGGTTTTATAACCTCAGAAGTTAATTTACTTTTTATTTGATTTACTCAATTGAAATTTTATTATACCACTGAAAGTACTGACAATATATTTGTGACATTAAACAAATTCTGTTTTACCTATATTTGCTTAAAATGGCAAATGGTTGATTTCTGAATTTCTCATAGTTCAGTCACATTTATGTATTTGAGTGTATATTTAATTTATAATTAAATATTATTGATTTTGGTCAAACTCCTGATGATGGAGATTTTCTACCTTTGTAAATGAACATCATTGCAGAGGAGCTGTACAACAATTACTAATAGTAAAACTGTCTTAACATTGGTGGGTTTTGAAATGAGCTGGCATTTATCTGGGTCCTCAATGCTTCAAGAAGTGCTGATTAGTTTCATTAGTAGGGATATACTAATAATGAAATAATGCACAGGAGAGCATTTGTAAAATTCCATTGACTTCTGAAATTGCACAAAATTCCATCTCCTTGGGCCAGAATTGTGCCGAGTCCGTGTGTCTTCCAATAAACATCTCCCAACAAGTAATTTCAGTGTCACTAAATAAAACAAAACATGAAAATCCCCTGTGTCTCCTCTTCCCTTCAGAATGACAACTCTGATCCTGTCACATTGATAGGAAGTTAAAACACCTTGAATGATTCAGTGCAGTTCTTTTGCTAGAACTGTTGCTTACCTTTACCTTTTGGAAACTATTGCAAAGGTAATTTGACATCTTTATTTTTGAAAAAAAAGCTACATTGTATTAATAATTGTAGGAACACTTGTGAATAAAGTGATCTTTTTCAATCAAATTCCTATGCTTGTATGGAACACTTATTTTGTTTTTAATGACTTGGAACCATTTTCCTTCTTCCTGGAGAGGACACTGTCTATGCTTTTGGTACATTGTAATTCTCTACCTCAGTTGTCTCTGCGTCTTCTGAGTGCCAGAAACATCCTGAGATAAGCTGAGAGGACAGGAAGCTCATGACACTTTCTCTGGTTACATTGTCTCATGAATCTTTGTCCCAGGTAGGTCTCTTATTGTTTCTACTTAGAACAGCATTCTTTAAACTTCATCACACCCTTTTAAAATCCTTTTTGTACATTTGAAAACTTGGGATTTTACTGTTCAATTGAGAAAGAATGATACAGAAAAGATTTCAGAGTTTTCATAGGTTCCTTCAAGGAGTAGCAGAAGGGCAGATGAGAGCTCAGACAGCTCAGCAGAACCCTGGTTTATTATAAGAAATGACTGTGAATTCAACAATGTTAACAGTTCTAGCCTTTGTGGGAAGGTAGCAAAGGAAATTGAGCACTGAGAGCAATTGCATCAAACACTCTAAACCTGTGTTGGTGATACCTTTTCTATTCAGTCCACAAATCAGCTTAAATGTATCACAATGGGAAGGTTTCTCAGTGTGGCTTCCTTCTCTTATTCAGTAATACCCTTGTATTTTACTGGCTTGTAAGAATACATGTGGCCCTTCAGTTTGTCACTGGTCTTAAATTGCTTGAAAACAGGTCCTACAGTTTGTTTGATTGTGTCCCTGTAACATCCCGCATATTTCTCAGTAATATCAATGTTGAATGAGTGAATGAATGAATAAAAGGGAAATGTTAGATTCTTCCGAGTATATGACTTTGAGAGATAGAATAAAACCTATTTGCAGCTCTTCAGGTTTTGTAGATTTCACTTTTATTTCTCTCACAGACTCAGAAACTATTGTTTGGTGGAATATATATGTAAAGTTTGTGTAAGTGACAAGCTTAGTTTGATAATACATAATAGATTTTGAATGTAGTTTTTAGAATTACTAGAAAGATATTTAGCAAGTCCATTGCTACTGATGAAAAATTGTTGAATGTCAACATTCACCCCTGTTTCATTTCTATAAATACCAGACCCAAATGTTTGTGTGGGGATTATTTTATTTATTACTTTCACTTTTCTGTGGCCTCAAAGATTAGATAAGAGCATAATACTTTTTGAGTTAAAAGGCTAAGGGCAGGAAGTCCCATGATACTGAGTTTGCAGAACACATAAGAATGCTCACATACTGCCACAATAGTGTTCAGTTAGGCATCTAAACACCTGTTTGCATGTGCTTTATGCTGTGCTATCCAGCAATGGCACTAATATATACACAGCTTAAAATGTGAATTCAAATATTCATCAGCAGATGCTCATGTACAAGAAATTGGTGAATGTCCCCAAATGGACATGAACAGACATCCTCAACAGTAGGATGCAGATAGATGTCTGTACTAGAATGAGACAGTGATGAATCTATACAATAATCATGATGGATAAGGCATAGTCACAACACTATGCTGATAAATATAATGTGCACAATAATAATATGGTTAAATGAAATTTTAGACCTGAATGTCTACACATTTTACTTCATAAGTAAAATTACTGGGGTCCTTTTGCTGTGCATGACTGGAAGTCATAAGTAGGTGGGGGAGCTATTTGAAAGTTGGTGGTCCTAGGATCATGAAAATCAAAGGAAAGCAAGTTCAGAAGCTCATAGTAGCATGTCTAGAGAATAGAAACTTGTGTTTCTTGAATTTAAAAGCCAGTAACATCAAGGATACTTCAACAATGGCGCACAATTGGAGGCCTATGGTTTAACTGCCAGTAGCTGCTTTCTGCAGCAGCTACAGGAAGAAGTCAGTGCCATCATATTCTTAAAGTTACCAGGCCTGCTTTGGTCTGCAGCTGCCTTCTTCTTGCTACAGGCCCTGTCAAGGTATCCACTGCTTTTCTTGCTGTTCTATTGTTTTTTTTTTTCCTTCATCTATTTGCCAGCTCAGCAAACCTATCTGTGTAGGACATAAAAAAATGGAAAGTTGGCAAAAAAAACCACAATTTGGGAGAAGACTTTTACTGGGCCTAATGTTGTAATACCTTTGTCTGCTGTCTGTTTATGTAGCCAGGAATAAGCACATGCTTATTTCACCAACCAGTGAGTATTTCTAAAAACTCACTTTCCATCAATCATCAGCTTTTCACTTGAGTTACTGGGAAAGTGAACTGTTTCATCTAGAAACAAAGGCTTCTGGGTTATCTAATGGTCCTGAACTCTTGTGTTGCCTGTGATTGCTGCCATCTAAGGCTGTAACAAGCTGCTTCGAGTAGACATATTGGGGCAAGCCTTCCCGGAATAGACATTGAGACTTTGGAACATAGGTCTTTTCAACTGGTGTGTTCTCAGAGTTAACATAGTGTTCAAAACATCTGTGCTGTTGGGATAGCAGAGGAGTTTGTTTCCAGATAGAGGGGAATTCAGATGATAGTTCTATGCTCTTGGCTGCAATGCTGAAGAGTTTGTATACTATCATTCAAATCCCCAACTAGCCTACTTCTGGTCGGATTCAAAAGGGTGCTTGTGGAAAAAGACTAAAGAACTCACACAAGACTAACATTTCCAACAACATTTTGAAATGCTTAGGCTCTGCTCCAATGTGCTAGGGAGAATAGGATTCCTCTCATGACTCTCTGTATGATTGCACTAATATAAATTTCAATGAAAAAGCTAATCAATGGGTTTGAGAAATAGTTCAGTAAGTAAATTGTTTGCTACAAAAACACAAAGACCCGAGCTGAATTCATAGAACCCACTGTAAAAAGCCAACTAGGGCATACAGTACTGTGAAGGAAGAAACAGAATTTCTGAGTCTCACTGACCAGCCAGCCTTGTATAATTCTCAGATCCAGATCCTATTGAGATATCCTGATCCAAAAGCAAGGTGGATAGTACCAGATGATCAGCACCTTCTTCTCTCTTCTTTCTTCTGCCCTCTACATATGTCAACATACATCAGCAGCCTTCCATATGTGTCAACTGGCATATACATGAACACATGCCAGTTAAATAGGTTTGACCTCCATGGATTCCTATGTTTTAATGCCTTGCCCATAGGAAATGACATTATTGGAAGTTGTGGCCTTGTTAAAGTAGGTGTGGCTTTGTTGGCAGAAATGTGTCACTGTGGGAGTTGGCTTTGAGTTCTATTTTCTTAAACTTTACATAGTGTGGAATTCTAGCCTTCTCCTGGCTCCCTGTAAAAGCTACTCTCCTCCTGGCTACATTCAGATTAAGATGTAGAACTCTTGGCTCCTCTAGCACCAATTCTGCCTGCTTGCTGACATGTTTCCCAACATGATGATAAGCAATCTCATTAAATGCTTTTCTTTATAAGAGCTGCCCTGGTCATGTTGTCCCTTCATAGCAATGAAATACACACACACACACACACACACACACACACACACACACACAGAGAGAGAGAGAGAGAGAGAGAGAGAGAGAGAGAGAGACAGAGAGACAGAGAGACAGAGACAGAGAGAGACAGACAGACAGAAAAAGACAGACAGACAGAAAAAGACAGACAGACACAGATGTAGACACTGACAGACAGATAGACACAGGCAGGCAGACAGACAGACAGAGACAAACCGAAAGACAAAAAAAGACTGAGATGGTGAGGCAGAGACAGGAAGAGAGTGTTAATGGTTTCAGAGCCCTGAAGTGTGGACATCTTTGGAAGTAGGGAATGTGGTGACAGGAACAGAGTAAAACAGGACACTGAGAGTACTGCCAATATCATTGCTCACTCTGACTTTCCAGGTACACTAAGTGTGTTCTAGTACTTGATGCTGTGCCTATGCCCAATCTCTAGGGACTTGACCTAATTAGGGGAAGAGAAGAAATGAATGACATGAAGGCCCACAGACATGTAGAAAGAAAGCGATGTTCGGTGGTCTGGGCTCTTAGATGAAAAATCCACAGCATTATAGAAGTTCAGAATGCTTATGAAATACAGTTAAACATGGAAGCAGAGTTATTGCATACAGATGAACAGAGATGTGGTGTTATTACACATAAAGAAGGAGGCAGGGTGTATGGGTACACATGAACCAAGAAGACAGACTGAGCTAATCTCAGTAGTCACAGTTTCTATAGGTGAGCTGTTTTCATGCTAAACATTTCCAGAAGGAAATAGTCTATGCTTGATATTTTGTATATGAACCACCAATACCCACACATATACCAGACGGAAGGATTTGGCATTTCCTTCTGAGCTTCATTCCAAGAGGAAAAGATTTTTCATTACTTCATAGATCTGAGACTATGGGCTTGTTGATGTGGCCATAACAAGTGTCGGTGATACACATTCAGGAATTATCCAGCACTTTCCCCTGCTTTCTTCATTTTGAATCACATAGCTATGCACTTTCCTATATATTTACTATATGTAAATTAAATATGAAATTAAAATAGTGTCAAAATAATAATGCTACTGATACCTCAAGTTTATATTTTGAGTGCTGATTAAATAATATAATTCTATTATTGTTTTGAGTTTGAGTCCCTACAACCAGAGAAGGTGAATTAAAGGGCCACAGCATCAGGGAGATTGAAAACTGCTGGCCTACATGATAAAGTCCTGCACAGCAGGAGAAGCAAGAGCAATACTGTCCCAGTCTGACGGAAAGAGTTGGCTAGACAGATGACTTGGTACTTGGGAGCACTTGCTGTACTTACCCAGGAACAGCAAGTCTTTGTTCCTAGCACCTGGCAAGACACAATAATTTGTAACTTTAGTTCTAGGGGGTGCCAATGTCCTCATGTTCCCTCTGCTGGTATCAGGCACACACAGTACATATTACATCTGTATATGTGTATACGCAGACAGTCATACACAGATCATAATATGTTTAAAACAATTTATAAAGACCTGAAAAACATGTTCTGTGACTTTCACTTGTATGTTATGGCTTGTGCAAGGAAACATTCACATAACACATATATATGTGCACATAACCAGAGGATGGTGACACTAGTAGTAGTGTTAGTAATGAAAAATTTAAAAAATGCTAAACTCCATAGAGGTTTTTAAAAGGAAAGACAAAAATCTTTACATATTTAAAGTTTTCCACAAAGAGTTACATTAGCTGAAATTATTATGCTTGGATTTCTCATAGGTTATTTTCTCCTTTAAATTTAAGTTAAACTTTTGCACTATTTCATTGCTATTAAAGTATTGTTTCAACAGTATGAACATCTGCTGCAAGGTACATGTTCAGTCTTGCTGTTGGTTAGCAATACAATTATTTATGTTTACATTATTAGTGACAGATTGCCATATGTGCTTCAGAAGTGTATGTGTGAATGGATAAATACTTACAGTGATAACAAGATGAAAATTCCCCAAATTAATACTTAGACAAGGAAATAATAATGTTCATTCGCCATTATCTGTGGTAATGAGACTGTGGTATAATATAGCAATGTAAATCATTGTTTACTCTCCATGGTCTCATCCTCTTTACTAATACATTTAAACTATGGACATTGACAACTGGCTGAGGTGGTTGCTATTCTCCCCTTTCTTGCCACTCTCTAATAAGCAATTAATATCCTGAAGCAGAGAAATCAAAAGATCTTGAAAATCCACATATTGAATAACCAGTTTTAAAAAATAAAGTTTATTGTACTTAGTCATTAGCAAAATATTATCTGAGTATCTTTCTTAGAATGGCTTGAATAAAGGCATTTAAAATGATAGTGTAGTTCTCAGAAATACTATCATTAACCAATTCAGAATTTACACGATTAATATTATTTCCAATAAATTTATAAAGATGGTATCCATAAGGCTGGTGAAGTGGTTATTCCAGAGAACCTAAATTCCATTCCAGAAACTATGTAACAACTAAAAAACATCTAAATTCTAGTTATATGGAATCTGATGCCTTCTTCTGGCTATTGAGGTTACAGATTCTCCTTGGAAACTTCTTGAACTGAGACCCCATAGCCCTATTTAAAGCATTTGGCTGCTATTTTAATCCAAAATTCCAAAGTCTGTATTCCACTAACAAGCAGCCATTACAGACCTGTAACAACAATGCCCTGATCTCTCGTAGAAACATTTGTTTTAGCCAGTGTTCTATTACAATGAAGAGACAGCATAACCATGGGAATTTATACAAAGGAAAGTGTTTAATTGGGAATTGCATACATAGTCAGAGGTTTAATTCATTCTCATCATGAATTAAAGACTGATTTGTGGTAAACTGGCAGACATGTACTGAAGAAGTTACAGAGAGTTCTACATGTAAACCTGCAGACAACAGGAAAATGGAACCAAGGCTTGGTCTCTTGAAACCTGAAAGCTCAACCCCCCCCCCCCAATGGCACACTTCTTAAACCAAAGCCATATTTCCTACTTCTTTCAAATAGTGCCACTCTCTGGTGACCACATGATTAAATCTATAGGGCCCATTCTTATTCAAACCATTATGTAGATTGTATAGGAAGGAGGGAGATATTATCTATTCCCAGTTTGTTTCTAGTGTTTCTTGACCTTGCAATATAGTATTTGTCCTTAATTTTTCAATGTTATTTACTGCTCCAAGTATTCCTTCTGTTCTAATTCAAGGCCATCTTTTGAAATTGTCCTCTGGTTGCTTGCTTTCCTATTACATTTATTAATTTTTAAAAATTTTCTTCTTTGAATTTGGTTTTGAAAGTTTTATTTGTATTCCTATAAGCCCTAACTTTCTTTGGATTGAAATTATCAAGAAGCATATCAAACACATTCTTCATTTTTCTGTCTGTCCTGATTTTTATTAAATATAAGCACATTTGCATCATCTCCTTCTTGCTGAGCTAACTCATCACCATCTCTTAATTTACATTACCCAATATTTTCACCACTTCATTCAAACTATCATTTAAATGTTCATATACCTTTCAGTAATGTGTTCTTGTGCCCTTTACCCCACTGGTCTTGGGACTTCGTGTTTCTCTGGAGTCTCAATTTCTCTTTAAATATCTAAAACACCATAATTTTTTATTGTATATAGTTAAGCCTAGAAATATCCCCAAAAAGAGTTTATCTAAATTATTATAGGAAAGGTAAGATTTCTGCTAGGAATACATGGTTTTAGAATGCAAGAATTCTTTCATGCCTATTTTTCCCAAACTGCACTAAAGTGAAATTTACCACCTCATTCGGTTGTAACCACATGCTCCATTGCTGTTGGCAGTGTCTGCAGTGCTGGCAGTAGAACACACACACACACAATTTTTATTTTTATAAATCACTGTATTATTTATGCCTAGCACTGGAAATATGTGTGTTATTATTGTCTCTCTTAATTCTGTTATTGAAAGTGTGAGTGAAAAAAAAAACACATTCTGGTCAAAAAGTTTTCTTTTCCAAACCATGAGCCCAAAAATGCAGGTGGAATGCCCCTCAACTAAGATGAAAAGAAACTAAGGATCTTTGCTTCTGCAACTTCAAGGGTTTAAAACTCTGCCAACAACTGTGAAACAAGCATCATTTCAGAAGCTGTAATAACAGTCAATGAGAAGAGCCAGTTTCATGATCATAGAACTATAAATATATAGCAGCATTCTTCCACTCTGTAATACTTTGGCTAGACTGTGATAACTACTTTCATATACACTTTGCTTGCGGACTGTGAATATAGTCAGAGTCTCCTTTATCACAGTATCAAAAAAAAATTAATGACCTTGAATCTCCAGATGTGAGCACAATATGCTGAAAATTTGACTTCAGTTTGGAGAGTTCCAAACAATGCCTGTCATCTATAGAACTTCAGTAACAAATATTATTATCAGGAGCTAAATCTGTGGTCATTTTATCAGCAATAGGAAGTGAATGCACGAATAATCCTCATCAAGGTACGAAATATCAGTAAAGCTAAGTATCTTCCTGCCTTTGAAATCAATGCTACTAACCCACCATATTCTGAAAGGAAAAAACAACCATGAAATGAAAAAATGGCTAGTTTATTCATTAAGACATGCTAAATTTTGGCAGGAGAAATGATGATTCTATCTATGCCAACAGAGGCATCAAATGATTGCACTCACATTCTCCTTCACCCTTTTCAACTTGTTTTCTTTATTTTCTAACTTCATGGCTAATTATGATAATTCAGATTTTCCTACATACTTTCCTGCATATATGAACCCTAACTGAAAAATAGCTTTTAAGGAATTGATTGCTCATAGTAATCAGTGAATGTAAGCTTTTATTATTGAGGAGCACATATGGGTGGAACACTGTGCCAGAAAAGTCTAATGAGAAAATTGATGTATTGAGAATATGGAAGAGTAATGGCTTGCTCTGACTATGCTTCTGGGGCTAAAATATGTTATATGCAATTATATTCTTCATATGTCTTGGTAAGAGAAATTCTGAAAATCTGTGTTGGTGCCAGAACATCACTGCATGTTTTTACAAAATGAACTTTTTAAAAACAGTGATCAAATTGCCATGAAGCTCTTCAAATTCCCATTAAAACTGGTGATGGCAGAACTCTTGAGTGACAACACCACAGTATGCTCACTGGATAGTCAAAGTTTCTAGACGGTTTTATGAAGTTAAAATTCTTTAGCAAGTTATTTGTGTTTTTCTTTCTAATTAGTTATACTTTATTTAGTACCTATATTATGTATGGCTTGCCAAATATGTCTTATTCATAGTTTTTTTAGGTCTTTGTATTGTTTGAGCCAGCTGCTAAGAGAAAACAGTAACATATTTGTAAGCACTTGCTTTCAGAATTGACAAATTTATGTGAGAAAGATGGCACTCTTAAAATCACAGCCTATCATGTTCTCATCAGTCATCATTTCGTGTTCTATTTGTGTATTCTACATGGTCATTATAAGAAATACTACTTTAAAGTTGTTTGGTGCCTTATCAAGACAAGGATTCATCAATCTATCCATTCATCCATCCATCCATCCATCCATCCATCCATCCATCCATCCATCCATCCATCCATTCATCCATCTTTGTATAACATTTTTGTATTTATAATGTTAACTGTTCTAATCTCTCCAGTTATAATCATGAAGTGGACTGTGACCAAGGTCTTAGCCAATGAAATAGGATATACATAGTTGTTATTATAATCATTATACTACAACTTAGAAGACTTACCATATCCTGGTAATTCTGTACTTATGGAATTGTCCTTTCTTTGGATGTTATTTAAACTTTTTAAGTGGTTTATGTTTGTGTGTTAGTGTTTCTTTATACATATTCAATCTCTAAAAGTAAGGTTTCTTTATATGTACTTTATTTTAAATAAGGGATTACTGGTTTAAAAAGAAAATTTTTGTACAAATATATATATATATATATATATATATATATATATATATATATATATATATAATATGCATTAAATATATCTTATGGACCTGCCCTACTACTCTTCGTTTTCTCCCTGTCCTCTAGTCCATTGTTTCTTTTGACAGTCAAATGCACACACACACACACACACACACACAAACACACACACACACCTGTATTTGTGTGTTTGTGTGTATATATATATATATATGTGTGTGTGTATGATTTATAAGTGTATAAAGCCTGAACACTTCAAATGAGAGATATCAAATCTGGGAATGAATACTCACTTCATAAAATTAGCTCCACATAAACCCATGATACTGCAAATGAAAACATTTTTCCTTTAGAACTTAAAAAAATCTATACATGTATATATATATATATATATATATATATATATATATATATATATATATATAATTTTTATCTATTCTTCTGTTGGCTGACACCTATGCAAGTTCTATAATTTAGCTATTGTGGACAGTACTTTAATAATCTTTGGTGTACAAGTATCTTTGGGATATGCTGTGGTAGAGTCCTTCTGACTGGCTCATGTTTTAGATTATTCTATTTTACTTTGAGACACCTCCATATGAACTTCAGTAAAAGTTCAACTGTTTTATTTCACCACCTCATTTTAAGTCTTTCCTTTGTCCCTATCTTCAGATTAATTTTTTTTCTTAATGACTGCCATTCTGACAAGGTAAGATGGGATCTCAGTGTACTTTTCACTGACAATTTTCTGATGGATAATGAGATTGAATGTTTTTTCTCCTGCAAGTTTATTGTCCAAGTGTCTTTTAAGACACTTTTAAGAACTATATTCTCACTTCCTGTGCCCACTTATTGACTGGGTTGTTGATTTCTTGTCATTTATTTTTCTACTTCTATACCTATTCTAGGTATTAATCCTTTTTCAGATATGTAGTTAACACAGATTTCTGTGTTTTAACTTGATTAATTGTTCCATTTGCTATGCAGAGCTCTTAGGGTTTATTAGGTCCCACTTGTCAATTGCCAGCATTGTTTCTGAGTTACTGGAGTCTTGTTAGGAAGCCCTTGCCTATGCCTGTGTATTGAGGTATTTACTCTTTTCCTTAAGAGTGTCAGAGAGCCAGATCTTAAGTTTTTTCAGCTATTTGGAATTGACTTTTTTTTCAAAGCAAGAGACAGGGATCTAATTTTCTTTTGCTACATATGGATATACAGTTCTCCTAGCACCGTTTGTTAATGAGACCGTCTTTGCTTCAGTACATAGTTTCCTCATTTTTAGAAATTCTTGTAGCTGAAGATGTCTCGATTTATATCCATGTTTCTATTCTACTCCTAGATTTCTTGACAGAAACTTGTTTCTCTCATTTTTACTTCTCTTGTTTTTCTTTATTCTTCATACTCTTTTTTGCATTCATTGAAAGGATGCTTTTGAGTTATTATGTTCATATGAATTTCAGTTAGTAGGGAGTAATAATTAAAACACAGGCTCAGAATTAAGATTACCCATTAGTAGGGAGCACTGGGGTACCACAAAGGACAGCACAGGTATCCAGACACCCTCTCTTTATTTCCTCATTAACAGATGGAAATAATAATAGTGCCTATGAAATAAGATAATGTGTCACATGCCTGTCTATAATAAGCTTTGTGTGGAAAATTGCATTATTTATCGACAGCACCGGAGAGGTCAGCCATAACAAAGGGTCATATTATACCATATTACTTACACTCATCACTTTTATTTATTTTAATTATGGATTTTCCAGGCAACCCTTTTCTTTTGAAAACCCCTTTCCCAGTTTCTCCTGCATAAATATCCCAACCCCTCCCCCTGTTTCTATGAGGGTAGTCCTCCACCATATCTCATCACCCTAGCATACCCCTATGCTGAGGAATTGATCCTTCACAGGACCATGGGACTCCTCTATACCACTCCTGGGCATATACGCAAAATATGCTCCAACATATAACAAGAACACATGCTCTACTAGATTTACAGCCTTATTTATAATAGCCAGAAGCGAAAATGACCCCTGATGTCCTTTACCAGAGGAATGGATACAGAAAACATTAACATACGTTTACACACATTAAAAACAATAATTTATAAAATTTTCAGGCAAATGGTTGGAACTACAAATTATCCTGAGTGAATTAACTCAGTCAGAAAAGTAAGTTCACATATGGTATGTACTTACTGGTAAGATTAGGCCAACAGCTAGGAAGACCCATGATACAACTCTCAGACCATACAAAGCCCAAGAAGAAGGAAGATCTAAGTATGGACTACATTGGTCCTATTGTGAAGGGCAGAGAAAACAATCACTGAAGGTTGAGGGAGGGAGAAATTTGGGAGAAAGAGAGGAGAGGAAGACAAAAAGGGGTGGGGGGACCAGGTGTGGGAGGAGTTGGGGAGATGTACAGAGGGTCAAAAAATTGAACAGAAATGTATAGCAGTGGTAGATGGGGAATTGGGTGTAGCCACCAGAAAGTCCCAGAGGAGGAGAAACATAATTGGTAGATTCAGTAATAGAAATGAAATTTAAGTTTAGGATTTATGATAATGTTAATTGTTAACTAGACAAAACCAACAAATCACCTGGAATATAGTTTTCTAGTCACAAAAGTGGGTTTTTATTTTGTGTTGTTGTTGTTGATGATGCTAACTGAGATGGGGGAATCTAAGCCACTATGAATAGTGCCATTCTAAAACTCAGTTCCTATAGAGCATAAATGAAGAAGTCCTTCCTGCTTCTTGACTATGGATGTTATGTTTCCAATTGCATTGAGTTCCTGCCAATGTATGATTACAGCTTCCTTGTAATGTGTGATCATAACATGGAATCCTGAGTTGAAATAAACCATTTCCTTAGGAAGTTGCTTTTATTGAGTGTTTTAGAAAAACTGAGATAGGGCTTTTTAAACTTAAAACTTATAATTTTCTTTTTTGTTTTGGCATAAATGAACTGGTTCTGATATGATCAAAATGCAAAGACACTGGAAAAGGACTGAACAGGATTTCTGTACTGCTGTAAATGAAACAAACATGCACAGAGTTTGGGGTATCATTTACTGGCAAGGGAAATAAAAATTTCTCAGCCACACTATCAACATTATTGACATAAAATAACGTACAAATTAACTAAACCTTGCCTTTAAATACTGGACTCATACTTCAGATTGATTCTGCAGCAACACCATCTAAGTTTGCTTTTCCCTTTCTCTGTATTGTGGAAACATAATGTTCTGTCATTTCCTTACAAGATGTTTTGCATTCAAAGCTGTCCCAAACCTTGTTATCTAGGCAAGATGACTTTGAAATTCTCAGCAATCCCAGAAGTGCTAGGATTAATCACCCAGTTAATAAAATGCCCAAGAAAAAGTGAAAGCTTTCTTCATACTAGGCAATCAGTCTACCAACTGAGTTGCACCCACTCCTAGTACGGAGGCTAAATTTAACTATGTTGTGCTAGATATTCTAAAACTCACTATGTAGGCCAGCTTTCCTCTGACTTGTGCAGTTGTTCTTCTTCTGTCTCTGCAATGCTCAGATTACAAGTGTATGTCGTTATGTCTGAGCAAGACTATATTTTCTTAAATTCAAATCTTCTATTAGTGTATAGTATATATATTTTTATTTACTATATATACATGCACACACTTATTTAGCATTTTAATAGTAATGTAGCCTATTATTTAATATTCATACTAATGAACTGTCAGTGTTGATGAGAATAAATTCTAATTGTGTGTTCCCCATCATGGATTCTGTCAGAGCAGGCTCACTTACCCACATCTCAACAGCCTGGCCTCTAAAGACCACAACACAGCTGGGCTTCTGGATGACCTGCAACTAGATAGGAAGCCATATACAGGATGAAGAAAAATGATATGAGGGAGAAAATAAACAGATACACGTTGTTCTGTTGCTTCTTAAATTATGTTTTTATTTCAAAAACTATAATCCTTTGGAAGAATTTAAAGAAGAAATTAAACTCTGGTTTATTTTTTTCAACCCCTGTGTTTCTTCATGTCTTTTTAACAAGGGCTTATTGGTTCTTCCCTTATGCTGTTTGCTGTTTGGGAAACACTGTAAGTCATAGTGGTCCTACGCTGCCCAGTATCCAGTCCTCTTCCACATCCCTTTCTCACTCTAATCTACAAATTCAGAAAAGATTTGTTTTTGTATTTGAAGATTGGTCAAGATTTTTTGGCACTATTCAGTGTCTGCTAATGTTACAGTAGGGGGTGCTGAGTGGTGCAAAAGGGCATTTGTCAATTCAGAAGAAGCTATTCAGCTGAGACTTTCATTTCTAGCTTTCTGCTCTGTTGTTGCCTAGGAATAATTATGGAGAAGCACTGTTTGGATCCTGTATTGACCTGGCTAGAGGAAGAAGATTCTTGGAATAAACAACAGCTAAGCAGCACACAGCCTGCAGTCTGTTTAAATAGCGCTCTGTAAATGTCTACAGGTAGCTTGCCTCAACCCCAGGATCTTTCTTCATGGCTGCTAAACACCTCTCTATACTATCAGACTATGGGGAAGGCAGAAGACTGGGATTTGCTTTTTAAAAATGTTACACTCCTCCCTAAGCACAACTACCTGTACTGATTTTCATGATGATTTATGGCTTTTTGAATATTGCTGGATCTTTAGTCATCTTTTATCAGCATGTAAGATGCAAAATGAGTCTCTTGTTTGTTTATATAAATTACATAAGAGTACAATGCTATCATATAAAAATATCATTTTTCACATCAATCACTATGACTCTGTAGTCCACACTATACTCCAAATTTAAATCCAAGTTTTTTATATTCTAGTAGAAATCATATATAGTATATGTGTGTCCATAAAAGACAAATATTTTCAGGCATTTCTAATTGCATTTGTTTTTTTAGGAAGGTATAGGTATGAACATATTATTACCTGTCTGAGAAAATGTACTATAAATTTAAATTACAACATTGTTTGTATGATTTCTCTTATATGTGGATTTATACTCTTAAGCCATCGAGAAGCATGGTTCAATCCATAAAACCTTAGAAGTAAGGTACAGAGAAAGGGACCAGTGGGAAGGTGAGGATCTGGAAGAAAGAAAATAGAATACATAGTAATGGGGCAACAGGGAGAAGACTGGCTGGAGTCAGAATACTAAATGTACAGGGAGATGGAAGAGAGGTGTACAAGACAGAATAAGAAGGACAACTATCTATAAGGACCATGTGGGGGACATATAAGAAACTTTTTGTTGTAGAAGCTTATTAAAATATAATCATATATAAAATAAAGTCAATTGGAGTCACCAAATAACTGGCAATTCCCCAACTACGCTCCTTTCTCCATAAAGTATAACTTCTAGTGTGAGGAGAGTGTTGCATTCAGCTTAGTAGTTGACTAATAAAACCTACTAATAGATCCAATAAATCCTACCAACAATACACAGGCTATTGCTAAGTCTATTGAATGCTTTTTATAAATGGATGGCAAGTTCCTTCTGCTGACTACAAAATTTACATATCTTAGTGAACATAGAGAAGTTAAGCTTGTGCCTAACTACAGCCTTCACCAGTACTGGCTATTGTTCATGGTGCTGGAAGGTATTATGTACATTACCACAGGAGACATGCACCTACCAGCCAAAATACAAACACCATGATTTACAACAGTGATGTCCATGGCATGTTGGGGTAATAGTGATCCAACAGTTATGAAATGAACCTACCATTATCTTGAGATTTTTTAGACATTAATTACTAAATGGGGTAACATCTTAGAAATGCTTTCAATCAGGGCTCAGAGAAGTATGTTGAATAGGTTGCAGAGAGAAAAAACTGAAGAAGTTAGACACCAGCATTCCTAATAGACCAATTAAAATGGGGTCCAGAGTTAAACAGAGAATTCTAAACAGAGAAATCTCAAATAGCCAAGAAGCACTTAGAAAGCAAAAGGAGATCAAGGAAATACAAATCGGGAAAAAAAGAAGTAAAAACATCACTCTTTGCAGATGACATGATAGTGTACTTAAGTGACCCAACAAATTCCACCAGAGAACTCCTACAACTGATAAACTAGTTCAGCAAAGTGGCGGGATACAAAATTAACTCAAACAAATCAGAATCCTTCCTATATTCAAAGGACAAACATGTGGAGAAAGAAATTAGGGAAAAGACATCCTTCACAATACTCACAAAAACTATGAAATACCTTGGTGTGACTCTAACTAAGCAAGTGAAGGACCTGTATGACAAGAACTTCAAACCTCTAAAGAAGGAAATTGAGGAAGATCTCAGAAAATGAAAAGATCTCCCATGCTCATGGATTGGAAGGATCAACATTTTAAAAATGGCCATCCTACCAAAAGCAATCTACAGATTCAATGCAATCCCCATCAAAATTCCAACCCAGTTCTTCATTGAGTTGGAAAGATCAATGCCCAATTTCATCTGGAATAACAAAAGACCTAGAATAGTGAAATCCATTCTCAACAACAAGAAAACATCTGCGGGAATCACTATCCCTGACCTCAAGTTATATTACAAGGCAATTGTGCTGAAAACTGCATGGTACTGGTACCAGAATAGGCACATGGATCAATGAAATAAAATAGAAGATCCAGAAATGAGCCCTCACATATATGGTCACCTGATTTTTGACAAAGAAGCTGTAAACATTCAATAGAAAAAGGACAGCCTATTTAACAAATGGTGCTGGTCCAACTGGAACTCAGCATACAAAAGAATGAAAATAGACCCTTTCTTATCTCCTTGTACAAAGCTCAAGTGTAAGTGGATCAAAGATCTCCACATTAAACCAGATACACAGAAACTATTAAGAAGAGAAAGTATTGAAAACCTTAGAACATATAGGCACAGGAGAAAATTTTCTGAACAAAACACCAATGGCTCAAGCTCTAAGGTCAAAGATTAACAAATGGGACTTAATGAGATTGCAAAGTTTCTGTAAGGCTAAAGACATTGTAAAGAAAACAAAATGGAAGCCAACAGAATGGGAAAAGGTCTTTACCAACTCCACATCAGATAGAGGCCTAATATCCAAGATATACAAAGAACTCAGAAAAGCTAGACACCAGAGAATCAAACAGCCCTATTAAATAATGCGGTACAGAGCTAAACAAAACGTTCTCAATTGAGGAATATTGAATGGCTGAGAAACATCTAAGGAAGTGCTCAACATCCTTAGCCATCAGAGAAATGCAAATCAAAACAACCATGAGATTCCACCTCACACCAGTCAGATTGGCCATTATCCAAATCTCAGATGACTGCAAATGCTGGAGATGTTGCCGAGAAAGAGGAACACTTCTCCACTGTTGGTGGGGTTGTAAACTGATACAACCACTCTGGAAATCAGTCTGGGGATTCCTCAGAAAATTGGACATAGTACTACCTGAAGATCCAGCTATTCCACTTCTGGGCATATACCCCAGAGACACTCCAATATACAACAAAGATACATGCACCACAATGTTCATAGCAGCTCTATTTATAATAGCCAGAAGCTGGAAAGAACCCAGATTTCCTTCTGTAGATGAATGGATTAAAAAATTGTGGTACATTTCCACAATGGAGTACTACTCAGCTATCAGAAACAATGATTTGACCAAATTCTTAAGAAAATGGTTGCATCTAGAGAATATCATCCTGAGTGAGATAACCCAGTGACAAAAGAACAGACAATATGCAGTCACTGATAGTGGGATACGAACCCCAGAGACTCGGACTGCCCCAGAAACAACTCACAGACTGTGTGAAGCTTAAGAAAAAAAGAAAACAAAACAAAGAAAGAACATTATGCTCAATCCTTACACACCAAGAAAACATTGACTAATTCCGGGTTACATCCTGTTTTACATGTACTTTTTGCACATTGTAACTAGTAAGACCTTAATGCAGAGTATCAATCCTTAAAAAAAAAAAAAAAAAAGAAAGCCAAGCTCTGACAAAAA
Source organism: Micromys minutus (assembly GCF_963924665.1). NCBI lineage: Eukaryota > Metazoa > Chordata > Mammalia > Rodentia > Muridae > Micromys > Micromys minutus. The sequence continues at coordinate 23,786,969 of NC_137984.1, forward strand.
TGTATTTGTATACATTTATGCAAAAATGTTTTAAATTTTTTTCTTTTATCTTTGTCTTTTAAAATAAATTTAAAAAAATAAAAAAATAATTAAAAGCAAAAAAAAGAAAGAAATATTCAAAGTCTTTAGTCATGAAGGAAATGCAATTAAAATGACCCCAAGATTCCATCTTATATCCATTATAATGGCAACAAAAACAAAACAAAAATGAGACACCACCAACACCTACCAAAAACCCAAAACATCAGCAGTGATAGAGCATGCTGGGAAGGATGCGAAGCAAAGATAGTACTCCTCCATTGCTGGAGACAGTGCCAACTTGTACAATCACTCTGGAAATTAATTTCATGATTTTTTGGAAAACTGGTAATAGTTAGTTCTACCTCAAGACTCAGCTACGCCACTCCTGGGCATATACTCAAAATATAGTCCACCATCCTACCACAGCACTTATTTCAACTATGTTCATACCAGTTTTATTTCTAATACCCAGATACTAGAATGAATCTAGATATAACTCTGCTTATGAATGGATAAAGAAAATGAGGTACATCTACACAATGTAATACTATTCAGCTATCAAATGCAAAGATGTCATGAAATTTCAGGCAAATAGATATAGCCAGAAAATATTCTTTGTAAGTTAATCCAGACCCAGAAGACATGCATGGTATGTCTTCACTTATAAGTGGATAGTATCTATAAAACACACTGTACTCATGATACACTCCATAGACCCAAAGAAGTTAAAAATAAGAAATGTCTAAGCAAGAATCCTGCAATCTTACTTAGAAGGAGGAATAAAATAGTCATAGCAGGCAGATGGAGGAAAGAAAATGTAAACTTTACATACAAAATATACTCCATCTACAAGAAATGTAGAGATCGGGAATGGGCAAGAGACTGAGGGAGGCTAACCAATAACTGGCCCAACTTGGGGGCCCATCTCATGGATAAGCATCATTTACTGACAGTATTAATGATACTCTATTATGATGCAGACAGGAACCTAGCATAACTGTTCTCTGAGAGGCCTCACCTTGAAGCTGAATGAAACAGATGTAGAGATCCACAGCCTAACATTACACAGAACTCTTTGACTTTTGTGACAGAGTTGGGGATAGGACTAAGGGCCCTGAAGAGCATAGGAACTCCAAAAGAAGGCCAACTGAGTCAACTAACCTGGACCCTTAGGACTACTCAAAGACTGAAAACACCAACCAAAGAGCAAACATAGGCTGAATCCAGGCTCCCAGCACATTTTTAGCAGATGTGAAGCTAGATCTTAATGTGTATCCTCAACAGCTGGATGGGAGCCATCCCTAAAGTTGTTACCTATCCATGGAATATGTTTCCCCAACTGGGCTGCCTTGTTCAGCCATAGAGGGAGAGGATGTGCCTAGCCTTGCAAAGATTTGATGTGCTAGGGCATGGGATCGTTAGAGGGGTCTGCTATGCTTTCAGAGGAGAAGAGGATGTGGGCATTGGGTGAGGGAGTGATTGGGGGAAAGCAGTGATTGGGATTTAAAGCGAGTGAAATAAAAAGAGTCAATGGATATGGATGACAGACAAGAAAATATGTCTTCCAGATTCAACAGGACTTGTGTACACATAACCTCAGAGATGTTAGAAGCATGCATAGGTCCTGCATAGATCCAAATAACATACAATCTCAGCATTGAGAGGGCAAAGAGGACACAGGAGGCTTTCATTACTAACCAAGATGCCATCTCCAATTAAAACGTGCTTAGAAAAGAAAATTTGATTTCTCCAAGAAAGCCTTACTGGGTATCCAATCCACACTTAAGAACAATCCTGAAGAAGTAGCTTGGGTCAAATGAAGGAATAGACTTGCTAGCAAGGCAAAGTAGACAAAATCAAAAGCTTCTTTAATGTTTTTATATAGGCTTTTAGCAGAAGGTATGGTTTAAGTGAAAGATGATGTCTTCCCTCCTCAAAATTAAGAATAAAGGTCTGTTTTTCTGCCTCATGATCTGTATCAAAGGTGTGTGTCTTTCTACTTCAAAGGATGGAACTAGAAGTGGATTCACTCACTTGAAACTAAGCATTAAAATCTCAAAAGTGTGCCCCCGAAACAATTTTGGATTTTAGTTTATTCCCAGTGTAGTAAAGTTGACAGCCAAGTGTATACATCACAATGCCGTACTCTTCGTAGGTAGAGTTGCAGGTGTGTGAGTTGCCTGATATATGAGCTGTGATTCAAGATACTAAGTGATTCAAAGTAGAGTTATGTGTTTCTCACTGCTGAGCTATTTTTTCAACCACTGCAGTGGTGAATGTGTTAAACCAATTTGGCTCCTAGCTTGTTTCATGTGCTGCATGTTCTCGAGCACTCTCTGGATTTTGGAATGAAACATACACACACACACACATACACGCACACACACACACACACACACACACACACACACACACACACAAACACACCACCTAATTTTGATATGATTGACTAGCTCAATAGCCGGGCACTTGTAAACCTCCCTGCTGCTAGGAAATACTCCTCTCTGGTATTCCTAACATAATGCCTTCTAAATATATATTTTTATCTTTGCTGATGTTTTCTTCTGGGCAGTCCCCTCATAGGATTGCATTCCCTGTCTACCTACACTGGTGGATGCTTTCTCTTCAGATCTTAAATTTGATTCTTCTCCCTCCAAGTCATGGTGATTCTCTGTTCCATCTCTCTCTTAGGCCCTTGCCTGTGCACTCCAGCCATTGGCAGCATAGCAATTCCTTATTATCAATCAAAGGCAGCTGGAGGCATGAACCCTATGGTTAGGAACCTTGACTTTTGACAAAATAAGACAAAGCATCAGAACCAATTCCCAGCAAGCCATTTTCTTATATATTTTGACTGTAATACAGATTTTTTTCTTTAACTTTCAGGAAAGGAGGTAGAGTGATTGCTTACCCAGTGTTAAGAATATCTATCATTCCATGACTTTCAGAAAATATCCTTTTTTCAGTTTAGACTGAGAAATTTTCTTCTTTCTTCATACTCCCTGACTGTGTTTTTTGCCTTCATTTTGGAGAATTAAACTTCATGTTTTCTTCTACTTCTCAGGCTTTCTGAGCTTGTTATTGTTTGATGATCTTTTTAGATCTGCTCAGTTTCCTATTTTGTCTTTTTCATTATTGACTTACATACACTGTCCAGTCTCCTTTTCACATTGAATGTAGCATCATTACAGCTTCCAGGCTCAGGTTAATGTGCTAAAATAGATCCACTGAAATTTATGTCTGCAGTTTTCTACATGGAATGAAATTTTTACCTTGGCTCCAACATTTTTCTCAGAGTTCCCCCTGTCTCCTGAATTCCATCTTTAGATATCTTCTTCATAAGTTGTTACTTGATGTGATCAGCTCAGCAGCACGTGGCTTATGATGATGTTCATGACATATGCCTATGAAAATAATGATTGAATCCATCATCTGGGTCTACACATCTACCTGAATCGGTGGCAAATAGGTGTGTACTCCTGTCCCCACAGCCTGCCTGTCTCCCAGGATGTCTGCCTTATGCTGGGGCATAGAGACACAAAAGGCCCCGCTCTAAGAAAAAGTAGACAAGTCCTGCATTAACCAGAGACAAAACTGCCTACATTGTAGAAGGCCTGCTCTAACCTAGGTTACACAGCTTTATCTGACTCCAAGATGGCTGCTCCAGTCCAAGACACCCAGGCCAAATACCATCAGAGATAACCAGATGGTGAAAGTGCAAGAACATGAGCAACAGAAGCCAACATAATTTGGCACCATAAGAACCTAGTTCTCTTCAAATTGGTGGAATTAAAAGATATCATACTGAGTGAGGTAACCCAGCCAGTCACAAAAGAACACACATGGTATACACTCACTAATAAGTGGATATTAACCTCCAAAGCCTGGAATACCCAAGAAACAACTCATGTTACAAAGCTAATAAAAAAAAAAAAAAGGGAAGGACAGTATGTGGATGCCTCAGTCCTTCTTACCTTCTTATAAGGGAGAACAAAACACTCATAGGAGAAAATACAAGACAAATAAAAGAGCAGGGACTGAAGAAAAGATCATTTAGAAACTCCCTCACCTGGGGATCCTCCCCATATGCAGCCACCAAACCTACTAACGACTGCTGATGCCAAGAAGTGTTTTCTGGCAGGAGCCTGATATGGATGTCTCCTCAGATGCTTTGCCAGAGTCATCCTGATACAGTTGAGGATGCTTGCAGCTAACCATCAGACTAAACACTGGGACCCCAATGAGGAAGCTAGAGAAAGGACTGAAGGAGTTGAATGAGTTTCCAACCCTATAAGTAGAACAACATTATCAACCAACCAAACCATTCAGATCTTCCAGGGATTAAAACACCAACCAATGAGTACACAAGGAGAGACCCATGGCTCCAGTTGCATATGTAGCAGAGGATGGCATTGTCTGGCATCAGTGGGAGGAGAGGCCTTTCATCCAGTGAAGGCTCATTTTCCTAGTATAGGGGAACAGCAAGGCACTGAGGTGGGATAGGGTGGAAATAAGGGGAGGGGATTGGTAGTAAAGGGAAAATGGGATAACATTTAAAATGTACATACAGGGACTATCCAATAAAAATGGAAAAAAAAAAAAAAAAAAACTAGTTCTCTTACCATAGCAAGCCCTATATATACTTAGATACCTGAAGCACAAAGTTCTGACCTACAACCTCATCTCAGGAAGATTATAGAGGCAGTTAAGGAGGATAAAAACCACTCCCTTAAATAACAGAGAAACAGGTCAAAGAACTTAAAGAGGAAATGCATCCTTTAATGAAAAACAGGAAAATACAATCAAACATGTAAAAGAATTGAGCAAAGTGTAAAAGGTTCCAAAGCCAAGACATCTAGGAAATTTGGGACACAATAAAAAGACCAAACCTAATATTCATAAGAATAGAAGAGGGTGAAGATTCTTAGTTCAAATGGCCGGACGAACTTCACTAAACTGAAAGAAATACATGGCAATTAATGTGCAAGAAGCCTACAGAATACGTATTAGATTCTATCAGAAAATAAACCTTACCATCCTTAAGAGTCATAAAACTAAATGTACAGAACAAAGAAAGAATATTAAAAGCTGTATGTAGAGAAGACCAAATAACACATAAAGGCAGAATATTAGATTTACACCTGACTTTTCAAGAGAGATGCTAAAAGCCAGAAGAACCATCAGATGATGAAACCAAAATATTCTATGACAAACAATTTTAAACAATTTCTTTTTATTAATCTAGTCCTACAGAGGATACTAAAAGAAAAATTCCAAGACAAAGATGGCGACTACATCCAAGAAAACACGAGAAATTAATCATCCTAAAGAAAATTCAAAATAAGAGAATCATATACACATGATACCTCCTCCAAAAACAAAAATGAAAGGAGCAAACAATCATTAAGTTTTAGTATCTGTCAACATCAAGGGACTCAATTTCACAATTTAAAAAAATAGGATAATAGACTGTATGTATAAACAGCATCTATCACTTTGCTGCATACAAGAAACACACCTCAGTGACAAAGAGAGAAATAACCTCAGAGTAAAGGCCTAGAACAAAAGATGTTCAAGCAAAATGGTTATGAGAAACAAGGTGGAGCTGCCATTCTATTATTCAATAAAATAGACTTTCAACAAAAATTAATTAAACGAGTTGAGGAAGGACACTTCATACTTCCAACAAGAAGTTTCAGTTCTGAACATTTATGCTCCAAGTGCAAGTCCACCCACATTCATAAAAGAAATTTTATTAAAGGTCAAAACACACATTGAAACTTACACATTAATACAGAACTTCAACACTCCATTCTCGCCAATAGACAGGTCTTTAAAACAGGGAAAATAATAGGGAGACATAACAACAGACACTGAGAAAATTAAAAATTCCTTATATATTACTACAAAGCCTATAGTTAACAAAATTGGAAAATCTAAATGAAATGGATAATTTTCTAGACGGATACCAAAGTTAAATAAAGATCTAAACAGTTCCATAAACCCAAGGAAGCAGTAATTACAAACCATCCAACCACATAAGAAAAAGGAGAGAAAGAAAGAAAGAAATCCAGCCAACCAAAACCAACAAGGATCTCAGGACCAGATTGTTTTACTGCAGAATTCTATTAGAACACCAAAGAATAACTAATGTCAATACCACTTAAAGTATTACACAAAAGAGAAACAAAAGAAACTATTTCTAATCCATTCTATGAAGGCACACACTGATATCCATGCCACGTGAAGATCTAACAAAAAAGAGAACTTCTGAGATATTTGCCTTATAAATCTGATACTAAAATTACTATGTAAAATTCTCAAAAACCCAATACAATAGCACATCAAAAATCTCATTCACCACTATCATAAAAAAAAAAAAAAATCATGGGATCGCCTCATTAAATGCTGAGAAAGCAATTGAAAAAAAAAAAAACATAACTTAGTTTTAAAAGCCTCAAAGAGATTAGTAGTTCATGGCACATACCCAAATATTATAAAAGCAATATTCAATACACCAATCATCAACATCAAATTAAATGCAGAGAAAATTAAAGCAACCCCACTAAAATCAGGAAATATAGAAGGCTGACAACTCTCTCCCTATTTATTCAATATGATACTCAATGTTCGAGCTAGAACAATTAGACAACATAAGTAGATCAAAGAGATATGAATTGGAATAGAAGAAGTCCAAGTATCACTATTTATGGGTGAAATGATATTACGCAGATGCAAGTCCATAAATTCTACCAGATAATTCCTGCAGCTGATCAACAACTTCAGGAAAGTGGGTGGATAAAATTAACTCAAACAAATCAGTAGCCTTCCTTTACATAAATGACAAATGTAGTAAGAGGAAATTAGGGAAAAAACACCCTTTACAACAGCCACAAATAATATAAAATTTTTTAGTATAACTCTAACCAAGCAAGTGAAAGATCTGAATGACAAGAACTTCAAGTCCCAGAAGTAAGAAATCAAAGAAGACATCAAGAAATAGAAAGATCTCCCATGCTTATGGGTTGGTTGGATTAACACAATTAAAAAAAACACAAAAAAAAAAAAAAAACCAAAAAAAAAAAAAAAAAAAAACAGGCCACCTTATTAAAAGTATTATACAGATTCCACAAAATCTCTATTAAAATTGCAAAGCATTTTTCTTAGACTTGGAAAGAGAAATTCTTAACATCATATGGAACAACAACAACAAAACCCAGCATAGCTAAAACAATTCTCAAAACTAAAAGAAATTCTGTGGGAATAACCATCTAAGGCCTCAAGCTATATTACAGAACAATAGTCATAAGAACTGAATGGTATTGGTACAGAGAGAGACAGGTAGATCATTGGAATAGAATTGAAGACCCAGAAATAAACTCACATACTTATGTCCACTTGATCTCTGCAAAATAAGACAAACCATCCAATGGAAAAAGAAAGCATTTCAAAAAATTCTGGTGGTTTAACTGGATGTCTGCCTGTAGAAAAATGCAAATTGATCCATATTTATCATCTCACATGAAGCTCAAGACCAAGTAGATCAAGGACCTGCACTAAAACCAGATGCACTAAATCTATTAGAAGAGAAATGAGGAAATAGACTTGAAAACATTGGCACAGGGAATATTTTCATGAACAGAACATCAGTACCTTATTCTCTAAGATGAACAATTGAAAAATGGGACGTCAAAATACTAAATAGCTTCTGTAAGGCAAATGACACTGTCCATAGGGTAAAATGGCAACCTATAGATTAGGAAAGGACCTTTATGAACCATACAGCTGATAGAGGGCTAATATCTAAGAACTCAAGAAGTTATATTTCAGAGAATCAAATAATCCTATTTAAAAATGGGGTATAGATTTAAGCAAGGAATTCTTAACTGAGGAATCGCTATTAGCCAAGAAGCACCTAAAGAAATGTTCAACATTCTTAGACATCAGGAAAATGAAAAGCAAAATAACCCTGATATCTTACCTTATAGCAATCACAATAGCTAAGATGCAGAGGGAGAGGAATATTGCTTTATTGCTAGTGAGATTGTAAGCTGGTACAACCACCTTTGTAATCAATCTGTTCGTTCTTGAGAAATGTGGAAATAATTCTACCTGAAGATCCAGCTTTAATATTCTTGGGCATATACCTCAAATATATACTACCATATCACTTGGACATGTTCTTAACTGTGTTCTTAACAGTCTTATAACAGCCATTATCAGAATGGACATAGAAAATATGGTACATTTACAGAATATAATACTACTCAGATATTTAAAAGGAATACTACATGAAATTTGTAGGCAAATTCCTGGAAGTAGAAAATATCCTGGGTGAATATCCTGGGTGAGGAAACCCAGACCCAAAAAGGTCACACAGAATATGTACTCACAGATAAGTTGACATTAACCAGAAAGCTCAGAATATCCACAATACAATTCACAGATCATATGAAGTTTAAAAGGCAGGAAAGCCAAAGTTTGGATGCTTCAATACCATTTAATAGGGGGAATAAAATAATTACAGGAGGCAGAGTGAGAGATGAACCTGGGTAGGAAAGAGGAAAGAGAAGAAAAATTGGGGGTGGGGCAGGATCAAGAGGGAAGTCCAGTGGACAAGGAGAATGAATAGCAATATGTAGCAGTGAGGGGCAAGGAATGAAGGGAACCACTAAAACTTCCCAGATGCCAGGGATGTCAGAGGCTCTAAGGACCCAATGAAGATGACATTAGCCAAAATTTCCATCAGCAGAGATATAGAACCTGAAGAGATGACTTCCAGGGGAAAGACAGGGCCCCCAGTAGAGTTTTTATCCAGAATTGTTCTTGTTTAAAGGAAATGTGGGGACAAATGGAACAGAGTTTGAAGGAAAGGCCATGCATAGACCAGCCAACTTAGTATCCACCCCATGGGTGGATACCATACCCCTACACTCTTTTCTGATCCTACGTTGTACATGGAGATAGTAGACTAACATGTCTGTCCTCTTAGAGGCTCTATCATCAGCATGACTGAGACAGGTGCAAGCACAGCCAACCACTGGACTAAAGGCACAATCTTTAATGGAATATTTTGGGGAAGTACTGAAGGAGCTGAAGGGGTGACAACTCCATAGAAAGAACAACAGAGTCAAATGATCTGGAACCATGGGAGCTCTCAGAGTCTAAGCCACCAAGCATACAGAATACACGGGCTGGTCCAAGGCCTCAAGTGCATATGTAGCAAAGGACTCAGTGGGAAAGGATGAGCCTAACCCTGTAGAGACATTGTGACCCAGGAGGGGAGATGCCCAGGGGTGGGGTGGTGTTGCAGTAGGTAGGTGGGTAAACACCGTCTCAGAAGCAAAGAAATAGAATAATATGGTAAAGAAGTCTGGGAGGGGAACCTGGAAGGTAGGCAAAATTTGCAATGCAAATAAATAAAATAATTAAAGAACAAGCCAAAAACAAAAACAAAAAAAATCCTAAAAATTAAAACAAACAAAAGAATGCTTCAAAACAAGAAAGTATCTTACTTTAATTTTTCTATTTCTGAATAAGTTAAATAGACATGTTTTATTTTTCTTTCTCTGCCGAGGTTTTTCTGTTAAAGAGTTATTTAATTGTTTCCAAGATTCATTAAAAATATGGAAGAGTTACTTCATAATATACACTCCCTGAATGTCTGGAAGGATTTTTGGAAGCCAGTAAAAGTACTAATTTAATGGTTAACAAACTCAATGTAGAAGAAGTTATACACTGCTAGGGCCTTCTTCAGGGTATGCCTGAGCTATCACAAGCAAAGTATCATTAACTAGCAATTGAGTCTTCATTTCTTCCATATGTTTTTTTCATTTACAACGTTTCTACTCTTCAGATGTACAAGAAATCACACTTTGTATTAATGTGTCCAGTTTTCAAATTTTCAATTTTATCTGACTGTACCTATGTTGACTTCATCCAAAGTTTCAGAGGTCTGCCTTTGGAGTTAAGTTTACTATATTCCCTGTGAATATTATTTCTGTCTCAGACAAGTCTCATGGAAAAACTTAGATCTCTTGTGGAATCCAGGTTTAGAACTAATTTATGAATAATTATATGACAATGGATACCTGTTTCAACAGCAATGTAAATTCTTTTAGATTTATTAAATTATGTAATAAAGAGGTGTTGTTCATTTTTAATACCTTTTATTATGTGATTAAAGCATGACTGAAAAGAATGTACACTCAGTAACTTTTGTAAAGGAAGAAAAACCACTTAGATATTGCTATAACCTTTGATATACAAGGTAAAACTCTTGTCAGTGAACTAATAATATTTGATTCATTTCTCTAGATGAACATCTAAACCACAGTAAATACTTCCTGGATTATATGTTTGTATTTCCTCATGGCCATTTGAAATGAGCTTTTGGTGATGATTAATATACTTTTTTCTGCTATGGAAAAGGTACATTTGCGTGCTCTAGGAGTTCTGAAATGGCTGTTTATATTTTTTTCTCCCAAGTAGGTAAAATTATTGTTTTATCAAATCCATGTCCATAGCATACATATTTTTATTAAAACAAACAGTATTTTCTGTGGGCAAACATATCTCAAAATATGGAAGACATTTTTTAAACTTTTGGTAAAGTACATGTGGTAGAAAGAGGACATAATCATGACATACAAAGTGAAATATCTGTTTAATGATTTGCTTTAAAATACATTATATAGGGGAAGAAAAGTTGCTTTCAAGTGTTTAAGAGGATTTTCAGAAGAAGAGTATGGTTCCCAAGACCATGTGTAGGCAGCTTGCAACCTCCTGTAATTTCATCTCTAGAGGATCTAATACCCTTTCCTGGGCTCCACCTGCATGTATGAGTGTATGAGATTCAATTTGTCTTCTGACAACACATACACACTCACATACACAAACACACACACACACAGAGACAACCCACAAAATAATAATAATAATAATAACAATAACAATAAGAGAAATAAAACTGAAGTGTGACACAGACTCACATGGTATTTTGGTGAGGAAATACCTGTGGAAGGAAATGCGATGTTAGGAGAGCATAAATAGGACTCAATCGACAGTTATGTGGTGCTTACATAGCTAGGTTTTCAACACTTCCTTGGTCTCATGCTTTCATTTATCTTCACTTTGTTGAGTGAGACATAAAAAATAATTACTGGTCCTGGCTGTTCTGGCTGTTCTGGCTGTTTGTGCTCACTCATACTGATCTAGCAGAGGCCTGGTGATTTCTGCTGGATACTGTTTGCTGCTAATTCCTATTTGGTATCTTGGCAGTACTAAACTGGACTGTTGGTATCCTGACAAACATATTGGACTAGTTATAAACACTTCTACATCCCCTTCTATTATTTACCAGCTTTTCTTTGGATTCTTAGCTCCAAGGGGGGGTTAACACATTTGAAAATATGTTTTAACCAAATCTAAGCATATAGAGAACTTTAAAAACTCACAAAGGGAACTGAAAATGTTAACACTAATTAGTAAAACATGATACTCAAAAAAGCTAACCAGTAAACATACTCATAAGAAAGAAAGTTTAAATGTGCTTTATAAATGCAAGCACACTTTATTTCTAATAGTCAGAAGCTGGAAAGAACCCAGATGCCCTTCAACAGAGGAATGGATACAGATAATGATGTACATTTATACAATGGAGTACTGCTCAGCTATTAAAAACAATGACTTCAGGAAATTCTTAGGCAAATGGATGGAACTAGAAAATATCATCCTGAGTGAGGTAACCTAATCACAAAAAAATAAATAAATAAAATCACACGATATGTACCCACTGATAAGTGGATATTAGCTCTAAAGCTTAGATTACCCAAGATACAGTTCACAAGATTACATGAAGCTCAAGAAGTGAAGATCCTTCAGTCTTTCTTAGAAGGGGGAACAGAATTATCCACAGGAGGAAATGTGGAGATAAAATTTAAAGCAGAGACTGGAGCAAAGGCCATCTAAAGACTGCCCCATCTCAAGATCCAGCTCATATACAGTCACCAAAACCAGACAATATTGATGATCCCAAGAAGTACATGCTGACAGGAACCTGATATAGCTGTCCGCTAAAAGGCTTTGCCAGATCATGACAAATACAGAGGCCATCACAGCCAACCATTGAACTGAGCATAGGGTTCCCAATGGAAAAGTTAGAGAAATTATTTAGAAACCTTAAGGGGTTTGCAACCCCATAGGAAGAACAAAAACATCAACCAACCAGTGTTCCCAGGGACCAAACCACTATCCAAAGAGTACAAATAAATTAATCCAGGGCTCCAGCTGTGTATGTAGCAGAGGATGGCCTTGTTGTGCATCAACGGGAAGAGAAGCCCTTGGTCCTGCCAATGTTCAATGCTATTTTTTAGGGTAATATCAAGGTAGGGAGCCAGGAAGGGGGCGAGGGGGCACCCTTTTAGAAGCAGGGGATTTGGGGATGGGATAGGGGGTTTATGAAGGGAAAGCCAGGAAAGGGAGTAACATTTGAAATGTAAATAAAGTATACCCAATAAAAATATTTTAAAAAATAAAATAAATGTAAGACCGTTTCATCCACAGTAGAAGAGGTAGGTAGGTTGGAACTCTATGGGACAGAATTTATTTGCAAGAGATATTTGGATTGCTATCAGTATTCTGCAAGCTATTGTCTATACGTACTGAATTACAAAATAACTAAGCACAGGGAATGTCCAAGGCCCCTTAACATATGAATACACTTGATGTGTTCTAAACAATGTCATTGTCCACTGAGACCCCTGTACTCTGTGCCCCAGTTGAATAGATTTCACAGTTTTCTTCTAGAATGCCTCCTTATTCTGATTTTGGTCCTTTCAATTTAAGGAAGGAAATCATACTCTTTAACATTGATGGGTGGTTTTTATTGTCTCTGTTTAATTCTATCATTTCCCTTCTTCCAAGTTCAACTTAGACATTCATCAGCTAGCTATCAATGTCTTTTGGAGAAGAACATATCTAAAATTTGGAAAGTGACCCTGAAGAACACCTAAATCTCATTGCATTCAACTTGTTTATTGAATCTGTTGGAAAATAAAATGAAACTGTGAGCAAAGTATTACATATCCTAAAAGATTCTTGAGGAAGAATAAAATTTAAATCACACTGCTAAATTCTCCCAGTATTTTATGAGTTATATATTATAGAATAAATGATAGAATTATGTTACATTATACTAGGAGGGTTACCAATGTGCTAGGCAAGTATTATGAAAACTTATCTAAAGTTTATGATCACATGGTCCAAACTTAATAACTGTGAAAACTTTGCTGATGAATTATTCATTTACTCACTGAAATTCTGTAATAACAGGGAATTTATTAATTTTTATTCACTATTCTTTTTTTCCAAGTTTTGAATAGCATCTGTAGTCCAGTGTATATGCAATATTTATTTATTTTAAGAATGATCCATTAATCACTCATTGACACTCTCACTGAATATGAAGAAATATCAAGATATATTGATCCTGTTCTTCTTTATATTTTACAATATGCCACAAACTTTCATTACATCTTCTACCCAAGAGACTTTGTGTTAGATGAAAATGATTTCACTATAGAAATTGAGAGCAAATGAGTTTGGATATTCCTTGATCACATCCTGTAGGTATATCTTCTCTTAGCACCTACCTAATTTTATTTCTAGTGAATTTTTCCAAGCACCATATAAGTATATATATATATATATATATATATATATATATATATAATCACCAAGATATATAAATATTGAGGACAGCTAAAATATATCATTGATTCAGCTACCCTTTAGTTTCTGAGTCTGATCAGAGATCTTTTCCTGTTTGGGCAAGGTGGGACCAGTAATCAGCATTACAGTTAGGGAATCACAGAATTGTGGCTAGGTACTTTTAAAATATTACTTAAAAAATCCCACTCACCGCCTCTCTTCCATTAAGCCCCTTCCCAATCCTTTCCCTATCCCCTTCTTCTCTGAGAGAGTAGAGACCCCTCAAGGTTATTTCCTCACCCTAGTACATCAAGTCTGTCTGGGGCTAGGTGTACTAAGGCCAAACAAGGTAGTTCAGCTGCAAGTACATATCGTACAGACAGGCAACAGCATTTGGGATAGCCTCCACTACAGATAGTTGAGAACCTATTCAAAGTTTCACACAAAAAGCTACACATCTTCTACATATGTGTATGTTGTGTGTGTGTGTGTGTGTGTGTGTGTGTGTGTGTGAGTGTGTATGTGTGTGTGTGTGTGTGAGTGAGTGTGTGCATGCACGTGTATATATGTAGGGGGTTCCAGCACATTTATGACCTTTGCTTGGTGTTTCAGTCTCTAATAGCCCATAAGGGTCCAGGATAGTTGACTCTGTTAGTCTTCCTGTGACATTTTCTCTCCTCTTGGGGACCTCAATCCTTCCCCCAACTCTTCCATATGAGTTCAGAAGCTCCATCCATTGTTTGGCTGTGGGTCTCTGAATCTGTATGAGTCAGCTGCTGGGTTGAACCACTCAGAAGACAGTTATGCTAGACTCCTATCTGGAAGTATAACAAAGTATCGTCATTGATAGTGTCAGGGATTGGTGCTTGCCTGTGGAATGGGTCTTAAGTTGGGCAGGATATTGCTTGGCCATTCCCTCAGTTTCTCCTCCACTCCCCATCTCTGCCTTTCTTGTTGACAGGACAAATTTTAGATGTAGAATTTTGTGAGTGGGTTGGTGTTCTTATTGCTCCACTGGGGTACTACATGACTAATTGCCTGCAAAATTCATGCTGTCATTGTTTTAAACAGCTGAATAGTATTCCATTGTGTAAATACAATACATTTCCTTTACCCATTTTTCAACTGAGGAACATCTAGGTTGTTTCTAATGCCTGGCTATTATAAATAAAACTGCTATGAAAATTCTGGAGCAAGGGACATTGTAAGATGAACAATTTATAATCAACTTTTGTGGCTTGAACAAAATTCTCTGTGCTCTATCCCCCCATCAGTACACTCATATGTTTGAATACTTAGTTTTCCAGCTTATTGTATTTCTTAGAAGTTGTGCAACCTTTAGTAGGTGTGACCTAGCTAGAGAAAGTGAGGGGTGAAGGGCGTTGCTTTGGATTACTGGTTTAAGCTTACTTCCTTTATGTGTTCAGTGTCCATCTTCATTTGCTACTTTTGTAAATAATTTTTAACATCCATTTTTATTTATCATATGTGTGTTTGATTATATATGGTATATATGCAGTGCCTGAGAAAGTCAGAAGAGAGTCTTTGGAACTGGGAATCTAAATGTTTATAAGCCACTAGATAAAGGTGAAGAAAAGCATATCTGAAGTGTCTGAAAATGCAGGAAGTGCTCTTAATCACTGAGCCATTTCTCCAATCCCTTGTTTCAGTCTCTTGCTGCCACTCCTGTAAGCCATCTTAAACCATGATGGTACTTGATCACAGCAATGACAAAGGTAACTATATACCAACCCATGCAATAATGAAAGGATACGGATTGTCATAGCACAGTGCCAGAGATAGGATAGGTTTTGAGGTCTGTCTGAGCAGATGTTACTTTTGCCTTAGATAGGACTAGGCCTGAATATGTATTTGTACATGTGAAAATGGTAGTGGACATCTCATGTAATTCTGGAATAAGCAAGAAAAAAAATCATGCATTCTACAGTTTTGTTTCACCCTTTGCTTCTTGCCTTCCAAGCTTTTGTACAATAAAGAATTGCACAGCAGCACTGACAGATGAGCCACTGAATCAGGCAGGTTCAGAAGGTGATTGGTCTGTGTTTTGTAGGACTTGGATCCTCCCTTGGTAAAATAGGTTGCCATGGACAAACAGAGGAAAGTGGCATCTGGGCCTTTTACCCATCTTTGGCACAGAGAACAGAAATATGCGCTATCTGCCCCAAAGCCAGTCTTCAGACTTTTATATTAGAGGACAGCCTGACATTTTTTCTTCAACATTAAAAAAAAAAATCCTATGCCCTTAACATTTGATATTTTTCTCTCCCAGAATTCTGTTCTTAAAATATCACCATTTCTAGTTCCCCTACTTTCTCTTTCACTTTTGAACTCAGTATGTTCTTCTGAAGTAATTTTCCTCCTTCTCATTAACCTGGCTCCAGTGCACACACTTTGCAGCCTTATTGTACGATCTACATAAATTACTGAGGTTATTTCAGCCTTCTATCTCAGGCCTCCTTTAACATCCAGGCTTCAGAGGGTTTGGGCTCCTTTCCATTATCCCTGATTAGCCCTGCATTTCTTTTGTTTGGTAATGACCTGGCAAGAAAATAATTTTTTTTAGTGTTACTTCCACCTAATTTAATTCTTTTCAGCAAAGGGCCAATATGCTGGGATCACAGTGCTGGTCTGACTTTCCGTGATTGTCTTGTTCTATAGCCCACAAATGTGACCAGAATATATAAGATAATGCATGAGGAACTTGAATTCAATAAAGACTTACACACTTACTTAACTTTTAAAATTTAGGCTTGGTCTAGATTTTGTTGGGCTAAGTTTTGTGAGTTGTCATTCAGGTGAAGAATAATTACTGAACATGTAGGAGCTAAACCACTGTTTTTCAAGTTTAAATTTAACTTTATAAATTATTGTTTCATATATCATTCTCATATTTTAACACTTTTCTGGTGGGAAATTTTTAAAACATATAAAAGTGGTATAGTTAACTGCTTTCTAATTATCACCTAGCTTTAACTACTACAAATTCAATCTGCTAAATTTACCTCCATGTACTCTGGCCTTACCATTAAAGTATTTAGAAATAAATTTAAGGTAGCATACTATTTTGTAATTTTCTTAAACTTTATTTTAAAAAACAAAGATTAAAAAAATTTAAACATTTTTGCATAAATGTATACAAATACAATTGTGTCAGTACTTGGCTTTTTTTTTTTTTTTTTCTTTTTTTTAAGGTTTGATACTCTGCATTAAGGTCTTACTAGTTTACAATGAGCAAAAAGTACATGTAAAACAGGGTGTAACCTGGAATTAGTCAACGTTTTCTTGGTGTGTAAGGATTGAGCATAATATTCTTTTTTTGTTTTGTTTTCTTTTTCTTTTTTCTTGAGCTTCACACAGTCTGTGAGTTGTTTCTGGGGAAGTTCGAGCCTCTGGGGTTAGCATCCCACTATCAGTGACTATATATTATGTCTGTTATTTTGTGACTGGGTTATCTCACTCAGGATGATATTTTCTAGATGCAGCCATTTTCTTAAGAATTCGGTTAAGTCATTGTTTCTGATAGCTGAGTAGTACTCCATTGTGGAAATGTACCACAATTTTTGTATCCATTCATCTACTGAAGGACATCTGGTTCTTTCCAACTTCTGGCTACTATAAATAGAGCTGCTATGAACATTGTGGTGCACATATCTTTGTTGTATATTGGAGTGTCTCTGGGGTATATGCTCAGAAGTGGAATAGCTGGATCTTCAGGTAGTACTATGTCCAATTTTCTGAGGAATTGAAAGACTGATTTCCAGAGTGGTTGTATCAGTTTACACCCCCACCAACAGTGGAGAAGTGTTCCTCTTTCTCCTCAACCTCACCAGCATCTGTTGTCCTCTGAGTTTTGGAACTTGGCCAATCTGACTGGTGTGAGGTGAAATCTCATGGTTGTTTTGATTTGCATTTCCCTGATGCCTAAGGATGTTGAGCACTTCCTTAGATGTTTCTCAGTCATTCGATATTACTCAATTGAGAACCTATTGTTTAGCTCTGTTCCCCATTTTTTAATAGGGTTGTTTGATTCTCTGGTGTCTATCTTTTTGAGTTCTTTGTATACCTTGGATATTAGGCCTCTATTTGATGTGGAGTTGGTAAAGATCTTTTCCCATTCTGTTGGCTGCCATTTTGTTTTCTTGACAATGTCTTTGGCCGTACAGAAACTTTGCAATCTCATTAAGTCCCATTTGTTAATCTTTGACCTTAGAGCTTGAGCCATTGGTGTTTTGTTCAGAAAATTTTTTTCTGTGCCTATGTGTTCTAAGGTTTTCAATACTTTCTCTTCTTAATAGTTTCTGTGTATCTGGTTTAATGTGGAGATCATTGATCCACTTACAATTGAGCTTTGTACAAGGAGATAAGAAAGGGTCTATTTTCATTCTTTTGTATGCTGAGTGCCAGTTGGACCAGCACTATTTGTTGGATAGGCTGTCCATTTTCCATTTAGTGTTTATGGCTCTTTTGTCAAAAATCAGGTGACCATATATGTGAGGGCTCATTTCTGGATCTTCTATTCTATTCCATTTATCAACGTGCCTATTTCTGTACCAGTACCATGCAGTTTTCAGCACAATTGCCTTGTAATATAGCTTGAGGTCAGAGATAGTGATTCCCGCAGATTTTTTTTTTTGTTGTTGAGGATGGATTTAGCTATTCTAGGTCTTTTGTTATTTCATATAAAATTGCACATTAATCTTTCCAATTCCATGAAGAACTGGGTTGGAATTTTGATGGGGATTGCATTGAATCTGTAGATTGCTTTTGGTAGGATGGCCATTTTTTTTTTTTTTAAGAAATGGATGTCAAACTAAAACCATTCTCTTTATTTTGTGCTTCTAGCTGTACATCAATTCCTAACAGCCCTCTTAAAGAGCTGAGCACACACATTAAGGTCTACGTCTGAGTTTATCTAGTTACTATCTTTTTTTTTTTTATTTAAACGATTTTATTTTTCAAAACAAAGATAGATGTAAAGATTTTAAACATTTTTTGCTTAAAATTATACATTTTTGTCAGTACTGTTTTTTCAGACATTAAAATAAATTTTACATAAAACCATGTGAATATGTTTTTTAGTCGGTACTTGATTTTTTTCAAGGGCTTGACAGTATGCATTGAAATCGTACTAGTTGCAATAAGCGTAAAGTACATGCAAAACAAAACGCAACATGGAAATAGTCAAAGTCTTCTTGTTTTGTGAATATATGTATAGTTTTTGTTTTCTTTATTTCTTGGACTTCATACAGTCTGTGAGTTGTTTCTGGGGGAGTGCAAGCCTCTGGGGTTAGCATCCCACTATCAGTGACTGCATATTATGTCTGTTCTTTTGTGACTGGGTTATCTCACTCAGGATGATCTTCTCTAGATGCAGCCATTTTCTTAAGAATTTGGTTAAGTCATTGTTTCTGGTGGCTGAGTAGTATTCCATTGTGTATATGTACCACAATTTTTGTATCCATTCGTCTTCTGAAAGACATCTGGGTTCCTTCCAGCTTCTGGCTATTATAAATAGAGCCGCTATGAACATTGTGGTGCATATATCTTTGTTGTGTATTAAAGTGTCTCTGGGGTATATGCCCAGAAGTGGAATAGCTGGGTCTTCAGGTAGTACTATATCCAATTTTCTGAGGTATCGCCAGACCGATTTCCAGAGTGGTTGTATTAGCTTGCAACCCCACCAACAGTGGAGAAGTGTTCCTATTTCTCCGCAGCCTCGCCAGCATCTGCTGTCATCTGAGTTTTGGATCTTGGCCAATCTGACTGGAGTGAGGTGGAATCTTAGGGTTGTTTTGATTTGCATTTCCCTGATGGCTAAGGATGTCGAGCACTTCCTCGGATGTTTTTCGGCCATTCGGAGTTCCTCAACTGAAAAAGATTTGTTTAGCTCTGTACCCCATTTTTTAATAGGGTTATTTGATTCTCTGGTGTCGAGCTTTTTGAGTTCCTTGTACACCTTAGATATTAGGCCTCTATCTGATGTGGTGTTGGTAAAGATCTTTTCTCATTCTGTTGCTTGCCGTTTTGTTTTCTTGATGATGTCCTTAGCCTTACAGAAACTTTGCAATCTCATTAAGTCCCATTTGTTAATCTTTGACCTTAGAGCTTGAGCCATTGGTGTTTTGTTTAGGAAATTTTCTCCTGTGCCTATGTGTTCTAAGGTTTTCCCTACTTTCTCATCTAATAATTCCAGTGTATCAGGTTTAATGTGGAGATCTTTAATCCACTTACACTTGAGCTTTGTACAAGGAGATAAGAACGGGTCTATTTTCATTCTTTTGCATGTTGAGTGCCAGTTGGACCAGCACCATTTGTTGAATAGGCTGTCCTTTTTCCATTGAATGTTTACTGCTCCTTTGTCAAAAATCAGGTGACCATATACATGAGGGCTCATTTCTGAATCTTCTATTCTATTCCATTGATCCACTTGCCTATTTCTGTACCAGTACCATGCAGTTTTCAGCACAATTGCCTTGTAATATAGCTTGAGGTCAGGGATAGTGATTCCCGCTGATGTTTTTTTGTTGTTGAGGATGGTTTTCGCTATTCTAGGTCTTTTGTTATTCCAGATGAAATTGCACATTGATCTTTCCAATTCCATGAAGAACTGGGTTGGAATTTTGATGGGGATTGCATTGAATCTGTAGATTGTTTTTGGTAGGATGGCCATTTTTAAGATGTTGATCTTTCCGATCCATGAGCATGGGAGATCTTTCCATTTTCTGAGATCCTCCTCAATTTCTTTCTTCAGAGGTTTGAAGTTCTTGTCATACAGGTCCTTCACTTCCTTAGTTAGAGTCACACCAAGGTATTTCATAGTTTTTGTAACTATTGTGAAGGGTACCTTTTCCCCAATTTCTTTCTCCACATGTTTGTTTTTTGAGTATAGGAATGCTACTGATTTGTTTGAGTTAATTTTGTATCCAGCCACTTTGCTGAACTTGTTTATCAGCTGAAGGAGTTCTCTGGTGGAATTTTTGGGGTCACTCAAGTACACTATCATGTCATCGGCAAAGAGTGATGTTTTTATCTCTTCCTTTCCGATTTGTATCCCCTTGATCTCCTTTTGCTGTCTAATTGCTCCAGCCAGGACTTCCAGTACTATGTTGAATAGGTAGGGAGAGAGTGGGCAGCCTTGTCGAGTCCCTGATTTTAGTGGGATTGCTTCAAGTTTCTCGCCATTAAGTTTGATGTTGGCTGTTGGTTTGCTGTATATTGCTTTTATTATGTTTAAATATGGGCCTTGGATTCCTGTTCTTTCCAGGACTTTTAACATGAAGGGGTGTTGGATTTTGTCGAATGCTTTCTCAGCGTCTAGTGAGATGACCATGTGATTTTGGTCTTTAAGTTTGTTTATATGGTGGATTACATTGATGGATTTCCTTATGTTAAACCATCCCTGCATCCCAGGGATGAAGCCTACTTGGTCATGATGAATGATGGTTTTGATGTGTTCTTGGATTCGGTTTGCAAGGATTTTGTTGAGTATTTTTGCATCAATGTTCATAAATGAGATTGGTCTGAAGTTCTCTTTCCTTGTAGGGTCTTTGTGTGGCTTAGGTACGAGGGTTATTGTAGCCTCAAAAAATGAGTTGGGTAATATTCCATCTGATTCTATCTTTTGGAATAGCTTGGTGAATATTGGTGTTATATCCCCAATAAATGTCTGATAAAATTCTGCACTGAACCCGTCTGGGCCTGGGCTTTTTTTGGTTGGGAGGCTTTTGATGACTTCTTCTATTTCTTTAGGTGTTATAGGGTTATTTAGATGGTTTACTTGGTCCTGGTTCAACTTTGGTACCTTGTATCTGTCTAGGAATTCGTCCATTTCCTCCAGATTTTCCAATTTTGTGGAGTATAAGTTTTTGTAGTAGGATCTGATGATTTCTTGAATTTCCTTAGTTTCAGTTGTTATGTCACCACTTTCCTTTCTGATTTTGTTAATTTGGATACTCTCTCTTTGCCCTTTAGTTAGTCTGGCTAGGGGTTTATCAATCTTGTTGATTTTCTCAAAGAACCAACTCTTTGTTTTGTTGATTTTTTCAATGGTTTTTTTTGTTTCTATTTGGTCTATTTCTGCCCTAATTTTGATTATTTCTTGCCGTCTACTCTTTTTGGGTAAATCTGCTTCCTTTTGTTCTAGGGCTTTTAGCTGTGCTGTCAGGTTGCTGATGTGAGCTCTCTCCAGTTTCTTCTTGGAAGCACTTAGAGCAATGAGTTTTCCTCTCAATACTGCTTTCATTGCATCCCATAGGTTTGGGTATGTTGTGTTTTCGTTTTCGTTGAATTCTAGAAAATCCTTAATTTCTTTCTTTATTTCTTCTTTGACCCTGCTATCCTTTAGCAGAGTGTTGTTTAGTTTCCATGTGTATGTGGGCATTTTGTTGTCTTTGTTGTTGTTAAAGACCAGCCGTAGACCATGGTGATCTGAGAGGATGCATGGGAGTATTTCAATCTTCTTATATCGATGAAGGCTCGTTCTGTGTCCAATTATGTGGTCAATTTTCGAGAAGGTGCCATGGGGTGGTGAGAAGAAGGTGTATTCTTTTACTTTAGGATAGTATGTTCTGTATATATCTATTAATTCTAGTTGGTTCAAAGTCTCTGCTAGTTTTGCAGTGTCCTTGTTCAGTTTTTGTTTCCCTGATCTGTCCATTGGTGAGAGTGGGGTGTTAAAGTCTCCCACTATTATTGTGTGGGGTGAAATGTATTTTTTGAGTTTTAGTAGAGTTTCTTTTATGAATGTGGGTGATTTTTGATTTGGAGCATATATGTTAAGGATTGAGAGTTCCTCCTGACAGATTTCCCCGGTAATGAGTAAAAAGTGTCCTTCTTTATCTTTTTTGATAACTTTTGGTTGGAAATTTACTTTATTCAATATTAGAATAGCCACTCCAGCTTTCTTCTTGGAGCTGTTTGCTTGGAAGTTTTTTTCCCACCCTTTTACTGTGAGATAGTGTCTGTCTCTGTCTCTGAGATGAGTTTCCTGTATGCAGCAAAAGGCTGGATTTTGTTTATGTATCCAGTCTGATAGTCTGTGTCTCTTTATTGGGGAGTTGAGCCCATTTATGTTAATAGATATCAAGGAATAATTGTTTCTGTATCCTGCCATTTTTGCTTTTTTGGGTTGAGTTGTGTCCGTGTTTTTTTTCTTTTTTTAGTTTTCTTGTTTAGGAGTTTTCTTGTTTTTACTAGGCTGTATTTTCCCTCCTTGTATTGGGTTTTCCACCTGTAATTCGTTGTAGTGCTGGGTTTGTGGTCGTATATTGTGTGAATTTTGATTTGTCTTGAAATATCTTTGTCTCTCCATCGATGGTGATTGATAGTTTTGCTGGGTATAGCAGCTTGGGCTGGCACTTGTGCTCTCTTAAGGAGTGCATGATGTCTGTCCAGGCTCTTCTAGCTTTCATAGTCTCTGCTGAGAAATCGGGTGTGAGTCAGATTGGTCTGCCTTTATAAGTTACCTGACCTTTTTCCCTTACTGCTTTTAGTATTCTTTCTTTACTTTGGGCACTTGATGTTTTGACTATTATGTGTCGGGAGGTATTTCTTTTCTGGTCCAACCTATTTGTAGTTATGAAGGCTTCTTTTATGCTCTTGGTCATCTCATTCTTAAGGGTAGGGAAGTTTTCTTCTATGATTTTGTTGAAGATATTTACTGTGCCTCTTAGTTGATACTCTTCTCCCTCTTCTATTCCTATTATCCTTAGGTTCGGTCTTCTCATTGTGTCTTGTATTTCCTGGACATTTTGGGTTAGGAGCTTTTTGTTTTTTGCATCTTCTCTGGCTGTTTTGTCTATGTTTGCAATGTTGTCTTCTGCCCCCGAGATTCTCTCCTCGATCTCTTGTAATCTGTTGGAAATGCTTGCTTCTGTGACTCCTGATTTCTTTTTTTGGTGTTCTGACTCTAGGGTTATCTCTTTTAGCGCTTTTTTTATTGTGTCAATTTCTGTTTTAATTTCCCTCTTCCATTTCTTTATTTCCTTGGTTCTGTTTTCATCTCGTTTTTTGAGTTCTTTGAGTGTTTTTCTTGTTTCTTCTTTAAAAGCTTCTGAATCTTTTTGCTTTTCCTCCCTTTCTTGTTTAAGTAACTCTATCAGCGTCTTGAGGCATGTTTTCAGGTCTGTGTCTTCTTTCTCTGGAGTGTTTGGAATTCCTATGTTTGCTGCTATCGGAGAGCTGGGTTCTGGTGTTGCTAGATTGTCTTGGTTTCCTTGGGATATACTCTTTCTCTTTCCTCTTGCCATTTTGTTGTCAGTGATATGTTCTTGCCTTTCCCTTGTATCTGGTCTGTGTCCCTGGTACACTTTCCGTGTGCACTCCTCAGAGATCTCTCTACTCCCCAGCAGCCCAGGTTCCGGGTGGCAGCTGGGCCAGGCTCTGCTCTGCGTACTGAAGTCACCTCCGGGTGGGAACAGATGTTCCTAAGATTTGTTCCTGGTCACAGTAGCTCAGCCTGTACGAGCCGCCTTTCCGGCTGGTGGTTGGGCCAGGCTCTGCTCTGCGACCTGAAGTCGTCTCCGGGTGGGAACAGAAGTTCCTAAGATCTGTTCACGGTTACTGGATCGGGGAGGACAGGGCAGGTCAGGGCAGGGGGTGCCCTTTCCGTGTGCACTCCGCAGAGATCCCTCTGCTCCCCCGCAGCCTAGGTCTCCCACTCACCAGTTGCTCAGCCTGTACGAGCCGCCTTTTTGGCTGGAGCTGCCTTTCCGGCTGGTGGTTGGGCCAGGCTCTGCTCTGCGACCTGAAGTCCTCTCCGGGTGGGAACAGAAGTTCCTAAGATCTGTTCCAGGTCTCAGTAGCTCAGCCTGTACGAGCCGCCTTTCTGGCTGGAGCCGCCTTTCCGGCTGGTGGTTCAGGATGGCCATTTTTAAAATGTTGATTCTTCCAATCCATGAGCATGGGAGATCGTTCCATTTTCTGAGATCTTCCTCAATTTTCTCCTTTAGAGGTTTGAAGTTCTTGTCATACAGTTTCTTCACTTGCTTAGTTAGAGTCACACCAAGGCATTTCATAGTTTTTTGTGACTATTGTGAAGGGTATCTTTTCCTTAATTTTGTTCTCCACATGTTTGTACTTTGAATATAGGAAGGCTACTGATTTGTTTGAGTTAATTTTGTATCCAGCCACTTTGCTGAACTTGTTTATCAGCTGTAGGAATTTTCTTGTGAAATTTGTGGGGTCACTTAAGTACACTATCATGTCATCTTCAAAGAGTGATGTTTTTATTTCTACCTTTCCAATTTGTATCCCCTTGATTGCTTTTTGCTGTCTAATTGCTCCAGCCAGGACTTCCAGTACTATGTTGAATAGGTAGGGGGCGAGTGGGCAGCCTTGTCGAGTCCCTGATTTTAGTGGGATTGCTTCTAGTTTCCTACTGTTAAGTTTGGTATTGGCTGTTGGTTTGCTGTATATTGCTTTTGTTATGTTTAGGTATGGACCTTGGATTCCTGTTCTATCCACGACTTTTAAAATGAAGGGGTGTTGAATTTTGTCAAATGCTTTCTTGGCTTTTAGTGAGATAACCATGTGATTTTGTTCTTTGAGTTTGTTTATATGGTGGATTACATTGATGGATTTCCTTATATTAAACCATCCCTGCATTCCAGGGATGAAGCTCATTTGGTCATGGTGAGTGATCATTTTCATGTGTTCTTTGATTTGGTTTGCAAGGATTTTGTTGAGTATTTTTGCATCAATGTTAATAAGTGAGATTGGTCTGAAGTTCTCTTTCCTTGTAGGGTCATTGTGTGGTTTAGGAACGAGAGTTATTGCAGCCTCAAAAAATGAGTGAGATAGTATTCCATCTGATTCTATCTTATGGAATAGTTTGGAGAGTATTGGTGTTATGTCCGCAATAAATGTCTGATAAAATTCTCCACTAAACCTGTCCGGACCTGGGCTTTTTTTGGTTGGGAGTCTTTTGATGACTTCTTCTATTTCTGTAGGTGTTATGAAATTATTTATATGGTTTAACTGGTCCTGGTTTAACTTTGGGATCTTGTATCTGTCAAGGAATTTATCCAATTCCTCCAGATTTTCCAACGTTGTGTAGTATAGGCTTTTGTTGTAGGATCTGATAATTTCTTGAATTTCCTCAATTTCAGTTGTTATGTCTTTGTAGGGAGCCGTTTGTGCTGCACCCAAACCTGGCGCTGGCTTCCCGCCGAGAACTCAGCAAACAGAGCTGTTGCCCAGCCAAGAGACTTAATGCGCATGCACCACATAAGTCACGTGATTGATCTACAGGAGGATGCACCAATCAGGTAGCAACACGAGTCTCCTAGGCATGTATAGCAGTGCATTTTCTCCCCCACGTGTGGGGAAGAGGAAGACAGTGGAGAGATTGCAGAAGACCCCACGTGGAGGGATGGAGGAGAGGCACCACGTGGAGAGAGACTAAGTAAAAGAGATTGCGGGAGGTCCCGAGTGGACAGAGACTGAACAGAGAGATCGCACGTGGGGGACTGCGCGTGAGAGGTCGTCTAGACAGTAGAACTCGGTAGGGAGTCCCAGGCTCAGAGAGAAGTTTCTTGCTCAAAAAGCCCCTGCTCAAAGTGCTGTTCAATAAAGGTTATCCACAGAAGAAGCTGTTTGTTTTGTTGCACGCCTGTTCCTAGCGGCGGGAAGTGTGGGCGCGTTACATGTCTCCACTTTCCTTTTTGATATTGTTAATTTGTATACTCTCTCTTTTCCCTCTAGTTAGTCTAGCTAGGGGTTTATCAATCTTGTTGATTTTCTCAAAGAAACAGCCCTTGGTTTTGTTGATTGTTTCGATGGTTCTTTTTGTTTCTATTTGGTCTATTTCTGCCCTGATTTTGATGATTTGTTGCTGTCTACTCCTCTTGGGTGGATCTGCTTTTTTTTCTAGAGCTTTTAGCTGTGCTATCAAGTTGCTAATGTATGCTCTTTCCAGTTTCTTTTTGGAAGCACTCAGGGCTATGAGTTTTCCACTCAGTACTGCTTTCTTTGCATCTCATAGGTTTGGGTATGTTGCGTTTTCCTTTTCCTTGAATTCTCGAAAATCCTTAATTTCTTTCTTTATTTTTTTCTTTGACCCTGCTATCGTTTAAGAGAGCATTGTTTAGTTTCCATGTGTATGTGGGCCTTTTGTTGTCTTTGTTGTTGTTAAAGACCAGCCTTAGGCCATGGTGATCTGAGAGGATGAATTGGAGTATTTCAATCTTCTTATATCGATTGAGGCTTGTTCTGTGACCAATTATGTGGTCAATTTTCGAGAAGGTGCCATGGGGTGGTGAGAAGAAGGTGTATTCTTTTACTTTAGGATGATATGTTCTGTATATATCTACTAATTCCAGTTGGTTCATAGTCTCTGACAGTTTTACAGTGTCCTGGTTCAGTTTCTGTTTCCATGATCTGTCCATTGGTGAGAGTGGGGCATTAAAGTCTCCCACTATTATTGTGTGGGGTGAAATGTATTTTTTGAGCTTTATTAAGGTTTCTTTCATGAATGTTGGTGCTTTTGTATTTGAAGCACATATGTTAAGGATTGAGAATTCCTCCTGACAGATTTCCCAAGTAATGAGCAAAAAGTGTCCTTCTTTATCTTTTTTGATAACTTTTGGTTGAAAATTTACTTTATTTGATATTAGAATAGCCACTCCAGCTTGCTTTTTGGGGCTGTTGGCTTGGAAGTTTTTTTCCCCAATCTTTTACTCTGAGATAGTGGCTGTCTTTATCTCTGAGATGAGTTTCCTGTATGCAGCAAAATGCTGGATTTTGCTTATGTATCCAGTCTGATAGCCTATGCCTTTTTATTGGGCAGTTGAGTCCATTTATGTTAATAGATATCAAGGAATAGTAGTTGCTGTTTCCTGCCAGTATTGCTTTTGTAGGTTGAGTTGTGTCTGTGTCTCTTTCTTCTTTTGGTTTTCTTGCTTAGGAGTTTTCTTGTTTTTACTAGGATGTAGTTCCCCTCATTGTATTGGGTTTTCCACATATAATTCCTTGTAGTGCTGGGTTTGTGGTCAGATATTGTGTAAATTTAAATTTGTCTTGAAATATCTTCATGTCTCCATCTATGGTGATTGATAGTTTTGCTGGGTATAGCAGCTTGGGCTGGCACTTGTGCTCTCTTAGGGTCTGCATGATGTCTGTCCAGGCTCTTCTAGCATTCATAGTCTCTGTTGAGAAATTGGGTGTGATTCTGATTGGTCTGCCTTTATATGTTACCTGACCTTTTTCCCTTATTGCTTTTAGTATTTTTTCTTTGCTTTGGGCACTTGGTGTTTGGAATATTATTTGGCACTTGGTGTCAGGTGGAGTTTCTTTTCTGGTCCAACCTATTTGAAGTTCTGAAGGCTTCTTTTATGCTCGTATCTCATTCTTAAGGGTAGGGAAGTTTTCTTCTAAAATTGTCTTGAAGATATTTACTGTGCCTCTTAGTTGATATTCTTCTCCCTCTTCTATTCCTATTATCCTTAGGTTTGGTCTTCTCATTGGGTTTTGTGTGTCGTGTACATTTTGAGTTACGATCTTTTTGGTTTTTGCATCTTCTCTGGCTGTTTTGTCTGTTTACAATGTTGTCTTCGGCCCTGGAGATTCTCTCTTCCATCTCTTGTAATCTATTGAAAATACTTCCTTCTGTGACTCCTGATTTCTTTTTTAGATGTTCTACCTCTAGTGTTATCTCTTTTAGTGTTTTCTTTATCGTGTCAATTTCTGTTTTTAATTCCTTCTACCATTCCTTCATCTCTTTGGTTCTGTTTTTCTCTAGTTCTTTGAGTTCTTTGAGTGTTTTTCTTGTTTCCTCTTTAAAAGCTTCTGTTTCTTTTTCTTTTCCTTCCGTTCTTGTTTAAGGATCTCTATCAGCATCTTGAGATATGATTTTAGTTCTGTGTCTTCTATTTCTTGTATGTTTGGCATTCCAATGTTTGCTGTGATGGGAGAGCTGGGAACTGGTGTTGCCAGGTTGTCTTGGTTTCCTTTGGATATGCTCTTTCACTTTCCTCTTGCCATCTTGTTGTCAGTGACATGTTCTTGCCTTTGCCTTGTACCTTGTATGTGTCCCTGGATCTCCACTGGTCCAGGTGGCAGATGGTCTGCGCCCTGTTCTGCGCCCCAACTCTGCCAGGTGGGAACAGAGTTCCCAATGCTGGGATCCTGGTCCCTGGGTCAGGCAGGGCAGGAGCACACTTTCCGTGTGCACTCTGCAGAGATCTCTCTGCTCCCTGGCTGCTCAGATCCCCTTCTCACCATCTTTAAACCTTTGGGAACTGCTGGTCCAGGTAGCAGATGGTCCGAGCCGTCCTCTGCGCCCCAAAGCCGTCTGGGGGGATACAGAGGTCTCAGTGCTGGGCTTTTGATCCCTGGATCAGACAGGGCAGGACGTGCTTTCCATGTGCACTCGGCAGAGATCTCTCTGCTCCCTGGCCACTCAGATCCCCTTATCTGCACATTTTTTTTTTAATTAGCAAGAAATTAACTTTAAAAGGAGTGTGATCAGTATACCCCACCCTTCCAAATCTCTCTCTGTTTCCTCCCTGAGATACATTACCTGCTGTGATATTTTAAATAAGTACTTTCATTTCTGTAATAATCTTATATCATGTTTGATATTAGTATTGAAATTATGTAGTTTTGAAAATAAAGTTATTTTTGTTAAACAATATTAGGTTATTTGATTAAGTTTCTAAGGAAACATTTTGCTTTATTGTCCCATAAGCCTCTGCAGTACTTGTGCTTAGAGTTACTGGTTTAGGGCAACACACACACACACACCCACCCACCCACCCACACACACACACACACACAATACCTTAGTAAATCCTAAAATGTGTGAGTTAATCATATACATGAGACTGAATAAAATTGAGATACTCTACATGGTACCTGTCTGGATGTTGGCACTTAGTAGTCTCACTAGTACTGTACTACTCATGCCTGGGATGTGGGTCCTGTATTTAGAAACACAATTAATGCAAAGTTACCACAACGTGGAGGATTCAAAACAACTGCTTCCACTTTGAGATTCCCTACAAGCCTGTCATTTGCTATAGAGAGTGAATTGGGTGTAGCTCGCAGCCTCATCATTCCTTCCTTTAGATCTCAGGATTGTAAAGCCCAAGCCTTCAGCTGGCTTCCCATGAAACCAAGAAACTTCTATCTTTTTCCTTGAGCATGGGAGAAGTGTTCTCTTCTTCAATCCTTCTTTCTCATGGCATCTCTGGCCATTGCTTTCTTTGTTCTGCACTAATGCAGGACATCAGCAAAAGTCTGAGAATTACCTTCTATCTCCAACTTTAATGAAATTAATTCTTTGAAGGACATACCTTCTCTTTTGTCCTGCTCAAGGTGAATGTTTTTGCTTCTTTGACCAAATTATTTTTCAGAAGCCAGTTGATCCTTTGATCTCTGAACTTCCATGAAATGAATTCTCCTCTTTCTTTTCCTCCCTCTCTTTTTCCCTCCCTCCCTCTCTCTTTCCTTCCTTTCCTCCCTTCCTCTCTCACTCAATCCTTCCCTCTCCCCTTCCTCTCTCTTTCAAAAGTATAAAATTTATAATGGTTTGGTTAATTGTTTCAAATAAGCTGTGCTAATTTTTATTATTGCAAACAATAAAATACAGCTTCAAACAATTCTTGTAAATATTTTTGACTATAAATGGTTTTGTCTGAGATGGAGTGTGGGTCAAGACTAGAATGAAGTTCTGGTATTACAGGAGAGGAAACAGTTCAGAAGCTGTTCAAGTTGGTATGATTTGGGTTTGTTGCTACTTTTAGTAGGGTGCTGAGGTGAGGAAAACAGACTAGACCTACTCAGATGACAGTCAAGGGAAAATAATGTAATGAGTAGAGAACATAGAGCTAAGAAGAAAACAAAGGCTGTATCACTCAGGCATGTAGTTAAGGCTACATTACTCATACATGTGGTTAGTATTGAACAACCAACAGTGTAGTGCAATGATTTACGCAAGTAGTCTGTTCTCCTTGAGAAACATCTAGGAGTGGGTTTCTCTCCCACCCCAACCCCTGCTCAGATGCCCAAGTCATCTCCAGAGACTAGTATCCTTCTCTTGTCTAATAGTGTATATTCATACTCTTCTCTCTTTGCAACATTTGTATTGAAATATATGTCAATTGATTTTTTTTTCATTTGGGTCAAAGGAGCAACAATACTCTACTCACTGAATTCCAACTGCAGCTCAAGAGTTTCCAGGGACATGGGAGAACCTTAGCTGGATAGTATTCTCAGTTGGGCTGGACATATTCTGGATGAAATCAATTGAGTAGGAAAAAATCTTATCCCCATAGCAGGAAAAAGAGTCAGAGAGCTCCACTTCCACTGTTAGCATCCCCACAAGAACAGCAAGCTATACAACCGTAACATTTATTAAGAGGACCTAGGTGCATCCCATGCATACTCTTCAGTTGAAGGTTTAGTCTCTATCACTCCTGTTGGTCCAGCTTAGTTGACTCTGTTGGTTTTCTTGGGGTGTGCTTTTCCTTTCTGAATCCTATAGTCCTTTCCTCTCTTCCACATGTTTGTCTTTCACTCCCTGCATCTACTCCTATCAGTTTCTGGATAAAGCACCTCTGATGATGATTATACTAGGGTCCAGTCTATGGGTATAGCAGAGTATCATTAAGAATCATTTCACTGATTTCTTTTGCCAGTCATGTTTAGCTCTATCCTAGGTGTCTGGGTTATCCAGCCTCTGATTTTTTGTCTTTCAGGTAGAATACAATGTGGCCTACCTCTTGTGGCATGAATCTAACCTTAGACCAATCATTGGTTAGCCTCCCCCACATGTTTTGCATCACCTTTCCCCAAGCACATCCTGTATAGAGGACAAATTGTAAGTTGAATATTTGGTGGCTGTTACTATCACAATCCCTCCACTGGAAGCCTTGCCTGGTTATAGAAGATGGCCAGTTCAAGCTCCTTATCCCCCTTACTAGGAGTTTTTGCTAGGAATACCCTTATAAACTACAGGGAGTTTCCATTGCATTGGGTTTCTACTTCACACTCCAAAAGCTCCTCCAATTCCAGTTGTTTCTCCCAGTATTCTCTCCCTCTATCCCCCTCCACTTGATTCTTCCAGTTCCCATCTCCACCCACCCGAGTCCACCTGTAAAACCTGTATGAATTACAGTGTAGTGTAGATGTACAATAATATTTTTCTTATTGGAAACATTGCATGTGTGGAAATTTTCAGTGGAATATTTTAAGCAGTAGGCATATGTATGTTTTCTTGTATAGATACACAAAAGAGTTTAGAATTTTATGTAATTTTATGCAGATTTGTTTTCTGATCCTAAAACTTTAGTTTAATTTGGCCTTATTCTCTCTCTCTCTCTCTCTCTCTCTCTCTCTCTCTCTCTCTCTCTCTCTCCCCAATGTGTGTGTGTGTGTGTGTGTGTGTGTGTGTGATTCATGTTTAGAGAACATTCTATACTATTATTCCTCTAGGTCTTTATTTGAGCCTGGAGTTAGGCTGACAGCCAGTAAGTTTTAGTGATCCTCCTGTCTCACTCATATATTGAAGGGAGTCTAAGTGTGCCCAATCATACCAAGGTTTTGCATGGAGTCTAAAGATTTGAGCTTCAGAACTCATGCTTGCACATTGACTGCTATTTCCTATTGACCAGACTATCCACTTCTAGACAGTATTTTCTTTATCTTCGCCTTACTTTAAATAACATGTTCTTGCCCTTAACCCTTAACCTGGACTCTGAGTTATCAAGATCAGCTTGTCACTGAATTCCAATTGAATTCCAATCACCTACTTGTCTCTGCTGCCATACTTAGCTTTTCATGTGGGTGCTGGGCATCTGGACTCAGCTCTAAATCTTGCTCAGATTGAACTTTACTGATTGAGCTACCTCCTTAGCCCCATTATGAAGGTTGGCTGCTCCTAGGATGCTAATGTTTACTGTATATCACTGACCACATCATTGCTTCTCCATAGAAGTGAACTCTGCCACAGGAGGTTTCTTCTGCTACCCTGTTTATTTGTCACTGTCATCTATGAGCACCCACATGTTATTCTTTCAAGTCTTGAGTACTAAACTTCCAGATGTCCCCATTGCCTATTCTTAATTCATCTTGACTCTTCCAACATTAGAGTCACATATAAGGACTCTCCTTTATTTGTATTTATTCTCCTTTCAGTCATTCAACATTCATTCCATGGTTGATTTTTCGGTCATCTGTATTAAATCTCCCCATTCTAGTACTATCTCTTCTTTGCATCTATGGTAACTCCCATTTTCTTGTCTCATTTGCACCTGGTCCTTGTTCTCTTTCTACACTTTCAATCGCCCATATTTCCCTTCAATATGCAATTCCTTGAATAGTTTACTATGGTTTCTTTTTTGGCACAATAGTATCTGTTTATCAATGAAAACAAAACTACATCTATAGTTCAGAATTCATTCTTAAATTTCATAATCTAAGGGCTTATGCTTGAACTTTCAACTTGATCGTCCAGTGAAGGCCAGTGTTAGCAAGATCCTCACACAATTGCTGCTTTCTATAGTATGCTGCTTTGCTCATACATTGCTTTCTACCTGTTTTTTTTTTATTCCCGTATCTCCAGGTTTTCAACCTCAAAGCTACCTTTTACTTCTCAATTTTCTCTTATAAAATCAATTCATCCTGTTCATTTCTATTATTAAAGTCCTTACAATCTCTTTTACAAAGGTCTGCATTTTTCTGCTACCTATTATCATCCTATGTGACTGTTATTCTAAAACAGGTTAAGTGACATAGTTCATGTTGACTCCAGCTTCACTATAATTAAAGTCTTTCTGCTCCAAATTCAGAAGGTCTGAGAAGGTAATAATGCCTTTTTAATTTACTATAACTTCAAATGATTAACTTTTAAAAGTAAAACTTTCCTCTTTCTTTGTATAACATTTTCTCTGGGAAGTATCTTTTGGGCACGTATTGGGTCATTTGCCTCCTGGACACTCCCCTGGTCGTAGTTTGTAGCTTTTAATTTGCCTCCTGTCAGCATTATAGTGTTAAGTCCAGTTTCTCTCTCTTTCATTAATCAATAAGTTTTCATTGCTGTGTAATATTATTGCATCATGGTTGGCAATCAATCAAAATGGGAAGAGTGGAAAAGGAAACAGAGAGCATTGCTGGGACTTAGTAGACATGACCAGGGGTCCATTTTGGAATCCTGAGCTCTCTTATGTTTCTGTGTTTGTGGTATCAGACACTCTTATTCATTCATTTAAAATTTATATGTTGCCTTCACAGAATTACTGCACAAAAGGAAGCAAGGACAGCAATGGATAAATGAATAATGAATAAGAGTGCTTCCAGACAAAGAGTGTACAGGGAAAGTCCTGTGAGGGAAATGTGATGCAGGATCAATACATTTATGACTAAAGTATTTGAGGGAGACTGAACAAGAAGGCGACATTATAATCCAGGACACAACAGATGACTGGGAAGTAGGCTGGTAAAGCATCGGGAAAGAGACCTCCAGAGGAAATCACTGCAACTGAGGGTTTCTTAGGACCATCTGCTTATGCCTAGCTTACAAATTTGGACCATATTTGTAAATACATGCATTGAAACAACTATATTGACAAGCCCACTGACTGATAATAAGTACCAAAGAAGTGTTAGTCACATTATCAAGACTAGAGCACATAAACTTGTCCTGTTATAAAAGTGGGTCTGTGTATATGGGTAGTAAGTTTACATGGTGGCACAAGTGTACCCAAGTAGAGCAATTTGAACAAATGAATGCTGAGCATCAGTATACAAAGAAGAATAGAAGACAAACCTCAAGATATAGGAACTAAATGTCCTGTTTTCACATTTAAAATTTTTATTTCTGCTATTTATCACTGCTTTTTTTGTACTATCTATGTTAAAATCTATTTTTCCAAACATCCCACCCACCCACAGCCTTCTCCTCATATTTTTTCTGCATTTGGCTTCTTAAAAGTTCAGGGTACTAGGCTTTTTCCTGGGTGATGACCTTCTAACTCATATGAATTACATTTGGTATTTCTGAATATTCAAAATGCTCACAGCATGAAGCCTTCTCATTTCTGAAAGAAAGGCTGTCACAAATACTGAACTTTATTGAGAACGGATGCAGATGCTGATGGAAAATACAAATGTTTTCCAAGTTTGGCATTTGAATATTAAAAAATATTTTTGTAGCTAATAGTGACATGTAGCTACATTATTTTCCTTTATGTAGATGACTACTTACAAGGAAATGGTGACTGAAATGATAGAAATAAATTTAATTAACAGCTTGTGCAGTTCATTTGGCTCCTATGGATTTGGTAATAGGTTTATTTACATATAGCTATTTCTTGCTTACTTTTGACAAGTTTGGACAAAATATCTCTTCTGCAGTTTCTGGGTGTCTGATGCTGCTGAGAATAACAGTGAAGATAAGAGGGACCTACAGAAGAATGAAGACCCAGGAAGCATGGTTGAGGGAGTACATGCTTCTATGTGAACTGCTCATGTATCAATCTCATGCCTGTATTAAAATCGAGTGGAAGTTTTTAGGTTAATGACCTCTTCTATAGGGACAAAGTGTAAAAAATTGTATATTTTAATTGCTGAATTATTTATTTATTTATTTATTTATTTATTTGTTTATTATTTTTTGAGTGCATTGGTATTTTTCCAGCATGTATTTCTGTCTGATTTCTTGGATCTTGAGTTATAGACAGCTGTGAGCTCTGATGTGGGTGTTGAAAATTAATTCTGGGTCCTCTGGACAAGTAGTTAGTGTTCTAACCCACTGAGCCATCTCTGCAGTCCCCTTAACTGCTGTTTTATGTTTATTTGTTTGTTTGTTTTTTTTGTTTTTATTTCTGTTGGTTCTTTTATTGTACTTTAAGATAATTCTATAATTTGATGGCTAAAGATATCTCTTTGCAATGAAGCCATGGCATCTAGAAAGAAAGCTGTAACCTCATTCTGATGTCTGTGCCTTCTTTGCCTTCTTCATAGCAACTTCTCCCAATTAAGACAAAGTGGTACCTAGCTACTGTTGGACTCTTCGTCTTTACACTTTCATCTGATAAAGCATACCTGTTATGGATACATGACAAAGTAAAAGAGCACTTTTACTATAGAAGCTGGTAAAACAAGTTTTGTTAAGTTTATAGTTTTATTACTGTATATTAAGATTATATGTCTAATATGGAAGCAGCCTTTTACTATTTCTAAATGCTTATTAATACCCACTTATATACATAGGTTATTTTGTTTGTGTCTAAACATTGGAAAACCCTTTTGTTTATATGATTTATTTTCTTCTTTCTCTTCCCCACCTCATTTTAGTTTTATTTAGGGGGCTTGTGGGGGTCAGGTTTTCTCTCTGTATCTAAGCTTGGCCTGGAATTCACTAAGTAGCCAAGGTTAGTCCTCATATCATAGTGATTCTTCTGCCTTTATTGTTCAAGCACAGAAATAACACATGTAAACCACCCAACCTAGCCCATTGTATGGTGTTTATATGAGTTATAAAACAGTCTTATTTTTGGATTTTTTCAAAATCATGGATTAGACATATCCTAGACTCATTAAGTTGTTTGATGAATTATTAAGATGTAATTTTAAAAAATATGAGTTAATTAGTGTGTATAATTATTTTTAAATGAAGTGTTGGCTGGTCTATTGAAAGATTCTAGCAGCCCTATTAGACACTATTTGTGGATGTTGGGTTGAATATAAGATAAAAAACTGTATTTGTATGTACTAATATTTGTTGAAGATCATCTGTTACTAGATACTACTGTACACTTCTGAGCATGACACTATGTTTTCTCTGCTTGTTATCTTGCCTGCTTGCTCTTTTTCTTTGTCTCTTTCGGTCAGCACTTTCTGGTCTTACATAGTCCTGCTTTCAACTTCTTGGTCTCAGTTGGGTAATGTCATGGCTGCACATGTCTCCTGGGCCTACAGTGATAGCATTTGATAGAGACTAAGCTGATCATAGAGTTTTATGTAATGTTAAATTTGTAGACAAGATTTTGCCCTACAGGGGATTAATAAAAGTATGCTTGGATGAAAGAATCATTTTCCTTTGTTGTAACTGCTCTGAGGTCATACAACCCCAGTCTAATCAGTCAGTGAACCAGTGGTTTTTCCTTTTGCCAGAATCAAAAGTGCAGCTCTATCATTCATTGGAAAAGTCAGTGGTTTTTAAAATTGATATGAAGAGGATTCATTCTACATATTGTTAAAAATGTGACTATTGAAGTCTGTTCAACTTTCCCAGCCCTTCATGCCCTTCCCATCTTTCTTTTACAGACCAGTCGAGCTCTCTTGGGCCTTGTCTGTCCATTCCCTGTTAATGGAAGAAGGGAGGAGGCAGAGAATTTTTTAAGGTATATCAGTGAACTATATATAATAGAAATGGAAGAGCAAATATTGCATTTGGAAAAATAAATGAATAGAAAGTGAATAGAAAGGAAAAGGTGTATGTTTTAAGAGGAGAAGGC
The DNA here is from genome assembly GCF_963924665.1 of Micromys minutus. NCBI lineage: Eukaryota > Metazoa > Chordata > Mammalia > Rodentia > Muridae > Micromys > Micromys minutus. The sequence goes on from NC_137984.1 coordinate 23,824,177, forward strand.
CATAAGAGCTGTTCCTAAGAATTTCTGAGGATGTTGAACACTGAAGCCAGACGTCTGCCATTAGTAGTTATATGATCATATAAGATGAAAGAAAAAATAAAAGGTACTTAAACCATATTTAAAATCATTGCAGAGTACTCAGAATGTAGCTATCTTTTGCTGCTTACTCCAGATACATGGATAAATTGTCAAATATTTTCCTTATAGTATGAAAGATGGTTTAGCAAGTAAGCATGAGGGACCTAGTGTGGTTTCCCAGTAACAACAAAAAAGCCAGGTGTGGCCACTAGCTCATCTATATTCAGGGCTGGGGGTAGGAGTAGACAAAAGGGGTTCCCTGGGATTTCTGGCAAAGCCACCTGGCCAAAGAGGGAATGTTTAAATGACAGATCTTATATGAAAGTGTAGGCGAAAAGTGATAAAGCATACATATAAAGCAGTGGCATGTCCAGCTGCACACAGACACACACACAGGCACATACTATACAAACATACACCGGCAAAATGAAATAATTGTTACTAAATACATCTCTTTTCTGATAGGAAACCTAATAAAGGTGGTGCTAAGTTTACTAGATATAAAAATGAGGCATTTCCCTTTTTAATCTTTAGTATAAAAATGGTGCATTGGAGTCTTTGGTGATTCTAGTATAGAAAACGGCGTGGCAGTCAGTTTTCTACATTAGCTTGGCTTAGTCACATTACTCACATATTTAGTTTAATATGAATCTATGTATTGCTATGACTGTTATTATGACCACAATATTTAAGTCAGTAGATTTAGAGTGGAGCAGATCATCTGGCATGATGATTTCTAGAAGAAAAGCCTTGAGAAGATTACTTATTTGAATGTTTGGTCACCAGTTATTACATTGGTAAGTATTATGAGGTGTGAATTGTTGGAATGAATGTGCCACCAGGGGTAGGTTTTAAGGTTTCAAATGCCCACAGTATTCCCAGATGACTTTCTATCTGCCTCATGTTTGTGAATCAGGTATAAGCTCATGGCTATTGCTCCTGTGCCATACAAACTTACCTGGTGCCATACTCTCTTCAGTGGTGATTGTGGTGGTTTGAATAGGTATGCCCCCCACAGTCTTATGTGTTTGAATGCTTGCCCATAAGAGGTGGCAATATTGAAATGTATTGCCTTGTTTGAGCAAATGTATCATTGTGGAGGTGGGCTTTGAGGTGGCATATGCTAAAGCTACACCCAGTGTGGCATACTGCCTCCTTCTGCTGCCTTCAGAGCAAGATGTAGAACTCTCAGGTCTTTCTTCAGCACCATGATTGCCTAGATGCTGCCATGCTCCCCATCATGATGATAATGGACTGAAACTATGAAACTGTAAGCCAGCCCCAATTAAAACACAAAGTATGTTAATAATCATGGATTGTAACCCTCTGAAACTATAAGTAAGAGCCAAATAAAATGCATTTTTTTAAGTTACCTTGATCATGGTATTTTTTAGATGTCATAAAAAGGTAACTATGACACCCTTCCTAATATGGGTCAGCCTCACCTAACATGCTAAATATTTCAATACCATAAGAGGACAGAAAGACCCTAGTGGGAAAGAAATTTATTCACTTTCTCTGTGGACTTTGGTTCTTTAGCTCAAACTTCAATTTCTGTCTCCCTATCAGTGCAGTCCTGTGATCTAATTCCTCCAGAAATGCAGTGTGTTAGTTATGTCTACAGTGAAGACTGCAAGAATGTTCATATTCCTGTGTTAGCCTGGTCCTGCATTGGCTGTGTCACTTCTGTAAGTGCATAGGAAGATATTAAGAGAGAAAGCAAAGCCAGAAATTCCTTACGGATGATGGTGGGAAGGTTTTGCTGTTCCATGTAGATAGCTGATAAACTGTGTATAAGATGAACAATCAACACTGACTATATTTTATTTGGTGGTCCAGGACAGAAAAAGGGGATTGTTTCACACTTCATTCCAAATCTGCATTCCATGCACAATTTTCTGTCTTTCAGTGCTCTGAAAGACAATGATATGAACATTCTTAGGTATATGGGCTGTCTCTTCTTTAAGTCAAAAATCTTGCTCTGAGTTCTTTCTGAAGACAGATGTGCTCTGAGTACGGTAGATGCTGTCTACAAAATAAAATTGAGAAAAAAAGAAAAAGAATATCCTAATCAATAAGGACAAATCTCTGTGAAGAAGCTGCATGTAGTAGAAGGGTTTAAACAAGGAAATGAGGTCAATGTGTTTATCTGAAAGAGGAGATAAAATAATTGCCATCAGCCTTTGGGCTGAATGAAAGAGCAATTTTTGTTGTTGTTGTCATTGTTGCTGTGTACGTGCATTTGTGTATTTAGTGTGCATATGTATATGTGTAAATATATATGCATGATTGTGTACATGTGTGTGAATGTGTACACACACACACACACACACACACACACACACACACACACACACACACGAAAACAATGGCTTGGGTCTTCTTGACTCAAGTTGAATTCATGTCCTTATGTTTTTGTAGCAAGTGCTCTTAACAATCGATCTATACAAACTCCAGTGTCCTTGTTTTTACTCCTAATCACCACAAATGTTTCTGGTGGGTAGAGATAGGTATGTGAAAAAGGAAGTTTTGAGATTTTCCTAAAATTCAAGATCACTTTTAGGTACTTGGAAGATTCCATATGTATAAACTACTTTCATTTTTTCCTATATTTTAAACTTTTTTGCATACAACATAGTTTTTTTGTTCGTTATGTTTTTTTGTCTTTGTTTTGATGAAATTCTTCCTTGAGCAATTTGTATTGTTGTCACTGTTAAGATAAAGTACAGTAGTGGCTAATTCACAAAAAGTTATTCTCAGGGCTGAGTACCGAGCAGACAACATGTCCTGATTTCACAAAAGAGCTTAAAATTTTAGATAAAATGGCTTGTGTATTCTGAGAAACCATGTCAGTTTATCATCAAATGCATTTCACCTTGTTTTAAACCTGCTTAAAGAAGTTAAAACACAACGACTGATCAGATAGTTCATCAGCTAGAATAGTTTCTTGTTCTTTCAGAGGATACAGGTTCAGATCCCAGCCTCCACATCATAGCTTATAAAAGTCTGTAATTCCAGTTACAGAGGATCAAATGATGTCTTCTGGCATCTTTGGGCACTAGGTATAGACTTAGTATACATACATACATACAGGAACCCACACATATACATAAAATAAATCTAAAGCATCAATATTGTCAGATATTGCAGAACATTTTCAGTAGTCGTAGCTATTCAGGAGGATAAGATGATATGAACACTTCAATTTGTACACTTAAGATCAGCCTAGGCAACATAGCAAGAACTGCCTTAAAGCAATAATAATAGCACAACAAGAAAAAAATTGATTCCAATAAAAATCAGTATGCAATCTACTCCCTCCCTAGTGAGGCTGAGGTATCCTCATTTGGACCCTTCCTCTTGTTGAACCTTTTGAGTTCTGTGGACTGTATCTTGGGTATTTTTGGGGGAGTGGCTAATATCCACATATTATTGAATACACACCATGCATATTCTTTTAGGTCCGAGTTACTTCACTCAGAATAATATTTTCTAGTTCCATCCACTTACCTACAAAGCTCAGTATATCCTTGTTATTAAGAGCTGAGTAGTATTTCATTGTGTAAATGAGCCACATTTTCTGTATCGATTCTTTTGTCATGGGATATCTGAGTTGTTTCAAGCATCTCTCTCTCTCTCTCTCTCTCTCTCTCTCTTTCTCCATATACCTATCTATCTATCTATCTGTCTATCTGTCTGTCTGTCTGTCTATCTATATCTTCAGAACCAGAATCAGATATGTCATTATGTAACATGAGATTAATACATAATATTTACATGATGAAATTGGATTTGTTGTAATAATCACTTTTATGCCTATGTACAGACTAAATGCAGGGAAAGGTTGTCTACCTCTTTAAACATGGAATGTTGTTGAATGTCCTACAATAGGATAACAAGTTTATTTCATTACCTGTGTTTAAAGATGTAGATTTGAAGCATAGTAGCTTAGTAACTGCCTAAAGGAATGGGCTGGTGAACTTCTGAGGCTAAAAACATGAACCAGGTCCATGATTTCAAAGACTGTTTCTTTACTTAGCAGCCAGTCATCACCTGTACATACTTGATTACATGAAAGGAAAATAGAATAAGCCAAACCAGAACTATAACAAAACAACAGTAACTTCCCCCCAAAAATCCCTCTGCATGCACCATGATGGATATACTGTGGCTTATGAAGTGAAAAATAAATAGAGTGAAGGAATTTTCTTAAGGAGACATTCAGAATATATGGAAACAAAAAAGAAAGGCAAAGCAAAGCCATGTTCTTTACCTGAGCACACTGCAGAAGCGGTGTGTATAGAACAAAGATAAGGTCAGCAGACCTTCATTTAACAAAGTGAAGCAATGGATTGAGAACTAAATGTATAATGTGTGGTTGATGAACCTTTCTCATTCTAGTTGGTTCTATCATCTTCTTTTTTGTTTTGCAGAAATACGTCTACTTTTTTTAGTCTGTACTTCTGAATGGGAGCAGATATCCTACTGGTGCTAAATTTGAAATTCCTGTAGGAATTGACTGCTGGCTAAGCCTGGAGTGCAGTTGGATTCTTGTACAGTTGGGGATGCTATATACAACACTAGGAGGGGTTCTATATATAGGGACTTCCTTCCATCTGGGCATATTTTAAATTCGATGGCACAAAGGAGCCATGGCATGCCAGTCAGGACAGTGATGCATGAGCATTTTAGGCATGAATTTATTTGGAATCATTTATTCTGAATCGTTATTTGGACTCTACCTGATGTTAGGTACTGTTGTTTGCATTTAGAATTTACTAGTGAACAAATTAATCAAGTTCCCTAATGCCTGAAATGTTTTTATGATTAAAAGGATAGGACTGGGGAATGGAGAACTGGCTCAATATTTAAGAGCACTGTTTGCCTTTCCAGAGGTCCTGAGTTCAATTTACAGCAACAATGTGGTGTCTCACAAACATTTGTATTGTGTCTGATTTCCTCTTCTGGTGAGAAGAATGACAATGTACTCACATACATAAAAAATAAATAGACGAATAATCAGTAAGATTTTTCTGTGAAGAACTATGTAACAAATATTTTCAGTGTTGTCACACAGTTTTACTGCAATTTTCGAGATCTGCCATAGTCAACAAAATGCCATCATAGAAAATATTTGAACAGATGTTTTGTCTTCTCAGTAAAACCTTGTTTACAAAAGTGATGTGTTTGGCTTTTCCAAGGAGGGACATGAAATAAAAATAAAGAACCATGTGGTGTTCTGATGACATACCCTATCTAGCTAACTTAACCAGTTATTGATGGCCCTTAAAGGACAATGCATGAGGAGCTACAGTATTAAGATGAGGCTGATGTATCACTGAAAAGCCTACTCTAACAGGGTAGTATTGAAAGCTGTTTTCTGAGCGCTTTTCTTATAACTTCAAGTACTGAGGCCATTTGGAGTGTCCTTTTCCAGAATATTGTTGCTGTTTATATAGTCAAAGAGAGGGGCCCTGGGAAAGTTGTATGCTTCAGGGTCTTCCCGAGTCTTGCAACTTTTATTAACTTCCTGAGCCTTAATGACCTTACCTGCAGCAGAGAATGTTTCAGTGTGGTGGAAATAGCTGCCCAAAGGGCAGAGAATGCAGGTTTTATGTGACCCCATATGGGCCTTTACTTAATAACTATTAAGAGAAGCCATAAAAAGTTACACAGGGTAAAAATTACTTTCAGAGTTAATAAACAAAACTTCATTTTACATAAGGATTAAGTGAGGGGCTCAAATAATAATCTATTACTAATCCAGGGCTAGCATTAGTAAAGTCAGTAACTTCTGTCTCATGATATTCTTTCTGTATCACAATCTTGTCTCTTCTTCTGCAAAGTCAGGACTTACTATAACATTGTATTATGTATGACATTTTCTTTGTTGGATTGAGGTCTGGAAACCATTCATTTTAGAAAATCGCATAGGTACTACCTCATCTGTCACTATCTCATCTCAGAACCACTGTCAAAACCGCCATCAATGCCTCTATTATTTCTAACTTCACTGCAAACTGCCTGTAAATCACAGAAAACACCATAAGTAAAGGTATGCAAAGTTACACGAAAATTAGTGTGATGCTGAGAAAATCTCCTCACAATTTGAATTCATGATTTTATGTAGGCATGCTTCTATACACTGATAAAGTTGACACTTCTGTATATTTTACATTATTTGTGGCTATTGTAAAAGGTATTGCTCCTTTAATGTCTTCTTCAGCCCTCTTATTATTTGTGTAAATCAGGGATTCTGATTTCTTTGATTAATTTTATGTCCAACCACTTTGCTGAAGGTATTTATCAGCTGTAGGAGTTTCCTGGTAGACTTTTGTAAGATAGGTGTGTATAGTAGCATATCATCTGAAAACAGTGATGTTTTGACTTCTTCCTCTGTAATTTGTATCCCTTGATTGCGTTTAGTTGTCTTACTTCTCTAGTTAGACCTTCATGTAATGTCTTAGGATATCCATTGCTGCGAAGAGTCACCGTGTCCAAGGCAACTATTATAAAAAACAACATTTTATTGGGGCTGGCTTATAGTTTAAGAGGTTCAGTTCATTATCATGGCAGAAAGCATGACATCATGCAGGTATACATGATGCTGAAGAACCTGAGATTCTGTATCTTGATCCCACTGCAGCTAGGAAAGACTAGATCCTTTGGCAGCTAGGAAGAGAGTCTCTCAAAGCCCACAGCCACAGAGACATACTTCCTTCAAAAGACCACACCTACTACAAAGTCATACCTCCCAATAGTACCACTTCCAGGGCTAAACAAATTCAAATCAGCAGATGTACTATATTGAAAAGATAGGGAAAGAGTAGGCAGCCTTGCCTTGTCTCTGATTTTAGTGAAATTGCTTTAAGTTTCTCTTCATTTAATTGATATTTGTTTTGGCTTGCTGTATACGGCTTTTGTTATGTTTAAGTATGTACCTTGCATCTCTGATCTCTCCAAGACTTAACATGAAGAGGTGATAAATTTTGTCAGAGGCCTTTTCATCATTTAATGAGATGACCATGTGACTTTTTTATTAAATTTGTGTGTATGGTAGATTATGGTGATGGATTTTTTAATATATTGAATCATCCCTGCATCTCTGAGATGGAGACTATTTTATCATGCTGAAATCTTTGATGTGTTCTTGGATTCGGTTGGTGAGCATTTTATTGAGTATTTTTGCATTCACCATTATAAGAAAAATTGGTCTGTAATTCCCATTCTTTGTGGAGTCTTTGTGTGGTTTAGGTATAAGGGTGAATGTGGTTTCATAGAATGAGTTTGGCAGCCTTTCTTTTTTGTTTCTATTTTGTGTAATAGTTTGAGGATTATGGATATTAGCTCTTCTTTGAATGTCTGGTAAAATTCTGCAGTAAAACAATCTTGGTTCTGGACTTTCTATGGTTGGGAGACTTTTAATGATTGCTTTTATTTCCTTTAGGGATATATTACTATTTAGATACTTTACCAGATCTTGTTTTAACTTTGGTAACTAGTATCAGTTAAATAAGTCATCCATTTTGTTTAGATTTTTCAATTTTTGGAATCAGGTTTTGATGGAAAGAAGACCCAAGGATTTTTAAAATATGCTGGGTTTCTGTTGTTATGTCTCTCTTTTCAGTCCTGATTTTGTTAATTTGGATACTGTCCTTGTGCTTTTTAATTAGTTTTACTAAGGGTTTATCTATTTTATTGATTTTGCTCAAAGAAGCTTATTTAGATTCATTGATTTTTTATTGTTATTTTTGGTTTTTTTATTTTAATTTTTTGTTTAAACAACTATTTAAAAACATGTACAGATTTTTAAAAACATTTGCATAAAACTATATGAATATGTTTTTGTCAGTACTTGATTTTTTTAAATGTTTGATAGTATGAATTGAAATCTTACTATTTACAACAATCATAAAGTAAATGTAAAACAAAACATAACATGGAAATAGTCAAAGTTTTCTTGTTATGTAAAGATTAAACATAATGATTTTTTAATACCAAGAATTGCCACAAGGTTACCTTCTTAGCTCTTGAATTATTAATGATTTAAGGTCTAGGGGTATCACACTCTGAGAGAGTGCTATACAATATTTTTTTTTTCTAAGAAGGACTGAGGCTTTTCCACTTTTTGGCCTCTCTTTTTTCTTTTCTTTTCTCTTTCTTTCTTTTGTTCTTTCTTTCTTCCTTCCTTCCTTCCTTTCTTTCTTTCTTTCTTTCTTTCTTTCTTTCTTTCTTTCTTTCTTTCTTTCTTTCTTTTTTTCGTTTTTTGAGCTCCATATGGTCTGTGAATTGTTTCTTGGGTATTCTGAGATTTCTGGGGCTAGTATCCAATTATCAGTTACTGCATATTATATCTGTTTTTTTGTAACTGGGTTACCTTACTCAGGATGTTATTCTCTATATCCATTCATTTGCCTAGGAATTTCATAAAGTCATTGTTTCTGGTAGCTGAGTAGTACTCTATTGTGTAAATGTACCACAAATTTTATATCCATCCATCTACTGAAGAACATCTGTGTTCTTTCCAGTTTTGGGCTATTATAATAGGGCTGCTATGAACATGGTGAAGCATGTGTCCTTATTATATGTTGGAGCTTCTTTGGGGTATATGCCCAAAAGTGGAATAACTGGGTCTTCAGGAAGCACTATGTCCAATTTTTTGAGGAACCAACGGACTGATTTCCAAAGTAGTTGTACCTGCTTACAACCACAACAAAAGTGGAGAACTGTTCCTCTTTCTCTGCATCCTTGCCAGCATTTGCTGTCATCTGAGTTTTTGGTCTAAACCATTGTGACTGGTGTAAAGTGGAATCTCAGGGTTGTTTTGATTTGCATTTCCCTGATGACTAGGGATGCCTAGCATTTCTTTAGGTGCTTCTCACTCATTTGATATTCCTCAATTCAGAACTCTTTGTTTGGCTCTGTACCTCATTTTTTTTTCCTATAGGATTGATTCCCTGGTGTCTAACTTCTTGAGATCTTTATACATATTGGATATTAGACATCTATCAGATGTGGGATTGGTAAAGATCTTTTCCCAGTCTCTTGGCTGCCATTTTGTTTTTTTGACAGTGTCCTTGGCCTTACAGAAACTTTGCAATCTCATTGAGTTCCATTTATCGATTCTTGATATTAGCGCATAAACCATTGGTGTTCTTTTCAGGAAAATTTCCCCTGTACTTATGTGTTCTAAGCTTGTCCTCACTTTCTCTTCTAATAGTTTCAGTGTACCTGGCTTAATGTGGAGATCTTTGATCCACTTGCACTTGAGCTTTGTACAAGCAGATAAGAAATTATCTATTTTCATTCTTCTGCATGTTGACTGACAGTTGAAACAACATCATTTGTCGAAAAGGCTGTCATTTTTCCATTGAATGTTTTAAGCTCCTTTGCCAAAGCTCAAGTGACCATATGTGTGAGAGTTCATTTCTGGATCTTCTATTTTGTTCCATTGATCTACCTGCCTATCTCTGTACCAATACCATGAGGTTTTTAACACAATTGTTATGCAATGTATCTTGAGGTCAGGGATGGTGATTCTCACAGAAATTTTCTTGTTGAGAATAGATTTCAATATTCTAGGTTTTTGTTATTCCAGATGAATTTGTGAATTGCTCTTTTCAAGTCTATAAAAATTGAGTTGAAATTTTGGTGGGGATTGCATTGAATCTGTAGATTGTTTTTGGTAAGATGGCTATTTTTACAATGTTGATCTTTCCAACCCATGAGCATGGGAGATCTTTTAATCTTCTGTAATCTTCTTCAATTTCCTTCTTCATAGATTTGAAGTTCTGGTCATACAGGTCCTTCACTTGCTTTGTTAGAGTCACACCAAGGTATTTCATATTACTTATGAATATTGTGAAGTGTATCTTTTCCATAATTTCTTTCTCATCATGTTTGCTCTTTGAGTAGATAAGGCTACTGTTTTGTGTGAGTTAATTTTATGTCCAGCCACTTTGCTGAACTTGTTTATCAGTTTTAAAAGTTCTCTGGTAGAATATTTGGAGTCACTTAAGTATACTATAATGTCATCAGAAAATAGTGATATTTTGACTTCTTCCTTTCCTAATTGTATCCCTTTGATTTCCTTTACTGTGTAATTGCTCTGGCCAGGACTTCCAGTACTATATCAAATAGGTAGGGAGAGAGTGGTCAGCCTTGTCTAGTCCCTGATTTTAGTGAAATTGCGTCAAGTGTTTCACTGTTTAGCTTGATGTTGGATATTAGTTTACTATATATTGCTTTTACTATGTTTAGGTATAGGCCTTGGAACCCTGTTATTTCCAAAATTTTTAACATGAAGGGGTGCTGAATTGTTTCAAATGCTTTCTCAGCATCTAATAAGATGATCATGTATGTTTTATTTAAGTTTGTTTATATGGTGGATTATGTTGCTCATTTTTAATATATTGTACCATCCCTGCATCCCAGGGATGAAGCCTACTTGGTCATGATGAATGATGGTTTTGATGTGTTCTAGGATACAGTTTGCAAGAATTTTGTTGAGTATTTTTGCATCAGTGTTCATAAGTGAGATTGGTCTGAAGTTCTCTTTCGTTGAAGAGTCTTTGTGTGGTTTAGGTATGAGAGTTATTGTGGCTTCAAAGAATGAGTTGGGTAGCGTTCCATCTGACTCTATTTTTGTGGAATAGTTTGGAGAGTATTGGTATTAGGTTATCAATGAATATGTGATAGAATAATGCACTGAACCCATCTGGTACTGTGCTTTTTTTGTATTTGGGTGGTTTTTATGACTGGTTCTATTTCTTTAGCTGATATGTGATTGTTTACATGGTTTATGTAATATTGATTTAACTTTGGTATCTAGTTACTCTCTAGAAATTTATACATTTTCTACAGATTTTTCAGTTTTGTTGAGTATAGGTTTTTGTAGTAGCATCTTAGGATTTCTTGAATTTCCTTGGTTTCTGTTGTTATGCCTCCCCTTTCATTTCTGATTTGTTAATTTGGAGAATCTCTCTTTGTCCTCTATTTAATCTGTCTAAGGGCTTATTGATCTTGTGGATTTTCTCAAAGAACCAGCTTCTGGTTTTGTTGATTCTTTATGTGGTTCTTTTAGTTTCTACTTGTTTGATTTCAGTTCTGAGTTTGATTATTTCCTGCCATCTACTTCTTACTGTGGGCTGGAGAGAAACCTTTTCTAGCGAGCATAGCTAAGCACTTTCTGCCCTCTGAGAACTCATTGTGTGACTCACTGGAACTGTGCCCCACGATCTCTGTTTATTTTTGTTTCTAATTTATTTATTTCAGCTCAGAGTTTGACTATTTTCTTCTGTCTAATTCTCTTAGGTATGTTTTCTTCTTTTTGTTCTAAAATGTGTAGGTGTGCTGTTAAGCTGCTTGTATGAGATTTCTCTATTGATTGATGTTGGTTATAGGTTCCACAGGAGAGAGAGAGCAGCTGACACAGATTTTACATATTCATTTTTTTTTTTTTTTTAAGATCAGAGGGGTGCAGCCTCTTAGGGAAGACTAACATTCAGCTAGCTCACTTTAGTTACTTTATGCAATTGTCATACAAGCTTAATTGGGGCTATGGATGGTTTCAGCTATCAAAATAATCTTGCTCTTGCTACCCATGAGAACAGACAACCCACACAATTCTCAGTCCCTTTTGACTGTGGCTAGCTATAATCAAAAATAAGACTTCCAGATTTGCCAGGAGTATCTTAAAACATGTCTCAGGGGTGTTCACTATTAATGCAGCAGCAAGCTGTACTGTAGCACCAAGCAAAGACCATCTACTGAGACAACATTTCTACAAGGTTCAATAGTTTCCTAGAAATTTCTCTGCCTATCTTGGTTGACCCAACATAGGCTTTCCTGAAACATCTCACTCAAACCAAGAAACAAAGGTTTTGCTGTGCATTGCATTTAATACCAGATATAAAGGCTTCAGTTTACATATCAGTAAATCTTCCCCCCTTTTTCTTCAAGCAGATTTGTAGCAGTTTTCAGTTATTATCGGAGAATTATGGAATTGTACAGTAATTCCTAAAATACAAAAGCTTTTTCCCTACCTATTGTTGAGCAGCTTTATGCAAATAAATCTGATAATAAATGCATTTATTTTATGCAAATAAATACATTTCAAAGTCAGTAAAGTTATCACCATTAAGAAAATTATAAAACAAGAGCAAGAAACTTATCAAAATGATAAATGGCAGGAAATGAAGTTATATCATCTACAAAATGTTATGTAGCATTTATTCCTAGTATTTTTGAGAGATTTTTAAAAAATGTTCCTATAATTTCTTGCTGTAAATCATAAATCATTGGAGAGGAGTTAGTGCTACCTAACAAGTAAATTTTATCATTTTCTCAATCGTATTTGCTCTCATAATCTTAAAGAGATATTACAATAAGAAATAACTTTGCAATCACATTTCATCTCTCCATTTTCTTTGTGAAGGCAATTAGTGCTATTAACTTTCCTCTTAGCACTGCTTTCATTGTGTCCCAAGAGTTTTAGTATGTTGTGCCTTAATTTTCACTGAATTCTAGAAAGTCTTCAATTTATTTCTTTCCTCACTCAGTACTCATTGAGTAGAAAGTTGTTCAGTTTTCGTGAATATGTGGGCTTTCTGTTGTTTCTGTAGTTGTGGACATGCAGTTTTAATCTCTAATCCATGGTGATCTGATAGGATGCAATGGTTTATTTCACTCTTCTTCTATATGTTGAAGTTTGCTTTGTGACTGATTATGTGTCATCAGTTTTTGAGATGATTCCACATTGTATTGAGAACATATATTCTTTTATGTTTGGATGAAATGTTTTATAGGTATCTTTTAGGTCCTTTTTGTTCATAACATCTGTTAGTTCAATTATTTCTCTGCTTAATTTCTGTTTCCATGACCTATCCATTGGTGTGAGTGGGTACCGTTGCGTTTGGGGCATAGATGTTTAGAAATAACCTGCCATCTTGGTGGATTCTTTTTCTTCAATGAGCATTAAGGGTTTTTCCCCAGCTCTTTTAATTACATTCTGTTGAATGTCTGTTTTATTATATTTAAAAAGTGGGATACTCAAGCTTGTTTTGGGATATATTTGCTTAGAAACCCTTTTGCTAGCTCTTTACTCTGAGATAGTGCCTATCTTTGTTGCTGAAATATGTTTTTTGTATGCAACATAATGATGGATTTTGTTTATTCATCTACTTTGTTAGCCCCTGTCATTTTATTGTTGAATTGGGTGATACAATTAATGGGGTATGGATTTCTCACTCCTATTCCCCAAGTATGAGCAGGACTCCCAAGATGCACGCAGAGCTCTGGGCTATGAATTTGAGTGCTGATCTGCAAATGTAGGTAGCAGTGTGGACCAGAAAGTATAGTTCAGAAATTGAGAAATTTTATTGATGAGAGGTGAAGATTAGTGAAGTTGTGGTTTGGGACAAAAATCTACAGCCTTTAATATACTAAACCCGCATAATCCCTAACAACATTTTAAAGGAGTTGCCTTTATAACCACAGATAAATATAATCTTTCCCTGGTGTAGGGGTGTAAGTGAATCTGGACAATCAGAGTGATGGCATAAAAGTGAATGATATTTAAACAGACATCCAATCAGTGGTTGATTCTCTCATCAGTATATAACCTATCGCTTCACTATTTGTTTAAAATAATGGAAATCTGGGCTAGAATCTTTGGCAGCTTTTGTGATTAGTGCCAAGTCTGCTAGAGAAGTTGAAATCTAGGGCTTAGTCATCACTTCAGAGCCAAGATTGACAGGGAAAGCCTCATGTATACCTGATGAGAATGAGGCCCCTTGGGAAGAAGTAGTCTAGCACAAGGGAAAGGCATCACGGGAGCAACCACCACAGGAGTGGCCAGTAGAAGTCAAAATTCCATTAAATCATATCAGGGAATAGCTGGGGGTATCTCCAATGGGTCAAGAGTGGAAGGGCTATTGAGTGAGGGGCATGGGACAGGAGTAGTATAGGATGACTTGGAGCCTGATGAATGGAGGGCTAGAGCAGAGGTGCCCTCATCCTTATCACTAAAATCATTTGGCATGCCCAGAGAAAGTTGAATGGGGTCAGTAGTGGAAAGGTGAATATTAGCCTAGTCCTGGCAGTGCTTGTTATGGGCAGCTACCACTTCCTCTGGAGGAGAATTCTTATGACTGGCATCAAGGAAGAAATGTTGATAAGGACATAGTACTCTATGAGGTAAGGCAGAAGAGGCAAAAAAAGATCTTGTGATTGTGAGGAACCTTTTGATTATCATGTTTCAATTATCTTTACTTCTCTTTAAAAGTTTTACTTATATTTCCTTAGTTCACTACTATAAGAAGTCAGTTGTTGAAAAATTGTAAAATTCATGAAGAACAAAGACAAAACATTAATAAACAGAATCAGAATTTACCATCAAGACTGACTTTGCTGTACTTTATTTCATGAGTTATTACACAATTAGAAAATGGCTTCTAGGATGTCCTATCTGTTTCTGCTATTAGAAAAGATATCTACTTCTTTTAAGGCCAATTTTGATTCTTAAGTCACAATTCCCTCCCACACACCCCACAATACTGTAATTCGCTTTCATCCTCCTTCCACTCCCACTTTACTTTTTCTTCTTCCACCAAGGCCCATTCTTACATTTATATGTTTATTTGAAAGATTTACAACTCTTGGTCAATTTCTAGGAGAAAATGTATACACATTTAGTATGGGAGAATATTCTCAAAACTCTCCTGAAATAAAATTTCTGTTTTATTTAAGACTGATTATAGTACAATGTTAAAAATGCTCCTTTTACATAGAATTTATTCTCCTTTCCCATCAGTTCAATGAATTTCTATTGATTACCTATTATGAGCCAGTGATTTTGGGGCACTGCATATAGAGAAGAAATCACCTGTTACATCCCATAAAGTCAGCATCCTCACTTGTTAAAGTCTAGAGAGAGGGATGTCAATTGCTTTTATGTCAAAAAGAGGGAAGGCATGCAAATCTTGTTAAGTGAATATTTAGTAGAGGAAAATTCTGTTTACAGGGTGGCACTGGTCAATCAATACACTACTAATAATTCATTATCATTCGCCTATGTGATACCAGATCTAAACACCTCTTTAGCTATAGAAAGCTCATGTGTTAAATAACAAATTGCTCCTATTTCACTTGATCTACTCAAAGTATAAATGTTGAATGGGCAACCAAGAAAATTCTGGTTTTTTGTCAACAATATAAGGGTGCCTCACAGGCAAACTATGACCTTTGGTTTGGAATTTAAAAAATATAAAACTTTATGATGCAGAGAAAAAGTTAAAATATTATTAATTAATTGCAAATCAAGAAAATTTGTTTTCCCAAATATTATTTTCTGTTGCATTCTAAGAGATTAGCAAGGGGCTTCATTATTAGTCAGTGTCTTTGAATGAATCCTGGGTAATTGTGAGCAGTATACATCTTACAATTCAATCAACAGCCTGCACTTTCCAGCTTCCTATAATATGTTTTTCCAATTCAGTGGATGTCAATAAACACTAGGCAACTTTTGTACTAGCAGTTATGTTAGAATAACTTCCTAAACATTTATACTTTCTAAAGTTTACCTCTTTTTAATACCTCTTGGTGTTTATCAGCACTGTGAGGTGAAATATTTCTTCTCTTTTCATACTCGTATGGAGACTGTTTTCTCAATGATGTGTTTCTCTTTTTGAATCCTAGTTGATTTCTTTCACAATAAATTTATCAAAGCTACAATGTGAGGACAAGTGATTAATACAGTTCTTGTAAATAACCACATACTGTGTTCTTTACAATGGGGTTTAATATTTTTGGAATTGCATTGAATAAATATGTAAATAAATGGCTTTAAATAAATTATGAATGCTCTCAATATGCACTGTGTTATTTTACTGATACATTTCCTTTGGTCCGCACTGTTCCAAGGTGTTCTTGAATGAGGACCACCATTTTACATTCTTCCAACCATTGTAAGCAACTTGATGGTTTTGCATTCTTATCAGAAGGCAGAGTATTCACTTTGTCATGTTAACTGTTTAAAAAGGCTTCTATTTAGTTATGGTCACATGTTTCTGTTTTCCTCATAATTATTGCTGTTGAGCTATTTTTCCATGCCTGTATTTTCTTCAGGGGACCATCTATTGTCATTTTTACAGTTCTTAAATTGTGTGGTTCTTTCTCTTTCAATTTTTTTGTTTTTAGGTATTAAGGATACAAATTCTTTATATAATTAAATTGCTTCATAAATGATGTTAGTATACCATGACTTGTATTTTTACTCTTTTTTTTTAATTTTAGTTTTTCCTTTTTTTCATTTTATGTTTTGTATTGGCTATTTTATTTATTTACATTTCAAATGTTAACCCCTTTCATGGTTTCCCATCTTGGAACCCCCATACCATTTTCCCTCCCCTTGCTTCAGTGAGAATGCTCCCCTATGTACTCACTCACTCCTGCCTCCCCAGCCTGGCATTTCCATACACTAAGACATCAGACGTTCCCATGAACAAAGGCTTATCCTCCTACTGATGTCCAACAAGGCCATCATCTGCTACATATTCAGCTGGAGCCATGGGTCCCTCCATGTGTGCTCTTTGGTTAGTGGTTTAGTCCCTAGGAGCTCTGGGAGGGTCTGATTGGTTGATGTTGTTCTACTTATTGGTTCCAATTTCCTTCAGCTCCTTCATTCCTTTCTCTAACTTCTCCATTGAGGACTGTATGCAAGAAAATCCAGGGGTAAATATATGAATCCTGGCTTGACTGAAATTTTATTCCTTCTTTTCATTTTTTAACTGTACAATTTTTATCTCAAAATTATTACATACGTGTGTGTATAGATAGATAGATAGATAAATAGATAGATAGATAGATAGATAGATAGATAGATAGATAGAAAGTGCAGCAAAATATTCAAGTTAGCTTCTTATCTTAGTCAGTGTTCCATTGACATGAAGAAACACCATGACCATGACATCTCCTATAAAGAAAAAAATTAATTATGATTGTTTTATAGTTTTGGAAGTTTAGTCCATTATGATCAGAGTAGAGAAAATGGCAGACCATAAGCAGACATAGTGCTGGAGAGTGGTTCAGGGTTCTACATCGTGATCCACAGCCTGCATGTAAAGAGAGAACCTCGGGGCCTATCATAAGCTTCTGAAACCTGCATGGGATATACCAAGTGATGTAATTCTTCCAACCAGGCCACACCTTCCTCAAAGGCCATACTTCCTTCAACAAGGTTATACCTCCTTATGCCATCACCTAAGAATTCAAATATATGAATTTATTGACATTTATATTCAAACCACCAGAATTCTTGAACACTAACTTCATATGTGCACAAAATGTTTTACATATACACAGTGATCATGAACTTGTTACTCTATGCATGTGTTTTCTTGTGCCTTTCTTTTGGCATAGTATTGAACACTGCTTATGTGTTCTGCATCCTAAAGCTTGCTGGGTGGTATACACCTATTACTTGAACATCTTAAAGGCTGAGGGTAGGTGACCCCCTCAACTAAATAGAAGAATGATGTCAGCAACAACAACAACAATGGCAACAATGTGCTAACATTTAGAACACCAACAAAAAGAATTAACAACAAGCAATCCACTAAAACCCCCAGAACTCTCTCAATTTTTATAACTTGCCTTTGGATAAATCTTACATAGATACTTGCTATCTAAGAAACAAGATGGTACAATTCAAATTTCCCCATTTGTAAGTTGTGTCAGGTACTTTATAAGCCAGTGATTTTCATAATGTGCAAGATATCAAGTCCTAATCCTATAATTTCTTTGTAAATCAGGAAGAAGATTTTTGTTCATTGTTATTATTATAAAAATTGTGATTCATGTAGTGTATAGTCCTTCAGCTACACAAGCACACAAGAGCACCAGTGGCAAGGTCATTCCTTAATTCAGTGTCACATCACAGATACCACATCATGTCTAACCTTTTATTTGTGGAGCCTTCACCTTAGCAATAGCCACTCTCATATGAGTACCAGGTGTGTGATGAGACACCATAATCTCTAGATTTTTAGATGTTCTGTGCTTTGTTCACTTTCCTATGTTACTCATTTCTGATGCAACTTCCCAGTAAGTCAGTTCTTACTATGGCACCCTGCTCTGGTTTTCCATTCCTACCACGTAATTCTCTTTTAAATACGGATTTTTAAATCCTTTCAAAGTTTTTTTTTGAAAGTCATTTCATTTTCAAGATCTTAATTTAAGAAAGAAAGAAAGAAAGAAAGAAAGAAAGAAAGAAAGAAAGAAAGAGAGAAAGAAAGAATTTAGTTATACGTGTCCTATCTGGTTTTAGTTGTCCAGACAATGAGATCATTACTGAAGTCTGGGACACCCATGGCATACCTGTGCATCATCTTTTACTAGCTGTTTTGAAGGTGATTAAGGTAGTGTAATGTAGGTCGTCTTTACTTTCTGTGGAGTAGGATGATGTCAGAGAATTAAGTATGTGTAGAAGCAGATTGTGACTGTTTTTCTATCAAAGCCACTGCTCAACTATAAAATGTTTATTATCCTGAACCACCTTAGAGTTCTTTTGGGAGAAGCCTTTTATTTGTGTGAAAATTAGAGAAACTGCCTACCTTTCTTTGTAGTGTTCTCAAAGTTACCCTCTTCTTCTGCAGAGGCAGGAGTTTGGGCTTGTTTTGACATCTCTTTTCATGTTCTTTCATCTCTTGTCACTCTCAAAATGCAATTGCATGTATAAAAGTTGCTTCATCTTCATTGTCTTCCTGCATAAGAACTAAAAAGCTGGGATCATTCAGAGAAAGGGTGGAAGTGTCCCTTGACAACTGTGAGGGGCAATTGTGACAACTTTCTGGAAATTTAAGCACTGGGAGAGATCAAATACTCTAATTTGAGAAACATGTGTGCTTGCCTTGTATGTGAGAAAAATGTAAAATCGAGGAAAACCGCTCACAGAGAAGTAAACTAGAATCCAAATAATAATGGTGTTAAACATTGTAGAAATCTGAACAAATGTCAAGCCCTAAACTGAAGAAAGATTACTATTAGTCATCCCTTACCAAGTGTTTGAGAGCCATGGGGAAACATCTAACACGTGGGTTCTGGAAAATCTTGATTTCAGTTTCTGCCTTTGATATAAAGTCCCTTTTGAAGCTATTTGCTATCCCATAGGTATAAGTGGTGCAAAGTCATGCCAACTGCCCACGTTGTTGATCATTGTGGATGAAGTGCTAGAATATTCTATTGATCTTGACATTTCATTTTAACATAAAAATTCAAACAATATATTATGATCATAGTTTTCACCCTTCCAACTCCTTCCAAATCCTCCTCACTCCATACCTGCCTAGTTCCATATTCTTTCTCTGTGTCTTCATAAAACAAATGGGCAAAGACACAATAAATGTTTCCTAAATGTACTCATTTGATGTGTTTCCTTGGGCATCATTAACAAATTGGAAGGTTTTTTGAAATATTTTAAGTTATTATTATTATTATTATTATTATTATTATTATTATTATTAATTGTGTGTGTGTGTGTGTGTGTGTGTGTGTGTGTGTACATGTGTGAGGGATGAGGCAGTGGGGTAGGGAGATGTCTACTAGTGATCTACATTTCTCCTACAAAATACTAAGGTCTCTGAAGCCAAGCCACTGGATTAATATTTTTAAACTGATGTTATGTTAATTAGTTTTCATTGTCAACTTGGAATAACCTAAATTTACCTGGCATGACAAAACTACAGTTGAGGAATTGCCTAAATGAAATTAGCTTACAACCCTGTCTATGAGATTAATGACTGATGTGGGAGGGCCCAGCATACAGTAGGCAGCACCATCCCTAGACGTGTGTTTCTGGGTTGGATACGAAAGCTAATTAAGTGAGCCACTGAGCAGCAGTCCTCCATGGGTTCTGCTTCAGCTCCTACTTTAAATTTCCTTAATGATGTATTGGGACTTCAAAACCCTTTCTCCTATAAGTTGTTTTTGGCAGTGTTTAATCACGGCAGTAGAATAAAACTAGAACAGAGGTCATGGTCACTTAAAAATGTCAGTTACCTAGTCTTCCATTGTTCATGGAAGTGAAAACTTGAACGGGCACTTTGGAAATCAATTTGGCAGTTTCTCAGAAAATTGGGAATAGATCTGGATCAAGACCCAGCTAAGCTATATGATTCATAATCATATATACATAGGATGCCTGCCCACCTCTTCCCCAATACCACAAGGACACATACTCCAATATGTTCATAGCAGTTTTATTCATAATATCTAGAAACCCAAAACAACTTAGATGTCACTCAGTTGAAGAATGGATAAAGAAAATGTGGGACATTTACACAGAGGACTGTTATTCAGCTACTAGAATCAAAGACATGAATGCAGTCCAATGGATGAAACCAGAAAAGATCACTCTGAATGAGGTAACCCAGACCCAGAAAGACAAACAGGGTATATACTCATTTATAAGTGAATATTACCCTTAAAATATTCTAAATCTACACCCTAATCTATACCATGCTAAATCTACACTGTAATATACTAAGTAACAAGAAGGGCTAAAGCAGGAACAGGTGAATCTCATTACAAAAGGAAACCAGAATAAACATCATGGGTGGATGTGTTGGAGTATTAGAAAGAATTTGATGGGGATGGGATGGGAATAAAATTCAGAGAAATCCAAGACAATGGAAACTCCCAGAATTCTTTGGGGGTGACCTTAGCTAAGACTCAGAGCAATGGGGGACATGGCATCTGAATTGGCCATCTTCTGTAACCAGGCAATACTTCCAATAGAGGGATAGGGACACAAATCCAGCCACAAAACCCTTTACCTCCAATTAGTCCTGCCTACAAGATGTATAGCGCTAAATATTGAGCAGAAATTGAGGGAATGACCAACAAATGAGTGATATACCTTGAGAGTAATGCTATTAGAGGGATCCCATCCTTGATACTTTTAATAATATGCTCCTATTCTCGAAGACTGAAGCCTATCAAAACCATATCAGAGAGGCTTCATCAGCAACTAATAGAAACAAAGACCCACAGCCAAACATAATGCAGTTTGGGGAATCCTAAGGAAGAGGGGGAAGAAGGATTGAAGGAGCCAGAGGTATCAAGGACACCTTAAGAAAGCCTACAGAATCAACTAGCCTTGGCCCTTAGGGACCCACAGAGACTGAATAGCCAACTCAGAATCATGACTGTGACTGACTTAGCTCTCTGTACACAAGTAACAGTTGTGCAGCTTAGTCCTCATGTGGAACCCCTAACTACAAGAGCAGGAGTAGTTGTTGACTTTGCTCCCTGCATTTGGGACCCTTTCCCCTACTTGGCAGCCTCTTCTGGCCTCAATAGGAGATGTGCCTAGACTTACAGAAATGCCAAGGCTGTGTGATATTCATGGAAAGCCTCCCCTTTCTGAAGAGAGAGGGATAGATAACAAAGAGCAGAACTAGGAAAAGAAAAGAAAAAGGAAAATGCAGTAGCAATGTAAAGTAAATGAATAATTAATCAGAAATATATCAGACATATATACATAAATTAATGTCATTCGTACCTCTGATGAGAAATCTTTGAATATGAAGAACTTAAGAAATACCAGCATGTTTGGGGAAAATCACACTTTTCTCTTGTAACTTCCCATGGATGTTTACTTTGTACCAGGTACTTATAAGTGTCTACATATGGTACCATATTTAATATCAGAAATACCTCATTGCACAGATAAATGCCATGAGGCATGGTTCTTTAGCTCTAAACTGAAAGAAAAACTCATTATAACCTCCTAAAGTTTCCCCACACTGATTAAATTTTCTCTTCTTTAACACAGCACTCGAGGGTGCTCCCATGCCACAGTAGCGATAGAACCCCTATCCTCTGACCTTGGATCTGGTAGGGTGGCAGAGCTGTCAACAGAGAAAGACACTGATGTTCTCAACATAGACAGTTGGAACTTTAAAGGGAGGATGTATCAAGGCAACCTTATATGCCTGTGGCAGGAGAATCTCTTGTTCTTTTAGGATGAGTGGCTGATCATATGCTGTATTGTGCCAATACAGTGCAAGTCTTCCTTCTCCATGTCCTCCTTCTGAGGCATGTGCAGTTTATTTCTGACTCAGGTTCTTTGTTTTTTACTCTTGGGTTCTGCTCCTGACTCTGTCCAGAGGCTGCTTATTGACGTTTTTGGAGCCTCAGCTTGGTTGTTCCACTTGATTTTGCTTTTACTTTAGCCCAGTAGTGTCTTTGGCCCTTTACCATGTGATTGTTTCTATCTGGTTCTATCTTCTCCAGACCTCCAATGCTTGTTTTCCATGGGTCATTGTTCTATGGGACTGTAAAGACTTGAGAAATTCCTCACCATTTTTTCCTCTTATTTTATTAATTTGGCTTAAATAGTATGTTTTAGAAATGGAATGGGAAAAGATCTTTACCAACACCACATCAGATAGAGGCCTAATATCTAAGGTGTACAAGGAACTCAAAAAGCTAGACACCAGAGAATCAAATAACCCTATTAAAAAATGGGGTACAGAGCTAAACAAGTCATTTTCAGTTGAGGAACACCGAATGGCCGAAAAACATCTGAGGAAGTGCTCGACATCCTTAGCCATCAGAGAAATGCAAATCAAAACAACCCTAAGATTCCACCTCACACCAGTCAGATTGGCCAAGATCCAAAACTCAGATGACAGCAGATGCTGGCGAGGCTGCGGAGAAATAGGAACACTTCTTCACTGTTGGTGGGGTTGCAAGCTAATACAACCACTCTGGAAATCTGTCTGGCGATACCTCAGAAAATTGGATATAGTACTACCTGAAGACCCAGCTATTCCACTTCTGGGCATATACCCCAGAGACACTTTAATACACAACAAAGATATATGCACCACAATGTTCATAGCGGCTCTATTTATAATAGCCAGAAGCTGGAAGGAACCCAGATGTCCTTCAGAAGACGAATGGATACAAAAATTGTGGTACATATACACAATGGAATACTACTCAGCCACCAGAAACAATGACTTAACCAAATTCTTAAGAAAATGGCTGCATCTAGAGAAGATCCTCCTGAGTGAGATAACCCAGTCACAAAAGAACAGACATAATATGCAGTCACTGATAGTGGGATGCTAACCCCAGAGGCTTGCACTCCCCCAGAAACAACTCACAGACTGTATGAAGTCCAAGAAATAAAGAAAAAAAATATACATATATTCACAAAACAAGAAGACTTTGACTATTTCCATGTTGCGTTTTGTTTTGCATGTACTTTACGCTTATTGCAACTAGTACGTTTCCAATGCATACTGTCAAGCCCTTGAAAAAAATCAAGTACTGACTAAAAAACATATTCACATGGTTTTATGTAAAATTTATTTTAATGTCTGAAAAACAGTACTGACAAAAATGTATAATTTTAAGCAAAAAATGTTTAAAATCTTTACACTTATCTTTGTTTTGCAAAATAAAGTCGTTTAAAAAAAAAAAAAGAAATGGTGTGGGAAAAAAGGGCAAGGGACAGCACAACAGTGATGGTCAGCAAGGAACATTTGTAGTCATATAGGCACCAACTGCTTTCCTAATTTACTGTCTTAAATCTGCATCATAGGGCTTAAGAGTCTCTAACCTCGTTTTTTGGTTGGCTGTGTGTGGATCTCTATATCTGCAGTTTCTGGGTAAAACCTCTCTAATGATAGTTTTGTTATACTCCTGTCTGCAAGTATAGGGACATTTTATGTGGCATCCATTCATCAGGGACCCTCAGCAATAATAAGGGAATCAAGGTCATCTTTCTTTTACATGAGTCAGATCTAAGTAACTCATTAATCAGTGGGTTTTAAGCAGAGTTCACCCAGAGAGTGGTAACTGAGGCTCTCCTATATTCATCTCTGTCTTGTGCGTTCATCTTTCATGGTTGTGGACCTTAACTGTCTGCTCGATGTCAGTAGCTGACTTGATTTGTTACCTCAGGAGTCTCAGAGCTACTAAGAGCTAGTTGTATTGTTACTAGTTCCTTTAGCGACTCTGGGTGACCTGGGGTCTGTTTCCTGAAAAATTAGGGTTATTTTCTGCTTATTAGAAACCATCCTTGTTTAAAATTTAAGCAAATACAATTAAAAATGAGCAGTTCATCAGAAGATAATTGAGTCATATGTATCTTCACAGGTAGAGTGGTAGCTGGCCTCCTGTCACTGGCTCAGAGTCCTGTCCCCGCTTTTATCTGTTTAGCTTAGCTGTGCCTCACCAACTACAAAACTTCTCTTCTTTAGTGCTCCCAACATTGCATGTTGTCCTTAACTGTCTTTTCAACTGAAGTCTTTGTTTTCACTGAGGATGTGAGTAAACAACTTGCAATTGTCACCTTGAGACCTTTACTATCACTAACCTTAAAGAGCCTGCTCCTGTATTGGTTTGTTAATGTGTGACTTGCTCTCTATGCATAGCATCTACTTATTAATATTACACATACTTATTAAAATGACAGCATTTATTTAGCAGAGCAGAGAGATAAGGAGACCTGCTATGAGTAGTCTTGGTATTGTGGGGAGATCTAGTCATGAAAACAAGGGGATTTAGATCTAAATTATAACACAAGCTCTTGCTGGGTATAGAGTCTTACTAAGTTGTCCCACATGCCTATACTGTGGCAATTTGTAAAATGGTAATTGCTGCCACACTTTGAAGCATATTGGAAAGGTAAGATACAAAAGTGCTTCGCACATTCAACATGCTTAGTATCATTAGTTATACTTTTCATTACTGATAGTAACTGCATCTCCAGGCCCACTCTTTTATATTAAAAGTAATAGAAACAACTGACAGTATTTGAGACAATTATACAATCACTCTTGACACATTCACAATTGACAATTACAATTTATCAGGGATAAATTGAGGAAATATAGAAATAGAAAAGGCCATATAGGTAGCAGTAATGGTGAAAAACATATCTTAGAGGTTAGAGGGCAGGCAGGGACAGGTGCACAGTTTTAAAAGGCATCTATAGGGCTACTGCATGGTTTTGTTTTTCTGAATGAAATGTGTATGTGTGTGTGAGAGAGGGGGGGGGGGAGGGAGGGAGAGAGAGAAAACTAGCAGAGGATGAGATGTTAGCCCTGAATCAGGAGAACCTATGTTTATACAGGGCAGATCTTTGTGCTTTTGTTATCTACAGAAGTTAGGCATCAGCTGGGTACAGCTGTCACCACAATGCAAAAACCCTTCCCTTGGTTTATGTAAAAGAAAAACAGCTTTGCTTCCTTTATTTATGATCATTGCTGAAGAAACAGAAGTCTATTGCTGAGGGCACCTAAGATGCCATGTAACATATTCCTTCATGAAGGACCTTCTTGTGTATTACCTTCTTGGGGCTGAATTGTTTGTTGGTTTTGAGAGGGTCTTATGTATCTTGGTCAAGTCTCTGCATCAAATTCACTATGAAGCTAATGATGGCTTTGATCTACAGTTTCTCTTGTCTGTACCCCCTTAGTGCTTAGATAACAGGGATGTGCCACCATACCCATTTCCTCCCATTAACTTTCTATTATATCAACAAGCAAGTAGCACTTTGTTTAGATATAGGTACCAATTATAGAGAGAATCAAGAAAAATATCTCACAGCTGACTTCCATCTCTCATTTCTTGTGAAATAGAACTTAAATGTATTATGGGAAGCTGAAAAGATAACAAGAACCTCTCCCAGTGGAAAGCAAAGAATGACCAATCACAGCCAGCTTCTTGCCAGGCAGCATGCCTCCATATCAAAAACTCCTTCTCTTTATCTGTCCAAAAATACTAGAATAATGGAGTTCAAAGATGCATACAAGTTTTTCCAATCATAAGAGAAAGGAAGACATACAGAATATAAACATCCATCCTGAACCAGGTTTTCATTTTTCTCCAACAGTAGATCAGGTCACCTGTTAATAGAAAATTGAGTCTTAAAATTTGCATGTATGTGTGCATGCACATGCATGCATGCGTGTGTCTCTGTGAGTGTATGTGTGTGTGTGTGTGTGTGTGTTTGTGTGTGTGTGTGTGTGCTTTCTATTTGATCATTGTTACTCCACACTGAAGGTTAGATTTCTAATAATAGTCTGGATTTAGTTTAAATTTTAGCTAAATTAATCTTTCACCCAGAGTTTACAACATTTCCTTTTTAAATAGAACAGGTTCCAAAAGTGTGCAGGGTATCTCAGTGGTCTATCATTTTCATTGGTCATTCTCTCAGTGAGACTTTGAATTTGCAGATAAGGCCTCTATCTACCTATCTACCAATAGAAGTTTTCCTTCATATTTGTTTGTTTGATTATTTCTCTTTCATATGGTTTGATTCTTCCTTTGGAACTAATAATTCTCTTCCATTAAGGCTGTTGAATTCATCTTTAATGCTCCTAACTTACTTTCCCTTGGTGGTGTTCATCTCTTTATTTTCCTCTAGACTTCAGGATAATGTAGTGTTTTTCACACCTAATCTTCCACATATCCAATTTTGGCCTCTGTAGTACCCTAGCCTTTATCTCTCTGCTGAGTTTTTAAATTGGGAAATTGTGTCCTTTCAGCCCAAGACAGCTTTCAGCTTTACTTGACAAATTCTCAAGGTGTTTATATTTGATTCAGTTTGAGTCCACGGATCCTTACAATAGGAAAGGGGGGAATTAAATGACCACTGACTATATTTTCTAAAATGGTATTTTTTCTATATAAATAGTCAGTAAATTTCTAATACTTTGTGGATTTTTATAAGATTTAATCTCTGAAACATTTGATTTTCCCCTTATGTGATAGGTCTCTGTGTACTTGTTCACCACAAAGAACTGAGAAAGCTGGGGTAGCCCACTCTTAGCCTAGCCAATCAATAACTAAATACTTTATATGACTATGAATAGAGACAGAAACCTAATCCTTGCTATATTTGGAAATCATAACCACCTTTGACCAACTGAAGTATGGGGATTGGGATAACTAGATGGGACAAGACTTGAAACAAAATTAAACACTCTTAACTTACTCAGTGTCAACTCTAGGAAAACTTTTCTATCTGTGAAGTCTGTAATTATTAACAATAAAGCTTTACTATGTATCAAACTCTTTTCATATTATATAATTTTTTGATTTGACAGAAAAAATTAACCCACCTGATCTATGGTATTAAGATCTTTATTTCTTTAGAAGTTTTAAATCATAGGAAAGCTGGTTGATTTCTCCTTATGGTCAATTCCAGCTTTTCAACCTTTTAAGAAATGTTAAAGTTTCCCAACTTGTTGGTTGCCATTTCAGCATATTGACAGTGTTCTTTACCTTACAGAAGCTTTTCATAGGAGGTCCCATTTGTCATTGTTGAACTAAGAATATAAGCCATGGGTATTCTCTTTAGGAAAATTTCCCCTGTGTCTGTGTTCAAGGCTGTTCCCTTCTTTCTCTTCTATTAGTTTCAGTGTATCTGGTTTTCTGTGGAGGTCCTTGATCCATGTGGACTTGAGCTTTGTACAAGTTGATGAGAATAGATCAATTTGCATTTTTCTACATGATGACCTCCAGTTGAACCAGCACCAATTGTTGAAAATGCTGTCTTTTTTCCCACTGGATAGTTTTAGCTTCAGTGTCAAAGATCAAATGACTATAGGTGTGTGGGTTCATTTCTGTGTCTTCAGTTCTCTTTCCTTCATTTGCCTGGCTGTCTCTGTACTGATTCGATGCAGTTATTATCACTATTACTTGTAATACAGCTTGAGGTCAGGGATGGTGATTCCCCTACAAGTTCTTATATTGTTGAGAATCATTTTCGCTATCCTGAGTTTTTTGTTATTCCAAATGAATTTACAAATTGTTCTTTCTAACTCTATGAAGAATTGAGTTGGAATATTGATGGGTATTGCATTAAATCTGTGGATAGCTTTGGCCATTTTTACAATATTAATCCTGCCAATTTATAAGCATGGTGATCTTTCCATCTTCTGAGATCTTCATTTTCTTTCTATAGAGACTTGGATTTTTTGTCATACAGATATTTTACTTCCTTGGTTAGAGTCACACCAACATAGTTTATATTATTTGTGACTATTATGAATGCTGTAATTTCCCTAATTTATTTCTAATATTGTTTATCCTTTGAGTAGAGGAAGGCTACTAAAATGTTTGAATTAATTTTATATCCACTCACTTTGCTGAAGTTGTCTATTAGCTGTAGGAGTTCTCTGGAAGAACCTATAGGATCATTTAAGTATACTATCATATCTAAAAATAGTGGCATTTTTGACACACATGCATGTACTCACTGATAAGTAGATATATTAGGCAAAAAGCTCGGAATACCCATGTTTCAACTCATGAACCCCATGAAGCTCCAGAATAAAGAAGACCAAAGTGTGGATACTTCAGTTCTTTCTAGAAGGGGGGAACAAAATACTCACAGGAGGTAGAGTGTGAGATAGACTGGGGAGGAAGAAAAAAAATGAATAAAGGGACAGAATCAGGTATGGGATGAGATGGGGGTGATATACAGAGGCTTGGGTAATTGAGCAGAGGTGTGTAGCAATGGGGGATGAAAAAATTGGTAGACGCCAGAAAGTCCTAGATACCAGGAAAGTCATCTAGGACCTATCAGGGATGACAAAGGAGATGGAGAACCCACAGAGACCTTGTGCAGAGTTTAGGCAGAGCGGTTTGGGGATGGGACCACCCTCTCATCTCCAAATTTTTAACCCAGAATTGCTCTTGTCTAAAGAAAATACAGGGACAAATTTTGGAGCAGAGACTGAAGGAAAGGCCATCCAGAGAATGTCCCACCTAAGGACCCATTCCATATGCAGACACCAAACCCAGACACTATTGCAGATGCCAAGAAGCCTGATGGAAGCCTGATATAGCTGTCTCATGAAAGGCTTTGCCAGAGCATGACAAATATAGATGTGGATCCTCATAGCCAATTATTTGGCTTAGCAGGGGACCCCAATGATAGAGCTAGGGAAAAGACTGAAGGAGGTGGAGGGGCTTGCAACTTCATAGAAAAAAACAACAATATTAGCTAACCAGATTTCTGAGAGCTCACAGGGACTAACCCACAAGCCAAAGAATACACATAGAGATACAAATGGCCCCAGCTACATATGTAGGGGAGGATGGCCTTTGTCTGTTATAGATGGGAGAAGAAGCCATTTATCCTGTGGACGCATGATGCTCCATTGTAGGGAAATGCTAATTCCATGAGGTGTGTGGGTGGGGGAGTACCCTCATGTAAGCAGGACGATTGGGGAGTGGGGTAGAGCATTTGCAGAGGGGAAACTGGGGAAACATTTGAAATGTAAATGAATAAAATATCCAATAACAAAAAGGGAGAAAAAAATAGAAATGTTAAAAGTTTTTTTTCCCCATGAATTTTCTAGTCCAAGATCTGTCAGTTCTAATATTTTAAATCGCACCATATTTAAGGTGACCTAAAATTATACAAGTGATTTGTTACTGGTCTACAGTGTCTCATTTCTGTATCCATTCCCTTTCTATTATGGCATTCTGGAGTGAGACAATGTGCCATAATCTGTACAGACATCTGATCTCTGAGAAACACTCACTTTCCAGACCTCCGATCTGGTATCAGTTCTGGTTTTCACATACTCACCCAGGCATATGAAATAAAATTTCTCACCAATTATTTCATTTTTGTCCACTTTAGGGTCCAGATCTTATTTAAGCAAAGCTATTTTTAAGTCCAAGCACTCCAGAAACCATCATGATTTGGAATATCTAAATAACTAATAAATATAGCATCATTATTTATGGAACATAAAAAATTGCTCCATGCTTCAAGAATTTAAAAATATCACCTCTTCTAAATGATTCAGAGATGGGAAGAGATGACAAAGGGGTCATAGTCATGATATGCTTGTCTATTTATTTGATTGGATTTTCAAGCTGCACTGTGACTTGTAATGTAATTGTTTCTTAAGCCCTTACAACTTCAGTTGCTAAAGTCATATCTTCTCCCTGGCGTTCAGTTAATCCACCCTAGAGTGACTTCCTACATAGCTGACAATTAGTCGGAAGAGTCTTAGTACTGTTATCTGTTCTTTAATTTACCATATGCTTTTTACCTATTACTACTGATTTGTCGTTTTCCTGTAAATCAAAACAGCTCAAATCTAGCTGAAAGCATGAATTCTTCCAAGGGCTTACTCATTAAAAGGAGGTGATCATCCTCAATACCTCTGCTAGCCTTTGATCTGTACCAAACTTTAAATGCCTTAATAATATAAAAATTGATTTTGAAAAAAGTGTTGTCTGCCTATTATCTCACCTAATTCACAGAAAAACTCTGATTTAAAAACAAATATTGACTGAGGCTTAAAAGTTCACACTTCAGGATGAGAGGAAACATTAAAGATCTTTTAGTCCAATTTCTCATTAATGCCTAGACATTAGTCACATGCTAACTTAATTCCCTGGTGATCATAACCCAATACCCCATGGTGAACCAATCCATGTATTGGAAAACCTGGACTTTTAAAAATGTCTTGACATATTGAGCATGGATCTAACTCTTGGCAAATTATGACCATTGATTTTACTCCTACCTTTAGAAGATCCAGTTTGCAAATTCACCCCTGCAGACACAGCATTGTATCATCTCTGGAAAGGCAGATGTCCTCAGAAATTTCACAATGAGGCACTAGCTTAGAAACTCGAAGTGATGTGTTGATTTCTCTTTTCTTGTAAGCATTAGTGCTGAGCATTCTAAGACAGTTGGGAAAGAGAGTCATACATACTGAATCTATTCTGAGAAAGTTACATTCTACAACTAATGATTTAGTGTTACAAGGAACATTACCAGTCACCACTTAAAAGAATAGAAAGGTTTTGATGAAAAGAATATCTACCTGAATTTAAGTAGTGCTTATAAAGCAGTAATGGTCTTATCTGACATCAATGGGAGGGAAGGCCGTTGGTTCTGTGGAGGCTTGATGCCCAGCATAGGGAGATGGTGGAGCAGAGAAGCAGGAGTTGATGAATAGGTGGAGGAGCATCCTTACAAAGGCAAAGGGTAAAGGGGAGAGAAGAGAATGGATGGGAGGTAGGTAGAGGCATATCCAGAAAAAGGAATATCATTTGCAATGTAAATGAATGAATGTATTAACAAAAAAAGATAAAAACTAGAGATTACTATCCCTTTCAGATTGGCTACATTAAAAGATACAAGGAAACAAAACAGAAATGACATGGATGTAGAGAAAGAAGATTCCCACATCCACTGTCCAGGCAAATTAAAAATCAATGTGTCCATTTCAGTAACCAGGAAAGTAGGAATCAAATTTTCATTGGGATCAAAATTCTCACCCAACATTAATTAACTCAACACACTAAAGAGGCAGTGAAACTTTCTTTCATTTTTTTCTTTCTGTGCTATTCACAAAAGCCAAGACACAGAATCACCTAAGACATCCATCTAACAAATGAACACATAGAGAACATGTAGCATATGTTGAGGCAAGGGAATATTAGTCAGCTATAAAAGGAACAGAATCCAGAATCCTTGTTAATATCAGAGATTTAGTCTGTGAGGAATGTCAGCCATGGAAAGGCAGATATTAACCATTCTTGCTGATATAAGGAACCTAGAAAATAACTCAAAGTCGAGGGTTATGTATATAAGTGAAATACTTGCTTCTGCAGATCAGCAAGGGTCCAAGGGTATAAAGACTGGAGAAATGATGATTACTATCTACACTGGTGTGTTCGATAAAATACATTTTTTTTTTCTAACATCCAACAGCATCACAGCATAAAAGGGTTTAATATCACCTGGCAGAATACTTTAAAACAGCCATGACAAAGAGTTTTGGATTTTTCTATCTTAAAAAAATGTTATAAGCTTGAGATTATAGCTTGGTGAATTGCTCTAATCTATATCATATACATTCTTGGAAACCTCTCAGTGTACTCCATAACAATATATAATTACTGAATATAAAATAAATATATTAGCACATTGAGATGTATATGGACTAGATAATGGCTTAGTAGATATTACATTGTACCTCAAAGAGGCATTTTTTAGGGCTGGAAATATGATTTACTTGGTATTGTTTAAGCCTAGTCAGCATAAGGCTATTGGTTTGATCTCCAGTACCATATAAACCATGTGTTGTGAACTCCTGGGTCGTGTCTAGTTTTAAGTCTACTTTTTACATCCTAGAGTTATCTGAAAGGAAGGAACCTTACTTTGACAAATAATTGTATATCCAACTGTAAGAAATTTTTAATAATTAGTGATTGATGGAGGATGATCTTGCCCAAGGGGGTGGTGCCATGACTGGGCTGGTGGCTCTGGGGTATAAAGGAAGCAGGCTAAGCAAGCAGTAAGAGTGAGCCAGTAAGAAGGACCCCTATACGGCCTCTCTATCAGCTTCTGACTCGGGCTCTAGCCCTTCCTGTCTTAGACAAATATAAATATATATCATTAATAAGTCTAAGTCGTGCTTTGAGGATCAGCAGTAATGTGGAAGTGTAAGCCTTTCCTCTCCAACTTGCTTTTTGTCATGATGTTTTACAATAATAATGGAGACCATTATCAATACAACCTGTATCCCTAAAATTTGAGAAGGAGAGGAAGAAAAATCAGAAGTTCAGGGTTTTACAGTGCTGTATAAAAAAATCAAAGGTTAGCCTCTGCTATATGCCTCTAATTATAAGAATATTGGAACAATTATATAGCAAACCATAACAAGGTCAAGTTTTAAGTGATAAAACCACTAACATTATTTAAGTAAGATAAATTTGTTCTACTAGAAAATATTACCATTGTCCATTTCACATAAGTCTGTTTTGAATATGTCTTATCTATAAGCACCTTACAGATTTTGTACAGAGACAAAGCTTCATTAAATTCCTTGTACCTGGTACTATGTTGATTAGATCAATTTAGAAACAACCTTTCAAAATTCACCATCTTCTGAAAATTAGTAATAATGCTGCAATGAATACACTCCTGAATTATTGAGAATTCTCATGCTAAAAATCTAAAAATAGGTAATAAAATTTTCGGAGACTGGGGGATAGGTTAAGGAAATAATAGAAGTATATATTATTTAATAATTCCAAATACCTAGTGCCCATGTTATTAAGGTAATTGTCTGTTGTTGATTTGTCTACAGATAAAATCCAGAGAACTAAACAAAAAATACAAGAGGTGATTTGAGTAAAAAGAAATCTTTTGTTTCAAGTATTGATGAAAGAAAAAAGACCCAATTTCCTTTGTAGAAATATTAAAATTACTACTACTATTATTATTATCATCATCATTTTTATTATTGTGTATATATTATGTGTTTTTATGAGCACATGACATGGCACACTTGAGAAGGTCTCATTTTACATTTCCTCAGTTTTTGGGAGCTTGTATAACAAGTGCTTTGATCCACTGAAACCTCTCATTAGCTTAAGGACCCCATTGAACTAGGAGAGTATAAGTGGATAGGCAATAATTTTCTGTTATATAAAAATTTGTCTTAAATTTATATGATATCAAGACTGCATAGCAGTCATTTCATTAAATCCAGAAAAAAACGTACCTAGATTAATAATAACTTACTTGTTATTTGTGTGTGTGTATGTGTGTGTACTGGAAAGGCCAGGTCATAGCTGTGGCATGGTATGCATGTGGAAGTCTGAGAATAATGTTTAGACTCAGATTTCTCTTTGCACATTTATGTGTGTTTGAGGCATCTCACTGAGAGCAATGTGATTCAAACGATTGTCCTTATGAGGAGTTGAGTGTACACCAGATAACATTCCATAGCACAAACCTTAACCATCTGTTATAAAAGCACACAGAAGGTACCTTTGATGTTATGGAGTTCCAGGAACTCAAAGTATGCTTCATTTGTCTTTGTGTAACCACTACAGAGTCAGGCTGAGACTATATTTAGTTTTGTATCCCCTGTTTTGAAGAATCTATGGCTGAACAGTTTGATATTTACTGAGAAAAACTAGAAGAACACAATATTTGTCTATGGTACCAGCTCACATAGTATATTAAAACCCTTGGTTAACACTAACTTAACCATGAAGAGGTAGCTAATGTCAAGACCATTTCTCCTTTATATTCTGGAATATAGAATGTCCCGTGAATGCATTTTGTCAGAGCAATGGACAAAAAAGAGTGATTGCTTCTTTTATTATGTGGCCATGGCAAGTCCTCGGGAAGTACAGATGAGAAATCCATTTTCCAGGCAGAAGTCTTTTCTAGTCACAGTTCATGGATTAGAGAAATTTAATTTGGGAAAAATATTGGACTGCCAGAAAGTTCCCTTACAGATTATCTCTTTGAAGTTGTAAGACGGCTTCTGGGAAAATATACAAGTTAGAGTTTTCATCTATTAATATAGAAATTCCCCCTTGCTCCTTAGAGAATAGGAGTTCAAAAACTCTGGATTTTTACATTCATTTTGGGGCAAAGGGCATTTATCCTCGAGAGAAAGCAGAAATACATATTATTTGCTACCTAGGTATAGCTGAGACCTGTTCATGTGGGAGTTACTTGACAATGCTTCTTTTAATGGATGCCTTCTTTGTTTACTTGTCCAGGAAGACTGATTTACAGTCTGAAATTAAGTACAGAATAACTTATTACCAGTTATATTCTTTTTAAAAATTATTTTATTGGATACTCTCTGTATTTACATTTCAAATGTTATGCTCCCACATTCCCATTCTTCTCCCCCTCAGCTTGTCTCTAATAAGGTGCTCCCTCTCCCAGTCACACTCTCCACCTCAGTGCATTGGCATTTCCTTAATTGGGAAAACATGCCCTCATTCAACCGAAGGCCCCACCTCAAATTGATGCCAGACACTGCTATCCTCTGCTATATATATACAACTGGAGTCATGGGTCTCTCCATATGTGCTCAATGGTTGGTGTTTTACTCTATGGGAGTTGTAGAGGGTTTGGTTAGGTGATAATGTTGCTCTTCTCATGAGGTTGCAAGACCATTCTGCTCCTTCAGTCTTTTGTCTAGCACCTTCATTGGGGTCCCCATGTTCAGTCTGATGATTAGCTGCAAGTATGCTAAGCTGTATCTTTGCAACTCTGGGAGAGCCTCTGATGAGGCATACATATCTGATTCCTTGCAATAAGTACTTCTTGGCATCAGCAATAGTGCTTGGGTTGATTGAGTGCATATGGGGTAGATTCCCCTGGTGAGGTGTTCTCTAGATATGTTTTTCTCCAATACCTTCTCCTCTATTTGTCCCTTTATTTCCTCCAGTGAATATTTTGTTCTTCCTTCTAAGAAAAACTGAGGCATCTATTTTCTGGGCTTCCTTCTCCTTAAGCTTCATAAATTCTGTGGATGGTTTATTGGGCACTCTGAACTTTTTGGGCTAGTATCTGCTTATAAGTAAATATATACCATGAGTGATCTTTTGTGACTGGGTTACTTCACTTAGGATGGTAGCTTCAAGTTCCATCCATTTACCAATCCTACACCTCATAGAGAGCTAGTATTCAATATATACAAAAAACTCAAGTAGAACTCTAGAGAATCAAATAATCCTACTTAAAAACGGGGTATAGACCTAAACAAATAATTCTCAGCTGAGAAATATAGAATGGCTGAGAAGTACCTAAAGAAATGCTCAGCATCTCTAATCATCAGGGAAATGCAAATCTATACAACCCTAAGATTTAACCTCACACAAGTCAGAATGGCTAAGATCAAAAACTCAGGTGACAGCAGATGCTGGTGAGAATGTGAAGAAAGGAGAACACTCCTCCACTGTTGGTGGGTTTGTAAACTGGTACAACCACTCTGGAAATCAGTCTGTTGTTTCCTCAGAAAATTGGATATAGTACTAACTGAGGACCCAGCTATACCACTCCTGGGCATATACGCCAAAAAAGCCCAACATCTAACAAGGATGCATGTTTTACCATGTTCATAGCAGCCTTATTTATAGTAACCAGAAGCTGGAAAGAACCTAGATGTCCTTCAACATAGGGATGGATACAGAAATTGTGGTACATATACACAATGGAATACTACTCAGCTATAAAAAACAGTGAGTTAATGAAATTCCTAGGAAAATGGATGGAACTTGAAGCTATCATACCAATTGTATTCCTAAGAAGAAGTAATTCCCTGGTATATCTTTTAAGCAGGACAAATTTTAGGTCAATGGTGTTGCTGGGTTGGTGTTCCTCTCTGTAGGAGGTTTTGCCTGGATAAAGGAGATTTTCAGTTTAGGCTCCATACCCCCACTCGCTAGAAGACTTAGGTAACATCAGCCTCATAGTTTTCTGGAAGTTTCAATTATTCTAGGATTTTAGCTCATCCCATGGATGTCCCCTCATTCCAGTTGTCTCTCCAAGTATTCTCTCTGCTCTCTCTTTTATTCTGTTTCCCATGTATGGATGCAATAGGATCAGGCGAGTTTCTTGTCCCTTCTCTCATACTTTTCCTGACTGTTGCCATGCCTGCCTCATCATGATGGACCCTAAATCTCAGAACAACACACCAAAATCAAGTCTTTATCCTTGAGTTGCTGTTGTTTGGGTTATTTTGACTCATCAGTGGAAAAGTAACTAATACCCACTCTACTAAATTAAATTATGCTTATATTAAATTATTTTTGTCTGGTATCTTTAATATCAGTAAGAAACAACTGATATAGACATGGGATTCACCATTTATTATGGGTTTATGACTACTTTCTGGGCCATAAGTTTTATTCATTGTTCAAAGAGTGAAGTTTTCTTCAAATGGTTCTTGCCTGACACATACCACTGCATCTATTAAAAAAAAGAAAATGTTTTCTGTATTTCTGTGGTTTAAACAGATGTTTGGCAGAGTGTTTAACAAAGATTCATATGACCAGATGGCATGTGTATACTTTATATGCATATGTAATAATTAATTACAATGTATATAACCTGAAGTTTAACTAGAGAAATGAAATCATCAAAGGTCATGAATGTTCTATAAAACCAGATTTGTTGGTGACTCCTCAGTAATCTGTGAAGTATAGTGACAATCTCTAATGTTTTCTAATTGAGAGCCATCTGGTACCTTTGGGACCATTTGTATTCATTGCAGATATATCTGAAACAATCTGCAACATCAACTCATTGCCTTTTCTGGTGTCCCTTCATTGTAAGTGTGTCCCCATTGTAAGACATTTCTCACATGTCTGCTGGAAAAGCTTTGCCCTCATTAACTGTTATTTTTCTAGTAGAGCTATGCATAGGAACTCTTTTTAAAATGACGTTTATTTATTTGTATTTTATGTGTATGAATATCTCAAGTATATGTGGGAAAAGTATCTCTGTCTGAGCCCATGAATGTCATAAGAGGGTACTGAATACACTGGAACTGGAATAGCAGGGTGCTATGAGCCAACACACGGATGTTAGAAACTGAAACTTATATTTTTCAAGAGCTATATGTATACTTAACTTCTAGAGCATGTCTCTAGAATTAGGAGTTAAACACAAAAACTGTTTTTTATCAAGGCTAAGGATTTCTTCCAGAAATCTAGTTTTGTGACTATGTGGAAATGACATAGAAGTACCTTTCTGGCAATTTCCATAGTATGCTGTTTAGTCACAGTCAGACCTATGAAAAATATCTTCAAAAGTGGCTAACATATTCCTTCTTAGAAGTATATTGACATCTACAGTTCTTCAAAGCAGTGTTCTTTATTGTGAGAGTCTCTGTAAGAGGTCTGGCTTATTGAGTAGGAAACACCATCAGCTCACTTGGGTGTTTACTGACAAATGCTGATATTTCTTTCAGGAAAACTGTGTGTAATAAATATTACTCAATTTATATATCCCTACACTCCTCTGATTCTGTAGAATAATATTTGCTTTCTGCCAGACATTGCAAGGTCACAAAGCTGTCAGGATGGAGAATAGAGAAACATGTTTTCTACAATGTCATAGTTCTTCTCAATGTAAGCACAGCTTTGGTTGCTAAAAATGAAATTCATTTAATTTTTCAATAGAAATTATACTCTCAGAATACAAGTCACAACACAGAAATGACAGAAAGTACCTGGTTCAATATCTTTATTGTTCAGCTTCACAGAGGAGTTTTGGGCTTTGAAAGAATGGTGTAGAGAATCCACAATGAAGAGATAATTTTGTTTTGTGTGCTGATTGAGCTGAAATATTCATTTACCTTGATTTTAGGCTCAAAAGCTCCTGAAGCCATCAGCAGCTGTTTGTTCAAGAGTGTGCTGCCTTTCTGAATAGAGAAGAAAATAGATCTGCCTTTGACATTCACAAAGGGACTCAGGAACAGACTGGCTGCTTTGTGGCATAACAAACAGCCTGGCATGAGAAATCTGATTGCTACAGCAGGCTGAGTTGTTGTAATGATCAATCTGACTATTACATAATAGATATAGATTCTGTAGTCCATTTGGCAAATCGCTACCAATTCACATTCTGGTCAATGTTATCACACGGCTTTTTATGTGTTCAGATTTATTTTAAACATTCTTTAAAGACAGAAAAAGTATCTAGGATGACATGTAAAAGTAATAAATGTAACTCAATTGCTTATTTACTGTGTCTTATTCCATAAGGTTATTATTTGCTTAAAAGAAAAGAAAGTATTAATTTTTGATGAAACAGTAATTATTTTCAACTGTCTTTGCTCCCTTAAAAATGAATATAGTCTTTGAGCACTGTCGCCAACTTCAAAGCTGCTAAATGTGATAGAAAAGTGTCCACAGTGTAGCCAAGGACCAGATCTGGTCTAGCTCTCATTTTATAACTACAGTTTATAGTCCTACTTATTCATGCCAATATTTCGCTGAAGCAAATTTGTAACAGCACACTTGAGTTATTGCAGCATCCACTGCATGGCACACAGTCAGATGCATGTAATCTGGCTATGCTTGGAGTCACTGTGTGTGTCCCTGTGTTTTACATGATATTGAGTTTTCATTGTCTTAACTATTATTCTTTATTTCAGTCTCTTGACCTTTGTCCTTGCAAGTTTCACTTATCTACAAAGTAAAAATAATTTCATTATTAAATCTACTTCTAGATTTAATGATGCTCATGACCACCATTTATTTGTTCTTTTCATTGGAAATAGGTGTCATCATAAGAAAACTAAAATGTGATTTTTCTTCACTGATCAGAATGAAAAGATAGCCTTTCTATCCCAGTGAGAGGGCCGGCTGACCACCATCAGGACTCAGGACCTGCCAGCACATAGCTGAGTTCCAAAAACAGTTTAAAAGCACTCTCCCACCCTAGCTCACAGGGAGCTTGCCACACACCCTATAGGAAAATACAATCAAAGAGGTGAAAGAATAAAACCAGAAGTAGAAACAATAAAGAATTTTTTTTTAAAAAGAGAAAACCCTAAAGATAGAAAACCTAAAGAAAAATTTCAGAAGACAAAGATGCAAGCATCACCAACAGACTACAAGAGAAGGAAGAGAGGATCTCAGGGGCAGAAGACTACTTAGAAAACATAGACAAAACAGTCAGAGAAAATGCAAAACCCGAAAAGCTCCTAACCCAAAATGTCTAGGATATCCAGGACACAATGAGAAAACCAAACCTCATGATAAGAAGGTGAAGACTCCCAACTACAAAGGGTCAGTAGATATCTTCAACAAACTCATAGAAAGAAAACTTTCCTACCCTTAAGAATGAGGTGATCATGAACATACAAGAAGCCTAGAGAACTCCAAATAGATTGGACCAAAAAAGAAACTCTTCCCAACACATAGTAGTCAAAACACTTAATGTTCAAAACAAAGAAAGAATCCTAAAAGCTGTAAGAGAAAAAGGACAAGTCACATATAAAGCAGACCAATCAGAATTACTCTAGACTTATGGGATGCAATGAAAGCAGTGCTAAGAGGAAAACTAATAGCTCTGAGTGCCTTTAAAAAGAAATGGGAGAGAACATACACTAGCATCTAGACAGCACAACTGAAAGCTCTAGAACAAGAAGTAGATACATCCAAGAGGAATAGACAGCAGGAAATAATCAAAGTCAGAGCAGAAATCAACTAAATAGAGACAAAAAGAACTATACAAAAATTCAACAAAACCAAGAGCTGGTTCTTTGAGAAAATAAAATAAATATCAATAAACCCTTTAGCAGACTAAATAGAGGGCCAAAGAGAGTATCCAGATTAAAAAAATCAGAAATGAAAAGGGAGACATAACAATAGAAACTAAAGAAATTCAAGAAAAAATTATATTCTAGTACAAAAGCATATACTCAACAAAACTGGACAATCTGAAGGAAATGGACAGATACCAGATACCAAAGTTAAGGGAGGAGCAGATGGACTACCTAAACAGTTCCATAACACCTAAAGAAATAGAAGCAGTCATCAAAAACCTCCCAACCAAAACAAGCCCAGGACAAGATGGGTTTAATACTGAATTGTATCAAAATTTAAATAAGACTTAATACCAATACTCTTCAAACTACTCCACAAAATAGAAACACACAGAAGACTATCCAACTCGTCCTTTGATGCCACAATTATGCTAAAACCTAAAACACACAAAGACACCACAAGGAAAGCGAACTTCAGACCAATTTCCCTCATTAACATCAATGTAAAAATACTCAATAAGATTTTTGCAAACAGAATCCAAAAATACATCAAAACAAACATCCACCATGATCAAGTAGGCTTTATCCCAGAGATGCAGGAATGGCTCCATATACAGAAATTAATCAATGTAATTCAACATATAAACAAACTAAAAAAAATCATCTAACTAGATGCTGAGAAAACATTTGACAATATTCAACACCCTTTCATGATAAAAGTCTTGGATAGAGCAGGAATCCAAGGCCCATATATTAACATAATAAAAGCAATATAAAGCAAACCAGTTGCCAACATCAAACTAAATGGAGAGAAACTTGAAGCAATCCCATTAAAATCATGGAATAGACAAGGCTGCCTACTCTTCTACTACCTTCTCTTCTTCTAC
Source organism: Micromys minutus (assembly GCF_963924665.1). Lineage (NCBI taxonomy): Eukaryota > Metazoa > Chordata > Mammalia > Rodentia > Muridae > Micromys > Micromys minutus. The sequence goes on from NC_137984.1 coordinate 23,865,233, forward strand.
TCCACTTACAGTACTGGAAGTCCTGGCTGGAGCAATTTAACAACAACAACAACAGCAAAAATCAAAGGGCTATACACTGGAAAGGAAGAATTCAAAGTATCACTATTTGCAGATGATATGATAGTATACATAATTGACCTCAAAAAGTTCACTAGAGAAATATTACAGCTAATAAAAAACTTCAGCAAAGTAGCTGGATAAAAAATTAATTGAAACAAATCAACTGCCTTCATCTACTCAAAGGATAAACTGGCTGAGAAAGAAATTTGAGAGTTGACACCCTTCACAATAGTCTAAATAAATATAAAATACCTGGTTACTTCATAACAAAGCAGGTGAAGGATCTATACAAAAAGAACTTCAAGACACTGAAGAAGTAATTTGAAGAAGTTCTCAGAAAATAGAAAGATCTCTCATGCACCGTAATTGGAAGTGTCAGCATTTTAAAAATGGCATCTTGCCTAAAGCAATCTACAGATTCAATGCAATCCCCATCAAAATACCAATTCAATTCTCTATAGTGTTGGTAAGAGCAATTTGTAAATTTATCTGGGATAACAAATATCCTACAATAGCAAAATCTATTCTCAAGAATAAAAAAAAAAAAAAAACTTTCACTGGAATCACCATTCTCAATCTGTAACTATATTACAAAGCAATTGTGATTAGAAAAAACAACTGCATGGTATTGGTACAGAGATAGGCAGGTAGATCAATGTAACAGAATTGAAGACCCAAAAATGAATCCACACACCTATGGTCACTTGATATTTGACAAAGGAGTTAAAACATTCAATGGAAAAAGGACAGCCTCTTCAACAAATGGTGTTGGTTCAACTGGCAGTTGGCATGCAGAAGAATGAAAACAGATCTTTTCTTATCTCATTGTTCAAAGCTCAAGTCCAAGTGGATAAAAGACCTCCACATAAAACCAGACACACTGAAACTTTAGCAGAGAAAGTATGGAAGAACTTAGAAGATATAGGCACAGAGGGAAAATTCCTGAACAGAACACCAATGGCTTATGCTTGAAGAATCGACAAATGGGACCTCATGAAATTGCAAAGCTACTGTAAGGATAAAGACACTGTCAAAAAGACAAAATGGCAGCCAACAGATTGGGAAAGAATCTTTAGCAATCATACATCTGATAGAGGGCTATTATCCAATATATACAAAGAACTCAGGAAGCTATGCTCTAGAGATCAAATAATCCTATTAAAAATAAGGTGCAGAGGTATACAAAGAGTTCTCATCTGAGAAACATGGAATGGCTGAGAAGCACTTAAAGAAATGCTCAATATTTTTAGTCTTCAGGGAAATGCAAATCAAAACAACCCTGAGATTCCACCTCACACTAGTTAAAATGGATAACATAAAAATCTCACATGACAACAGATGCTGGAGAGAATGTGAAGAAAGAGGAACACTAGTCCACTGTTGGTATGGTTGTAAGCACTCTGGAAATCCATCTGGTGGTTCCTCAGAAATTTTAACATAGTACTACCTGAAAACTCAGCTATTCCACTCCCAGGCATATACCCTAAAAATGCTCCAACATATAACAAGGACACATGCTCTATTATGTTCATAGCAGCCTTACTTATAATAGCCACCTGGAAAGAACTCAGATGTTCCTCAATAGAGGAATGGATACATAAAGTATGGTACACTTACACAATGTGGTGCTACTACTCAGCTATTAGAAACAATGACTTCATGAACTTCACAGGCAAATGGATGGAAATAGAGACTATCATCCTGGGTGAGGTAACCTGGTCACAAAAGAACACACATGGTGTGCACTCACTGATAAGCAGATACTATCCCCAGAAAGCTCTAAATACCTAAGAAACAATTCACAGTCATTATGAAGCTCAAAAAGAATAAAGGCCAAAATGGGGATGCTTCAATCTTTCTTTAAAGGCTGAAAAAAAATCCAGCCAAGAAAATGCAAAATGAAATAGTGGAACAGGGATTGAATAAAAGATCATTCAGAAGCTGCCTCACCTAGGATCCAGCCACCAAATGCAAGCACTATAGGTGATGTCCAGAATTACTTATGGTAGGAATCCTGTGCCTCCTCAGGGATTATATCAATATCATAAACATACAGTTGAGGATGCTTTCAGCTAATCTCGGACTGAATATAGGGACCCCAATGAAGGTGTTAAAGAAAGGGCTGAATGAAATCAAAGAAGTTGTAATCTCATGGGAAGAAAAATTTTATCAACCAACTAAACTCTCCAAAACACCTCTGCACCAAAACCCTAACCATTGAGTACACATTAAGAGACATATTGATCCAGTTGCATAGGTAGCTGAAGATTCCAGTATATGGCATCAATGTGAGAAGAGGCTTTTGGTCCAGGGAGAGCATATTTCCCCAGTGTAGGGGAATGCCAAGGCAATGGGATGGAATGAAGAGGGTAATTAGGAGGAAGTGCACCTTTGTGAAGGCAAATGGATGGTGTGGGTGATGGGAGTGGAGTGAGGGAAAGGGATAACATATCAAATGTAAATACAGAGTGTGTAATAAAAATAAGAAAAGTGTATGAAATGATAATGTATAATTAAGGACCAATTTTCTGCATTCTAGACAAACATCTCAAAATATTTAGGAACATATCTTGACATTTATTTTGTGCTTTGTAAGGTTCAGTGGAGCAGAAGCAACTGCCAGTGACTTCCCAGTTTGTGCTCAGCAGAGGTAGACATGTTCCCTTTCTTTAGGGCTCTGAAGATGGACCCCATATTTCAGAACCGTATCTCATAAACCCAGAGTGTTCTAGAGAATGTTACTGTGAAGACTGGTCACAGGTCCAATGTTGACTCTGGCACACTCTTCCACGTCAGCAGGACTCAGTGGTCACAGCTGGAACAGTGGGGTGCCAAGGATACACCAGCAACTGGGAATTTATTATACATGTTAGATATCTATCCATCTTCTCACTTTCTCCATTTCCATACATTTCTAGTAAAATCAGTGTTTTGGCTCTGCAGGTGTTAATTTCCCAGGTAACATTTAAATACACGCAGACATAAACTTAAAATAATATAGCCTTTGAAATGTGCCCTGTGACTGTTATTAATGAATGAATACTAAATTATATTAAACTTTAGAACACAATCTGAAAATACTTTTGTCATTTACCATGCAAAATGTAGATATCATGTATTCATTGTAATATTTAGATGCAAAGATTAAATACATCTCCAAAAATTATCTTCTACGTTTATTTTTGCTGTGGGAAACACAGTTTTAAAAATAAAAGTGAGAAATGAGAAAAATGCACAAATTTAGCTATCTATTTTGAACACATGTGTCACTGTGATCTAGGACACTTAAGACAGAAATGAAGCACCAGTTTCATGACATTAGCTCTGGGTTTCATTATTTATTGCCATCTACCCATTTTAGGTGAAATTTCCTTTTGTTTTTTTTTCTAAAGACTCTAAAAGTGCCATTACATTAACATGAGATTGTTCCAGTTTTCATGTAGGCAGGTTATGAATTTCCTCTTAGAAACTCTGTCATTTTGTTCCATATGTTTGAATGTTTTATTTTCATGTTAACTCAATTCTAGAAATTTAAATGAATGTATAAAATCTTGTAAATGGGCATAACTAGAAACAGTTATGTTCAGTGAAGTAATCCAGTCACAGAAACAAAAACATTGTGTGTCGTCCCTCAAATGTCTGCATTACCATTTAAGCTTTAGATAGTTGTGTGCCATTTAGAATTTCCATAGAAGCTAGGTAGCTAGTAGCAGACTGGAGTGAAAAGTAAAGAGGAGATGAGTGGACTTGTGGAAGATGAAAATATATGACCAAAATATGTTCTATAAAAGTTTGAAAACAATAAAAATATAGTAAAAATAAAATGACAAAGGCAGTTGGGATATAGTTGGAGAATGCATCAAAGAGATTCAATTACAATGATAATTACTACATGCCTCCTTTTCCAACATGGATTATATTCACTCTGCTCCTTATTACAGTACATGTATGTATTAATAAATATAGCTAGTACCTGCCATATTGAACAGTTTATTTATAGCTTCAGTCTAACTACTGTATTGAACACATTCTTTATTTAATTGGTTTTAGTTGGTATGATGTTTCCAATTTTTTTCCTAGAGATAAGGTACAAATACTTCTTAAAAATTTCCTATACATTTCCCATAAGCAAAAACAAGAATCCTATATGCTATATTTATATTATTGAGTTACTGGGTTAAAGAGATATTTAATTTGAACTGTGTAGAGATATAGCAAAATTGTTTGGAAATGGCTAGAGCAACTTATGTTTATTTGAAAGTTCTCATGGATTAACATCAGTGTAATGTTCCCACAGCTCAACATCCAGGTATATTTTGGAATTATTATACCTGTAAAATTTATCCAATTAATACAAGTGAAATGTATTTCATACCCTTGTGAATTGAAAATTTACACACCTTTTCATAACAATGAGAGCAGCAATATTGGAAACTGTTTCTGGCTACTAATGTGTCTTTTGAGAATTGTGTTTTTGAGTGATGGCAAGTTTTTCCCAGTGTAGGGGAATGCCATTGTGCTGAGGAGGCAAAGGGTGGTTGGGAGAGGGAGCATCTTCACGGAGGTAATAGGAGGAGGAGGAGAGATGAGATTGGGGTAAGGGGATAACATCTGAAATGTAAATGCTAACACCCAATAAAAAATGAAATGGTAGTTAGATTTTTACTTTAGGTACATCATCAGTTGTTATAACTTTAAATTTTAATTACCTAAATGGTGAAGAAAAATTATATTTTTAAAAATAGTACAATACTTTTTGAATAATTAAGGAGAAAATGACTTCATTAACATAAAATTATATGATGCAACATAAAACAATATAATTGAAGAATATATACTAAACATAGTCCCTTTCAGTAGAAAAATGTTCCTTGGTGCACCATGAAATGCATACATATATACGTGTGTATGTATGTATATAAATCTGTATATCATACAATATAAACGTACTTGTTTAATTCTGACAAAAGCCAGTTTTGGTATAAAATGTTTATTACTTATATATTTTCTATTTTTCCTTTCACACATCCAACAGAGGACTAATTTCCAAAATATGTTAAAAATTCAAGAAACTTGATTTCAAGAGAACAAGAAGCCCAATTAAAAATGTGGTTCAGAACTAAACAGAAAATTCAGGAGAGAGGAAACTCAAATGGTAGAGAAACACTTCGGGAGATGCTCAACATTTTTAGCTGTGAGTGGTGAATAATAATGGTCTAATAAATCCATAAAAACCCTACTATAGTGATAAATGACTCCTCATCACATTTTGTCGTGCTCTTAGATGACTATCTTGGTCAGCTATCATTAGAGAAGGTCCACCTGCACCAAATAGGAGCAAATATAGAAACCCACAGTCAATCATTACAGAGAGAAACCTTGGAACACTTATTCAAAATGGGATGCCCCTATCACACCTCCTCAGCCTGAACTCCCAGTTTACTCAACTGCACAGAAGAGGAGGAGGAAAGAGTGTAAAGGCCACAGGAAGTAGAGCACACCAGGAAAACAAGGCCCTAAAATGAACACGAGAAGAGGTAACATAAACTTTGCACAGGGCATGTGTGCATCTGCACCATGTCCACTGTGCTCATGTGTAATGGATTCCAGTTTAGTGTGTTTTTGGTGGAATCCCTGAGTGTGTAAATGAGTGATCTCTTGTGTGTTCTGCTGGACTCTTTTCCTTTTCATGGTTTGTTTTACTAACTTTGATGTGATTTTTTTTTGTTTTATTTTACTATATTTACTTTCAAATTTAGGGTAAAGTTTAACAACTCTCATTTCTAACAGCTGAGAGAAGGAGAAAAAAAAGATCAGTTTTCTCCAATAAAGTGACACTGAGTATATAAACTGCTACAGATCAAGATTCATGTTTGGGTGTAGGTGACCAAAATATAATTAGACATCATGATTCTTTTTGTATGTGCTTGTATTTGCTTACAGTTTGAGAATTTTGTTTTTGGGTGTGCTTTTATTTGTTTTCTTAGTTTGAAGGTTCTGTTATGGAATTGGGTTTTTGCATTTATTTATTTATTTATTTATTTATTTTTTATAGAAAGAATGTAATTTTGGGGGTAGTTCTTCTCTTTAAGAGACCTTTCTTAAGCAATTTGATCACAGAGAAAATATTAGCTGTGCAGTAAAAAAAATGGGGGGAACATTTCTGTGTCCTCAATGAGATTTTATAGTAAAAATAACACATGCTGTTTAAAAACAATCCCTCAGCAGTGATACAGTCTTCTAACCTGTGTGTTATAGATTTTTTTTTTGAGTAAGAAAGAATTAATAGGAGCAGGAAAAAGAAGAGGAAGGAATGAGTGGAGAAGATAAAAAGCAAAATCAAGTTATATATCATTAAATAATTGATGAGTCCTTTCCTCTATATACATTAACTATTCAGGAATCCATACCTAAGTGGGTCCTGATATGAATCTTGAAAATTATAGTGTAACTGGGCCAGCTTAAAATTGTAATATTTAACGTGTATTAATAAAGATAGATTCACAGGTGCTGGGGAAGAGCCAAGATTCAGTTCTCACTCGTGTGTGAGCAAAGCTATATTACCCTAGTTTAAACACGAGGGTGTTCTATCATTGGTGAATTTAAGAGAAACCTTACCATTAACTTTTCTTCTAGCAATATGATCATCTTTTACACAGTACCGTTACAATATTTATTTAGAAAGATAAAGTAAGTATAGTTAATTGTAATGAAAATGGCAACGTTTCCTTTCACATAGGTAGTAAATTTGAGTAGGATCAGAAAGGAAGGAGACCTACTATGAACAAGCATCATTGCTCAAGAACAATGTTCTTGTAATGCTTGAAAATGTAATCATCTACGAATGGCCATGCCTGGGATTGCACAGATTCCCATTTGTTAGGCTTAACATCAGAGGATGTCATTTGTTTCCATGAGAAAATTTTTATTATGAAAAAAAAGATTAAATGCATAAAGTACCAGAATTTTAGGACTGTGTGAAATATGTACTATACAACAAGAACTTCAACTGTGTTGAAGGAAAATGGATGCCTGAGGGATTAGGAGCTGAATACGGATCAGTACATTGGGACTAACTAATGACAACATATATATCTGCCACTAGTCATCATTGCCTATTCTCAATCTTTATATAGTTAAATTTTGTCAAATGTACCAATTTATTTATTTATTTTTTATTTGTTTTATGGCAATTCTCATGTGGCATAAAGTTTCGTTTGCTCTTTGTATATAATTCAGTGACCTTGGTGTCTCAAGTATTGCATATTCATTTCACTATTGCATTCTAGATCCTGATAGTCCTATATAAACCTGTGTACATCAATAAACACTCCCAGCTCCTGGTAACTGGGATCCTCTGATTATTGGCAATGCACTTACCTCTCTGTCTTTTCCTCCTGGTCTCCTCATATGTATGAAATAATATAGTATATATCATTTTTTGTCATTTCCATCACATAATATTTTCAAGTGTCATCTACAGCACATCTCGTTTCTCTTTCTGTGTTCTTTGCTCATGTGAGGACCATTTTGTTTTCCAGATATGTCACAGTTTGTTTACCTGTTTATCATCTGATGAACATATGGGTTGTATGCATTTTGTTTACTAGGAATATTTGCAGACAATTTATGAACATATGGTTTTTAATGCTCTGGTATTTAAAATATGAATGGAACTATCCCTATCTATAGTAATGTTATGTTTCATGGCCTTAAGTTTTTGAAAATAGAATTTTTTTTCATACAGTATATTCTGCTCTTGGGAACTCTTCCCCAATTCTTCCTGAGTCCTCTTCACATTTCTACCCAAACAAATCCATATCATCTTTGTTGCTCACTACAAAACAGATATCTATAATCAACTATTTGCATTCATGACCATTTCCCTTCCACTGTCTTTTCCTCCTCCAAGAAAACAATACAATATTTTTGCCACATTAAATGGAAAAGTTCTATTGTCCTTACTCAGAGCTTAATGGGAAGCCATGTTACTGATTCACTTTAGACTGTAAAAGAAAGATGTCTTGTTCTGTTATGGTTTTAAACAGTAAGGTTAATTTGTTACAACATCAAGGATCTTAGCAAAAATCTAGATAGCACATCTTATGCTAACATCTGCTAAGTTATTTTGTTATTAATAAATTATGCATTTCATCAAAAGAAAACATTGAAAAATGACAGAAAATGAAAGCACAATGAGCAAATGGGTGGAAAACAAATGCCAAAGACTACAAACAGGAACAACAACAAAACATATATAGAGTCAAACACACACACACCACACAGACTGTAAAACACAGAATACCCCCCCACAAAAAAAAAAAAAAAAAAACAGAATTGGAAGCTGTAATATATAAGGAAAAGATCTATAGTATAAGGAGAAAAATGCTCAAAAAATCACTGTGAGAAATAAAGAAGCAAAAAACTCTCCAAAAATGTCATTGAGTTCATTTTGTGTTAAACTTCATATTGCTAAGTGCGGGGTTTGTATCCCAGTAACACTCAGCTGTAGAAAGCTAATTTTTCATTTGGGAGTGGTTTTAGTTAGAAGTAGCATTTAGATTAGGGATGTGGACTTGTTGTGTCCACTTTCCTTCTCAGCACTGGGTCCCCATCAGGCCTTGTGCATGCTACCAAATTCAAACAACCCAAGCTATTGGTTGTTCTTAAGAAGCTGATGCTTGCTCTTCTTCCTGAAAACAATTCCTACAAAACACATTGCAGACAGGGAGGTTTATCTATTGCCCAACTACCTAGAACCTTGACCTATACTAAATAGTAGGCATGGTACTAGAAGGTACTCTGTATCAAAGGAAAAAACATAAATATTAACCCAGCTACAAAACCTTTGAACTGTTATGGTGACCTACATGCAAGATGTAGAATTAACCAATATCTGATTGGATGTAAGGCTCTGTCCATGAGATAGAGCCTAGTTGTGACTCTGATTGGATTGCTAAGAACCTGAAACTATGCAGGCCATGGATCTAGGATCCTACATCTAGGATACTTTTTGCTTATAATAACTAGTGGAATTTCAATGCATTCTATCAAACCTCTAAAAGAATAAAGTACTGACAAAAATATATTCATATAGTGTTATGCCAAAATGCCTTTTAAAATCTGTATATGTATCCTTCTTTTTAAAAATAAAGTTGTAAGAGAAAAAACATATACAATTGTTTTAATAAAGGGACATAGTTATATAATGACTCCTAACAACATCCTGTTACACTCATTGATTACTGTTTTATTTATTCACTATCACAGATTTTTTTCCGTTAGTTGATAGGAATAAAGGGAGACCTGCAGCTGGAGAAGATAGATAGCTAGATAGCTAGCAAGAAAGAGAGAGGGGGAAGGGAAAGGGAGAGAGGGAGAGAGAGAGAGAGAGAGAGAGAGAGAGAGAGAGAGAGAGAGAGAGAACTTGGGACACTGTTTGAAATGGAAAGTATCCATCAATTTTCTTCCATCTCAGATCATGGACCCTTAGAGTAGAGAAGACAGAGAGATTCTATTAGCCAGATAGGATGGAGGACAACAGGTATATAAGACCTTCTAAATGCGGCATACATATGAACTGAAATAGGGCATGTTTAACCTTTTTACAGATTGCCAAAATACATTTCAAAGTGTCTCTATCATATTATACTTCCATTAGTGCCACAAGGCAATTTTATCTTCCCTGCATTTTGGCCACAGCTGGGCCAGCTTTCAGCCTTAAATTCTTGAATAGCTTGTTGTTGACCTGTGCTCCTCTTTCTACCTTAGCAGGCAGGATGTTAGGCAGTGTCACTGGATGTTTTGACAAATGTCCCGATGGAAAAGACTGTTTCACTGAGCGAGCTTCTGAGGTCAAAAGAAGATAATCTGGAAAGAAGGCTTCCTGGGAACTCTCAGAGAGGTCAAATCACGAGAGCTCTCTGAAAACCAGGCTTTGAGACAGAGACAACCTTGAATTGACCCTTCTCTGACAGCAATGCTTCTGCTTTACACTGTAGTTTGGTGATGTTGGCTTTTAAGGCTGCCAAGAGTGGTAGGAAGGTGGATGAAAGTAGAGGAAACAAAAGATAGCAGAGCACAGGTTCTTACTGATACTTTGTAATATTTCTTTAATCTGTCTTATGAAATGTTCTACTTTGGCTAATTTCAGAGTTTTAAGAGGTTGACTTTGACGTTTTCTTTTCTTTTCTTTTCTTTTTTTTTTTTGCTCATTATGTGTAATTGCCTTTAAAAAAAGGATTATTGGGGGGGAACCTTACTCCATCATTCTAAGTGACACACCAGTTGACTTTATTAAAGAAAAGATTTTTTTATTAATTCTCTGTATGTGTTTGTAGACACAGTATGCAGGTGAGTCAGTTGAGTCAGGTAAATTTAGTTGCCTGGAGAAGTCAGAGGCATTGGACATCCTCTGTTGTTTGAGCTTCAGTAACTGGGGCTGGTGTGAGCTGTGTGACATGGATACATGAAACAAAACTCATATCCCCTGTAAACCAGTATATATCCTCTGCAAGAACAGTACTGCCCTTAACTGTTGAGCCATTTCTTCTGCTCTAATTCTGACCACATTCAGTACATGCTGACCATATATTTTGTGCAATGGTGGAATGTGCAAAAGTTACAACTGGAAATTTGATGAACCACTAGCAGTGCCACACTAACAGAACAAATCTTTCCATAAATTAGAATAAAAAAAATATGTAATACTGTTGATGTGGTGTGGTCTGTGCCTTGAACAAAAACATCTAAGAAAATAGAATGAATTGAATAAAAAACTAAAAAAAAAAGATGACATAATGACAATTACTTTGATAAATGAGAGCATCGATGATGTCTACCCTTGGGTTGAATTTGTGATTCCAATCCTTCTCTCAATTCCTTAAACAGTTATCATTTTATTAATGTCAGTAATATACAGCTTAGTTCTTTCTTAGGGCCCAGCTTAAAAACATCTCAGCAACCTTAGAGAGCAATCCAGTAAACTAATAAGTTTTTAATTACTGCTAATTGTCTGATGCAAATCATCAAAAGTATGACCTTTATTTAAATGAATCCTTTGGTGGGTTTTACAGGTTATTAATTTCAAGGAATATTGCTTTTGATGTTTCATCTACACTCTACCCATCCTGTTCTCCCAGAGTGTTTGAAACATGAGACAAACACTATGGAATCTTGTTAACATTTATATCTCAAAGGTCTCAGAGGACAGCAATTAACAGGGCATAAAACAAAGGAAGAGTAATGCATACATTTGACATGGAGGGAGGGAAAAGGAGAGAGGGAGGGTTGTGGAAAAGGGGGTGCTTTGGATCAGGAAAAAGCAGAGAACAATCTGCAGAAGAAGATGTTTTGTTTTGTTTTGTTTACTTTTGTTTTATTTTGTTCTGCTTTGTTTTTATTTTACTCAGTAGAGGATCTTATGGAGACAAGGAGGAATTCTCTATTATGATGAGTTGATAAGTCCCAATTGGACAGGTTCACCAGTATAGACAAATAATGAATTTGATTGCTGGACCTTGATGTTTAGTCTCAGGAATGAGTTAGTGGACAAATAATGGAATTGACCATAGGGCCTAGTTTTAGGAGTGTAATCTAATCATTTAGCAAGAAAGAAGGAAGGGGAAAGAACAAAACCTATGGTTTCTATGTTAGAGAGCATCCTCCTAGCCTTTGAGTTCTTAGGTATCTATGGTCTCCATGACATTCAAACTTTCACATTTGTTTTATAAATCAACTAAACAACCAATCGTCAAAGTCCAAGCATCTTAATACTTAGACTCAAGACTCAAGATTTAATGTGTAGATCAGAAATTAAGTTTTTCAAAAAAACCCTTTGCTAGTCAGATATAAATTTTCTATAAGCACTTTATAAAACATTAGAGGATTGTCATATTATTTATTGTTAACCTGGTGGGATGAGAAAGAATCATCAAAGATCAAGAAGAACAACAATACCAACCAAACAGATTCCCAGAGCTCCCAGAGACTAAACCACCAATCAAAGAGTACACATGGAGGGACCCATGGCTCCAGCAACATATGTAGCAGATGATGGAGTTATCAGGCATCAACAAGAGGAAAGACCCTTGGTCCTGTAAAGGTTCAATACCCCAGGGCAGGGGAATGCCAGAGCAGGGAGATAGTGGGTGAGTGGGTGAACACTCTCATAGAAACAGTGAGAATGGGGGATGGGATAGGGGTGTTGTAGAGGGGAAACAGGGAAAGGGGATAACATTTGATATGTAAGGAACTATTCAATAAATTTTTTTCATGAAAATAACAAAACAAAACAAAATACAAAAAATAATATAGCAACAAAAGGATCACTTAAGAAACTCATTCATGAATAATATGAAGATATTTTTAGAGAGGTTTAACTGAAGACCTAAGACCTGCCCCAGATATCAGTGGATCCATCTCCTAAGATAAATATAACAGAGAAAGCAAAAATGTTAGTCTTTATGTTTCTATATTCCTAAATAGAAATACAAGGTGACTTGTTACATTATGTTTCTGACACTATACCTTCTGCACCACCATGAGCTGCACTGCCAAGCTACAGGCAAAAGGAAATTTCTTTCTGCCATATGTTTCCTTTGTGACAGCAAAGAAAGAAATCAATTGATGTAAGGATGACATTTAGATCCATTTTAACTTCTGACTTAACTGTCCATGACTCTAAACTTGATAGCATCCTAATAATGAGTTGTGGAAAAGGAAGTCTTTCCTGAGAAAAGAGCCAGCTTATGGAAAAGAACCAGTGAGGCAGATAAGGACAGAAGAACATCATGACCAGTCTAGTAAGAGTGATGGCTGTGTGTATGTAGAAAAATGTCTCAGAAAAAAGAGGGAGCTAGGCTTGGGTCCCCTTAAATATTAGAAAAAGAAAAATTATTCTACAGTCTTTGCAGGGTTTGGTTTGAAATTTGTCAACTGGACTGACTGGCTTTCTCATGCTTCTTTTATTTTCACTCTTCTCTTCCATCCTGGTCTTAGGTATTCGTCTCTTAGGATTACCAAAACTATGTCTTTTCTGCTAAGTCAGAACATCATTAAATGGTACCTGAAGAGTTATATCATCTGGTGTGTGTGTGTGTGTGTGTGTGTGTTTGTGTGTGTGTGTGTGTGTGTGTGTGTGTGTGTGTGTGTGTGTGTGTGTGCATATGTTTACAGGTAGAGGCCAAAACCCAAATTTGGTTTTCTTTCTTTTGATACTATCTTTTTGTTGAGGCAAGGTCCTTCCCGGGCAAGCACTGACTGATTTTGCCATATTGGATGGCCACTAAGGCCAAGAGAATCATCTACTTATCTATTCTTTCTCAACAGTATTATTATATGCTAAATTTTATTGTTGTTGTTTTAAATGTAGGATTTTGGAGAATTAGGTTTAGGTTATTGTATTTGTAATGACAGTACTATACTGACTTATATCCTTAACCATGAACTTGGGCTTAAAGAAGAAAAAATTAAATTTTACTCTAATGGGAGAGTACAGACTTATAGACTTCAACTGATCACAACTAAAAGGTACATCAGTTTTTTTCAATTTTGTTAGGTTTACTTAACTGGTTGGTAGGCTTTGTTACTCTGTTTTACTATTGAGAAAAACAAAACATCAACAAAACAAGCAACAAGCTCTAGTTCAAGTAGCTTTAGTTCCAACTCATTACCTTGAAGCTAAAGGCTGTATATTTTTCTTCTGGGCAATGTTTCAGCCTAGCTGGGTCCAAAAGAACATCTGAGTACCTTCTGCTGAACACACACTTGGAGAGTTGGATGGGGTTTGCCATCTGCTGAGTATCACATACCCTCCAGTTTGAAGTCAAAGCCATGACAGAAGCTGATAACATCAACTTACATATGTTGCACCACAGGAAACAACATTTTATGCTGGGGGTTCTAAGAACAATGGTAGGCATTTGGGATTCACAAATGCCCAGTGCTTGTGACAAATATCCTGGTAGCCACAGAAAAATCCTCTTACCCTTATATTGAAGTGTAAATTTTCTCCTTTGTTTTCTGAAAGAGTTTTCTCATATTTTTTGGTGTGCAGCTAAAACCATACCATTATTAGTCATTGTAGCAGGTGAGGTTATTTCCCTTAATCATAGCCTTTTGTTGATTAAAGTTGGACAGAAAATGTCAGCACTCAAGTGTACTTTGAAAATAATTTTATGAATCTGACTTCACTGATAATGGTTCTAAAAATATGAGATGCACAATAAATAGAACAATTTGTAATTGCTCCCTTTCTAGAACAAAATTTCTCAGAAAGGAGAAGAACCATTGACAGAAATACTGATTAACACAAAACTTCAGTGATCATGTGTATGTCGGAATGTTGCAAGTCTAGAGATGAATTATCTTGTGATATATTTTAGTTTCTTAATAGCCATTTATTTTGACACCTCTGTACATGATCCTAACCATAATGTAAGTCCTTTAAAATGTATAAACCGGTAGTTTCTAAACCAACCTGCTAACCAACCAACCAACCAAACAATGAACCAACCAACCAACCAACTAACCAGCCAGTCAGCCAGTCAGCCAACCAACCCACCCACCCACTCACTAACCAACCAACTAACCAACCAACCAACCAACCAACCAAACAAACAAACAAACTACCAAGCAACCAAGCAAGCAAGCAAGCAAGCAAGCAACCAACCAACCAAATAACCAACCAACTAACTAACTAGCCAGCCAGCCAGCCAGCCAGCCAGACAGTCAGCCAGCCAGCCAGCCAACCCACCCACCCACCAACCAACCAACCAACCAACCAAACAAACAAACAAACAAACAAACATACAAAAAAAACAAATAAGCAACCAACCAACCAACCAACCAACCAAACAAACAAACAAACAATTAAAAGGTTGAGTCATGAGACAACATTTCAGGCCTATAGAAGAGCTATCCCAAATTTGCATTAAACCCACCTACTTAAGATTTTCATCAATATATTTGAAAGGTGTTTTGTTTATAACATTCATTGCTATGTAACTATATGAGCTCCCTCCATTAAAACAATAGAACATGGAATTGATATGTAACCTCAATTTGTGTACCCTGATGATGGTTATTCATATTTGGCTCCAAAACAAACTCTTAATATATCATTTAAAGAAAGAATTATGCTTTGGAATGATGCCTTTAATCATCCTTAAAAGTTCTATGGATGGGAGGGAAGAAATTACAGGGTTGGTCATATAGTTATAAACTAAAAAATTAATGAAATATAAGGCATAGTCTTATGAGAATTCTGAGTATTATTTAGATCAGACAGTTTTTTCCCTCAGTGCTTCTTCGCATGTGACTCTACACATCCTCACTGTATATCTTCTTTCTTAAACTTCCCTAACGAGTGAATTTGTAAAACTGCAATTTTGTAGGTATGTTGGACTTTTGTCTTGAACTGACTTTCAAAGCTTGTTTCTTCTGCACAAAGTTTCTTTTCCTTCTTTCCTTACTTGCCACCATCACATCTTCATATTGGTAATTTATCTGCTGTTATGAGCAAGTTTAAACCATCAGTTTCCATGGAAGCTTTCTTGACCATTTCTCACAGCACATGATAAGATTGATGTCATTTCATAATTATAATGTGGGCCATTTCTTTCTCTGTTGTTAGCACCAACTTTCTTTGCATTGTATGTACTTCATATCCACATTATATAAATCTTGAGAACTTCTAAAAATTCCAAAATCATAGCTAAAATGAACTGTAACAAGAGGGATACTAAATGCTTCAATATTTTGCAGCTTTTAAGAAATGGTGGCATTGTTTGGATTGCTAATTGAGTTGGTGGGGTCCTGTCCACTATCTCACGATAGGTGCTCTGTGGTTATATAAGAAAGAGAAGTGAGCAAGTCTGAATGTTCAAGCCTCTAAACAGTGTTGCTCCAATAGCACTGCTTCAGTTTCCACCACCAAGTTTGTTCCTTGACTTCCTGTTTTGGCTTCTCTCTGTGATGAAATACATTCTTTCTGCCCACTACCCCAAATAAAAAGAAAAGAACTGGACAACTGAAAATATAGGTGAGTGATAGAGCTCTTGCTTAGTGTGCCTGGGTTCCTATGTCACCTTATAAATAAAATACATCCAAAAATATTCTTTGGCCTGGGTACATAATTCAGTTACTAGAGGTTGTTGCACAAACATGGGGACCTAGGCTACATCCTTACAGCCCATGTAGACTGCTGAGAGGGTAATCAACTTTTAACATGGCACGAGGAATGTGAACATGAACATCTCTGATGTTTGCTAGCCAAGCGGCCTAACTAATCACTGAAACCCCATGAGAAGCCAACATGGCCACTGAAAACAGTATCTGAAATTTACTTCTGACCTCTATAGGCACACACACACACACACACACACACACACTCTCTCTCTCTCTCTCTCTCTCTCTCTCTCTCTCTCTCCTCTGCACACCCATGTAGCCACACCCAAATGCATACCATTACATGCAAAAGACTGGGTGATTGATTTTTAGTAGTTTCATCTAGGTAAATTTGTATTTTTTATTGAACAAGTTTATTTTAAAAAAACAGAGAAAAATATACAGATTTTTAAAAAATTACAGAAAACTCTATTAATATATTTTTATTCAGTACTTGATTTTTTAAAGCTTTGATAGTATGCATTGAAATCTTACTAGATATAATAAGCATAAAGTACATGTAAAACAAAACATAACATGGAAATTGTCAAAGTTTTCTTGGTGTGAATAGATTCAACATAATGATTTTTAAATATCAAGGGTTGCCACTAGGCTGCATTCTTAGCTCTTGAATTATTAATGATTTAAGGCCTAGGTGTAACACACTGTAAGAGGGTGTTATACACTTATATTTTTTTCTAAGAACTGAGGCTTCCACATTTTGGTCTTCCTTGTTCTTGATCTTCATATGGTCTGTGAGTTGTTTCTTGAATATTCAGAACTTTCTGGGGCTAGTATCCAATTATTAATGAACCACATATTATGTCTGTTCTTTGTGACTGGATTACCTCACTCAGGATGATATTGTCTAGTTTCATCCATTTGCCTAGAAATTTCATAAAAGCATTGTTTCTAATAGCTGAGTAATACTCCATTGTGTAAATGTACCACACCTTCTGTATCCATTCTTCTATCAAAGGACATCTGGCTTTTTCCAGCTACTATCTATTAATAATAAGGTTGCTATGAACATGGTCCTTGTTATATGTTGGAGAATCTTTGGGGCATATGCCCAGAAATGAAATAACTTTGTTATTCCAATTTTCTAAGGAACCACCAGACCAATTTCCAAAGAGGTTTTACCAGCTTACAACCCCACCAACAGTGGGGGAGTATTCCTCTTTCTCCACATCCTCACCAGTATCTGCTGTCACCTGAGTTTTTGATCCTAGCCATTCTGACTGGTGTGAGGTAGAATCTCAAGGTTGTTTTGGTTTGCATTCCTCTGATGACTAGGGATGTTGAGAATTTCCTTAGGTGCTGCTCATCCATTCGATATTCCTCAGTTGAGAATTCTTTGTTTAGGTCTGTTTCCCAATTTTTAATAGGATTGTTTGACTCTCTAGAGTCTAACTTCTTGAGTTCTTTGTATATAGTAGAGATTAGACCTCTATCAGATGTGAGATTTGTAAAGATCCTTCTGACTGGGTGATATTTTAAAACTCAAATCTTGATATTCTCTTAAGAAAAATGTACACAAAACCAGCTTTATACACAGCCTCGAGACTGTGATGGAGCTTGTCAGCTGCTGAGACTGCTCCAGTTTCCATTTGTCATGATTCCCTCTAAGTCTTACTGTCTTGGTACTATCTTATTTTCTATCACAGATTCCTGACATTCTTCATTCTTATTCATTCACAGTGTCACAAGACTTCCAACTCACCTTGTTCTCCCTGTCACCACCCCCTGTTTTTTATTTTATTACTACCTATGTTATTTAATATTTCCCTGCAGTTCTTTAAACCCTCTGCCTTTTGCCACCTTGATTTGAATACTTTCAATTTTTTCTTTGTTTTTAAATAGCAGGTTGAAAGATGAGAAAATTTCAGTTATACTAATAGTTACAAATTAAACACATGAGAATATCTGCTATTATTTCAAAAAATGGAACAAATCAACTGCCTTTTCAGATGTCAGCTGGGTCAAACTATTCATTTCTTTCTTTGTAAAGTTTATTCAGCCTAACAGAGTGTTCTGGTTTTTAGTGAGACAGCTTTAGGACAAGGTCTAAGTTCACTGATTCCTGTTGTATCCTCCCGTTTTCTCATTCACTTTACTAAAGAATAAACTCTCTCCCTTTAACTTTGAAATAGAACTAAATTTTTCTCTGGTGCTAATAATTTGTCACCTTTAGATAGAGGGCATTTGCCAGAGAAGTTCCTATTCTACTAATGGATTGTTCTGATCTGTATTATTAGATTCCTGTTATTAGGTGTGATTAACTCTCTGAAACCAATGAATCATATCTTTTCAGATTATGATGCTTTCAAAATCCAGTTGCACTGCTGATCAAAATATGGCACATCCTTTTTTATATTTAGTTGGCTAAAGACAAATAAGAAATTGTATAACTCACAAGTAATTACACAAGAGGGAAGATATATACATGTACATACACATATGCATCGTATACATATACATATACGCACATACATATAGGGGGGCGTGGGGGCTTATAATGGGTTGCATCATGACATACCAATACTTTGGACAACAAAGAAGGAGGAGAAGATGAATGAATAACTGTCCTTCATTTATTTTTTGTGCTGGGATATGTCAATTATTTATGTTTCTGGTCAAAGCCTGGAAAGTATTTCAATGAAGCTTAATTTGTCAAGGTTACTTACACTTTACCATATTTTTTCTAACTCCATCTTCCTGTATGGTACCACACATAAATATTTTCATTGTGTTATTAGATTATTTGCAATATTGATGGCACTGTAAAATTCAGGGTGTTTGCCCTCTTTAACCAATGTCAGACAAAGAATTAAGACTGGAAATACCAGTGTCTTTGTTGTAGAAATATAGAGGGTAACTTTGATTATTATTCAGCTTTTGTGGCTGATGAGCCAACTATAAGTCATACTCTGGAAAATTTATTGTATAGAAATCACGGCAGTGAATATTTTATCTTGCTGGAAATGTGCTGAAAAGAGAAATGCATCTTTAATCAAATACATGATGATGTTGCAGTCTCTTGGTCAGACTGTCAGATTAAAAAGTTGAGGTTAAGCAAAACTAAACTCATAGCTGTGGAGAAAGAAAATGGTTGGGTAGATTGATTTGGATAGTTCTCAAGGAAAATAGTTTTACTTTGCCTTTTATTTAAGACCAGTATTTAGATCATACTTAAACACTGTTTTATTTTTCCTGCTGTGTTTACAGGAGTGCATCATTGTTCTCAGCCTTTTCTTAAGGGATAGAAATCTGAACTCATGTCCTCGTGTTTAGAGCGGCAATCGCTTTAAGTACAGAACCGTATCCCTAGGCCCCAGTCAAAAGTATCCAACTCTTAAGAGCTGCTATCAGATGTTCTAGATGGGTATCTATATAAATACTGGTCACATGGAGTTCACACACCTCCTCCTCTTTACCAGCAAAGAACAGATGGTCCAAGAATTTTGATCTATTTTGTTTAGTAATTTGATGAGGGAAATGAGTGATCACTGCTATCTTTGAGTTTTAATTCAATTCCCTTTATGATATTGAGTATTCTATCCTGATGCCTCTACATTATTCTTCTCCAGTGAAGAAGCTGGAGCTTTAGCCCCCCATTTAGTTGTTTTAAGAAGCTGAAATTAAAAGCTTTCTGTCTATGAAAAGCCATTTATGACATGACTCCTGGAATATGATTGAACTTGAAATGTCCTTGTTTCAGCCATGATTGGCTACTGTTACCACCAGTCTCGATGCTTTCTTATAGCTTTCTCCCATGATTTTATTGTCCTTAGACAACGTAGAAAACTATTTCTGGATCTTACTTGGAGATGGATCTCTGGACATAAGTACTCACTCTGTGAGCACTGGGGTCTTCATTTGAATTTGGAGTACCCACAGAATGCTGGTCATGACTGCAATTCCTTCTCACCTCAACAATGGGTTGTGGAGACCACAGGATCCAGTGATATCTTTTTAGTCAGGAAGTGTAACTGAAATTGTTAATATCTTGTTCAGTTAGAAATCCTGTAAAGATAGTAAAGACAGTAAAGGCAGAGAGTACCAGACAAAGACACCCAGTGTCCCTTCTATGGATTTGTGTGTTTGTGTATGCACCTGAACTCTCATGTGTAAGAAACGTGCTGCACACACACACACACACACACACACACACACACACACACACACACACATCCTCTCTGTATCTCTTATAACCTCAGGAACTAGTTGCTTATTCTATAAGATTTAAAGCTAATTCCCTAAGCCCTGTACTTGTTAGATTATTGTGAATAATGGAAATTCCATGTGGCAGTATTCAAGGGAACCCTTCTGATAATGGAAATTCTCTGCATTTGTATCATCCTACAGAGTGTTTAGAAGTGAGGATTAGTTGTGTGTGGCAACTGCTAATTTCATATTGAAATATAGTTACTTCTGAGTTCCATTGCTCACATTGCAATGTATAATGTTTGTAATATTATGACTTTGTGTAATTGTTACTACTGATCACCAAACTTGGCAGGTCTAGGACAATCTGTGAGATAAGCTCTATGACTACCTAAGAAAGATTATCTTGACTACTTTAGTAAAGGAGAGAACACCCAACCTAAAGGTAGCTGGAACTATTCCTTAGGTATTAGACTTCTGGAGAAAGAGAAAATCGTCTGAGAATGAGCATTCAACCACCCTCTTCTTTCCAATTAGATGCGAAGCTTGATATTTTGCTCTCTTGACTTCCTGTCCATGATGGATCATACCCTGTACAGGTAAGCCAAAGAAAACTCTTTTCTAAAAACTACTCTTCTCAAGACTATTTATCACAATGCAGCCAAAATATCTGAAAAACTAAAATTTTATTTTATCTTTAATAGCTATCTACAAGTCTCTAGTCGATAACATATTGAAATACCATAACTACATGTATATTTTCTGGGTAGTATTGCCATCTAGCATTCAGATGAGATCTGACATGGATTGTATAGTTCCTTGAAAGATCACTTGCCCTGAATAATCCCCAATCACATAATATTAATGTTTTAAATTTGTTTAAAGTTAATATAAGTGCATTCACTTACATGTGTTTGAAGTTTTTAAGGTCAAGGGAAATTGGGTTCTTGAAAAGGAATTCTAACAACTACCTGTATGTTTGTGTATTATAGGTAATAAAATTTAAGACAAGTTTGTTATAATTGATTATAACAAGACTGGGTGTTACAGGATTTCAGCATCAAGAGAAACTACCAAGTAGTCAGTGCACTGTTAACTTTGTTCATAGAAATAGAAAGGAGAAAGACAGGATATAAGTGGCTAGAATGACACAAGTCAGACAGTACTGAGCAGTTACTGAGAACTGTCTGCACCTGGTATCTCTGATTGCCTTTAGTTGCTTATTTCCTTGAGTGGTCCTAGCCTTGCTCCCTCAAGACCCATTTTCCCTGCAAGAGTACAGAGTTTTCCATCAAGACATTTGACAATATTTTCCTTTTCTGTGTGTCTTCTGCTGGAATCTCATCTAGTCTTGAAGACAACAAAAAAGTCTTTGTACTCAGACCAGGCCTTGAGCTTTTATGTCAGTACTGTGCCTGAGAAATCTTTTGCTGAACAAAGTAATGAAATGTGACTGGATATAAATAAGAGGATGAAGGATGGGGTTAATATATACTAAAAAGTTCAAGGATGTTGAAATTTGATTTTTAATGGCAGCATCATATCCTCTTACGGATAGAGGATATATGAAGGAGGTACTTGGAAATACACATCCATCAAGCTTGCCCAAATCTCTGAGCATTTTACCTTTAGGCCATGAAAAAGTATTTTTTTTATCTCCATAAAAGCATTATTTGACCCTACTATATCTCAAAGATCTATGTCATCTCAAAGGTAGAGCAATGGCTCAGTAGGTTAAAATACTTCCCGCACTTTCAAAAGACTTGATTTTGATTTGTAGCACCCATATGATGGCTCAAAACCATCTGAACCTCCAGTACTAGGGTATCTAAGCCCTCTTCTGGCCTGTACCAGCACGAGACATACTTATGGTGCACAGATATACATGCATGTCAAAAACCATAGACGTAAAATAATTTAAGAAAAGAATCTAGACAAAGAATAATTGTCTTGATAGAACTGTTTATTAAAAAGACATCAATATGTCAACCACAAACAACTAATGATGGTCTCCTATGATCTTTCAACAGGAATTGTTTAAACCGGATCTCCCTTTTCTCTCTTGGTGAGAGTTCTGTGCATCATTGTATGGTATGAGATAACCAACATGCTTCAATCTCCGTGTTGGTGTCCTTGTCCTCGGTTCTCTAGAATTCCTGAGCATCTCACCTGCTTCCTAAAGACCACCAGTGCACTTTAATTTAGTGTGCTGTTTGTCTAACATGGACTGCCATCTGCTCAGTTTGGGATCTTAGATTCCCACTGTTCTGTTTTACCCAAACTCCATCTGTTCTTTCACTTGCAGCACCTCATGCTTGACAGTGTAGGCTTGAATTAGGTTTGTTTGGCTGTTGAGTGGCAATATCTCAACTGCAAGTGGTTTAAGTCAACAACTAGAATTCTTTAAAATATCCTGAACATAGAAGAGGAATAATAAGGTGGAAACACAAATCAGTAACCCAATAGACAGGGCCCTAGATTTAACTACTGTGCCTTTCAGCTGTAGATAATTCTGCATTGTGAGAAACATGGTTACCAATCACTTAAGGTAGATTTTGGGCCACACAGGTGGCAATATACTGAGAAAGGTTTTGACTGGTCCAAATTGATTTTAACCCATCCTAATGTCAATTCCTTCCTTCACTCTGTAATTACTGGGACTTTAACTTCATTCTCCTCCACAGAGGAATGTGACAAAAATTGGAAGCAGACTGCAGAATTCTCAGGTCAAACTAGTAAAGACGAGTCTGGATAGATTTAAAAGCTAGACGTTAATAAAACAAAATGTTTTAAAAACAGATAATCTACAAGTTCTATGTGACATTTAGAGGTGTCATTTGGAAGCCAGTATAGACCAAGGACTGACTGCATTAGTCAATCTGGTAGCTCAGAACCTAACCAGGAGAATGTTAAGCCTGAGAAGAAAGAACTAGATAAGGAGAAGTTAGTCTCATAGTACAGGATGTCTCTGTGTTGTAACAACTGATTACATGGTTACAATGTGCATCTGTGTGTTCTGTACACAAACCAAGTTTTGTTTGCCTATCAGCTGGTTTTCTTCTTCACTCTACAGCTGTGCACATACTTTTTGTTGTTGTGCTTTGTTTTTATTTCCCAAATCTCAGCAGAAGCAGCATTGTGAGAGACAAGATAAAGTGAATAAGATAAAGCAGAGGAAATTATGAAGAGAGAAAATAGAGATGCTTTCACCAGAGACAACCAGAAAACTTTTACAGCATCTCCTATTTTCAAGGTAGATTAAGAGAAACAAAATCCTGAGAGTTTTCTAGGTTTGAAATCCTAAATTAGGTAGGGGGTGCAGATTAAGAAATCAGAGAAGTAGTTCTCTCTTTAGGTAATAAAGCATCCAAAGTTCATGGTGATCATTGGGAAATACACAAACTAATAAAGTACTAATATACTAAATTTCAAAAGGAATATAGATTTGTATTTAGTGATATTGTGTGTTTTATCCAGTTTTGTTATCTAAAACAATTTTTTAAATTTAAATAGATTCTGAATATATTATCTACCTCCCCAAGTCTGTCAAGGTCGACTCCTCCTTCCTGTCTACCCACCTTTATATCCCTTCTCTAAAAACAACCCAACCCCCAAACAACATGTCTTCAAAATTCCAGAAAACAAAATACATCACCCAAAAGAAAATAACAAAATTAGTAAAATATAATCAAGTTTAAAAGTACATGTATGCTCTCTCTCTCTCTCTCTCTCTCTCTCTCTCTCTCTCTCTCTCTCTCTCTCTCTCTTTCTCTCTCTCTCTCTCTCTCTCTCACACACACACACAGGCACACACACACATACACACACAAATGCACACTCACACTGTAACATCCATTACTTGTTGGTAAGTTACCCTTGAATGTGAGGGTCTATTGAAATAATTGATATTACTAGAGCCATTTCATTGAAGAAAAGTGATCCCACATCTTTTGAGGATTTAAGAAAGAATTATAAGATGCCAACTTTTTAAGTCAGGAGTACATGCTATTACAAACTTTCGACCTAATTTAGCATGAAAATTCTTGCTGTGCATGCTTGCATAAGAACCTGAGTCCAAGCCCCTCGACCAATATAAAAAGCGATGTGTACTGTTAATTCAAGAGCTGCGGAAGTAGGGACAGGTGGATCCTTGGGAATTGATTGTTAGCTTGCCTAGTTTTATTAGAAAATTTCAGCTAAAATTGTGAAACCCAGCCTCAAAAACTAAGGAGGACATAACTTTGAAGAATAAAAGAATGACCTCCGGTTTCTACATAAATGCATGCTTACAAATACAGATGTAACTCACAAGCACACACACAAACACATGGGGGGGGGAGAGAAGATAAGAGAAGAAGAGAGATTTTACTATACTAGCTTAGTGCTCTGTGACTTGAAAGGAGAAGCCACAACACAGTCATTTCAGAGATTGGCAGTTTGCTGGAGATAATTGAGAGCATATCCAAGAGCAAGTTAAATAGAGGCAACACTTGTAGGGTCAATGGGGTAAATATCATAGTGCACTGACTCCCTGACTCCTATATCCAGAGCTGCAGAGTTAATAACAATAGCTCCTCTACACACAGAAAGAGACAGAAGGACCTCCACTGTGGCTATCAGAGACTCACATAAGCAGCTCAAAAACAAATGTAAATGACAGGGCCCTCTGCAAGCCGATATTATCAGAATCTGTAGAGTGACAAGGGTGTATAGTTATTTTAAAAACACTCCCCAGTTGATACTAATGTGAAGCTAGTGTTGAGAATCACTGACAGAGAGATGAAAAATAATCATGAATCCTGCCATCTAGCAATCAAGAATCTTGAGTTATTATGCACACTTAGGGTATTACAATGTGACTATGGCATTTCTCAGTTTCTTTAGTTTGAAAATGAAACTAAATGTCCCCCCATGTCTTTTTCTTTTTTTTCTTTATATTTTTTGCTATAAGATTCTTCAGTTATACTCCTGGATACTTACATATGAATAAAATTTTGTGTAAGTAAGCCTTCTTATCTAGTTAATTTTATAATGAATCATTTATGATTGCAGATAGTGTAAATATGATGTAAATAACATTGTTTTCCTACACAATCAAGTATAAATCATGGTCAGGATCTATTATTTTGATTAGTGTGTATGTTGTTTGCATATGTACGTATTTCCCCATATGTGCATACAGTTTCAGGTTCATATGTGTAAATATATATGGGAGCCAGAGGGCTATCAGAAGCATTTTACAGGAGTTTGTCTGCTCCTTTTTATGTGCTTGTGGATAAAGGGAGGTGCATGTACACATGTGTATAAGTACATGTGGAGGACTGAGGGTCATGTCAGCAGTCTTTCTCGTTTACTCTTTCACCATACCATTTGAGGCAAAGTTTCCAAATCAAACTCAGAGCTAGTCAATATGTC
Source organism: Micromys minutus (assembly GCF_963924665.1). Classification (NCBI taxonomy): domain Eukaryota; kingdom Metazoa; phylum Chordata; class Mammalia; order Rodentia; family Muridae; genus Micromys; species Micromys minutus. The sequence continues at coordinate 23,891,042 of NC_137984.1, forward strand.
TAGTGCTGTTAGCCAGTTGCCTGGAGATCTTTCCGTTCTAAAGCTGAAATTATAGCTAAATGCCCATTCACACACAACTTTCACTTGGGTTCTGGGCATCAAACTTATGTCTTGCACAGTGAACATTTTAACCATTGAGCCAGCTCTCCAGCTCTCCAACTTACTTTTTGAGACAGGGTCATTCATTTTATCTGGAACTCAGAAATTCTACAGGATTAACTAGAAAGTAATCTCCAGGGATGCTTTTGTCTCTGCCTTCCGATTAGAATTATAGGTGCATGGAATCATGCCTAACCAATGTGTGATATGGATCTGTGTTCAGGATAACTCTCTATCCCAAGTTCAGGAATTAAATCTTTTAATGTGTTCCTAATAGAAATATTTTCATACACAGTCTGTGAGATTTTCTCTAGTTGTATCTGTCACATTAGAGAGTTTTAACATCAGGTATTCTAGACTGTCTCTACCCATGTAATTGACTCTTCTGTGTCTACTTTTTGTTTTTGTTTTTCTTCTTCATTTTCATTGAATTTTTTTATCCACTTTACATCGATCACAGCTGCTCACCCTCCTCTGCTACCAGTTCCACATTTACAAATCATGTCCCTCACTGCCACCTCCACTTCTCAGAAATGGGGAACTAGATCCCTTGAGTCCCACCATACTCTGGGACATCTAGTCCCAGATGGACTCAGCACATCCTATCTCACTGAAGTCTAAACAGGCCTTTTAGGTAGGGGTAAGGGGATCCAATGGTAGGGAACAGAGACATAGGCAGCCCCCACTTCACTTGTTCCTGAATAACCTGAAAGGGAGCCATGCTTTGGTAACACATTGCTTTTGTTCTAGACCTGGAGTCATACTCATTTAAAAGGGTAGCTGTAGGTCGATGCATGGGTCTTGCAGGAGTGATAAGAGAAGTGTAACCTGATGTATAGTATTCAGAAATGAACATATCAGGACCTCCCTCCCCTTCTAAACACAAACCAAGGGATTATACGTAAATTTAGAGAAAACAATATGAAAATTATTTCCTTAACACTGTTAAGTCTCTGCCAGTGGCATCATAGTCCAGGCAATTTACAGATATTGAATAGAGTATTCAATGGGAAATGTCTAGAGGTACAGTGATTAATCAGGGTAACCTACATGATTTCTTTAGGAAAGCAAAACAAACTTACACAGGCAAAGGCTTGCTAGAGAAGGTCAACATTTGTGCATTTGTAAAAGATTTGAAATTCAAGGATTTAATTAAGTCATTTTTTTCTTCCCCTTAGACATAGAGTTTCATTATGGCAGGCTTATGAGATTGTGGGATTTCTAAAACATTAAATTCATCTAATTCTTTGACTTGGAATTAATTTTCTCTCAATGTAGAATTGCCTAACATGATTCTTCTGTGTTCATGATATTTGAAATAAGGACAATAACAGACTTTTCTAATTTTGGTGATGAAATGTTACTAAATTTCTCATAACACTCTAAGAAAATTATTTGAACAAGTGGGTCATATATTTACAAGTGTTTGTTTTTTTTTTCCTTTGAAAGTTAGCCTTAAATTATTCTAACACACCATATGCCTCTGAAATAAGTCAGACTCCAAAGTTTAATTGTTTACAATGATGATGCCAGGTGCTTAAGAAGATGTATTGTTTTCCTGTTTAAAAATATTAAGCAATTCCCAAAGCACTTAAATTCAATTTGGTTTGACTAGTTCATTATAGTTTTTCATTTAACCATAGACAAGAGTCTTCAGAATAGTCATACAAGCCCCTAAACTTCTTTCTAAATTTAGGTCAGGTAATTAGTGTGGTAATACAGAAGACACTGGTAATTACAGTGGTAAATGTCTATTGCTTTGAATTTTCCTGGAGGAGAAGATGACTTACTGTGTATGTTTACCACCACTGCAATAACTGTTGAAAACAAGATTTTAACTTCCACTCATGTACTTACAAAAGATGACATTTTCTGCTTGTCATACCTGTTTTACAAATTCCTGCAGAGGTGGCACTTGAGCTAAATGCTACTTGTGTTCTTCTTGGATAAAAATCAGGTGGGTGTGTAATCTGGTATCAAAGTGTAACACTGTGTGCTAAATTATACTTCCTTAGGAGAACTGGGGAGGAGATCTTCAGCCCTGCTCCACAAGCTTGTGCTCTGCTGAAGCTGCAGTTATCTAAATCACTGTGGATCTGATTAGCTCTGTGAATGTCTTTCTTCATTTATCATCGAACTTAGAGATTCATATGAAAATGAAATTAATATGAGCATACACTGGAAAATGCAATGCATCCTTAAGGATGTTACCTTAAACCCCCACAGAAACAAAATCATAAATTATTTTTTACCATAAAAATATATTCTCCATTTTCTTTTCTAAGCTCACTAAAATTAGTCTAACATGCTTTGACAATTATTTAAAATGAACTTGTTATGGTGGTAATTTTTAGATAAATAAACATACACATTCTCTCTCCCTCTCTCCTTCCCTCTTTCTCTTCATCTCTGTGTGTCCACTGATAGCCTTCCTTATACAGCAAGCATCTTAGTTTCCAATCTCATCATCTCAACCCTGGTCATTGGTCAGTTTCCAGAATAAACATTTTTAGGGAATTATGTTTTAATGTCAAAAATTTAGGCGCTGCTTTATCACATACATATGTATGTTTTTTCTCTTGAAATCAAAGCATCATTTGTATTAGCTGACCTTTCTCTGAATGACTTAAGAGTGAACAGATGTAACATTCACCCACTTTCAGGGACTGCATCAACCTTACCTTCTTTCATGAACTTGACTGCATTGTGTTCCCAAAGTCAGCTAACTAAACATGGCTGAGTACCATGAACTTATCTATGATTTCTATTCCCCATTTAAAATAGAAAAAAATAAATCTCAAATAAGTTTCTGCCATCTCCTGGGACAGAGATTTTCCTTGAGAGCAGGATGACATATATTCAGGGATAGTGCAGCAATACCCAAGTCTGTGATTTAGTTAAGGATCTTTTCTAGAGACCCTATACAAAATGACCCCTGTTTCTCTCCTTTTATGTTGAACCATCTTCAGAGGATGGATTTCCCAGGGCTGGTCATGATGGATCCTTGATGAAGCTCATAAAGAACGGATGTAGGTAGACTGATCAGACAGATGTCATCAATAAATGCCGTCACAAAAATACTTGCCTGTCAAATGTTAATTTGATGTAGTATTTTCTGTCATGAGAGTGGATTAATTTTGTCCATTCTCTCCTCTTGTCGTAATTCTTGTCATGTGAGAAAAAAATGTATTATAAAGAAGAACACACTAGACATTATAATCCTGTGATAACTCATTTTTGTGACAAAGAATATAATGAGACTAGACAATAGTGCAAATTCATCATATTCTTTCTGTGAATTTAATATTGACTTCCTGGCTTCCGTTCTTGTATTTGAAAGCATGTCACTTATGGTTTTCTACCTACCAAATGATTGAAAGGACCACCATTGAAAAGCTGGAGCTGATTACAAAGTCTTTCCCACAGGGACACAATAAATCCATTTTGATTTTCCTTCTTATCCAGATTAAACACATACTTAAATGTATATCTGTGACTTCATTTTGGCAAATGATGACTCCTAAACTTGGTAAAGTTATTCAGAAAGTGTTATAAACTAGAATATTGGGCAGCATTTGTCATTAGGGAGAAAGTGAATGTTCTCAATAACTTACTGCTCTAAGTCATAAAGGAAACAGTTTCACAATAAAGAACTGGTCCAAAATATTCCCTGTGGTTTGTGCTGGTGGTTAGGGCTAAGTGATCACTTTAACATTGCTTATAACTGTTGCCAAGCCAGATGTGCCTCTGAAAATGTCTCTCTGCTAAGAGATGGGCTTTTATTTACCCTCCATTCATATTTCCTTTACACTAGAATCATGGACACTCTTCAGTTCCCTCTTTTTTTTTTTCAAATGAGAACAAAGAAGTAATTATCTGAAAATGACCACTCCTTAAAAAAATTACAATCTCGTGCAAACTGGATATTAGAGACAAACTCTGTTGGTAACATTGGAGCTGGAATAGACAAATGTCTAAATATATTTGTTAAAATGTCTATAGTTACTATTTCCTGTGGATTTGAGAAAATGCCTAAATATACACCACACAGAATACAGTATGGCAGAAACAATTGCTAGACTCTGTGTCTGTCTGCGTCTTTAATGACATTTTTGGTCTATATTTCATATATACATATATATGAAAAATTTAAATATATACATGTACATATACACATACATTATTTTTTATAATTTAGCAGATGTATACAATATACTATGAACAAATACCTTTTACTGTTACCCTGTGATGTCTTCTACATACATCAGTTACTTCTTTTTCCCAACTGTTTCTTACTTTTATACCTTGATTGTGCAGGCGGCTATAAGTACTGCCTACCCATTATTACACCAGCAACATGATACCCAGAATGCAGCATTTCATAGTGCTCTGACACATCATCCAGCTCTTCCAATCTCTGTGCCTTCATCATCTGTTTTATGATGAACAATTTGTGCTGTTTCTTGAGCCTTAGGGGGCTAAAGCAGATGAACTCTAAATCTAAACATCCAACAGTTATTTTTCTCGTGTGTTTAAGAAGTTAGAGATCTCTGAATGAACTGTCATCTCCTTCTCCAAGCTATGGCTATGAATGTAAATACTTAGAAGGCAGTTTGTTTCTGTTACCACATACGTGAGTATCAGTAGTAAGCCTGACCTATCCCACCCTGTGGCAACTCAGCCATTTGATTTTGTCTATGTTTACACTATGATGAACGCATGAGGGCTTCAAATCCAATCAGAAATTGAAGGATTAATAACAACCTCCTGCCCACAATAACAGCAGGCAGATCATTTTGCCAGATATATGGGTATTGTAGTATGCACAGTTAACTGCTGGGTAAGTCCACTGAGGCTTTTTCTTCTTTATTGGCCTTCACAGCACCTTGAGGCTCTATGGACATTACAGGGTGGTAGAAACACTAGGTCAGCTCCAACATGGTTTCTCTGTGTATTGTATCCCAAGTATGTGACCATCAGCAATTCTCTCTTACCGTATAGTTCTTGTGGGTAAGTAAGCAAATCAGCAGCAGCCTCCATTGTTTTATGACCCTCTAGGTACTCCTTGGACAATCTTCACATGTGGATTACCCACTCCTGTTCCTAGATTTTTTTTTTTTTTGCCTCAGCAGTAATATTGATACCTAAAATGTGATTCATTTACACAATGAACACTGATCAGCTCTTAAGAGTGAGGACATCCTGAGCTTTTCAGGCAAATAGGTAGAACTAAAAAAATTTTAATCCTGAGTGGGGTAACTCAGACCCTCAAGGACACACATGATATGTACTTACCAGTAAGTGGATATTAACCAAAAAAAAATTACAGAATACCCAAGATCCAGTCCACAGAACTCAAAGAAGTTAGCAAGCTGAAAAGCCAAAGTGAAGACACCTCAATTTCACTTGGGAGGAATAAGAAAGAAATCACAGGGGCGGGGAGAATTGGTCCCGGGTGGAAAAAAGGGACCAGGAGGGAAAGAGATGAACATGGTCTGGTATTTGGTGGGAAATACAACTGAAACCCTGAGGGCCAGCAGAAAGAACGGAAACAGCAACCTTGTGAGGTAGGTTGGCAGACCCCCACCCCAGAATGTACCAGAGACTTGGGATGTGAAAGACTCTCAGGACTCAAAGAGAGAGACCTTGGATAAAATGTCTTACAGTGGAGAGAGGTATCTGGTAGGGCCCACCTCCAACAGAAAGACAGGGCGTCGAATGAAGGGTAGGGTTGCTATCCCACAGTCAAAATTCTGGTCCATAATTGCTACTGTCTGAAAGAACTGCAGGGATGGAAATGAAGCAGATCCTGAGTAAAAGAATATCCAAGGACAGGCTAAAAGTAGGCCAGCACAAGGGGAGGCCCCAAGGCCTGACACCATTACTGAGGCTATGGAGTACTCACCAAAAGGGACCTATATATGACTGCCCACCAAAAGACCCAACAAGCAGTTGAAAGAGTCAGAGGCAGATATTTGCACCTAACCAATGGACAGGAACTGCTGAGTCCTGCGGTTGAATTAGGGAAAAGCTGGAAGAAGCTGAGGAAGAGAGCCACCCTCTATCAGGTCCAACAGTCTAGTTAACCTGGACCCATGTGATCTCTCAGACACTGGATCACCAACCAGGCAGCATATACCAGCTGATATGAGGTCCCCAACACAGAAACATCAGAGAACTGCTGGGGCTGGGTTCAGTCAGAGAAGATGCAACTAACCCTCAAGAGACTGGAAACCCCAGGGAGTGGGGAGGTAGGGGGTGAAGGTGGGAGGTAGAGACATTTCTGGGCAGCTTATAGGGTGTGTATGGGGAATTTGGAACAGTCCCAGGGTGAATGGGGGAGGGGGGGTAAAATCTGGAGTGAGAAAAGATTAAATAAAAATTTTAAAATGTCATAGTTTCTAATATCAGCATTATCCATTGATGCACACTAATTTTATTCAAAGGTTAGATAACTAATTACCCATTTTAGCTACCTTATATAATATTAGGTTTCTGTACACTCTTTCCTATCTCCTAAGTTCTGGTTAACATTTCCTCCAGCCCCCACCCACCCCTGCTCATTCACTGTGTAACCTTCCCAGCTCTCCTATGGCACTCACACACGCATATCCCACAAGTTTCACACTCTCCCTGCGAGCCCTACTCCCACACCCTCATGGATCCTGTTCTGCTGCCTGGTTTGCAAATACCCACTCCAAGTCAAACAAAAAACATGAAGGAAAAGTTGGTATTTGCCCTCCTTACCCTGTTACCTCCCTTGATGTCCTGCAAATTTAACAACTCTAGTTTCCTTTAGACTCAGTTATACACATGTCTAAAGCCAATGTTTATTATACAACAATATGTTCAATTTGCCTGATTTCATCCGATTTATATACATTTTATGAGAAAAAAAATCCAAAAATTTTACTTGATTTTTTTTACAAGAACCTGTAATCTACATGTAGCCCTTATGTCTGATTCATTGTTGTACAGTCACCTTCAGTAAACATATTCAATAGTATTCTTCTAATCTCCAGCCTCCTGTGACAATAATACTCAAAGGGTGACTTCTATGGCTAAGGCTAGATAGGGGTCCTCTCTCCAGGCCCTTGGATGTTCAACATCTACCTGAGAAAAATATGCCCAGTGGGCTGTGAATATTCACACATAGTCTTCATAAAAAGCCTAAGTTGCATGATGGTTTCCAAGTAATGCCCACAGAGGCATGGGAGGCATTTCCCTGCTGGCCAGCAGGTGGGGTATTTTGTGAAGTACAAAGTCTAGCCTCAACTCTGTAATTTTGTTTTTGATTACTGTATTTGCCTAAGAAAGGCTTTAAGGTCTGCTCATTGTTCATACTGGTATGCTTAATTAACTGCTCAGAGATTTACAGACTGAAACTTACACAGTGTCCTTTGGATCACCTGTAGTGATTTGAGTAACAGTATGCATTAGTTCTTCTAAAACCTTTAAGCTTTAATATCTCAAATAAAGTCAGAGAAAGCTTATCTTTTATTAAATCACTCAATTTCAATTAGGAAAGGTGACAAGGTTGTATTGCCCTGTTAAGCATGTTTTGATTTATTTCCTGGAATACAAAATGGTGTGTGTGTGTGTGTGTGTGTGTGTGTGTGTGTGTGTGTGTGTGTATAATGCCCATGGGTGTAAACAACTAAATGCTGTTTTATGTGCACTTACATATCTTGGAGGTAGAACGGGAGGTGAGTGTGATGCTGGCTATCAAACTGCAAGTGAGCCCAAATAAATGGCAAAACAAGTGTTTGCCCAGCAGGAAGCACGCCGGGTGCTCAGTCTGGAAGCTCAAATTGGGTCAGATGAGGTTCAGAGGGCAGAAGGGCTGGACAGATCCATGCTGGTAACCTGGAATCAGTCACAGGTCATGCTGGGATGATGGCTGTCTGCATTTAATGACCTGGAAGGATACAAGGAGATACCACTGGGTAAAACAGAAGAAGTGTTGCAGGCAGGTGCAGGAAAAAGTGGGCAAACAAGCAGTGAGGGCCTTGTGCAAACCTCTAGATGTCAAACAAGAAATTATGCATTGCATATAATTCTACCTCTGGTGCTTCAGTGCTATTGGGATGGTGTAAAGGACAGATAGAAATGATAAAGAAGGCTGCTGGCATTAGCTGCCTTTGAAGTCAGGCAGAATTGTCAGTGTAACTCCTAAATACAGACTCCCATGTTAAGTATTTATCCTGAGATTCTTAAAATCAGCTATAATCAATTCTAGTACTGAAGGGAATATATATCTCCAAATACATAATTAGTTCTTAATAGCTTCCATATTTATTCTAATAAATATTCTAATATTTATTAATAAAATTTTTCTTTTCTTACTGCAATGGTTTGGTCTTATATCTAAAAGTGTTAACTGTGATTCTTTCCTTGAAGTTAATATCACCAATGCCAATCTGAATTTAAAATATTTTCTGTGGAATTTGGGTACAAACTCATAATGACTTGGTAATCTATATATTTTTATTTTTCCCTACTTGGGGAGTACATAGAAATTTTTATGTAATTGTCTAATGTTTTAAATGGGTTTAAATATTGTTATTGCTGGTAGAAGTTATTGTTGTGTTTGTTGGTAGCAATATACTAAAATTGAGGCTCAGCACCTCATTTGAGATTGGGTCTAACAAGGCTGAATAGTCTGTGGGTGAACTTGTGAGTGAACTCCAGTGATGCTTTGGCTCAGTCTACAGTGTGGTTTGAAGGTAAAGTGATTCCTTTGTCCCCAGGTGGTGGCACTGTTTGGAAAAGTTGTGGGACCTTTCAGTCATTCAGCCTTGCAGTTTGAAGTGGGTCACTAGAAACAGACCTTGGGTTTTTTTAGCTCAGACCTGTGTCATCTTTTCACTTTCTGATTCCCACCTACAGATAGATACAAAGAGACTGGAAGTCTTTTGCTGCTGTGAGCGCTGGCATTCCCTTGAATGTATGTCGAAATAAACCCCATCTCCAGTTCTTGGCAGGTATTTTGCAACTTAATTACTCATATTAAATAACATAGTCCCTAAATAAATATCTGTGCATCAAGGCATGCCCAGATAAGAGATCTAGTAATTCTGATCTCAACTAAGGGCCCTACCTTAAAGAAACAGGTGAATGTCCACACTTGTCCTCTTTATTGCAGAGATAGTTAACCTGTTCTGTGGTTGCACATGTGCACCTGCCCAAGAGCTTTGTGAATTTGAGAATGAAACACACACACACACACACACACACACACACACACACACAGGCTGAACACTTCTAATCTTTCCTGTTGCTGCACTCCCCTTCTGTAACCAGGATTTTAACATCCTTAAAATCTATATTTCACTCTGTTACAGCAGGCCCTCTCATGATGATTCTGCCTCTTCCTCCCTTTTATCTCCCAAACCTGAAAACCCTAAGTGTCCTGCCCCTGTCTTTGCTGTCCAGCCACTGGATGCTGGCATCTTTATTTACCAATTGGAACTAACCTGGGCCAAGGTCGCTCCGTGTCTTATGTGCATAGACTTGTAGTAGTTTTGGGGACCAAAGTTAACATAATAACACAAGCAGCATGTGGCTAAACCTACTTTGCTTGATAGTATCAATGTCTTCGGTAGATTTTACTCTTAATATATGGCAAAATCTCTGCTTCTTAAATGGAAATAACACATACCTTGCTTGGGATAGATGAGGTAAAGGGTGAGACTGGTTTGCATAGAGTTAAATGAAATGAGTGTTTCTTTGTACTCCTCTTGCAGCTTGACCTCTTAGGAGTGTTATGACCAGTCCAAGCTATTTCACCTGCAAAATTGAAATAATATCTGCACTTATCTCCCAGTATCTGAGTAAAGATAAAGTATGTTAATGTAGGTTGTGGACTTAGAGGAATACAAGGACTGCGGCAATATTCCAGAAGCATTATTATACTTTATAGAATTTTTATGACAATTATTGTATTCAAGTGTCATTCATATTCTTCAGAAAGGAAGAAAAAATAAATAAAAGAACTCCTTATCAACAAGTATAATGGGAAAAAAGATGAAAATTGAAACTTTCATTCTGAGCAAATTTCTTTCAAACTGCAACTCATTTTTTTTAACCTAACTGTTGGGTAACATTATGAATATAGTCCAGATTTTTTTACACTAAAGAGGTTTTTGTCACTAACAACACTAGAAAAAGGATACTCGTATACATGTTAACTTCCTTTGGTGTTTTGAAAACTGAGTATAATAATTAGACTGTACTTTCATGACAAACCTAATTATGAAACAGTATCAGCTGAGAATTAAAACTTTGTGCAATTAACACAGATGGAAATAACTAATATATAGCAATGGACTGACAAACACAAAGAAAAAAATTTCCACTCAAGCAAAAGAAAAAGTTCTCCTGTGTGAGTAGGCCAGAGGGATCCTCAATGGTGATTTCAAACCATCAAGCCTATTTCCTAAGAAGAGCAGCAACTCAAAGGGGTTTCCATAGCTCCTGCTGTGACATCATCATCAAGATTTTCACTTGCATAATTTCTTCTTGGAATTGCTTTCTGTTCTTTAAAATCAAACATAACTCTTCTACAAAAGGAGACTGATATCCCAGAATCACTGGTTTGCTTATTTTTTTTTCAAATATTTCATCCAGTTTCTTTGGTCTTTCCCTCCCCATGTTCTTTTGGCTTTTTAATGATTCAAAAATACAAGTTTCACAGGAAAAAAACTATCCATAGAAACACCTAGAAGTTTTAGGACACCCTACCTGCACCCCCATTGACCACTAGGTCTGTAGGCTAGTCAACAAACATCTTTTTTTTTTTTTTTTTTTTGTTTTTTTTGTTTTTTTTGCTCAATTCACCTCTAAGGAGTTGCTTTACAGATGCATCAGAGCTGAGCTTTATCTCTGTTACTACATCATTATGACCCAGCCTTACAATAATACAACCAGATTGTGGTATCACATTTTTTCATAATAATTGGATTTTAGTTTATTTTGTAGATATTATAGCTTGTACTATGTATGTCTTTGAAATGTTCTTTTGAAACATTGACCTATTTGATCTTAGAATATCAGAGTTCAAATTTGACTTTAAAAAAATAAATATTGAAATGATGAGTTTGGGAATAGCTGTTCTTGGCTGTAAGATTTTGCCTGAGGATTTTTAAACTGAATGATGATATACTTTTAACTTATAGAGACTCGGGAGATTAAGGTAGAAGGAAAATATTTGACTTAATTGATTCTTTCTAGGTGCTTTCAATCAAAGGGAGGAAGGAAGATGTATGGTTGATGAGAGTGTAGTGTGTAAGTAGTAAAAACTATTGAATGAAACATGATAGTTTTCAAACTTAATGTTCATTGTTAAAATATTGGCTCATAGTCTTACTAATTGAAATTCTGATTAGAGTTGATATTGTACTAAATTTTTAAAATCATCTATGAATATGTTTGTGAATTCATAGTAAACCCCAAAAGAGATGAAGCAAGCTCCACTCCTAGAAAACCATTAAATATCTGTTGGAGAATGCCCCCAGATTCCTCAAATACATGTGCTCATGTATTTGAATTCTTTGTCTCCAGCAGGCATTCCTGTTTAGGAAGCTGTACAATGTTTATGAGGCATGCTGCATGGACTAATCACTGGATGATCCTTAAGCCTGTTCCTACTATCCATTTGCTCTTTTCTTCCTGAGTATGGCATCAATGTGAACTGCCTGCTCTTGTTACCATGGCTTTCTTGCCTACTGACACATCTTTCTACCATGATTGTCTGTATTGACTATGTCGGAATATATCCTTCTGAAACAGTAAGCCAAAATAAACTCTCCTTATTTTGCTTCTGTTATAATATTGCTTGTTGCAGCAACAATGGAGATCGCTAGTAAAACTGATAGGACTTTATATGGAACAGCCATTTCTTTATAGCCTATCTGTTTATGAAAATCGTGACATGTTGGCAATATCCTTTGCCTTACAAAAGTTTTGCCATTTTATGAGATCCCATTTGTTGATTCTTGATCTTAGAACATAAGCCATTGGTGTTCTTCTCAGGAAATTTCCCCCTGTGCCTAGATGTTTGAGGCTGTTCCCTGCTTTTTCTTCTATTAGTTTCAGTGTATCTGGTTTTCTGTGGTAGTCCTTGATCCACTTGAGAGTTGTACATGTTGATAAGAAAGAATCAGTTTGCGTTCTTCTACATGCTGAGCTCCAGTTGAACCAGCACCATGTATTGAAAAGGCTGTCTTTTTTACACTGGATGGTTTTTACTCTTTTGTCAAAGATACAGTGACCAGAGATTTGTGGGCCCATTTCTGGGTCTCAGTTCTATTCCATTGATCTACCTCCCTATCTCTGTACCAATACCATATAATTTTTATCACTATTGCTGAGATTCCACCTCAAACCAATAAGAATGGCTAAGGTAAAAAAACTCAGGTGACAGCAGAGGCTGGCCAGGATGTGGAGAAATAGGAACACTCCTCCACTGTTGGTGGGGTTGTAAGCTGGTACAACCACTCTGGAAATCAGTCGGCCAGTACCTCAGAAAATCGGACATAGTACTACCTGAAGACCCAGCTATACCATTCCTAAGCATATATCCAAGAGACATTTCAACATATAAGAGAGACTCATGCTCCACATGTTCATAGCAGCCTTATTTGTAATAGCCAGAAGCTGGAAAAACAGACCAGATGTCCTTTAATAGAAGGATGGATACAGAAAATCTGGTACATTTACACAATGGAGTACTACTCAGATATTAAAAACAATAATGTTATGAAATTATTAGCAAATTGGTGGATCTAGAAAATATCATCCTGAGTGAGATCACCCAATCACAAAAGAATACACATGTTATGCACTCTCTAATAAGTGGATATTAGCCCAAAATGCTCCAATTACCCAAGATACAATCCATGGAACACATGAAGGTGAAGAAGTTGGAAGACTAAAGAGGCAATGCTTCAGTTCTTCTAAGAAGGGGGGACAAAATATCCACAGGAGGAAATAGAGAAACAATATGTGGAGCAGAGACTGAAGAAAGGGCCACCCAGATACTGTGGGAATCTATCCTATATACTGTCAAAATCCCAGACAATAATGTGAATGCCAAGAAGTGCATGCTGACAGGTCCTTGAAATAGCTTTCTCCTGAGAGGCTCTGCCAGAACCTGAGAAATACAGTCAGATGCTCTCAACCAACCACTGGACCAAGAGTAAGAAAGGTGTACCAATGAAGGAATTAGAAAAAAGACTGAAGGGGCAGAAGGAGTTTTCAACCCCACAGGAAGAACAACAATATCAATCAATCAGACGCACCAGATCTCCCAGAGACTAATCAACCTATCAAAGAACACATGGTAGGGATCCATGGTTCCAGCAACATTTGTTTCAGTGGATAGCCTTATCAGGCATCAATGAGAGGAGAGGTCCTTGACCCTGTGACGGCTCAATATGCCAGTGTATGGGAATGCCAGGGTGGGGAGATAGAAGGGAGTGGGTGAGTGGGGAAACAGTCTCATAAAGTCAAGTTGAGGGGGAATGCAATAGGGGGATTTCAGAGGGGAATCTGGGAAAGGGGATAACAATTGAAATATAAGTAAATAAAATATCTAATAAAAATCATTACCTTTATACTTTTGAATATAAATTCTGTAGAACATAAATATTTTAGTCCCATGAATTGACTATTTTATACTTCTAGTATTTTATAAGGCCATCACTACTGTTTCCATATTTAATAGGAAAGATATAAAAATTCAAGGTGCAAAACATGTTGATAGAATGGACAATATTAAAATAGTGGTGAGAAATCTTGGTACTTATTACCCTAGGCCAGGTCTGTCACTGTGTTTCTGATGTATTCAGATAATATCAATTCCATTGTATTCGGTTTGATTTGTTGAGCCAGCTTAGAGGTATACAAGGTTATTTTCACTATAGATGGCTCATCCCCAACAATTATTCTGGCTACATTGATAGCTGAAGCACATTGAAGAGAGCTACCACTTCTTTGGCCTAGTATCTTATGTTTTATTAGTCACTGGGTTCTACAGATGACTGATTTCATGTTCAGTTTTATGGAGAAGCAGAAAGCTTTCATGCATAAAAGGCAATAGCAATGGATGATATCAGCAGTGATTTGGTCCCTAGCAAGAAATGTCTGAAGGTCTTCCTACCAGAACACACATGCATATTATGATTAAGGGAAGGAGCAGTAACTTTCCCCTTCCCCACCTGCTTTTCTGACTAAATGTAAAGGAACTTGAAGGTAGAAAAGAAGAGAGGAGAGAGGGTAATTGTACAAATCAGCCATGTGATTAACAGGAATGTAAAGTATATCTGTCTTCAAGCTGGTTTGTGGTACTAAAGTACAGGCCCAGAGCCCTTTAAGCAGGAGCTCCTGTCTGTTTACTGTGAAGCAGAAGATGATAATCCCCACAGAGCATGCCTCTCTACTTCACTGAACAGGGAAGCTGCTCTTGATGAATGACAGCAGTACAGAAACAGAGAAGCACCAAGAAAAAAAATGCCTTCCCAGGGAAACTAGAGACATAGAAAATCTCTCTTCTGTTCTAATTAGCATTAACTGCTAATTGACACAGCCCAGATTCTCCTGTATAACACAATAATCTCAGTTGGTTCATTTTCTTTATCATGTTGGCCTGTAATCATGTTTGTGTGGAATTTTCTTGACTGTTATCTGATAGAGGTGGGTGATACAACTGTAGATAGGTTGTCCTGATTTATATAAATAATTAGATATGCTTGAATCTGTAAGTAAACCAGGGAGTAAGACAGGTCGTGTTACTCCATTTATCTTGCTGCACTTTGATTGTATGTGGGCATTTCATTCAGCGTAATTCTGTGTGAAACAAGCACACCATTCTTCCTTTGGGATCCTATCTTGTGTTCTTTCCCTGGATTATCTTAGTAATGGACTGTGGCCTGGAAATATAAGATGTAATCAATTCTTCTTCACCTAAGTTGGCTTTGGTCAGCGTTTCATCACAGCCACAGTAAGAAAAACTAGAACCCCTGCTAAGAGGTGAGTTTATATCCAGTAAGATGTTTCAGTGGCTTGCCATAGAGATAGAGAATTAAAACAGGTTTTGAAAGCTGTTCATGGTGTAGGAAAGAATAGGAAAGGAGTGTCCTGCCCTCCATCTGTGTTCTTGCTGAGATTCTCTCCCACACTTCAGTATCCTGCTCTGTTTGCTCTTAGATGGAAGCGTCTGCCTTATTCACGCACTGTGTTTCTCCTTTCAGAGGTCTGTTTGAGGAAACTCACCTCGTCCTAACTAGAGATTTCAGCTCCTTCCTTCTGTTTGTGTGTTCTCTTGCAACAGGAATGCATTGTTCCAAATGATAAAGAAAAATCTCACGTCCTTGGCAGACAGAAATAGAGGGGCCGTATTTCTGGAAGGTTGCTAAGTTAAAGACTTGTCTAGCAGCGGTGCTGATGTTTTATTTTGGGGAATAAAAGAGCATCTGATTTGAAGGGATGGAGAGGAACCAGCTTTTAGTGAAATTGGCTTCATAATAAGCAGACACAGTCAAAACTCACTGAGTGACACTTGCTAGAGAGAGTTCCGTGGTAACCTAGGAAATAAGAATTTAGAGTGTCAGGCAACAGAGAAAATCAAATTATTGTCAACTTGCTACTGGAACTCTTTCAGAAAATATATCATACTGTCAGCAGTAGGCATTTAAAAAGCCATGGCTCTAAGCAAGTAAATTGCTTGGTTACTCTCCTGGACTATTTTTATTTTTAATCATAACTCTAAGATGCTCCTGTTTTCGTACCTATTATTTTATATCAAAGACTTTAATCCCTGTAGTAAGGAGTTTATGTTCAAGACTCATAGTAAATATATTTGTGAGCAAGCCAAATGTTTCTATTCCCTGAGACTCCTTACAGAAGACAGTGTTGTAGTGATGTTAATTAATCTGGCTAAGATTCCACACACAAGGCACCAACACAATCATGGTTAGAATTCAGCTTACCGATCCCATTGTCCTTGAAAGACATAGAATTAGCTCAAAGTAGCTGACTACCCTCTTCTTATTTCTTTCATTTCAACATCTGGAAAATGATGTATTTAAAATGCATCATATAACTCTCCACAGCAAGCTTTGGGCTGGTATTTCCGGAGTCCTTTGCTTCTGCCAGTATGTGACCCATGTTCCACAGGGTTGTTGCTGTCCTAAGTGTGATCCACTGTGTGATTTATATAAGCTGTGCTAAGGACTTCCTGAACCTAATTTCACTTAACCTTCAGAACTCGTTTACAAAAATTTCATAGAGGCTAAGTTCTTCTGCAGATTCAATGTCAAACCTCATCTAATTCAGTTACAACCTTTACCCTAGTATCCCAGTGAGCACAATGAAGGGATGTAATTTCCCTTAAGGCAGGGACCTTTACTAATCATAACTGAATCCATCAGATGGTGTCAAACACATTGCTGCTTATTCTATGGGTGACAGGTAATGTTTATAATGAATTGGTCATGGGTAAAGGGGAAGGAGGAATATCTTTGGAAGTAAATCAATTGCTGTGTATGCAGCAGACCCCATGTTCCTATGAAATATTAAGTTAATCTATCACCTTGAGCAAGACCCTGAATGAAGTGTGGGGCTATGAGTATATGTTAAGGCCAGCACACATGTGTTTTGCAGTCTATGCTGGATGATAAAAAGCTTTTAAGCTTCAATTATTGTTTAATTTCTTATACAGTGCTCACACATGTAGGAGAGGCCTTCAGAGTAAACTCAGAACACACCCAGACATCCAGTTCTTAGCAGAACAGAGATTTATTACCAGGGTGGCTTCCTCTTGGTTGGGCAAAGGCAAACAAGCAGCAGGTGGTTGTTGTAAGAGAAAGTTAAGGATAAGAAATAAGTCTATGGTCTGTGTTTGGATGAGTTGATAAATCCTGATTGGCAGGTTAGCCAGTGTAGCCAAATAATAAATTTTCATTGTTGGACCTTAGGTTTTTGATAGTTTTTTTTATATAGTTGTTTTTATAGACTTTGTTGTATAGTCTCGGGCATGAGTCAGTAGTCAAATAAGGGAATGGACCTAGGTTTAGCGATGTAATTTAAGCAATAAGCAAGGGGGAAGGAAGAGTAAAGGGCAAAGCAGGTTTTGGACCTGCTAAAGAGCCCTTCAGCAACTAAATCATCACAGGTCTTACTCTAGGTCTTTGAGATGTATGTTATTAAATTTCACTGCAATTGATTAATTGTCATGGAAGACACTTAAAGGACTATTGCCAGGAAGTGATGGACCTTGTTAAGTTTCAAACATGGAGACAAGCAGCTGAGGTGCCTAGTTAGTCTATCAAAATGGACCTGACCTCCAAGTTCTCCTAGCATCCTTTATCCCCTGCTTGTTATAGGGTATGGCTGGCATAGTCTGCCCTCTATCAGGAATTCTCCAGCCAATGGGATGGGCTGACTTTTCTCCAGAGGGTCTTTTCTGTATACTGCAGATATTTTGGTTACCTGCACTTTGGATCTTTGACTTTCCAGTTGCTGCACTGGCTTCCCTTCTCTCCATCCCTCTTCTTTGCTTCTCCCAACCATGGCCCAACTCAGTCTAGAAATGGCCCACTCTGGCCTCTCCCACATATCTCTGACTTAGCCTATGCTCTCCCACATATGTATAATAAACTTTCTCCTTTATGATACCAAGGACAAGTCATGTCCTTTCCTTTTTATTTTGTTTCACTCATTCAGGGATGACATTTTTATTTCTGAGACTGGTTTTAAAATTTGTTCTCTTTATTAAGAAGCAACACTCTCACCATCATCTTGCAAACTGGCCCCTTGCTTCCCTCATGACTTTTCCCCCATAAATGTTTCTAATTGTTTCTTACACAAAATGTTATTAAAATCTAATATTGGAAGTAGTATGCATTTAGAAAACACAGAAAAATGAGCAAAAGAAAGGCAGGGAGGACAGAGCCTTTTACATTTTCACGGAAAGTGATTTGGTTTTATTTATCTACCTAGTTTTACATCGTACCTTCTATATGCTGAACACAGAATAGGGACTATGTGCAGCAGAAAAACATTACATCCATAAATTTATATGATACGTTATAATAATATGTACATGTCTATGGCTCTTTTGTGTTTAAATCTCACAAATTGTTTAAAAATTTCCAGGCACATTATTTTTAGCATTCAGTCCTCACAACAGCTCTATGACACATATATCAGTGACCCAAAATTATAGTTGCTACTTCTGTGAAAGAAAGAAGGTGGAGGATACAGCAAGAACTCTGACTCAAGTCTTCCAGGCATCCTTCCATCTTCTGAGCTCTTCTTCAATTTTTTTCTTTGGAGTCTTAAAGTTCTTGTCATATAGATTCTTAATTTGCTTGGTTAGCATCACACCAAGGTATTTTATAGACTTTGTGGCTATTATTATGGGTGTCAATTCCCTAATTTCTTTTCCAGCCCATTTATCCATTGAGTAGACAAAGGCAGTTGATTTGTTTGAGTTAATTTTATAGCCAGCCACTTTGCTGAAGTTGGATTAGCAGGATCAACATTGTAAAAATGTCCGTCTTGCCAATGAAGTCTACAGATTCAATGCAATCCCCATCAAAATTCCAACTCAATTCTACATACAGTTGGAAAGAGCAATTTGCAAATTCATCTGGAATAACAAAAAAAACTGGAATAGCGAAATCTATTCTCAAGAGTAAAAACACTTCTGGGGGATCACCATCCCTGTTCTCAAGCTATATTACAAAGCAAATGTGATTTAAAAAAACAACAACAACAACAACAAAAAAAACTGCATGGTATTCATACAGAGACAAGCAGGTAGATCAATGGAACAGAATTGAGAACCTAGAAATGAACCCACACAATTATGGTCACTTGATCTTTGACAAAGGAGCTAAGAACATTCAATGGAAAAAGGACAGCCTCTTCAACAAATAGTGTTGGTTCACCTGGCAGTCACCATGCAGAAGAATGAAAATAGACCCTGTCTTATCTCCTTGTACAAAGCTCAAGTGCAAGTGGATCAAATATCTCCACATAAAACCAGGTAGTCTGAAACTATTAGAAGAGAAAGTGGGGAAAAACTTAGAACACATAGGCACAGGAGAAAATTTCCTGAACAGAACACCAATGGCTTGTGCTCTAAGAACAATAATTGACAAATGGGACCTCATGAAATTGCAAAGTTTCTGTAAGGCTAAGGACACTGTTAAGAAGATAAAACGGCAGCCAACAGATTGAGAATGTATCTTTACGAATTATACATCTGATAGAGGGCTATTATCCAATATATGTAAAGAACTCAGGAATCTAGATTATAGAGAATTGCATAATCCTATTTAAAAGGGGGTAAAGAACTAAACTAAGAATTCTAAGCTGAGGAACACCAAATGGCTGAGAAGCACCTAATGAAATGCTCAACATCCCTACTCATCAAGGAAATGCAAATCAGAACAATACTGATATTCTACCTCCCACCAGTCAGAATGGCTAAGGTAAAAAACTCAGGTGATAGCTGATGCTGGCAAGGATGCATAGAAAGAGAAACACTCCTCCACTGTTGGTGGGGTTATAAGCTGGTCCAACCACTCTGGAAATCAGTCTTGCAGTTCCTCAGAAAATTGGACATAATACTACCTGAAAACCAAGCTATTCCACTCCTGTGCATATATCCCAAAGATGCTCCAACTTATAACAAGGACACATCCTCTACCATGTTTATAGCAGCTTTATTTATAATAGCCAGAAGCTGGAAAGGACCCCGATGTCCATCAACAGATAAATGGATACAGAAAGTGTGGTACATTTACACAATGAAGTACTAATCAGCTATTAGAAACAATGACTTCAAATAACAATAACAAATTGATTTCAAATTCAAGGACCCATGTAAAAATCTCCTTATGGATGTATGTACCTGTAATACTTGTCGAGAGAGAGAGAGAGAGAGAGAGAGAGAGAGAGAGAGAGAGAGAGAGAGAGAGAGAGAGAGAGAGAGAGCAGGATCCCAGAGACTCAATAGTCAATACTCCAACTGTATTCATAGAACTAGAGAGGGATAAAAACAAAACATCTATCATTAACCTTAATTTTTGGCATCTGTATATATTCATATATATATATACATATATATGTATATATGTGAACATATTTGTGTGCATATATATCATGCACATTCTAGCACTCTCCTTCAGTACATCATATAGCATAATATAACCTTCTAGTGAGTGGTATTGAGTTAATACTGTATATTTCACTTTTATTTCATCAAATGAAGGGAGGAGATGAAAGTCTTATTCAAGCTCTACCATTTCATAGCATGGCTGAGCCTAGAGCATTTTTATATAACTATGGCTCAGCCTAGAACTTGAAGCTTCTAGCCTCTGTACAGTATTATCTTCTGCAATCATGAACCTTGAAGTTTCAGTTTGCAAGTCCACTAACCTAGGACTAAAATGTCTCTCTGAGACTTACTCCTGAATGAACTCAGCCTTTCTCTTTCCTTCTGAACCCAGGATGGCTGGTTCAACTTAGTAGTTCTGGTTAAAACTCCTCTTCAAGCTGACTGATTCAAATTCACTTCTCCCAGATTTTGACTAAATTGCTCTGCTGGGAACAACTGCCTCCACACTCCATGAACTGAACTGCACCAACTAGGCTGACTCTTTGAAATTAACTGAAAGGAATCTGCACAGCTTCAGAAACACAACTCAGCTGCATTAGACTCAATTGCACAGAACTCAACAAATACACCCCTCTCCCTCCGTTGCTCTTAAGTCACCTCTCTCTCCTGTTTGTCCTCCTGATAGTTGGATATGTCTTGTCTCTGATTCATTTAGTCAGATCTTCCTTTGACTGATCACTTTGTCTGCCAGTTCTTAGAAGTCATGTTTGGTATTAAAGGTGTGTAGTGAGAGTAAAGGTGTGTCATTCCAGCCGGAGCCCACAAACCTAGATCTTTGGATTGGATTCATTGCCAGAACAGCCATGTTGCTGGATTAAAATTTCTCTATATAAAACTGTGGGAATTTAGAAGGAGAAGGAAGTCCTATGCATGACTCTTGATGCTGGCTGATGGGTAGAGTTACACAGAAGAGGATGAGAAGAGGGTCCGTTTCAAACAGGCACAGGAGAGCACCTGATAGAAATATCACTAAGATACTTTCAGAATGATGCATGAGGTAATATAAAGAAGTAAAGGATGGGTGCCAAGCATGGTCCTAAGAGACCCATGGCAAACAGTCAGTGCTGTTTTATTAATCTGTGACATTCACTGTGCTTGTGCCTGCCTGGCAACTCCCGGAGGAACATAGTGTTCTCCTGGTCTGCTTCTGCTTCTCCTGAGCTGAGGAAAATTAGTTTCTTCTTCTAAAGGTCACTTTAAATCTTCATGGTGCTCTCATTGAGTCTTGAAATTTGAATATATTACCTTCAAAGAAACTTTAGTACATCACTTTTTTTGTCCTGTAAATTTACAACTCCATAATATTCTGTGTTTTCTCCTATCCTAATTATTTTAAGTGAATTTATCTGACAACTTCAGCCAGACAATAATTTCTAGAATACAGAGCCTCTGTCTTATTTATTAGTAGCTATGGAGCCTACATTTCAAATCCAATGTCAAAGAAAGATAAAATATATCTAGGATCAGAGAATCAAGCACAGCATTAACGTAAAGCAGGCTGAAGAAATAGCAAAGAAACACACACTAAGAACACGAGAAACCAAGTTTCTAAAGACATTAATGTAGAAAGATAGCTATGAGAGCAACACAGTTCTTATCATCACAGGAAGAAGTAAGAGGTTCTCATCTGATCTGCATTTCTTTCCACAATCACTCCCATAGATTGGTTTTTAATCTCCCCAACTGATATTGTTTAAACAAGTTATTATAAGAAAATATCGTGTGTGTGATGGATCAGTTAATCCCTAGGTTCTAGGTGCCTCTGCCACTGATGGCTAAATCATGAGCTGGAGATTTGTGGAGATGACTCAGTAAAGAATGGAAAGATCTGAGTTCATACTTAGAGCATATATTAAAACATTCAGATATATTGATATATGTCCCATGAATGATTATAAATAAGGAGAATGTTGAAAGCTTATGAGAAAAGTTTTGTAACATCTGTTCTTCCATAACATATACTTGTACTTGGAATGTGCTTTTGTGGTCCTCTCAGGTGTAATAGTAGGGAGTGGGCTTTGCTTCAGTTTACCCATCATCTTCTTATCCATTGTTATTTAGAATGATGTTTCTAAGCACAAATTTTCATTGGGACTATATACAGCCTGAATTCCTTTGACCTTGCCCTTGTGACAATATACAACTTGAACTCAACTGAACTTTGCTCACATGTCCGTGCTTAGTCAACAGAATGCCCTCAGAATTATAAAGTATCTGGTTACTTGAAGAAAATTGGCTATTTTATGAGACTCTAGTCTGTCTCATTTTTAGTCTCCACTTTCCCAGGCTCATGCCACCAATTAGATTGTAAGCCTGGGTACAGTGCTGTGGGATTTTAAACCAGTTCTATACATAGGCAAGCAGGTAGATTCCTGGCACTCACTGCCCAGCCAACCTGACCAACCCGTCAATTTCCAGGTCAGTGACAGACTCAATCTCAAAGAAAGATGTATGGAATCCCGAGGAACAACAGTGAAGATTGTCTTCTGGCCTACACACAGACACAGAGACACACACCCTATACATACAGAGAGAAAAAGAGTGAGAGAGAGAGAGAGAGAGAGAGAGAGAGAGAGAGAGAGAGAGAGAGAGAGAGAGAGAGAGAGAGTATGTGTGGGGGGGAGGGACAGAGACAGACACAGAGACAGAGAGAGACAGACAGAGACACACACACAGAGACAGAAACACACAGAGAGACAGATTCACAGAAACAGAAACCTATCAACATGCTTGTGTATGTGAACACCCATATCTACACACTTGGGTTTTAGTTTTTAGTATTCAACATGTTTTCTCTTACAAAAGTGACTAGAATGAAGCTGCATGTAATGGTTACATCTGATTGTTGGGATTCTGTCTTCCTGTATCTACTCACACTCAGTCCCTTCACTATTACTGTTAAATTAGTTCTATTATTCCATCTTTTCCCTCTTACACACCAGTTCAAACCTGGTATATCTGTTGTTTCTTGTGGTGGAACTTTCCCCTAATAAATAAAGATTACAAGGAACCAATCAGTAAGCAAGAAATGGACTTCTGGGTCTGGGAAAAAAGGGAACAGAGGAGACAGAAGTGGCACTTTTGGATTTCGGGAGCAAGGGGGGAGTCAGAATGTAGGAAGCAGATACAATAGGATCTGCCACTCAAAATTTGTAACATAGATCAGTTTTTACAGTTAGGACGCTAGGTTCTGCGCCCAGAGATTGTCTTAGTTGATTGATCTGTTGATTAAACTAAGATTGTTTAATTTAATTGTGGTAATTTCCTTTACAAAGCCTCTCAACTGGGTTCCAGAGAATGGTATGGCAGCAGAGCATGGGTGTACAAGTGGGCACCCCAGCCAGCTGCAGGAATTTGGAACCATGGTGTGGGCATGGCAGCAGCCAGACTTGGGAACTTAGCAATGCAGGAGAGAGCAACTTCTGAGCTCCAGAGGAGCTGAGTCAGCCTGGGTGAGACAGACCCTAGTGAAAAAGGAAGGAATGTGGTCTCAGCCTGTCTACTGGGCTAAAGACAGAACAAGACCGCCTGCCGGTGCATAGCTGGTGATAAGTTAGGATGCATTTTTAAAATATTTCATGCAACAGTTTCTCAGGGGCTTTGTAGTGACATTGTATGTCATCTTTCCTAAGCTCTTGGCAGAATATTTGATTTTTTTTGTCTTTGTTTTTAGCATATTCTCCCTGATCAAAATTAACTATTTTGGAAACAACAACAACAACAACAACAACAACAAAATGCCAACAATTCTATATGTGTGATTCTAGTGTTATTTCTTGGACTTTCTTCAATGCCTTTGGAAGCCTTATGCTAGATTATTGAATATTTGTTTGCTTAATGGAGCAAAGCAATGTAACGCTGCCTAATGTGAATCATAATCAAGGACTCCTTAAATCTCTTACCTCAATCTGTTTGTGCATTTCACAAATGTCTCTTGAATGCAGAGTATCTGACCTTTTTCTATGACATGGGAAAAGCAGGGAACAAAGCACATGGAGCAAAGTGGAGCTTGTGGGGAGTCTAGAGATGCACAATGCCAATCATACAGGCAGATGGGTGGGAATGTGTGGGGAAACTATCTACTTAAGGAGGACATTGGAGGCTTCACTGGGAAAATATCCACAATAGTACACAAGGCAGCTCAACTAGGCAGTCACACACTGTATATCGTACAGGAGAAAATAAAGCAAGTCTAAGTGAATTAAACACCTGTGTGTATGACTAGGAAGCTGAACAAAAAGTAAGGTGACATAGGATGAGGCTTCTGGGGCAGGCTATGTAGAGCTTCATGAACTGTCTTGAGGGTCAGTCTTACCTCAAGAGGGCAGGTAAACTCTGGACAGAGTGAAAACCACTATAGTCTACTGTGCAGAGTCACTGCTTTGAAAAGGACTCTCAGTCAGGTCCAAAGAGAAGGAATGACTGGGAAGGTGAACAGGGCAGAGTCCGTGAGGGGTGTTTGAGATGGATGGTGAGGTACTATTATAGAGCTGGAGTGATAGCTTAGGGGGTAAGAACATTTACTGTGCAGGTATGAAGATTTGAGTGCAAATCTTCAGAAGCCACATAAAGCATTGGATGTGCCCTCGTGGGGCAGCATTGGAGAAGGGGAGACAAAAGAGCAATGACAATTGAGGCTTGCTGGCAGCCCGCCTAGAGACAGGTTCATTGAGAGCCCACCTAAGAAAGTAAGAGGGAAAGATAATATGGAGAGTGGCTACAGGACCCTGCTCCCCCATGGGTGTACATTCGCACGCTAACCTTCTCTCTTCCCCTGCTCACAAACACATACACAAAAATAGTACATAAAATAAAATGTTTACTTTGAATCTTTTGAGAGGTATACATATACTCCAGCCTAGCCTCCAGCTTCGTATACACTTAGTGATGCTTGGGTCATAATGTCTGCACCACAATGGCCAGTTTATTTGCTACTAGCCTATATCCTCATGATGATACAAGGCACTCCCCCAGCTGAGCTATAGCCCCAGCTTAGTGTGAAATATCTTATCCATTGTATCTTTTGTCTCAATTTTAAGTAATGATTGTTGTATCATAAAAGGGAATAATTATTTGTCTAACTAAATATTGGCTGCAAGCCCCTAACCCTTTTATCTTTCAAATATTTGTCCTTCTTTATCATCTGGGTCTTCTACTAGTTCCTGGAGAGTCTGGCTGTAAACAGCTGAAATGTTCTGATACAGGATGGTAATTGCAGTGTAAAAGCTAAATCCTCCCCTCCAGCCACACACTGGACATGAATTCCTAATAGCCAGGCAATTGCAGAAAGTATACAGAGGCACACTGGAGCCAGGATTTCATATCTCCTCCATGAACAAATTGGCTTACCACACAGTCCGTATGAGTCTTTGCCTCTCAGCCAATTACCAAGACAACAGAAAATTGCAAATCCGCTTATCCAGGGAATTTAGTCATGCCATGCAGACTTGGTAAAAACTTTATTTCCAACGGTCATAAGAAGTAAACATATTACATTTGAAAAATTACACAGAAAGTTATAACAAACATTTTTTTGATGGAACCATTACTGTATTAAAAACTTGAATTTCTTTGCCTAAATTATATAGAATTTATGATTTGATTTTGCTTCTTTTTGTATTTATTAGCTTGGAGATAAACATTTTCTCCCTAGAACTTTAGGTGATGGATAACAGAAAGAATGAATTAGTCACTAACTAAGCTGAAAATAAAACTGGGATTTCTGTTTTGGTAACTGCAAAGGGGTTTCAGTAAAATTTCAAACTTAATTTTGATTTTAAAAAGTCTTTAAAAAGACCTAGTGATTGAGGCACGCTTGTTGTAGCTAGACAGTAATATTCTTGCTTGAATATTGTTTGACATAGTACTTTATTTTTTTAGATCTCAAATATTGAAAATCTTTTATACTTAAGTTAATAACTACACAGGTTCTTTTCTTTTCTTTTTTTTAATGGGACCATGGGTTATCACACTCAGAAAATGTAGTCACAATTTCTCTCATAAACAAATTATCAAATGCTTTATGGTTACTACTTAATCAAAGGAGGTATAGTGATTGAACTCCATGTTACTATGTGGTAAAGGATCTTGTGAGTACTAATATTGATCAGATTTAATAACATTTTGTATATCAATTATAGCATAAAATTGCTATCAATCACTTTATGCCAAGCTAGCTTTACTATTAAATAGTGATGTTATTTATAAAAAATTGTTTCCTAAATTTCTTCATTTTAAACTCAAGAGATAACAGATGCATTATAGTGTATGCTATCTCTGCTTTTAAATAATTTTTCCTGCCTGATAAATTAAATTAAAAATATTATGGAATTAGAATTACCAAATAACACCTAACATCTGCTATTCAGATGTTGCTTAAACACAAATAATTATATTTGGCGTCTTGAGAGATAGACAGATAAGTTTTATAATTTAAGAAAAAATGCTTACTTAGCTTTTTAGATTTGGAAAATTTCTTTTTTAAAAAAAAACTTCATATATCAAAATCACATTGTGAAGATTTTTAACAAAATGTAAATAAATCATTAGATATTAAAGTTAGTGGGAACTTTCCTTCACCAAGGACATATGACATAGGACCACTGGATATGCTTTAATTTCTGGTATTTCTCTGGATTCCTATGGAAGTCTATTTAAGGATAGTTGTGGTTGATTAAATTTCTGCTCATAATGCTCCACCTGCACTTTTCTTGTAGCATTTATTAACAGTTTGCTCAGTGCTCATGTATTAGCTTTCTTCTCTCTCACTAGATTTTCTGACTTTTTCACCTAGGGCTTGAGACTGGATATTCTTTTTTGTCCTTCATTGCACCTTTAATTATTACTGTCCAATGGATTGCCAGTAAATAAATAGACCTTCTCTTAATGGAAAGAAAAATCAAAAGACCTACATTTGTGGGTAGAGAACCACTTAGTGATTCTTTGCAGAGAAGATATTTTCTGGTAATGAGACAGAGACATCAGGAATGTCCGTCAGCTTCCTAATCACTACCTATTATTTATCACCTTGAAAACTTGGGAGAGAAGAGCTACAGCACATTCCTGCTTGCAAAGGCTGAAAGAAAATACATACAATTAATTTTCCTTCATTTATTCCGGGCAAAGTCAAGCTGCATTCATTACGTGCTTGTGATGGTAAGAACCTGGACATGTACCCTGAGTGAGTTCTGCTCATTGCTTTGAGAAGCACAGTCTGGAAATCACACGCCTGACGAACACCGTTAAAGACTAAGTAGTTCTTTCCAGGTGTTCAGCTTACATTCTGATACACATTCAAAAACAGCTAATGGCCTCTTTGGCTAAGATGAATAATGTGCAATTTTTTTATTTACATGAAGAATTCATGTGTTATACCAAAAAAAAAAAAAAAAAAAAAAAAAAATGCTTCCTCCAAGTGGAGACCAAGCAAATAGCAAAGATGATATTGGGTCAATTGACTCTTTAGGTTCCCATAAATAATGAAAAACAGAAAGGCACTTAGACTTTTACTGTAATCCTGGTAATTTAATCAGGATTGGTTTACAGATACAGGCCAATCTAAACAGTCTGCCAGACTGTTCATAGATTAAGTGAAAACAAACTGATTAACTAACCTCAAGATAGCGTATATTCCTGCCTCAAAGGCTCTTCTTCTGCCTAAAGCTGTTTGTCTCTTAAGAATTTTGTCTTATTCATTATCCTAATCTTTGAAAACAGAAATGAGGACATCAGCTCATTACCTTTAAAGTTTTCTGGTAAATATATTCCTATCTTTATTAATTCTAAGCTTATCCTCTGACTTTTCTGGGCCTTAAGGATGAATAAATAGACCCTTGGGGAATATCTAGCCTCATGATTTTCACACATTGAACTTTTATTCTTTTATTTTTGTTTGTTTGGGTTTCTTATAGAATTTTTATGCATGTCAAATGAACTATCAAAACAAAGACTAACAAAATATCACACATTTTGTAGAATGTTGCTGAAATGTTGCTGTTTGTAATTTGAGGTAAATTTTGTCACTGTACCAAATTATAGTTTCATGGTGCTGTATTGTGACATCTAAATTCTGAATTGTGACAACAAAATAATTCATTGTGACATCATAATGTCCCATTATACTACCACCATGCTGAGTTGTCTTTATTAAATGCTTTATTGTACAGTCTAAAATTAATTTTGGCATTATATTTCATCGTGATAAAAAACAGCACTCTATTATGATGTCATATCATTGCATTTTGATATCATAGTTCTCCACCATTATAACATAGTCTTACCATTTCATTCATGTCTTACAAAACTCAGCTGATGAGTCAGAAACTGCACTTTATTATTATAATGCCCCTATTTTGCCATGACATGGCCCTTTGCACTATAACAATGGTCCATTGTGATACTACATTACTATATTATGACATCATAACACTATTTTTATATCATAGTGATAGAATGTGACATTATAATGACCCCAGTTTGACATCAGAATACTTCATTTTAGCATTACAATGCTTTATTGTGGCATCCACCAAAATGAATTATGACATCACCATGACTTAATAGGTTTTCAAAATGTTGTATTCTAATCACACATTGGATTGGTCTAGGTCACATTGCTGCACTGCGACATCATAACACCACATTGTCACATCACAGTCACAAGTCCTTTGTGCCATTATGTTCCTGCACCATTCCATCACAGTTCTCAGATGTTCCATGATAATTCTCTATTTTAACCCTGATCTACTACAGTTGTGACATATCTGTACTCCTTTTGATCTCTAAAAAAATCTCAGAGCTGGGTACCTGAGCTTCAGTTTGTCTATGAACATTGACTGCTTTCTTTAATTGGGAAGTTGGGCACACTGAGAGTGCCACTCATTAACTTTTAAACCAATGTAGAAAATACTGTGATAATACCTAATATAGTTCGTTTTGTTGCTGAAGTCATAAGAATGTTTGGACAATTTTTATCACTGAAATTTACAGTCTATTTGTAGTCATGCAGTTAAAGTAGTTGGCAGAGCTTTTACAATGTAAAGAGTCCACATATATAAAGCAGTAGAAATTAAATGATATTAAGGCTGAGCTTAGTATAGACACTAGACATTGTGTTGAGTGATGGAATAAATTAATATACTATGAAGTAAAAAATATAAATTAAGGAGCGCAGTTTATGATCTTTTGCAGTATTATAAACAAATATGAGAGCAAGTTTTCTGGGAAGACCCTGTCATGAACGTGTAATGGAGTTACTGCTTAAAGAAATATTTTGTTTTGGTCTAATTTTTTGGGACTATAGACCCACTCTTACTCTATAGACAAAACATGGCATTCTATGAAAATCATTTCTAGAACAATTATATATACTTTTTTGAAATGTCAACCACAGTCTCCAGTTGAAACATATAATGTTCAAGAAAGTTGTAATAAAATTTTTAAATTTCTGTCATCTTTTTATATATATATATATATAGTTAGTACACTTTGTGTACTGAATCAAACTTTCTCCAAAAGTGTCTTCTAATTCTCACTTCCATTTATCTCTACTCCAGATTTTATGAATCTTGAGGACTACTTCAGTAGGTAGATAAATAAACACATTGTCTTTATTTTT
The DNA here is from genome assembly GCF_963924665.1 of Micromys minutus. NCBI lineage: Eukaryota > Metazoa > Chordata > Mammalia > Rodentia > Muridae > Micromys > Micromys minutus. The sequence goes on from NC_137984.1 coordinate 23,920,945, forward strand.
GTACTGTAAATATATATATATATATATATATATATATATATATAATGAGAGAGAGAGAGAGAGAGAGAGAGAGAGAGAGAGAGAGAGAGAGAGAGAGAGAGAGAGAGAGAGTCTTTTGTCTCGGTTCTCACTGTTGGAAGTCTAAAGCCATGGAGCTGTTTCTTGACCAGTGTTGGTAAAATACCCTTTACTGTACTGATGCATTACTGAGAGTATCCATAGACAGGATAAGACAGAACAAATAAACTAGCTTGGTTCTCTTTCTTTCTCATCTTACTATGGTTGCCTTCAGGAGCAAACTCTTGAGACCTTTTCTAAGTGCCCTGCTTAAGGCCCCATATCCATGTACCATCCACACACTTACTAACCAGAAGATTGAAATTTCTGCATGTGAACATTTGAGAGGCACATTCAAAGCACAGAATATATCCCAACAATTTAAATTAAGACACCGGATCATCAAATAATGTTATTGATTGTCTTGTTATATTTTTCCATGCCAATAGGAAGAGAGAGATTTCGATCCTACACATACACATAGGGCTGAATGTGAGGCAAGTGAACCATGCCACCAGACAGAAGACTGCTAAAGTTGACCATAAGGCCTTCCTTGTCAAAAAAAAAAAAAAAAAAAAAAAAAAAAAAAAAAAGCCACGCCTAATTCTCCTAAAGAGGGCTTTTTCTCTCTTACAGGCTCTCCATACACTTGGCACTCACACAGAACCAAATCAGATTCTGCCCCATATGGGGCTTTCCCCTTCCTGCCTGGCTCATCAATGTCCTAAGGGAAAACAAATATCTGCTACCCCACTTTCCAAGCCAGGGGTGCTTGGGTACACTGTAGACTGGGAAACACAGCAATCATCCCTGTGTTCCCCTCCAGCAAAACAAGAACTGAGGATCCTATTACTCTCTCCCTGAGCGGCTTGCTGGCGGTGCTTAGCACCTCGGAAGCAAGGCAGACAGGCACTTGGCAGCTGGAGAAGACAGAGGTAGTGATGCTCCTGTTAGAATTTCAGGAGTTTCCACAGACATATTATTTGAACACTTGGTCCCAGTTGAAAACTTTTGGGACCATTGGGGCATATCTAGAAGATAGAGCCTTGCTGGAAGAGGCAGATACAGCCTTGGGCTTTTGTGTTCCAGTTCCAGCTTAGTCTTTGCGTTTTGGCTGTAGATACAATGTGGCTAGGGTCTCTGGCTCTAGCCTCTGTGACTTCCTCTTCCTGATAGGCTGCATCCTCTCCAACCCGAAGCCAAAACAAACTCTTTGTCCCTTGATTTGTATTTTTTCAGGAATTTGGCTGGAACAGGGTGAATAAAAGTCAGTCTAAATGTTTGTACAATTCATGTTATCTTGAGCTGACATGTTTAGCCTTTTCTGTTCTTTTCAAACTGCAACCTTAGTGAGTCATGTTTAAGTTTTCCTGTCTGCCTTAGTTATGCTGAAGGAGGGCCCTTTAAAGAAGAGCACCATGCCCTATGAGTAAGACCTAAGTGGAAACTGTTGAGTCCCCAAAAGAAAAGAGGCCTGGGGAGCATAATAAAGCTGTGTTTCAGCTACACTCTTCGGTTATTTTCCCTCCCTCTACTCACTAAAATTAATCTGTATTTACTTTCTATCTTCTTTTATTAAAAACAACAGAACTCTGCAGAGCATGACTAGAGTAAGGTATTTTTTCTCATGATAAGGTTAGAATGTCTCTCTAGCTTGTCAGAAAATGCTTGTCTTATACAACAAGTTATGAAGGGAGTGTGTGTGTGTGTGTGTGTGTGTGTGTGCGTGTGTGTGTGTCTGGTTTTCTGTCTGTGTGCATGTGCCAACATTTTGAGTTGAAGCAATACTATAAAAATAAGAAAGTGTTTCTTTGTTAGTTACAACTCATGGGTTTTTTTTGGGGGGGGTCATTTCTTTTTTTTTCTTTCTTTTTTTAGCATCAACAAGAAATTGAGTACAAATTAAAACTAATGGGAGACAGTCATCTCAAAATGGGACCAAATATACCATGGTCATTTGCATAAAACTGAATAAAATTCCTCTTTAAGATGTGTTCTTGTTTCTCTTCTTCATCAATTTATTTGTGTTTACAAACTAAAGTTTCAGACAGTGGACTAATGAGATCCAAGTCAGTCTAACTGCAGTTCAGGCAGCATTTAGAGGTTACTGGGGAAAGATACCAGGAAACTACTGATAGGCTTCTTCCACTCAGAGATCAATGCTTTTAAATAATAGTAAGACCTTCCAAGACAATAATAACTACTGTCCACAGACAGAGCAACAGTAGAAGTAACATTTATAAAATTTAGATCAATTGTCATCCTTTTATATATTGCTCAAAGCTCCAATTAGCCTGAAGAGAGGTGATAGATCATCTTCTCTTATTTTTTAGTCTTATCATCATATACACTGACATTATGCTGGAAATGAAGTAGCGGACATCACATTATCTTTGAACTACTGACTGTATTAATTGCATGTAGTCGGGAAGGTCTAGGCCCTGAGCCAGGAGTAACTCCACAGTGGGTACAAACACCACCACAAATGAAACCGTCTGAAAGCTTTTCAACAGTCTGCATGTAACTCCTGATTTAACCTTCCTGCCTCATCATACATCTTAAACATTCTACAAAATTTAGCTCAAGCATAGTTTCTTTCTCAGAAATGTTTCTATGTTGTAATCATCTGTCACATCTCCCTTCTGTAATTGCTGTGTGCTTGTGGGTTTGGAGAATTGTTCTCAGTAGTTAGTCAAGGCTGGCACTGAACTTATAACGCCCCTGCTTGTTTTTACTGAATGCAATGTGCACATGTTTACCTGTGTTTGTGTTGGGGCATATGGTAGAGTGTATGTGTGTGTGGAGATCCACACTTGGAGGGAGGTCAGAGGATACTTTTGGGTGTTGGTTAATACTTAATGATTAATAAGTACAAGTGAGGAAAACATCACATAAATTTTATGGTTGAGCTGAGTGGACAATAGAAAATGAAGAACTTGAAGGCCAGGCAGCTTATTCTTTGGAGATCTTCAGCTCCATCTTCTGTGCACCTACTTTCTCAGCACTAATCTCCTTGATAATAATGCTTTTATTTTCTTAGTCCATGCAGGGAGAGCAGGTAATTTTAGTGTATCTAATACAAATAGCTGATTCTTTCTTTCTTTCTTTTTTTTCCAGCAACTCCAGATAGTCAAATACTGGGAAGCCAAGATAGTACTTGAGAGACCCACTTATAAGGCTACTTGACATACAGTACAGTTACATGAGCATAGAACTACTGCAAGTGTGGGAAAAAAGTAAAGCATGAAGGCGCTGAATACCTCTCATGTGCTGAGACACATCTTGGCAAGAGAGTAAATTGTAGAGTAGGGAGTGTTTTCTCCTGTGGTCATGTGGTGAGTTGGGAAGGGCAGGTACCTGCCGTGGTCCACAGAGAGACAGAGAGTTGAAAGTACCAAGTATTTAAATACTTAGACAAAAATCAATGTTCTGAATCTAAAGTATGATTTCTACTACAGGACTGTTTCTTTTGAAAATTTGGGTCATCCCAAATTGCCCACTGCCTATAGCTTTATCAAACCATTTTAATAGGAAGAACCTGAGCTGTGACTAGCAATCTAACCCACCTTACATTGTGCCAGGCATTTGTTTTTATTCTGTTACTTGTTCTCTTGGACAGTTGCTGTTTTGTCGTGTTCTGTTTTGTTCTAAAGGAGATAATCCAGCATGCCTTCTAGCACCTGAGCTGAGCCACCAGCGCTGAATGACTGCTGTTGATGCAATATTCAAAACAGCTGGTTTCAATAAAACCACCACACTCATCTCTTAGTTCTAAACCTTGTCTCCATTTACTCAGAATATTCCAAAACAACTGACAAATGAATATCTCCCTTCTGGCTCAGCACTGTATTTTATTTTGGTAATTTGCCAGTTGGCTTTTCCTAGCTTTCTTGCAGTCAGAATTTGCAAATATTTTCTTTCCTTAGTCCATAGGAATAGTTCTCTAGACTCTTAGTATCTGGGAAGTAGTATCAGCCTTCCATAAGTGTCGACCACTATTTAATTTGCATTCTGGTATTGGCTGCAGAGGCCCAAGCACATTCAGTTCTAGGACTGAGTCCATTTTCCCTGTTACCATGATGCCTAGAACTTATCTTTCTTTTTACCTTTCTCTGCAATACAGCCTAAAGCACCTGACTTTGTTGGCTTTATGAGCAAAGCACTGAGAGAAATTAACATTTGAGTGAAAGCTACCTGTGGATTCCTCTATTTAACAGCTGTTAAATGAAATTACTTGTCTGTTCCAAACTGCAGGTTGCTGGTTTGTATATACACAGATGGGAATTACAATGCATATGTACAAAGCAGGGATTAAATGGATTGGATAGTATAAATCAAAATGCAATTTTGAAATCCAGGCAGTAGTCCCAGTGGCTGCAAAAGAAAGCCTACAGAGATGGATCAATATGTAATACATCAGGAATGTTCAAGGATAATACACTTTTTAATGGTCACAGATCTATTTTCCAAGCCTGGAATTGGCTGAGATCATCTCTATCATTTAAATTTAAAAGGACAAAGCATCAGTAGCAGGTTTCCCTGTGAGTGAATATGAATCTCACATTTCACATTTGCCTTTCAATTGCATAAGCTCCTTCCTGGATGTGGATTGTCAAATAGTACCAATCTGACTAAAACATGAATATTTTCTACACACAGAGATTTAATGTTTTGGTGTTCTTCTTTATGGTTCCAACAGACACCACAGCATTTTTTTATCTTATAAGGGATCAAAGTGAACCTAAAATTACAATGCTGGTGAAAACTTGTGTACCGAACCAAAACAAAAACATTTGGTAATGACTCATTGAATATAAGCAACTTAAAAATGGGATCATCACATCATAAACTGAAGAGTGGAGATCCTTATTTATGAAGCCTGACTATATTATCTTGAGCTATAGACATTATCAAAACACTTGGTATACTTGTCCACTGATGTGTGAACACCTCTGAGACATTTTCAGATTTAAATTATCTGGAGATGATGCCATTTAAATCAATCATGCATTAACTAAGATATTTAGCTTACTTTAGTTCTGTACTAATTGCTGTTATATATTCTGTCTTTCAATCTGTGCAATAATCCAGAGCAATACTGTGGGTAAGTTCCTGCTTTCAAGTCGAGCTTAAAGCTCTGAGACATTACACAACCTACAAGTCCTGAGGCTGTCTTACCCAGTCACATAAAATGTGAGTCTTAGTCATCAACTTCTTTCTTTTCCTCTATGATTGATTCTTTTTTTCTTAATAGAGAAATATTTTTTTCAAGAGCTAGGAAATGGGTATACAGACTCTTACAACAATTTTTTCTGCTGTACTTTGTGGTGTCATGGTCATTTAAACTGCCTGTTCACATAGTGGCAAGAATTTTTATGAATCTGTCAGATTGAGCTTTCTGCTGTCCCAATGAACAGTCTTGCCTCATTCAGTTCTTTAATTTGCCTTGGTTTATGTATCTACCAATTATTTTTAATTGTTCTGTTTAAATAGCAGAAGCCATTTTCAAGTATTCAACAACTGAAGATTAACACACTTTGGAAAATAGTTTTTTCTCTTATAAGTTTCAAACAGTTCCTATACTTATCTATACCATGCAAATCAATAACACAAGCTGTATTGTTCATGATCCACATTGTACAAATCACTGATACTATAGTCCCCATTGATACACCTATTTACAGGACAAGTTCCTTCCAGTCTCCATCTGTGCCCCAGAGTTAACCCTATGGCAAACCTCTCTATGCTCAAAGCCTGCATGGAAGGAGCTTGTCTCCCAGAAATTCTGTACTCCTAATTTCATAGGTGAGATGAACACTTTGGCTCCAATTATTGGCCAAAGATGGACCTGTACGAAGACCACAGGGCTCAGAAACTGCAGAGCATCTGGGAACAGGATTCTTGCATTCTCCATATGTACCCCAGAGTCAACCCTATAGCACAGTTCTTCAGACCAAAAATCTGCCTGGAGAGATCTGGTCTCCCCGAAGTGCTGACACAGCTAAGATCACAGTCTCATAAGAAGGACCAACTAACACCAGAAATAACTAGCTATTGGGAAGTGAACTCAAGAACCTAAGCAACCGAAAGCAAGGCTAATTGGCATCATCAGAACTCAGGTCTCTCATTATAGCAAGTCCTGGATACCCCAATATACTGGAAAATCAAGATTCAGATTAAAAAATACATCTTATGATGATGACAGAGAACTTCAAGAAGGACAAATAATTCCCTTAAAGAAATATGAAAGAATACAGGCAAAAAGGTAGAAACCCTTAAAGAGAAAACACAAAATATTACAGTAAGAAAGAAACAAAAACAAACAAACAGGTGAAGAAATTGAACAATACTATTCAGGATCTAAAAATGGAAATAAAAACAACAAAGAAATCACAAAGGAAGACAGCCCTGGAGATAAAAACTTAGAAATGAGATGAGAAGACATAGATGTAAGCATCACCAACATAATACAAGAGATAGAAGAGAGATTCTCAGGTACAGAATACATAAAAAATTGATACAACAGTCAAAGAAAATGCAAACTGCAAAAAACTCCTAACCCAAAACACCCTGGAAATTCAGGACAAAATGAGAAGACAAACCTAAGGATAATATATATGGAAGAGAGTGAAGATTCCCAACTTAAAGGGCCAGTTAATATCTTCAAAAAATTATAGAAGAAAACTTCTCTAACCTAAAGAAAGAAATGCCTGTGAATGTAGAAGAAGCCCACAGAACTCCAGATACACTGGATCAGAAAAGATTTTTTTTCCAAAACATAATAATCAAAACACCAAATGCAGAAAACAAACAAAAAATATTAAAAGTAGTAAACAAATAATGTCAAGTAACACATAAAGGTAGACCTATGAGAATTACACCAGACTTCTTAACTGAGAGTCTAAAGCCCAGAAGATCCTGGGCACATGTCATACAGATCTGAACAGAACATAAATGCAAGTACAGGCAACTATACCCAGCAAATCTCTCAATTAAATAATAGATAGAGAAAACGGGATATTCCATGACAAACCCAAAATTTCACAACACCTTTCCACAAATCCAGCCCTACAAAGAATAATAGATGGAAAACTTCAACACAAAACTTCTACACCCTAGAAAGAACAAGCAAGTAGTCTTTCAAGAAAGCCAAAAAAAGACACCCACACAAACATAATTCCACCTCTAACAACAACAACAACAACAAAAACCAGGAAGCAACAAACACTGGTTCTTAATATCTCTTAACATCAATGGACTCAATTCTTCAATAAAAAGACATAGATTAACAGACTGGATATGTAAACAGTATCCAGCATTTTGCTGCATACAGGAAAGGAACCTCAGTGGCAAAGAGACTATCTCAAGTCAAAGGCTGGAAAAAAATTCCCCAAGCAATTTGTCCCCCAAAACATTCTGGAGTAGCCACTCTAACATCAAAAAATAAATTGACTCTCATCCAAAAGTTATCAAAAAAGATAAGAAAGGACACTTTATATTCATCAAAGGAAAAAAATCTACCAAGATGAATTCTCAATTCTGAACATCTATGCTCCAAACTTACCCACATTCATAAAACAAACTTTACCAAAGCTCAAAGTACACATTGCACCTCCCACAATAATAATAGAAGACTTCAACTCCCCATGCCCATCAATGGACAGTTATGTCTATTTACTTACTTTTTAAAGTGCGTTTAAAACAATCAAGTAACAATGAATTGTTATTTATGCATAGATACATATTGATGCATTCATATTACTTCCATTAATATTTAAATTTTAAATAAATAATTTTTATAAATATTTATTAGTGTGAAATCTTATTTTTCTTTATATTGGCATGAAAACATATAAATAAGACATAGATGATAGAGCTTTCATTTAATCTAAGCTATAGTTTTATACACAAGGGAAATGAAGAGAACAGATACCTAACTAGAATGTGCTATACATCAGAATGGATTTCTAGAAGGTTCCTGCAGTGACATTAAAGTAATGTTTCCTTCTTACTGTGATTATTTAGAAATGCTTTCTTCCTGTCATATTTAGCCTTTCATTTAACCAACAGTTAATGGATAATTAATAATAAATGTAAAAGTCATTAGATACTTATTTAAAATGAAAAAAACATTAAAATGTAATGTCAGAAAATTGAGTGTTAAAGAATAACACATTAAACTAAATAATTAGCAATGTGATGTTGTATATTAATTTCTGCAGTAACTAACTAGACACTAAATAATTTACAGTCTGAATAACACCACAGACTTTCTTTGGACAGAGCCTGGAAATTTGTTCTGTTGGATGTCTGCCAATGGTGGTAGCTGTCAGAAAAGGGCAAAAGAAATTGATGAGATAGACTTCTGCAGTTTAACATATTTGACAAGAGAAGAAAAAGAAAACCACCCCACTTTTAACACTGCAGGCAACCCATCAAATTCTTGTAATAATTTCCAGAATGAATAGAGTGACCCAAATTAATTTTTAATTAAATATGAATGTGTTTTAGTGTTATGTGTGGATGCAGTGATTTTGAAATCCTAACACACAAGGAAGTTAATTCATGGAATTTAACACTCATTTGAGAAAAGAAGAATATGTGTTATTGGCTCCATTCTACAGAATTGGAAAGCAAGGCTCAGAGATAGTCTATGCTTTTTACATAGTTGCAAGATCAGAAATTGGTGGTAGATTTTTTTTTTATTTAAAAAATTTATTTTAAAAAACAAAAATAAATGTACAAATTTTCAGCATTTTTGCATAAAAGTATAAGAATACATATTTTAAGGTTGTAATTAAGTATTTGTGGGTACATATACATACACATATGTATATATGTAACAATAATATAGGAAAAGAGGCTATTAATTTGAGGGGATAGGAGAAAAACTGGGAGGGGCTGTAGGGAGGAAAGGGGGATGTAACACAGTTCTATTTTAATTAAAATATATTATTTTTTTTTCTTGAACTTCACAGAGTCTGTGACTTGTTTCTGGGGTATTCAGAGATTTCTGGGGTTAGTATCCCATTATCAGTGACTGCATACTATTGACAGACTGATTTCCAGAGTAGTTCTATCAGTTTACAACCCCACCAACAGTGGAGAAGTGTACCTCTTTCTCCCCAACCTCACCAGCATCTGCTGTCATCTGAGTTTTGGATCTTGGCCATTCTGACTGGTGTGAGGTGGAATCTCAGGGTTGTTTTGATTTGCATTTCCCTGATGGCTAAGGGTGTTGAGCACTTCCTTAGATGTTTCTCAGCCATTTGATATTCCTCGATTGAAAACTTTTTGTTTAAGTCTGTACCCCATTTTTTAGTAGGGTTGTATGATTTTCTGGTGCCTAGGTGTTAGATTTTTAATTCGCCAATCAGCTTTTGAGTTTACCTATTTATTTGAGATTAAAATACTTTCCAAATATTTTGAGGGAAATCAAAAAGAAGAGGAACATTGAAGAATGTATATGGGTGGAAGTAATAGTGGTGGCTCAGCACTCATCCCATTTCTGTTAGTCTTCGAAATGAGGAGACTGGGATAATTTGAATGTTTATCCAGATGACATTGGCGTGAGCCTCAGAGTGTCCAATGCTCTTAAGGGAGCAGGCTACTCACATTCCTCTGCTTCATCTCAGAGTCACACTCAGTGCTCCACTCAGGTGTGTTGTGGGAAAACTTTGTTTACTTCTCAGTAAATTATGGCTTTAATATTAATCTTACACTTGACCTTTGGTGACTTTTCTGTATCCTAATTGTAGATCCATGATCTTTGTGATAGTGCTTTATAGTTACAACTTCTGAAAAGGTTGAAGGTCTTTTTCTATCAATTCCGTGTAGAGTGTTATCACATTGACCAGGTGAAAGTCGCCTGAACAGTCCCAGCTTTACAGGTTTCTGATGTGCTTCTATATCTGTGTTAACATGACTGGGAAGAAGACAAGATATATTTTTCTAAGAAGAATGGAAGACATGTGACAATCATTTAATCCTTCCCCACTAACTAGAGGTCAACAAAACCCAGATCCATTGGTGCCAATTTATAAAACTCTGAGAGATGGATACTCAGGGTTTTATGTTAACTTTGGGTGATGTCTTACATCATTAAAGCTAGCCTCTAGAATGGTGCCAGCCATAGTCGGGGTTGGTCTTTCTATCTCAATTAACCTGACCTAGAAAAATTACCCAGGTGATTTTAGGTCCTGTCAGGTTGGCAGCCAATATTAATTGTCACCAAGGCTAAATTTGATTTAGTAATAACTTACTAATTACTATATTTGGGGACCTGGTTCAGATTGCTTTCACCCTTTCTAACATACTCTTTTCTGTCCCATGACTTCATCCTAGGTGTCTAATGATATTTAGTCAGGATATATTCTTAGTCTCCTCTGATCAGTGACAGGTTCTCAGACTTTGCTTTGTAACCTTTATGCTTTTGAGGATTAATAATGATTGGACAAATTATTGAATGTTTCCTGTTGAAATGGTTGATGTTTATAAAGGCTATGTAGGTATTGTAAGCATTGAGCAGGAAGACTACAGTTAAAAATGATATTATCATCTGAGTAGACCATTATGATTCTGACAATACTGTTCTCACCTTGACACATTCATTAATTATCTGGTAGTGTTTGTCAGAATTCTCAACTGAAAAAAAATGTCTGTCTTACTGTTCACACTGTACTTTTGAGAAGATATCAGCTTTTACATGCTTTGTATTTTATCAAAATTCATGCGTGCTTTCATGTTTTTTCAGAACAATACACATTAACTGGAACTTTAAACGTCCAAGAAATTTTTTCATTTTCATCATTCCAGTGCCCTGAAGCAAATAGTTTTGATAAACTCTTATTTCTGTAAGAGACCCAATCACTTATTCAGTAGCCTTCTTTACAACTTTTAAACAGTGTATGTTTTGTAAACTATGTGCTTGACTTCTTTTTTGAGAATGTTTTTGTGCTTTGTTTGAATATATATTTTTACAGTTTCATATAAAATATTTTGGTTATACTCCTTCCCTTATCTGTCCAACTATTTTTAATTTTGATGTTTCTTAATTTATAAATTTTCAATTATAAAAATTCTGTACTTTTCAGATTTCTATATGATCTGAAATGAGATTTCAAGACATATGATTATAGGTAATCCTCATTTCTCCCTTTTTGTTTCCTTCTATGTTCTACTATCAACATTTTTTATCAAATTTACATTTTCATTCTTTTTTGATAACCGATAAAGTCTAGTTAGTGCATGCATAATTTGTGACCATCCCTGGGAGTATAGGGCACCTACAGATGCCATTCATTCTGTCCTCAAAATAGAATGTTTCTCCATTCTCCCTGGCTACTAGCTGTTGTCAGTTGTTCTTCAGTAAAGCATGGAGTCTAGAGACCACCTACTTCATCTACCCTAGAATTTTTGCTGCCTTCACCACAGCTACAATATGTTGAATGTAATGTCCATGTCCTCTCTGGAAGACAAATTTCCAAATACTCTTCACTTTTTCTGTCTCCCCTTCCATGTGTCTGATATTCCTGGAGCCTTGGAATATAGGGTTAACATGGATGTCCCACTTAGGAATGAGCACTCAGTGCCTTATTCTCAGCATTCTCACAGGTTCTCTTCCTACTGGCTGCTGTGCGCTGCGTAAAGAAGCTTTTCAGCCCAAGAATGAAAGCAGTCCAGGTTGATGAGCATAAATCCACGCATAGGTATTTAGAAGGCAATTCGGCAACATGGTCATTTAGCAAAATAACAACAGCAAGTTACAGCCTAAAGCTCACGACCACTCCATAGCATTTGCCTATGACTACATCTCAAGGCATGGAAGTCCCTCTTGTAGAGCAGGTCTTCAATCTAATAATAGAGCGGATAGCTCAGTCCTAACAGTTGATCCACTAAGATTTCAATGGGCATAGCTTGTCTGGCATGTTGCTATTGCACCATATAAAGAACAGGGCTGAGTAAGTCCATCAATGGATTTTTCTCTCACAGAAGTCTGAATGGCATCTTTGTCATCACAAACGATAACTAACAAGAAAGGAATTTACCAGTCAGTTTGAGATTGTTTTCTCTTTGTCCTGTAGCTGAAGGATGTGGTAACTTCGATCTTACCTTGTAGGTGTTGGGGGTAAAAAAAAAAAAAAAAAAAAAAAGACAGTGTCAATAGCCTGTATTATCTCAGACCCTGGCCAATAACTCATAAAATATGCAGTACTTTTATTTAATAACCCATGCAATCCGTTATCTAGGATCAACCTTGTTCATACAGCCTAGGTAATTCTATTTGACCTCTTTTTCTCTTGAAACTTGTGTTTTCAAATTAACTTTATAAGTAGTGTGTTTCCCTAAGGCTTTTTCATAGTCTCTAAGTTTTGGTTGACCCAGCCACTATTTTTATTTCTTTCCCGTCATCACGCCCATCTCTGCTTATGCTTGTTTACTCTCAATAACCTTCCCTTTTTCATTTCATATGTATTATATTCAACTTCCATTCATTTTTTAACTTATTTTTTTGTGCTACTAGGCTTCCATATGGCTCATAATGTTCTCTTGCTTTGGATGAACCCTCTCCTTCACCCATAAATTATCCTCTATGTCTATTTTCATCCCTATGGAAACATTTCTTGCCCCAGTATTCCACTTGCATTTTATGTATGTTATCATGCATACCTATAGGATGATATATTCATATGTGTGTGTGTGTGTGTGTGTGTGTGTGTGTGTGTATACATATATATGTGTAAGATTGCCTTAATTTTTACCTTAATAGCTATAGAAGACTTTGCTTATCCATTCAAAAATTGATGATTGCTTGAATAGTCTCCAGATTGGGCTATTATGAGTGATGGTATATGAGCAATTATTTGTAAATCCTGATATGGGCAGCTTCTATTTCTCATGGATATTTAACTTAACAAACTGATAGTAGGTTATGCTTAGGTGTTTAAGGAAATAACACATTTTTTGAACAATACATTTCATTTTATATTTTCATTAGTAAATCCAGATCCTTGCTTTATAAGTTTTGTTATTTGCTTTTTGTTTTTAGTCATTCACATGAGTGTGAATATTTATTTTATTATAATTTTAATATATATCTGACAAATGATTAATAATATCAAAAAGACCTTTTTTATTTTAAGGCAATTTAATTTGAAAACATTTAATTAAATGATGCTCCCTACTTAGATTGAGCACTTCTCTTAGTATCACTTAGTTATTAATATATTTTACTTGAATGACATTTTTATGTTTTTAAAACTATCTTTTCTCGGTTTATGCAGTGTTCTTCACTCTCCTGTTTCTTTATAAATGTAAAAGTTTATTGTTTTTGTTTATTTTTACTGGAAATATGACTTATAGTGGATTAGCTTTACATCTTTGACAAAGATTACAAAGGCTGTTTTTTGTATTTTCTTCTGAAAATTTTAGTTAATTTTTATTCATAGAATAGATAAGGAATAACAATTATCATTTAAAAAATATATTCAAAGTCCTATGTCATTTTTGAAAAATGCCATGGCAACCTGCCAAAGGTAAATTTACCTTGATTTTAAGGGTTTCTTTATTAATTCTTGATTCCGTTACAATGACTTATAAGTCTGCTGCTATATCACTACTAATTTCTGGATCCCTATAGTAATTTTTCAATGGGGAGCATCTTCTTATTTACTGATCCACATTTTCGATGACAATAATAGTAGGTGTGGAATGTTCATTGTGTTAACTCTGAGACACTGAGATTTCTTTTGCCCCTGACTAGTATTCTTCCTCTACAAGAGTTACTTTGTAGGGTACCTATTAATTGTTTTTGCTCCATCATATTTGGAGCTCTAGACAATAAGATAAGCCTTGTGGACTTTGAACTTTATTGGCAGGTAATATTTTCAATTGCAAAGAACTCAGCCTGTGAGTTCTTAATATATTCCAATCAGAAAACAACGAAAACTTGAGCCTTAGTAACAGTCATATTGCCTAGACAAATTTGAAATGGGAATTCAAACAAATGCCATGTTACTGACTGAAAAAATCAAAAGTATAATTCAGAGACAGCAGTGATAATTAGAAGTTCTCTTTGGCTTGAAAATTTTAAATAAATGTTAATGTCCATGGGTCATTTTGCAGTAGGTCATGTTGATGTCAATGACCTTTATTGTCACCAAAGGCCATCATGGTGTCTGTGATTCACTCTATGGCTGAGGTCCATGTGGATGTCCATGATCTGTGCTGCTGCTGACTATAAAGAATAAGGAGCTTTTTATGCCATGGTTTCAAGGAATTGGGACTCACAGTTTAGAATGAGGGACACAGAAGACTTCTGTGACAACACCCACTTCATCCTCCCTCCTCCACAAAAAGAAATGGTCTAAATAGAAAGTCGTTGAAGAGAAACTCATCCTAATGTGATAAGGATGCTAAAGTGTAGCTCTTCACAACTGATGCCTTCTCTCAGGGCTGCGGGTAGGAAAATTCTCCATTTTCTTTAAGAGTCTGACCACTGGAAATTTGACCATGTTGTGGTTAGTATATAGGCAACAAGATTGGGACACGGTTTTGTTTGCTTGATTTTATGTGGGGAAGACACCAGGAATGTGAGGGGGCATAGGAAGACAGAGAATTAAATGTGATCAGAGTGCATTTTGTGAAACTCCCAAATAATAAATAAAAATATTATGTTGGAAAAAACTTTTTGTATGTAAAAAAATAATAACTACTTATTTACAAACCTTTGATGACTCCTAATTCAGGCATGGTTTTGTTTTCTGCCACACTACCTAAGCTGAAATTCACCTTCTGCTACTTCTTGGTGACTAGAGCAGAGTTTCTTATCCTTTTCACTTCTGAGTGCCAGCATCTGAAAATGGGGATAACAAGAGTACCTGTTTCATACTAAGTTGGTTTATTTCAGGCAGCTAGGATAATGTTTGAGGTACACTTATGTGTTTTCTGAAGTGCTGTGTCTTTTCTAGGTCCCCAACATCTTCTTCTTATCTATTTATCTATCTATCCATCTATCCATCCATCTATCTATCTATCTATCTATCTATCTATCTATCTATCTATCTATCTATCTATCTATTTATCTACCTACCAATCTATCATTTTCCTAGTTTTCTGTGAATAGGTATTTTAAAGGCCTCATAACAAAAAGTTTTGCATGCATGCCATTATGTTGCTCAATCTTCTCATTTAAATAAGCTCTTATTTAAGGTTCTTGCTTATTTTTTTTAATTTGGTTTTGAGATATAGTCTAATGTAGCTCCATTTAGCCTTCAAATATAAGGCTGGCATAGGCCTTTCAATCCTCCTGCTTCTACCTCCTGAGTTGTGAAACTATAGGCACTCTTGACAATTACAACTTAAATGAAGGAACTGATGTTCCTTTTCTGGGGGATGTAATAACAGCATGACAGGGAAGGTATGGTGATGGGAACAGGGAGCACCTCATAACATTTCACCCCTGTCTGCAAACAGGGAACTATGAGCATTTGTATTCAGATTTCTTTCTTCTTATTATTCAGATTGAGGTCCAAGCCCATGGAACAGTGCCGTTCCCAGTCAGGATAGGACTTCAGTTATTTAACCTGGTCTATGTAATCGCACACAGGCTTTCCAAGAGGTTTGACTCTAAGGTGAGTCTAGATCCCATCAGGTTGACAGTATTAACCATCAGCATTGCTGACAGTTGTGGTAACTCAACTGATATTCAAACTACTCTTTCTTATAAGTCTTCTACTATTATGTATTATTGACTTTCAAGAATGTATTAGAAACACTTTGTGTTCAAACTTATGTTCATTATTGCTTTTAGGACTATATCCTAAGAACATCTAATTGTCTTTAAGAAAATCAAATAATATTTACGTGGGAATGCTCACTGTTTTCTGCATAGTAGTCTATAAATTTATACTTTTAAATAAAAAATGTCATATTTTTCTACTAAATATTATTATTTTGAATCATTAAACACTTGTGTATTTTAAATTTATATTTACTTTTGTTCAAGTCTATATATTCATTCTTTAGCAGTGGTTCTCAATAAAGGGAGACTTTTTCCTCTTTGAGTATATTTAGTAGCGGCCATAAAATATTTTCTCACAGCTCTGCAAGATTAGGGAATATAAAATCCAAGATAGTGGAAAAAAAGGAAGGATATAGCCTTGTGGCAATTTTTGGTATTCAAAGATCATTATGTTTAATCTATACACACCAATAAAACTGTGACTGTTTCCATGTTACATTCTGTTCTACATGTACTTTATGCTTATGGTAACTAGTGGGATTTCAATGCATGCTATCAAACCTCTAAAAGAATTGCCAAAAATGCTTTTTAAAATCTGTACACATATCTCTCCTCTTTAAATAAAGTTGTAAGAAAAAAATAAACATCTGACAATAAGCATGATAAGTCTCAGAAGGATTGATCCAGCCAAAAAATGTCAAGTGTGCTGATTCTGAAACATCATGCTTTTAACAAAGATTCTTTCTTTGACTAAACTTTCAGCCTTTTTGAGCCTTTTTTAAGCCAGTGTGTGTACTTCCTTATAAAACTTAGTCTGCTAAATAGTTCTATCCAGAACTCTTCCATCCCTGTTGTGATGGCTCATCTTGATTGTCAACTTGACTAAAGCTGGATTCAACTAAAGTTCAAGCTTCTGGGAACTCCTCTGGGGGAATTTCTTAATCAGATTAATTGAGGCAGGAAAATTCACCCTCAGTCTTGACTACATGTTCTGGTGACAACACACATAAATGGACATCAGAAAGGAATCTTTGCTTTCTGCCTGTTTGCCCTCATTCCCACTGGCAAAGTCAGAAAACCAACATTTCTTCTCTAATAGTAGGGCCTTGGGTGAATGACACACCCTCTCCAATAAGATCAATTCCCCAAACTGGTAACCTAGTATTCAATTATATGAGCTTATGCAGGACATTATCATTCAAAGTAACGAGTGACATGTATATGTGTATGTGCTATTTATATATGAATTTGTATGATGTATACATATATTCATATGCTGATTATAATGACTAAAACATGCATACACACACATACACATACATACTCATACATACACATACAAAACACACACATACAAAATCAGTTCTGTTCCTTTACATAAATTTCATTTTATGATTTTTTGACAACCCTATAGAATAATCCAAATGTTTTGTCACATTTCAACATATAATCATGAATTAGGTTGTAATAATTATGTTTGGATAGTAGGAAATGATTCAAAGGGTAAGAGTTGCAGGGACCGGTGATTTTAAACTAGCTCTAGATGTATTTGTCCAATTGGGATATCATTTGTTCCTGTCCATGACAACCCACCTGGTTTATCATCCTGTTTTTCTGACTCTGCCACCAATGTGTGTATATAGAAAATTGTAGAGTATGTTTTGGAGTCATCAAAATGGCAAGAAGCCCAGAATATGTGGCAGCTAATTTTTGATAGCAGAGGTCACCTTATCTGGCAATCATGCACAGTAGCACTTTGGCCAGCTGGGCTAAGTCACCTTCATCTGTCATTCTCTGGAAGTAGAAGACGAAGTGGCTCATTAAATCACAGGCACGGTTTAAAACTTTTTGTCCTTCGAAGAAATTAGCATTTGTTACATTGGAAGGCAGCATGTCCAATCTTTTATTTTGAGTTAAGATCTTGGGTAGGGATTTGATTCTAAGTGTAATAGAGTTTTAATTACAATACTATATATTTTAGTTTCAAGTAAAAAAATACAGTACCTCTTATGATGACTTATTACTTATGCTAGGAGAGGGTACATCTCAAAGATTAATATGAGGCTAAAAATTTCTAATGTGTTATAATACAGCTAGCAAAAGAGATTGCACATTTTTATACTGCTGTAGGTATAAGCAAGGGCATGGTGATACAGGTAGGCATGTGTACTCATGTTCAGTAAGTGTGTAGAAGGCTATACCCCTTAGATTATAAGATTATTCTATGGTGCTTATACACTGATAAAAACCATGTAACATCATCTCCTGGCATTGTGGGTCTTCTTCTCCTTCCTCTCACCATCTCTAACCTAGGAAATTTAAACCCTGCCTACATATCTTCTTACCACCTTTTAGCTGCTGGTATTTTTAAATGACCAATCAGAATTAACTGGGAGCAGGATCCTGGCATGTCTTACTTGTGACTCTTTCACACAAAAAATTTTGGGGACCCAAATTAATATTAGAATAAAGCAACATTAGTCCAAACCCACTACATCAGGATGCATATCCAATATGCTGCACTTATCTGACTTCATCTTGTAATGCCTGAGTTATTAGTATGCACAGCCATGTTGTCTTTTTTTTTTTTTTTTGTGCTGATTTTGTAGATGCAAACTCAGGTTCTCACATAGTCCTGTAAAGAAGAAGAGTTGCTTCTTGTTACTTTCTCTCTTTATATGAGAATATAATAAAAGACAGACATCTTCATAGGAAGAGGAGAGTCCTTATCAGATGAAATATGAGCTTGATCTTAGATATTATATCCTGAAAAAAATAAAAGAAAGTATTTTATATTATTTAATTAGCTCCAGTGTGTTTAAATTAATTTTTGTTTTTATTTTATTGTCATGATGGACAGAGGTATGAGTCCAGGAAGTGTAAAACAAAACACAATTAAAACTTTTATTAAATTCCAGGGGAATAATTACCTCATTCTTGACTGACAGTAGACATCTAAATATATTCTAAAGAAAAACAATTTTCACTTAGAAAAGAGAAGGTTTGAAACTGAATAACCAAAAAGCAGCGCCATCTTATCTTTGGAAACCCAACTTAGAGAGATTCTTCCAAAAAGTGTACTTGACTACTTATTGTTTTACCATTGACAGAGGGTTTTCTGGAGAAAATCAGATTTTCTCATGGGTCAGTTCTAGCCAAGGAACAGAATAGTTAGTGAGTGATCCCACAAATATGTAAAGTATGCATTCCAGCGTATCAAAAGAGACAAGGAGCATTTTGTGAGTCACTATGATGAAGAGCAGAGAAGGTCTGAGTACAAGGAGCAGGTATTTCTTAGCTAGTGAGAATTTTAATTAAGGCAAAGATATATGTAAACAACACAGTGCACTGAAAACTCAGGGTGTACTATAAATGGAGTCAAATGGGCTACTTCAATAAGATATGAAGACTTTGGAAGTCCTAGTTTTTTTCCTCCTTCTAAAATTTGCATATGACTTTCATGATAGTCGTGAAAGAAAATAATATAGATTAGGTAGTTCTCAAACCTCTGAGGACTATTTTTCTTTAAGAGATCTTGGTGTTATGGAGAACTTCACGAACTGAAGGAAACTTTGAGTCTGCTACTTTCATTGAATGAGTTTCTTTTTGAGGAGTTTAAAATGTTTTGTCTTAATGGGATCTCATGAAATTGTAAAGCTTCTGTAAGGTGAAGGACACTGTAATAGGGACAAAATGGCAACAAACAGATGGGCAAAAGATCTTTACCACTCCTATATCTTATAGAGGTCTAGTATCCAATATATACAATGAAATCAAAAAGTTAGACTCTAGAGAATCAAATAATCCTATTAAAACTGGGGTACATTTTCATGTTACATTTTGTTTTACATGTACTTTAGCTCATTTTAACTATTAAGTTTTCAAGGCATACCATCAAACCTTGAAAAAAATCAAGTACTGACTAAAAAATATATTCATATAGTTTTATGTAAAAATTATGTTAAAATCTGAAAAAAGTACTGACAAAAATGTATAATTTTAAGCAAAAATTGTTTAAAATCTGTACATTTATCTTTGTTTTGTAAAATAAAGTTGTTTAAAAAAACTGGGGTACAGAGATAAACAACAAATTCTTGACAGAGGAATATCGAATGGCTGAGAAGCACCTAAAAAAATATTCAACATCCCTAGTCATCAAGGAAATGCAAATCAAAACAACCCTGAGATTTCACCTTATACCAGTCAGAATGGCTAAGACCAAAAACTCAGGTTACAGCAGATGCTGGTGAGGATGTGGAGAAGAAGGAATATTCTTTCACTGTTGATGAGGTTGTAAGCTGGTACAACCATTCTGGAAATCAGTCTGGCAGTTCCTCAGAAAATTGGACATAGTACTACCTGAGGACCCAGCAATACCACTCCTGGGCATATACCCAAAAGCAGCTCCAACACCTAACAGTGACACATTCTCCACCATGTTCATAGCAGCCTTATTTATTATAGGCAAAGGCTGGAAAGAACACAGATGTCCTTCAAAAGATCCCAGTGAAGGAGTTAGAGAAAGCACTGAAGGAACTGAAGGGGTCTGCATCCCCACCGGAAGAATAAAATTATTAACTAACCAAATCCACCACAGCTTTCAGGGACTAAAACAGCAACCAATGAGTTTTTATGGAGGGACCCATTGCTCCATGTGCATATGCAGAAGAGGATAGCATTCTCTGGCATCAATGAAAGGAGAGAACTTTGATCCAGGGAAGGATTTTTCAGTGTAGGGGAGTGCCAAGGCCCTGAGGTGGGAGAGGGAACCTGGGAGAGGGAGGCTGGGAGAGGGAGGCTGGGAGAGGGAGGCTGGGAGAGGGAGCACCTTCATGTATGCAATGTGAGGGGGAGCAGGGATGGAACTGGTAGAAAGAAGATAACACCTCTTGTCATAGTTCTGACTTAAATACTCTACAGTCACTAATTATCTCAAGCTAATCCTTCCTATTCAGTGAACTGACCCATGTATACACATAGTGATGCAACAGAAGATTAATCCCAGTTGTTTCTGCATCAAGGTGGGCCAAAGTCAGACCATCATCTTGACTGTGAGAACCCTGCCTATTGACTGCCAAGTTTTCTCCTTATGCTTGAAAGAATGAAAGTCATCATACTGTTTAATCTCCTCAAAACTGGACTATTTTGTCCATCATTATCGCTAACAGAGATATGTGTGGTCCTGTTTTTTCTTAGAATAAGGTGGTATAGGCATCAGACCATACTCTATGCTTTTATGCAAAATTCTTTTTTCTCAGGCTGCCTAGCTTGTCTCTATCAGTGCTATCTTGGTTATTCAAGAGGGACAGGAACCACTTATTATGAGAGACAAGGATCATGCTTCATTTTTAGTCCCAGGGAAACCTGCCAAGACTGGCAAGCTATATATTTTATAAAAAAAGAAAATCTTAACCCAAGAGGAAAACTATTCTTGGTTTTGGATATTTCTATTCTTCTCTTTACTGAAGAATCATACTACTGAACTCTTAACATCTTGGCTGTCTTTTCTCATTTTTGCTCTTTATTGAAAACTATATCTATATTTAGGAATAGATATATTATCACACATCTTTTAGATATTATGTTTAAAAGGCTAGCACATACATAAAACACATTATATTGAATAGAATATGGATTCAGACAAAGAAAAGCTTGAAGTCCTTGAATTATGTCCCTTAGAAGCAGTGGCACAATGTATGAGTATGAAAAAAATGTGACTGTAAGGGCTAGGATTGTAGCAGGAGCCACTACGTTTCTGATTCATTGAAGTTTACATTTTTGTCTTGTAACTTAATGAGGAGAGAACTCTTTTGAAAGAGAATGGTATTTTGTTTTGTTTTTTTAAATATGGGCTTGGTTGCAAAAGCTGAATTTAATATTTGTTTTGGATAACAGGTGAAATAAAATTGCATTTTATATATTTTAAAATGAGTCTCATATGGTGCTTTCAAGGAAAAAAGCACAGCAAATGGCACAACTATAAAGAAAAACATGGAATAGTAGAGGACCATCCTCATCTTAGAATATGGCTCTTCTTTCATGAGGCTTCCTGAGGTTTGTCATATAGCACCAAGTGTCTCCATTTCCTCTTATTTTAAGGAATAAATTTGAGCTTGGGACTATGTTTGTAAGAGAGGTTCTCTTCATTGGTCAATGTGGTGGTTTAAATAAGAGCATCCCCATAGGGTAGCAGGTCAAGGTTTGGTCAGCAGAAACTAGAACTGTCTGAAAAGATTAGGAGGTATGGCCTTGTTGTAGGTATGATTTCACTGAAGAAAGAGCTTTACTGGATATGCTTTGATACTTTAAAAACCCATGCCAGGCCCTGTCTCTTTGTCTCTGTTTGTCTCTCTGACTCTGTCTGTCTCTCTCTCCATCTCTGTCTGTCTCTGTCTTTGTCTCTCTCTGTCTCTGTCTCTTTGTTTCTCTCCCTGTTTCTCTCTATATCTGTCTTGTCTCTCTTTCCCTCTCTCCCTCTGTCTCTCTCTGTCTCTAGTTCTCTGTAAAAAAAAAAAAAAAACCTGCTAATTAAAGTTTAAGTATACCATTGACCTGATAGCTTTCTGGGGCTCAGCATGTAACGGAGGACTCCCTAGTTAGCAGTTTCTTCTTCTCTGACCTTGTCTGGGGTATTCTCATCCCACACATTTGTCTTTACCTGAGGAATGTAGCATAGCTTCAATTAGTTTATAAGATCAAGTTTCTTTTTCCTGAGAAAACCTGTTCAGCCAGCACCTGAGATTCTTAAAATGCTTCCCCTTGCTAATAGGGCGTTCCAAACACCCTGAACCCCCATCTAATGACATTTGTCCATCTTGGATATTCCTGCCTTTAATCCTCGAAAAGTACTTATTCCTTCAATTTCCCTAAGTAAAGTAGATCTAATTAATGACAAGCAGACCCAGTTAGGTCATTCATTATAAGTACTGATGAGGTTTACAAATCCCCTGTTAGATATTTCTGCTCCCACTGTCCTTGTGGACCAAATTCATCAAAAACCAATCAGACTGAGGAAACCCACCTCTATTTGCCCATCTCTGTCCCACTATCTGTTTCTCTGTCTCTTTGTCTATCAGTCTGTGTATCTGTCTATCTATCTGTCTGTCTGTCTGTCTGTCTGTCTGTCTGTCTGTCTGCCTGCCTGCCTGGCTATCTGCTTATCTATCTATCTGTCTGTCTGTCTGTGTGCCTGTCTGTCTGTCTATTTATCTACCTACCTATCTCTATCTATCTATCTATCTATCTATCTATCTATCTATCTATCATCTATCTATCTATCTATCCATTTATGTATCATTTGTGTGTGTGTGTCTTTTTGCCTGTAAGTCTCTCTGTGAATGTGTCTGTCTGTCTCTCTATCTCTCTCTCTCTCTTTCTCCCATTTCTCCCCTCCATTTTTATTTATTTATTTTTTATGGATCATGATGAAGCTCTTAGCTGTTTTTCTCATCCCTCCACCTGCCTGCAGCCATGTTCCCTGCAATACTGATAATAAACTAAACCTTTGAAACAGCAAGGTAAGTCCCCAAGTAAATGCTTTCTTTATAAGAGTTGCTGTGATACAAAAATTGTGGTACATATACACAATGGAATACTACTCAGCCACCAGAAACAATGACTTAACCAAATTCTTAAGAAAATGGCTGCATCTAGAGAACATCATCCTGAGTGAGATAACCCAGTCACAAAAGAACAGATATAATATGCAGTCACTGATAGTGGGATGCTAACCCCAGAGGCTTGCACTCCCCCAGAAACAACTCACAGACTGTATGAAGTCCAAGAAATTAAGAAAACAAAACAAAAAAATTAGAAAAAAAGAAAACTTTAACTATTTCCATGTTACATTTTGTTTTACATGTACTTTATGCTCACTGTAACTATTAAGTTTTCAAGGCATACTATCAAACCTTTAAAAAAATCAAATACTGACTAAAAAATATATTCATATAGTTTTATGTAAAAATTATGTTAAAATCTGAAAAAAAATTACTGAAAAAATGTATAATTTTAAGCAAAAACTGTTTAAAATCTGTACATTTATCTTTGTTTTGTAAAATAAAGTTGTTTAAAAAAAAATAAAGAGTTGCTGTGGTCCGGGTGTCTCTTCACAACAATGACACAAAGATGGTGAATATGAAACTGGAAACAGTTAGGAAGCCAAGCAGCAAACACCATCTGTCTTACAGAACAAGACTTGACATTCTAGTGAAGAAAAATAAAATAAAATATATATGGAATTCAGAACACAAGAAAAGCTGAATTATGTTTAGGATTCAGATTTATATTTTATGCCAAAATAACTGTCTTATGAAAGTCATCAACTGTAGTGAGAGGGCACCAAATATTGACTCTAAAATCCAAGGATTTAAGTCTAATCTGCCTTTCTCACTATGATTAAACATTTTATCCCCTTAGATTCTAGAAGACTATTATTTTCATTAATCTCTTAAAATATTTAAGATAGAGAAAATACTTCATAAACACTTATCTGTTAATATGTTGGTGATCATTTAAACCACTGTGAGGTTAATTATGGTCTGCTGAGAGCAAAACTGACTTACAGTAGATGTTTGTAAGAGAGGGACTTTCTAAGCTGGCATGCCTTTGAGAAGGAAAGAGTGCTACTCTAAGTGCCATAAGATTTAGATGTGAATAAGAGGATTGAGGAAGGAATAATCTCTCAGAACAAAACAACAGAACACTGAAAAATGAAAGGTGGAACAAAATATAATCATACTATAAATATCATAAAAACATGAATAAAGAGGACATGGGATTTTTTATATTGAAGAATAATTGTGTTATTCTGGAAAAGACACCACTCTCCAAAACCAAAAAGGCTTTCTAGTGAGTGAAGATAAACAAACTTACACATTCATTATGAGAATGTAAATTAGTTTAACTATTATGGAAAATGGTATGTAGATTTTTAGCAAACTGTTTTATGATCCAGCAATCCCACATCAGGGTCTATGTCCAATGAAAGAAAGTCATTGTGTTGAAGAGACTGTAGGACTTTATGTTTGCCAAAGCATGTCATCATTTCACATGCCTCTTAGCAAAAAGTGAATAATGAAAATGCAACATGTACACATATAAAATATTCAGTCTTTCAAAAGAATAAAGGAATGTCACATGTGAAAAATAGGTTCAAGTGGGGGAATCTATATGAAATAAAACAGACACATAGAGACAAATATTGCATGTTCTTGTTCACATGCGGATGGTAAGAAAAAATTGATCTCAATCTGAAAAAGTATTCCTGGAGGTTGGAAAGGATGGGGTGCAGGACATATGCAGAAAGGATGGATTGGGGTATAGAAGCATACAAGGAAAAATGTCCAGTATCATGTGTCACAGTATATGGTTAGTTTACAGAAACTTGTTACACAATGAATAAAGAACCAAGGGAGAGAAATTGGAAAGCTGGAATAAGAACAAAGGACAGTGAGAGGCTAACAGTTTGATTTGACCAGCATTCTATGTATGCAAGTTGAAATATCACCTTGTACCCTGTAAAGATTACTGTATTGAAATGAAGATTAGGATTAGTGCAAAATGGGCAACTACAAAAAGTTATTAATGCCAAGGGACTTCTTTCTGCCACAAGCATTTCAGATGCAACCAGATTGGAGGCATCAGGATATATCAATGTCCTTTTGTTTTCTTAAATACATGGAAATACCGGGAAGTGAATAGAGATAGGAAGAGGAAACCAAGATAAGGCTCACAATGAATCTGGACATGTGTGGCACAGATTATGCCAAAGGACTTAGATTTTTCAATTTTAGGGAAAGGAAATGGAGGTGGTAAAATAACACTAGAAAAACATATAGAGACCACAATATTTAGAGCATTCTTATGTTTTTAACCCTATAGAATGTCTTCTGATGATTGAGAATAGTGTAACAGGCATTTAAACAGCCTAATTGAGAGGATCAAATTTTATACATCAGTGTGTCAAACTACTGTGGATGTTAAGGGTATTTATCCATCTTTAACATAGTACCAGCTCTAGAATAAGTTATGGTAAAATAAATATACTATCGTATAATATATTATATTTAAATTGGAAAATGTTTCCACAATAATTTATATTTTCTTAAACAAAGGAAAAAATACAGATTTCTCACAGTGTATAGAATGTAATGCAATGGTATGGGAATATGGTTAGTGGAAGACCCTCTTGATATGCAAACTAGAGGACTTCAGTGTTGATTCTAAGAACCTACAGAAAACCAAATATGGTAGCATCCCTCTGTCAACTCAGGGATTCTATAATGAAATGTGTGACAGAGACTGGAATTTCTGGAAACTTGGGAACAAAGTAGGCTGCTAGTGAATGAAAAAAGAGACCCTGTCTCAAGTAATCTGAAAGTTGAGGGCATACTCCTTTGTACGCATGAACATGCATGCATATATTATCATACATCAAATAATCAAGATATGAAAAGAATATGATATGATTATATAAAACCATAAACAAGATAAAAAACCACACAAAAGAAGTTATTTTGTATGTTACATCATGAGTAATTTTTATATTTTTATATTTTTATGCTTTACAATTTACAATGACAATCAAATAGCTTACTGTTACATTTCAGAGTACATTGAACTGGGTAGCATTGCTGAGAAAACCACATCCATTGGAAACATATTATATTCTGAGCTTTTAGGAATGAACCAGGTACCAGATGCTCTGACTGACATTTCATGAAATGGTTTCTTGGTTTAAGGTTCCCTAGGCCCAGTCTTCAGAAGTTGTGGAACAGATGGCTTCAGTTTTCAGGACATAGTTGATAATAAACAAAGAAAGAAATGTCCCTTTGCACTGCTAGAAGTAGGACAGTGGCCAGGAGAACAATTCTGATTCTGCTTTGTTTCTTTCACTCTTTCATGTGTAACTTTTCATTCATCAGCAAAGGGGAAAGCCTTGAGATTTGTAGATTGCTTAAATAAGGCATGGTTCAATCACAGCAGGCATATGAAGGCAGAGAACTGGCATTCCTCCCGAGATTTCCATGTCAGCTCTTGCAGGCATCTTTATCTCCTGTGTGGAGAGGTGAGAGATCCAAAGACATACATTCAGTGAGATGCTGTCAGAACCATTTATAACTTATTGCAAATTCCAAACTTCCAGTTATAGTCAATAACTTAGTAGAGGCAGAAAGGCATGTAAACAGTCCCAAACACTGAGTTTATTTACACTAATGTGTGGATCCAAAGGTGAATCCAACTGAGGTCTATACACAGTTCAGTAAATGCCTAAATAGAGTTCAAAATGTGATGTTTATAATGTTTCATTAAAAAACTAATCTCTTATACTCTAGTTTTGGAATATAATTCTTTTCTCTTTGAATGATTTTATATTAAGCACATGATGATGTCTTTAGAAATGGTAATCAGAAAAGGAGTTGTAAATTCTTGTTTCTAGTAAATGGGGTGTAACTTACTTGCACTCATGCACACACAACGGTTACACTTGAATACAGACACAACATTACACATAAGAATCCTTGGGATTTCTTTAATAATGAGTGTTGTACAAAGTATCACTGGTAGTTTCTGTTGGAATGATCGTCATCCTCTGTACAAATAAAGTTGGAATGAATCAGCTGGAGACTATCCATAGGCTTCATCAACCCATGACAACTGTGACTTCGGATGTCTGGAGAACATGTTAACCTGCAGTTGTTTGCTTCACTTAGATAAACATTCTCAGACAACTCTTCTTTTTTATTGGCCAGAGTCATTTCAATAAAATTTTATCCACTTAAAGGTGATTATTTAAATCATTAACCTCTCTAGAAAGAAATGATTTCTATAAATACTAAAATATACTTCATTGTAATTTAGTAAAAATAAATCGCTCTACTTACTATTTTCTATTCATATAATACGAATGATTGACTCTTATAATGTACTCCCATGGACTTTGAAAAAACTAAGCAGAAAAGCATGGGGTATAGAAAAATGTCATGTCTCCATGTGACTATTTTTGCATGATTTTAATTATTGACTGTATAATATTAGTTTTATGAGAATTTTATAGAACACTGGCGTTAACATTGCCCCCAAAATTTTGAAGAAATCAACCCATTCCAGTAAAAATCGAAGCAATGCTAGACTGACTTGGATTAATCTAAAGTACTTGATATGAGGCTTAACTCCTACAGGTAACTATGTGACCTTGAAGAAGAGGCATCATTCCTCTGCCTTGTTTCAAATGTCAATGACTGTTGCTCTTCCTGCTGTTCTGCTAGGAGCTTTGCATGCTGGGTGATCAAATGTGCATCATGTGTGCAGAGGTGATACATGGGATAAATGTTTCTACACAGATGTAAGATTTCTAGGTGTGGTGCTTTCGCCTTCTAATGTACATGAATCCTAGAAATGGTGGTTAATTTGGTGCATTATGCTTGTTTTAAAAAATAGTGTAGAACAAAATAAATTTTTTTCATGAATGCATGGTTTTCTTGTGTATAAGACAGTCTCATTTTTAGCTAATATTATTCTATGTTTTTAAGAGGAAGCAGTTTCTGTTATTCTTATTTATATTTTTATTATTAACTATAGAACATCAATACTTAAGCAGGCAATAGAAACCACATGAATGTAAGAATGGAATCTCACATTATGATAAATTTCTATAGAATCAAAGGAGACATGGGGATAGTAAGACATGCAAAATTAATTACTTTAAAACCCCACTGAGTTTCCCTAGATATACTTCACTACTTCTACATCAACTCATTCTGTTCAGACTTTAAGAAATACCTGGCCTGCAAGGGCTACCTTTCTTTTCCCAGTGTAAACCAAATTTATTTATTTTATTTATTTAATTGTTAAGTAAACATATGCTATATTCTGTGCTGCCCCAAGGCAAACCTATTTTTTTCCTCATATTGGATTTTTAAAAATTTACCTTTCAAATGTTATCCCCTTTTCCAGTTTCCCCTCCAGAAACCGCTATCCCACCGCCCCCTCCTCTGGTTTCTATGAGGATGCTCTCCTACCAACTTACTCATGCCCTCCCACCTCCATGCCCTAACATTCCTGTACACTGGGGCACTGAGCCTTGACAAAACCAAGGGCCTCTCTGCCCTCTGAAGCCCAGCAAGGGCGTCCTCTGCTACATATGCAGCTGGAGCCCTGGGTCTGTGCATGTGTACTCTTTAGATGGTGGTTTAGTCCCTGGAGCTCTGGGGGATCTGGTTAGTTGATATTTTTATTCTCCCTATGAGATTGCAAACCCCTCCAACTCCTTCATTCCTTTCTCCAATTCCTCAATCAGGGACTGCATTCTAAGTTCAATAAGAGCATCCACCCCTCTGTTTATCAGGCTCTCATAGAGTCTCTAAGGAGACTGTTACATCAGGCTCCTGTCAGTATGTACTTTTTGGCATCTGTATTATTGTCTGGGTTTGGCGGCTGTATATGGAATGAATCTCCAGGTGAGGCAGACTCTGAATGGCCTTTTCTTCAGTCTCTGCTCTTGAATTTGTCTTCATATTTTCTCCTGTGAATACTTTTGTTCCCTCTTCTAAGAAGGACTTTGGTATTTCTTCTTCTTGAGCTCTATATGGTTTGTGAACTGTATTCGGTTATTCCAAGCTTTTGAGCTAATAACCACTTACCAGTGAGTGAATACCATGTGTGTTTTGCTGTGACTGGTTTACTTCACTCGGGATGATATTTCTAATTCCATCCATTTGCCTAAGAATTTCATGAAGTCATTGTTTTTAATAGCTGAGCAGTACTCAATTGTGTAAATGTTCCACAGTTTCTGTATCCATTTCTCTGTTTAAGGATATCTTGGTTCTTTTCAGCTTCTGGCTATTATAAATAACACAGCTATAAACTTAGTGGAGCATTTGTCTTTGTTATATGTTGGAGAATCTTTTGGACATATGCCCAGGAGTGTTATAGCTGGGCCCTCAGGTAGCACTATGTCCAATACTTTGAGGAACCACCAGACAGATTTACAGAGTAGTTGTACGAGCTTGCAATCCCACCAGCAATGGAGGAGTGTCCCCTTTGTCCACATCCTGCCCAGCATCTCTTCTCAAGTGCAAGTGGATCAAGGATCTTCTCATAAAACCAGATACTCTCAAAATAATAATACTCTCAAAATAGAAGAGAAACTGGAGAAGAGCTTTGAACACATGGGCACAGGGGAAAATTTCCTGAACTGAACACCCATGGCTTGTGTTTTAAGATCAAGAATGGACAAATGAGACCTCATAATATTGCAAAGCTTCTGTTAGCCAAAGGACATTGCCAGTAGGACAAAACAGCAACCAACAGATTGAGAAAATATCTTTACTAATTCTACATCGGGTAGAGGGCTAATATGCAATATACATAAAGAATTCAAGAATTCCTAGGCATATAGATGGAACTAAAAGCAGTCATCCTGAGTGAGGTAGCACAGTCACAAAAAACCACATATGGTATGCACTCCCTGATAAGTGGACATGAGCCCAAAAAGCTCTGAATACCCACGAAACAATTCAGACCTTATGAACCCCAAAAAGAAGAAAGGTTAGAATGTAGATGCCTCAGTCTGACGTAGAAGATAGAGCAAATCACTCACAGGAGGAAATACGAGGGCAAATAGAGGAGCAGGGATTTCAGGAAGATCATTCAGGAACTTCGTGACCTTGGGATCCACCCCATAAGAAGTCACCAATCCCAAGCACTATTGCTGATCCCAAGAAGTGCTTACTGGCAGGAGCCATATATGGATGCCTCCTCAGAGGCTTTGCCAGAGTCATGTAGATAGTTTTGGATGCTTGCAGTTAACCATTGGTCTGAACATTAGGTCCCCAATAAAGAAGCTACAGAAAAAACTGAGGAGCAGAAAGGTTCTGCAACCCCATAGGAAGAAAAACATTATCAACCAACCAAACCCTTCAAAGCTCTCAGGGACTAAACCACCAGCCAATAAGCACACATGGAGAAACCCATGGCTCCAGCTGCATATGTAGCAAAGGATAGCATTGTCTGTCATCAATGGGAGAAGAGGCCTTTCGTCCAGTGAAGGCTCATTTTCCCAGTGTAGGGGAATGCCAAGGCACTGAGAGGAAGAGGTGGTTGGGAGAGGGAGCACCTTCATGGAAACAAGTGCAGGGGTGGGGAGAGGGGAGTAGGGGCAAGGGAATAACATTTGAAATGTAAATAAAGAGAATATCTAATAAAATAGTTGGAAAGTACATAATTCCTAAACTATGCAAAATACGAAGATGAAGTATGAATTGTATAAGGAGCTTCACAGGTCCAAAGAAACAGAGGTAGCTACATGATGAATCTGCTTGTGAAAAAGATACAAAAGAAGGAGAGAGAGTGGTTATTACGAGGTATGATCCCACCCAGGTAAGATTTTTTTTTTAATGCTAACAAAAGCAGATAGATTCCTGACTTCAAGTTTAGCCTGGAACAGAAAGAGTTTAGATCCAGGTCCAGGCATGGTAGAAATGGTAATTTCTGGGTGGGGTCCCAATACCCCCCCCAACAGCTTTCTGATTATCTGTGCTGTGCTTGCAGTCTCTTTCTAAGAATCAAGGGTCTGGATCATGGCATGCTGATTCATGGAATAATCAAAAGAAAACATGGGCTAATGACTAAATTGACATGTTTTTAGCATAGCAAGCAAAGGCTGACTTGAGCAGAGCAGAGTAAGGACGGCACTCTGAAAAGCTGTCATGAACAAAGCACAGGCCCACCTTTCTGTTACTTGTTTCATTTCTCCCAGTTATGCCTCCTCTCAGGACCAAGCCAAGGCTATTAATAAAAGTTCAGTTCTTCTTTCTTTTTTCAAATTTTGTTCTTTTGACAAATTTGTCTGTAGTGAACTGAAAAATATCACCCTTTGCTTCGATCATGGTAGCTATCCTGATGTCTTTAAATAAAGGAGTTATTTACAAGGAGAATCTGCACCCACAAGCTGGTCATTCTCAGGAGAAATCTTCACTGGTTACTCTTTGTCTATGGAGTCTTAAAGTCAGATAAAAATTCTTTATTTCTTTTTCTCAAATACAAACTAGTTTATCAAAAATGTCTGAAATCAAAAAATCAAAAAAGTTTGAGGGGTTGAATTTTTGCATTTGTAGGTTTTCTATTTTATGTAATAAAATCCATGGACATATAAAAATACTGTAATATTACTAAATGACATATTAGCACTTGTCATAAGCATAATTCCATGAAGTTCTGTGTGTTGAATATGCATGGATGTACCACTTGGATCCAATCCACAAGTCAAGAATCTCTGATCTCCTTCCCCAACCCAGATGCAGTGAACCTACACCTTTGGATATACAAATATATCCTTGCTTGAGAACTTACATTTTAATTATGGGGTCTTAAAACTTAAGGTATTTGAAAAGTGTTACATATTCTAATTTTTCTCTTTTATAAAGGAAATCAGTACCTGAAAGGCCAAATAACCTTTCCCTTAGTTGGAGCTAGCAAATAGCAGATCCAGAATTCACTTGTCTTTATTTCCAACACCAAGTGGAATTTGTTGACACATACTGCTCTCTTGTTTCCTTCTTACAGAATAATGGGGATTAGAAACAACAGAAATGTTTGTATTGCTGTGTCTTCAAAATATGGAGAAGGTATAAACATGTAGAGTCATGAATTATAGCAGCTTTAATAACAGAAAATGGGCATTGCATCTCATTTTCATGTAGGAGTTATGAAAAGGAAATTTTAAGCCCGAATTTGCAAAAATTAAATCTACACAAGGTGTTATTATTGATCCTGCTTCTTTTTTTAAGAGCAGACAATTTTATTTTCCCACTTCACAATATAAGTGAAAATCATACTTTTTTTGTATCACTTCTCTCTCCAGAAGCATTCTCTGTTAGGAAGGAAGTTCCTTGTCCTGTATCTAGTAATCACTTGGGCACAGCACCAAGATCTCCTGGTGAAACAAGAACAACAAAGTGATAAAGGGCACTTCTGCTCTTATCTGCCTGGTTGGATCATGCCAGGCCTTGTGGACACCATCCTAGGGTGGGAGGACTCATCTTTGGAGGCCTGGGCATCATGGGTATATGGCCTCCCATGGGTGGTTTCATCCCAGGAGCTGGTCCAGGAGGTATCATGCTAGGAGGAGGAGAGTCCATCATTAGTATCATGGGAGGGCCTCCCATGTGGGGTGCAGGCATCATGCTAAGCTGAGGAGAATCCGGGAGACTGGGGGTGTGGGGGTGGGATCATGGCTCCTGCAGGTTGAGGAGCAGAGTGTGGAGCCGAAGGGATCTTTCCTTGTTGAAACACAGCCCTTGTTAGGTCAGTCAAGCTCTGGTCCTGCTCTTCCATCCATTTCTATGTCAATAGTCTTTCACATTCTCTTTGTGTTTCCGACTACTACAGTGTGTCTTCCTCACATATGGAGAAACAATTATGGGTAAGATACGCATTACAGTAGTCGCAATAAAACTTAGGCATGGTGCTTCACTGGCTGTTTGCTACTCGTTAATCCTTCTTCTTAAGTGGTAGGATTATTGGATGAGATTAATGAGTTTTGTAAGGTTTCTGTATTACAAGTTTTCTTATGATCTACATTACTTTCATACGTAGATAAATGAAGAGATGTAAATCAACCAAATGAACTGCTATGTTGCTTAAATTATACTAATTAATTTATCATAGTATCCTAGAGTGTGTTGTTATCAGAAGGTCTCAGAATAAGAATTCACATTTGAATCCATTGGTGACTGGTTGTGGGCAGGAAGAGGTCTGCCCTCTCCCAGGCTCTGTTATCTTATCTGCATA
The DNA here is from genome assembly GCF_963924665.1 of Micromys minutus. Lineage (NCBI taxonomy): Eukaryota > Metazoa > Chordata > Mammalia > Rodentia > Muridae > Micromys > Micromys minutus. Next base: position 23,954,537 of record NC_137984.1, read on the forward strand.
GTGGAGTTAACAGCTACTCTGAAGTTTTTGGTGGCAGTTAAGTGAGATCATGCATAGAAAGTGCTTCCCAAAGTGCACACATGGTGGCCATTCAGTAAATGTTAGTTCACTTCTATTTTATGAGTTCATAAATTTTCATTAATGAAAACTGCTATAAAATGATATTTTCATTAAAGAGCTGCAGAAAACCTGATTCTTAAAATCAATTAGACCGTTGTGGATATACGTTATTGCGGAGCATAAAAGGGACAACAGGGAACATGAGGGCATGAATGACTATGACACAAAATGAGAATTCAGTGCCAAGGGAGAAGGTACCAATGGGCAGAAAACAAACTGCTCACCTCCCAGCACCAGAATTCTTTAATATGCTTGGTGAAAAAAAATACATTAGTTCTACTAAGAGACTGAAAATTTGAAATCCTCTGAAAACCATCTCTACATCCTCGAGGTACCTTACTGAACTGAATGAGCTCATGTATAAGGTGTCAAGCAACTGTATTAGTCCAATGAATTTTTGTGTGTGAGAGAAACAGAATGATTTACATGCTGAAAAAAAAATACCTGTGTGAGCAAGTACCAGTCTCTATTTTAGCTATCTAGGTACTAGATGCTAGTACTGCCTTAGTATTGAGTAAATATACTCTGATGTATTAAACTAGTATTTCTATATGTCTGTCCTGTGATGTGAACAGCCGTTGCGTTGCCAAAAAAAAAAAATGTTGCCTGTCACCTTGTTTATATCTTGTAATTAATCTACTTAAGTGTATTAAAATCACACATGTGATAATTCTCCAGTTAGAACATCTACTTTTATAGTATAGCTCTTTATCCCACAGTATCAGAACACAGGGAGATGAATATAGCAGAAAAACTACATTCTTTTGAGTCTTTAAGAAGAATCGAGTATCAAAACAGAGCAGATGTGGGAAGGAGGAAGTCAGTATGGAGACACAGGTTTCTCTGGATGGAATCCATAATTTAAAGTGAGTGGAAATACCCTTACATGTTTGTTTCACACATACTTGGCTTTTTCTCACACAGAAAGGTTGAAAGTATTGTGCAGTTCACAGCATGGATAATCAATCTGAGGAAACTGAAGACTAAATGAAACGTTCAGTTGCATGGCTAAGTCGGGATGAAGTCAACCGTTTTTTCCCCCTCTTTGTTCTTCTTCTTCCTTATAATAGGAGCAGCTGCTTTTTCTCACTTGTGGATATTTTCATGTTTCATTAGCCTTGTGTCTATTGGGTAAAGGTCTTGTTGGAAATGCTGCCTTAAAACAGGTGTTTCTGTCTAATAGAAAACTATTGAAACATTTTAACCTAAAGCTAAATGAGAAATAGATGTTGGCATTTCTTTTCTATATTCTACAATAAGAATATTGAAGAGATGATTTGGATTGTCACAAATGAAGGCTTTTCATTCTAGCATTGACTAAATGTCATTTTAATATATGGCATAATTTCTCCTATTATAGACTTGATCCCATGAAAGGAACTCAGCAGCAAACAGTGTTCTGTTTCAATGAGATAGGCAAGCCATCTCAGGGATTTTCAGGAAGGATGCATTGATATGGGGCTGTGTAAGGAAGCATGGTTTGCTGCGAGGACTTAGTTACACTTAGTGAGCTGAATTCTGTCTGCTACAGTTACATAGACAGAAAATATCCCTTGCAAAAGTGGAATGTGCTGCCCAATGGGACCTGCTGTTGTTTTATCCATTTGCATTTTTCTTTTTCATGTACAGACGGGCACCAATTAGAGGATGGATAACTGCAGGGACAGAGACCAGCAATCATAGTGACATATTTTCTTCATGAATGAACTTCCTGATTTATACTTGAACTACAGCTTTGCCTTGATGGATGGAAAGACCCACATGAAAATGATGCAGTAGAAACTGGTAAGCCTGGGGACATCTTCTGGAGACACTTTCAATTAAAATGGACTCTCCAACCCTTGTATCCTAGCTTTCTGATATATAGATCATCTGCTTGGTGTGGGCACTACCTAAAATATTCATGTCAGAAATACTGTGTTTTAGTCTCTAAATCGAGCTATCTTGATGAAACAAAACCCAAGTAACCAAGTATAATGGGTTCATATCTGGCTAAGTGCAAAGCCAACATCAAGGCTAATGAAAAGAAAAGAAAGTCTTATAATCCATGCAAGCCAGGCCAGGCCAGGATTTATTTCCAAAGCAATGCTCTCTCTGGCACAAAAGAAGCATGGGAACTTTATTCAGGTTATCTATGAATATTCAGATAGTCATTATCCCATCCCTGGCTAAGCTTAGTCAAGAAATACACTCCCGAGCAAGTTCAGGTTAAGGTCATAATTTTAAAAATGAGTGATAGTAGATACATGTTTCTGTTGTGTTTTTCCTCAAGTCATGAGGCACACATGTAAAAGGTTAAACTATGGGGAGCAATGCCTTGGGCATGCTGAGTTCATATCAGGAAGTCTTAACTATGCATAAAGAAAAGTATTCTGAAAGTGTTTGAGTACAGGAGTCTGCTGCATGCTTATCCACTGATAACTACACTTTAGTAAGGTTGCAAGAAGGGGAGTGAGTTATCTTGCCTAAGAAGCACTTGTCTAAGCCATGTAGCCTAGGTCCTCCTTTAACTATGTTAACTAATCCAAACACTAGAAGCATCAGGAGGCAATTGCTGTTAACCAGTTCTGAGTGCTAACCTGCTCTCCAGAGAAACAGAACCAGCAAGGTTTATTAAAATAAAAGAGATGTACTGCGAGAAATTAGGTAACACAATTACAGGCCACAAAGGCCCAATATCTGTATCTAGGAACCCCACAGTGATGACAGTGTACCGGTCTGAATAAGCATGGCCCGGGAAGAACTGGTGCTTTGGCTCTGAGTCCTAAGGGTAATAAACTAGAGGTCATGCCCAGTGAGAACTTTCCTCAGTCAGTAGGTGTAGATCTTCCTTCCATCCTACTTCTTCCTCAGTGACACACACACAGAGTGTTCGAATAAATATTTACCCCTGTAATCCATGTTACACCTGTAAGGAGCCATGATAACAGATGTTAAGGAATTCTGTCTCTACGTTTTTGCACTTATCCTGTGGCCCAGTACACTGATGGCTCTGTGACCAGGCAAGGGTCAGTATTAAACATCTAAAGGACATGCTTTTCTTACTGGCTTCCTTGTAACAACGTGTCACTTGCTGGATGGCAGTCAATTACCAAAGAGAGCAAAACACTGTGTCCAGTCACCAGGAAGCAAGCATCCCCCTTCCCCTTGTGTGATGTCGGCGTCTGGAAGATTCTTGCTAACTCTTTTCACCTTTACCGTGTTCTCCTCGGGGACATTTTAGCTTTAGACATAATTTTATTTTGCTTTTCATAACTTCCTAAGTGAATTTTAAACTTTTGTTGGAACTTGCAATCATAACTCTAAGGCAACATTAGACATATTTTAGCCAACATATAAAGTATTTTAATGAATCCCTTGATGTTTAAGAGGATAAATAATGCCTTTAAATTTTATTCATTTGAGTTAATCTAATCTTTATTGTTTTCTAAATCAGCCCGTATTGCAAATGAAATCAAGGATTCATTTATTTCATTGTATCTATTTGCTGATGTATAAGCAATAAAATATAGAGGAAAGAAACATCACTCTCTTTTTCATATAGCTTTTGCTTATAACAACTCTTTTCATTATTCCTATTCTTTTCTGGCTCCCAGTTAATACTCAGACTTGCTTTCTTTGTCCAATTCTTATTTATCCCCATCTTTGTGATGTTCTCGCTAATATATTACACTGCAGGTGATACAGGCTCCGTGGGAGGTGATATTAATATAATTATATCCTGTTTCCTTTTAAATCAATTAAGAAAAGAAAACAGAAAACCTGTATTTATGCCAGCATGCATAATCTCATTTGCTGTACTATTTGGTTTCATGAATTAAAAATACTTTCCCATGTTACACACTTTATCCTGAGCAATTTTAGCTAGTATTTAAGTAGATGGCCTAGTCATGTACAGTAAACAGGCATACAAATACATCTTGTATTTAGCCAACCTTCATTTGTGAGAGACTATTTTTCTGGATATGGTTTTTCTTGTCTTTGTTGTGGTTAATACAATGAATTGAATGTTTTAAAATTATAATTCTTCTTTGTTATAGGGTGGATTCTTTGACACATTTCTTTCACTGTTGCCTGCTTAGCATCCAAATTCTATCTCAAGAGGCTCTGGCCAAATCTTTTATTCAATTTGCTACAGTATCTCACTGTAGGTGAGATTGCTTTTTCTTTTTCTTCCACAATGCTCTAAAGAGTGAGACTTTTGAACCATCTGTGCAGTGAGGGGATTTTTTTTTTTTTTTCAGGCACAAGATTAGGAGTCAACCAGGCAGGCACAGTATTTACTTGGGCTTCCCTCTGCTCCAAGATTGAAATGTGTTATGTTAAGTTTTCATTTGGGAAGTGGAACTTCTGTTCCATATGATCTCTTAGATCTCATCTCTGCATATACTGTAACCTGAAAGTTTGTAGTGTAACCTGAAGGTTTGTTTCTTCAATCTATTATCTCTGTCTACATTTGTCAACTTTATTATCTATATCTCTATCATATCTCTCTATATCTATAAATCAATCAATCTGTCTGTCTATCCAGATAGATAGAGTTACATATCTTTCCAAACTTATTTGTTCTGCCCAACCCATTCCCAATAGCCCTTAGAATCAAAGCAGAGACATTACTCAATTTTCTTTTGATAGTTGCAAGGATTCGTAGAGACTTTCAAGATTGCATAGAACTTTATTTATTCCCTTCATATACAAATCATTACTTTGTTTATTAGTAGTCTTAAAATTTTGGATTACACACAGCAAGCTTTCCTTTGTATAACAGAAAGAATATTTATTTATTTGTAAAATTAATTTTTTGAAATTGTCATATATATATGAAATATATATACACTCCCAAATTTTTTCTGATATGTTTTTCTCCTCAGCCTCTCTTTCCTTTCTCTTTAAAATGACTCATTATATCCAATTAATGCAGTGGACAAAATAATGAGTATGGAGCCATACTGGAAAACCACCAGAAACCATACTCCAAAGATGAATCCTCTTTACACCCTGATTATTTCTTTATCAGTTATGAGAAAATGGGATTTAATATTTAGGCATGTTAGATGCTCTTATATTCTCTACATATTTATACCTTGTACTTTGTATTCCAACATTTTCAGAAACACTGTCGAAGATACGTAAAAAAAAAAAAAAAATCTCAAAAAAAAAAAAAAAGAAAAGAAAACACTGTAGCTTTACAGTGTCAAAATAAAAAAGAAAACAAAACAAAAATTGTGTTTCCTCTTCCCAGGTGTGTAAACTATAAAGCACCTTCCCTTTGATAATAGTTTCATATATTTCTTTAAATAACAGATTTTTTAAAGATTAACTCATATAATAATCTTTATTTATTTTTTCTTTTTCTTACAACTGTATTTGTTATTTTATCTATTTACATTTCTTTTTATTAATTGAACAACTTTATTTTAAAAAAACAAAGATAAATGTACAGATTTTAAGCATTTTTACGTAATAGTATACGAGTACATTTTTGTCAGTACTAATTTTTTTTTAAGGTTTGATAGTGTACATTAAGATCTTAGTAGTTCCAATGAGCATAAAGTACACATAAAACAAGATATAACCTGGAATTAGTCAAAATTTTCTTGGTGTTTAAAGATTAAGCATAATGGTTTTTCATTTTCTTTTTTTTTTTTTTTTTTTGACTTTATATAGTCTGTGAGTTGTTTCTGGGGTGTTCAGAGCTTTCTGGGGTTAGTATCCAATGATCAGTGACTGCATATTATGTCTGTTTTTTTGTGGTTGGGTTATCTCACTCAGGATGATATTCTCTAGATGCATCCATTTTCTTAATAATTTCATAAAGTCATTGTTTCTGATAGCTGAGTAGTACTCCATTGTGTAAATATACCATACTTTTTGTATTCATTCATCTACTGAAGAACATCTGGGTTCTTTACAGCTTCTGGTTATTATAAATAAGGCTGCTATGAACATTGTGGTGTATGTGTCTTTGTTGTATGTTGGAGCTTCTCTGGAGTATATGCCCAGAAGTGGAATAACTGGATCTTCAGGTAGTACTATGTCCAATTTTCTGAGGAATTGCCAGACTGATTTCCAGAATGGTTGTACCCGTTTACAACCCCACAAACAGTAGAGAAGTGTTCCTCTTTCTCTGCATCCTCGCCAGCATCTGCTGTCATCTGAATTTTTGATCGTAGCCATTCTGACTGGTGTGAGGTGGAATCTCAGGGTTACCAACCCCACATCAGATAGAGGCTTAATATTCAAGGTATACAAAGAATTCAAGAAGCTAGACATCAGAGAATCAAACAACCCTATTAAAAATGGGGTACAGAGCTAAACAAAAAGATCTCAATTGAGGAATATCGAATTGCTGAGAAGCATCTAATAAAGTGCTCAACATCCTTAGCCATCAGGGAAATGCAAATCAAAACAACCCTGAGATTCCACCTCACACCAGTCAAATTTTTAATGTCCCATGAATGACCTCACTAGATGATAATGTGCAATATAGGAAGGAACCCCTCTGAGATTAGAGGCACAGAAGAAACAGTGTTTTTAGTTGACTGTTTCAGGTATCATCCGCATTCTGCTAAAATATTGAAGTGATTTCTTCAAACAGCTAATATTAATTGCTACATGATTTTGCTACATGGTGGTAATTTTTTTTAAAGATATTGATTGTCAAAGGAAAACAAAAGAATGAGGCAACGATTCTCTTTTCAAAATGTGTAATGAAAAAGCATAAAGATCAGAATTCAAATCTCCAGAGGCTTCAATAAAACTGGATATTGTCATGTACACCTGTAAGACTAGAGCTATGAGCGATGGAGAGAAACAGGTACATCACTGGGACTTCGTGACTACCAGCCGAAGACAGGTTCAGTGACAGATCTTATTTGTAAGAAATAAGGTTGGAAGTGATGGAACAGCATATCTGTTCACCTTCTATGTGTGGGTACCTGCATACAGACCTAGGTATTTATAAATGGGCATAATCCACATTCACACATGTATGAATATATATACATATATACACACCAAAATATAAAAGATAGACCTATCAAGTATAAAAATAGTAAAGATACCGAATTCTAGACTCCTTTTTTATACACAGTTGAAAGCTGTATCAGTTCCTCAATAATGGCTATACTGTCTTTAGCTTGAAGGCTTTAATTTCATGGCCATCTTCTGTTTCTTTCAGTGAACTTCAGCTTCTTAGCTCCTTTGTGTCTGCCTCATCGCACCTAAATAAATAATGCCTTGCAGCAGTGTGTGTGCTCAGGATAGAAGTCTCTGTTGACCTGGAAAAGAAAGTCTTTCAGGTACATTTTTTATGAGATGTATCAAGTTCACAGTAGAAAGAAGTCAAAATTCATAAGGTTTTTTTTAGCTAGTGGCATGTTTATTGGATAAAATATTCTGGAAAGTGCTTCTTCTGTACTGGTATGTATAATGAGCAAGAATGGTGGGGGCCAATAGTCAGAGCACAGAGAACAACCCAGGGCCCAGCCTGCAACTCTGTAGACCCAAATCTTGACATGCTCAGGGGATGGAATTACAGTACCAGGACCAGAAAGTGGGTCCTAAGACTCTGCCTTAGGCGATGTGCCACACAGTGCTGAATCTTTGCAAATAAGAATAAGATTAAAACAAGGGCTGAAAAGCTCTCCTGAGACTGGACACATGCGTTTCCTATCCAGTTCCCATCTGCTCTGAACAGTGTCACGAGGAGTAGGCCAGATGAGGAAAATGATTCAGAACTTTTCAATAAAATAGTTGCAAAGACTCACTCAGCTCTAACACCTGGTGTCTCAGCTACATTTTCTTTCTACTTATTTTATGCTGCTTCCCTGGGATCTCAGGAAATGAGCCACTGTCTCCATTCTGAGTTTTCGCAGGTCAGAATTGTGATATAGTTTATAGGCCCGAAGTCCACTTACTGAACAAGTCAGTGGTGTTTAATGTATTTACAGAGTAGAGCCGTCACTGATAGCTCCTGGGTTGTTCTCTCTGCTGTACCTGCCGCCTCCCATTATTTCTGCTCAGACCTATACATACCAGTGCATGAGAAGCCATTTCTGGAATGTTTTATTTGTGAATAGGGCGCTCCTTTTATTGATCTGCAGAGCTGGAGACTAAAGCCGGAGCCATGGGCAAGGGAGGCCCATGCTCTGTTCCTTCTATCCAACATAGAGACACTTTTTGAGACTGGGTTTCAGTTTGTGTCCTAGGCTCGTCTCAACATGCGATGCTCAGGTAGACCTCTTTAACAGCCTCCTTCATACTAGAACAACATTTCCCTTCCACCAGCCGTCTAACTCCCATTATCTAAGTCTAGAAGGTTTTCCTTACACCTCAGTGAAACCTTAGATGGAAAAGACTCAAAATACAAACAAATTTTTTTTAAACTGACAATAAAACCCACATTCGATGTGCAGTCAGATAGGCATTGTACTATTATTGTGGAATAACAGCATTTGAATTACTCAGTCTTATGTTATTTAAAAATAAAAATAAAAACTACAATCTGGCTCTGTACCCATGCCCCAAGACTTAGCCCCCAGTGGCTTCTTCCTCTTTTTACTACACTCATGCATTCTAGGTATTGTAGCCCTGGGTTCTTCTCTGTGCTATACCATTGGTCCCCTTATTCCTGCTCAGACCCATGCATAGCAGTTCACAGGAAGCCATTTTTGAAACTTAGTATTTGTGAATATAGTCATATATTTACAATCCGCACTCTTATCTTCTGTGCTTCCAATAGGTTCTCAGCTATTTTCTAGAGCCTTCTCCATCTTAAATCTTTCTCCTACTAATCTGTGTACTTCAGTTTATTTGTTACTCTCATAATATGCATTATGTCTTTTTGTTTATTTGTTGAATATGATTTCCACTTACAAACCCTTTTGGGGCTTTGCAGCCACTACACCCGTTAAACCATTACTTTTAACAACAGTGTAAGGAAAACTTAATCTTAAAGATCAAGATCACAATCAAGGGCAAACTAATTTGGGGGAGGGATTAATAGAGTTGACCATAAAAGAGTAGATTTCACCAGGAAAAATGAATTATGCAGACTAGCTGGATACAATTGGATAGTCCTTCAAAATGTGATATGCTTATTTATATTTAATCCTGTGAAAGGCTGAAATGCCCCATAAGATTTGGACCAAAATTGCCCCAAAAGATTTGGAAAACTTGGCACAGATGCTCTAAGCTGGCATCTCTTGGAACAGAGCCACGGGAAGGCCGGTGGTATCAGCAGAACCTCCTCTCCCTAATCCCAATACTTCTTTCACTTGGAGTCGAGTCTGCAGGTCCAATATTCGTAATGTTTCTTCCATAGAGATGACTGTACCTTCTCCTCTTCTAAGACTCTTGGAAGGAAACAGATGCCATGCTCACTTGCCAGGCTCAGAGCAGGGACCTGAGCTAAGTGCATGCCAGCTAGCGACAGGACTGGGCAGCAGGTGCTGCTGGCAAACTCGCTAAGCAACACAAGTGCGAGGATCTGTTCTCAGGATTCTTTTGTTAATACAGTGTGGAAGTGTGACTAGTGAATATGAGGGGAATATGGCTGTCAAGGCCAGGCACATGGGAAAGACTGTGGACCTAACACAACACAGTATTTAGCTCATTGTGAATTCACAGGAAGGCTGAATTGTTTGATTATCCTTGATCACCTGTGATTGGTGGAAAATCAGAACTAGCATGTTGTGACAGTGGTGAAAATTCTTATGTCTGCCTGCTATGTAATTAATTCCAAGAAGATCTCAAATGCAGTCATTCTTACACACCACAGCGCACGCACGCACACACACACACACACACACACACACACACACACACATACATACCTAGGTATGTTGTGACAGTTACAATATTGATATAAAATATAAAGACATTAATATAAAAGTAGTTTATAAAAATTTTAAAAAATTATATACATAAATGAACCCTTTCTTATTTTATTAAACTTATTCTACGAGGTAAAATCTATTTAATAATAAGCATCCAGGTAAAGCCCTGTCTTTCCTGGGTAGTTAAATCTATTTTATTATCCAGTTATAGCAGTCAAACTGAAGTATGTACATATTCAGATAAAATGTATATGACTTTCTTTGTAGAGATCATAAAGTCCTTAATAACTGCTTTTAAGCATTTAATTTATATTTAATTTGGATCACTATGCAGATAAATGTCTGCTCTCCTATTAAATATCTTTTCCTACTACAGGATTTTATATTGTAGAGTGTGATATTTTTTCATATGATCTCACAAGGAGTTTCTGAATGTCTCTGCAACCTGAAGTTTAGTTTGCATGTACTTTTAAATATTTGTCCGTGGAGCTTGAAGTCTAACAAGTATCTAAATGGTCCTGGTTAGTTGCTTCTATCTTCATGTTATACTTTTTTTTCTGGTTATTGAATCAAAGTGTTTTTAGTACTCTACTGATCTTGCTCAATTAGTATTAAGGAGCAATTTCAAAATTTTCAGTTGCTCAAGTGACCACACTGCTGCCCTCAGATAAAATTGTTTGTGGAATATGTGTCCATGTGCACTCAGTCTTGCATTATCACATAAAATTATCTTTCCTGACATAAATTTTAAAAGATTTTTATTTTATTTCATTTATGTGTGCATGTGTGCATGTGTGCATGCTGGGTGCATTCAATTCATGTGTGTGTGTGTGTGTGTGTGTGTGTGTGTGTGTGTGTGTTTACAAATGCTTGTGTGGACCAGTAGAAGAGGATATAAGATTCTCTAGAGCCAGAGGTACAGGAGGAGTTCCTTCACTGCCTGTACTGGCAGTCTATCTTAATTCTTACAAGAGCAGCAGTTACTTTTAACCACTGGGACATCTCTCCAGTCCCTCCAGAGATAAATATTAGTCTTTATATTGCTAAGTGTCACAGTGCCTATTACTATGATAAAACAGCATAGCCAAAGTAACTTTGGATTAAGGAAAGGAGAGTTAATTTTGGCTTACAGTTCAAGAGTGATAAGAATCAATGTGGGGGAAGAAAAGTCATGACAGTGAGCGTTAACATGGCAGCAGGAGCAGGAAGCTGAGCAAGCGCATCTGGAACCTAAAGCAAGAAGCAGAAAGAGCAAACAGGACATGACAGGAGGGTCTTTAACTCTCACAGTCACCCTCCTGTGAAATAACTCTTTCAACTCCGAGGTTATGTAACAGACCCTATGGAGAACTATCTGCAAGTTCACAGATGCAAAAATATTGAGCAAAACGTTAGGACCCAAAAGTTTGAGGGGACAACTGATACCCTTGAGTTCTCCTCTGGCCTCCACTAATGAACAATAACACATACAAACAAAGAAATTATAAAATTCAAAAGTAGCTCCCTGAACTGACAAATGAATAAAGTAAAATTCTAGGGTATGCAAGTTCTATAACAAAAGTTAATGAACAAATATAAATCACTTACAGATGTATCTAAGAGAACCTTCAAAACTGGTGAAATAAAGACAAAATCAATGCATCTTAGAATATGTATAAAAGACATAAAATAGGAAAATAGTATGTGCTCACCTGATGTTTTTGAAATACAAACTGTCCTTGTAACTGTCCAAGCTGCAAACCCAGAATACTTAATAATGTTGCCCAAAACAAAGTTGAAAAACTACTTTAAAGATCATAATTTTTTTCTGAAAATTTTAAGAAGTTGAACTTTGAAGATGCAGATCTTGGGTGCATTAGTATGATATATGATGATTTATACAGTAATCACAACCTAAACTCCAATAGGTTTTTTTTTTTGGTTATTGAAAACTTGATTGTAGAATTTTTGTGTAAATTCACAGGAGACAAATAAAACTAATAAGCAACAACTGCAACATTTTAGAGAAAGGAAAACCAATTGAAGGTCTTACTCTTTCCCGACTTTAATACTGACAAACGTATTCACCAAAAACTATTTAAGTTGTTGTCAAAATAAAGAGTAGACTAGAACCCAGCTTGGGAACAAGTTGTCACAGGCCTATAGACATGGTACAGACATACATGTACTTTACATTCAATAACAAAACATTTTTTTCAGTATGCAGTGCTGGGACTGTGGCTGTCCATGTGTCCACCTTGCTGTAAAATCCATGTGACATGTAGACATAATTATAAATCACAAAACATTGTTCTAAATTTAAAAAGGGAAAAGTAATTTGGAGATATTAGGCAAGGATTTCCTAACTATGACAACAAAAGCCATGATCTGTACAAGAGTGATTTGAAGTTAGATTTCAAAAAGTTAACAGTTTTTGTATTTCCACAACAACGGGTAAGAAAATGAACAGAAAAGCTAAGTCTAGGAGAGAATAATGACAAAACACATATTTGCTGAGAGGATGTATGCAGCAATCATAATGATGATTACAATCAAAATAAAAAAGAAAGAAGGAAAGGAAAGAAAGAAAGAGAAAGAAAATAGAAAAAAACTAAGAAAAGAGGAAAGACAGAGAAAGAAGAAAGAAAGAAAGAAAGAAAGAAAAAGAAAAAAGAAGAAAAAGGATAATACTTCTGCAGAATTCTCTATTACTAAAACAAAAGAAAATACAAAGGTAGTGTTGTGTACATTATTACTTTTTAAGGAACTTCAGACTACAAACACATGAAATAACACTATAAACTAATTAGGTTATTACTAATTTTAAAGATATATTTGGTCTTATGTATGGACGTGTATGATTTTTTTTCTGCATCGATATCTGTGCACTATATATGCAGAACCCAAAGACAAAAGAGGCCAACAGAAGAGAACAGATTCCTTAAAAGTAGATTTGAGATACTCAGAGCATCAGATTCCACATGGCAGCTAACTGTCTGTAACTTCCATTCCAGGGCATCTGTTACTTTCTTTCAGCCTCAGCAGGTTTTAACAATTCCTTAAGTGTTAAACATACATATCAGTTCTTTAACTCCTATGTACTGAGCCAAGATATATGGAGGCATACATTTAGTTAAAGAGTTATATATATATAACTCATATATATATATATATGTTTTTATTATCTCAAACTAGTAATAACCTAGTCAGATCAGCATGTGAACACTTTAAAATGCTATACTATGTAGAGAAAATTGAACATCACACAGCCAGAAAGACAAACAAATGTATGTAGAACTTTTAAGAACCTTTAAACATAATTAGGTCCACAGAGCCAAATCACTCATGTTATATTATAATTTGTTTAACCCCCTAAAAAATGTAAGCCCAGAATTAGAAGGAAGCAGAGATATTTGGGAGGAAATGGGAAGTCATGTAAAAGGGTCAAAAAAAGCTTTTGGAAGATGGGGATTACTTGAGTTAAGGTAATGGCTTTGGCTATATACCCAGCTCAAAGAGAAGGAAAGCCAGAAGGTGGATGACTCAGTCCTTAGAAGGGAGAAAAAAATGCTCATGGGAGGAAATAAAGGGACAAATAGAGAAGCAGGGTTTGCAGAAAAGAACGTCCAGAGACTACATCACCTGGGGATAAAGCCCATATACAGCCACTAAACCCATGCACTACTGCTGAAGTAATACTGCCAAGTAGTGCTTACTGGCAGAAACCTAATATGGATGCCTCCTCAGAGGCTCTGCCAGAGCTATACTGATACAGAGGAGGATGCTTGCAGCTAAACATCAGACTGAACATGAGGACCCCATTGGAGGAACTAGAGAAAGGACTGAAGGAGCTGAAAGGTTCTGCAACCCCATGGGAAAAATAAAATTATCAACTAACCAAACCCACCACAGCTTCCAGGGACTAAAACACCAGCCAATAAGTTTGCATGGAGAGACCCATGGCCCGAGGTATATATTCTGAAGAGGATGGCATTCTCTGGCATCAATTGAAGAAGAGGCCTTTGGTCCAGCAAAGGCTCATTTTCCCAGTGAGGTGCTGAGGTGGGAGGGAGTGGTCAGGAGAGGAAGCATCTTCATGGAGGCAATGGGAGAGAGAGGGAGAAAGAGATAACATCTGAAATGTAAATACAGAGAATATCCAACAAAATATTTAAACTACATCAAGTTGAAGATTTTAAATATTTTTATACATTGACTTATGTTTCTTGGTTTACTATGTCTTGAAAATTATAGTTAAAATATAAAGATAAAAATAAATTTATATTTCTCTTTTTTATTGAATTTTTAATTTACATTTTATTGGGTATCTTATGGATTTACATTTCAAATCTTATCCCCTTTCTTCTCTCTCCAATCTCCCATCTCCTCTCCCCCCTAATTGTGCTTCTATGGAGGTGCTCCCCCTCCCACCCACCCACTCCCTCCTGCCTCCTCACCCTGACATTCTCCTATACTGGGGCATCCTACCTTCACTGGACCAAGGGCCTCTCCTTCCATTGATGCCAAACAAGGCAATCTTCTGCTACATATATGAATGCAGCCATAAGTTTCTCTATGTGTACTCTTTGGTTGGTGATTTAAGTCCCTGGAGCTCTACAGGGTCGGGTTGGTTGTTATTGTTGTTCTTATGAGGTTGCAAACCCCTTCAGCTCCTTCAGTCCTTTCTCTAACTCCATCCTTGAATACCCCGTTATTAGTGTAATGGTTGATTGAGAGCATCCACCTCTGTATTTGTCAGGCTCTGGCAGACTGCCCATGTATCAGGTTCTTCAGCATGCACTTCTTGACATCAGCAATATGGTCTGGGTTTGGTGACTGTATATAGGATGGATCCCCAGCTGGGGCAGTTTCTGGATGGCATTTCTTTCAGTCACTGCTCCTCTCTTTGTCTCCATATTTCCTCCTGTGAGTATTTTTCCCCTTCCTAAGAAGGACTGATGCATTCACACTGTAGTCTTTCTTCTTCTTGAGCTTCTTGTGGTCTATGAATTGTATGTAGTGTATTCTGAACTTTGGGACTAATATCCACTGATCAGTGAGTCTATACCATGTGTGCACTTTTGTGATTGGGTTACTTCACTCAGGATGATAGAATGGTTTTAAAAATTTGTTCATAACACCTTTATTTATACATAATACTACTCTCATTCCCCTTTACAGACACACAAGGACAGAAGTGCAATGTAGACAACTAAAAGACCTCTTTTAAAGTTCCAGTAAGTATACGATGGTACATGTAATCAGAGTATTTATTTTGAAGGTTCAACTGTTGATCCTCACATCTTTTTATTATTTTTACCTTCATAATATTTCTATTGATTGTTTTAGAAGTTCACTTCATGAGCTCTGAACATACTCTACTCCCAGTTCACCCAGTGCAGCTTCCCCTTGTGACCTCCTTTCCCTCAAAAGAAAGAAAAGACTTGTACTGACCATGGTCTCCAGCTTCAGCATGTGCTGAAGTCATCAGCTTGATCTTCAGTGTCAGGGCGTTGCCACTACACCAACCAGATCCTCTGCTGAAGTGGCAACACAAACCTAGACAGGATCTTTGGCAGGAGTGTGGCCTCAGGTAGCAGCACAGATCATTCAGATGAATCTGGGCTCTGGAAGCAGCATGGCTCATAGATGGTGTCTTACTTAGGGCTTTATTGGTGTGAAGAGACAGCATGACCATAACAACTAGGTTGGTATTTTGAGAATATTGTCGAGATGGTTAATCTCAATTGTTAACTTTACTGTTTGTGGCTGCAGGCCACTAGAGATGGGGCAGTTCTTACTGCCCTGTCTTTCTCAAAACTATGGATTTAACTTCATACTGTGATCCAAAACAATTTTTTTTTGTGATTAGTTGCTTTTGTCAGCTATCTAAACATGAAAATTAACTAAAACAGTTACAGTATGCTCAACTCCAGTTTAAGCTCAAACCAGACAAAATTCTCAGGATGGAAATGGGAGGTGGTCTCTGAGTCTCAAGTCAGATAGCTACTGGGGAAATTTTAATTAAGGCGGTGGCCCTTGATAAATGGAATCTATCCCAATCAATTGTCACACACAAGTATACAGACACTTAGACTGGATTTTAAAAATATACACATGTATTTTTTGATGTCACAACTTGTACTTAAAACAGTACTCCTATTGCATGTCTCAAAATGTCATTGGACCTAGAACTGGGCTGGTGGCCAGTAAGTCCCTCTGACACCCCTGTCTCTTTCTGTCCCACCCTGACATTGCTGGAACTGCAGGCACACATCTGCTGCTACTCAGCAAGAATGCCCAGATTGAAACTTAGGTCTTCATACTTGGACAGCAAAGGTTCTTACCCACTAAGCCATCTTTCCCTCAACATCTCTTTATATGTTATTTCTAATATTTCTTTATATTTTTTTATTTATTTAACTTTTTAAAATTGGATATTCTCTGTATTTACATGTTAGATGTTATTCCCTTCCCCAATTTCATCCATCCTCCCCCTCCCATTGCCTCCATGAAGGTGCTCCTTCTTACAACCAACCTTTCCCACCCCAGCAACTTGGCATTCTCTTACACTAGGAAAATGAACCTTCACTGGACCAAAGGCCTCTCCTCCCATTGATGCAGAGAATGCCATCCTCTGCTGCATGTGCACCTGGAGCCATGGGTTTCTCCATGTGAACTCATTGGTTGGTGTTTTAGTCCCTAAAAGCTCTGCAGGGCTTTGGTTAGTTGATTATTTTGTTCTTCCCATTGGGGTTGCAGACCCTTTCAGCTCCTTTAGTCCTTTCTCTAGCTCTGTATCAGTATGGTTCTGGCAGGGCCTCTGAGGAGGCATCCATATCAGGTTCCTGCCAATAAGCACTACTTGGCATCATCAATAGTATGTGCCTTTAGTGGTTGCATATGGGAGGATTGGATGATTTTAAAAAGATACCGATACCCAAAATTGGGTGGATTTTGAGAGTGGAATACTATATATTGAATTCTCAAAGAGTTAACTAAAATATGTATTAAAAATAAAACACTTTTCCATGAGGTGGAGGCTCGTGCCTTTAATCCCAGTGCTCAGAGAGACAGAGGCAGGTAGAGCTGTGTGAGTTCCAGGCAAGCAGGAAATACAAAACAATTTCCATGAACAGCCAGGACTAAATGGAGAAATCCTGTACGAAAAAAATCAAACTAAATAAAAAAACTAAAATATAAAAACTTGTTTTCCAGATAAGAACATGATTAAAGTTGTTTCATCTATGAGGTTTATCAGCTTGTGTTTTACATTATACATCTCTCAAGAATTTACTTCCCTGTTTACTTGTGAATTAGGAATGAAGGGAACTTTGTTCTTTTGTGGTTACTTAGGCGATTGACAATTAACTGTAAAGAACATTGTTTTTTCTGCAAAAACTTTGATACATTTGTAATAAGTCATCTTCTGTACTAACTCTCTATCTGATCTCCCATAATCTTTGCCTCTTATTACTCTAAAATAATTGGATATGGTGTTATATGTTGATATCTTTTAGGAAACCTTATACTATTATTCCTAAATTCATATCTCTGTATTTAAATATCAATTGTGTAAAAAAAACCCTGATTTTTCCAATAATTTCTATTGAATTTGCAAATGAGGATAGGATTTAGCTGCAAGGTTACTCAAGGTATATCATTTTAAAATTGAGATTTGTATTTCTTGGCATGGTAGAAATTTCTATTCAGATTATCATTTTCCCCAGAGATACATTAGACTAAAAGACAAGCCAGTTTACTCCATGCCACTTAGTGTTTATGAGAATTATAAATTAATGTATTTACATATTTTTATTGTAACCAGCTATAGAAATAAAATTGTTCCTAAATGTTGAGCTTTATCTAACAGACCAAAATAAACAAATATAAATATATATATGTATATATTAAATATCTGTATATACATACACTTTAACATGTAATTATATGGTATATCTTATATCAATTTTTACTGGCATCATATATTTACTTGGGGTTTATGTAATATTACTGCTGTTGTCACTGTGCTTATACCCTACAATGTACGTGCTTTCTTAGCATACTGGCTATTTCCTTCAGGAGAATATTTAAATAACACCAGAGGTCTCTTGTGATTCTTGCAGACCCAGAAGATAGCATTAAAGGTCTCAGATGAGGTTCAGCATTTGTTGAAGATTTCTGTGAATGTTCTGTAATGGAAAACATATTCCCTCATATAAGTGGCCTTGTCAAAGTCTTATGGTGAAAATTTTCCATTTATCTCTCCTTTTCACATTTATTGAGACTGTTTGTGGGAAAGCAGAAATTGTCCTTCAAATTTTAAACCAAGTTTGCTCTTCTAAGATAAATTTAATTGGTTTACTTCTTAAATTCACTGTAGAGATTAATTTGCCCTACTCTGTTTAATACATTTGCATATGTGTCTGTGTCTGTGACCTATGGCTTTCTTTAGCATTCCAAATATCTTCATCTATTATAACTCTTCTGAAATTATTGCAAATATTTTCTGTTTTAATATTACAGGCAAGTTTTATAAATTTGGTAAAATAGTTTTTCATGATTATTTCAGGGATTTATCAGAAACAGTGTATAAACTCTATCCTTTACAGGGTACTTTACCTATAAGATCCAGACAAATCAGATCCCACTTTGTATCAATTAAGAAAGTTGTATTTTCAAAAAACTGATTCATTTTATTTTAAATATTTTGTTGGCACAGTTATATATAACTATATTTTCCTCAGCTACATGAAGTATTTAAAACCTAGAGTAATATCAGAAAGTAACTTATTTATTTTGTGTACCTGCTTCTTTGGTGGTTTAGTCCCTAGGAGCTCTGACCTGTCCTGTTAGTTCATGTTGTTACTTGTTTGTTTAGTCAAATATACTTCTGAGAAAAATGAGTTTGTTTCATTCTGCTTTATTTGAAATTCATGTTTATTTTTTAATTCATCATTTAATTCAATTGCAGTTTAAATAATATCCCCCTTCCAGGATACCCCTCCACAAACTTCCATCCCATCCTCTCTCTCTCTCCCCTCCCCTTTGCCTCTATGAAGAAGCTTCTCCACTCCCTCACCCACTCCCTCCTCAGTGCCCTAGCATACTCCTGCACTGGTGCATCCAGCCTCCACAATACCAAGGGACTGCCCTCCCACTGATGTCAGACAGGCCATCCTCTGCTACATGTGTAGCTGGAGCTATGGATCCCTCCATATATACTCTTTGGTTGGTGGTTTAGTCTCTGGGAGCTCTGGGTGGCACAGTTACTGAATTCCCTAGACCTTTCATTGAGGTCCCCATGCTCAACCTCATGGGTGGCTGTGAGTAGCTGCATTTGTATTGGTTAGGTGTTGGCACACTCTCTCGGAACAGCCATACTACTGTCAAAATTCTTCTTGGCATCAGCAATAGTGTGGGGGTTCAGTGTCTGCATATGGGACGGATCCTGTGGATGGCCTTTCTTTCAGTGTCTGTTCCAGTTTTTGTACCTGTCTTTCTTTTAGACAAGAACATTTATGGGTTAAAATTTTTAAGATGGTTGGGTGGCCCCATCCCTCAACTGGGGGCCATGTCTATCTACTGGAGTGGTCTCTACAGGTTCTATCTCCCCATAGTTGTGTATTTCAGCTAAAGTCATCACCACTGGGTCCTGGAAGCCTCTTGCTTCCCTAGTGTCTGGAACTTTCTGGTGGCTATCTACAGTTCTCCATGCTGAACTGCTACATTTTTCTATTCAATTTCCTGACCCTCTGTAGGTCTCTCTTATATCTCCCAATACCTGATTCTGCCTCCTTTTATTCTTCCCTTCTTTACCCCTCTCATATCCCTCCCTCTCTCTATCTCCTGTGACTATTTTGTTCTCCCTTCTATGTAGGATTAAAGCACCCCCACTTTGGTCTTCCTTCTTCTTAAGCTCTATATGGTTTGTGGATTATATCATGAGTATTCTGAGCTTTTGGTCTAATATCCACTTATCAGTGAGTGCATAATATGTGTGTTCTTTTGTGTCTGTGTTTCCTCACTCTAGTTACATCCATTTGCCTGCAAAATTCCTGAAGTCACTATTTTTAATACCTGAATAGTACTTCATAGTGTAAAATTACTGTATTTCGTATATCTATTCTTCTGTTGAGAGACATCTGAGTTGTTTCCAGATTATATATGTGTGTGTGTGTGTGTGTGTGTGAGAGTGTATACGTATTATATATGTGTGTATATATAGATATGTGAGTGTGTGTATACATATTATATATATATGTGTGTATATACATATTATATGTGTTTATATATATATATATATGTGTGTGTGTGTGTGTGTGTGTGTGTGTGTGTGTGTGTGTGTGTTTGTGTGTCTGTATGTCTGTCTGCTATAAACATAGGGAGGCATGGGTCCTTGTTATATGTTAGAGCATATGTTGGGTCTTCACATAGTACTATGTCTAATTTTCTATGGAACAGTCAGACTGATTTCCAGAGTAGTTGTACCAGCTTATAATCCAACCAGCTATGGAGGAGTGTTCCTCTTTCTCCACATCTTCACCAGCATCTGCTGTAACCTATGCTTTTAATCTTAACCATTCTGCTTAGTGTGGGGTGGAATCTCAGGGTTGTTTTGTTTTTCACTGCCCTGATGATTGATGGTGTTGAACATTTCTTTAAGTGCTTCACAGCCATTCAAGATTTCTCAACTGAGAATTCTTTGTTTAGTAATGGACCTGCTTTTCTTTTTTTTTAAACAGGAGAATTTAGTTCTCTGGAGTCTAACTTCTTGAGTTAGTTGTGTCAGAACTACTGGATAATAAGCTGTCTTCGGATATGGGTGTCGTGGGTGTGGATCCAGATCACAGGCTCTGCTCCTGGGAACAATTACAAACTGGAAAGAATGTGTGTGTGTGTGTGTGTGTGTGTGTGTGTGTGTGTTTGTGTGTGTGTGTGTGTGTGTGTGTGTGTGTGTGTTTGTGTGTGTCTTTGGCTAGTTCCTGTGTACCCTGGTTCCCTAAAAGTCACAGTTAAGCCATGTACTGGGGCCTCCCCTGTCTTCTTGAATGGGTCAGAAATCCTGGAAATCAAGCTGTCTCTGGGTGTGGGCAGAGTCTGTTTCATTCTTTATATTGGTAATCTGCATCCTCCTTCTTTTCATTGTGTACTAAACTTTTATTATTATTATTATAATCATAAAATATTTTATAATAAATAAATATTAACTTATATACCTTTTAGATTCACTCCTTTCTGCTCTTCTAAAAATATCTTCTTTTCTTAGATGGACACTTAAAAAATTGATTTTAAGTCCTACTTTCTTTACACAATTTTTAATATTTTTATTGTTTATATGTGTTTATCTTTATTTGTGTCTGTGCACCATTTGCTCATGTAGACTACTCGAGGCTATCAAATCCCCTGGCATTGTGGTTAGAGATATCTGTGGGCCACCACATACATGCTGGAAATTACTAACTGCTAGGCTGTTCCTTAATTAAGTCTTTATTTCTTTAAGAACTATATAAAGCTGTGTTTATGTTCTAAACACTGTGTTTTATGAGTTGAAATATTTAATAGTTTCACAATACTTTTTGTTTACAATTTGAACTTCTTCTTTGACCACATAAAAGTATTTCTTATCTTTTATTAATTTTATTCTTTTCTATTTGGTATTTACCCACTAATACCATATGAACACGAAACATAATTTGTTTCTTTTTTTTCCTTTTGTATTTACTGATTCTGCTTTTTAACCCAGTTTACAATAAATTTTCACTGTACTTGAAAATAACATATATCTCTGATGTTTGCTTTATAGTCTTTACCTATACTTCTTTTACTTCCATGATAATATTTTACTATCTAAATGATCATACACATTGGTAAATTGTGTAGAAATTAATATAATTCTGCTCTGTATTTTTCTTTTGCCATCTTCCTCTCTCAACCCTCCTTCCAGTGTAACCAGGATAATATAATACAACAGAAGAAAATAAATATATTGCAGCTGGAAATAGGTGGATGCATGCCCCAAATTTCATGAGACAAAAAGTAACCATAAGTATCTTTGGAACTGAGCAAATAAAGCATTTGAAAATAGTTTAAATTGTGTAACAACCAAATTATTAAAAGACATTGTACGAAAAAGCATTATCACATTTTGTAATGTTCGAGAACTCACTGACTTAACACAGAATGGTTTCAAGATGACAGTGAGACTTTTACAACACTGCAGGTAGCTAAGTTACAAACATTTTAGCCGTGGTATTTCGTCCACTTATTTTCTCCACACAAGAACAATAATAACAGCAACCTCAGGTGCAGGTGCACAGTTTCACTCTTATGGATTGAGTAACAGCAGCTACAGGAATGACAGCGAGGCTGTTTTTAATGGAAACGCCCCAATGCTGTTTTTCCGATTTCATTCATGCATTCCAGGGAGCTATGCATAAGCACAAAAGCACAGCCAACCCATAGAGAGCCAAACATTTGTTTTTGCCTCACAGTTAGAAAAGAGCACTGTAGTTTAAAATCTAGCTTAATCCTGTGGATGGTGCCATTTTCCCTTCTTGTATTAAACTGCTGTATGTCAGAAAGAAAAACTCATCAGGAGAACTCTCCTCACTGAGCTGTACTCAGCTTCGTATGACCCTAAAAAGAAGCATTTTAGCTCAGAAAGACCTAAAGTGGACGCTGAGTTCCTGACACCCAAACACAGTTTAAGCCCATAAACACTCTGTCCACCAGCACACATACGAGAGAGTTCCAGAATTCTGCATCTTGCTCATCTCATCTCCGTATCAATTTTATTCTGTTATATAACTTATCTTTTTGTGCTTAGAGAATAGGCTTTCACAAGAGCTATGACTACAGAATCTTCAGGGTTTTAAAATAATTTTTTCTTGAGAAAATAATCTTAGGAATTATGTAGATATAGCACTTGAAAAGAAATAAAATCAAGCATTTGAGAAATATGGTATTATGAAAACATTTATATATCTCCCTTTGTGGATTATAGCCAAATATTAGGTATTAGGGAAACATGTAAATAAGCCTAGTTTTTACCAAGGAAGAAGATAAAATGCTCAAGATCCTCTCAAGTATACTTTAGTGCAAAATAATAAAATTTAATTGAAATATTGATATAAAAATTTTCCAAAGTATTATTAAAGAAATTTATGAGAAATATGAACATTCCTTGAGAAATCTCAGTTACTCTTCAAGGTTCTGTATAGCAGATTGATGTCTCTCTGAGTTGAGTTTAATTTTCTTCTAGTGCTAAATTGAAATGACCATATAGTAGGCTGAGTTCATCAGCTCTGGCTTGCAGTACTATGATCAGAAATGTTGGTGCCTCTGTCCCTTTTCCAACCTACAATTCTCTACTTCACTCTCTGCACTTACGTGACTGTTCTGAGCTTCCTAAACAGAAATTTGATTTTCTGACTTCCCAAAGCTACCTGCCCAGTGTCAAGAAAGGCTATGTGTGGAAAACCTTGATCTACTTGTTTTTTGTTGTTCTATAACAAAGTAGCAAATTTACTTTTCTTAACTTAGAATCACATCCATTTAGCTATTTAGTCAAGAGTACAGATTAGAAGTAAGCCACATCATTTTTTTAAAGACTTAAGCAAGTAAATGAATAAAACACAATCTAAAAAAAGCATGACTCTTATTTCCTGGAATAGATCTTTGTATAATATGGGAAATTGGTTCTTTATATAATGACTCTCATGATTGGGCTGGTTTTGCTATATTTATAGGTATCGTTTTTAAAAAACTTTCCAAATTTTAATTTAGGTAAAATGTAATAGATTGTACTTTACAATTATGAAGCATTTTATCTGTATTAAAATGTAAAGAAATAATTTAGAGAAGACATGAGAACTTTATATTTATTATAAATAAATATATATAATATATATTATAATATTTATATTATAATACTTTATCCCTTCGGTTTACCAATTTACTTTAGTTATAGTACAGGACAATTATACTAGAATAGATACCGTTCAAACTCTTCACATGTACCTCTTACCATGTATGTATATATTTCCAGGAACCATAAGCATGTGTATATGGATACATAGTGCATAATTACATACGTTTGTTGTTCTAATCACTGCTGGAACTTGGAAGAGTGAAGCCTAAAAATTAACCAGACTAATGTCTCGTGCAATAACCAATTTTAGCATCAGACATCAATATCCATATTTTATCACACATCAGAAGTGTACAAGATAACATCCCAAGTATGAGAATATATAAAATATCTGTCCTTCTTGGTCGGAATTACCTTACTCAAGTTGATATTTCTCTAGTTCCACTCATTTACCTGTGAATTTCATAGTTTCATTTTTCTTAGCCACTGAATAATATTCCATTCTAAAAATGTACCATATTTTCATGAATCATTCATCAATTGATTGACATCTAGGC
Source organism: Micromys minutus (assembly GCF_963924665.1). Lineage (NCBI taxonomy): Eukaryota > Metazoa > Chordata > Mammalia > Rodentia > Muridae > Micromys > Micromys minutus. The sequence continues at coordinate 23,978,905 of NC_137984.1, forward strand.
TGCTTCCAATTTGTGCCTGTCAGAAATATAGTGGCAGTGGACATGAATGAGTATCTCTGTGACAGAACGTAGAATCCTTTGGGTATATGATCAAGAGCTGGCTTAGCTGGAATCCAAGTCGATTCTTCTCCAGCTTCTTGAGGAAGTGCCAGTGGTTTCCATGTTGACTACTTGTTTTCACTCTCAGTGTAAATCAATACGTGTTCCTTTTCCCTAAATCTTTGCCAGTATGAACTGTCATTTCTTATACTAATCTTAGCCATTTTGACCAGGGAAACATGAGATATAAAAGCAATTTAAATTTTCATTCTCCTGCTGGCTAAAGATCTTGAATATTTATCTATATAAATAAAGTATTTCTTGGTCATATGTGTTTTACCTTTGAACAGGTCCTGATTAGTTTTGTACATCATTTTGAAGCTGGGTTATGTTTTCTTTCTTGATGTTTAGGGTTTTTGTTCTTTGTTTTGCTTTAGATGATAATTCCAATCAGAAGTATAATTGGAGAAGACATTTTTCCATTCTGTAGAGTACTACTTTGCCTAATGGCATTCTAAAAAAGGGTTTCAGCTTGATGAGGTCCCACTTAATTGCTTCTTGATCTTAATGCTTGTGATATGAATGCCCTGTTCAGAAAGTCTTGTCCTGTGTCAGACAATAAGCTCCTTTCCTTTTTCTTCATTCAGACTCTGGATATGTGGTCTAACGTTGACTTTCTTATTCCCTGTGGAGTTAAGATTTGTCCAGAGTGGTAAATAGAAATCTATTTGAGTTTTCTACAGGTAGCTATCCAATTTTAACAGCACCATTTGTTGAAGCTACTGTCTTTTCTCAAACATATATTTGTGGCTTATCAAAAATCAAGTGTCCATAAGTGTGTGGACATATCACTGGGTGTATCTTCAATTGAAATCCATTGATCACCACATCTACTCTTACACCAATTCAATGCAGTTTTTACTACTATAGTTTTGTAAGTCAACTGTTTCCCTTCTTTCTTTCTTAATACATTTGTCATTTATATATAGAAAAACAACTGTTTGTGTGTGTGTGTATGTGTTTTGTTTTGTGTGTACAAATACGTGTGTTTGTGTTCGTATGTGTTAATTTTGTATTATGCTATATTGTTAAAGGTGTTTACCTGCTGTAAAAATTTGCAGGCTGTGTTTTAGAATCTTTTACATATAAAATTCTATTTTTCCAAATAAAAATACTTTCACTTTTTTCTGTTTATATCTATTTGATCTTTTTTAGTTGTTTTATTGCTCGCATTAAAATTTGAAATTCTGAATTGACTAGGTATGAGGAGAGTGGGCATACTTGTATTGATCCTGATTTTAGCGAAAATAGTTTATGTTTCATTATGTTTAGACTAAAGTAGGCTGTGGATACGCATTAAACAGTTTTTGCTATGTTCAGGTGTGTTCTCTGTATACCTATATCTCTCCAGGTCTTTTGTTATGAAATGTGTTAGATTTGTCAGCAATTTTTCTGCGTTTAATGGGATGAACATGTTTTGTTTATTTATTGTGAATTGTATTTATTTTTGAAATAATTTTGTTCTATTTTATGATACACACATATTACATAAAGTTTACCATTATAAACCATGTAGTAGTCAGTGCATTATTATTATGTAACTATAACCACTGATCTGCTCCATAATGTTTTGTATCAGGTAAGCCGTAAGTAAACGCTGTCATTCTCAAATTACTTGCCATTTTCTCTTCCCTACACCTTCTTGACCCTCATTCTATTTGTTTCATTTTATTTCATTATTCTAAGCATCATAGAAATTTGATAATATATTTGTTTTTGTCTTGTTTATTTATCCTAGCATGGTATTTTTCTTTGTTTATTGAAAATAAATAATTTGTTGGTTATATTCTGATCAGTTTCCTTTCTCCCAGCTCCTCCCAGATATTCCCACTGTTACACCAATGCAAATAAAAAACAGACTGAAAAAAAATTTAGGAAAAACATCTCTCCTAAAATATTCATTAAAATAGATTATATTTATTAATTTGCAAATGTTTAACAATCCTTGTGTCTCTGAAATGGAGCCACCCTGATCACAGTGAAAAATTCTTTTTTTTCTATTTTATTTTTGAGATTATAATTACAAAATTTCTTCCTTTGTTTTCATCTTCCACCAACCCCTCCCATATGCCCCTACTTGTTTTAAAGTAATGGCCTTTTTCATTAACTGTGATTGTTATCTGTGGTGCGTATATGTATATACAGATATATTTTTAACTGTAACCTTTTATTTTGTATGATGTTGTTTGTATACATGTTTTCATAGCTGATAACTGGTTGGTGTCCTTATCCTTGGAGAAGACTATTTCTCCCAATCTCAGAATGCTTTGATTTTCTGTAGTTTCTTGTGTAGGGTTATGGTCTTCAGGGACTTCACCCATTCACTTAAGCTTGTCTTTGTTCAGCCCATTCTTAGGGTAATTGTTTTGATGTGTTCTTTTATTCAATTTGCAAGTATTTTATTGATAAATGTTCATATTTTATTTATACAAAATTTTGCTTTATAATTTTCTTTTCCTCTTGTATCTTAGTGTGGTTTTGTTATCAGGGTATAATTGTGTCTTCACAAAAGAATTAGGAACTGTTGGTTCTGTTTCTATTTTGCATAATAATTTTTAAAATATTGGCGTTAATCTTTTTTTTGTGGGCGAATTATAAGCTGAATCAACCTTGCCATTTGCTATTTTTGGTTGGCAGACTTTTGACTTTTAGTTACTGCTTCTATTTCAGTAGGAGTTATGGGATTGTTTAAATGGCTTATTTGATATTAATTTTAGTGGGTCATATTTATCAAAACTTCATTTATTTTCTTTCATTTTCTAATTTGTAGCATACAAATTTTTAAATATGCCCTCTGATTCTCTGAATTTCTTTAGGTGTTGTTATACTGTTCACTCTTTACACATGTAATTTTACAGCTTTGGATCTTCTCTCTGTGTCTTTTAGTTAATTTGGCTAAGATGTTTTAATCTAGTTATTTTCTCAAAAAGTCAAATCTTTTTGTTATTCTTTTATTGTTTTTAGTCCTAAGTTTATTTCTCATCATCTAATCTGTCTACCTTTTTGGGTGTTTTTGTTTTGTTTTACTTTTTTTATGTCTTTTGTTCTAGAGCTTTTACATATAGCATTCTGTTACAACTATGAGATAGCTCCATTTTTTTTTTTTAATGAAGGCACTTAGTATTATAAACTTGCATTCAATTACTTTGTATGAATTGCCAGGTTGTTTTACTTTTAATGCAGTTCTACAAAGCTTTAAAATTCCTTCTACATTTTGTCCTATAATATATCTATATTTCATTCAGTAGTAAGTGATCCCATTTTTTGAGTTTCTATACTTTCTGATTTACTGTTTTTGTTTGTTATTTTTGATATCCAGCTTTAAGACATGGAGGTCAGATAGAAAGCAGGATGTTATTTCAATGTGCTTATATCTGTTGAGCCTTGTTTTATGTCCTCTTATATGGTCAATTTTGAAGAATATTCCACTAACTGCTTAGAATAAATTATATTCTTTATTATTTGGATAGGATGTTTTTTGGATGTCTGCCAAGGTTTTACTTGTGATGTTATGTATCTCCAATATTTCTCTGTTTAGTTTTTGTCTGGATCACCTCTTTACTGTCTTCTCTATTGGTGATAGTGGGATAGTTAAGTCATCTAGAATACTGTGTAAAGATCCATATGTGATTTTCAGTGTAGTAATGTTTCTTTTTACTTTATACCTTTCTGGTTGGTACATGAATGTTTATAATTGAGTATTTTCTTAACACATTTTTCTTTAATGAGAACATTATATCCCTTCCTATTCTGATCAGTTTTGAAGTATGTTTTGTCAGATATTAAAATGTATATAACTTCTTGCTTCAATTTGTTTGGTATCCTTTTTATCCCTTTACCCTGAGGTTAGACTATCTTTGATACTGAGATGTGTTTTGTAATAGGAAATGGCAAAATATTCCCATTTTTTAATTCAATCTCTTTGTCTATGTCTTTTTTATTAGTGAATAGAGGATTTGAATAAGTCATTGTCTTAATTTGCATTTTATGGCTGTGAAAAGGCACTATGATCAAAATAACTCTCATAAAAGAGGATATTTAATTGGGGCTCCCTTACAGTTTTAGAGCTTCAGTCCATTATTGTCATGACAGAAAGTATGGTAGTTTCCAGACAGATGTAAAAGTTCTAAATCTTGATCTGCAGGAAGCAATGTAGATTGTCCTGAATATGTTCATATTTTAATGCTAATTCTACTTCCCCAAGAAGTGCTGCCTAGTTACATACTCAGTACTCTATCCCAACCTTCCCATTTTAATTAGTAAAATAAAGAGATTAGCCAGTGATTGGGCAGGGTAAAGGAGGTGGAGAGATAGAGGGTCAGAAGTCAGAGAACAGGAGAGGACCAATAGAGAAGTTCCAAGATGGAGGTCAAGAAAGATGATTTGTATCCAGGTGGGCTTTATTGGTGTTAAGTAGCTATGAACAATTAAGGATTTTGCAGGTCTTATATCTTATATAGAAAGGCAGCTTGTATCTTTGCTTATTTGATGTGATCTTATTGTGTAGAGGGTTTGTGGATTAAGAGTTTGATATATAAACATGTATGAAAAGCTATCAGGCAGTAGAGTTGTGTTTTTGTTGGAATTTGGGGTAAAGAAATACCCCAGGATGAAGATAGTATCCAAGGCAGAATAAAACCACAAGAGAAGGAAGTTGAGCAGATGGAGTGAGACTGTGCTGGAAGCTCAGACCAGGCGACAGAGTCCGTGTGCACAGCTCCGTACTAGAAGTGGACCTGTGTAAAGTGAGACTGCAGAGCAGATATAGAGATAAGCTATTCCAATTTTTTTTAATATTCACTGAAACTGGAAAAGACTGATTATTACACCCCTGGTGGAGCTTGAGTATAAACTATATGAAAATCCACTCCCATAGTGATATACTTCCTCAAACAAGGTAATATCTGCTCCAACAAGGCCACATCAACTAATAGTACTATATGGCCAGACATTCAAGCAATAAGTTTATGATGCCATACCTATTCAAACCACAGAAGTCATTTATATTAAATTCTTGATCAGTATAGGCCCTGGCAGCAGCACACTCTATGGATATCAACAAGGGTACAGGAAGCAGCGCATTCAGTAGACATAAACAAAAATGCTTTCTGATGTAGGCTTCAGGATCCAGACATGACTTCAGTCAGGAGTTTGAATAATGGACAGCCACGTGACCTTGGGTGGCAACAAGGGCCCAAGCCACCAACATGGTTCCTTGGCTTTATAGGACCATGGAACCACACATTATTCTCAGTAGCTGATTAGACTACAGACATCACATGTTCTCAGGTGGCTACCCAAGCCACTCACATTGTCATGGGACATGGTTTGCAGCATAATCTTCGAGCATCAATATCTAGGATCACTGACTTTGGATATCCCCATAGCCTTGGGTGCTAACACAAGCCATAGTCATAAACATAGTTCCCCCCTCCCCTTCCACATTAGGACAATCAGCCTCATTATCTTACTGAACTTCAGGAGGTCTTCTTCTGCCCTTTTCTTCATCCCCCAAAGACTCCTCCCCCTCTTTATGTAAACCACAGTCCTACCTCTTTCTCACTGCCTCTTTTAGTCTTTTAGCCCTCCTCTATTTCATTGTTTGACTGAGTTCCTGAATAAGCACTTCTCTACCAAGGACACCACAATTACCACACTGGTCTAGGAATTTGAGTCAACAGCAACAACCAAAAGTAGGAAAGACCTACCCAACAAAGACAAGACCAGACATCAACACCATAAAGCAGCTCCAGTATCAAGTCTAGTTGCCTAGATCTCAGAACAGAAACACAAACAGCCAAGATAAGATCCCTCCCCGAGAAGCCAGTAGTACAATTGCAATAGGCCCAATTTTTGTCATTCTAAAGAGATATAAATAAGAGAACTTTCATATTCTCTCATTTGTTTTTCTTTTTGTACTTTTCTGATGGTAGGATTTTTTTTTTAACCTGGTAAGATTTTTGCTTACCATTTATAGCACAAACAATACACTGAGGTCTATGATTTCCAGGTGTAGCACTGTAGAGCTGAATATGACTTTTTCTACAGTTTAAAGGTGAGTTTCATTTAATTAATTTCTAGTGTCTGAAAGTCATATTATGTTTTAGTTATACAGAGCAGATAGGATTAGACTAGGTAGATTGCAGATGATAGGAAATAAGTCAATAATAAAGTAAAATCAATTCAAAATACTTTCTAAAACTACACTGTTATATCTTAAGTTATAAATGTCCACAGGCTTCTGAATCTGTGCAATTCAATAACATATTGGATCTCAATAAACATGAAGCAGCCAACAGGCACACCCAGCTCTCCAGGCATGTGCAAAATTCAGCAGCTATGACATGAATAGAGTTTGTGTGGGTGGAACTGAACATGGATGATTGGGAAAAGTCTGAACATCACTGTAGACATGAGAACTGATTAAAAAAAAACCACTCAATGACAGCTTGAATCATCATTCAGGAGACTTTTAGATTATTTTGATGTTACAAATTTAGGTTGTGTGTCAGACTCATTAAGCAGGTTGCAAATTCCCCAAAGGCAGATGCCAATGTCTTCTTTCTCTGTGCATAACCATTCCTTAGCATAGCCACTCAATATGTATTTAGGATATGTGTGGGTAATAAATAAGTAATTAGAAGATGAGGTAGTATGACGCTCGCATACTGAGTGGGTTTGCAGACTTGAAGAGACTGAGACTCAATTCAGTGAATTATCTTCCTAAGTTAACTTTACAGAATTTTACTTTTAATACACTTACACAATCTTTTCCTTTTATGATCTTTCACCTTGACATCATGCCCAACATTTTATGTAGCAAGTTTTGATAAACAAACTATAACATTAACATTTGACTAAATTTTGTGAACTTACAAAACTGTGGACAGCACTGAGTTTTGTTCTGTAGTTCTGTTGTCAGCCTTACTACTAGGGAAGCCACAAGCTGAGGACATTTTATACATATAGAAATTGATATTTATAATGGTGAAGTAAATTTCTTAAAGAGAAGATCTTTCATTGCTTTAGTTATAGGAAAGAAGGCAATAATCAATTTATTTACTATAAATTAAACATTTTTGAATAAAATAGAAGATAGTTTAAAGAATCTGACAACTAAAATCAACATATACTAAAGATAGTTGTGATTAATCACAGAAGAGAAATGCAGCACCATATTTAGATAAATAAGCATTGTTACATCTCAAGTCTTAGACTAGGAAACAAGCAGAAGTTCATAGTTCTTGATAGAGAGTCACTGCCCTCATTTGCTTCTCCCTTCGTTGTGATAAAACACAACCAAAAGTAAGCTGAGAAGGAAAGGTTTATATGGCTTACACTTGTAGTTCACAGTCCATCACTGAGGAGGTTCTGGGTAGGAACTGAAGAAAGTGAAACAAAATATCATAAATGAAGCCTGGTTACCTCCTTGATCACTTCTCTTTCATATGCAGCCCAAATCTTCTGACCAGTGATGTTACCACCACCCCCTCATACTAGGCTCAGCCCTCCTGCCTCAATAAGAAATTAAAGCCAACATTATGAAATTACTTTTTAATTGAGATTCTCTTTTTCTAGGTATAGCTATGTTTGTTTCAAGCTAACAAATACTGTGACATTATATAGAGGCAGGGCATTCTCATGACAAGGAATTAAGAAGGCTGTGAGGGTTGATTGCAGCTTATACTGACTTAATTGTATATGAGGAAGGTGTGGTGTATTAAGGCATTTCAGAAATTATGCAGCACTCAAAGGTTTTTGCTTAATCTCAATCATTCTTTATAAAGCTTCCTTATGAAATACATAACTGTGCACTGTTCCAAGCCAATCCCAAAACCACAGACAACAGAAAATTTAATTTTAAGTAAAAGTAAAACATTACAAAACAACAAAGAATTATTGAAACATTTTAAGTAATGCTCTACCAATGTGAGCTTGACAATTAAGAAAAAAGAAAAAGAAATAACAGGTTGTATAGACATTTTTGAGATATATCAAGTTTTGAACTGGGTTAAGTATCTTAGTGACTTTCTTAAACTAGCTTTTTAGTATTATTAATTGTAAATTACTTGCAATAATTCAATTTATTTAAAATACTTCATTATGTAATATGAAAATATAACAATAAATCAAAACATTAAAGAATAAATATAAAACAAATATGCCAAAAAGCAAGAGTAGTTAATTGTATAATAGAAATCCTCAGGCTCAACACATACGCTTCCTAATAGTGTTCAGAATGTTCAGAGTAACACCTGGGTCTTCTTCACTCTCCACAATTTCAGAACAAGTTAATCACATTTTAGTCCATTTCTCTCAATTTGTATTGAATAGTTTTATTTTTTCTGTGGGTATTTTTTCCTTTACCATTTTGCAGATTTTTACAACCACTCATAAACTGATTTTTTCTTCAGAGGATTTCTTACTTTGCTTCCATTTATTCAGGAAGAAATTACTTTATGTGGCTAAATACCATTTGAGACTAAGAAAAAAGTAACATAACTTTTTTACTATCCCAAGTAAGAGTTTGTGATTGAGAGATTTTTGCAAACATATTAGTGAAAAATCACCAATATGGGGGAGGGGGTACAATGAAAGGATATAGTATTCAGTGTGTGAAAACACTAGAAAGAAATATGGCTGTAGCTGAAAAAGGTCTTGAAGACTCATTGCAAAGCAGCTGGTAACTAGAGAAAGGGTGTCAACTTCCTGCGGTATAAGTGGAGTAGATGTGCTGAGTGACTTTAGATTTTCTCTGGAATACAGAAAGTCAGTGTCAATATTAGGCATTGAAGAATAGATTCTAATGTATGAACATTTATTTATTGCTAAAGAACATGTTAGAAAATACATATATGTGGGGTAGATAAATGTAGTGAAAACTTCATCTAACAGAAGATAGAAAATGAAATGAGGAAGAAAAGAAAAAATAGAAATATTTAAAGATTGAGTAATAATTTAATGTTTAATGAACTGTAACATATAGCAGTGATATATACTTATAGTGATAAAGACCAGTATGTATTATATAATACATATTTAAAATTATATGAATGAAATTAGAAGAAATGTAGTTTTCCAATGATAATTACAAAATAATACAGAAAAGTAAAAGATAAACATGTATACTATAATATACTAACAAATGTGTGCATATATATGTCTTATGTTCACATCAGAAAAAGCAAAATTTTAAAGGTAGACATTGTTAAGATTTCTGGGAAAGCTAGCAAAATGATTCTGTCATTTGGGTCCACACAATAGGAGAGAACCAACTCCTACAACCTGTCTTCTGATCTTCATATATGCCACTTCCTTCCCATCATAACAATTTTAACAACCTTCCAAAATGAGAAATTACAGTGCACAAGTTATATAGGCACTTTTTAAAAAAATTCATTTAATTAATTAGTGGTGTGTGTGTGTGTGCGCGTGTGTGTGTGTGTGTGTGTGTGTGTGTGTGTGTGTGTTTGTGCCTGCCATGGCTTTTTTGTGAAAGCCACAGTTCAACTTGAAGTAGTTAATTCTCTCCACCTAGAGTGCAGGTTCTGGAGATCTACTTTACCTCAATTACTTTTGTGGAAAATATCTTTAATCTCTATTTATCCATATTTTTTGCTGAAAATTTGGATAAACAAAGCTTAAAGACAATTCAGTGAGACATTTTTGTCATCTCTTCAGTCATTGGCACAGGTCATTGTAAAGCAGGAGAACTCCCTAAATGAAACAAATTCAATGGTTTAGATATAAATAAACAGTGAATACTGAATACTATGTATTATTAAGAAAATAATGCTATATAAAAACTCATATTTAGCATATACCAACATTTACAGATGTAACACCATGATAAATGTGTATATATATATATAAATATATATATATAAATGCTATATGTTAGCCACTTTTTGAGTTTTAGAGATATCATAATTAGGCAGTTAGAATTTTTACCTTTCTGGTTCCTATATAAGAGTTACAAAGAAACTTAAAACAAACTATATATGTCTTTGCTCCATGTAGGTTATTACTGAATCCATATTGAAAGGAGCCATGAGTGTATGCATTAGTATGAATGTGTGCACTGCCTTAAATTTTAGTTAGCATAATTAAGTAGTAACTGTTGAAGGTAACAAATATGGGAATGTAAATCTGAGGGGAGAAGATAAAAGCCATAGGGAATCTGAGGACGAAGGGCTCTGCAGCACTGAATCAGCGGCATAAAGGGCCAGATATAAGATTGTTTTAAATAGTATGGCATAGATAGCAGTGAAAGAAATGTGTTTGGGAAAAATGAAGACAAATACAGTTCTAAGCTCTGACAGAGGCCATCTGAAGATTTAGGTTAAAATTTGCACTTATTACAAAGAGTGGCATTACAGTTAGTGAAATCCCAGCACATAATAAACAGTAGCTGAAAGAGAGGAATTTTCTATGAATGTCTTCATTGTGAAGAAATCGTGAATATTTAATACGAGGGCTATATAACCTGTAAGCATCCTGACTTGATTGATATACAACATGTAAGCAGACCAAAACACCACTCTGTATCTTTTAAAGGTGCAGTGCTATGATTGATGAATTTAAATGAATACATAAAAGGGGAAAGTACTTGCGTCTCTAAAAACAGACATTGGAGGAATCACATTAAATAATTTACATCTACTTAAAAGGTCACTCTGCAAAGGGGAAAAATGGCTGTTTTACAGAGAAGCTGTTGTTAGATGAAAGGGAGATGGTAGTGTCTCATTTAAGTCAGCCTAGATAAAATTCTGAATTTGTTAGGGTTTTGCAGTTAGGACTCAGTGGAACTTCCATAAATAGCAGAAGAGAAATGTAGGATGACTAGAGTCTCACAATGACCCTGAAGTCGGAATGTGTCATTTGTAAGCAGTAGTGCAGTTTATCGAGGGGATATTGTGAGATGGACAGATTTGGGGAGAATAGCTCCAGCTCTCTTTTAGTTACCGTGACTTGAGGTGGTTGTTAAATATCTAGAGAAAATTCTACGTTAATTTTTTTCTATGACTTAGAAAATACAATAGTAGACACAGTGTTCCTTTCTTTAAAATTGGGACCTACTTACCCATAAACATATATGCGGAACAAAACACATCATTTCTATAGCAACAACAAAAATGGCAGTGACTGGTGTTACCTTTTCTATTTTATTTATTGTTTCCTTGCCCATTTTAGCTAATGCAGTAAGGGTACACTTAAAAATATTTATCTGATAATAATTTTGCAATTATATACTTGATACCAAAAATAGTTCCATTTACAGACCAAATACCAATTGATGAAATTTCACATTTTATTCACATTTTCTTCATGTTTTCTCAACCTTCTTTTTCTTCTTCTTTATTTTATTATTATTTTTTTTTAAATAACTTTATTTTACAAAACAAAGATAAATGGACAGATTTTAAATTTTTTTTGCTTAAAATTATACATTTTAGTCAGTACTTTTTTTTCAGATTTTAACATAATTTTTACATAAAACTATATGAATATATTTTTTAGTCAGTACTTGAGTTTTTTCCAAGTTTTGATAGTATGCCTTGAAAACTTAATAGTTACAATGAGCATAAAGTACATGTAAAACAAAATGTAACATGGAAATAGTTAAAGTTTTCTTGTTTTGTAAATATATTTTTGTTTTGTTTTGTTTTCTTTATTTCTTGGACTTCATACAGTCTGTGAGTTGTTTCTGGGGGAGTGCAAGCCTCTGGGGTTAGCATCCCATTATCAGTGACTGCATATTATGTCTGTTCTTTTGTGACTGGGTTATCTCACTCAGGATGATATTCTCTAGATGCAGCCATTTTCTTAAGAATTTGGTTAAGTCATTGTTTCTCGTGGCTGAGTAGTATTCCATTGTATAAATGTACCACAATTTTTGTATCCATTCATCTTCTGAAGGACATCTGGGTTTCTTCCAGCTTCTGGCTATTATAAATAGAGCCACTATGAACATTGTGGTGCATATATTTTTGTTGTGTATTAAAGTGTTTTTGGGGTATATGCCCAGAAGTGGAATAGCTGGGTCTTCAGGTAGTACTGTATCCAATTTTATGAGGTATCAACAGACAGATTTCCAGAGTGGTTGTATTAGCTTGCAACCCCACCAAAAGTGGAGAAGTGTTCCTCTTTCTCCCCAGTCTCGCCAGCATCTGCTGTCATCTGAATTTTGGATCTTGGCCAATCTGACTGGTATGAGGTGGAATCTCAGGGTTGTTTTGATTTGCATTTCCCTGATGGCTAGAGATGACAAGCACTTCCTCAGCTGTTTCTAGGCCATTCGGTCCTCCTCAACTAAAAACGTTTTGTTTAGCTCTGTACCCCATTCTTTAATAGGGTTATTAGATTCTCTGGTGTCTAGCTTTTTGAGTTCCTTGTACACCTTGGATATTGGGCCTCTATCTGATGTGGAGTTGGTAAAGATCTTTTCCCATTCTGTTGGTTGCCGTTTTGTTTTCTTGACAATGTCCTTAGCCTTACAGAAACTTTGCAATCTCATTAAGTCCCATTTGTTAAGCTTTGACCTTAGAGCTTGAGCCATTGGTGTTTTGTTTAGGAAATTTTCTCCTGTGCCTATGTGTTCTAAGGTTTTCCCTACTTTCTCATCTAATAGTTTCAGTGTATCTGGTTTAATGTGGAGATCTTTGATCCACTTACACTTGAGCTTTATAGAAGGAGATAAGAACGGGTCTATTTTCATTCTTTTTCATGCTGAGTGCCAGCTGGACCAGCACCATTTGTTGAATAGGCTGTCGGTTTTCCATTGAATGTTTACTGCTCCTTTTTCAAAAATCAAGTGATTATATACATGAGGGCTCATTTCTGGATCTTCTATTCTATTCCATTGATCCACATGCCTATTTCTGTACCAGTACCATGCAGTTTTCAGCACAATTGCCTTGTAATATAGCTTGAGGTCAGGGATAGTGATTCCCGCAGATGCTTTTTTGTTGTTGAGGATGGATTTCGCTATTCTAGGTCTTTTGTTGTTCCATATGAAATTGCACATTGATCTTTCCAATACTATGAAGAACTGAGTTGGTATTTTGATGGGGATTGCATTGAATCTGTACATTGCTTTTGGTAGAATGGCCATTTTTAAGATGTTGATTTTTCCAATCCACGAGCATGGGAGATCTTTTCATTTTTTGAGATCCTCCTCAATTTATTTCTTTAGAGGTTTGAAGTTCTTGTCATACAGGTCCTTCACTTGCTTAGTTAGAGTCACACCAAGGTATTTCATAGTTTTTGTGACTATTGTGAAGGGTACCTTTTCCCTAATTTTTTTCTCCACATGTTTGTTTTTTGAGTATAGGAAGGCTACTGATTTGTTTGAGTTAACTTTGTATCGAGCCACTTTGCTGAACTTGTTTATCAGCTGTAGGAGTTCTCTGTTGGAATATTTGGTGTCACTCAAGTACAATATCATATCATCGGCAAAGAGTGATGTTTTTATCTCTTCCTTTCGGATTTGTATCCCCTTGATCTCCTTTTGCTGTCTAATTGCTCCAGCCAGGAATTCCAGTACTATGTTGAATAGGTAGGGGGAGAGTGCACAGCCTTGTCGAGTCCCTGATTTTAGTGGGATTGCTTCAAGTTTCTCGCCATTAAGTTTGATGTTGGCTGTTGGTTTGCTGTATATTGCTTTTATTATGTTTAAGTATGGGCCTTGGATTCCTGTTCTTTCCAGGACTTTTAACATGAAGGGGTGTTGGGTTTTGTCAAATGCTTTCTCAGTGTTTAGTGAGATGATCATGTGATTTTGATCTTTGAGTTTGTTCATATGGTGGATTACATTGATGGATTTCCTTATGTTAAACCATCCCTGCATCCCAGGGATGAAGCCTACTTGGTCATGATGAATGATCGTTCTGATGTGTTCTTGGATTCGGTTTGCAAGGATTTTGTTGAGTATTTTTGCATCAATATTCATAAGGAAGCTTGGTCTGAAGTTCTCTTTCCTTGTAGGGTCTTTGTGTGGTTTAGGTACGAGGGTTATTGTAGCCTCAAAAAATGAGTTGGGTAATATTCCATCTTTTTCTATCTTTTGGAATAGTTTGGAGATTATTGGTGTTATATCCCCAATAAATGTCTGATAAAATTCTGCACTGAACCCGTCTGGACCTGGGCTTTTTAGTTGGGAGGCTTTTGATGATTTCTTCAATTTCTTCAGGTGTTATAGGGTTATTTAGAAGGTTTACTTGGTCCTGTTTTAACTTTGGGATCTTGTGTCTGTCTAGGAATTTGTCCATTTCCTCCAGATTTTCAAATTTTGTGGAGTATGAGTTTTTGTAGTAGGATCTTATGATTTCTTGAATTTCCTCAGTTTCAGTTGTTATATTGCCACTTTCCTTTTTGATTTTGTTAATTTGGATACTCTCTTTTTGCCCTCTAGTTAGTCTGGCTAGGGGTTTATCAATCTTGTTGATTTTCTCAAAGAACCATCTCTTTGTTTTGTTGATTTTTTCAATGGTTATTTTTGTTTCTATTTGGTTTATTTCTCCCCTAATTTTGATTATTTCTTGCCTTCTACTGTTTTTGTGTATATCTGCTTCCTTTTGTTCTAGGGCTTTTAGCTGTGCTGTCAGGTTGCTGATGTGAGCTCTCTCCAGTTTCTTTGGGAAGCACTTTGGGCTATGAGTATTCCTCTCAATACTGCTTTCATTGCATCCTATAGGTTTGGGTATGTTGTCTTTTCGTTTTCGTTGAATTCTAGTAAATCCTAAATTTCTTTCTTTATTTCTTCTTTTACCCTGCTATTGTTTAACAGAGCATTGTTTAGTTTCCATGTGTATGTGGGCATTTTGTTGTCTTTGTTGTTGTTAAAGACCAACTGTAGACCATGGTGATCTGAGAGGATGCATGGGAGTATTACAATCTTCTTATATCGATGGAGGCTCGTTCTGTGTCCAATTATGTGGTCAATTTTCTAGAAGGTACCATGGGGTGGTGAGAAGTAGGTGTATTCTTTTACATTAGGATAATATGCTCTGTATATATCTATTAATATTAGTTGGTTCAAAGTCTCTGCTAGTTTTGCAGTGTCCTTGTTCAGTTCCTGTTTCCATGATCTGTCCATTGGTGAGAGTGGGGTATTAAAGTCTTCCACTATTATTGTGTGGGGTGAAGTGTATTTTTTGAGCTTTAGTAGGGTTTCTTTTATGAATGTGGGTGCTTTTTTATTTGGAGCATATATGTTAAGGATTGAGAGTTCCTCCTGACAGATTTCCCCAGTTTTGAGTAAAAAGTGTCCTTCCTTATCTTTTTTGATAACTTTTGGTTGGAAATTTACTTTATTTGATATTAGAATAGCCACTCCAGCTTGCTTCTTGGAGCTGTTTGCTTGGAAGTTTTTTTCGCACCCTTTTACTCTGAGATAGTGTCTGTCTCTGTCTCTGAGATGAGTTTCTTTTATATAGCAAAAGGCTGGATTTTGTTTATGTATCCACTCTGATAGTCTATGTCTCTTTATTGGGGAGTTGAGTCCATTTATGTTAATAGATATCAAGGAATAGTGTGTCTGTTTTCTGCCATTATTGCTTTTTTGGGTTGAGTTGTATCTGTGTTTTTTTCTTCTTTTGTTTTTTTTGTTTTTTTTTTTTTTTTTTTTTTTTTTTTTTTTTTTTTTTTTTTTTTTTTGTTTAGGAGTTTTCTTCTTTTAACTAAGCTGTATTTTCCCTCATTAAATTGGGTTTTCCACCTATAATTCGTTGTAGTGCTGGGTTTCTGGTCAGATATTGTGTAAATTTTGATTTGTCTTGAAATATCTTCATCACTCCATCGATGTTGATTGATAGTTTTGCTGGGTATTACAGCTTGGGCTGGCACTTGTGCTCTCTTAAGGAGTGCATGATGTCTGTCCAGACTCTTCTAGCTTTCATAGTCTCTGTTGACAAATCGGGTGTGAGTCTGATTGGCCTGCCTTTATATGTTACCTGACCTTTTTCCCTTACTACTTTTAGTATTCTTTCTTTGCTTTGGGCACTTGATGTTTTTACTATTTTGTGTTGGGAGGTATTTCTTTTCTGGTCCAACCTATTTGGAGTTCTGAAGGCTTCTTTTATGCTCGTGGTCATCTCATTCTTGAGGGTAGGGAAGTTTTCTTCTATGATTTTGTTGAAGATATTTACTGTGCCTCTTAGTTGATACTCTTCTCCCTCTTCTATTCCTATTATCCTTAGGTTCGGTCTTCTCATTGTGTCTTGGATTTTCTGTACATTTTGGGTTAGGAGCTTTTTGTTTTTTGCATCTTCTCTGGCTGTTTTGTCTATGTTTGCAATGTTGTCTTCTGCTCCCGAGATTCTCTTTTCGATCTCTTGTAATCTATTGGAAATGCTTGCTTCTGTGACCCTGATTTCTTTTTTTGGTGTTCTGTGTCTAGGGTTATGTCTTTTAGTGTTTTCTTTATTGTGTAAATTTCCGTTTTAATTTTCCTCTTCCATTCCTTTATTTTTTTGGTTCTGTTTTCCTCTAGTTCTTTGAGTTCTTTGAGTGTTTTTCTTGTTTCTTTTTAAAAGCTTCTGAATCTTTTTGCTTTTCTTCCCTTTCTTGTTTAAGTATCTCTGTCAGCATCTTGAGGTATGATCTCAGGTCTGTGTCTTCTTTTTCTGGAGTGTTTGGAATTCCGGTGTTTGCTGTTATTGGAGAGCTGGGTTCTGGTGTTGCTAGATTGTCTTGGTTTCCTTGGGATATACTCTTTTGCTTTCCTCTTGCCATTCTGTTGTCAGTGATATGTTCTTGCCTTTCCCTTGTATCTGGTCTGTGTCACTGGATCTCCACTGGTCCAGGTGTCAGATAGGCCGAGCCCTGTTCTATGCCTCAGAGTCGTCGGGTGGGAACAGAAGTTCCAACATTCTGTTCCTGGTCGCTGGCTCAGGTAGGGCAGGGCAGGGCAAGGTAGGGGGTGCACTTTCCGTGTGCACTCCGCAGAGATCTCTCTGCTCTCCGGCAGCCCAGGTCTCCCACCCACCAGTTGCTCAGCCTCTATGATCCACCATTCCGGGTGGCAGATGGGCCAGGCTCCGCTCTGCGTTCTGAAGTCGCCGTCGGGTGGAAACAGAAGTTCTAAATTTCTGTTCCAGGTTGCTGGATCAAGCAAGGCAGGGAAGGGCAAGGCAGGGCGTGCACTTTCCGTGTGTGCTCTGCAGAGATCTCTCTGCTCCCTGGCAGCCCAGGCCTCCCACCCACCAATTGCTCAGCCTCTATGAGCCGTCGTTCCAGGTTGCAGATGAGCCTGGCTCCGCTCTCTCTTTTTCTTCTTAAACACTGTGGTGCTCAATTTATTTCTGTTATTAAGAAGGAATTTGAGGGGCTGGAGAAATGTCTGAACAGTTCTCATCAATGTCTGCTCTGACAGAGGACCCATGTTTGTTTTTCAGAACCAACATGGTGGCTCATAATCAACTGTGATTTCAGTTTGAGGATTTCTAATGCCCTATTCTGGCAACTGTGGGCAGCATATCCACATGGTATACATACATTCAAACAGGCAAACCACTCACACACATACAATAAAAACAAATACAAGTATTGTGGAAGAAATTATAAATAAAAGTTTTATTGTATCATTTAAAGATTACAATTCATATTGTAATTACGATTGATTTTCTTTGGTATAAAGTTTCATCTTTTTATTAAAAATATATTGAAGTAAAACTTAAATTAATGATATAGAGTGAGGGAGAGAGGAGGGGTTAAACAAACCAGATAATTATGCTTCAAAATTTCGTGGAGATAAAGGGAACACTATCCAAGTAAAATATCCATTTCCTGGGACCAGGGAGTTTTATATAATGGGATGTTCACTGGCAGTGTGAGACAGAAAGACTCAAGGTCTGTCTGATATCATACTACCACTGAATAACAAACCTGAATACTGGTTCTTCAGGCATATGGTCTAAAATTTGCTATGTGAACCCTTTATTTTCTTTTGAAATTTACTTTTTGAGAATTTCATACATACAAATTGAAGTTACATAATCACACGCTTACTTATCATTCCAGGTCCTCCTGTGTTTTCCCTCAAATTCATAACCTGTTCTTTAATTAGTAATGTTATTTGGCTTCCTCTTTTTGGTCAGTCTTTAATTGAGGAAAGGAAGGCAGAAACTCCAGTCAGGAACCAGAAGCAGAAAGGATTCTTGCTGACTTGCTCATAGGTTCATTCCTACATACCTTTTTTATATAACTCAGTATCTCCTGGGCTGGAAATAATGCTTCCCACAGTAGGCTGGGCTATCCTGTATCAGTTAACAGTCAGGACAATACATGCAGATGTTCCTAAATATCATTCTGATCTAAATGGTCTCTCAGTTGAAAACACTTCCTCAGTCCCCTGTACAAGTAATGACAAATCACTATTTAGGAACACAGAGTAAGACGTGAATAACAAATATGCCTTATGTTTTCTAAATAGACAATGCCATAAATAAGCTTACTTCTTCAATTAAGCCTATATATCCAGTGGAAACTAGAAAATTGTTTTCAGAATCTAATGATCACAATAGAAGGTTCAAATATGGCCAAAGTAATTTTGAAAAGCAGAAATTTTTACTATACATCAAAATAATATTATAATTAAAACAATAGAATTTTATTCACAAAGAAAATATTATCAGAATAGTACGCTTAAAGTTTTAGTAATCATAATTACAAATATTAATTATAAAATTAATGTGATATTTATACATGTATATTTTTTCTTACAACTTTATTTAAATAAAAGTGATACATGTATGGATTTTTTAAAGCATTTTGGCAATTCTTTTAGCGGTTTGATAACATGCATTAAAATCCCATTAGTTACCATAAGCATAAAGTACATGTAGAACAGAATGTAATATGGAAACAGTCAGAGTTTTCTTGGTATGTAGAGATTAAACATAATGATCTTTGTTTACCAAAAATTGCTACAAGGCTATATTCTTAGCTCTTGGATTATTAACAATTTAATGTCTAGGTGTACCACAGTATGAGAGGGTGCTATACACTTATTTTTTTCTAGGAAGGACTGAGGCTTTCACTATTTGGCCTTTGTTATTCTTGAGTTTCATATAGCCTGTGAGTTGTTTCTGGGGTGTTCAGAGCTTTCTATGGCTAGTATCCAATTATCAGTGACTGCATATTATGTCTGTTCTTTTGTGACTCGGCTACCTCACTCAGGATGATATTCTCTAGATGCATCCATTTTCCTAAGAATTTCATAAAGTCATTGTTTCTAATAGCTGAGTAGTACTCCATTGTGTAAATATACCACAATTTTTGTATCCATTTATCTCCTGAAGGATACCTGGGTTCTTTCCAGTTTCTGGCTATTATAAATAGGGCTGCTATGAACATTGTGGTGCATGTGTCCTTATTGTATACATATATATTTCTTAATTTGATCTTTTTTTTACTCTTTTATTCTGATCCTTGTATTGTTTTCCTAACCCAGAACTTCCTAGATTCCTAAAATTTCTTCTAAAGTTTTTCCCTCATTCTCTTACACATTTTCTCTTTTCCAGTGTCCATGATTTCATTTTGTGTTTCTAAAAGACTGACTTTGTGATTGTGATACATGAATGAAGATATGTGGTAGTTGTCTTTATAAGTATGAGCTGTTAGTGCCAGGCAATATTCTGTAGTCTGAGGCAAGTTACTCCAGGAAGTACAAGAGATGTCGTTATGACTGAGGAGCATTTCTCATGATACAGATACTACCCTATTTTATTCATGCTACATATTTTAGTCAGTGTTGTTATTGCACAAAATATTGCTACTTCCCTTGAGTAGTAGTGTCATCACTAAAATTAAAAGTGAATATCATAGCATTGTATGACATAAAGAGACTGAAAATAACTATACTCAGATACATTATAGTCTTCAAAAAGATCTAACTCTTAACATTGATGATATGAAGAAAGGTATTTTGAACTTATTTAAAATTTGAAGATCTTTTTTTTCTACTTGGAAGTCCCATAAGGGGTGGAAACATGGTTATCAGTAGAGGAGACAGTGGGACAGTGGACCTTAGCAGGAAACTTGATAAGGAAGGACAGGTTTGACTACTGACCCAAATCCGTGCATTCCCAATTCAGAAAGTCCAATGGACCATTGACCAAAACTCCGATCCCCCCTCTCTTTCCACCTGTTCCTGGCCAACATTCTGCAGATCCGGTCTCAGATTCAACTCATTCTCTGATTTCTGTCCCTCTCCCAGTCCCACAGACCCATTTCCCACTGTTTCATGGTGGGCCCAGGAAGCAATGCAGTGACATCAAGCCTCAAGGCTTCTTCTCTACTTTTATGGATTATACCTTCTACGAATACCAACCAAGAAAAAAAGCAGAGGAAAGAGGGGATCTGCCTACAAGAGTACAATGCCACCATGGTGTAGCAGATTAGCCCCAACCCCCTCCAAGCACCTAGGCAAAAAAAAAAAAAAAAAAAAAAAAAGTCCAGTAGGCAAAGACAATAGAAAAAACTCTTGCTGCTGAGAATTTAGGAAAAGAACACACTGAAAACTGTAACCCCAAAATTTTGATGCTTCTTTATTTAAATGTTTTTTTCTCCCTAATTTTCATGCTTTCTAACATAAAACTGTGCTAAAAATTACAATTTGTTTCTTTTAAGGTTCAAAATCATATTTAATCTACTCCCACAGGTAAAACCAACTGTGCCATTAGCCATTATTTAATCCTTAATTAACAACTAGTTTCCTCTTATAGACAAACTGTTACTGATGATTCCACATATGTAATTAACATGATATACTCTTCTTCAGCAATTCAAAGCAGAAAAATCCTCAACTCTTTCTTTTGCTTTCCTTAATACTACAGCGATAACTCCCAACTTAGAGGATGCATTCTAAGACTAAATTCCTCAAACACCCTTACTTTTCATGGATCATAACACCAGACTACAATGTGCTCCCAAGCAAATGATTATAGACTTAACACACACTATCTACCCTGTGCAGACATTTCCCTGATGGGGTTCTGCTCCTCTATTATGATTATCCTACAGGTTTATCTCTACAAAAGGGAAAAAAACAGCTGTTTCCACAAGACAGACAAAGACCCAGACAGATATGACCCACTATCTCCTTCAGCTAACCTGAGGTAATGAAGCTGACTTTGTCCAGACACATACGTCTGACTAAAGACTTCCGAGACAAACAGATGCTGAGACCCAGAGATGAGAGCTGAGACCCACAGATGACATACTTGGGACCTTCTAGCTACAGATGAACTCTCTTGCCAAAGCAAAATGGCTACTGAACATGGGGTAATTTACATGATCGTAGGAAAATATGTCTATGTAGAAAAATCAAATGTTGCTTAACATTGATGCTAATACCTTTATGAACTGTATAATCCATTAAACAATTAATTGGTCTAATAATCCCTTGTCTTTCTAGCCCCCACACCTCCTTACCCCTCTGACTTAAACTATGTTACCCTTATGTTGTGTTTTAATGCTTGTACCCATCCCATCTAAATTTTTCACTACAAATAGCATAAGACATAGTCACTCCAATGACAGTTCTCCTTTATAAAAGGAAAGGGAGGATATGTGGGACAGTGGACCTTGCCAGGAAACTTGGTAAGGTACTAAAAGTCTGAGTCCACTGTACTGGAACATCCATCTGAGATGGTAAGTCTCTAATCCCTGCCAGATTCCTGGCCTGGAACATGTGTCCATGTTCCTCAAGTTAGCCACATAGACCAAAACCAAGTTCTTCATGCTCATATCTTGATGTCATGAGTATTTAGCCAATAAGCTTCCCTTCCTGGTTATTCCTCCCTGCAAAAAGGTTTTAAATCTCTGTCTCACCCTGATAAGTTGGTATACATCCATTTTCAATGATGAACAGTCAAGAAGTGGTATGAATACACATAGATTGCCTCCTCCATCAAAACCCCCATGGGGAGCATGAAGAAGGCCTTCAACTACAGAGCCACAGCCTAGGTTTCTTGTAGAGGCCTTTCTGTGCTTCTAGACAATTGCAACTACCTTTGCTGAAGAGCTACACTGGAATTACCTATTTCCCCATCCCCAGCTCACTGTTGTCCTCAGGCTATGCAACCACAATGGTCCTGGCTTTGTCGTGGGCCCATGGACCCCGAATCCTTCATTTCTGACTCCTCTGACTCTTTTTTCCCACCTGGTATAGAGGTTCCTAGAGCCAAGGTGTGGCATTCAGTAGTGAAACCTTTTTCTAAGTAATTTTATTATTATGCAATCTTCTTTCTTCAGTGTAGTCATTATCTCTCTCCAAGTCCACCCTCTGACAGTTTCTCATCTCATTCCTTCTCTCCTGTTTCAAAAGGATGTCCCCACTCCCCACCCCACCAAACATTCCCCATTCTTTGCAACTTCAAGGCTCTTGAGAGCTATGTGTATCTTTTCTTAAAGGCCAGACCAGGCAGTCTTCTGCTGTATATGTGTCAGGGGACTCATATCAGCTAGTTTATGCTGTCTACTTGGTGGCTCAGTGTCAGAGATATGGATGGTCCAGGTTAGTTGAGACTACTGGTCTTCCTATAAAGTTACCATCCTCCTCGGCTTCTCCCAGCCTTTCTCTGTCTTAACCACAGGTTCCCCGGCTTCTGTCTATTGGTTGGATGTAAGTATCTATTTCTGACTCTTTCAGCTGCTTCTTGGGCCTCTCAGAGGGCAGACATGCTAAGCTCTTGTCTGTAAGCACACCATAGCATCAGTAATAGTGAGAAGGCCTTGAATTTTATCCAGCAGTACTGACCAGAAAGTTTTAGCTTGTTACTGGTATTACTTTCTCTTGGCCTCGTTTCCAGGGCAGATCATCAAAACATCTTGTGACATTATTGAAGATATAATTTTATTTTTCTATAACATGTGAGATGTCTTCTGAGAGATCATTCAGGAGTTAATTCCTATCTTTCAAAACATAAAAATGATCACTTTTGGATATAGCAAAACCTAACCTGTCATGCCACTAGTATGAGGAGGTAATCTCTTAATGCTTCTCCTGCATACTTATATAATGGCATAAACTTGGCCGTCTGTGCTTGCAATACTGCTGTTCCTGATCTCAGGAACATCAATAAATACTTGTCTGCATAGCACTGCTTTTATCTTTGTTAGTCTGGTGGTTAAATTCCCTTATTAATATCGTTTGTTGTAGGAGCTTTCTGGCAAAAGGTGCTGTCAAGGTTAGATGTTCCAAATCTTTGAGAATAGCACTCACATGGAAAGTATTGTGAATAATTTAACAGATTTTTACCTCTAAAAAACCTTCCATGAAACACTGTTTGTCTCATTTTTCAACATTCTTTGGTACCATAATAATCGCTGATGTAGTGCCTTCATTTTACCTAATTATCCTTCATGTTTTATATTGTATGGAAGCCAGATGATTTCTACTTGGAGTCCATCACAATGCCAACTTCTCTATCCTCAAAGGACTGGTTTTGGTTGCAGATATATATTTGTATTCCTTAAGGTTTGCCAGATTGTTGAATATTTTGGTTTCCATCACCTACAAACCCCCCCAACTAGTTAAATCTTTCTTGAATCAGAAGTCTTGTTCAACTATCTGTTATGTGAATAACACCTTAAAAATCATCTTTGATACCAGTTCAAGCTTCTTCCTACTCAGGACTGTGTGAGGTTCATTTCTCAGCTCCTGCTCAGTGGATAGTTTTGAAATATGGCTCACTATGTGGCTTTTGACACATCTGACCTACATTTATTTCAACTGATGGCATTTCTTGTATTGAAAGGCCATCCGACTGCTTGGCAGTGACTGCACTTTAATCTAACACACTCTTTTTGCAGACTGTTAAAGAACCCAGAGGACATGTTTATTCATTTCAAACTTGTTCTTGGTAAAATGAAGCACACAGTTTTGTGCCAAGGTCTCTTTCCTGCATGTTGAGCCTTATCATCTTGCATTTGTAAAAGGTGTGACTTAGTGCTATAAAAAGCAACAGCTCGAGGTTAGTTCTAAAAAAGCAAAAGCTCTAGGTTAGTGC
This sequence comes from Micromys minutus, assembly GCF_963924665.1. NCBI lineage: Eukaryota > Metazoa > Chordata > Mammalia > Rodentia > Muridae > Micromys > Micromys minutus. Next base: position 24,003,018 of record NC_137984.1, read on the forward strand.
TAAAAGAGCAACAGCTCTAGGGTTCAAGGATGGTGTTTGCTGCATCTTCAGACCACAGAGGAGCTAAAGAATACAACCTTTACATGGAAGAGAATTTGTTCCTTTGACTTTTTGTCTTAAATGAACCTGCTTTTGTTAATGTTCTACATGGGCCTTCTTGCGTTTCATTTGTTGCACTTGTCTGTCTCTTGTCAACCTAAAGTATTTTATTTGATTTTACTTTTGATATTGTAATATATATGAATATACCCTATGAGTCCTGTATTTCTCTGGTTGTCTTGGCAGGCATCCCCATGCTTGCTCTCTTCTCTCTAATTCACCCATGAGAAGTTTTTTCAGTAGGTTTTCTATGGTTTATAATGCTGTTTTGGAAATTTGCTTTTTCTCTTAAGCCATCCCTCCTGGTATTGCTTGAACATACCATACTCAATCTTTGTCAGTTTCATTGATTGGTATTTTGAGTTGGATGTTATAAACCCATGTATTTTGTTGGAGTATCCTGTCCCAGATTTGACAGCCTTCTGGCTGTGAAAAAGAAAGTAAGATTACATATGCTTATACAGAGTAGTAGTTTTTGTGTCTGCTTATCACACAGAACATTTAAGCCTCAGGAAACATGGTTCAGTTACTGGACTGGCTCAATAAGTAAAAGCACTTTCTGAACAAGCCCAATGACCTGAGGGCAAACCCTGAAACCTATGCCAACTAGAAAATTGTCACTGACCTTGAAACACATGTGATAAAGCCACATGCCTACACATACACAGCATATGTATATGCATACACCTCAGAAAGTAGCAGTGAAATATGTATAATGAAAAGAAAGTAAGTAATCTTTCAAGACCCACTTCAATACTCCTCAGTTAGCTTTCTCTTTCTGTTATGTCAGTTTTTGAGGGCATTTTCTTTCTGACATTTGTCAATACAATTTCTTTCACTGATCTCTGAGGACATTCACTGACCTTGGTTTGAGGTTTTCAGATGTATTCTGTAAGTCAGCAAGAATTTTTTGCATGTTTGTGATGTTGACATCTTTCAAATTGTAGTGTATTTGGTACCTTGTCCTTTTATCTGTTTCCTCTGAGAAAACAGAGATCCCCACAAGCAATTTTTGTTCAATCATGTCACTGCTTAAATCCCTTTGCTGACAACTTTCAAATGTGATGAAGACATCTCAAAACACAGGCTAGCACAGAACTCAAACCAGAAGCAGAATTTCTTCTCCGAGTCCAGCTGTTCCGTCTCCTGCTGAACCTTCTCTGGTCCTTCTCTGGACTAACTCCATATTCTTTGTATTGCACACAACACTGTAATATAGACGGGGTGTAAGTTTCTGGCAAGAAAATTTTATATCTGTGGGTGTAGGACAAATAGTAAAGTTTTGGATCATATAAACATTTTATATTTGTTTATTTGCTTGTCTGTTAGTTTTTGTGGAAAATTCCTGCTATTTCACAATGGCTGTCAAATTACATTTCCACGAACAGCATGTGGGTTCTCTTTTCTCTGCATCCTCACCAGCATTTATTGCTTGTCTTTTTAATAGTAAATAAACTGGGTGAACTCATATGGCCTTACTTTAATTTACATTTTTTGTTGGTATTAGTAAACCTGCGCATTTATCTTATGTATTAGTTGGCTTTTTTTCTTCTCCTTTTCCTCATTATCCTCCTCAACTTTCTTCTCCTTTTTTCCTCTTCTTCTTATTCTTCATCTTTTGAAACATCTATCTAGTTCTGTAGCTCTTAAAATATGTGTTTGCTATTGAATTGCTTACATATATTCTGCTTGCAGATACTTGTGAGAAGTACTCTTTCTAAATAGAGGTTGATTCTTAATATTGGGGCAAAGAAATTAAACAGTGACCTGAAAACATTGTAAACAGTAATGCTGGTGTTTGTTACTGTGGTAGTTCACAGGGGCAAAGAATAAAATAGCTCAAAACAAAGAATATTCAACTGAAAGAGTGATACTTTTGATAACAGACCAACTGTACAACTTTTAATGCTTTTATTTGTGTGGCAAATCCTGACATTTGGGGATGGTAAATGGATCAAGATTAAGAGTCTGTAGATCATGAAATAATAATTCCGAGAAAATGAAATTTCACATATTAATGTTTTTTTTCTATTAGATAAATAAAAGAGTTTGAAGTGAACATGAAAAATACAAGACTTTGTTTCTTCTGCTGAAGAGTAGTTTATGGCTGCTTATACTCTGTAATTTTCTATATTTGCAACTATTAAATAGGAAGAGAGAAAAAAAAACATCAGAAAGAAATAAAAGCCTCTTAAGTCCCCAAAATACACAATTTTCTCTGCCAAAGGCCTCGGCAGCAAATGTTGCTGGAAGCATTCTCTATACACGGTTTTAAGCAAATATCCATGGTAACCATCACACTGTGCTACACAGGCTCCCTGGACCTATTTCGTGTGTAAGAAAATGTGCACATCTATAACCAGGGTTTGGGTATGATAAATCTAGTATCCTTTCAATTAAATATGTTTTTTTCCTCCAATGGTTAATATTTTGAAATTTGTTTTCTCCTTTAAATATCTCTAACCAATGCCCAGTAGAGTAAAATAAAGTCACTTTAAGAGGCAAAAAATGCAGTGTTTCAATGAATCCCTGACAAAAAGCACAGTTTTCTGGCCCCCCTCTCAACTGTGGAAAGCATCAGAGATGATAGTCTCTGGGTCCTCAGTGTCTCACCATGCCATAGTAGCCACTGCTGCTATTCATGGAGGCTGCAGGAATCATGGGTGTCTCTAAGACACAGACAGTGACAAAGATGCTGCTGAGCTCTAAACATGTTAGCTTTCCTGTCATTCTCAGAATTCAGTTTCTCCTTCATCCATCATATATGTTTTCTTCAGTGGGTAGTTTGGTATATCTTGCTTTGTTTTAGTGGAAGTAGAAAAACAAAGACAAAATCAACAAATATTTTAATCCATTTAGTGTTTCCTTATCTCCAACATCATGGTAAAGTTATTCATGTTTAATGTCTATGTAGACATTTTAAATTCAACAGATCGTGTCTTTTACGGAGTAAAGAAAGATTATTGAACGAAGAAAGTAGAATTGTGCATGCCCATAATTTTCCTGTCTTCCCATTAGTGGTAGATACTCTGTGGAATCTCTTCTCTTATTAACACTCAGTTGTAGACAAACAGCCTATATATACTTAAGTAATAATACACTCAAGGCTTCTCTTCCTTCCAAACACTAAGATTCACATAAGGCTTATGATTGTTTAAACCCCAAGGCCTCACATAACACTTACTGTATATTATGCACTCAGTAAACGTGTGGAATATATGAATAAATGTAAGTATACTGGTACAAGCTACAGTTGGGCTACCATGTTTGATGGCCCATGAAAGTGCCAAGAAATTCACTTTAGAGAAAAACTTGCGATGAATCTCGAATGAGTGAATCTAAATAGGCTTTGGATTCCTTCCATGATCCTACTTCTAGTTTGATTTTGGTTTATGGTTTTGGGGTTAACAATGTGTTGGAGATGCTCAGTATTGTTTAAATTTAAGTAAGTTCAGGGCCAGAGAGATGGGAAAATAGATAAAAAGCCTTTATAGACAAAGGTAACTGCTTGAGTGTGGTCCTCAGGACCCACATGGAAGAAGAGAACAGCTCCTAAAAGCTGTTTGATGACACATATATATGCCTTTGCACATACATGGGCACATATACACATATAGATGAACAAATATGCAAATAAACAAATGCAATATATATATAGAGAGAAGGCTGCTGTGAACTATAGGCATGATTAGGATTGGAAAGTCAGTGGCTTTTCTGGCTTTTGTCTGGTGCTACATTTAATACCCAACACTGCAAAAATTCATGCTATATTCCATGTAATTAATTATTTCTCAAGTGTGTTTGTGTGTCTGTCTGTCTCTCTCTCTCTCTCTCTCTCTCTCTCTCTCTCTCTGTGTGTGTGTTTGTGTGTGTGTGTGTGTGTGTGTGTGAGAGAGAGAGAGAGAGAGAGAGAGAGAGAGAGAGAGAGAGAGAGAGAGAGAGAGAGAGAGAGAGAGAGAGAGAGATTTATGTCCAGGTCAAAATGTGACAAAAATAGCTTGAGGAAACAAGTCTCCTATTCTTTCACAGAAGTGACAAATGGATTGCCATAGTTTGTCCATTCATTTAAAATAATAGCCAAGAAACTAGAAAAGCCAATATGTTCTGGCATATTGGCCTGATATCATGCATTCTAGTTTTAGATATTTGCCAATACTGAATGATATTTTGCCTCTGTCTCCTGGCAACCTGGCTCTGCTATACCTACGAAGGTCAGCAATCTATAACTCAGAGACTTGACAAATGGTGTAAATCCTCTGTGTCTAAGTTTCCTTATCTGAAAATTGGTGCTAATATTTGCTGCCCCTTGTAGCAATTGTAGAGATATCATAAATTAAGGCATTCAAAACATTTTAATAGAGATGGAGACACAACACCGAAGAATAGTTCATTTTTTATTTCATTTGTACAATTATTGTCATCAACTCATATTTTCCATCCCAACTGCAGTTCCTCTCCATCACCCCCAGCTCTCCTTGACCCTCCCTTTACCCACTTCTCATCTGTTTTTATACAGGCTTGGGCAGGCCTCTCCATATATGTTACAATTGTATAGCTAAGTCTTCTTGTGGGGCTCCTTAGTGGGGGCTGTCTCTGACTCTTTTGATAGCTTTTTGGATTCCTTTCCTCCTACCATGTTGCTGTGGCCAGCCCTCATATGAGGGAAAGTGCTTAGTTTTACTATAAATTGATATTCCTCATTTAATTGACGCCCATGGGAGGAATATACTTGGGAGGAAGAAATCATGTTTTACACTCTGCATGCTGTTGATACACAGCATATTTTAAGAAATCTCAGTTTATATATTTTAGCTAATGCTGATCAACTCCTTTGCAAGTCAGTCCTGAACAGAAATATATAGCATTTTGTAAATGATTCATGTGACAGTTGCTGCAAGTGATCACCCACTTTCATAAGAAGCAATTACAGATAATACAGGATTTGAAACGCACAAAATAGAAACTAATTTTCAAAGAACTAAAATTTGTTCACCATCTATAGTTTAGGTTTTCATAAAGAAAGTAGTATAAAGCCCTAAAAGGGAGCATCCTATAAAGTATTGCCGAAGTTGGAGATCTTCCTTAGTCTCAGTTTATACTACGATATCTGATACAAAAAAAAAGTAGTTTTGCATCAAAACCAGAAAGATCAAGCACATAGCAATTAAATAGCAAACAGGTCAACTTCCCAGAAAAAGTGAAATCATTAATATGCTTCTTTTCCCTTTGAAGCCAAATCATTCAATTCACAGACACACTTGTGAAGAAGCTTAATTGCATGGATATGGGAGATTACCATGGGAACAATAACAATGGTGCAAGTGTGGGCATTAGCATTACAGATCTCAGTAGCTCTCAGTGCAGATTTTCTATTTTCCATCCTTCCAGCTCTTGAAATAAAAACTCACATTTCTTCTGAAGAAGCCATAATTCATTGGGCATCTGGCTATAATTCTGAATGCCGATGCACTGAGGAAGCTTATTCTGTTCACAGTCCTATTATCTCAGGGCACAGAGATTTTGTATATAATGGTATTTTCATCACAAAACCCCTTCCAGCAGCATCACCACCTGACATTTATATTAAAAATACTAGTGATGGTAAATACATTTTCAAGCTATCTGTAATAGACTCCTATCTATACTCTGTCCACATATTTCTCTTTACATTAAAATGTTTTAAAAAGAGACTTCACATGACTTTATTTGCATAGATCCTGGTCTTCATTTTAAGTTATCTTTCAAGTATATGCTATCAGTATTCATCTATAGAAAGCATTGCCCAATGCCCTATTCAATAGTTTGAAATTCAGGGTTTAAAGGCTGTTCAAGTTGCACTCATTGTAATTCTCTGTTACCAAAAGAAAAACTTGCCCACAAATCATAATACCACTTTATCAACTTGCCTGGTCCATATAGCAGGGTGACAGGCTGTGTAATGTTCCTTCTCTCTGATTAAGTGCTGGTGGAGACTGAAGAGCAACAGAGGCAAAATTTGATCCAAGCAGGAAATCTTTAATAATCCAAGCCTAGATCCAGACCACATATATTTAACTCCCTTCTATAATTTGAATGGGGCAGGGGTGGGATTGAGGAGAGGACTTGATTCATGTTTCCAGTGGACTCCCATTATTTATTGTTCACTATGCTTTGACTTACTTAGTCACCACAGTGTGCCCTAAAGTCAGCATCCCCTCTGGCATTTGACATATTTGATGGCATTTGGGCAGAGACACAGCATAAATAAAACTATGTTGGCTTGTACTATATTAAAATCAAAGAAAAAAGAAAAAAATAAATGTTCTTTTTTTTTAAATAGAAAAGAATAAAACTTACAAAGGAAAATCTAATATTACTCAAGTGGATCAAGTCAGGGCCAGCCTGCTAAGTGTTTTAGAATTTATTTAAAGCTGTTGATGTTATGTATGCCAATTTTATATGCTCTGAGAGATCACACTGCATATTCCATAAACTATTTATTTACTTTGATTTGAGAAGAAAGCCATTGAAGTACATTTCCCTAATCCTGATTTGGTAAGTGCATGGTGCTGTAGTGTAAGGAAACAAAGATCAATGTTAGACCTTAGAGTCTGCAAAAATAACAGATCAATATCGTTTAAGCAACAGACCTTCATCTTCTTGTTGGATTCTTGCAAAAAGTAAACCAATTCTTCCGCAATTCTTCTGTTTTTCCACCCTCCCAAATGAACTGTAAATTATCGTGGTTAAACAAAAAGCTAAAATCTTCCTTCTATGGACTTCAAAATACCTTAGGGTATCAACTATCTTAATAACAAAACCAAAGCAAAAAACAAACAAAAAACTGAAAAGAATAACAAAAATAGTTTATATTATATACAAAGTTGAGATAACCAGAAGTAGTAAAAGCAGTTTTAATAACATTTATATGATAGAATTCAGTGCAAGCAGTCAAGGTTTGCTTCAGTCTAAATAACCTACACAAAAGAGAGCTTCATATAGGTTATGAAGCAAGTAACCTTGCTCCACCCCCTCTCTCTTTTTCTCTGTCTCTCCCTCCCTCCCTCTGTGCATGTGTGTGTTTTTGTCATCTGTATATATATATATATATATATATATATATATATATATATATATATATATATATATGTCTGTCTGTCTGTCTGTCTGTCTATATAACTACCTATCTGTCAATCTATTTCTCCCTTCCTCTTCTCTCCCTCCTTCCCTAACTTAAACACCTTTAACTCACCATGTAACCAAGGACAACTCTGATGCTCCAACCTCCACCCCTATGTTGAAATTTTTTTGTGTGTGTGTGTGTGATTGGATGATACTTTTCTAGTTTCATCCATTTGCCTAAGAATTTCATGAAGTCACTGTTTCTAATAACTGAGTAGTACTCCATTGTGTGAATGTACCACATTTTTTTGTATCCATTTCTCTGTTGAAAGACATCTGGGTTCTTTTATATACAAGACTGTTGTGAACATGGTAGAACATGCGTCCTTGTTAGATGTTGAAAGGTCTTTTGGGTATATGCTCAGGAGTGGTATAGCTAATTCCTCAGATAATACTATGTCCAATTTTCTGAGGAACTGCCAGACTGACTTCCAGAGCGATCGTACCAGCTTTCAATCCCTACTGGGAATTTGACAGAGGGTTTTATGCTTGCTGGATAAGTACTCTGCCTAATTAGTTACATGACCAGCTTGTCATAGTGTGTTTCTAAGTTAGTAATTTTTTTCTTCTTAGATGTAATCCACAAATAGATGGATGTAGTGGGCTACAGAGGAGAGTTAGCATTCTGACTGGGAGGCTTTTTCTTCTATAAAGGTTCTGACATGTGATAGTGGTTGGAGTGAGGCTTAGACCAAAGCCTCTTTGACATAGCAGCCATGTGAAAGAGAGACATCTGTTAAGGAAAAGCTTCCTCTGTTCACACCCTATTGTATCTTCATTTTCAATCAAAGACTTTCTCACATATCTACTTTTGAGTTCCAGTAAAAACATTAAACATTTATCTTCATAGAAAAAGTATGTCACGAGAGATTTGTTTCAGATAGAGTATTTCAATAACGTTAAGCAAACCAAGCAAAAATAAGATGCAAATGAAATCAGAGTAGTCAGATTTCAAACTTTGTAAACGTCAGCAAATCCCCAAAGTTACTGAGTCATTTAATGTTTTACATTACAGAGTCTAGGGAAAAATATTCATCCCTTAAAATAATTATTGTACTTTTAAAACAGTTTTTAACTTCATTTTGTTGTTGTTTCTAGAAAATTAAAAACATATTCATGATTTTGTTTCTTAGTAGCACTAATACAAAGCTAGACCCTTTATTCTGACTCTGTTCATTTGAAGAGACTACAATGATACAGTATATTGTGTGAGCATTTACAGCTATATGCTTATGCTGTGACTAGTTCACTTACTAGTGTTAAAAGATTTTGCAATATCACATATCAAATATTTAACCTAATATGTGTGGTGATCATTTGAAATAAACTATTTTTCTTTAGTAATGGCCAGTAAACATGTTCCAAAAGGTTAGGTGACTTTGCTAATGGCATACAGCTCTAAGAAACAGAGTAAGTTCTGTCCTGAAAACAATTTCTAGTTAGCATCAGTAATAGTGTGTGGGTTTAGTGACTGCATATGGGGCAGATCCCCAGATGAGACAATCTCTGGATGATCTTTTCTCCAATCACTGATCCTCTATTTATCCCTTTATTTTTTCTCATGAGCATTTTGTCCCCCCTTTGGAGAAGCACTGAGGCATCTACCTTCTGGCCTTCCTTCTCTTTGAGCACTGTAAGTTCTGTGAATTGTTTCTTAGGTATTCTGAGCTTCTGGGGCTAGTATCCCCTTATAAGTGAGTACATATCATGAGTGTTCTTACTGTAAGGAACCTGTTTTGGATGCCTCATCAGACGCTCTGCCAGAGCTATAGTGATACAGAGGAGGATGCTTGCAACTAACCATCAGACTCAACACGAGGACCCAATGAAGGAGCAAGAGAAAGGACTGAAGGGGCTGAAAGGGTTTGTAACTCTAATGGAAAGAACAAAATTAATAACAACAAAACCCTCCACAGCTCCCAGGAACTAAAACACCAACCAATGACTTCAAATGGAGAGACCCATGACCCCATGTGCATATGGAAAAGAGGACAACATTTTCTGGCATCAGTGGGAGGAAAGACCTTTGGTCCAGTGAATGATCATTTTCACAGTGTAGAGGAAAGCCAAGGTGTTGAGGTGGGAGAGGATGGTTGGGAGAGGGAGCACCTCATGGAAGCAATGGGTGGGGGAGGGGTGGGATTGGAGGAAGGAGATAACATCTGAAATGTAAATGTAGAGAATATCCAATTAAAAACTATTGCTGTGTGATTAATTTTAACTGAAAACACTGTAAGATAATTTTAAAACTGCAAACAAAATATAAACATTAATCAATATAAAGTCTACCATTTTCTTTGTTGCAGCATTCCACCAAATGTGTGTGGGATGGCAACAGAGCATGCCCATGTAAGGGAGGGAGAAATGAAAAAGCTGTTATAACAATCTGTGGTGAAATCAAATGGGAAAGTGATGGTTTCTTTAAAATCCACAGGGGAGTGAGGTAGACAAAAAATGGCAAAGAGTTAAGAGTAAATACTGTCCTTGTAGAGGACCTAGATTATAGTTCCAAACACTCACATCACTTAGCTCACAAACAGCTCTAACTCTGGTTCCAGGAGAGCCCATCTCTCTAGTGTCTATGGGTACTGACATTCATGTTTGGAATCCCATAGGTCTATAGCCACACTCAGATATATACACATGACCACATAAATAAGCATAATAAAATATTTTTTATAAAATAAAATATATTTTGCCATCAAACAGGGATGGATACTACTTTATGGGGGGACCAGAAGACCACTCAAAGGGGAGGTAATTTATGGTTTAAGTTGGGAAGAAAAATGGGTTAGATATTAATCAAAGAAACGTGTGTTCTTCATATACAAACAAAAGAAATGGAGCCAGAGATGCTGAGAAACATCCATGATAGGTGGGTGGTCAGGTGCATTATACAGCCCCAGCATCACCAAGGTGGGTGGTCAGGTGCATTATACAGCCCCAGCATCACCAAGCAGCAAGAGTAAAAAATGTAAAGGATTATGGGCCTCAGAGGTTTCCTATGTCAGAGAAAAGTTTAGATTTTATTCTTAATCAACAGGGAGCCATTAAAAGTTTTGAAATGCACTCTAAGCTTGAACTTTTTTCCCTCAAATGAAATACAACAAATATGTGTCATGATATAAATAAAATTTTGAGTCCAAAAAAATAAAAAAATAAAAAAAATAAAGCTCATCAATGATAGCCAGATGAACAGGGACATAGCTCCCGTTCTTCTGGAGGGTCTGATCTAACAGGAGACAGAATGCATAATGTGGCTTCAATATTTTTTGCGCAGTCTGAACAAATCTGATGCAGACTTGTGGGGTGATGATTAGGTAATGCCAAAAGTAAAGACAAGAAATCTATAACATACATGCATTGTTTTATTGTTATTAAGAACAATGTGTTTGAAAAAAATAAGATCAATCAAGTATGGCATTTTGGAGGAAAAGAAAAACAGGTTTTTTTTTTTTTTTTTTTTTTTGTGGTCATTAACACATGTCATGAGCCACTTCTGAGAGGCTAAAAAAGCTAGCAGGTGATATATTAGAGATGAAAGAGAATTTGCAAGGTAAGGCCCAAAGCACAAAATCTCAGGAAATGACTCCTGTAGCTGATATGCTTTTCTGGTTCTTTTAAAATTAATATAATAATCGTTGGGCATTAGCCCATGCTATTGAGAAGATTTCTGTAGGTCAATGAAGATTTACTATCTTGAAGTGATACTATATAGACAAATAGATGATTTTTAAAATTTTAATGATGATACTGTAAGAACTCCTAAAATAACCCTAATAAGTGTAGAGCCCTTTGTAACAGAACGGCTATTGAAACCTTCTCTAATATAAAAACAGTAATTAGAACTCTACCAGTCTTAATGTGTCAAGAGTAAATTGCTTCTGAGGTAGAAAGTAGACATTTACAGCGTAAAAACACATTCTAAGAGGTTGTAAAACAATTAACCAAAGATCATAAAATGGAACTGAGGATTTATTTTAGGTGCAAGGACAGAAGTTAAAATATTGACTTGGTTTATCTGTACAGAATTTCAATACTAACTTAATCACAAAAACTTATGGTTTTTATCTTTCAGTGAAACCTTTGTAGACAGATAAAGAATGTATAGTTACATAATTAGTCTTAAGGAAAACACACGTAAACATCTCTGTTGTAAATTTTTATTCAATTAATGATTTGAATTCATGTCTGAATTTTTAATGATCTTTTCTAAAAAAATAAGAAAGAAAACTTGGAAGGACTATAAGATCTATTCCCCTTGAAAAGGTACAAATAAAAAAGTTTAGGAATATTACATTGCATTACATGGCAGCAGAAGGAGAGAGCAAGTTTAGGAGGGGGATGGGGGAGCAAGATAGGAGGGGGATGGGGGAGCAAGATAGGAGGGGGATGGGGGAGCAAGATAGGAGGGGGATGGGGGAGCAAGATAGGAGGGGGATGGGGGAGCAAGATAGGAGGGGGATGGGGGAGCAAGATTAGGAGGGGATGGGGAGCAAGATAGGAGGAAGAAGGAGAAGGCCATCAAAGTAGAGTTACTTAGAAATTTAGAGAGCATATAGTTTGATATTTTTTCCCTCTTTAGTTTTTCTTAGAAATGAAGTATAGAAGCTTTTTTAAAGTGCCTTCTTTTTTTCCTCTTCCTGAGAGTGACTTTCCCTAGTTGACAAGGAAGTAAAAAAAAACCTCTTAGCCTTATGTCCCAGTGGGTGTGAAGGACCTGGAAATAAAAAACAAAAGGATCTTTTGACTTAATTCCTAGTAGCTGTTAAGCAACACGTGTGAATTCAACCAGAGACTTGCAGCTTCTGGCATCAGAGTAACTTAAAGTCAATATAGGTAAAGTGATTGTTATAATAAAAGAAACTGCAGTACCTTGGAAGACCAGTTCTTGTCCTCAATGACTGCTCTTTTCCTTGGCTATCTTTGAGAGAAAACCATAGCTAAGGAGCTGGCCTCCAGGAATGACATTTTCATGGATGCAAATCTAAAAGCTATTGTTAAGAATTGTGTGTGTGTGTGTGTGTGTGTGTGTGTGTGTGTGTATGTTGGGTATGGTGCCACAAGCCTTAAATTCTAGGCACTTGGAAAGTTGAGACAGGAGGATTTCTTGAGGCTAAAAACAGGAGGCCTGCTGGTCACCATAACAAATGGTGCGGGGGGGGGGGGGGGGGGGTGGCTCTCTAAAACAATATGTAATGAACAATATGGTTCTAAATAAAGCTGTCAAATGTAGGCTTTCTCTAAAGAAGCTTCCTTCTCCTTAGAAACTCCTTCTTCTCCAGAATAGGTATGGAAACTGGTTGGTAACACTCTCAAGAGGTTATTAAGATTACATAGAAATATATGAATAGGGTCTTTACTTCTCAAAGTAAATTCTCTTTACTTTGTCTTTTGTAAACAATAAATTATTTAATGGTTAACTTTGATGGAGATAATTTGAAAATGTCACAACTTACAAATAAATAGAAAAATAAGATAGCAAGACATTGAAAATTACATGCAGTAAAAGCAAGAGATAGTTACCAGTGGGGATGGTAAAGAGAAATATTTCAAAGAGAGTTACAGTATTTCATGCAGGAATGGTGGAAAACATTCAGAGCAAGAAGGATAAACAAGTACCTAGCAGAGCTAGATATATTGAGGTCCACAGGCTTATTGGTATAAGAATCCAGGCAAACCAGCCAACCATATAGCAAGTATTTTTCCAACTTTTAAAATGGTATCTATGATGCTATCAATGCTGAATCTGACATTAAGCAAGGGCTGCATGTCACATCTACAATTAGTAGAAGTCAATTACAGTAAAAAGCCTAAACAAAAAATAAAAACAGTATAAAAACAGCCTTGAGCCTGACAAATATAGATGAGAATGCATGCAGCCAATCATTGGACCAGGTATAGAGACCCCAATGGGGAAGTTAGGGCAAGACCTGACGAAGCTGAAGGATAAAACAATATCAACCCACCTCCCAAAGCTCTCAGGGACTATAGCAACAATCAGAGGGACGGACCCATGGCTCCAGACTGCGTATGTAGCAGAGGACTACTTAATCTGACATCAATGGGAGGGGACTGAGAGGCTATGTACCGAAATGCTAGGGCACTGAGGCAGGAAGGGATGGGTGGGGAATCACCCTCATAAAAGCATCTGGGACAGAGGAGGGGATAGTTGGATTTACTGAAAAGGAAGATAACATTTGAAATGCAAATAAATAAAATAACCAATAATTTATATGAATAGGTTGAATAAATTTCATAATAATTTTAATTTTTAAAAAATCTAAAAATAATTTACATGAGAAAAAGCATTGGCTTTATCATATGTTGACAATTCTGCTGGAATGTTTCAAAACATTTCTTTCTTCAGGTACTGTAATTTGAAGAACATTTTTTTTTTTGATACATAGGAAATTGGATAAAAGTGAAGTAAATTTCAAGCAAATTTATTTTTATTCAGAATGAATAATTGGTTGTTCCTTTAAGTAATTTTAAATTTTTCAATTAAATAATTTTACTTTATAATGAACTGAACAATTGGTTGAAATAATGATGGTGTGGGATGACAGCTTCTTTATATCTTTTGCTAGAATTTTTTATATACTATATATTTTCATTATACTTTGAGATTATAATATTGTTAAAAACATCTCTTCCCATTCTTTGCTTCCTTAAAATTCTCCTGTGATGGATTAAATAAGAATGTCCCTATAGGCTCAACTATCTGAATGCCTATTCATCACCATATAGTGACATGATTTGAAAGAATTAGAAGGATTTGGAGGTGTGATATTGTTGAAGTAGGTTTGTTGGAGGAAATGTGTCACTTGTAGTGGACTTGGACATTTTAAAAGCCTATACTGCTTGCTGTCATGGGCAACTCGGTCAGCAAGTACTTTGACTTGCTGAGCCAGCTAACTTACATTATAAATATTAGACTCAGACTATTAAATTTACTATTTTTATTCATTCTTCTGTTGTGGGACATAAGAGTTGTTTTCATCTTCTAGCTATTATAAATAAGGCTGCTATAAACATAGTGGAGCATGTGTCCTTGGCAGAGGTTGGAGCATCTTTTGCACATAGGAACAGTAGTGGGATAGCTGGCTCTTCAGGTGAAACTATGTCCAGTTTTCTCGGGAAACACCAGATTGATTTCCAAAGCGATTTTACCAGCTTGCTGCCTCACCAGCAATGGAAGAGTGTTTCTCTTTCTCCACATCCTCACAAGCATCTACTGTCAGCTGAGATTTTTAAGTTAGCCATTCTGACTGGTGTGTGGTGGAATTTCAGGGTTGTTTTGATTTGCATTTCCCTGATGACTAAGGTTGTTGAACATTTCTTTAAGTGCTTCTCAGCCTTTCAAGATTCCTCAGTTGAGAATTCTCTGTTTACCAAGGAGTGTACAAGGAGGGATCCATGGTCCCAAAAACAGAAGTAGCAGACAGGGTCTTGGCTGACATCAACAGGAGGGGAGGCCTTTCTTTCTGTGGAGTTTTGATGCCCCATTGTAGTAGGATGCTGGAGCAGTGGGTTGGGAGAGGGTGGGTGGTTGGGGGAAGGGATGAGATGGTGAGGTTGTGAAGGGGTAACACAGAACTGAGATACCATTTTAGATGTACACAAATGGAATGATTCATAAAATTATCTTACAAACTTTCAGGAATATATTGTTTGTCAAAAGAGTTATTTTATTGCTTAATAGATCACTGTTTAGAGAAAACATTGTATCTTTTGAGCAGCAATCTATTCCTTCTGGAGCCCAGTAAGGTGTATGATAGAAAAGAATAAGTACTGTTTTTCCTCTGAAGAAGAAATGTAGTGTGCTGTAATGTTTTATTATTTAAAGACTAAACCAAATCTGTGCAGTTCTCCTGGAGAATCCAACAAACACAGTGCCCATGCAGCTTCTTTGCTGCTAGTTCTTCTCTATGTGCTCTAAACTCTCACTGATTTTATTTCAGGTAATCTTGAGTAGGTGTGTCTTATAGTTGGGGGTCTATAACAGGCCAGGGAGCAATTTATTCATTTGCCTGATTATTGTGTTTGCTTCTGAATAACTCGGAAACTAAATATAAAGAACATGCTTAAGATCAGAACTACCTCTATTTTCATGTACTAGTGAAATGAAGATTTGAAGGGGTTATTGGCTCGAGTTTTAATTTTGTTTTGCTGAGAAGCAGAAATCACCATGAGATTAGACATGCTAGAGATTTATTAGGGAAAATGAAGACAAAGATAAGTAGGAGGTCTAAGCTCTCAAAATCTATTACCCAATGTGATGACTACTAACAGCATAGTATATCTCAAAATTGTCAAGCTATTCTTGTCTGTCTTGCCATAGAAAGTGCTGTGAGGCGGTATGAACATGCACTGATTCAGGCATTTAACGGTGCATCTGTAATTTCAAAACACTACGTTTTACTGCATTATAAATTTTTATTTGAAGAAGAATCATGTTGTCCATCATCAAAGTGAAGAATGATGTTTTACTTCGAAGTTTGTACAGGAACAGTGACAGAGAGCCTCACATATGCTGTAGGTCTAGCTTTTGTGGAAGGAGAAAAAAGAAGATTATCAAGATCCACAGAGAGTTGTCCCTGCTGTAGGGCAGCAGAGAAGTGCACATCAGGGTATCATGTCCCATTTGGCAGATAGGATGTGTTGGGGGAAGTAGCTAAAACAGGGACTTGCGTGCCAGCCCAGCTATTTTGACTGCAGGCATATTAGGTTAAGTCTTTTGTAAAGTGTGAATCAACTACATGCTGTGTGGACTGTCATAGGGACACAAATGGCACGAACAAGGGGGAGGAAGACAGCAAGGGCTGCATCTCTAGCCTTGAACACACAAAGCACTAAGGAAGCCAAGAAAGCAGAGCAAGCAGTCTGGCTGCTTGACTGAAATCCTAGGTCCACCTTTTGCTTTTCCTAGCTTTTCTTTGCAGCTTTTGTTTGTTTTGTTTTTAAATCTGTTACACTGGGGAAATGAGATTTTTCCCAAAAATTGAGTAAATTGTATGTGAAACAATCACAGACATTTTTATAGAGCATTAGTAAGTGTTATATACCTAGACATTTGGCTATGGACTATGGATCCATTTATTCTATCTGGGCATCCTATTCAGTGTTTTGTTCTGTTTCTGTTTTGTTTTGTTTTACTTATTTTATTATATATTTTCGCTGCTCTCTGTTTATCTCTCAAAATCTTTTTCTTATTTCTGTCTAGATTCTCTGGCACTGATTTATCTGACATTCTTACTAACAGTAGTCTTGTGGAGTCAGTAATCACCTGGGGCAGAGGAACAGAGCATATTTCAATGTTATTCACCTTAATGTGTCTCTCATACATAACATTAGTATTTCTATATCTGGGTGTACATGGTCCTCCTGATCATTTTCTAGGCTTCTTTTTTTTGTTTTCTTTTGTGGGGGGCAGGGGAGTGGCGACAGGCTGGCCGTGTGGAAGATCAGCAGAACATTTCCCAAGTTACTAAGTTGGAGTAATTTCATGGTTCACAGCTCAAGTCCAGGCTGATTTCTACAGTGTTCCTTCTTCTTTCACCTCAGTGTAAACTACAACAATCTTACACTTGCCAGACTTGAATGGATTTTAGGGAAACCTCAGGATAAAATATGGCAAAATGAAAATCATGGCAACTAAAATACGCCCCCCGCCCCAGTTTTGAGGAGTATTTATTTATATTTTATTTCTTTCAATTTAATTTGATGTTGATTTTAACCTACCTAGGGCAGGTTAGTTGCTAAGCTCATCTTTGATAAAGTGATTAGCTGAAAGAGCTAAGCCTTTGATTATTATGAATATGGCATTCTTATCAGGAGAATAATAGCCTGAAGCCATCTCTTATTTTTCTCTTTTACCCATCTGCAGCACATACTTGGAGCTTCTCTGACAGCCAGGCATCCTGGAGTGTGCCTTACAGGTTGAGTGACATCTATTTCATAAATGGCTCAGCTGGCATCTCAGGCAGGGAGTCCATGAAGCAGGCTTGGATGCAGCTGAAGATTTGATGTCCAGATGTGTGGAAGGAGGGATGGGGCTCAAAGCATCAGCACCAACTGATTGTCCAGGAGAACAATAAGAAGGAAGAGAGAACTGCAGAGAAACGCAGCAGGATCCCAAGGCGAGTTGGAAGGGGCTGCTATCACTCATCTCCTCTGAAAGCCCCCGTGGCAGCAAGACAGATTAACACTGTCAGAGTTGTTATCCGTGCCATCAGCTTTATTATATGGTAGAAAGCCACCTG
This sequence comes from Micromys minutus, assembly GCF_963924665.1. NCBI lineage: Eukaryota > Metazoa > Chordata > Mammalia > Rodentia > Muridae > Micromys > Micromys minutus. The sequence continues at coordinate 24,020,543 of NC_137984.1, forward strand.
TCACTTTTTTGACTGCATGCAGTGCTCCGATCTTGGTTCCTATCTTCTAAGGCATACTGAACATTTTCCAAGCTTTCTTCTTGAAACCCTGTAACACTTATCTCAATCACAGGTAGAATGATCATCTGCATTTAATTTAAAAAGGGATAACAAACAGAATTTCTGTAGAACATAAAGTGTTGATAAAACAAATGCTACTATTTATCAACTCTAATGGATTTCTGTAAAGGTCTTAAAGGAATAAATAATAAAATCTCAACGGTTGCCTTACAATAAATACTCCATACTTTATTACCTATTTACAGAGTAATCGTGCTTTCCCAAAATATATGGCTCTTCAAAAGACTTTGATTTTGGTGGTGTGGTTAACTTGCCAGGAGGTGGCAATAGTGATCTGTTTCCATGGTAAGCCGTGTAAAGGAGCTCTTGCAACCAAAATTAAGAGGCAAAAGATTTGATTTTATCCAATCTCATTTTCCAATGCAAAATTATCCATTTTAAACTCTTGAATTATTAAGTTGTTTCTAATCATTCACAACCCGAATTTTGGCAAAAAGTATTGTCATGACATCTCCCCAAGATTCATAGTAATCACTTTGCTCTCCTGAAGTAGCAACATAATTTTGAAAAGGAAAAAAAAAAAAAATCAACATGCACAATCACAATTTCTACACAAGCCACAGACAGTGAACTAGCCTAGAAATTTTATACCATTATGATGAGTAATATTCAGTCAAGATTCACTGAGACTTGAATGAAACAGATAAACATCACCAGGATCTATGGCAGAGGCCTTAACTGTGGGATTGAGACCAAGCCAACTTCTGCAGTCCGAGTCTCTGGTATAGTGGCTGTTCATGTTCATCCCAATAAGGCTGAAATGTGACTGGGAAACCAAAACTCTTCCTGCCAACTCCATGTGCACTCTTTTTCTTTGACTCTGAGAGGTAGGAAACCCAATTATTTTCAGCTCTGTTCAGCATCCGGCAAGCTCTCTTTTAGAAAGTTTCTCAATACATTTTCTCTTATTATCCTTGAATTATTGTCTTTAATTCTAGATGAGCTCATCCTTATTGTACCATGCTTTCATTTTGATTCTTTCTTTTAATCCCTTGAAAATATGTATGAACTAAGTTTATGAATGGAGTGTGATTGTGGGGTTTGGGTATTAGGTGAAGCCATTCTATGCTTGTGATAGCTTATGCCTTTATCTATAAATAGCTTGACAACTCCATCAAAAACAAGGTGAAAGCTACCTTATTATTTTGTTGGAGTATATAGAATAATTCTTCTAGGATATTTAAAACCAAACAACCATGTGCATAATATAGGCTCCTATAGCTGGGTTGTCTTGTTGGACCTCAATGGGAGAGGATGCGACTAGCCCCACAGTGACTTGATGTACCAGGGCAGGGGGACACTCAGGGGGACGTTTAATCTCTCAGACGTGAAGAATATGGAGTTGGGGGCAGGGTGAAATTATAGGAAGAGATGTGTGGGAGAAGGGCTGTGGTTAGAATGTAAAAGGAATAAATAAAAATAAATTAAAACAAAAAATTGAAATTCATTAAAAGTGAGTATTGTATAGATTCTGATTATTTAGCTAAACAAATGCTTAAATACATTCTTTTAAGACAAAATTTTTTAGCATTTATGTTTTAAATTAAAATATAATTACAGCATTTTCTCTTTTCCTGCTTCCACTGTTCTATGTGCCCCTTGCCCTCCCTCAAATTGATGGTGTCTTTTTCTGTAATAGTTATTGTTGCATATGTATGATAGAAAACCCTAAATACAACCTGTTGAGTATGTTTGGTGTTGTTTGAATGAATAAACTTTCAGTGTTGACAACTTGGCATTAGATAACCAACTCATGGGCTAATTCCTGAGGAAGACTAATTTTTCTGCTCTTCATGTGTTTTAGTTGCCCATACTTCTTTTAGGTTTTGGACCTCTTGAGGATTTCTCCTTCTATTTTATCATGTCTCTTACTATTTTCCTTGTTCAGGTTTTGTTTGGACAGCCATATTAAAATATCCTAACTGAGCTTACCTGTCACTTCAGGGAGAAATGATTTCACAGCATCCTCTGGCTCCTAGAATTTTTCTGCTCCTTTTTCTGCTATGGTCCCTGGACCATAGGTGCAAGAGTTCTGCTATAGATTCACAAATCCTTGTTCTCTGTATTTTGAACACTTGTGGCTTTCTTTAATTATGAGACAGGGTCTTACTGTGTAGCCTCTACTAGCTGCATTTTCTTAATCTTTCTGCATCAACCTCCCCACAGCAAAGATTATAGAACCCCCCTCCATTTCTACAATTAAAAATCTTTGGTACAATACTAGTAGTGCTTCTATAAGTGATTAAAATATAGATTTATCAATATTTGCTTCCACATATGCTTCATAGATTAATATCTTATGCTTACTCCACTATACTGATATGCTGACAAACTCATTGAGTGTATCAAAATCAATAATATAAATTTAAGGGTGAGATGCACTTAGCACAATTTTATTTTTGCTTTTAACCTTTGGTCTGCTAGACTTACTAAGGTAAATGAAAACTATGACGTGTGCTTTTATTTGACTTAGACTAAACGAATTTGAGCTAATCATGAAACCATCTTTTGCTTCTTCCAGTTCAGATCAGCACAAGTGAACCTGCCTCTTTCAGGCCCTAACTCCTGTTGGCTATGCCTTCTGAGGCCACACCTCTTGTAGGCCTTGCCTTCTAAGGACACTCCCCCTGCAGGCCATACCTTCTGTAAGGCTATGCCTTCCAGCATTTTTAAAATTTTTTATTGAATATATTTTATTTACATTTCAAAGGTTATTCTCTTTCCTGGTACCACCTATCCTATATATGAGGATATTCTATGAGAGTGTTCACCTACCCACCCGCTCCTGCCTCCCAGCCCTGACATTCCTCTACACAGGGGCATCAAGCCTTGGCACAAGCAAGGGCTTCTTTTCCCATTGATGCCCAATAAGACTCTCCTCTACTTCATGTGCAGCTGGAGCCATGGGTCTGTTCATGTGTACTCTTCGAATAGTGGTTTAGTCCCTGGGAGCTCTAGTTGGTTGGTATTGTTCTTATGGGATTGAAAACCTCTTCAACACCTTCAATTCTTTCTCTAATTCCTTCATTAAGGACCCCATTCTAAGTACAATGGTTAGCTGAGAGCATCCACCTCTCTATTTGTCATACACTGACAGAGCCTCTCAGAAGACAGCTATATTGGGCTCCCGTCAGCATGCACTTCTTGGCATTAGCAAGTGTCTGGGTTTGGTGACTATATATGGGATGGATAGCAAGGTGAAACTGTCTTTGGATGGCCTTTCCTTCCGTTTTTGCTCCAAACTTTGTCTCTGTATTTTATCCTGAGACTATTTTTGTTCCCCCTTCTAAGAAAGACTGAAGCATCCACACTTTAGTCTTCCTTCTTCTTGAGCTTTAGGTGGTCAGTGAATGGTATCTTGAGTAATCTGAGCTTTTGGGCTAATATCCATTTATTAGTGAGTGCATGCCATGGGTGTATTTTTGTGATTGGGTTATCTCACCCAAGATGTTATTTTCTAGACATATCCATTTGCCTAAGAATTTCATGCCATCATGGTTACTTTGGGGGTTCTAAGGATAAGAGTGTAACACAAGTTATATCTCCCTGCAGAAAGTTTCCTTTGCTTTCCTCCAAGATTTCCAGGCCTTTGTGTTTCTGGCCTTTGATGCTGATCATCTTTGGGTGACTTTACTATTCCTTCTGCCATGTCTCAGCCTTTGTTTCATCTCTGCAACCAATTTTTTCTTGAATGTTATATTCTTATTTTTGCAAAATTCTTCAGCAGTTTCTGTTTCCTTGGAAGAACTTGACTCTGTGATAAGAGCCCCATAGAAAATGCACTTAACATCTGAACACTCCACTTGTATTATTTTTGTAGGTTCACAGATTTATACATTCTTCACATAAGTTCTAATTTGTTTCAATTTTGTATACTAAGTCCCAAAAGCCACATTTCCAGGTACTATATTTCTGAGGAATAATATGTTGCAATGGAACTGCATATTAAATGTAAGGGATGCATTAAAAAGAAGTGTAAATAAAAGAAAAATGCAAAAGGGTGTTTTAACATTAAAAGGAATTTAACAGATTTAAACAGGCATCAAACACTGGGAAGAGTACTTTAAAAGACTAATACAAGGTCAAATAGAGGAGCAGGGATTGAAGAAAAGACCTAGAGAGAAGACTGCCTCACCTTGAGAACCCCCACATGTGCAGTCACCAAACCCAAGCACTATTGCTGATGACAAGAAGTGTTTACTGACAGGAACCAGACATGGATGTCTCCTCAGAGGCTCTCCCAGAGCCTTATAGATACAGATGTTTGCAACTAAATTTCGGACTGAACATGGGGAATCAAATGAAAGTGCTAAAGCAAGGACTGAAAGAGATGAAGAATTGCACCCTCATAGGAAGAACAACACCATCATCAGTCAAGGTACTGAAGGGGAGAGGGTGATTGGGAGAGGGAGCACCTTCATGGAATCAAGTTGAGGCGGAGGAGGGAAGGGAGTTGGAGGGAAGGGTATAACATTTGGAATGAAAATACAGATACTACCCAATAAAATTAAAAAATAAGACTAAGTCACAGCATTTAATAGGATATTAGACTCTACCCTTGTACTAGCTCATTTTGTGTTAACTTGACAGAAGCTGGAGTTATCACAGAGAAAGGAGCCTCAGTTGAGGCAATGCTTCCATGAGATCCAGCTGTAAGGTATTTTCTCAACTAGTGACCAAGGGAGGAGTGTCCAGCTCATTGCGGGTTGTGCCATCCCTGGGCTGGTAGACCTGGGTTCTATAAGAAAGCAGGCTGAGCAAGCCAGAAGAAGCAAGCCAGTAAGTGACATCCCTCCATAGCCTCTGCATCATCTCCTGCTTCCTGACTTGCTTGAGTTCCAGTCCTGACTTCCTCTGGTGATGAACAGCAATATGGAAGTGTAAGCTGAATAAACCCTTTCCTCCACAACTTGCTTCTTGGTCATGATATTTTGTGCAGGAATAGAAACCCTGACTAAGACAACCCTATTCCCTAAAATATGCTTTACATAGAACTTGCATTTTATTATTTTTGAGACAAGGCCTTGCTGTGTAAAGGGTGTGCCATGCCTCTTGGGTGCTAGGATAACATATATGTGCCTTTGTAAACCATTAGTTTTGTTTTATTCTAGTTTTACATAAGGAAAAAATGTGTCACCACCAAATAACAGTAGTAAAGAAAAATTAACAAAATCTTGGTAGCCTATGAAAGATCATGTCTTAGAGAATTTAACAGCTAATAAGCCTTCTAAATCCTTAAGGTAGAATTTACCTTACTCTCCAAGTTAATGTATACCAAGATTCCTTCATCTTAATCACCAAGAAAACTCTGTTGGTTATTTACTATATATTAAGTATGGGTATATTATCTATGATGAATGAGTGAAGAAAAAAATAGTAATAGCCATAACACATTCATAATTTATAATGGGATGCATAAGCAAAAGTAAGTTATGTGTATATAACATGGTTAATTGTAATTTCTGCTAAGATAATAAATCCAGGGATGCACTGGAGAGTGACAGTGTAAAGTAAAGGAGGAACATAGTCTGACTGAGTAGGTACCCCTAGCAGAGAAGGAAGGCTATGAGAGTTTTAGGTATATTTGCTTAGTCTTTGTGAGAATCAGGTTTGAAGAACACAGACTATGCCATGGTCTAGAAAGTTCTATATTTTAAGGACAATCATCAAGTTCAACAAGGCCTTTGTGAATTGGACATTAATAAGCATAGGTAAGTATAAATATTTTTGTAGAACAAGGACTTTTTTATGTATATGGCCAATACTGGTAGAGTAAGTTCATAAGTTAGAATTTTACTGAGAAAAAGAGGAGTAGGGGATATAATCAAAATATATTGTGTCCATGAGTTATGTGCCCAGAGAATAAATAAAAGGGTGTTAAGTATCATCATCATCATTATCATCATCAACAATTAAAACAAATATAAGAGAAAAATGTTTATGGGAAAAATTACAATACATCTTCCTCATTCAGCATGCAAGAATGGCTATAAATTAATGACCATTTACCATTGTTTTAATGTTTGGGATTTTAAGCCCCTTACCTCATTCAAGATATAAATTCTTTTGAATCACCTCTGGCCAGTAGTTGCATCATATAATGCCCTGGTTCTTCACAGTTTCTCATTATCTTTGTCTGTATTTGAGATCTTTACAGAAAAACTTAAATAATTAAAATTCATATTCAAAATATTTTGTTCTTTTTAAATTTAGGTACACCCTTGATTTCAATTTTTTCTCGTTTGTTTAATTACATATTACTTGAGATTAAACCACTTTCCTTCAAAGGCATCAAGAAACTTTTGTTATCTAACCTTACAAGTACACTTCAGAACTTAGAAATCCATCATACAATTCTTCCCAGCTTTGAAATGCCTGTGATCAGTTCAGAAATGTTTGTTTTCGTGTGCCCAAACTGTCAGTGATTGCTGCTATACAACCTATTTTTCCGTCTGGAAGCTGAAACTTTCCTTTTGACATTGATTGCTTAGGGTATTCTCCTTAAAGATAATTGTAGATATTAAAGAAAACACACACACATACTCACTCTCATACAGACACTATCTCATTTGCTTGAAGTGGATCAATGCTTTAAGAGATACACTGAGAAGAAGCCCTCATCATGACAAGCTTTCGTTTTATTTTAAATTTTAGTAAAAGATTTCGTATTAATAACATTTGAATATATTATCAAGTGTATTGTATAAACATAGAGACATGAACAGTAACAAATGTAAAAGTCCATTAATTCAGCAATTCTACTATCTCTACATATTTATGTTCTGCAGACACAGTCTATACATGTCATATATACAGTCACACTCCTATATATGATACATGCTTTGAAATAAAGATATATAATTGCTATGGGACATAAAAAAGCATAAATATTTATGTTAGTATTGATACTTCTGTTTAGACATGTATCTTAGGGTTTCCATTCCTGTGAGGAGATGCTGTGATCAAGGTAACCCTTATAAAGTACAACATTTAATTGGGGCTCGCTTGCAGGTTCTGAAGTTCAGTCCATTAGCATCATGTCAGGAAACATAGCAGTGGCCATGCAGGCATGGCCGTGGAGGATATGAGAGTTCTACATCTTCATGTGAAGGAAGCCAGGAGCACACTCCGAATCACATTGCCCAGACTTAACCAAATATGAGACCTCAAAATCCTACCTCCAGAGTAACACAGTTCCTCTAATAAGACTATTGTTCCTCCAATAAGGCCACACCTCATAAGAGTGCCATTTCCCATAGGCCAAGAATATTCAAACTACTACAAGGTGGTTCTGAAATCTTTGTGTTTCGCTGCATATTGGTATACCTGAGTATTGAGCGTGTCATCAGATAGGTATGCCTCAAAATAATTAATCTGTCTTCCATAAACAATACATGGACAAAATGTTGGTGTTAAAAACAGTGTTTGAGAAAGTATTATGTATTCTTCTCGGAAAAATTATGTCTTCTCAATTTGTTAGAAAAAAAATACCCAGAGGTAGAATTGTTTTTTCTGCGCTAATTTTTTTTTTTTTTTGATCCAACAAAATCTGAAAGGCTCTATCTGTTTATTCACTGTACCTGACAAAGCTCTGTCTTCAAATTCTACTATGATTTGATTTTTCAATTATTTAATTGATTTTTCACTTTGTTTTTAGCAGTCAGGCATAATGGAAATCTTAATTTTTAGTTTCCTTTGTATTCCTATGATCTCTTGAACAATTTCTTCTGTAATGATCCTGTTCTGTTTTCATTGTCCAGATTTCTACTTTTTTGTATTATATTTAAGAACCTTTTTTTGTCCAAGATTAAGTTTTAAAAATATGATGCAATTGTTTTACATAAACTTTTCATCTTCTGAATTTATTTCTAAAAGAATAATTTGATTTTATGAGAAAAAATTAAATATAGTTTTTTTCTGTCTCATAGGTTTGTATCTGAGTTATACTTTTAATCTGTGATGAAATTTGTAGTCACTGCAGAGCAGACAGTACTTAGGGAAAAGACAACTGTAGGGACAATCTGATTTTAAAAAAGACACTAGGAACTGGACCTACCAAAACAAAAATGTTTCACTCAAGGAACATGTATTACCCTCTGGAAATATGGAAGCAGGAGGGGAGCTTAGCTTTGCTGAATGAATCTGAAATCCAGTGGAACTTTGTGGCTACATGGATTTGTGACTTACTAACAATCACTTTTATGCTGTTATTGTGAGATGAAAGCAGGCATCTACACTTTTCCTGACTGTGTCGTACTTCCAAATGTGGCATGGGGCTGTTCATAATCAAGAAGATAAATTTAATGAATGACATCAATTTCTGAATTGTGTTCATTTTTCTCCCACAGGAACAATAAAGTTTTCTTTTTACATTTTTAAAAAAGATTCATCCTTTTTTTTTTTTTTTTTTTTTTTTTTTTGGCATGTGAGTACACTGTAGCTCTCCCCAGGCACACCACAAGAGGGCACTGGATTCCATTCCCTGTGGTTGTGAGACACCCTATGTCTGTGAAGAATTAAATTCAGGACCACTGGAAGAGCAGTCAGTGCTCTTAACCAATGAACCCTCTCTCTAGCCCAACAATGTTTCCATAGAAAGGGTATTAGTAAGTAGACCAACATTCATGGACAACCTAATCTGACATTTATCAAAAGATACATTCACAAGGAAATTTAGTAATACTTATATCATTTAATGGAAGGAAATTTAAAAATTGTGTCTACCAGATGAGCTGCTAACCAATGAGCCTATGTGCAGGTGATTTATAATACGATTCTCATCTTAAAGTGTGCATACATGGGGAGCCCTTGTGTTCCATCACTCCCCTCTTAATACCTTTCCTTATTGTCATGCAGATTTCATGGAGCCTTGATTCTCACACTTTATAAGAATGACACCTCTTCCCTTTTCATTTCCTAAATATTGCTCATTATTTATAAGAATTCTTTTTTAAACTACCATTTGAATGGCTAATTATCATTAAAATCATCTTGCCTACATGAGAATGTCTTGGATTTATAGGTTAATTTTAGAAACGCAGCTTTAAATAATTAAGTCTGGTTTGAGGAACAGTATTTAAATTTTTTAATTAAAAATTTGCCATATTTTATGGTATTTCCTCGTGAGTTTATCCATAGGTACAACCTGCTTCCATTTCACTTTTCTTCCTTCTTAATATTTTCTTTACTTAACAGGTCTCTGCACATAGCCCAGGTTGGCCTTGAGCAGCCTGTGATCCTGTACCAGCCTCCACAGTGCTGTTGCCATGGTGACAGGCCTGCACCCCAACACCTGTCTTTGTTTCATTTCAGTTTTGTAATGCTGCTAAATTATTAGTTTTACATGTTTTCTTTCAGAGCCTTGTAAAGTGCATTGCCTGATTTCAGGTTGCCTTCTATTATTTATCGAACTGCATTTGCTGTTTATGTGGATTCCCATGGAAGATTCTGTTCTGTGTTCCTGAAATTCCTTCCTTAGGTTGAGGCATGTCAACCCACCCCCAAAAAAAATCCTTTTTTAATAATTAAGAAAGGTTGAACTTTTGAGGTGACCCAGTGGGCTCCCACACTAGGTTTACCATCTACATTTGCAGTAAAACTCATAAAGTAAACAACAGAAAGCTGTCAATGCAGGCATTTCTGTATCAATTTCATACCTTTCTTGTTCTCTGGCTTTCATAGGTTTAGAGTAAATTGGTCTCCTAGTATGACTGGAAGATTTTTTTCTGAAGTTTCTTTATGCCTTTCCCACTCCATATCCAAGAGCAATTCTGAAAAACTGAAACTTAAAATCTTTTTTATAATTCCTCATACAACAGTGATGAGTTAAGGGCTTTTATATAGCATGGTAAATATTTAATTAACTCTATAGTTCAGTTCAATGTCTATCTTGACTGGTACATCCAACTCTTCTACTTGTTTTGAGTCTCCCCAAAATTATGTCATTAATAATTTAAACATTTGTTTATCATTTACAAAGTACACTTCTGAGTCAAGGTGAAACCATGTATGTGCCTATCTTCTTACTTAGATTTTGTTTCCTCTGTTTGTGGGAGTACTATCAGAATTTTCCCAAGATTCTCAGGCTTGATGCTATACCCACTAAGAAATTTTAAAATTCTATGCATCAGTTTCATTTTTAAACCATATTTCATTAATCACTTCTCTTTTTTTAAAAAAAAATTTCTTCCTCTAATATATTCTTGAATTGGGTTTAGTATTTTCTGCTCACATAAAGTTGTATTTTCCAGTGTTTGTCATAATTATTGTGTTCCCACACTGCCTTTTATTTACACACAATTCGTTTACTTTTGAACAGAGATTTTGGTAGATTTCTGTTGGATTTTATAAGCAAAACGTTTTTCATATAATTTATGTATTAAATTATAATTTAATGTATATTAAGTATATATATAAATATAAATATATTGTTAAGCCATGTGCTTTAATTTTGTACTATTTTATGACAAACATTCATAAAGAGTTGTATTTTGAAATCATCCTGGCTAGTGTACCTTATATTATCTCTTGTTGGAATGCTGAGATCACAATTCTTTTCTAATTTAGTGTTATTCTATGTCTAAAGCCATTCTCCTTGCTGCTCCTGGCTTTGCTCTTACCCAGCTCTGTTTCAAAATCTTCACTTGAAGGACCTCTTTGGTAGTTATTTTTTTTCCTTTTGATTTATTCCAATGCTTTGGTATATTTTCTTTTTTTCTTTTTCTTCCCTCAGAGTAGGATTGGTATGATCCAGCTTAATTCCCCCTTTCAGGTGGTTACTTTTCATGTTTTAAAATGTATATTTAAAATTAAAATGCCATACTTCAGATGCAAATTACTTAACTACAGTGACTAAGTATCTGTTCAAAATGGCTTAAAGGAAGAATAATTTATTTTGGCCCAGGAGTTTAGAAAGAATGCAACCCTCATGGTGGGCATGAGACCAGAAGGCAGCTTGCCTCTTGGATTTACATTGTCTGGAAGCCCTAGACTTGCACACTGATTCTTAGCTGGCTTCTTTGTTTTCCTTTTTATTTATTCTGGGAACTCAACCCACTGATGGTGAGGCCCACATTCAAGGTGAAAGTTTCTCCAGTTAAACCTCTCTGGAAACACTGTCATAGCCATTCCCAGAAAACTGTTTTCTAGATGATTCCAGATCTATTTAAGCTGACAGCAAGATTCACCAGGAGAGAAAGCCAATGGTGGAATGCGTGGATGCTTTTGTCTTTGTTTACTGGTTTACAGATTTGGATGAAAGCCCTAATATTAAATTTATAACTAGTTTGGCACAAAGCAATTCAACAATTTGATATAATCACTTGAAAAGAAATTGATAAAGATTATTTTTTCTAAACAAAAGACATTTTGAATACAGTGAAAGTCAGAGAAAAAACAAGTAAATTTCAGTGTAAATAAATCTGAAATAGTTTATCGTATTGTCTTGCAAATGTTTGTTATTTTCTTAAAGTTTAAAATTTTCTGGGAAATTATTTTTATATACTTTCTACTAGATATTAGCCTTCCTTGTTTGATAAAACTAGGTTTAAAGTTTTATAATGTTTCATATACTTACTGTTTCTTTCAGAGGTTAGTCAAATGGCACCCATACCAGAAGAGTTCCATGGTATGTCTGTCTGGAAATAATTTTCTTTGTTCCAAACTTTGCAAAACTTAATTTATTTATGACATGAAACATATGAACACACAATATACAATAAAATTTTATATATATATATATATATATATATATATATAAAATCATAAAATCTAGTTTGTTAGGGTTATTTGAGGGCAGAAGGGTTTTGGAATAAGTTTTCTGTCATGTCTACAAATTAGTTAAGCTTCTTGGGATAACAGGCAATCTGAAAGCACTAACTTGTTCTTATTTAGTCAAGCTTGTAGAGGAAAAACAACTCTAATTACTGGAAATGATGGGAATAAGAACAATGTGATCCTGCATCAGTCTTTAGCAAAACGTTCTGTGTTTTCAATTGTGCTCCTTCTTCAGCTAACTGCTGCTTTGACCTCCACTAACGCTTCATCATCAGGCACAGGCTTCCCATTTCCTTGATTTATTGCAAAGGATTAAGTGCTCACTGGTATTTACTTTTGATGATTTATGCCGAGGTTATATTTACAGTCAGTGTGGAAGAAATATCGAAGGGTGTGTTCACACCAACATTTTTCAGAAGCAGCCTGGCCGAGAGCAGATTGGCAGCCCATAATAGGACGACTCAATTCCAGAAGTATCAGTTTCCTACATACTAATAGCAAGAAAGAGATGTGCTTTCTTTCTTCCTCTGTTTGTTCAGGCAACTAGAAAGTCTATATTCACTTAGTAAACTGCAACAAAAGCCGGACTATCAGATATGGGCAGGAATGTGTGTTGTATCCTTAAGGCCTTTCCCAGAATTGATTCCTTTACAATTATAATCCAATGGCATTCCTTTGTAGCATTGGTGCTGAGTAATAGAGCTAGTAGTCTCCTTATGTCAAAAAAACCATATGTTAACTAAAGCCCCCCCCCATCAGTTCATCTCTCTGTTTCACTTGTTAAGTATTGTTAGGTATATATCATTTTTGGTTTTGGGGGAAAAAAAAAGAAGGCATTTTCTCTTCGCCAATAAGGTTTGATAATACCAAGTTAAAGAGGTTCTTGTGTGGCTGAGTTCCCAGAGTATGTTGCTTTTCTGTTTGTTATGACAGGACTTACCTGTGTTGATTTGCTTGGTTAACTTATAAGCCTTCTTCCAAAGCTTCTCCTCAACTGAGATTACAGGCATGTATTGCAATACTCATTGTTAGACCTTTAATATATAAGGGCTTTCATTCAATCATAGCTTCATTTTGTGAGACTTGCTTGGTTATAGCTTTGAGAAACCAATACATTACATTAAGTTTTCATTGTAAATATTTGAATGTCAAAGGTTAGACTTTATTTACAAGTCTGTATGAAAATTTATGCCATAATAGCTGCTTCATTATAATTAACATCTTCAAAGTATCAGTTTTTTCACCATTAAAAGTGATATGTAGGATGTTGCAATTAATGTGCTAATTGGATGTATTAATAAAGGCTGTAGAAGCACTTTGCACATTGTGAAATAAAACATGAATTGCTGAAATGCCTGTGTCCACAAATGTAGGAGTCACTGGAGAAGAAGAGTTTGAATGGAGCAGGTAGAAGATCAGAGAAAGTGGCTCGCTGTCTTAATTAATGTTACTCAAAGCCAGGTTGTACTGGCTGGTTTTGTGTCAACTTGACACAAGCTGGAATTATCACAGAGAAAGGAACCTCAGTTGAGAAAATGCCTCCATGAGATCCAGCTGTAAGGTATTTTCTCAACTAGTGATCAAGGGGGGAGGGCCCAGCCCACTGTAGGTGGTGCCATCCCTGGGCTGGTAGACCTGGGTTCTATAAGAAAGCAGGCTGAGCAAGCCAACAGGAAGCAATCCAGTAAGTGACATCCCTTCATGGCCTCTGTATCAGCTCCTGCTTCCTGACCTGCTTGAGTTCCAGTCCTGACTTCCTTCAGTGATGAACAGCAATGTGGAAGTATAAACTGAATAAACCCTTTCCTCCCAAACTTGCTTTTTGGTCATGATGTTTTGTGCAGAAATAGAAAGCCTGACTAAGACACAGGTATTAGAGAAAGGCTTCTGGGGATGGCTGGAAGACATTCTGGAAGGTCTTTCTGTTTCTGAGACCACTGACAAGCACCAGGATAAGCAGATGAGATGCAGATCTAGATATGGAATGGGGAAAGGGGGAAGGTTCTCTGGATTACCTGACCCTGTGGGTCTCTTCCACATCTGTAACTGCCTGACTTCCAAGTGTTATGGTGGCTTCTGGCATTCAGCTCTCTCACACACTCTTCATTTGGCCGTCCCTAACAAGAAAACACCTAGAGAAGGAGCTTACAGAAAATGACATTCCAACTCTGACAGTTTGACTCATACTGAAAGTGCTGTGAGTGAAGGATGTGTTCAGCCATGTCAGAAAATACACTTTTTACCTGGCATTTCTCCTAGGCCCTCTGCCTTTGCCATTACAGCTGTCTGAGTAATTTTGAACTAGGGGCTGATGTGGAAAGAGCTTAACTTTCCGATTATTTTCCTTGTTTGCTAAGGGAGAAAAGCCTTGGAGTCTTTCGAATTTTCAAATTTAGGAGATAAAGTATCTCCAACTTACTCCTGCTCGCACAATATAGCAAGATAGAGGTTGTTGAGGCATAATAAAGATTACACAAGAATGTAAGAAAAATGACATTAATCTGGGAAATCCAATAATTTCTAGCTTGGATTAGAGTAAAAATGGAGAATATTGACAGTAATCCCTAATCATGAGAGCAATCATAAAATGGAGGAAAATATTCCCTTTCATTCTTGTCTAGAGTTCACTTTAAAAAAAAAAGAGAGAGAAAATAAATAAACACTTGCTAGTATCATTTCCACCAATATTATAGGCAACATTTTAGAGAGGTTTTGAATGCTTGGTTTTTCCTGCTTTGCAATTTCTTCAGTGTGTTATATGAGATAAACTTGCTTCATTGGTGAAGTTAATTTCCATGAGAATTTAATGATTGATAGCGGAAATGGTTTTGACAATATTGAAATGAAATTGCTTTAGCTATAATTAGAAGGGCATACTAAGTAACACAGTATTTTCTCAAGCATTTCTGGCACACCTACTATGTGCCAGCAACTCTGCTAACAGTGGCCATGCAGTGGTCTAAAGAAACAGAAGCAACAGGCTAGTCTGATGTTCAAGCAGCATGCAGGATTTTTGGTGTTGGTGGTGGGGTTTTTTGTTTGTTTGTTTGTTTGTTTGTTTTTTGTTTTTTATTGGAAAGGAATGTGGTCTATGGTAGAATTAGTTATCTTTTTGGCAAGCGCAGTCAGCACAAGGAAAGGCTCTTCAAATAGTGACATCAAGAAGAAGGTAACTTCTAAGAATACTTCTACATTTTGGCCTTCCTTCATTTTGAGCTTCAGAAGGTCTGTGAGTTGTTTCTTGGGTGCTCAGAGCTTTCTGGGGCTGGCATCCAATTATCACTGAGTGCATATCATGCGCGTTCTTTTGTTAACTCACTCAGAATGGTATTTTCTAGTTCCATCCATTTGCCTATGAATTTCATGAAGTCACTGTTTCTAATTTCCATTGTGTAAATGCACCAAACTTTCTGTATCCATTCCTCTGTTGAAGAATATCTGGGTTCTTTCTAGCTTCTGGCTATTATAAATAATGGTGCTATGAACATGGCCACTGTCTTTGTTAAAAAGTAAAAAGAAAAGAAAAGAAGAAAAAGAAAAAAACTTTGTATTCATCATATATTATTATATAACAAATTTTGTTAGCTATAATAGTATTTTATAAAATAATTAAATTTAAATAATAATAATAATTAAAAAAGAAGGTAACTCTTCCTGTTCATTCTCTTTGCTTCACTTTAGTGAAAAAACAAGCTAGCTGAACCAGGCAATGAGAACCCAGACAGAAAACATTTTCACAGGAACTCCTTTAAGCAGAGGCTGGTGGAATGAACACTCTGTTGTTCTTCAGAAATATAGCATGGTAGCAACTGGACATGCAGAATAAAGTGATGAATAAGACATAGACCTCCAATATTTCCAGAAATTTAAGTCTGCATTTAACATAGGCTTCAAGGCAACTCAGAATCTATGAAGTAATTGTAGGAAAATACAGGAAAACATTCAATTCTAGGATGGTCAATAAGGCAGGTTCCTTTTTCCCGTTCTTACTGTTAACATGTTGAAAATAAAAGTGGAACCAAGGACTCAGCATTTCTGCACAAGAGTCTTAAAAGAAACATGGAAAAAGAGGCAGCAGCAAACAAAAATATATGTTTTTGTTATTCAAATTGAGTTGAACAGGCAGTATCATAAGAGCAGAGAAAAAGGCTCTGAGGAACTGGAGGATTTCTGAGTATTTTTGTTGTTTTTGTTTCTGAGACAGGGTCTTATATTGCACAGGTTAATCTTGGTCAAACTCTAGATACTGATCCACCTACTCCCATTTCCCAAGCCATGAAGAATAAGTGATTGATACAGATTAAACAAAGATTAAGGAAAAAAATTAACAAATATTTGTTCCAGACAATTATAAAGAAGGGATCAGAAAACTAGAAATGTTAAAACAGGTGTTTAGATTGGATTGACCTATTTTTTAAAAATTGGTTATTCTCTGCATTTAGATTTCTGATGTTATTCCCTTCCCCCAATTCCATCCTCCATCCCCTCCCATTGCCTCCATGAAGGTGCTTCCTCTCCACCATCTCCTACCTCAGCACCTTGGCATTCTCCTACACTAAGAAAACAAGCCTTCACAGGACCAAAGGCCTCTCCTCCCATTGATACCAGAGAATGCTCTCCTCTGCTGCATATGCACCTGGAACCATGGGTCTTCCATTCAAACTTTCTCTAGCTCCTTCAGTGGGGTCCTCATTTCTGTCTGATGGTTAGCTGCAAGCATCCTCCTCTCTATTGGTATGGCTCTGGCAAAGCCTTTGAGGAGGCATCCATATCAGGTTCCTGACAGTAAGCATTTCTTGGCATCAGCAATAGTGCATAAGTTTAGTGGCTGCATAAGGGGTGTATCCCCAGTTGAGACTAAAAGGGCCCAAGTTGTGGAAAAATACAAGCTACCCCCCCAGTGGCCTTCTGGTGAGTTAGGGACAGGCTGTAGCTGTGCTCCTTCAGGGACCTGATAACATTCCCCGAAGCTCGAAGTTCCAGGATATGGCCAAACACAAGGGTTCAGCCATTGCCTAAAAATGAATAAGAAGCCAAATCAGTTAAAACAGAACATATGACATTGATACCTTACTCCTCCACATACTCCCACCCTTTTTGTTCTTTTCAGCTTTAAAAACTCACTATAACTACTTCCCAGGGTTCACTCCTTCCAGAAGGCTGTTGAACGCCGGCATGCTGGCATAATTAAATCCTCTTGCTTTTGCAACAAACCTCAACTCCTTGGCGGTCTTTGGGCAAGGGTCCCGAGAGAAAGGCTAGCAGGTCTTTCAACACAGTCTCTGGATAATCTTTTCTCCAATGCCTGCTCCTCCATTTGTCTTTTTATTTCCTCTCATGAGTGTTCTGTTCTCCCTTCTAAGAACTAAGGCATCCACCTTCTGGCCTTCCTTCTCACTGAGCTTCATATGTTCTGTAGGTGGTTTCTTGGTTATTCTGAGTTTTTTTTGTGCTAGTATTCGCTCATAAGTGACTGTATGCCACCAGTGTTCTTTTGTGTCTGGATTATATCACTCAGGATAATAGCTTCAAGTTCCATCCATTTGCCTAGGAATTTCATGAAGTCATCGCTTTTAATAGCTGAGTAGTACTCCATTGTGTATATGTACTACAATTTTTGTATACATTCCTCTGTTGAAGAACATCTGGGTTCTTTTCTGCTTCTGGCTGCTACAAACATGGTAGAGCATGTGTCCTTGTTATATGTTAGAGTGTCTTTTGGGTATATGCCCAGGAGTGATTTAGGTGGGTCCTCAGGTAGCACTATGTTCAATTTTCTGAGGAACCACCAGACTCATTTCCTGAGTGGATGTACCAGATAGCAATCATACCAACAATGGAGGAATGTTCCTCATTCTCCACATTCTTGTCAATCCTACATTTAATAGATGGCTAGTATCCACTATATACAAATAACTGAAGAAGTTAGACTCTAGAGAATCAAATAATCTTATTAAAATGGGGTACACAACTAAACAAAGAATTCTCAACTGAGGAATATTGAATGGCTGAGAAGCACCTAAGGAAATGGTCATCTGTGGTCATCAGGGAAATGCAAATCAAAACAACCCTGAGTTTTCTCCTTATACCAGTCAGAATGGCTAAGATCAAAAACTCAGGTGACAGCAGATGCTGTCGAGGATTGACCTATTGTTATAACATCTTTAAGTATATTCTCTGAGGCAATATTTAATACTATCTAACTTAAATAAAAGATTTATTTTTATTTATTGTATATTTGTGGGTGTCTATACCTGCATCATGTATAAGCAGTTGCCCATGGAGTCTATAATCCAACTCTCTGTTGCTAGCACTGCAGACAGTTTTCATCTACCAGAAATGTGTGGTAGGAACATCATCCTTATCTTCTGGAGGGGCCCAGAGTGGTTTAAACATTGAATGATCAACTTGTTTTTCCGTTTGTTTCGATTTAGTTAAAATAGAACAGTAGTTCTATGAAAAATACATGGTCATCTCTTGAAATTTGCTGAGGAGACTTGTATGACCCACAGTGTTTTATATAACGCTTGGCGAAATTAAAACCTTTTAAGACACCAGTGTAACATAATGTTCATGCCTTCTCCAAGAGCTACTTTCTTTTCTACAGTATGATATTAAGCCTTATTCCATTTTGTGTTCTAGTTGTTAGGAAGCTGTGGTATGCATGTGAGGGTCCAGCTGTGTTTCTGAATCTTCTTCTCCCTCTCCTCCGTCTCAGGGTATCCATACTCTGCTGCATACTTGGTTAGAAAAATTGCGCAGTTCATCCCTAAATCGGTGGGACCTTCAGGATCCCAGTAAAGCTTGGAGAGTATGTGTGGTTGGGGAGAATGTGGGGAATGGGAAGGAGACTTCTTTGAGGATCTTATTGTTTGTTACAGCATTTTTATACAAAGGCCTTCTCCAATTATCTTCAATAAAACAGTCTTCTCATATGATTTTAGCATATGTACAAAACTTTCTTAGGGATAGGCTTGCATGTATACACATTTTGGGGGTGAGCCAGGGCTATATATATATATATGAACCTTGGAAAATGGGAAGGGGTTCTTCTGAGGGTGAATTTTCAATAGCCTATGCTTAAGATATCGAGGATACCTAATTTGTATTCCAGGAACTTGAACCTATAATTTTACAAGGGAGTATGTGACATTGCCCAGATAGAGTGTTGGTTGGGCTCCTGAGATCAGGTGGAGAAGAACAATCCTACCCCCACCTGCTGCGAAAAGGGAGACCTTCATTTTTGACTAAATTTAGATAAATCTGTCCATATATCACTGGCTACAACTTTAGTAGTGAAGTGCCACAGGAAATCAAAGCCAAAGACAACATTTGGTCACTTTCTGACACTAAACTTCCGGTGGAGTTATCTGTCCATTTTGTTAACTTGTCCCCTAATTCTTGACCATTATCTTTTACTATATTATATGTGTTAGAGGCCATTTTGAGAAGATGGATCAAAAACAACCACCATGATGTATTTTATAATTCACTTAATTTTCTTCTGAAATATAGTTTGGGCCTCCATTAATGCTTAATATTAATGTCTAGAAATGAAGGCTGGTATTGATGGTCTTCCTTTGTGTGATCTGTGTGACAGGAGCTCTTTATTCAAACTATTTTAAGGTTTGAGCTCATATCATTAATGATTCAGGTGCACTAATCAAATAATAAACCTCAAATCCACACTGATTTCAATCTTTATTCAGGACACAAGGGAAACCATCAAAGTTTGCTGAAGGAATGAAGAAAATTGGAAAAGAAATAAGCATTACATTTAAAAACCCTTAGAATATATTGCATAGAGAAGAAAGTGTGACAGCTTTTTAAAAAGATAATTGACTGCTTTTATTAAAGCATAATTTTTTTTTATTATTTATTGACATCATAATACAAGTCCCTTAGGCCTTTCCGTATCAAATAGTATGTTTTTAACTATCTTAGGAATGTTACTTAAGTTTTCTCTTGTGGTTGATTGAAAAGACTTATAAGTTGTGTGAGTCTTTGTGTGTGTGTGTGTGTGTGTGTGTGTGTATGTGTATGTGTGTGCACTTTTGTTTTGTTTTGTTATGTTTGCATTCTAATGAAAAGAAAGATGTAAAGTTGGCTGGATAAGGAAGTAGGAAGGGAAATTCTTTAGTCTTCTCTTACATATGCTCAACTGGCATCAGTGAATACTCAACAGCACTGTCAATGACTTCACAGAACTCATTGCAGCAGAACACAGATAATAATAGTAAAAGTCACACTTATAGTTTTAAGAGATTTGTATTTATATCAAGTATATAGTTATTTATGCTGAATTTAAAATTTATCTCCCAGTTGGAATCAGTTCAAGGAACTCATAAGTCTCCATAAACTCAAGGATCTTATAGGATTCAATATTGCCCCTCATTATAAAAGCAATAAACAATTGATGGAGACATGACAGCTATGTTCATGGAACTACAAAGAAGCAAGCAGCTCTGAAAGTCATTACCCATGCTGAAGTAGTTTATTTTGATATCTTTGAGTCATCCATGTCCACATTCCTGCAAAAATTCCTACATTCAAACTTCTGCTAGTAACTAACCACCACCTAACCTCATCTCCCAACCCCCATCTCCCATTATCCATTTCTTACCCCCACCCCCAACCCCCACCCCAGGAATAAAAATCTCACTGGCTGACCAGTCTAGACCTTGATAGAATCTGAAATTGGTATTATACTTAGTGTCACTAGATGTTCATGTCTCCTGGGAAGTGATGCAACAGAGGTACTGTGTACACAATTTTACATGTGTTTTTATTAAGTCATTAACACTAAGCTTAGAA
This sequence comes from Micromys minutus, assembly GCF_963924665.1. Taxonomy (NCBI): domain Eukaryota; kingdom Metazoa; phylum Chordata; class Mammalia; order Rodentia; family Muridae; genus Micromys; species Micromys minutus. The sequence goes on from NC_137984.1 coordinate 24,041,252, forward strand.
TACCACTCAGTTCAAAGTGACATAGTTCTAAAGAGTCTTGGTAATAATGTTGTGTTGACCTAGAATCCATTCAGGTGCCTGTTTCTTCACCTTACAAATATAATTATTATCCATGCTTTGTCTATTTTCTTTTAAAAACATTTACAAATTTCATAATTTCCACTGGTCTCCATCCCTTCATTTATTTAAAAAAAAAAACATTTCTTGTTTAGAGCATTAAAAAAGAGCCCAGAGACAACCATAGGCTTATAGCATCTTAAATACATTCAGTTCAGAGTTCTCAGGGTATGACAAAAATATAAGAAAAACAGTGTAAATGGTATTTTTAAATGTTATTTAATAAATTTATTCATCATTAATTTGACTGTGCAAACCCCATATAATAGAAGCACAGTCCTATGATTTTGTAAAACAACATTAGGACAATTACTGGGTGAATTACTCCTAATCTATTTCTCTATATGCTAGCCTGTGTGTTTCCCAGCTGCCCTCCCCAAGTACTTGCTGTTGGAGTCTTGCCTGGCTTATTTCTGCTCCATCAGTCTGTACTCAGGGGACATTTCACTTCACCATGTGTTCCTGGTCCATCATACCTACTGGAGACCTCATTCTTACTTTTCCTTCTCTTCCTTCCTCCTCTTTCCTCCTCTTCTGTTTCCTCCTGGTCCCTACCTATGAGGCCCCCAGCCTGGTCAACTAAACCCTACTACCTACATCTATTCTCCCCCGTAATTTTCTGTCAGTCACATTCATTTCATCAATAAAAGAATAAGACAGCAAAGTTTATAAAGCATTATTTGGTGTACATAAGAATCTACTCATTAGGGTTAATGATATCTTGGGTGCAAGTATCCAGAATTTGAACACACAGCAGCACCAGAACAACTGCCCAAAAGACAAAATTTATCTGCTAAATCAGCTGCCCTTATCTAATGAGAGTGGGATTAGACAGTGATTAGACCTTCATAACAAAAATAATGAAAAATATGGAGATGGACTGAGTACCATAATCTATTCCAAACATGGAAAAATTAAACTTTCAAGCCAGCCCATCTATGGAAGATGTAGGTTACTGGGGCATAGCTTGGAACCTCTGTCTTGTCTTAGCCTTTTCTCTTCTGGCTTTCTGCCTCCTGTCTGTCATGATGTATATTTAATTGTTCTGCCACAAGGTGACATGATGTTTTTCTTAGCCATGAGCTCAGAAGTCACAAAATATACTGACTATTGACAAAAAAGTTTCAAATGTTAACAAAGTATTCCCTCCTTCCTTAGTTGTGCATCTAAGTGATTCTGTTATAGCCCGAAACAGTCTATCTAGTACATGCTTTTGAAATGCACAGATAGTAATACATTTTAATGGAAACTATACTTTCAAATCAATAGAGTGAGAAATTCTTGACAGAATAGCTTTAATTATATATTATCCCGCACACACTCATGATCACACACACAAATATATGTATATAATCATCATCACATTGAACTTAGAACTGACTATTGATTATTTTGAAGATGTAACATTATAATTTGACCCCATACTTGTTAAGAGCAGGATCATATCAGCAAAATCACATTACAGATCAACTAGATACCATAGAGCTTCTGAACTAATCTGCTAAGTTACACATGACAATTTATGTAGTATTATCAGAAAATAATATGACAAGTCAAACCAAAGATTAGACTATATCTGTATGATTAAACAAAACAATAGAAAACACTTTCATATTTTGAAACACATGGGATTAAGCTCTCAAACTCTTTAAAATAATTAGGTGTGTGTGTGTGTGTGTGTGTGTGTGTGTGTGTGAGTAGTTTGAGCCTTTTTGAGACCATATAGCCCTAGCCAGACTTGGACTGCTTAAGTAGAGCAAGCAGGTCTCAAACCCAGAGGCATAATTAGCTTCTGCTCCTAAAGTGCTGCTGGTACTAAGAGTTTGTATCACCATACTTGGCTTTTAGTTTAAAGTGTGTGTGTGTGTGTGTGTGTGTGTGTGTGTCTGTTAAGTGATCACAAAAGTGGGTGGTAGATTTCCTAAAACAGGATCCCAAATGTCTGTGTACCTCCCTGAGTGTGTATTGGTAACTCAACATGGGTGTTCTGAATTGAAGTGGGCTTTCTTAAGCATTGAGAAATCACTCCAGCTACAGCCATTTATTTTTAAATGAGGCCATATTGATGCAGTTGGTGGAGTTTTCTCATCTGTATTGGGTTCTTGTTGCACTTTTCTTTAAGAGCACAGTAGGCAGCACTTTATTTTACTATAACAGGACTACTCATCTTGCACGGCCACGGCATTTCTTTGAATAAAAATAAAAGACTCTCAGCAGAAGGTGGCAGGAGGCACAGCATATCTGTGGACAAAGCAAGACCAACACAATGAGGGGTCAAGTTTCAGCTTAAAATTTTGTCACAGTTCTAGGTTGGAACAATTTTTCTGCTTTATATATTTAGTTGTATTTACCACTAAACTTGAAATACTGCAGTATTATTTTTCTTTATCCTCAAATGAAGACTATAACGGAATCAAAATATTTATCATATTCATAATGAATACAGCTATTTTAACAGACTTATCCAGCTTTACTTTCCATTAACAGCAGTAAAGGAAGGGATAGACTGCTTGAATAAATTCTGGTTTTCAGAACAAGTACTACTAAACCCTAATTTTCACCATATAATCAGGGGAAATCTCCTGGTTGCACAGGTAAAAGTCAACAATTGTGCTTTTATGTTTAAAATAGATAAATTTGACTGTATTAAAAATAAAAATGTAGACTGGAGATATGGTTCAGTGGTTGGGAACACTGGCTGAATTTGAAGGAAATCACTTTTGGTTCCTAGCACCCATTAGGTGGTTCACATCCACCTGTAACCCCCGACTCAGGGAATCTGGCACACTCCTCTGACCTTATGCATCGGCCACACTATTTGTATGTTAATTCCAAACATATGAGGACAAGGTCCACTCACACAAACAATCAAGGCCAGATTGGTTAAAGCAACCAGATGTATTCAAGTACACAGATTGCCTCCCTAAAAGGCAGGGTTCAAGAATTAGCCATTTAATATGAGAAAGACAAAGTTTTTTTCTTAATAGATTTAAAGATAGGTGGTTTTGAAATGCGGGATTTAGTTACAGAAGCAGAATATAAACCTAACAAGTTAGTGTTAAGAAACTCCGGAAACAAAGAAATGATTGCAAGGTACCATAAACGTAATCATAAAAACAGGTAGTAATAACAAACAACAGTTTGAAGCAAGAATAAGGTTGAAAGATGCTTATAATAACTTTTGAAACAAAGACATGGTTGGCATTTCCTGAAACAGATAATATAGAACAATTTGTAGTTAAGGGTACAAGTGGGGCTTGTTCCTTGAGGAATAGAGGTTTAATTATAAACAGGAATGAGCCTAGTTTGTCTTTACTATATGATGCCTTTTGTGCCTAAGATGGAAGCAGGTTCCTTCATCAGGTGTGCAGACATCCATTTAGGCAAATTTGTTTTTTACCATTTAGTAAAAACAGATAAGTCTGTTTTAAATTTTAAAACACCAACAACACTGTGTGCAATGAAGTCAATAACAAAAATTATGAAATAATCAAGTTAATTACACATACAAATCATAGTCGATAGAGTAGAAAAAAATACTGCACATCAACTAGGATATTTGATATTGCTTTCCTGTACAAAATGTATAAAATATTCATGCAACACAAATACAGAACTAATGAAAAATTTCCCATGGTGCTTGAACATACATTTCTGGCTTTTGTTTGTCCATGTGCATGGAAAATAAACCATTTTATCACAGATGAGTATGTCAAGATCTCCAACAAACTCTCTTGTTAAGTAGAGCTAAGCTTATTACATCTATTGTCACAAGGAAGGGAAAGTACTTTCCTAACAACCTCAGTAGAATCTCAAAAAGGGCAATAGGGAAAAATCCTCACCAAATCATGAGATATGCTTTAAATGGCTTAGCATCATTCCAGGCTTACTGTAGGTGAACAAATATTGTGTTATATCAATATTGGGCTGATGGACACAATGTAAGTTCTAAAGCGAACCTCAGTGAATAAACCATCATTTGATCAACAAGCTGTTGGCCAGATGAGAAATAGTCTGCAAAGGTGAGCTGTTTGCTCAGATGAGCAAACTATTTTTTCTTAGACAAATTGGTTGCAGAAATTTTCTGAGGCACTTATACTGTTTATTGATCAATGCACTTGTATTCCTGCCAGCACCTTCAAGAAAATATTGTTATGTGATAGGTGGGAAAAATACCTTCAGCTCTTTATCGTACTTGTTAAGCTGAGAATGTGGGTCTGGCCTCAATTTCTGCCCTTCCCAATATCACTCATTAGCCTTCATTCAGGAAGTGGTAAGGCACTTTGGCTATGCCCACTTTCCTAGGGAGCCTTCAGCTTGTAAAATAAGCAATATGTTTTCCTGTTCTTGTGAAGTAATTGTGATCAGAGTCGAGTTAGGTATGGTATGCTGGAGCGATGGGGTAGTAGTTTAGAGCATTGACTGCTCTCCCAGAGGTCCTAAATTCAAATCCTAGCAACCACATGGTGGTTCACAATCATTTGTAATGGGATATGATGTGTCTGGTGTGTCTGAAGACAGCTACAGTTCACTTATATATAATAAAAGCTGAATTTTTTAAGGAGACCATGAGTTAGGCATGGTATGATGACATTTAGTCTCTCAGTATCACTGTTAAAGACAATATGCTTACAGATGCAGGAATTATGAAGTCACTGTGCACTTTTAATCTGGAAGCACAGACTGTGAAAGGGCATAAAATCCATTCTGGTCTGAGCAGTTTACAGTTAGATTATATATATATATATATATATATATATATATATATATATATATATATATACATACATATATGATATAGATATAGATATAGATAGGTATAGGTATAGGTATAGGTATAGGTATAGGTATAGGTATAGGTATAGGAATAGGTATAGGTATAGGTATAGATATAGATAGATAGATAGATAGATAGATAGATAGATAGATAGATAGTGGGTCACATGTATCACCAAAAGCAATTGGCTCATATTCACACAGCAGGTTTTGAACAAGTGGGACTAAAATATGATTACAGTAAAAGTCTGTGCATACTGGGTACCAGAATAGTTCTGAGTATGGTTTCCTTCCGTACAAATCCAACTCACTTGACTTTCACAATCAGTATTTGTTGCAAAGAAAAAGAATTATGCAAAAGAGGGTTATCCTTTGTCCTGCTCAAAAGTTCAAATAATTAGTTGAAATTCATTTACATTGAGGCAGGAATTCTGAGTCATATTCACTCGATTTAAATGTTAATTGCTCTTCCAAATACATCATTACAGAAACACCTAGGTTATAAATCTATTGATAATGGTGCATGCTGTATTTCAGAAAATATGTCACATATATTTAACCATTACTATAAGCAAAAAAAATCACCTATGCTCAATTATTTGCTTTAATATTTCATAATAGGTAAGATACCCCATTTCTCAGGGTGGGCCTGAGATTAAATGCCTTTTGGAGGGAGAAATGTCTGGGAAAGGAAGCTTATTGGCTAGCCCCTCTAGGCCTCTAAGTAACTCATTAGCACGGAGAATTATGTTTTGGGTATATGTGACCATAGGACAGGTTTCTTTTATGTGAGAAGCATACATGTGTTCTAAGTCAGGAATCTGGTATGAAGCTGGGAGTTACCTAAGCCTCTGGTGTGTGCCTACTGAGTCTCCAGGTGTCACCCTGCTCTACCATACCAAATTTCATGGGACGGTTTTACATCCCACAAAAAGATATGTTTTAGAGTTAAATTCAAGATTAAGACAAGTTCTTATAGATGTTGGTAAGGTACCAGGGGCAATGTTTATTTGCTGAGTACCAGTGTGTTGGGTTCTGATCTTGTGATTCTTGGCAGCTGCTGGGAAGATGGATTTGCCACTTGTTTCCTTGTAAAATTCTTATCATACACTTAACACAAAAGATAATGTCAGCTTGTAGGCATAATGTTTTGTGCATTGTGTAAAGTTTATCCCTGTGTTATTCAGATGCTGATTTATCTTTCTTCCACATCTTCTCTCAGTCTGGACTAGACTCTGTAGATATTAGGAAAAGAGCTTGGAATACCCACGATACAACTCACAGACTACATGATGTTCAACAGGGAGAAATACCAGAGTTGATTCTTCAGTTCTACTTAGAAGGGGGAGGGGCTTGGGACAAAAGAGGAGGGGTAAAGGAGGGGCAGAATCAGGTATGAGAGCAGATGGAGAAGATGCACAGAGGGTCAGGAAATTAACAGAGGTGTGTAGCAATGGGGTATGGTGAACTGAGGATAGGAGTCGGAAAATCTCAGATGCCAGGAAAGCAAGAGCCTTGCAGAACCCCATAGAAGTGACATTAGCTGAAACACCCCACAAAGCAGTGGGAGCACCTGTTGAGGCCATATCCACAAGTTAGGCATAGATCCATGGTTGAGGGATGGGGACACCCATCCATCTCCAAAATTTTAACCCAGAATTGCTTCTGCCTCAAGGAAATACAGCAACAAAGAGTAGAGCAGAAACTGAAGGAAAGGCCACCCGGAGACTGCCCACCAGGAATCCATCCCACATATTGCTGGTGTCAAGTAGTCCTGGCTAACAAGAGCCTGTCTCCTAAGAAGTTCTGCCAGATCCTGAGGAATACAGATGCAGATGCTTGAAGCCAACCATTGGAGCGACCACAGGAGGAGTTAGAGGAAGGACTGAAGGAACTGAAGGGGCCTAGTTTGGCATCAATGGGAAGGGAGGCCCTTGGTCCTGTGAAGGATTGATGCCCCAGTGTAGAGAAATGCTAGGACAATGAGGTGGGACTGGGTGGGTGGGTCTGGGAGCATCCTCTTAGCAGCAGGCTAAGGGGGGGGGGGAGGATTGGTAATTTGCATAGGGGAAACTGGGAAAGGGGATAACATTTGAAATATAAAAAAAAAACTAATTAAAAAGGACTTTCTTGTTTTACTTTGTGTAAACAATGCTTATCATTTATTCTCTGCCTTGTCAATAAATGCTAAACACCTAGTTACTAGGCAAAAGGGAGAATAAGGTGGAGCTTCTGCCAGCCAGGGCAGAAAGAGAGATAGAAAAGTAACACAGGTTGAGCCCTAAGGAAGAAAGAGAAAAAGTCATCACAGTGGTTGAATTGGAGTGTGGAAGACCCTAAATACTAATATCTTGGGGATTTTGGCTGGGATGTAGTCGGATTAGTTTGGAGGATTAAAATATATCAAATGACTGAGCAGATATTGAGGTAAAGCTTGAAAACGTCTTGGTCTCTCAGTGTTGTTACTGGGGAATAAAATAGCATAAAAAAACAAGTTGGTATGTTGATTTAGAACATACATATATGAAAATTAATATTTACACTCGGCACAGAACTTGGATGGCATATTATTTGTACCTTTATAATTAATGTTCAGAGTATTAGAGTTCTTGGTAGAAAGTAGAGGAGACCACTCCAGTGGAGCAGAGGCTGTGAACCACTTGCAGGCATTTGGCCCCTGCTCCAGACACCCCATCCCATGAAGATATAGAGTAAAGTGGCCTACATGAAGACTCCTGATATACACACAGCAGCAGTTACTTAGCAACTACAGGGTTTCCGGCAAGAGCTCAGGTGCTGCTTGAATAGATTCCTCTGAGGCCGAAACCAGAAAACCCTGGAGAAACAAAGCAGTGGAATTTTTTAAAGTTGTTTTATTTATTTAAAGAAGTCCCCACTAAATAAAAAAAACTAACTCTTCAAACAGAGCGACCCCTCAAACGATTCCCAAATCCAGTAATTTCTCAGCCAGAGGAGACTGAGGGAGGCTTGAGCTGTGAGAATTTAACGCTGCCTAGACCCAAGCTGAAAGGGATCACTCTAGCCAGATACAGGCTGCCTATGGATTAAATAACTTCCCAGAGCAGGGGAGTGGTCAGGAATCGGACAAGGCAGGACCGATTTTCAAATGCAAAGTCTTTCCTATGAAAGAAAAGAGGATGACATGGCAAATCATTGCACAGTGTCTGAACACAGAGGGAACTGAAAGACTTACCAAAAACCCAAACACAGCCACACTTCCGGAAAAGATCGAAAATGTTTGAAATTATTGTTGAACGCTGACATAAACTGTGTGTAAAGTTTTATAGGAAAAATATTTACTGTAAAAATAAAAGGATGAAGTCTCTGCAGGAGAAAAAAGGAGAAATAATAAATGTCTTAAAAGATATATAGATGCTGAAAACGAAATAAATAAACTGTACATAGGCAGTCCAAAATATACAATTTATATAATAAAATAAAGTCTCCATAGAGACTCTTAGAAAGATTAATGTATTTTCCACATTAAACTATGGGAAACAGTGTAAGAGGGCATTTTGACCCCAGTTGTTTTGATTGTCAACATACAAATAATAAAATGTTTAATAATAACTGTAGTTCTGTATATCTTTTTAAAATTAGATTCTAGAATAGAGGTCATGAAACAAAGATTTAAAGGTCAGAATATACAACACAGAATGGAAAATGAAACATAAGGCAAGGCTTAGAGAAAACTTTAAAAGTCACAAAAAAGATACTATAAACCAATACAATCAGAATTTATATTATATTAAATTGTCAAAACCAATTACTATTGAAAGGCCTATATGATTTGGTTCAGTAATATCAACTTAGAACAATGTCTTTTTTAAAATTATGCATTTTATTTTGTAGAGTTTAATAAATTAATATATATGCATATATGTATGTGTATAGGATGTATATGTATGTATGTTGCTACATTATGCAATCAATACATGTACATTTTTCACAAAATGGGAAGAGTGTATTAGGTCAGGACGTGATGAATACAGTTTGTGTTCTGAGTAATCTCTCAGCCAGTGTAAATAATCATGGATCTGACAGAAGAGATTTTGGTCAGATAAGCAAGCCTTTGCCAAGACAATTCTTGAAGCAAAAACAGTGTTAATTTCTTTTTTTTTAATTTCCCAACTAATCCACCCAAGCAAGAGTTTGTGTATAGAAAAAAGTAATAGGTCCAATATCTATGAAGTTGTACATGTCTTTGAAAGAAAACTGAGAACATAGACAATGATGGTTGGGCCACCTCTCATAATTAATACTCAATAAATTAAATGTTCTTCTTGATTCTTTGCATCATTGACAAAGCATCAAAATATATTCATTTTTAAAATTTTCTAAATGCTTACTTTATGATTGGTGAATGGGAGTAAAAAACCATCAGGACAAATTGCTTCAAGAGAGGAACTGTAAATGTTTAAAGTACATTGGTTAAGAATCAAGCTAGAACACTTTAAGAAACTACACCCTAGCTTCTATTTCTTCAGGCCTAGAACCCTTGGGGGAAATGAATCAACAGAAGTGCTCTGGACATCTTTCTGCCCTGCTCCTCTGTGCTGTCCATGGCTATAGCCTGTAACAAAATAAGTTTTCCCTGTTTGCCTCCAAGCCAAGTTGCTTAGGTTATTTTGCACTGTAATCCTCAGTTTTTATAAATTCTGTTGGTCATACTTGCTAATGAGTATTTTGCTCTCAATGTTGATGTCCAACATGAATGTTTATGCTAATGTGCTCTGAGTACCCCTAAGAGATTATGGCTTCTTGTCAATACGATCTACCTGCTGTTCTGGAGTGGAAGTTTTTTGTCTTTTCTATTTCTATGTTTGTTTTATTTTAATGTGTCAGAGCATTATTTATTAGTGAATAGTAGATAACTTTACCTTTCATTCCTGTTTGTTTCAAATGTATCTCTGGAAACTCTGACTATCCAATCAAAAGTTTCTTTTTTTCTGTGAATATTACAGGCTTGGTGAGACATACTTATGTTTTTCTTTTCCTTTTTGTCGTTGTTTCATAGAACTTTTTTCAAAATTTTTCCAGTTTCCCAAAGAGACATTTGACATTGTCTTTTATCTTTGTCTTTTCATACAACCTATAATATACTTGAGTTTAAGGAAAAAACAATGGAGCTGGGATTGAGTTGCTCAATTAAATTAGATGCTACTTATCTGAGAGGGGCTCAGGACAGAGGTTCTATCATAGAGTTCAGGAGAGATGGAACATTAGAAGAGGTTGTAGAGTTTAGTCTCATTAGTGATTGATGGTAAGTTGAACAGTGCTAGAATTCAGTACAAGCAAGCAGAGGCATCCTTCTCTTACAGACCAAGGACTAAGAAGAGAAAGTATGACTCTTTTAGAAAAAAAAATATAGCATATACTAAATTTTCTTATTATGTGATATCTAAAAGAAGCTAGCAACTGGAATTCGCTGATTTGATTTTTATATTTTCTTTATATATGTATATAAACATGGATATACATACATACATACACACACACACATATATATACATAATTAATGTATATATATACACATTATATATAATAATGTATATATATATAATAATGTATATCATATATAATCATGTATATATATAATTAATGTATATGTGTGTGTGTGTTTGTATATGTGTGTGTGTGTATGTGTGTGTGTGTGTGTCTATCTTAGGAGCTTGAGTTTGGTTTCTTTCAAGTTCCCTTCCACTTACAAATGTCAAATTCTAGAAAGAAATTCACATGTTAGAATTGGACAAATAAAGACTTGGTGACATGAATGTTTTATGTGATTCATAAGAAAAAAAAATCTCTATTTCAAGAAACCAGCTTTCTTTGCTGGTATTGTGCTTAGAAGATAAAATAATGTTTCTGGTTCACCAAGAAGGTCTTTGATAAGAATTAAGCAGTGTGTTATTCTTCAAGACTTTAGTCTCAAAGACAGAAGCACCTTTAGTTCCTGTTAGCAGTACAGCAGGAGGAATACTGAGTAAGCAGTTAAGAGATTCCTTATGGTGTCAAGGTGATCAGAGTCCAGCATGCAGGTCAGGGTGCATCAGAATCCTACCAGGGGCATTTTGTAGAAATGAAGACCATATACATTACAGAGTGAAAACTAAAATCAAGGTGATGCTGTTTCTAGGTTCTAAAATTTCTGAAACCAACTGCCCACTTTATAGTTTCTGTAGAAAATAGTGGTTGGAACTGAGAAAGAAATAACATAGGGACTTGCTGCAGAAAGCACATTTTCTTATTAGCTAAAGAAAACTGAACCAGCTTAAGTGACACCCAACATCATCATCAAGATTTTCAGCCCGAATCTCTACTGTGCCTGTGAATCCAAAGCTTGTCATGGCATATGTTTTGTTGTTGTTGTTGTTGATTTGTTTTCTTTTGACCTAGTTCTTTTCCTTGCCTGATCTGCTTTAAACATTCACCATTACAGACCCTCCAGACTGCATCACTGTCACATTTTGAGACTCAATGCTGTGCCTGCTAAGATGATATTTTATGGAGTAAGACCAACAAACTCAGTGCTGCTACTTCATTAACAGATTTTCATGGTGCTGTTTCTGAAGCACACGTTGTAAAATTACGAATTTGTAAATGAAGTGATTCTTCTACATTATAATCCTCATCAGAATGAGTGTTCATGTGTCTAAATGCTTTCCTTGAGAAAACTATGCACAATGTGAAATTCTTAACACACATCCCTTATTCACTATTCCAGAGAATACATATGTGGCTTTTTTCTTCTCAAAAATGCTTCCTCCTCTGCATATTTTTTTTTTTTTTAAAACTCATCTTCTAAGGGCTGAAGAAATAATTCAGCTGCTATGATACTTGCTATGCAAACACAAGGATCTGAGTTTGATTCCAAGAATCTGAGAAAAAATATCTAAGCATCGTGGCATGTGCTTGTAATCTCAGTGCTGGTGACACAAAGAGAGGAGAATCCCTAGGGCTCCAGGCCTGATACTCTAGCCTACTTGAGGAGCACAGGTGAGTGAGAGATACTACGTTCAAAAGTAAGGAAGATATTTTCTAAGGAATGGGGTCCTGGGTTGCTTCTGGTTTCTATGTAGAAGTACACAAGTCTATCCATACACTCAAGTACCTGCGTAAACACTCTGATAATGCCCCAGATGCTCTGGTTGTTTACTCTTATGTATAAAAGAGATAAATACCGGGGAATGCTTATCTTGTTAAAACCCACCTATATTGCTATATTCCCTCTCTTAACTCTGTCTGGAATTGGGAAGATGTTAGTTTTGCTAAACTTGCATTTTCCTAATGTGCTGAATCATGGAATTCTTTGGCATCTATTGAATTTATTGATAAAATGTCCCTTGGTCTGTTGAAAAACTTACTTACCAGGCTTCAAAGATACCACTTGTAGGCATCTGAAGTTTTTCTTTTCTTCTATTTTACCAAAGAACAGTGGGTAGTATTGGTATACTTTTTGTTCTTTTCCCCTCTCCACCTCGTATTCTATTAGTAGTGTAATTTGCTTAAAGTACTGAATCACATAATAAATGATGACTTAGGAAACACTCTAGAGACATGGGAACCCCAGAGTCAATTGGACTGAATTAACCACAGCACATGTTATGAAGATGTCTTCTGGGCAGCAGTAGTCTCAGTAACAGTGCTTGGAAGGTCTGCTCAAGATCCATTTTTTTTTTTAAATGATACTTCTTTAAAAAAAATCCTAGTGTGGAAAAAGACTATCTATTTCTAAGAATCCTTATTTATTTACTTATTAATTAATTAATTAATTCATTTATTTCACAGCTTGGAACGATGGCTTGTTGCTGACTGCTAATCTTGAAACTTCATTTCTAGTCTTGAGAAGGGACTTTGTCTTAGCTAGGGTTTTACTGTTGTGAATAGACACCACAGCCAAGGCAAGTCTTATAAGGACAGCAGATATTTAGGGCTGCATTACAGGTTCAGAGGTTCAGTCCATTATCATCAAGGTAGTAGCATGGCAGCACCCTAGCAGGCATGATGCAGGAGGAGCTGAGAGTTCTACATCTTCTAGTGAAGGAACCTAGAATAATACTGGGTTCCAGGCAGCTAGGATGAGGATCTTAAAGTCCATATGCACAGTGACACACTCATACAAGGTCTTCTCTCCTAATAGTGCCATTCCTTTGGGCAAGCATATACAAACCATCACAAGCATATACAAACCATCATAGATCTCTGGTGTCACTTCTCTCAAATGAGGGATGATAGCTGGCACAACTTCCTTAAAATAACTCACTTTAGAGCAAAGAGGAGGCTCTAGTTATGGCCACTATATACCACTCAGCCATTTCATCAAACAAATTTTTGAACCTGCAGAATAAATTATAAGAATGGAATTAAGCGAAGGCTCCAAAGGTGGATAAATTAATGTGATTTCTGTATTTTTTGTGCTTTATTAGTGTTTTCAGAAAAAGTTAATATTTGGTTTCTTTATAATTATAGATACATATATTCATTTATGTCATAGTTATATCTTTATATGACTAGTTTTAGGCAAGATAATTTATTCTTTCACTGGCTATTGTGATAACAATTTTTCACAAAGGTTAAAAAATTTTTAATTGCTGCCTAGTAATTTAAGTAAAGAGTCTTCATGTACAGATTCTGAGGTTTATGTCTCTGTTTAAAAATCAGAAGACTGGGCAATTGCTATTGTCTGCTAACAATTGTCTAGGTCAAGCAAGAATTAAATGGAGAAAGCTTTGGTTGCCTATATAAACATCTCCAGCAACACTCCCAATTTCTACTTCTTTTTTTTTTTCCATGTGACCTCAGGTGTGTCATTTTTTATTATCTGTATGGTAACTTAATTGTCTGAGTTGATATCTGTCAATGTCAGTAGGTGAGATTAATTTCAACAGTGTCTCAACTATGTATGACTTTGGATTTTGGGTGCATAGTTTTTTGCAGACAAGACTATTTTATATATTCCACATTATATTACTAGGATGTAGCTGGATTTCTAAGAATATTAACATAGGAAGGTTTACAGAATCTTTCCCAAGTTCACCAACTATTACAACTAGATAGATGATATACAATATAGATTCAGACATACAAGCTCATACTGTTTTCTTTAAACAAAAGAAAATGAACCAAACAACCCAGGGTTTCATGTAGTTGCGGTTGTTGTCAAACTTATAACTAAGGTATAACTGGAACTCACAAACTTGCTGCTTGCTGCTCCTATATCCCAAGTGCTTGGATTACAACGTTGTCACATTCCATTATCCTCAACATAGTGCATTTTAGAAACTGTGCAGTTTTGCTTAACTCAGTTTCCTGAAGAATAATCAGATTAATATCAATTTATCAGAGTAAATAATCTGCAAAGTAGAGACTAGCTAGAACCTTCCTCTGAGGCACTAGTTTTTCTGACATGTGATGAAGGGGAAATATGAGTAGGATTCAGGATAGAGATTATTATAACCTAATAGTGGAATTTAATTTTGAAAACCAGATTCTCAAGACATTGTGCCATTATCTAAAATAGAAATTATTGATTTCTTAAAAACCCAGTTGTGTCATGTGATGTTCTTCAGAGGCTGTCTTGTGAGAGGGCATGTGATGATTAAAAAGAAAACAGACACTCAAAAGGGCATGTGATGTTTAAAAAGAGTATAAATAGAATTTCAACAACCATGAGAGGATGCTCTTATATGACTACAACATACAATATTTCGCTTCTTAATCGGTCTTTGCTGGTGCTAGTCTTGCGTTTTCACTGGTCTCCTCAGGTCTTTCCCGGGTCTTCACTGATCTTTGCTTGTCTTCACCTCATAGAGAAAGTAAGCGAAAGAACTTCTCGTGGCATTCTCCTTAATCTTGACTGCTTCTGCTGACTCTGTTCTGATTTGTTGAGCCTTGCTATTTCTGTTTCGAGTCAACCACTATTGACAGTTGTTTGGTGTTTGCTATTGAATAGAAATGGTGGTGTCCTGACAACAAAGAGTGGAAATGGCCCCAATGAACTTTTCTAAATTGGTCCACAACAACTTTTCCTATTAACCTTTTTTCTCCCATAACTCTGGTCAGTGAACTGGAAAAGAAGTTGAAGCAATCAAGAAACCTAAAGAAAGAAGGTTTTGAAAAAGATAATCTTAGACTGCCCCAGAAACAACTCACAGACTGTGTGAAGCTCAAGAAAAAAAAGAAAAGAAAACAAAACAAACAAACAAACAAAAAAACCCCATTATGCTCAATCCTTACACACCAAAAAAACGTTGACTAACTCCGGGTTACATCCTGTTTTACATGTACTTTTTGCTCATTGTAACTAGTAAGACCTTAATGCAGAATATCAAAACTTAAAAAAAAAAAAAAAAAACCAAGCACTGACAAAAATGTATTTGTATACATTTATGCTAAAATGTTTAATTTTTTTTCTTTTATCTTTGTTTTTTAAAATAAAATTAAAAAAAAGAAAAAGATAAGCCTATACTTATCTTAATTTACAACTGTGAGTAACATTAATGAACATGTGATAACTCATAGGGTGAACTGGTTCAAATTAGAGAAATGTATTAAGAACATTAACTACAAAGCAGAAAGCTGCATGAACGTGTAGGATACTTCTTTCCATTTTCATAAATTCATACTCACTTATTTCCATGGCTTTCTGCTACAATTGCAGATATCATACCACGGTAAAATGCATATGCCAATTTATAATGTATATATATATATATATGAAAGGAATATGACAAGAAAATTTAATTTTATAATGTTAATCAATTAAGTGTACTAGATATGTCTTACTCCATGGGACCTAAGGAATATCTAGAAAGAGGAGTTTAGCTTTGCAGGTAAAATCTAGATGTGTGAGTATTTGTACTAACAGGAATAGAAGATATTATGTTATACCAGTTCAGGGTAAGTTATAAGAGGAGAATAAAATCATAAATACAATTTCCATATTAGGGACAAATTAGAAGAATTCTAGGTCTGTAGATTTTATAATAAGGGGCACAAAGATAAACTTAAATTTTAGATACATTGGTTTAGTTTTGTAAACAGAGTGGTGCATCTGACATGATACAACATAGAAGGGAAAGGAAAGAGCTGGGTACAGAGGAAAGTGGGGACTCATTTTAAATTAGTTAATTCATGAGAGTTCTACTTTAGTTACTTATAGCAATAATAACACTTGGAGAAAAACAGGATAGGAAGAATTTATTTAGTACACAGATCTGCATTACATCCCATCACTGTCAGAAGTTTAGACATGAATTTGAGTCAACTAGTCACAAACACTTGAGAGTAGAGAAAGTGAGCAATGATTGCCCAGTGACCACATGGCTTTCTTTACTCTTCTGAATTCTAGGGATGCCCATTTCAGGATGGCTTTTCTCACATTAATTAATTAAATAAAGAGAATCCTCCATATAGACATGTTACCAGGCTCACCTGATGCAGATAATCTTTCATTGAGATTCTCTTCTTAGGTGATTTTGGATTGTGTTGAAGGTGAAAAAAACTATCAGCTAGAAATAACAAATACAGTGTTGGTGCACTGATAATAGAATCGGATGCTCTCCCATTCTGGATTTTTTAGGTAAGTATGTTTTATTCCTGCATTCTGAAAAACATGCTTTGTGGCTTGATGGACATTTGGGACATAATTGTGTTTAATATGTAAATAATTTAAAGAAAAAATGTCCTAGGATGCACTTGGAAGAGGTTGGATCATGGTGCGGCCTGTTGGTTATTCTTACTGAAGAACAAAAAGCTATTCTTCTCAGGGACTCTTCAGTAAGCCATTGTTCTCAGAGACAGAGTCAATATTGTTTCTCTGCCCCCACCCCAGTTTCTTCCTCCCTTCTCTCCTCCATTATTCTTCCCCTTCCCCAGTCTCTAATCATCCTCTCTTCTCACTTTCTTTCTATTCATTCTTGCTTCTTTTTCAGTTTCTGCACAATTTGTTTTTGTAATAACATAGAAGTGTTTTTTAACATTTACTAAGATTTTCCAAATAATTGCTTGTTTTGCTTTGTTACTACCTTTGTTGTAAGCTGGCTGCTATCTGTTCCCTGGTCATAGCACTCAACATTTTTAACAGTTTTTTGCCAGTATTGGCAATTTTGTTATATTACTCCTGCATTTTTCCCTGTAGTGATTAAAGTCTACTCTTGAAAACATTGAGCACCTTTTTTGTTCATGACCCACTAGTAATCACTGGATAATGTTTCTTATTTCCTGGCAAGAATTTTCTTTTCTGAAAATAGCATAAGTAGCTAGGCTATTTTTTTATCATGGATTATATTTTGACAATTTAGAATCTCCTCTTCCTCTATGTTCACATTTTCCCCCTCAGGCTTTGGATAAATGTAAGCACAGACAAAATAGTGTTACTTATAGATAATTTACTGAACTACCAAAAAAAGTATTCTTTTATAGCTTTTCTTTCCCCTAGAACAAAGTGCAACATTTTTTTCCCTGAGAGAATGTTTAATTTTTAATTTTACTTAGTATAGGATATAGTGACTTTATATGCTATTTTAAATTAGAATATATTTTCTTATAACTATTCCCTCAGTTTCTGTTAGCCTATTCAGTTCCAGTTCTTACTTACTTTGTACCTATCCATTCCTTAAGTTATTGATGCACAGAAACACTCCTTCCCCGTAAAAACATTCACTCTCTGCTGTTATGTTTATATTTTCATATTTTTGGAAACCGATTTTCTAAAACATGATTATACATCTTTTTCTTTATTTTGACAGTTTCATGTGTATGTACAATATACTATAATTATAATCATAGTCCATCTAATGTCACAGGAGCATAACCATGTGCTGCTATCTTTCTTTTGGCATCCCTACTCTCTACGTGACTCATTAGCTATACCATTTAGAAATTGACATCCCTTTCTTTAAAAACCATTAGAAGTTCTCAGGTCCTGAGGAGCGGATTGATCTTTATATACACCTCCTTTATCTATGATGGAAAATTGACCTGACCAGTATTGTGAAAGTATCCATAGCTGTTGTGTGTTGGCATGGCAACATTGCTACACTTATCTCAGAAACAGTTGTTCATTCTTCTTGGCTTTTCTGAAGCATTTATTCAACCTGGGCAAGAAATAAGTGGATTTGGATCATCTTGGTTTTCTTTCTCATGGATTACAAACTCATTTTTGGTCCTTTTCCATCTCTGCTTGATTTGGTTATGGTAAACAAAAGACAGAATTTATTAAACATCACATAGTAAGAGACTTCAATAATTCCAAGACCAAGGCTCTTTCTCTACCAGCGTAGGACTCTCTGCTGTCACTTGTGAGAGTTTGCCAGCCCCATACTTCAATTTGATGAACATGTTTGTGGAGAATACATTGATATTGAAGTTCTGCCTCTGCTACATACTTGTGTTTTTTGTTTGTATTCACACCCTCTCCCATACGTCATTTGAAAGCATCACATTTCTATAATGTCCTAAATGTGAGAAAGTGCTAAAAGAACAAAAAGAGAGGCTCAAGTGTCATATTGCTCCAAAGCAAATCAACACAAAGAATAACAACCACAAACCAGAGAATAAGGGTGGTTTATGGGCTTTTAAAAGCCATGTCTCTGGCTCTGTACTAAGGGAATATAGAAACGACACATATGAGGATTTAAATTGTTAGGGAATGATTGCTTCAGATTAAGAATCCGTAAAGAAGTCTTACAGAAAATCACACTCCATTAAAGTTTTAAATCGTGTGAGGATGTCTGACTGAATAGATATGAACTAAGGGAGGCTAGATGGAGCAGATAGTGTTTATGATTCTGCATAATCGTATTTCTGCATTGCATCTTGAGGAAGGGCCAAAGGGAATAGCTCTGATTCCCTTTCAATACAATCACCTGTTAATTATGCTATTGTGAACACAGAATCCTGTTCTGCAAACAGATGTCTGCAACTCCATTACATTCTTAAAATGAGACTGAAAATGTGATACTGAGATTGACAGGGGACAGGTTGATTGCTTTAACTCTCTCATTAACTTCCATGGCCATAAACTGGCAGAATACATACTTGTATCTGCCTTTTCACCTTTATTTGCCCATTACAAAATTCAGAGCTGAATTCTGTTGAGATAAATTATTATGATGGGATTGTAAATATCTCTCTCTCTTCTCTCTCTCTCTCTCTCTCTCTCTCTCTCTCTCTCTCTCTCTCTCTCTCTCTCTCTCTCTCTCTCTCTCTCATGGGTTACTGGGGCTGGAAAGATGGGTCAGTGAATAAACATTTGTCTTTCTAGCCTGAAGGATGGAGGTTAGATCCCCCAGAATGTATTTAAAACCTATTGAGTGTTGGCATTCAACCTCTAATTCCAGAGTTCAAAATGCAAACAAGATCACTGGATCTAAGGCTATATGTTAATAGGTTTTGGATAACAATGGTAGACCTTGGCTGAAGTGATTAAACAGAACACCGACTTAACTTCAAGCTTCTATGTATATGCTCACCTAAGCAAACATTTACGTATTTATGTATCCACAGTTATATGAATACATATTCAAATATATATCCTCTACCCTCAGACATATACAGACAAAGAAATTAATTTTTTTCTGCTTCTTTGTATAACTAGTACTGTCAGTCCCATCACCTCTCAAACTTGGGAAGGAGAGCACATGTAACAGTAGATTTATTGAGATGAAAGAATAGCAATTCTTGGGCCCACTTTCTAAACTGAGTTTGAATTTTTATGCTTAGTCCTGTGGTTATTCTAAACTCAGTTTATTTTTAAACAAAAATCGTGATAATGATGAATGATAAATTATGAACTAAGTTTCAGAAGTTTTGCGTAGGTTTCATGGAGAAATAGAGGTGGCTGTATCCTACAATGTGTTGTTCGCATGTGTCGTCTGTCACTATTGTCAGTCTGCTTTGAGCTACTTGTGTGTATGGATGCTATGCTACTCAGTGGCCAGGATGACAACAATAAACCATCTTTTATTCCCCCTAGAACAGATAATTAACATCTATCTTTGCTACAAATGTTAAAATATGAACAGGTGGATTTTTATTATGTATAATGATTGGTTATTCTTGAATTGATGAGAGAGTTATTCTGGGCTATTTTTATACCAAGGTTTTATCACATTCTCATATTTACATTGGTGCTTCAAAAAGCTAATTCATTTCATGTTACATAACTATCGTGGGTCAGTTTTGAGTTGAAACATCGATGCCTGGTTCTTTCCTTGCAGTTTTCACATCCTGCTGCCGCCTGCTGCTTCCCAGGTTGACACCTTCTTCACCCATTTGTTTCGATCTAGACACTGAGAGCCCCTTACCCAGCTTGTGAAAGACTCATTCAATGAATCAACCACTCAAAACTAAAAACTGATGTAGACTGAAACAGACGCCACCACCAGCTACAGATGAGGATAACTTTATGACCACTGGAAGACTGTTTACATGTGAAGGGATGAGGGATTGAAGTGTATGATTAGAGAGAAGGACATCAGTAGCAGAGGGCATGTCAGTGTTCTGGAAAGTGTTGTTCCTCACCTTGTAAGCATAGAGTTAGAAGCCCTAGTTTTCAAATTCATGCAGGCTTCTTGTCTTGGCTTGTATATTCATCCACAGAACCACTTCTTCCATCTGAAAGGCAAGGGCATATCAATGTGTCCTGTAATATTATGATATTGTGAGGTTCACATTACCTCATTGTAGCACAATCAGTCATTACCAATATAATGATGCAGTATATTTAAGTGTAAAGGGAATTGAACCACCAGTTTAAAATATTCTTACAATCAGTCTTTTTACTCTTTGTCATTCCTTACTTTATAGAATTTTTGTTTGTCACCATTTTATTAATTGCTAGCAGCAGTATTTGTATTTTTCTATTTGTACAAAGCAAGTCTTATGAAAACAAACTTGAAATACTATTTGAGCTCCATATAGAACTGACATGCTATAACCATTAGCAGGCTATAGTAAAGTGTTTGTAGGATATCAATAATGGATGGCAATATAAATATTTATGGAGTGCTGTGAGGTACTTCGTTTCCATCAAGCTGGGACATGCAAAATTGAATAGATTCTGACTCTTAACAAGACTTTGACTAAGTGGCTGTGGCATAATCCTTTTCCAATATTGAACAAATACTATCTTCAAAATCTTTGAGGTAAGAAAGAATTTTAAAACTTGTATAGCCGGTAAAGACCCTCCAATAAAATGTCATTTATTTGATTATGAATATATTATGACTTTTCAAACACAAGGCACATTTATAAGTTTGTTCAATTAGTTGAAAATATTTTTAAATACCACTGTAAAATAATATCCAGATTTTTTTGGAAGTAAAATTATTATATACTTCACACATTGACAGTCACTCTATTTAGCCCCCTGTGTAAATTAACGAGACATTCAAGTATTGGAGTTAAGAATTCTCACTTCCCATTGCTACACACCTCTGTTTAATTTCCTGACTCTGTACTTCTCGCCCATCTCCTCCTATACCTAATCATACCCCTGCCTTTTCTCTCCCCCTCATATCTCTTCCTCTTAAGTCCCTCATACCCTCAACCTATCGTTATTAGTATGTTCCCCTTCTAAATAGGACTGAGGCACCCACACTTTGTACCTCCTTTTTCTCAGCCTTCATATAGTCTATAAGTTGTATCATTGGTATTCTGAGCTTTTTATCTAATGTCCACTTATCAGTGAACACAAAACCAGGGCTGGCTGGTTTTGTGTCAACTTGACACAAACTGGAGTTATCACACAGAGGGGAGCCTCAGTTGAGAAAATGCCTCCATGGGATACAGTTGTAAGGCATTTTCTTAACCAGTAATCTAGGGGAGAGGGTTCAGCCCATTGTGGGTGGTGTCATCCTTGGGCTGGTAGACCTAGTTTCTGTAAGAAAGCAAGGTGAGCAAGCCAGGGGAAAAAAGCCAGTAACATCCCTCCATGGCCTCTGCATCAGCTCCTGCTTCCTAATCTGATTGAGTTCCAGTCCTGACTTCCTGTGGTGATTAATAGCAATGTGGAAAATGCAAGCTGAAAAAACCCTTTGCTTCCCAACTTGCTTCTTGGTCATGATATTTTGTGCAGGAATAGAAACCCTGACTAAGACACATACCATGTGTGTTCCTTTGTGACTCTGTTACCTCATTCAGGATGATATTTTCTAGTTTCATCTATTTGCTTGTAAATATCATGAATTCATTATTTTTAATAGATGAGTAGTACTTTATTTTGTAAATGTACCATGTTTTTTATATGCATTATTTTGTTGAGAGACATCTGGGTTGTTTCCTAGTTCTGGCTCTCATAAATAAGGCTGCTATAAACATAGTGAAGCATGTGTCCTTGTTATATTTTGGAGTGTCTTTTGGGTATATGCCCAGTGTTCTAGTTGAGTCCTCAGGAGTAATATGTCCAAATATTTGAGGAACCAACAGATTAATTTCCAGAGTGGGTTTGCCAGTGCTCTTCTTTCCCCACATCCTCCTCAACATCTGTTGTCACTGACTTTTTCAGCTTAGCCATTCTGACTTGTGTGAGATGAAATTTCAGGGTTCTTTCAATTTTCATTTACCTGATGACTAAGAACATTGATCATTTCCTTAAGTGCTTTTCAGCTCTGTGAGTTCCTCAGTTGAGAATTCTCAATTCAGCTCCATACCCCATTTTTAATAGAGTTGTTTGGTATTCTGGAGGCTAATTTATTGAATTCCTTGTATATTTTAGATATTAGCCCTTTATCAGATGTAGTGCTAGTAAAGATCTTTTCTAAATCTGTGGGTTGCTGTTTTCTCCTATTGACAGTGTCCTTTGCCTTACAGAAGCTTTGCAATTTCATGAGGTCCCATTTGTTGATTGTTGATCTTAGAACATAAGCCATTGGTGTTCTGTTCAGGAAGTTTTCTCCTATGCCCAAGTACTTGAGGCTCTTCCCCACTTTCTATTCTATTATATTCATCATATCCAGTTTTATGTGGAGCTCCTTGATCCACTTGACCTATTCTAAAAGGGGATAAGAATAGATCAATTTGCATTCTTCTACTTGCTTATCTCTAGTTTAACCAGTAACATTTGTTAAAAATGCTGTCTTTTTTCCACTGGATGGTTTAGCTTCTTTGAAAAAACTCAAATGACTATAGATGTGTGGGTCCATTTCTGGTTTTCCAATTCTGTTCCATTAATCTACTTGTTTTTTTTTTTTTTTCTGTACCACTACCATGTAATTTTATTAGTATTGCTTTATAGTATTACTTGAGGTCAGGGATAGTGATTTACCCAGAAGTGTTTTATTGTTGAGAATACTTTTCACTATCCTGGATATTTTGTCATTTCAATTTTGAGAATTACTCTTTCCATTTCTGTGAAGAATTGAGTTGGTCTTTTGATGGGGATTGCATTGAATCTATACATCTGGGGGTAGCACCAAAAAAGTCGCAGATGCCAGAAAAGCAAGATACTTTCGGGAACCAAGGGGATGACGTTAGCTGAAATTACCAACAAAGGTGAGACAGAATTTGTAAAGACTACATCCAGAGGTTAGGTAAGGCCCTCATGTGAGGAATGGGGCTACCCACCCTTCACAAAATTTTAACCCAGAATTGCTCCTGTCTAAAGGACATACAGGGGCAAAGAATGGAGCAGAGACTGAAGGAAAGGTCATCTAAAAACTGTCCCATCTGGTGATCTATCCCATATGTAGGCAGCCACCAAACCCAGACACTTGCTGATGCCAAGAAGTGCTTTCTGACAGGAGTCTGACATGGATATCTCCTGAGAGGCTCAGTCAGAGACTTACTGATACAGATGTGATGTTTGCAGTGAATTATCAGACTGAGCATAGGAACCCCAATGGAGGAGTTATGGGAAGGACTAAAGGAGCTGAAGGGGTTTTCAACGCCATAGGAAGAATAACAATATCAACCAAACAGAATCCCAGAGCTCCCAGGGACTAAAAAGCAACCAAAGAATATACATGGAGGGAGCAGTGGCTTCTGCTGTGTATATAGCAGAGGATGACCTTTTCTGGCATCAGTGGGAGAAATAGCCCTGGGTGCTCTGAAGGCTGGGTATCCCAGTGTAGGGGAATGACATGGTTATGGGGCGTGAGTGGTTGTATGGGTGGGATCACACCCTTGTGGAAGAACTGTAGGGATGGAATGGGGGTATTTCAGCCTAGAAACTGGGAAGGGAGATAACATTTGTAATGAAAATAAACAAAATAAACAATAAAAATAAAAATAAGAAAAAAAAGAATTCTCATTCTATTTTTTTCCATTGTGTTTCATATTTAGAAAAGTTAGAATTCTAAAAAAAGGTATCAATCCTGCTTTAGCTAACTTTTAATAATTAAGGTGTATACTACACACAAAATTTTGGATAAGAGTTATACACAAACATAACCCAAAGCCACTGTGTATGTAAATTTTATTTAAAAGATAAGACATTTCCTCAGAGTTTAATATTGTCTTATTAGGTGAGGTTTAAGTCATCTCCTGGGAGTCAGGAACTCAGGCAGAGGAAGCTGGAGGAAGGAACAAGGCAGTGGCTGTGAAGGAGCGTTGCTTATGTGCTTTCCTCCCACAGTTTACAGAATCTGATTTCTGGGAGCATCCATGACTAGTAAGTAGCCTAGGGTAACACCGTCTGGAATGATTTGTCTCCCTCATATCTACCATAAATCAAGAAATGCACTGAGGTTTCTCTATAGGCTAATGTGGTAGAGATATTTGCTCTACCAAAGTTTCCTCTCCCCAGATAATTGTAGGTCTCTAAAGATGACATACATTAAGTCAACATTCTCATGTATAATCCATGATGCAGAGACTAAAAGTAATCTTTTGCGGCTTGAAAATAAAGTAAAATGATTATTGCTTTATTTTAAACATTTTTACCTTATAACATTTCCAATAAATTATACAATAAGGATATAATCCTATAGATATTAGGCAAGACCTTATAAGCATGCAGTTTGTTTATGATCCTTGGAATGGAAAGTTAGACATAGAGAAATTAATAAATTTAAAGATTGGGTCATTATGAAGATACTGTTAACTCCAGTTAGAAAGGCTTTTAGATACCTACTGAAAGCTAATTGGAAAATACCACATCCAGTCTGGTAGCTTGGTTTAATACTCCCTTCCAAATTATCAGTCTTTCATGATAGACAAGTGTTCTATTAATGAGTTACACCTTCCCTGAAACAATTTAATTAATAAGGGTTGCTCTCTATCTGTCTCTCTTTCTCTCTGTCTCTGTCCCCCCCCACTCCCACCCTTGAGAAATGTGTGTTCATGGGTACAATCCTTATTGTACCATACACATTTTCTAGAGCTGAAATTACAGCTCAGTAAGTTCAAATCACATAGCTAGTAAGAGGTAAAACTTGTATTAATGTTCACTTCCTGGACGGTGTTTGTGTCCTTAGCCATAAGCAACTTAGACATTCATAGGCATTGGGATATTTATGAATATACGTTTCTTCTCTGAGTGAAAAACTAAAATCTTGTTCTTGTTATGGAATATGGAAACACTGGTCTTAGCTCTATCCATGAGAACTTAACATACTTTACAACCTCGAGCTAAATTAGCTTTGGGAATCCATCCCCTCTCATTAATTACCCTTACAGTGCTGTGTACATCCATTCTCATGTGTTCTTGTACCGGCAGTATAGCAAGACAACTGCCATCTTACTAGTCTACAAATGATCTCCAGCAGTGTGTCACTGAAGATGAACTAGTAACATAATATCCCTTGGACCACTTCAGGAACAACCATCCTAATTTCATTGTAAAGGACGGTTAGAAAGCATGGGAATGAGGCTGCTGCTGGTGGACTTCAGCTATTTTCAAGGGTGTTTGTCTTGAAGTTTGACTAATAAGTCAGATGCAGTCTGAATCACTATGCGCTTGATTTGTTGTTAGCTGTCATGCCATTGGTGGCTAAATAAAATACTCTGGGATTATTTATCAACCTCTAGGGACATGTACATGATCTCATAAAAGAAGGAATCTTGGAGATTAGGATGTCTTCTGCTGAAGTATTTCAGGCTCTCTAAGACAGGTAGAATTGCCTTCTTGATAGGGAATGTCCCCATATTCTTTTCTAGGTCCATGACACCCCAGACAAGAGAATGGAGGGAAAAGAAATGGGTGCTGTCACCAAGTGCAGACCATGGTTCTCCACACTGGTCCCTTACTCTCCTGAGTTACACAGGGGTCTTTAGAGTTGAGACTGCTCAGCCGTGGCTCAAAAAACCAACCCTTCTCCTTCACTTAGTACAGAAGGATAACATAGCATTCCTACTAGACTTCGCAGTTCCTGAAGAGGAAGGTTTAGCAGAATTTTTACCACAGCTATATGAAATTTGTTGCCAATGAACAAAGTTTAGGAGGACTGTCCAAGTAATTTGTGTGGGAATAGTGTTTTTTTTTTTCAGGGTGAATGGAGCAGCTGTGCAAATTAAACAAAGCAGTAAACACTTTGAGCAAGGACTCTTATTTTTTGCCATCACAACATGTCATGTGAAATGAATTCGTTATGACCATTTACTAGTTACTCCCATGTGTGTAAAAAACTACATTATTCTAACTTAATGTAAAAAACTTCCACATGCCCTTCTAAATGCTGAGTAAATTTCATAAGATAAATGTAATTTAAAGCTTTTAATGAGATCAATTTGGAAAGACCAGTTGATTTAACTCACTCCAAGATAATACAAGACAAGTATTTGCAGCCTCTAGCACCGTATCCATAGGAAGCTAAACTTAAGTTTCATTAAAATTTTTTTTTTGATTGCAAGTGATCTGAGGAAGGGACTTTCCATACAGAGAGAGTACAAATCTTTAGACTGATGGACATGAATTAGCACTATTTTAATTTATATACTATTTTTGAGATGGGAGCATTTGTTTCTTTAATAACTTTGAATTCAATATTTATTCAGGAATGACCTTGAAGTTCTATACTTTTCTCTTGTACCTCTGGACTACTGGATGACAAGTGTGCCACCACAAAGTCCTAATATATGGGGTTTTGGGGACTGCATTCTTGGCTTGTGTATGTTCAGCTGACACAGTAGCAACTAAGTTATTTCCCTAGCCCCTATAAATTCTATTTATATAAACTTCCCTCTGCTGCCATAATATAAAGTTATAACTCCATAAAATATTGACAAACTAAATGGTTTCACAGAAAACTCTGTGTAATTTTAAAGTAAACTTTTTTTTAAAAATAACACTAACCTGTTACTTTTATGGATACTTTAGTCTATTGGCTGCAAAAGAAATCAAAATAGATGTGCAATGTGAGAACAGAGCAAGCCATCTGCCTTTTTATGTTAAATGTAGAGCTATGGAATGTAACAGGTAGGTGGAAAATTTAAGATCTTTGATCTGAATCTTCAATTTTATAGGTAAATTAAAAAGAATGCTTTTGTTACTGATGTTCTTCTCCTTTGCGTCTTCCTCCTCTTCTTCTTCTTTAACTTTCATGTTTTCAGAATTATTGTCAAGGCAAGAGCTCAAAGACAGGAGTTCTGACTAAAATTAAAACATTTTAATATATGGGCTGAAAATGAAATACTCTTCTAGAGTGCCCAGTCAATTGCAAGCTTTAAGGTATACCAAAGGCAGGCTGTCCAAACTCGTTTTCATGGCTGTATAAAGTTTTTGATGTCTTGCTTTGTCATTTCTTATTTCTAGTGAGTAGGACTCAATTCTTTGCCTTTCATGTTTGTCAGGGTTTTGTTTTGGAAATACCAAACACACATAGATTATATCTACTAGACATACATGATCTACATCTCCTGCTAAACCTTGGGGAATATTTTAAAATATACCAGAATGTGGGATTTTAGCCTTCAGTCATAAAACATATATCAAAGTAATGTAACTGTATGGGTATTTTTCTACCCAAACACATAAAGAAGTATATGAGCAATCTTATACATCCACACACAGAGAATTATATACCTTTTCACCAGAATAAATCCTTGTCTTATAGTAAAAGAGATGTTTGAAATTCATTACCACTAAGGAAGTTGACTTCTGTCAAACTTTATTGTGCAATTGAGCATCTCAGTAGTACAGTACTCAGTTGGCATATGAGAGGGCCTGAATTCCATGTCCATTACCATAAAATAAAAGGAAACAGAGGAAACAACATGTTGTGTTCTCTGAGAAGTCATATTGCATTATACTTCTGAACATGAAACCGAAGCCATTTATTGAAGCATATTTTTCTAGCTGAGGAAACTTTACACTTCTGTCTTCCCCTTAGTGACCATGTATGTGTGTTTGTGTATGTGTATATGTGTGTATCTATCATCTGTCTGTCTATCATCTATCTTGTGTACACACACACATACACACACACATACACACACAGTCAAATACAAACAGAAGTTAAAAGGCATAAAGATTTATGAGCATTAAAGAAGGAATTCCCAAGGACTAGAGAGATGGGTCACTGATTAAAAGCCTCTTCCTGGCAACTACATCACATGTCTCACAACTGCCTGCTATTCCAGATCCAAGAGATCCAACCCCCTCTTTCTAACCTGCCATGATAACTGCAGTCATATACATAGACCGATACATGGACATATCCAGACATAAGTAAATAATAATAGAAATCTTTTCTAAAACAGAAAGTAAGAATCTTCTGTAACTCATTATCTCCAAGCAAGAGATTTTGCTTGTTTTCTTTCTCTTCTTGCTTTACCCAGGTACTCTCTTCTCATTTTATGTTAAGTCATGGTTTTAGAGATCCATTTCTTGTTTTCATTTGTAGCTGAATCCCTGCCCAAACTGGAGTGTTCTGTGGGCTTATTGACAATATGCTGCTTCTTCTTTTTTTTTTTTTTTGCTTCCTTCCTTCCTTCTTTCCTTCTGTCCATCTTCATTCCTTCCTTCCTTCCTTCCTTCCTTCCTTCCTTCCTTTCTTTCTTTCTTTCTACCTACCTCTTTCTTTTTCTTCCTTTGTTCTTTCCTTCCTTCTCTCTTTCTTTCTTTCCTTCTCTTCTTTCTTCTTCCTTCTCTAGCTTCTCCCCCTTGCTCCACCCTCCTCCTTCTTCTCAGAGAACATGAGACACCAATTATACCTGCAATGAGCTCTATGAAAATTTAGAAAAGGAATATTTTAACAATTTCATTTTGGTCTATGGCTCATCTTTTCTCCCACACTTGAAGAAAAAACATGACACTATGACTTTGCATTGTACATGTTGCTATTTTCCTTGTATTAATACAAAATACAAGGCAGCATGATTCCTTAGTAATTCCCAAATTTATTCTTTTGATTAAAAAATTATAATCAAAGGGCTTTTCTCTAGTCTGTTAATGCATACTCATTGTTATTCAAGGTTCACCTTGAATATTTGGAGCACTAGTAACATAAAAGGTCGGAAACACTGGGTGTCATGAAACTATTATAATGCATTTTTCTGACTCTATAAGATAAACATTGTACTTCTTTGATTAGAACTATAAAAGTGTACCATTTGCTATATATTGATCAACGGAACTGAGAGTGTTGCTTGATTGTCTGATTCTGAGTTTTATAGAGAAAAAAATCACAACTAGCAACAAAAAGATGTTTGAGGGCAAATACATACATATATATATATATATATATATGTATGTATGTATGTATGTATGTATGTATGTATGTATGTATGTATGTATATCAGTGCATGTCACATTCTTTTGTTCAGCATTGTTTTACAATCTTCCATTGCTTAAAAAAAAGGTATTTAAGATCTGTCTGTTGTGGTAAAAATAAAATATAGAACTTTTATCCCACACTAGTGCTGGCACCCATAAGACTTCATGACACTATAGGGGATCTTTATCTTAGTGACTCCACACTACCTCTAAGAACTTACAGACCCCTGGCTTCTTTTGACTTGGACTTGGTCCACTCTGCTGGCCTCAGCATCTTGTTTTCACTCAGTTTCCCTTAGGGCGTTGTTGCCAAACCTTGCACACACACATCCCAGTTCCTTGGTGGGCTTTGTCCTATCTCTTCATACTCAATTAAGTCACCACAGCAAAGAACACACTAAAATATTCTGGTCCAATTACTATAATATAATTTGCCCACCTAGATAAGTCAAATGGTCCTATACAATTTCATCCCTTATAAACTATTCATAACAACCTTATCCAAATAGAGATGGCACAGAGAGAAACATCCACATCTACTTCCATGTTGTCCTCCTTTCCAATCTCCTGCTTTCTCCTCCTCCTCTCTCCTTCCAAGACTTTTCCCCCGCCTACCTTTTCTTCTCATCCAATGATAAGCTCAACACACCTTGTTATAATAATGACATAATCTGGAACCTGTCCATTCACTAGTGATGCCTACCTCTTCTGTAATAATTTTCCTATAGCTTTTATTATGCCACAAATATGCTACTTTATGGATATCAAACTCTTGACCACCACAGTGTTTAAGAAATATGAGATACAGCTATGAACCAAAAAAAGGCAAAGAAATATTCTTCTTATTATTCCTTTAAGTGAATAAATTCTTGCCAATAAGTTGATGCTTACTTCTGGAATATAAAAATATCACTGTAAATTTTTGGTGTTTTCCAACCAGAAGATAACATTGCTGAGAGTTTAAATTTTGTACTGAACACAGGAATTAGCAAATGAACAGGGAATGGTTTCAATTTTGGATTCCCAGGGACTAACTCAAGTGATATTTTCTACAACAAAGATACATATCCTAAGCCCCCTCCAAAGCAATGCTAATTGGAAATTAAATATTTAAATATCAGAGACTATGGGGGCATTCATTATTCAAATTCCCAGAGAAAGGTTAGTGGAAAACTTGAGAACTTCCAAAATGCCAAGACCTCAAATGACAGGTCAAACACCAAGTCCCAAACCACCACAAAAGTTAAGCATTGACACATGCTGAGAACTGTGTGTAGAGCAAGAAGACTTTATGCTGAAACATTAGTTTCTATTTGCAATGGAAATTTTATTAAGAAGAAAATTATTTCATCATTTAAAATGAATTTTATTCAATTTATTAAATTTTGCTTGCAAATGAACTTGTTTTCTCACTTAAAATTGTCAATCAGTGATATGAGATAATAAAACTAATATTTCAATAATTTTTAAACTTGTACTACATACATAAAGTGAAAATAAAGGCATTGAATATACAACTTGAATATTTATTGACTTTTACCCAATCTTCTTTAATCTGTATCACTTTTATTATATTATATTTATTTGCTTGTTTAGTTGATTGCTTGATTATTTTGATTTTCGAGACCGGATTTAGGCAGGTAGCCTTGTCTATCCTGGTATTCTCTCTAGTTGTAGTACCAGTTCTGGGCTCCTAGAGACTCAGAGACTCACCTGGCTTTGCCTTCTGAATACTTGGATGAAAGGCTTACTTCATTGCTGCCTGGCTTATTTTGTCTTTGATGTCATAATTGTAACACTTCCTCTTTCTCTATTCTCCTTTGAAACTCATACTCACTTACCAATTATCCTTCTATTTTCCAGCCACTTTTTTTACTACTTTTACTTGCACATATAAATATTTGTATGTCAAAGTATAGCCTATTTAGTTCACATAATGTTACAATGTTTTCCAGGCTGAGATTTAACACTAGATAACCCATTACTCCTACTCCCTGAGGAATACCACCTCTTCTACTCCCTGCCTTCCTCAATTACCTATTTTTTTAAGTAGGGTAAAAGCATCACAAGCTTTTCACCCATAAGACTTTATGGATATTAGTAGGAGACACAATTTTCTGGCAAAGTCCTTGATCCTCTGGCTCTTAACAATCTTTTTGTCCCACTTCAGTAGTGATCAATGAGTTTGTTGATGTCTTTGGCGCTGGTCTGCAACATCATAACAAGAGCTTCAAAATTCTCAAACTTTATAATGCACATAATCTTTGAATTTCTTATATCCTATGAAAAACACATCATGAAAGATAAAGACAACGTAATAACTAACATTAGCACTATGCTATACCACCTGCCTGGGCTTCTATTCCATCACTCTTCATCCCTTTCATATAGTTTCAGAATATTTATCAAATGGTTTCCTAGGATGTAAGATGAGTGACCATATTTAAGCCTCCCAGCAATATATAAATAGGATTTCTTATTGCCTAATCTGTTTGCAAGTAAAGGATACATGGTGGACAGTGAGACCTAGCAACCCCTCTGTCTCTAACTCCCCTGCACTGGAAATACAGCATGCCTCACTAGAAAATTGGGTTCTGGGGATTGAAGTCTGACTTCTTTGTTTATACAACCAGCACCAACTGTGTTATACCTTTAGTTCTTCTTGAACTCTTTTTTTTTCAAGCTAGATTATACAGAACACTAATTACAAAGATGCTCTAGAGGTTATGTCCAATTGTCCAATTATATGCTCAGACCTATTTGTCGGAGTAAGTCATAGTTGAGCCAAATCTAAAAGTTAGTGAATCAAATTCTGTCTATGGTGAGACCAAACAAAATACAGAATCCCAGCATCAACAAAGAAGAAATGCCTACTGTTTCCATGGAAACCAACCAGTATTTGTGCAACTCTTCTTACTGTGTCTGTTTTCTCCCCATCTATCTTTATGATTTTAGTGCTTAGAAATTTCTGTACTACATCTCTTTCATCAGTCATTGTGGGGACTTTGTACATTCACAACATATAACAACTGCTTTCAGCAATAATGGACATGTTATTTTTAACTCACTTCCACTTTTTCTTTCTTTGGACACTTACTAATATAAGTCTGAGGCTCCTGGGTAAGCAACCAAAAGAAGATGCAACATCTAACAAGGACATATGTTCCACTATGTTCATAGCAGCCTTATTTATAATAGCCAGAAGTTGGAAAGAACCCATATGTCCTTCAAAATAGGAATGGATACATAAATTATGGTACATTTACACAATGGAGTACTACTCAGCTATTAAAAGAAATGACTTCAAGAAATTCCTAGGCAAATGGATAAAACTTGAAGCTATCATCCTGAGTGAGGTAACTCAGTCACAAAAAACACTCATGGTATGTACTCACTGACAAGCAGATACTAGCCCAAAACTGTCTGGACACCCCCCCCCCAAAAAAAAAAAACAATTCACAGAACTATGAAGCTCAAAGAGAAGGAAGGCAAGAAGGTGGATGCCTCAGTCCTTCTTAGCAAAAGAACAAAACATTTATGGGAGGCAATAAAGGAACAGATAGAGGAGCAGGCATTGGAGAAAAGATTATTCAGAGACTGCCTCACCTAGGAATCCATCCCAAATGCAGCCATTAAACCCACGCACTATTGCTGATGCCAAGTAGCGTTTACTGGCAGGAACCTGATATGAATGCCTCCTCAGAGGCTCTGCCAGAGCCATACTGATACAGAGGAGGATGCTGGCAGATAACTATCTGACTGAACACAGGGACCCCAATGAAGGAGCTAGAGAAAAGACTGAAGGAGCTGAAAGGGTCTGCAACCCTATTGGAAGAACAAAATTATCAACCAACCAAGCCCACTGCAGCTCCCAGGGACTAAAACACCAACTGATGAGTTTAAATGGAGAGACCCATGGCCCCAGATTCATATGCAGCAGAGAATAGCATTCTTTGGCATCATGGGAGGAGAGGTCTTTGGTCCAGCAAAGGCTTGTTTTCCCAGAGTAGGGGAATGCCAAGGCTCTGAAGTGGGAGAAGGTGATTGGGAGAGGGAGCAACTTCATGAATGCAATGGAAGGGAAGAAATAGGATTTGGGAAAAATTTTGAGGTTCTTTGTCTTTTCCTTTATGTCTGTTAAAATAAATTTATTTATTTCCCACCACTTTTCATATCTTAAATTTTGTTTCAACTTTTTTCATTGTTTCTTTTATATTCATTGCAAGGAAATATCATGTTTAAATCATTTTCCAGCTTCCATTTTTTTTTCTAATATGTCTCCCTCTCTACTACATGCCTTTTGTTTTGAAGACCCACTAAACACAGCTGGTGTAACCCTTGTGTATATGGGTGTTTGGTCATCCATTAGTATGGTAGGTATGGATTAAAAAAAAATTGGAGAGACCAAGATTGTTAAGCATGCAAGACTACTTTCTTCAACAGAATGAAGAAGAATACTGGAGTAAAGCTAGGCAAACACACCTTGTTTTACATTTACTTTATGCTTATTGTAACTAGTAAGATTTTAATGCATACTATCAAAACATTAAAAATATCAAGTACTGACAAAAATGTATTTGTATACTTTTATGCAAAAATTCTTAAAATCTGTACATTTATCTTTGTTTTTTAAAATAAAGTTGTTCAATTAAAAAAAAAATAGGCAAACGACCTGGTGATCCTTTACTCTTCTATGAGGATTTAGCCTTCACCTGAATTTCCTTAAATCTTGAGAATTGTGTAGGCCCAATCCTGAGCTTGTCTTTCAATGGATATACTTATCATTATGAAAGAGGCCCCACGTACTTTGCTTCCTCCACCAATAGAATCCATCTTTATGTTTGTTACAAGTTCTTTTTCTCCAATCCCCATCCCAGAACACCGTTTCCTAGTCAATAGAACATATTCTTATGATAGAGATCTCAGAAATTTTGCCATTGGGTTGTATTTCACAAGGACATTTTAGTATAGACATTTCTGATATTTTATTATGAGAATTGCCATATTTGAGAATTCCCTCTCTCAAACTTTTACTGTACATAAACGTTTAATAAAATTAAACCATGAGTCAGACTCTCTAGGTGTTTTGATCCAGTCTGACTGAACAAATCTTGCTGTACTGAGTTTTCATCCCAAGCTCTTTGTGGTTCATTTCCCTGTAAGTTGTGATATCTGTGAATATTCTTGAACCAACCACTAGAGCATACAATCTACCAAGTTTATTTTATGTTAGTTCATTTTTGAAAATTATTAGTAATATTTCACTTCATTTTTCTCTGGTTCTTTACATTTCTTGCATAAAGCATCTGTTCAGCTGCATGGACAGGTACATAATTGTCACAGCCATTCTAGAGGCTGTGACAGAGGACCACTGGTCCGCAGATTAGAGATCATTCTAAATAAAATAAATTCTCATCTGAAAAAAAGATCTGTGTGATGTCAAGTTCAGTTAACATAGTCTTATTTTATCCCATTGCAATAAATTTAAAAGTCTCTTCGATGTGTTTATATATGAGGAGCCTATGCTGATACTTAAATTCCTGACATTTTTATAGAACTCTGATTTTGCATTTCTGGCATAACTGTTTATGCAAATATATTTAATTCTTCAGCTCATCTTGTGGTGCATTTTATGACTATGAGATCATAGGTTTGGAAATTATATTCTGTGGGCATTTGAGAGACCTGATTTCAATGTATGTGTCTACAAAGAAACTCTAATTTTGCTTGGAGCCATATGCTTAGCAGTACTACCAGTCAGGGAATATTCTACATGAAATGTGTTGACATTTTGTGAACCACTTGGGCAGGCACAATGAAAGCTGAAGGTTAAATGAAGGCTAGCTTGAAGCCATGAGTTCTGGAAGGAAATGGACTTCTTTTTCCTTTTTTCTTCAGCTAATGCCCAAAAAATGAAGAGTGTGCAGATGAGGGGCCTTTGTTTCTATTCCAACCTTATTCAGTGCAAGATGTAAGGTTACTGAGCTCCACATTAAATAATCTGGCCTTACATTTGAATATGCCCCAATATTTTCTTTTGCATCATTTCCAGGATCCCTTCCATCTACATAGCTAATTGTAATTCTTTATTTTTATTAGTTGTGTCAAATTATAAAATACTTTTTAAAGTACAGCACATCCAATTGGTTATTATGTAAAATATGACCATGAAATTACTTAACATAAATAACTGTATTCCTAATTCTAAAACTATTTGAGTATAAGATCAGGATCCAAACTTCTGCATTTGGCTTATAACAAAACTTACTTAGAAGATGTTATTTCAAACATTTTACATTTTACATAAAAAATTTTACTAATAACATTGACCTCTTTTATTTCTGTTGAAGGTCAATTAAGTTAGTATTAAATGTCACTTAATGTTTGAAACCCCAGAGAAGATAATTTCAAATTTCTTTACAGTAGACATAGCCAAATAATCTCTTAATAAAGATAACTTAAAACAAACTTGTTTTTGGTAACAAGTTAAACATCTTTTCTGCCTTTAGGATAATTTTTTTTGTTAATTTAATTTTCTTAGTGAAAAGAGATTTAAAAAGCTGTATTTGTAACAATCCATAACAACTCTTCATTTGAAAAGTGTATTTCAGGAACCAGAAATCTAACTAAAGAGCTAGTCATTAGCAGATATTCGGCTCAGTTCCTAATCAAGCTTCCTAAGGAAGAAAGCAACCAACAGTCCTACCCAGCTAAGAACCTGCAATAATGACCGGCAGGACATCATAAACCTAGGGATACATAAGTGGCATGCATACTCAAGTGATAACTCTTAGTAATTTCTCTAGGTTCCACCTAACAGTTACCTAGCAACAGGTTGCATAGCAAGCGCTAGCCAACCCAGGACATAAGGAGTGCCAGCTACTCTCTACTTCATCCTGCCCTCCTCTATACCTGTGTACCTGAAGACTTCTGCCTCTCTCCTCTCTCTTTCTGAGACCCCTTTATCTGCTTCTCCCACTTCCCCAGACCCACTTCCCTTCCCACAATAAACTTCCTTATGTACTAGACCTGTCACACGGTGGTGATTCCTCAGGAGGACATCTTGGCCTGGCCACCAACCAGCTTCCTCCCACCTGCATAATGTTACTTGTTTTATAAAATACAGAAATAAAGAATAGCTTTCAAATTGGATAGAGGATAACTTACAACTATCTACCACTTCATTAAAACAACATACATAACTGTAATCTAAGCATTTGTCCTTATATTCGTAGATAAGTTTAGTCCTCACTTTTGATTAAGTCAAAATCTCTTTGAAACAGATGCAGACCACTATAGAGAACAACAGTCAATCAAATGCGTCATTATAGTACCCAGTATTAACAGAAACATTTTCAAAATACTCTTGAACCTAGGTTCAGAGAGCTTAGCAGAAGAGGAGAAGGAAAGATTGTAAGAGCCATAAATCTGTGAGACTGTCTTCTAGTAATATCACAAGGGGCACCTATAATATCTCACAAGAATAACTGCCTAAACATGAGCTGAACATGGACAACAAAAGACATGCTAACATTGATGGTAGAAACTTAACGAACTACAAAGTAAAAAATACTGAGAAATAATCTTTTTCCAGGGAAGGCATACACAGTCATCCCTGAAAACATACATACAACAAAAATACAGACTGAAAAAGTTGTATTTAGGAATATGTGTGTGTGTGTGTGTGTGTGTGTGTATGTATGAATATATATATATATATATATATATTCATATACCTGCATATATATATGAAACAGCAATTAATGAAAAGTGAATCTGAAAAAGAACATAGAGGAGTATATGGGAAGGTTTGGAGGGAGGAAAGGGCAGGAAGAATGATGTAATATTTAATAGTCTCAAAGGTATTTAAAAAAGCAGATTTATTGTGGGGCCTTTATACTTAGTGAAAATAAACTTTAGTGAGTACAAATCAGAAAGTGTTTAAATGAAGGGCTTTCAATGGTTTCTCTATTTCTGCTCTCCTTGAAATCTAAAATGCTTTTTCCGAGATGGATTTTTATAATTCCTAAAATTAACATAAATACTAGAATCCAAAGCAATAAGTATTTTATGGACTGGGACTTCTGAAACTGGGGAAATTTTAGACTTCTAACTAGTTCCTACAATTAGGGAATCTCTCATATCTAACTCAGAGTTACAGTGGAACAAATAGAAACACACACACACACACACACACACACACACACACACACACACACACATTGCCTTGAGGATCATGCTTATAAATAACACAATCCTGAGGCCATTTTTGATATCCAATAACATCGCTAGTACTGTAAAAATGTCAGTTTGATCACTATGTATTTGTGATCAGTACTTCCTACCACATAACCAAATTTCCTTGTTTAATTAGACTTTAAATGTCACTTTTGTTGATTTGTATTATTTGTATGAAAATAGCTGCATCAGAGGCATGCATTTGGCAGCGACTTAAAAGAGAAAAAATTGCCAAAGAAAGAATAAATACGTTGAACTTAGCTACTCTAACTTGCATTTTCTCCATCAAATTTCATAAAAGAGAAGCTTTGGAAATAATGTTTCAATGATTGATTAAAAATGTCACAAATTAGTTGCCATGATCCTCTTAAGACTGAACCAATGAACCCCAGAATGCAAAACCAAACATCTCATAAACTGGGCATGGTTGTACATACCTGTAATAGTAGCACCTTTTAATAATAAAAGCAGCAAAGGAAGAATTATACGTTTAAGGTCCATTGTGAATGCCAGGCCCATCTATCCCTTGAGATTCTATCTCAAAATCCTTCTTCTTGTTGTTCATCATCCTTCTTATTGTCAACATCATAATTTTGCAGAGTCTGGTAATACATTTCACAATTGAATTTTCTACACTGTGAAAACAAGATTTTGGCATAGGACTTGTATTATGTCTTTTTACAGAATTGTTCCACAATTAATTAGAAATAATAGAGTATAATATTAGTTCCCTGATATTTTGTGATTCTAGTCTTTACACACCTCAAATTCTGGTTGTCAAGAATCAAAGAGAGTCTCACAAAAAATCAAAGGAATGGATAAAATTGAAGGTTCCTGGGAAGTAATATTTATTAAAGCTTGTAATCAGTGATTCTCCTTCAAAATGCAAATGCCTTTGGAATGAAATTCATTGTTTCAGGGTTTAAGGATGCCCATCAGAGGGTATGAATTTAGAGGCCATTTGAAGATGGAGAACATGTAAAATGGAAGGTTGTAGAATTAAGGCATAATTGGCTAAAACTTAAAGATGATGGAGAAGAAAAAATATAATTACCATCTGGAAACTAATTTAATCACATCAGTTTTCCTAACCTAAAAACCAATTGGCATCAAAGATGAAGACATGAATTTATTAATATGAAGTTATGTAATCACTTTGGAATAAAGCACCATTTTCATCAAGCATAAGTGAAATTTGGTTAGGAGAGAGATTTATTTTGCTGACTTCAATTCTACTTGCAAAATGACTTTCAGATAATTCAATCTAATGATCAGTTTTGTCTTCATTTAGGAGATACTCTACTGACATTCAACAGAGTTGGAAGCTCCTTTGGCCTTTTTTTTTTTTATTGAACAACTTTATTTTAAAAGAATAAGGATAAATATACAGATTTTAAGCATTTTTGCATAAAAGTATCCGAATAAATTTTTCTCACTACTTGGTTTTTTTTTTAAAGGTTTGATAGTGTGCATTAAGATCTTACTAGTTACAGTGAGCATAAAGTACATGTAAAACAATATGTAACCTGGAATTAGTCAAAGTTGCTAAGTGAACACATTCTCACACTTTTTTCCTACTTTCTTAAGGATTCTTCCTGTTCATTAGACATTGTTGTATAAAAACAGCAGCCAAAAAGGCCTAGTTCACGGGGCCAAGTAATATGTATCTCTTCTTATATAAATATGTTGTCAAATAATCTGTAGTTTTAAATGTCATTACTATGATTATGATTATTTTTTCATTTGG
This sequence comes from Micromys minutus, assembly GCF_963924665.1. Classification (NCBI taxonomy): domain Eukaryota; kingdom Metazoa; phylum Chordata; class Mammalia; order Rodentia; family Muridae; genus Micromys; species Micromys minutus. The sequence continues at coordinate 24,080,806 of NC_137984.1, forward strand.
TGGATGTTGACTGTGAACATTAATTAAATAAAAGCACATTGATTATAAGTAACATAACTCACTTAAAATATCTAACACACACACACACACACACACGTATTGTTTTGCAAAGGAACAAACAAATTTCACAAACGCCACAAAAAATAAAGGTACATTAGGACAGACAATTTTCAGGACTGTGTGGACTTTAGATCGAGTTTCTTTATGCCTGGACTTTTGATTTCTTTCTCATTTTTCTTTTTTTCTTAAATTGGTTATTTTCCATATTTACATTTCAAATGTTATCCCCTTTCCCTCCACTCCCATTCCTCTCCATTTGTTTCCATGAAGATGCTCCCTCTCCCAATCACCCTTTCCCTTCTTAGTGCCTTGGCATTCCTGTACTCTGGGAAAACAAGCCTTCACTGGACCAATGGCCTCTTCTCTCAGTGATGCCAGACAATGCTATCCTCTGCAATTAGAGCCATGGGTCTCCTTATGTGTACTCATTGGTTGGTGTTTTAGTTCCTGTGAGTTCTGGAGGGCTTGCTTGGTTGATAATGTTCTTCCCCTGGGGTTGCAAATCCTTTCAGCTCCTTCAGTCTTTTCTCTAGCTCTTTCATTTGGGTACCTGTGTTCAGTCAGATGGTTATCTGCAAGCATCCTCCTCTGTATCAGTATAACTCTGGCAGAGCCTCTGAAGCATCTATATCAGGTTCCTGCCAGTAAATACTTTTTGGCATCAGCAATAGTGTTTGGGTTTGGTGCCTGTATATGGAGTGGATCCCCAGGTGAGGAAGTCTCTAATGATCTATTCTCTAATCTATGCTTCTATATTTCCTCTTATGAGTGTTTTGTTCTCCATTCTAAGAAGGACTGAAGCATCCACATTCTGACCTTCCTTTTTTTTGAGCTTCATGAGGTCTGTGAATTATTTCTCAGATATCCAGATCTCTTTGAGCTAGTATTTGTTTATCAGTGTATGTGTACCATGAGTGTTCTTTTGTGACTGGGTTCCCTCACTCAGTGATGGTAGCTTCAAGTTCCATCCATTTGCCTAGAAATTTGATGAAGTCATTGTTTCTAAATGCTGAGTACGACTCCATTGTGTAAATGTACCATGATTTCTGTATCCATTCAGCTACTGAAGGACATCTTGGGTTCTTTACAGCTTCTGGCTATCATACATAAAACTGCTATGAACATAATGGAGCATCTGTCCTTGTTATATGTTGGATTATCTTTTGGATATATGCCTAGGAGTGGTATAGCTGGGTCTTCAGGTAGTAAGTACTATTCCCAATTTTCTGAGGAACTGATTTCCAGAGTGGTCATACCAACTTGCAATCCCACCAACAATGGAGGAGTGTTCCTCTTTCTCCACATTTTCACCAGTATCTCCTGTCATCTGAGTTTAGTTTTTGATTTAAGCTATACTGACTGGTGTGAGCTGGAATCTCTTGGTTACTTTGATTTGCATTTCCCTGATGATTAGGGAGGTTGAATATTTCTTTAGGTGCTTTTCAGACCTTCTCTATTCCTCAGTTGAGAATTCTATGTTTAACTCTGTACCAAAAATTTTAAAAGGATTATTTAATTCTCTGGAGTCTAACTCTAACTCAATATGGCATCATCTTTGTTTTCTACCCATGAAAGCCTAAGAATTAACTGCTCAGAAATAGAAGATGCCTACAATAATTTTATTGACTGTCAAGAATGTTGCAAGCTGCAACCTCAGCCTCAGAAATATTTGCTGGCAAAATGTAAAAAAAAAAAAAGCAGAAACGGGGGCTTTATTCTCAAGAAATTGCCAGGGTAATTGGAGAGGCAAGACAGCTCATTTTATCTTTAGAATAATTCTGTAAGGCACAGATTAGTATCCTTATCTGAGCATAGCTATTAAGAATATGAACTTATTTTCTTTGAGGAGATAATTTCTCAGCAGTTTTGAAATACTATAAATGGAACTGTAGAGAAAAAGCTAATGTAAGAATTTAGGATGCTAAGCAAATTCTAGGAAGTCACAGTGACAAATTATATTCCTTTCTCTATGACTTTTTCTGGTTCAGAATGAATGTGTCGCATAATTGATACCTTTCAGGAAAATAAAATCATATTAATTTATATCACTATAATGCTATTTGGAAGAAACAACCAAGGAAATAACCACAACCTTCTCATAATACAATTTGACAAATATGCCAACAGTTTTCAATTCATAAATAGAATGTCATATCATGTTGGTGACTTCAACTCATAGAATTTGTTTATATAATGTTTACAACCTCAGTATAGCATATAAGGTGAATATCATACATTTCCAAATGAAATAATCACAAATGACAAGTAGGAAAGTACATGTGTAGAATGCTGCCCATGTATCAAATGAAGGAGGAGCTCCATGGTGACGGTACTCATGTCTGTGTTCTGAGGAGCCTGTGCTGAGCTCCCGTAAACACCAAGGTATAGAGAGAGATATGAATGGGGATAACAGTAGCCAGGCCCATCTTGTAGCTTGCTTGCTCTTTTCTTCGTGTTGTGCCCTCCTCTTTTCATAATCTCACACAGACTCAGAGAACTGATCATTTCCATCACATGAGCGTGGATGAGGTATGAGAAGGTCCCACAATATCTCATGGCAGTTTCCTAACCTATGGGAAGTGCCTTAACCTCAGCAAAACTGAAAATTTTCTGACAACAACATTGATTGGAAAGACTTTAGTCACATGCTCACACCTTACTAAGTCTAACATTTGCAGGATTTGGGGGTGATGAGCTTTTGTCTAAGTTTGGGATGGATAGGGTAATTAATGCATCATAATTGGAAACCATCACTGTTTCTAGCAATTAATAAGTGACTACATTATGGTAATTGTTTAACATTTTCCATAATAAGGAGGTAGTAAAGATTTGTGTGATGGGAAATTGGGTCATGAGGACATGATTCTAATCTGCATTATTTGTGATTCATAGGTAAGTTTCAGTCAAATCAATTTGAAGGGAGGGAATCTAACTTTCTTGGCAAAGCTAAACTTGAGGTTTAGGGACATGTTCAGAGTAACACAGCTTTATATTACAATATTGTGAATGATAACACAGGAATAGGCTAACAACTCCTGGGAGGGGTGAGTCAGCACACTATTCACAGGACCCATGATTAGAAAGAGCTAAACAGGAAATATGTTAGAAGGAAAATGTTATAGATAATGTGATAATTCTAAGTTAATAAAAAAGCAAAAAAAAAATTTAGTAAGAAAAATAACTACAAGAATGTACTGGTTCAAGATACATGACAGCAACTTGGCTTTAATGCCAGACAAGAAAGAATTAATGTTGTGATTGTAAAAGGGATACATGAGGGGCTCCTGCCAATGTATCCCTTAGAACAGTTAATCCATGTGACAGATATAACATAAAAGGAAATTTTGGGACCTGCAGGAAGGGGATAGGGGCAGAGAAGGGAAGGTGACAGAGAAGGGCAGAGAAAGGAGAGAGGGATAGACTGTCAGGGGAGGGAGAAAGAGGCAAGGGAGGGAAAGAGTCAGACAAACAGAGACAAAAACACAGAGAGACACAGAAACAGAGAGACAAAGAGACAGCGATAGATACAGAGAGGAACAGACAAAGAGAAAGTACAAAGAGAGAGAGAGAGTGGTGGGGGAGAGAGAGAGAGATAAAGAGAGAGAGAGAGAGAGAGAGAGAGAGAGAGAGAGAGAGAGAGAGAGAGAGAGAGAGAGGCTAAACAGTTTTTTTATTTACAGTGATCCAGGGTGGCTGTTGCTAGGTAGCTGTTGAGCAGAGCCTAGAGGAAATGCTTACTGTTAAAAAACTTTAAAACTATGTGTTTATTGACAAAGTAAACTGAACTTTAAAAGAAGTTATCTATACTCTGTGTGGATAGAGTCTAGTCATATTCAAATAAGGTAGAGGAAGTTAACCATGTCAGGTTTTTAATACAAGAAAGACTGACAACTTTGAGCTTCAGTAAGTTGACTATAATATGTATTGCAAAGGACATATTATATAGCATAATATATATCTAAGAATATATAACAAGCATAACAGGAGAATAGGTAGACAGCTACAGATTGAGTTTTATTCTCTTGTCCATATATTCCATCAATTTGCAACTTTATTTAATGATATTGTAATTAGGAGACACTTGTGATTATACCTTTATTTCTTTGCCAAATTTTCTTTCTACCCATGTTTACTCTAATCCTGAGTGGAGGAGCTTCTACCAAGGAGTAATAATTCCATGCTTTTCTTCCTATGCCTGAATTATCATGGAAATCGAACTAGGGATATTAAAGAAGATCAAACTTTTGACAGCATAATATAAACATGCTTAGGATTCAATTAAAAACCATGTCAGGAATATAAAAATTTAGATCTGAACTAGGAAAGTTATAAGTAATTGTCAAAACCAAGACAGTAGGAACATTAAAAATTAGCAAGAATTTGAAGATGACTGTGATAAAAATGTATGAATAAATAGTTTACACGTATCAAAGTAATTTAAGTAGTATTAAGCTTGAGCAAAAAAATAGAAAATATGAATGAAGGCATAATGGAGAAAAGAATAGGAGCTAAAAAAAATAGAATTATCAATGAAGGGGCTTAGCAAATCTCCACAAGTAAGGATTCAGGAGCTAGACAAAAGTGTTGTTCAAGTCTAAAATGATACAATATAAATGACTTAGTGTGAAAGGTATACGTGTTGAGTAGGAGGCACAGCATCAGGTACTAATGAAGTGCAATGGAGGACTGAGATCTATACTCTGAAGTTTTGAAAAAGGAAGACAATGTAAACAGAGATGAAAATAAAATCTTAATGGATGAAAGTGTCTTAGTTTTGAAAAGGAACAAAAATGTAGCTTTAGAAAGCTGAGAAAATTCCAAATAAAATAAAACCAAATGAATCCATGCTGAAACAAACAGAATTAAATGTCTGAAAATGGAATACAAACAAAAACTGTAAACAGTAATCATGCAAAGACAACAGCATTTTTACACACCAAGAAAACTTTGACTATTTCCAGATTACATCTTGTTTTACATGTACTTTATGTTCATTGTAACCAGTTAGATTTTATTGCATACTATCAAACTTTTAAAAAAATCAAATACTGACAAAAATGTATTCATATACTTTTTTGATATGAATACAATGTAAAAATGCTTAATATCTGTACATTTTTCTTTGTTTTTTAAAATAAAGTTGTTCAATTAAAAAAAACGAATACAAGAACAATAACAAAAAAAAAAAAGACAACAACTTGCTTACAGAGGAGAACAATAAACATGGCAGTTAACTTCTCTTTTAAAAGTTCAGGAAGAAGCAGGCAGTGATGGTTAAAGAACTGCTGATCTATTCTCCCTCTGTTAGAAACACTTACTGTCATCCATTAATACTTTAAATAAAATCCTGCTGTGAGGTAACAGTTGCTTTTCTTGTTAGATAACTTGTGTGGGGAAGCAGCTTTAAGAAGGAAGGGTTTATTTTTGCTCACAGTTTGAAAGTACAACCTTTCAAAATAGGTACAGCTTGTCAGTGGAGTAGAGGGCAGCAGTTTACACTGTACTTACAGAGCTCATGTTTCTTCTACTCAGTCCAGAATCCCAACTCCTGGAATGGCATGGCCCACAAAGGTTTGTATTGTTACCTTACTTAACTTACTCTTGTTAAACAGCCACAGAGTATATTTTTGGCTACAGTTTCAACAGTCAAGGTCAACCATAATAGAGCAAGGAAAGGAAAATCAAATCTCAGTAAGGCAATTTTGTTGCAAGTAGACATAAACTAATAGGGGGCTGGACCAATGCTTACCAACTAAAAAGAAAGTGTTAAACAAAGAGATTTATGTTAGGAAGAGGGAAGAAAGGAAATAGTCACCAGAAAAAAAAAAAAAAAAAAAAAAAAAACCTGTGTCATCTCAATAGGGTATCTTTTTATCTTGAGAGTCTAACATCACATTTGATGACTGAAGAATATTTGCAACAAAATTTTTATGCTGCTCCAGCTTTATTTATCGGAAATATTTCAGACAATTACATTTGAAATGTAGAGGAGTGAACCAGAGGTGATGGTTCACTTGGTCAAGTATTTTCTGTCATGAAAAGCTGAATATAGTTCTTAAGGATCTGTTCAAAAGGCTGGGCATAGTGATGAGAGACTGGAAAGCAAGCATGGAGAAGAGAAACACAGAAGTGTTATGGGTACTCTGTCCTTCCAGTCTTGGCAGTGAGCCACATGGTCAGTGAAAGAATCTGCATGTACCCATAGTCTGCAGGTGTGCAGTGACAGGACAAATAGCCCTTGATAACATGTCTCTGTGGTGTAATACAAATTCACCTTAAACTGTTTTGTTAATTAGATTTGCAACTTAAAAAACAACCTCCTAAATATCTGTATGGTCTTACTTTGATATTTTGCTACAACTTTAAGAAATAACACCTGTTTTTACAAAAGGTTGTTAGAAAACGCTGAAGAATCATGAGCTATTTTCACTGAAGGCAATGATTCTCAGCTACTCAGATAGCAAAGCTTACAAACACAGTAAAAGAACAAAAGAGACCACTAGTCAGTATTCCTCATCAGAGAAACTTAACAATTCTTAACAAAAACAAGAAAATAGAGTTGAATGATGTAAACATCTAGGATAAATGTCTAGAACATTATGCTGGTTGAAAAAAGGTCTATCTCATTTCCTTGTCTAAAGAAATGTTTTGTGACAGTGACTTATACAACCTAGGCTGTATATCTCAATCTTACTTGATAGTCAAGATTAACCTTAAATTTTGTTCTTTCTGCCTCTACCCTTTATATTGTGGGATAAATGGTAGTGCTGTCATGCTTGCTATTTATTGTTCTGGAGATTAGGCCTTGGGGTTCATACTTCTTATGCCAGAACTCTATCTACTGAGCCATGTGCCTATATGAATATTAACTAATACTCTTGAAATAGTGAAATTCTAGAGATGGAGAATGTGTCAGAGATGTCAGAGTCAAGTAGGTAGAGGAAATGAGAGAAGAGTTCCATTGTGGAGAATTCTGTGGAATTCTGCAGTGATGAAAATATCTTCAGTCTTATATCCATGACAATATTCTGGCTGTATGTGTTTACCTTATTTGGAAGGTATCTCCATTGAGGACATTATTCTTTATATTTTTTATTTTTGAACATTTGGAGAATGAGAAGACTGTAGTGGTCTTTCTCTTTATAGTCTTTCCAGTGATGCATCTTATTCAGCCTTAATTTGCTGCCATATGGCAAATGTTTGACGAGTTGGAAATTCTCAATCAGACAAACAGAAGAAATACCTCTGATGACATGTTATATTTGATTGGGAAAATTTGCTAAAAACAATATTTAACCAGAATCTTCCTCTTGGTTACTTAACATTGTCATCTGATCCCAAGTATATAGAATTATCATCTGGTCCTAATTAAAGAAAATGGATTATAGACAGCCAAGTGAGGGAAGGCATTTCCAGCATTGGCAGGTTCTGACAAAATATTAAGCTAGAAATTGAACATGAAGCTAACTTTCACATATTACAATTTTGTGGGCAAATAATCTATCCTAAATATTAATTCTTGACATCACTCTTTGTTACAAATTAATTTATAAGCACTTTCTTTGCTTTGGTTAAGATTTGCTGGAAGTTGGTATGGGCTTCTCATGTAGAGAAAACTCTCCTGCATTTTGGCCAATGGAAAAATGAAGAAACATACTAAAAGGATGTTAAATTCAGTAAGGAACTAAAGGGAACATTTAGTTAGTAAATTTTGCTTTACTTGCTGTGAATACACAGGGCAAGTGATTGGTCCCCAGAACCCCAGAACATTAAAAGCTGGGTATAGTGATTGATCTTGACCATGTTCAACCAATTTCAATGGAGTAAAAACATTTTAGGGACTTTCTGTAAGTTTTTTTTTCTATTTTGTGAAGAGTTCTGGCTCAAGTCAACATTATAAGTAACCAATCTAAGTAAGCTTGGTCATCAATAATCTCTTCCCTAAGTCTTCCCCTGCCATAAACTGTATTTTCACCTTCTAATACAAAGGTAAGATTGTATTTTCTTATGCAGAACATACAATGATAAGGATCTCTGTCTGAGATGCATATGATTGTCTGTCTTCTCCCAAATTTTGTAGCCAACAAGGAACCAATAACTTTTTGGTCCTTGTGCATTGCTAGCAAATGACTATTCATTGAATGACTGACTGGGCAAGGATGTTGGGCAGTGAGATTACAGATAGAGACTAAGATTATTTCTATATACTCATTATACTTTCTTCTCTGTCCATTCCTAATATTGTATTTACATTAGGAATATAATGTGTATATTCTGACTTAATGGTTAAATTAGTGGCTGATGTTACTGATATTTTCGAATTAACATTATAAGACTAATACATAAATATTTACTGTATAAATAGAAGAATAATGTCTCTAAACCTGAAGTAGTTTTTACATGCCTCCCCTTTCCCTGGAAATTATTTGTTTCTCTAGAATTCTGTATACACCAATGATGGTGTTATTTACTTGATATGGATCCTTTTACACAGTTTAAAAATATTTATTTAGGTGTATATGGAGGAGAGTCATAAAAGAGGGAAAGCATCAAACAAATAGCCTCATATACAGTTATGCTCAACAGCATGCTCCCCTAGATACTAGTCACTCATATTCAGAACCACTCTGTCTCTCTCTATGCCTTTTCTACAGTTCTGTCATTCATAGCTCTATTGTGCTATGATGTCTGGATTCTCCATGCCTTGTCTCTAGGTTCTGATTCCTGTAAGTCCCCTCAGTTTTTCGGTTCTACACATATCAGGACCACAGTATGCCACAGCAATGGTTCTTAGTAATTCTAAATGGCATCATGCCCATGTTTCCTTACTGACTGGCTTCTCCTGTAATTTATCTCAATGATACAAAATGTTTTGTAAAATGTTTTGCAAGTTGTGCATTGTGTCTTTCTCAGTGTTATAAATGACAGAGCACAGTCTTCTAAGGAGACAAATGTCAAGGTATTCAGAGCATACATGCATTAAATAGCTGCCAAGAAAATATTTCTAAACCACGGTTGAATGTTTTTCTCACACAGTGTTCCTAAGTAATCTTATAGATAGGTTTTCGAACCAGCTAGTCTCCATATGTAGAGCATTCACTTGTGTTCTGTGGTGAAGTGTCACAATGAGAGGGCACATACTTCTTTTTATTGTTGTTATTTGAATTGACAGCTTTTTTTTCCTACTGGAAGATGTTAAAGTGACTTTTTCTATAATTTTTATCATGCAATTAAATGAAAAACTTAAATGATGCCTTTTTGTGCTAACATTCTGAATACAAACATTCATATATTAAAGTAGCTTGATCAATTATTTAAAACATGTTGGTAATTTTAAGAGTCACAGTTATTTCAATAACCTTATAATGAACCAGAAATGATTTTTTCCTAGCAGACTGGCCCACTGTTATTTTTTCATGGATGGAGGCTTCTTGGGAGATATAGAACTTCCAAGACCACATATGTGAGAAGTGAATTCACTTCCCAGTAAGGATAATCACACTATGGCACATGAACAAGTAGGAGTATAGTTCTGATTCATGGTAACTGCTTTTTTCTGAAGTTAATTTTGTGTTGAGAAAGGGAGATAAAAATGGGTATGTATTATTTATTAGCCATAATGCTAGGAGAAACCAGAACTCTTTGTTTTCTAGCAGACTTTCCCATGTGATTCCTTAATGATGGGTACAGACATGCGTGGTATACAGGTCATATTATAGTAGATGGATAGAAAGTGTGTGTGTGTGTGTGTGCGTGTGTGTGTGTGTTTGTTTGTGTGTGTATGTGTGTGTGTAAATGATAGATTATAAGGTAACAATTCATTTTGTAAATAGGAGCTTGAAAAGCTCTGACCAATTCACTTTGCTGTGTAAAAGTGCATTTGGGTTATCTCTTACATTGATTAAATGTTTTCAGATGAAAATGAGCTGTTTACTTTAGTCTGGTATGTAGATAGAAGAATAAGAACAAAGTGATACCAAAAATTAAAATATACTGCCTGTGGCATGGAGCAAGAGATGTCACATGTGATGTATAGATCTATCATATACTTTTGCTACAATATTTTAATTAATTAAATAACTTTACATCCTACCTGAAGTTTTCTACTTCTTCTTCTCCTGGTCCATCCTTTCTTCATCCTCTTCACAATCTGATCCACTACTCCTTCTTCCCTTTCTCTTCAAAACAGGGGAGGCCTCTCATGGACATCAACCAGCTTTGGAATATTAAGTTACCATAAGACTAGATGCATCTTATCCTACTGAGGCTAGAAGAGGAATGTCAGTAGGGGAAAGAGGCATGTCAGGAAGGGCAAAAGGGGCCCACAGGTAGGGAGCAGAGTCAGAGACCACTCTTGACTCCTCTGTTAAGTGTCTTGAAGTTCAAGCTACAAAAAAGTTACATATGTGCAAAGGGCATAGGCCAGTCCCAGGCCAACCCTAGTTGGTGATTCAGTTTTTGTGAGTCTCTATTAATCGATTCTGTAGGGTTTTTCTATGTAATATCCTTAATCCCTCTGGCTCTTATAATCTTTCTACCCAACTATAGGATCCCCCAAGCTCTGTACATGTTTGGCTGTGGGACTTTAACCTCTCTGATGGCAGTTATTTTAGGCTCCTGTTTGCAAGTATAGCAGAGTATCATTAACAGTGTCTGTATGTGTGTGGGGGTCCCTTTCATGCTATGGGTCTCAAGATGACCCAACATTGGTTGGCCACTTCTTCAATTTCTGCTCTTTTTCTCTGCACATCTTATAGGCAGGAACAACTTTAGGTCAAAGGCATTGTGGCTGTATTAAGGTCCCAATCTCTCCATTGGAAGTCTTGCCTTATTACAGGAGGTGGCTTGTTCAGAATTCATGAGTCTGGTGCCTTAGACCACTCGGCCATCCTGACAAGGTTTGTTCAGAATTCATATCCTCCAATGCTAGGAGTCATCTTCATAGACTCCTGTGAGTTTCCCTAGGTTTCTATCAATTTTTATTCTGTTCCTCCTATTCCTCCCAGATCCTCTAAATTGTATGTTTCTCTTTATTTTTTTTTTCTTGCTTGAGTTTTGTTTTTCAGCTTTGGTTTTTCCTGGGAGCCACAAATAGACACTCTTTTTTTTTTTTCAGTAAAAATTATAACTATTGGTTGTGTTTTGTTTCCTTGTTTTGTTTCTTTCCCCTTTCCTTATCTTACAAAAGTAATGTCAAGTTGAAATTATTATTTACATGTTCATTGGTAAAATTGTGAAATGAATGTATAAATGTTTATTTAAAATTACTTTTAAAAACAACATTTAATATTAAATATAGACAGTAATGTCGGCCTTATTAAAGATAATTGTTCCACCTTAGAAATGTATAAGTTAAATTTTCTTTAAATTTCTGTTAATTCAAACTTGTGATTTTTTATTCTTTTAGGATAAAGATATTCTAAGCACAATAAAGATAAAGTCTTTTATTTTAGAGGTTTAATGTTTTTTCCATGAACTATAATATATGGCCTCTAAACTTAAGGCAAGTGAACATATTGATATATTTTATTACTGAAATTATATTAGCATAACTTTATATTATATAATTTAAGTTGTTTAATTTAATTATTCTTTTAAAATGTTTTATCTATTCTTGAACCTTACTTGTTCATTTATATTTATATAATATTTTTGTAAATAATTCTGATATAATGCCTTATAATTTATATTGATTTTATATTACTTTAAAGAAATTGGTAATTTATAAATATTAAATTATTAAATTTTGAAAAGTTAATAATGTTAATTCAAATTTTAACTTTTATTTCTTTTTCTTAATTCAACTTTTATGTTATTTTATATTCTTATTGTTCATAATCTTAAAATATTACTGTAGACGGCACATATTAAACTTCTATGTTCTTACTGATTTGATTTATAAAATTGTAGCTTGTTTATATTTTTCTTTATTTCTTGGTGAACATAGATAAGACTACTATTATATTATTCATATGAGTTTCAAAATACTTTTGTAGTTTTATTGGAAATTATTTTTATAAAGTTTTCAAATGATACACATTTATTTTGCATGTACCAGTGTTTGTGTGGCTATATGTGTGGGTGAGTGATTTGGGTCATGGGACGTGTGTAGTGATCAGAGGACAACTTTCAGGAGACCATGTGGTAAGTCCTGGAGACTGAATTCATTCCTCTGCCTTGGCAACAGGAACTTTTTATATTCGTAGAGCCACCTCATAGTTCCCTTCTCTTGCTTAGCTCTTTTCCTTTGATACAGGTCTTATGTAGTCCAGGCTGTCTTCAAAAGAGTGCGAGAAGGCAAATATTATTCAGAAACCACTGGCAGGATGTTCTCTCATAATGAAAACTGAGGTGACCAACTTTGTCATACATCCCTTTGATGCTTTGTCTGGTTCTGTATTCTCTACTGAACTAACACAATCTTCTTCTAATACTAAATAGCATTCAATTTTTTAACTTTTAATTGAATAGAACATCTTTACATTTTGCTTATGCTAACATGGCAAAATACCTAAATTGATTTCAAAATGTAAAGTTCCATTTTATACATTTAGTAAATTTCTGGTCAAATATTATTGTAAATTTTAAGTGAGAAACTATGCATGTATGTTTATTTTATTAATTCACTTAGTTATAACCTTTATACATTTGCAGTCCTTACATTTTTGTTTTATTAAACAAATTGTACATGATAAACACAAATAACAAAATCGTTATGAAAATGTACTTTTTAACAGTGCAACTGTAGTGTAATACTATCAAACACTAATCTACAGAATTGCGATTTTAAAACAATATTTTCTACCTAATTATTATTTCCCTTTTGAGTTAATTACAAGAATGTAATCATCATTTGATTTCTGTTACTAACATATTTTTATGGGGTGTCAATACTTGCCAGTTTGGGTCAGCTGGACCTTGATCAGCTACCTTTAAATGTGGACATGCATATCAGATGGAGAATAAGATCAGCCAAGGATCAATGAACTCCCACCTGGTGCCAGGGAGTTAGCATGTAAAGGAAATGAGTGCTGGAGGCAGGAACAAGGAACACTGAGTTTCTCCAATTGCTCGGGTATGCAGGTCTGTCTTTGTTCTCTGTCTCTGCCTCTGTCTCCGTCTCCGTGTCTCTCTCTCTCTCTCTCTCTCTCTCTCTCTCTCTCTCTCATAATACAGCAGTAACATTTGTCTACAGACAGCTTTGGTGCCTTGAGTTTGTCACTCAAAGACTGTAAGAAAATTCTGTATCAGGTTCCTGATCTCTCTATTACCCCTGTTCTATTCCCTTCTCCTTTCCTCTCCCCCTCCTTGCCTTTCTTTCCCTCTCTTCCTCCCTTCCTCACTTTCTCCTTCCCAAACCCTGTCCAAAAATTTCTTCTATACACCTACCGTCTAATCTTTGAGAAATTGATTTTAGAGCCCCCCCAATTATTTTATAATCTCTCACTCTGTTCAATTTACTAAATGCTTTATAAATCCTCCATCATGTTCATTCTCTTGACAAGGTTGTGTACTATTATTATCCCTTAAGTAATTTATATTTTAAAACATGGCCATGGGTCTTTACATGCAAACTCATTAGTAAATTACGTGCACATGGAGCAGAGGATAGAATTTTTTGGCATCAATGGGAGGAGAGGCCTTTGGTCCAGCAAAAGCTCATTTTCCCAGTGTAGGGGAATTTCAAGGCACTGAGGTGAGAGAGAGTGGTTGGCAGAGGGTGGTTGGGAGAGGGAGCACCTTCATGGAGGCAATGGGAGGGGAGGAGGGATGAGATCGGGGGAAGGAGATAAGATCTGAAATGTAAATACAGAGGAATATGCAATAAAATTACACTGGATGAAGACAAAAAAAAGTGAAAAAGAAAAACACAGGTTACATGTTATGTCATATTTTTGGCAAGGAAAGTTGAATAAATATTTGGTCATAAAAGGCTACTGCAGACTGGAACTTCCTCTTGAGTATACTAATGCTATTATCAAATTTAAAAGAAAATGATATGATATTAAAAATTGGTCAATAATGTTCAGATATTAAAAAATTTGTTGGAGCTCTATCAAAAATGTAACAGTAATGTTCATGTAATATAAATAATTTAAAGTTACATTTAATGATATTAAAGGAAAGTCTCATAAGCAGTCATTATTTTGACTATACAAAATTAAAAACTGATGCCAAAAATAAAATCAGTTAAAACTAGATATTCAAATGACATATTCAGCTACCAACATCTAAGTTGGTTTCATGATGCTTGACAGTTGCCTTGTCAAGTATGGGCTTGTACCTTCCACAGGCCTGTAGCTTTTGTTCATAAATGCTTTTCCTCATGATTTTACCTTCACAGTCAATAAAAATAATGGCACCAGAATTCCATTAGATTATCAGGAATCCTGTGAGATGCATACTCTTTGGATAGAGAAGCTTCTACTAAAAGGCTCTAATATCTCAAGAGAAAACAAAAAGAATGGAAAGTAGGTACTGGCAGTCTGGTTATGAGTGAGTCCTTCCAAATGGCTCTAGAACTCTATACCATGGTGAGCAGTATAAATGCTAGTTTCTGAAAATATAGAAATATGATACATTTTGCAAAAGTCCTTGATTTGTAAGATTCTTACATAACTTTTTCTTTAATTTCTCATTTAAAAATATGGTTATTAATAGCTTTCCCATAATAATTTCTCTTAGCAGGAATTAATGGAATGAACATTTATCAATATATACATACTTATCATGGACACATGTCCACCAATATACACTTGTTAGCTACTGTCCTCAAGTACTGAAATCACCCATCATCAGCGATTCAGGATTTATGCACTTTACTTCTTTCAGTCTTTATTTAAATATTTGGTACATGATCGATATTATTTTGACATTATTAATTTCATTTTCAGAAATGAAAAGTGGGTGTGAGAAATTATGGTTCCGTAAATAATGGATTCTCGTTAGTTATTGAGATGTTGTTTGTTTCCTTAAACCTAAACTTGAATAAGTGGCATTAGACAGGGATGACTTGGTAAAATGGCTCAGCACTTGCTGTTAAGCCTAAAAACCTGAGTTCTGTTTCCAGGATCCACATTGTGGAAGGAGAGACTCCACTCTTTGTTTTATCGCCACATTTTTGCTGCCACATGGACATAGCTACACACATAATATAACAAGGTAAGTTTAAACAGAAGCAAAGAAACACTGCAATAGTGAAGAATCACTTCACAACAAGGGTGGGGCCTCACACACACACACACACACACACACACACACACACAGAGAGAGAGAGAGAGAGAGAGAGAGAGAGAGAGAGAGAGAGAGAGAGAGAGAGAGAACTATTAGCAAAGAAAAGGAAACTCGGAGAAAGAAACTCATTCAGACATTACTGACCAAGCTATTGACTTTTGACAAATAACTGTTACATATGTTTTATTTTCTCTCACAGGTTGCTTTATATTTAAAAACTTTGTTTTTTTTTTTCCTCAGAAATGAAATGAATACATCAGAAAGAATGTTTTAGGGCATTGGCAATCATTATTTACATGCACAAATCTCAGATATCATCATTCCTTTGGCTTGCTGCTGTGGGTGCTGTGAATATCAAGAACAAAGAAATCAAATCTTTTGCCCCTTTGTCACTCCACTTTCTCAGCATGTTAGGCAGTGTGTGAACACACAGAAAAGCACAGGGCATAGGTTCCTACCCTTAATTTCAAATCCAATTGACTGCTAGTATAATAAAATGGGGTGTTTCCTCTCTGTAAATGAGATTAGCCTAAACAAGAAGTGATTTCTGACCACCAGAAACTGTTTTTTTTTTTAATTTATACATAGTCATTTATAATTGTGTGTGTGTGTTTTTTTATGTGGGGATCATGCACACATGTGTGTATTTCCTGTGGGACTCAGAGAGGGCACAGGATTTATAAGAGCTTGCTTTAAAGAGGCTGCAAGCTGATGGTCTTTGTTTCTCAGAACAGAACACAAATCTTTTGCAAGAGCAGAAGAGTCTGAAGTTCAGAGCCATCTCTCTGCAACCACAACCATTTTTTATGCTGAATTAAAACAATTACCGTCTCTTCATGATTGCTGGATATTAAGGGAAGCCACAGTCTTCCTGGTCCTCTAGGCTAATTACGTCCTTGAGTTTTCTTTATTGCCTAAAATCATATATTTTTTAACTTGTTAGTTCCACTTTGTGCCAGCTTTGGCAGATGTTTAAGTATACTTGCCAGCCAGCATGAAAGTCCCCGTCTTTTCTCTTGCTGAACATAATTGTCCTAAACCTCCAACTTAATTTTCTGCTTTTCATACTTTCTCTCAGCCCTGCAGTTAGCTATTCACACTAACCTTTCAGTTTTATTTTCTCCTTTTAGTCCTTGCTTTCAGCCTCATTGTCAACAGCTTAGGCATTGGTTCTAAGATAACCTTTTAAAAAGAAATCAATGAAGGTGGACCCCAATTCCTGAGGAAGACACAGGTCCAGACTTTTTATATATCTGTGCTTCTTTTTCTGAGTTTTAAATATGTCTAAAGTTCTTTATTTTAAAAAATGATGCTTAATTTCTTATACAAAATTATGGCACAAAAATAATCTGTAAGATTAAGTCATGTAAATGACAGAAGTGAGAACATTGTAAAAAATGACACTTTTCTACACATAAATATGATCCTTAATCCAAATTTTATAGCCTTTCTTTTTCTCCCCCAGAGTTTAATTAGTAAACTTTAATTAGTGAAGAAAGAGGACATGAATTTGAAGAAGAGGGAGGACGAGTATGCTTGGAGGGACAAAAGGGGAATAGAAATATTGTGATAATTGATGTTATTTTTCAGTACTAGATTTAAAAAATTAATTAATGACACTTAGAGGACAATTAAGAAAACCTTCTTGTCATTAAATATTGCATGTGTATGTCTCTTACAAAAAAGTATATGCACCTAATAATTGATATTAACAGAGGTAGAAACTATCTAGGCAATAACAGGACATACTTTAGGACTTAGACAAAGAACACATAAATTTCGTGACCAAAGCATTAAAAAAAGAACTCTATTTTCACTGGAATCACCATAAACACATTCCTTAAGAATATAGTATGGGCTATTCAAGGACTAGTTGTCATGTTCCTGGTGATCAGAACAAGAAGAAAATCACAAAGTGCCACAAATCCTTCTCCCCCAATATTACAGAGCAACTGTATTACATCTTAGCCCTTTGATTTTGTGACTATTCTGGCTTCTGTAATTACTTGCTAATTTTAAATCATACGTTTATCCTTTCATGTCAAAATATGCTAAAGGAGGAACTGGTTCAGACAGGCCCACATTTCGCTTCAGAGAATTAAGTGACACCCTAATATCTAGTGATATCCTCACAGTGGTGCAGTCTTCCTGGAGACTCTGTCCTGTCCCTGGCTAAGTGTAAAGGAACATACAGTCCCTCCTTTTATTCACCTAAGTATCTATCATTTTATTCCTGTCATTGGTCTCTTACAGAATAAAATTAATTTATTAAATTCTTATCATGTAATTTTTCATTGATATGGTTTAGGTGCCATGCTGAAGGATTCTCTGCCTAGTTTTATATCCGAAAATGTTTTCCTCTATTTTTAGACTAAATTTTCTACAATTATTTAGTATTTTATATTTAACTCCACAGATCATTTTGAAGTCATTTTGTATGGATTTGATGATGCAATTGTTTCCACCTTTTTCCTGGGGAATCATTCTGATTTGCCCTCGTTTGTCTGTCCTTGGTTGAATTTCACCCACATCTCTGTCATGTCAGCTGAGCTGCTGTGTTTTCAGTTCCTGTTCTACTGTGAAAATCGTTAGGCAGTGTCTGCCAGTGTCAGAGAGCTCCATTGTTATCATTAAATAGCAGATCTTAAACTGAGTGCACTAATTCCTTCTACGTTAGCCTTCATATTGACAGTTGAATTAGCCCTGTTGCTTAGCACCAGAAATTTAGAGTACTCCTTTCCATAGTTACACGTGTCTTTGCTCATATATCGATGGTGAATACATAGAAACTGCAAAGCCATTCAGGAAAAATGGACATAACCCCATAGACTCTTTGCAGCCTGGAATACAATGAATCGTCAATTTTGCTGATATTGACTTTTAAAAGTATTTTTGGTTTTCAGCAAATATATTCTGTGCAACTTTATCTAGACACACACAGTATTTCATTTCTTTATGAAGAATTTATACATGGCTTGCATTTCAAGTCCAGTATTAGTGATGTAATTGTTGGTAGAATTAACTCATTTAAAAAAAAGAAGACATGTCTTATGTGATACAAAACCAGTTTTAGGAATTTATTTTTTAGATTTCTTGAAACTTCTACATAGTGAATTATTCAATTTCAAATAATTTTTCAAAAGCATTTTTTGATGTTAATCATTTCCTGCTTTCCATTCTCACTTCAAACTTTCCCATATATATACACCTAGCCCTCCTTCAAATTTATAAAATCTACTGTCACTAATTGTTTGTACATGTTTGCATATATGTATAAACATGATTAATTTTACTCTAAAAAGCATATTGTTTATTGCCAGATTAAAAAAAAGCTTCAGATTTTATGCCAGATAATGATGAAAAGAGGGGAACTCTATTAAATTTCAGGATCCAAGGCTTGAGAGAAAAGCTTTGTAAGTTCTAATTCACCCAGAATTCACAGAGAAACATAACCACTTCTCTAACCTTAATGTCCTTATCTGTTCAGTGATCACTGGGTTCAGCCCCTTCCTATTTACATAGACATCCTTCAGTTTCCAGTGTTGTATTCCCCATTTGTGTCTGAGACTGCACCGGAAAGAGGGCTCTCTTTCTAATATACATGTGCCTATTTCAGGAATCTCTAAGAAGACTTAAACCTTTCCTTCTCTCTCTCTCTCTCTCTCTCTCTCTCTCTCTCTCTCTCTCTCTCTCTCTCTCTCTCTCTCCTCCTCCTCCTCCTCCTCCTCCTCCTCCTCCTCTCTCTCTCCTTTTCCCTCTTTAACAGGAAACATCAGCAGAATCAGACTTCACATTTGTGCCCTTTTATTCTTCTCTTATATATTATATCCTCACCATAGTTTCCCCTCCTTTAACTCTTCCTAGTTCCCACCCACCTCTCTGTAGGCTTAGATATTTTCAAAACCTATATTAACTATGCCTTTTTTAAACAATTGAACCTGTCTTCTAACCCACCATCCACCAAAAGTAGAGGAAAAGAAAGGTTAATAGGAATTGAGGGCTGTGAACCTGGTTAGAAATAGTTCTTGAAGAAATTCAGATCTTCACTGTGGGCAGCCCAGTCCACTAGCTAAACACCAAACATGAATTAGTAACAGCAGCTCTATCCAGAAGAAACTTTGAGTCTTCACCCAAGTCTGCAGAAGTGGCAAGAAGCAGCTGAAATACCACATAAGTTCTTTGGTGCATTTTTCTTTATAAAGTCACAGCAAATATAAAGTTCAGTGAAAACATCAAGGTGAACCAATAAAAGAGTGTTGTGATAAGATGGCCACCAATAATGAAGCCCAACGGAGACCATCACAGAGTTGCAAGGCAAACCAATGCAGGAGCATTGTCTGATATCTGTTTGGTTATAGTTATACTATTGCCAAACATCATGTGCCCTCTCAACCATCTACTCCAGCTAAATATCACAAACCCTTGCACTAATCAGCTTCCATAAAAATGCAATGTCTCAATGCTATATATTTAGCTCTTGGATTATTAATGATTTAAGATCTAGGTGTACCACACTCTGAGAGGGTGCTATAGATCATTATGTTTAATCTATACACACCAAGAAAACTCTGTTTTTATGCTATGTTCTGTTCTCCTTGTACTTTATGCTTATGGTAACTAGTGGGATTTCAATGCCTGCCATCAAACGTCATTATTCCACTTCTGGACATTTACCCCAGAGACGCTCCAACATACAACAAAGATACATGCACCACAATGTTCACTGAAGCTCTATTTATGATAGCCAGAAGCTGGAAAGAACTCAGATGTCCTTCAGTAGATGAATGGATACAAAAATTGTGGTACATTTACACAATGGAGTACTCAGCTATCAGAAACAATGACTTAATGAAATTCTTAAGAAAATGGATGCATCTAGAGAATATCAACCTGAGTGAGATAACCCAGTCGCAAAAGAACAGACAAAACATGCAGCCACTGATAATGGGATACTAACCCCAGAAAGCTCTGAATACCCCAGAAACAACTCACAGACTGTGTGAAGTTCAAGAAAAAAAAAGAATATATTTTAATTAAAATAGAATTGTATCACATCCTCCTTTCCTTCCTACAGCCCCTCCCAGTTTCTCTCCTATCCCCTCAAATTAATAACCTCTTTTCCTATATTATTGTTACATATATACATATGTGTATGTATATGTACCCACAAATACTTAATTACAACCTTAAAAAATGTATTCATATACTTTTATGAAAAAATGCTTAAAAATTTGTACATTTATCTGTTTTTTAAAATAAAGTTTAAAAAAAAAAGAATTGCCAAAATGCATTTTTAAAATCTGTGCATGTATCTCTCTTCTTTAAATAAAGTTAAAAAGAAAAACCTACTAGAATGTTCAAAAAAAAAATGCAATGTCTACTCTCAGCAAACTATCCTCTCATGTGTCTGCTTCAGCAAAACATCCTCTGTAAGACAGTTTCCAGAAAACCTTCACATGGCTCCACTGAGTTTCCAATGTAACCCGGAATTCCCGCTTGACCCACCCACTCCTCCACATCCACTCCTCCATTTTCCTTAAGAGTGAGATGGATCCAGGGAATATTAACTAACCATGGCATAGAAAGTTCTAATGAGACTAGGCACAACATCACACACCACAAGTGGACCAGGCAACAGAGTAGGAAGGATAAGGTCACAAAAAGGAGGTAAAAGAAGTCAGAGGAACCAAGACTCCAACTGTTAGGAGTCCCATCGGAACACCAAGTTATAGAGGTATAACAATACGCAAAGGCAGAACTTAGGTCAGATCTATTGTGGCTTCATCATTGCCACTTCTGTCTCCATGAGCCCCTGTGGGCCCTGAGTAGTCGATTCTGTAAGCAATGATCTTGTGGTGTCCTTAACCCTTCTGGCTCCTATAATTCTTCCTCATCTCTTTCTGTGGGGTTCCTGCAGGTCCACCTGACTTGTAGCTGTGAATCTCCGATCTGTTCCTATCAGTTGCTAGATGAAACCCCTCTGACAATGACAGTCTAGGCTCTGACCTACAAGTACAACAAAATATCTTTAGGAATCATTTCATTGACTTTTTTTACCAGCTGCAGTTGGTTTGTCCTAGGTCTCTGGGCTATCCAATCTCTGGTTTTTGCTTCCCCATGAACGCCCTCTTTCTCATGACATCAACCTTAATTTTGACCAGTCACTTGTTGGCCACTCTGATAAGTTCTCCACCAATATTGTCCCAGCACATCATGCAAATAGGACGAAATGTAGTTCAAAGGTTTGGTGGCTGGGTTGTGTTCCAGTCCTACCATGGCAAACCCTGCCTAGTTACAGAAAGTGGCTGTTCAGCCTTCATTTTCTGCGCTAGGTTTTCCCATTCCCACATTTCCCCTCTTCATTCCAGTTATCTCTCCCCCTAGGTTCTCCCTCTAACCCCTGCCCCTGCCAGCCTGATCCTTCTGGCTTTTATCCCTACCTGACCCCAGTTTAACCACAGGATCTATTTTCCCTCCCCTTCTCACAAACATTTAGGTGTGCCACACTGAGCCCTCCTTTCACCTCAACCTCTATAAGTCTGTGGATTGTAGGATGATAATCATTATTAATAGCTAATATTCACTTATGAATGAAACCATAATATGTTTGTCTTTCTGGGTCTGTGTTACCCTCACTCAGCATAATTTTGTTGTTTTGGTTTTTTGGTTTTTTTTTTTTTTTTTTTGTTTTTGTAGTTCTATCTATTTGACTAGAAAGTGTTCTTGTGGTGTGTTGGAGCTTCCTGTGGGTTTATGTCCAGGAGGGATATAGCTTTTTCTTAAGATAGATTAACTCCCAATTTTCTGAAGAACTGCCATATTTATTTTCAAAGTGGAATTCAGTTCACTGGTACCGAGAAATATCAATCAACAATAGTTGTCAATTCTTACATTTGTTGTTGTTGTTGTTGTTGCCGCTGTTGGTATGTATGTGATTGTCTTTTTTTAGTTTCCCTTGCAGGAGATTATTTAGTTTCTCTGTTTTTATGAGTGTAGTTAACTCTTTCCAGAGTTCCTGCAGTTTGAGTTTTTTTATTTCCTTATTTTTATTTTTTAGGACTTGAAAAATTATCTGCTTTCTTCAATTTTTTTTTCTTTCTTTCTTTTTTTTTTTTTTTTTTTTTTTTTTTTTTTTTTTTTTTTTTTACTTTTTAAAAGGAATTTATATGTTTCCTACATTATTTTTCTGTCTCTTCCTTGTTTCTTTAAGGTATTTATTCATTTCCTTTTTAAGGACCTTTATAATCTTCATAAGTTCAGTTTTATGATATTTTACTTGTGCTTCTGCTGTGTTATAACATTCAGGGTTTGCTGCAGTATGTTGATTATACTCCAGTGGTAACATATTACCCTCCATATTGTTAATTTTGTTCTTAGGCTGGTGTCTGGGTTGTGGATTCATATAGGCCTAAGTATTAATTTCTGATTTTTGTCTTTGTTAAATACTTGTGTTTCTTCTTGGTTTCTGATTTCCTCTTAGCCTTCTGGTGTGTGTGAGCTAGAGCGTGCTGTGGGATGCATATTCTCTTTTCCAGCAGGAAGTCTCTACTTGGGGGCTGGTCTTTTAGAATCTGGCATGGCCTTTGGTGAAACAGTACATCTCTGTTTGAGTTGTGGCCTGGGACATGGTGATGAGGTAGAGAATGGGGATCAGGCATAGTGTGGCAGGAGAGACTGAGAGTATAGAAGAGGTCAGTGGTGTCAGTCTCTTGGGAGTAATAGTGGCTGGTGTGGCCTCTTACTAAGCAGTGAGCATGCACCTGATTTTCCCTACTTGTTCTTTTGACTGGCATGGCCTGCCATTCTTCACATTCTTTGTATTCCAGCTGGGGGACAAGTCAGACAGACAATAGAGTGAGGGGAAAGAGGGTGCAGAATAGACTGAGTCACACTGAGGGAGTAGTAGAGTTCTATGGACAGGAAATGGCTCATCTGTTTTTTTTTTTTTTTTTTCTGACTGCTCAGGTGTGGCTCTTTGAATATTTGGCTCAGGGAGTGGCACTATTAAGAAGTATGGCCTTGGTGGAGAAAGCATGATGTCCCTGTGGCCTTGGGATCCTCCTGGCTATGTGGGACAGAGTCTTCTCCTGTTGGTCTTTGGAACAAGATGTAGAACTCTTAGCCTGTCTTGGGACATGCCTGCCTGGGTGCTACAATGCTTGTACCTTGATGATCATGGACTAAACCTCTGAATCTGTAAGCCAGCCCCGATTAAATACTGTGCTTCATAAGAGTTTCCCTGACTTGATGTTTCTTGATAGCAATGGAAACCCTAAGACAAGAGTTGAGATCAGGAGTGGGAATGTCTGTGATAGGCCTTACCTTGTTTTTGTTTTGAGGAATGTGAATTGGATTTGTAAAGTCATGGAATGTTTTAACTGGGACTTAATTAACCATCCTAGTAGGAATACGGAGGACGCTGGTGCAGAGGGTGATTTGAACTGTTTAAGTCTGCTAGCCTAATTGGTTTCAATGGAGAAGTATGTGGCCTAAAGTCCATTTTTATGATATTTTAGAGAAGAGTATGGCTGTTTGTTTGTCATTGTCAAAAGACTGCCTGAGGCTAAGTAGAAAAGATTTAGATTAATTGCTTTGACAAATTAAGTCTCAAAAGAGCCTGGTATAAACTCTCTTGTGTGGTTACTAAAATTCATTTATATGAAGAACATTTTTATGAGAAGCAAAGGGAGAAAGGACAAATACAAAATGTATGGTTCAAAGGTTAGTTCATTATTTCTATAATTTCTTTTTTCTCTCCATTACCTTGTATAGACTCAATTCCCACATGTATAATTATTTTATGTAATGGCACTGTACTTCTGGGTACCAAATTAGTGAGTTAACACGAAAGTACTGTATGAGGAAAATATGGTGGTTTATCTTTGCAATTTTAATACTCAGTAGTCTAAGACAAGAGATTTTCAAGCTTGAAGCTATGCCAGGATAGATTAGACATGTCTTGGTTAGTCCTACTGCTTCTAATAAACCAAATAAAGTGAACCACTTCAGATTCAATAATGTATAAGTAGTAGATAGTAATTAATTGAGACCAATTCAGACAACTTAAAATTAAGGTTTAGGTAGTTTTGGTTTTGGGTGGCTTACTTTCTGATTACAAGAGATGTTTTTTACTGTTTCTTCTAAGGGGGATGAGTTCTGTGTCTTCACATGGAATAAAAGGGACAAAAGTACAAATATTCTTCCTGAGTCTGTTATATAACCATAACAATCATGCCTGTTCAAATAGATTCCAGTTCCCTGGTTATCACTCAAGTTTCTTATTCCGTATTGCACCGGAATGATCTCTATCATGCTGTTTGAAGATAATCATTCCAGCTACAACACAGGTGAGCATCTTCTGATATTTTGACTTACCTTTACATATTTAATTGTACAGCTTTTCAAATATTAGGTATCGAATATGTAAGATATATGTATCTATTTAGGTATCTGAATATGTATTTATAGGTATATTTTTCTTTTTAGTTTGTTTTTCACATGATTTTCCAGATTTAAAAAAAATAGAAAAACAACTTCCATTTATTCACTTTTACTTTTCTCATTTACAGTAAAAATGTCTAACTCTGGAATCTCAGACTGTGTTGAGTTTTAAATGAGTTGTCCAAGAAGAAATGGTTCCTCTATTATAATATTATAATTACTTATGGGTCTGAATCACTCTCTCTCTCTCTCTCTCTCTCTCTCTCTCTCTCTCTCTCTCTCTCTCTCTCTCTCTTTCTCTCTCCCTCTCCCTCGCCCTCTCTCCCTCTCTCCCTCTCAACCTCCCTCCCCTCCTCCTCCTTCATCTCTCTTTCTCTCTCTCTCCCTCTCTTCCTCCCTCCTAAACTCCCCTCCCCTCCCCCCTCTTTCTCTCAGACATCAAGGTTTCACTTACATAGTTACTATGGTGATATTAAACATCACCATAATAATTTATCAGGGTAGCTTTACTAGTTTTTCTTTAGGTGACAATATTACTATTTCCTGATCATTCTTGAATAGTACTTGTTTTATTTTTCTTACCTTAATGATTTCTATTGAAAATTTTGGTATCATATGAAATGTGTGTATATATGTGTATGTGTTTGTGTAAGCATGTGTGTGTGAAAAGTGTTAATCCATATGTGTGTGCATTTTTACTGTAAAGAAGATGTTGCTTTCTTCTAGCTTTTATAAAGATTATTCTTCCTTTTTTTCAGGTTTTAGAATTCTGAATGTTATTTTATCTTTATATAGTTCTGTGTATTTCTACTTGGAGTTTGTTAAGTCTCACAATGAGGGATATTTGTTGTTTACTTTGCTGTCTCTTGACTTTCAGATATTTTTCCTGTAATATCTTTTGAGTATTGTTTAGCCATATCCTACATCACCTACTCTCCATAATGATGGCACAATTAGAAGATATTTTATGCATATTTACTTGATCCTCTGGCCTGGGAGTCTAGTTTTTATCCTCTTCTTTTTTGTCTTCCTGCCATTTTGTTCAGAATATGTACATTTTTTGCACCCATTAAGATTAGTTATTCTTTTCTTCTACATTATTTTAAGTTCATGTATTGAATGTTTTCTTTTGTTATTATATTTTATTTCATTTACACAATTTTCACTGCTTTGCAAAAAAATTTATCTATTCAATTTTTTCATAGTATTTTCTTTTTTTTTTTTTTTAAACTGCATAAATTTTATTTGAGCTCATATTAGTGGGCCACTAATTTTATGCATATAACACATTTGTATTTTGTATTTTACTTACTTTTTATAATACAGACTCTAATATCTCTGATGGTATACATTTCATATTTTTCCAGTAATGATGAAACTCAAACTCAGGGCCTTTAGGCATGCATGGCAGGCTCTGTACTACTAAGCTACATATCCAGCCCTTTTAGCATATGTAACACAGTAAAGAACAAGCAATGATAAACAAAAGCATCTCAAATTCAAAGAAGGTATATATAATAGCTATTTTTAAGATCATTATTAAAATTACATAATTTTGGTTCACTAAACCTGGGTACTACAAATTTTAAAATCAGCAATATAATTCTTGTTATTTTGCTTTTAAGTAATTTTATATAAAATGATCTTTTTTTTTTTTTGTCTTCAAAACAAGATTTTTTTTTTTAATATGAAAATACATGGAAAATACATTGGTCTCTTATCTGTTACAAATAAGACTCAAATTATTAATCATAACAAGAAGTGTTTCTTGAGATATTTCCATCTACACAAAAGACTAACAGCTTATTATTTTTTTAAAGATTTTAAACATTTTTTGCTTAAAATTATACATTTTTGTCAGTACTGTTTTTTCAGACATTAAAATAAATTTTACATAAAACCATGTGAATATGTTTTTTAGTCAGTACTTGATTTTTTTCAAGGGCTTGACAGTATGCATTGAAAACGTACTAGTTGCAAGAAGCGTAAAGTACATGCAAAACAAAACGCAACATGGAAATAGTCAAAGACTTCTTGTTTTGTGAATATATGTATAGTTTTTGTTTTCTTTATTTCTTGGACTTCATACAGTCTGTGAGTTGTTTCTGGGGGAGTGCAAGCCTCTGGGGTTAGCATCCCACTATCAGTGACTGCATATTATGTCTGTTCGTTTGTGACTAGGTTATCTCACTCAGGATGATCTTCTCTAGATGCAGCCATTTTCTTAAGAATTTGGTTAAGTCATTGTTTCTGGTGGCTGAGTAGTATTCCATTGTGTATATGTACCACAATTTTTGTATCCATTCGTCTTCTGAAGGACATCTGGGTTCCTTCCAGCTTCTGGCTATTATAAATAGAGCCGCTATGAACATTGTGGTGCATATATCTTTGTTGTGTATTAAAGTGTCTCTGGGGTATATGCCCAGAAGTGGAATAGCTGGGTCTTCAGGTAGTACTATATCCAATTTTCTGAGGTATCGCCAGACAGATTTCCAGAGTGGTTGTATTAGCTTGCAACCCCACCAACAGTGAAGAAGTGTTCCTATTTCTCCGCAGCCTCGCCAGCATCTGCTGTCATCTGAGTTTTGGATCTTGGCCAATCTGACTGGTGTGAGGTGGAATCTTAGGGTTGTTTTGATTTGCATTTCCCTGATAGCTAAGGATGTAGAGCACTTCCTCAGATGTTTCTCGGCCATTCGGTGTTCCTCAACTGAAAATGATTTGTTTAGCTCTGTACCCCATTTTTTAATAGGGTTATTTGATTCTCTGGTGTCTAGCTTTTTGAGTTCCTTGTACACCTTGGATATTAGGCCTCTATCTGATGTGGTGTTGGTAAAGATCTTTTCCCATTCTGATGGTTGCCGTTTTGTTTTCTTGACGATGTCCTTAGCCTTACAGAAACTTTGCAATCTCATTAAGTCCCATTTGTTAATCTTTGACCTTAGAGCTTGAGCCATTGGTGTTTTGTTCAGGAAATTTTCTCCTGTGCCTATGTGTTCTAAGGTTTTCCCTACTTTCTCATCTAATAGTTCCAGTGTATCTGGTTTAATGTGGAGATCTTTAATCCACTTACACTTGAGCTTTGTACAAGGAGATAAGAACGGGACTATTTTCATTCTTTTGCATGTTGAGTGCCAGTTGGACCAGCACCATTTGTTGAATAGGCTGTCCTTTTTCTATTGAATGTTTACTGCTCCTTTGTCAAAAATCAGGTGACCATATACATGAGAGCTCATTTCTGGATCTTCTATTCTATTCCATTGATCCACTTGCCTATTTCTGTACCAGTACCATGCAGTTTTCAGCACAATTGCCTTGTAATATAGCTTGAGGTCAGGGATAGTGATTCCCGCAGATGTTTTTTTGTTGTTGAGGATGGATTTCGCTATTCTAGGTCTTTTGTTATTCCATATGAAATTGCACATTGATCTTTCCAATTCCATGAAAAACTGGGTTGGAATTTTGATGGGGATTGCATTGAATCTGTAGATTGCTTTTGGTAGGATGGCAATTTTTAAGATGTTGATCTTTCCAATCCATGAGCATGGGAGATCTTTCCATTTTCTGAGATCCTCCTCAATTTCTTTCTTTAGAGGTTTGAAGTTCTTGTCATACAGGTCCTTTACTTCCTTAGTTAGAATCACACCAAGGTATTTCATAGTTTTTGTAACTATTGTGAAGGGTACTTTTTCCCTAATTTCTTTCTCCACATGTTTGTCCTTTGAGTATAGGAAGGCTACTGATTTGTTTGAGTTAATTTTGTATCCGGCCACTTTGCTGAACTTGTTTATCAGCTGTAGGAGTTCTCTGGTGGAATTTTTGGGGTCACTCAAGTACACTATCATGTCATCGGCAAAGAGTGATTTTTTTATCTCTTCCTTTCCGATTTGTATCCCCTTGATCTCCTTTTGCTGTCTAATTGCTCCAGCCAGGACTTCCAGTACTATGTTGAATAGGTAGGGGGAGAGTGGGCAGCCTTGTCGAGTCCCTGATTTTAGTGGGATTGCTTCAAGTTTCTCGCCATTAAGTTTGATGTTGGCTGTTGGTTTGCTGTATATTGCTTTTATTATGTTTAAATATGGGCCTTGGATTCCTGTTCTTTCCAGGACTTTTAACATGAAGGGGTGTTGGATTTTGTCGAATGCTTTCTCAGCATCTAGTGAGATGACCATGTGATTTTGGTCTTTAATTTGTTTATATGGTGGATTACATTGATGGATTTCCTTATGTTAAACCATCCCTGCATCCCAGGGATGAAGCCTACTTGGTCATGATGAATGATGATTTTGATGTGTTCTTGGATTCGGTTTGCAAGGATTTTGTTGAGTATTTTTGCATCAATGTTCATAAGTGAGATTGGTCTGAAGTTCTCTTTCCTTGTAGGGTCTTTGTGTGGCTTAGGTACGAGGGTTATTGTAGCCTCAAAAAATGAGTTGGGTAATATTCCATCTGATTCTATCTTTTGGAATAGCTTGGCGAATATTGGTGTTATATCCCCAATAAATGTCTGATAAAATTCTGCACTGAACCCGTCTGGACCTGGGCTTTTTTTGGTTGGGAGGCTTTTGATGACTTCTTCTATTTCTTTAGGTGTTATAGCGTTATTTAGATGGTTTACTTGGTCCTGGTTCAACTTTGGGAACTTGTATCTGTCTAGGAATTCGTCCATTTCCTCCAGATTTTCCAATTTTGTGGAGTATAAGTTTTTGTAGTAGGATCTGATGATTTCTTGAATTTTCTTAGTTTCAGTTTTTATGTCACCACTTTCCTTTCTGATTTTGTTAATTTGGATACTCTCTCTTTGCCCTTTAGTTAGTCTGGCTAGGGGTTTATCAATCTTGTTGATTTTCTCAAAGAACCAACTCTTTGTTTTGTTGATTTTTTCAATGTTTTTTTTGTTTCTATTTGTTCTATTTCTGCCCTAATTTTGATTATTTCTTGCCGTCTACTCTTTTTGGGTATATCTTCTTCCTTTTGTTCTAGTGCTTTTAGCTGTGCTGTCAGGTTGCTGATGTGAGCTCTCTCCAGTTTCTTCTTGGAAGCACTTAGGTTAATGAGTTTTCCTCTCAATACTGCTTTCATTGCATCCCATAGGTTTGGGTATGTTGTGTTTTCGTTTTCGTTGAATTCTAGAAAATCCTTAATTACTTTCTTTATTTCTTCTTTGACCCTGCTATCCTTTAACAGAGTGTTGTTTAGTTTCCATGTGTATGTGGGCATTTTGTTGTCTTTGTTGTTGTTAAAGACCAGCCGTAGACCATGGTGATCTGAGAGGATGCATGGGAGTATTTCAATCTTCTTATATCGATGAAGGCTCGTTCTGTGTCCAATTATGTGGTCAATTTTCGAGAAGGTGCCATGGGGTGGTGAGAAGTAGGTGTATTCTTTTACTTTAGGATAGTATGTTCTGTATATATCTATTAATTCTAGTTGGTTCAAAGTCTCTGCTAGTTTTGCAGTGTCCTTGTTCAGTTTCTGTTTCCCTGATCTGTCCATTGGTGAGAGTGGGGTGTTAAAGTCTCCCACTATTATTGTGTGGGGTGAAATGTATTTTTTGAGCTTTAGTAGAGTTTCTTTTATGAATGTGGGTGATTTTTTATTTGGAGCATATATGTTAAGGATTGAGAGTTCCTCCTGACAGATTTCCCCGGTAATGTAAAAAGTGTCCTTCTTTATCTTTTTTGATAACTTTTGGTTGGAAATTTACTTTATTCGATATTAGAATAGCCACTCCAGCTTGCTTCTTGGAGCTGTTTGCTTGGAAGTTTTTTTCCCACCCTTTTACTCTGAGATAGTGTCTGTCTCTGTCTCTGAGATGAGTTTCCTGTATGCAGCAAAAGGCTGGATTTTGTTTATGTATCCAGTCTGATAGTCTATGTCTCTTTATTGGGGAGTTGAGACCATTTATGTTAATAGATATCAAGGAATAATTGTTTCTGTTTCCTGCCATTTTTGCTTTTTTGGGTTGAGTTGTGTCTGTGTTTTTTTCTTTAGTTTTCTTGTTTAGGAGTTTTCTTGTTTTTACTAGGCTGTATTTTCCCTCATTGTATTGGGTTTTCCACCTATAATTCGTTGTAGTGCTGGGTTTGTGGTCAGATATTGTGTGAATTTTGATTTGTCTTGAAATATCTTTGTCTCTCCATCGATGGTGATTGATAGTTTTGCTGGGTATAGCAGCTTGGGCTGGCACTTGTGCTCTCTTAAGGAGTGCATGATGTCTGTCCAGGCTCTTCTAGCTTTCATAGTCTCTGTTGAGGAATCGGGTGTGAGTCTGATTGGTCTGCCTTTATATGTTACCTGACCTTTTTCCCTTACTGCTTTTAGTATTCTTTCTTTACTTTGGGCACTTGATGTTTTTACTATTATGTGTCAGGAGGTATTTCTTTTCTGGTCCAACCTATTTGGAGTTCTGAAGGCTTCTTTTATGCTCGTGGTCATCTCATTCTTGAGGGTAGGGAAGTTTTCTTCTATGATTTTGTTGAAGATATTTACTGTGCCTCTTAGTTGATACTCTTCTCCCTCTTCTATTCCTATTATCCTTAGGTTCGGTCTTCTCATTGTGTCTTGTATTTCCTGGACATTTTGGGTTAGGAGCTTTTTGTTTTTTGCATCTTCTCTGGCTGTTTTGTCTATGTTTGCAATGTTGTCTTCTGCCCCCGAGATTCTCTCCTCGATCTCTTGTAATCTGTTGGAAATGCTTGCTTCTGTGACTCCTGATTTCTTTTTATGGTGTTCTGACTCTAGGGTTATCTCTTTTAGCGCTTTCTTTATTGTGTCAATTTCTGTTTTAATTTCCCTCTTCCATTCCTTTATTTCTTTGGTTCTGTTTTCATCTCGTTCTTTGAGTTCTTTGAGTGTTTTTCTTGTTTCTTCTTTAAAAGCTTCTGAATCTTTTTGCTTTTCCTCCCTTTCTTGTTTAAGTAACTCTATCAGCGTCTTGAGGCATGTTTTCAGGTCTATGTCTTCTTTCTCTGGAGTGTTTGGAATTCCTATGTTTGCTACTATTGGAGAGCTGGGTTCTGGTGTTGCTAGATTGTCTTGGTTTCCTTGGGATATACTCTTTCTCTTTCCTCTTGCCATTTTGTTGTCAGTGATATGTTCTTGCCTTTCCCTTGTATCTGGTCTGTGTCCCTGGTACACTTTCCGTGTGCACTCCTCAGAGATCTCTCTACTCCCCAGCAGCCTAGGTTCCGGGTGGCAGCTGGGACAGGCTCTGCTCTGCGTCCTGAAGTTGCCCCTGGGTGGGAACAGACGTTCCTAAGATCTGTTCCTGGTCACAGATGCTCAGCCTCTCCGAGCCACCTTTCCGGCTGGCTGTTGGGCCAGGCCCTGCTCTGTGTCCTGAAGTCGTCTCCGGGTGGGAACAAAAGTTCCTAAGATCTGTTCCCGGTCACTGGATCGGGGAGGACAGGGCAGGTCAGGGCAGGGGGTGCCCTTTCCGTGTGCACTCCGCAGAGATCCCTCTGCTCCCCCGCAGCCTAGGTCTCCCACTCACCAGTTGCTCAGCCTGTACGAGCTGCCTTTCCGGCTGGTGGTTGGGCCAGGCTCTGCTCTGCGTCCTGAAGTCCTCTCCGGGTGGAAACAGAAGTTCCTAAGATCTGTTCCAGGTCACAGTAGCTCAGCCTGTAAGAGCCGCCTTTCCGGCTGTTGGTTGGGCCAGGCTCTGCTCTGCGTCCTGAAGTCGTCTCCGGGTGGGAACAAAAGTTCCTAAGATCTGTTCCCGGTCACTGGATCGGGGAGGACAGGGCAGGTCAGGGCAGGGGGTGCCCTTTCTGTGTGCACTCCGCAGAGATCCCTCTGCTCCCCTGCAGCCTAGGTCTCCCACTCACCAGTTGCTCAGCCTGTACAAGCCGTCTTTCTGGCTGGTGGTTGGGCCAGGCTCTGCTCTGCGTCCTGAAGTCTTCTCCGGGTGGGAACAGAAGTTCCTAAGATCTGTTCCAGGTCACAGTAGCTCAGCCTGTACGAGCCGCCTTTCCGGCTGGTGGTTGGGCCAGGCTCTGCTCTTCGTCCTGAAGTCGTCTCCGGGTGGGAACAGAAGTTCCTAAGATCTGTTCCCGGTCACTGGATCGGGGAGGACAGGGCAGGTCAAGGCAGGGGGTGCCCTTTCTGTGTGCACTCCGCAGAGATCCCTCTGCTCCCCCGCAGCCTAGGTCTCCCACTCACCAGTTGCTCAGCCTGTACCCATAGTATTTTCTTAAATATTCTTTTTAGTTGCCTTAAAACCAGTGCCTGGAAATTCTAATGTATTTCTTACAGTATTGACATGTTTTACTCAGCTTAGAGCGCTAATGGTTATCATTATATGTTGTTTATTTATTCTCACTATTAAGAGCTTGATAGTTATAATAGTACAATAAACTTTGAATGTCCTTGAAACATATATCCTGAGATTCTTTGAAACAGGTCTGCTAGAAGTAGATGCCTCCTTTGTCATTACAGCTATTAAATAAGATCTACAAACCTAGGTTTTACTTAATCTCCAATGACAACTGGAGGATGAAAATTGCTTCCCAATTACTATACTGTATGTGTTTTCAAATTATTTCCAGCTCCCATGGGGTGGTGTGCACAAAAAGTCACATGCTGTTCCTGGATGTTTAGGGGAATGCTGGTTTTTCAGAACTGATGTTAGTTGTGAAAAGTTTCAAATTATTCAAAATTTTTGCCACATATAGATAAAGATATTGGGGTACCTTATGGACTTTGTAAACGGAAGCTTGAGGTTCCTCAATTTTGGTGTCACAAGTGGGCCTGGCCTGCAGACTTTTTCATTCTCTATCAGCCTCTTTTTACAATAGCTTAATACCCAGAATATCTGAAGTCTTTTCCTAATTGCCTTCTTACTATGGTAGAACATTTAGCTTCGAGTTGATTTAATCTTCAAGATTCAGTACATTTCTTATTTTCATATAGAGGTAATGACTATAATGTACCAGAAAGAACACAGGATTTAAAAGGACAAAATTCTATCTATATGATAATAACTATACTATTTGGAAGAAGACAACAGAGTTTCATAGTAGTAAAACACCATTGGCAGGTGAGATGGCTGCCAAGCCTATTGGCCCAAGTTTGACCCGTAGAACACATATATAGATAAAGAGAGCCCACCCCTGCTAGTTGTCCTTTGACATTTACATGTGGACTATGTTATGTCCCAGTACTGCTTCACTCCCCAAAAAAGGAAAGAAAATTTTCAAACTTGTGAAAGTTTTAATTCCTGTCTCATCTTAAAACTTATATTTTCATACAAAAAAAAAAAAAAAAAAAAAAAAAAGAGAATGAAAAAGGGAGACTTCTGAGCTGAGAACTTTAGGATTCCTCACAAGATAACTGTATAACAATGATTATTTCTGCAAAGTATTTATTGACAACATTAGTAAAAATGTGTTTTATACATATGTATATATTCATCTGGGCATAATCATGAAATTGGACAAATAGCTTTTGTAGGAGTGAGTTTCTTATACTATTACTTGTGAGAATTTTAATGCCCCAAGGCCATTTTAAAAGTTTTTAAATTTTACTGATGATGTTGAAAGTAACAAAATTCCCAGGAAAATGGATGGAACTAGAGACTATCATCCTGAGTAACCCAGTCACAAAAGAGCAGGTATAATATGTAGTCACTGATAGTTGGATACTAGCCCCAGAAACCTCTGAATATCCAAGAAACAATTCTCAGACCATATGAAGCTCAAAAACAAGGAAGACCAAAAAAGTGGAAACACCCACCTTTTCTTACTACTCAGACAAAAGAAGGTTGTTAGGCAGGAAAACTCAAGAGAGCTGAGTTCAGGACAATATTAGAATAAGCTACAGTTTTATGGAAAAACTTGTTTGGAAAACTGAGTGAGTTCTTTTAAATTTCTTACCTTCTGGTGAAATGGATTAATTCTGTGATATCTAGGAGATGCTTGCTGCCTATCACTGTCTTTTACTTGGCCTTGTTGATTCCTGGAATTTGGGCATATGAGATACCAATGAATGTATTCATTGTTATCTTTCATGTTAGGATACAAACTCAGTTAATCTTGTAGGACTCTTGGTTCATTGCAAGTGATTTGAAACTAGATGGACCCCACTTATTATTTATATTCAAGCAGAAAGACATGTGCTCCAGTGATTTAATGTATTTTCTTGTTGAAGAATACTATACTTTACATGACCATTTTAATATACCTAAAGGAAGACTTTTAAGGCGTGATTTTGTATTGGGATTTAAGAACTATTTGGATTTTAGATATTAATATTCTTAACAGAGGTAGTTGAAATTTTCTTCTTGCCCCTGAGATTGGCAAGAATATAATCACAGATTTGATAGAAAATTTCTTCAGCAGGAACCTTGTGCTAAGGTCAAGTCTTCTCTGTGGGATATCTGAAATGAACTAAAAGCAAATTAAAATATTTTATTAGCTGACTATATGCTGTTGTTGCAATTCTCCTTGACCCTTATTGAATTGCAGTTCTCAGTTGACTGGTTTTCACTTGTGAGAGAGAAGCCTTTTGAAATGCTAAGTTTCAGTATTGACCAGCTCCCTTCCCTGTCCTCATTCCATATTGGCAATTTGGAAAACAAATGGCAAGTCCTTCTTATAATGGGTGTATTTAGCAATGGGATATAGTCCAGTTCTTACAGTTGTTTTCATGGGGAAATGTGTATCATAAAGCAACCTCCCAAGAATGATACAAAGCTGATTGAGGAAGTTGGTCAGAGAAAATTAACTGCACAGGTGCCCACACACTGGAGCACACAGGTGTGGCTTTTTGATGATTTTTTTTTTTTTCTTGCTAGATTGACTTTGCATTTCAGACATCTTTTTCTTTGACTGTCAAATTCTTAAAGCTTTGTTTTGGTTAATCATTGTTAAACTGCCTCCTGCACATTTTCTGTGAAAGCCAAGACTATTGATGGGTGTCAAAATTGCTGGTAGCATACAGTCAAAATTGTTGACAACTTAAAAGAGACTTCTATTGTAAAGTTGTAATTTAGATGGTATGGAAGAGATAAAAGAAAGAGATCCTAAAAGAGGGTATTGCAGAAAAGCTAAGAATACATTCTGGTGGCTGGTACCTGTTTTTGCTTTTATTTTTAATTTCTCTTCTCCTATTGTTTTGCCTCTTAGCCCATTTGCTAATAAATGATAATAACAGCAATGGGAAATGTGCCAATAGAAGCTACTTTTTAATCCTATATAACTAATGTTAACATTCAAGAGTTTTAAATGAAGCACTTAGACAGTTTCAGGGGCCAAGGATAAAGATTTTCTTAAGGAAACGGAGAAATCTGGTGGCCTAGAAAACATATGCTGCACTATAGTAACTTTTCTTTGTTCCTTTGTGTGAGGAGTGAGGTTTCTATGTTAAGCTTATTGCTACACCTGCAATGACTTCTACTAAAAAGAGAGAGGTAAGTTTATGAAAAATAAAATCAGAAACAATTAGAAGATGCAGACTGCCTTGTCAGCTATTGTAACCATGATTTGAGATGCACAGAATATGCATTTCAGTTGTCACATGCCTTGTTGGGAATATTAAATAAAGCAGCCTGGACAGCTACAGGGCAGGTGCTAATACACAGGCACTGCACTCTTTTAGAGCTTAGTCCCTATTCTGGAAACAATAAAGTCATGCAAATTAATCTTTGTTATTTTCCATATTACACTCTCTCAGTGTTTTACTCTTTCAATTTTGACTTTTACAGTTATGTTAATTTCTATTAGGGTTGTATTGACTCCATTCCCTTTTTGACAATAACAAGTATTGTAATGTTATTTAGTGACCTTCTTTAAGACTGTAATGTTAATGAGTAAGCCTCTTTCTCTATGGGTTATAAATGTCCTGGTAGCCTTGGCATGCTTCAATGCCCTGCACATTTACATATTGATTCAGGTAAGCCTATATTTGAATTAGATAGGCTATTTCGATTTTGATTTCTACTTAAATACTGTGAAAGAGAAAAAAAAATATCTAAAAGTCTCCATTGTTGTTATAAGACTGATTTTAAATACTAATTTTTACTAGTGTTTATCTGCAAATTTGCTGGAAAAAAAAATTGGAAAAAATGGCTTTGCATTAAAAATTCTAAGAATGCTTTAGGAAAAAATTTTAGGAGTATCATTGCCATTCCTAAAACAGTGGTTTAGATCAAGGAGCCAGTTTCCTCCCAGTGTTGTTATCTAATAGAATAAATATGTATGTTCCCATATAGTCACTTTCTGACATTTAAATTCTAAAATATTTAATGCAGGTTTCATCTGATCTGGAATGGAATTTAGCCAACTTTCAATGGATTTTAGATTTCCGAGACCAAAGTGTCAGACATGCATTTTTTCCTACTCTTCCCAAGAGCTCACATATTTGTCCCCATGAGAATTCCCACCCACCATCTGTTGGAGGATTTTCACTGAAAAATGGGTCACATCTAGTTTTGTCTATGGGTGTCGTGTGCTGAAATAACTCAATTCATTTTACTAACCCAACTTACTGTTTTCATAAGTCATAGTATCATATCCCTAAGGAGGAAATCACATGGTTCAAACCTATAGAAAACCTGGTATCAATATTTTTACTGAATTTTAGAGAAGACATAGAATCCTTAACATTGAAAAGGCAGTGACACCTAAAATTTGCAAATGAACTAGAGATTTTATTTTGGATGATGTTAGCAAGGATACTAGAACCTTAACCACTTGCCTCTCCTGCTTTAGATAAAGTATCTGATAATAGTATGTGTGTTGCATTCAATATACTGAAGAAAATCACTTCAGACAAGAAAATTACCAGGCAAGGTGAAAAGATTTGCCATCATTTCAGAAGTGGGAAGATTTTTTATATAGTATAATATGATAAGTATAAAGAAAATTCCAAGTACTTGACATGTGCTTCTAATATATAAGAAATGAAGTGATCCAGGCCTATCAGACTAGAAGGTTATGTGACATTCTTTTTGCATGCTCTGTGACACCCTTGAAGTGTTACAGCAAATACACACATGTAGGTGAATAACTTACTCAAATCATTATCTGTCCACAGTAAAGATAAGTCACCACTGAGAACTACATACCTACCTCTCAGGAATACAAATTAATTGCACTAGAGTATCCTGCTTCACCTGAGAGTAGAGAGATACATTGTGATGAAATGATATTTAAAAATTAAATTTAAATAAAGTTAACTTGAGCTTTTGTCCAAAGAGAATACATAAAAAGAATGTTTATTTTTTGAAATCACATAAATGTAAAACGCTAATTCTGTCTTCTTAAACATACATTTGTTTATTAAAATATCAATAAGACTAAATTAAAGCTACCAATATGTTCTAAAATTGCTTTGTCAAGGCTCTTTGAAGTATAAGTTTTATTTACTGTCAGGATTTTCTTTTTAGTCATTTTGCATGAAGCTTGTGTAATACAGTGATTAAGATTCATGATCTGAGGTACTAGAAAACATAAAAATAATTTCCTTGAATAAGAAGCATGTTGATTTTTTTTTTAGTGTCTCAGCATTTAGTATGCCATGCATGCCGTATTTTCAAGTTTAAAAAGTGGAATAGAAAATAGAATTTATAGACTACACAAAAACCACAGGTTTTCAAGCATTGCTAAATGATACTGAGACCATGAAAATGGTTGATTGCAAGGATGCGTGTCTGGGGCTATTTAGAATCCCTTTGCTCTGTCAGTCTAAAATTACTCTGGTACTTGAAAGCAAAAACATGCAATAATGAAGAACAACTGGTCATGCAGTGTGGAGTGAGACATTCTCAATGTTGGACCTAGGAGCAGGCAGCAGACAGTTGTTGGGACAGGCTCCTAGTATGCATGAGACTCATTTAATGCAGCTTTTAGCAGTTTTCTGCTTGTTGAGGTTTCACCTCTGTCTGGCCTCTGATGAACAATTCAAATCCTTGCTTAAGGCACTGTGAGAATGAAGAGACTTGCTATCAGGAGGCTGGCAATTTAAATTTAAACTGGATTTGGCTCAAACTGATTTCACAGATACTGTCACTTTGAGTCCTTGTTTTTATGATTCATGGTACAAAGGAAAGGAATGGCAGTTTTTGTGGGGTAGAACAGCTACTTTACAATTTAGGCATGTGGACTCAAGACATAAATACATCCAGCACAGACTGAGCTAAGCATTCAGCCTCTACACAGTGATTACAAATATGACTGCCTACATAGATGGTCAGGTAGTGCCTTTCTTTCCATCTATTGATGGTACGAAAACACAAATGTAGATATTCCTTTTAAAACTGCACTATACAACATTTACTGATAAATATTAAAGTCCCAAGTTTTCTCAATTAAAGGTTTCATCATGCTCATATTTTTCTTTTCCTATTCTTTCTTTCTTTTTTTTTCTTTTTGCTATTGTCTTCCAAGAGAATGTTTCTCTGTGTAGTCCTGGTGTCCTAGAACTCATACTGAAGACCAGGCTGGCCTTGAACTTAGAGATCTTTCTGCCCCTGCTTCCTAAGTGCTGGAATTAAAGGCATGTGCCATTTTAACTGGAGCCTCTTTTATTTTTATTTTTTATCATGTTTCCTGGAAATCAAGCACCTCTAATAATTCTCCTGCATTAAGGAGTCACCATGCAATACTGAGTAGGAATAGGTTTTCACTCTGTGAGACATGTGACTTGGTTGGCCTTTAGCTCTAAATCATGTAATGTTGTACAGTTTAATGAACTCCAAAGTATATTTTTTCATTTGGGAAACTAAATGTGTCATCATAAACTTTTTCTTTGGGCTGAAATAAGAAACATCCCATGTTTTGGTAGTATTTTAGCCTCTCACATTCAAAGATTAGTTCAACCGAGCTTTACTCTATCTTTCTCTACCTTTAGCTAATATTTTACTCAACTAAACGGCCAATCATCAGCACTTCCCTGTGATTTTAACCTAAATTTCATTGAGCTGTTTGAGGTCATTGGCTGTCTACTGCTCAAAATGTTTGTGATCCTATCTTTTCTCCTTTCCTTCTCATTTGATATGTTCTTATCACAGTTTTTCATGGGCTTACCAGACCACTTCCCATTTAAATTTTTGGATGGATTTTACTTATAAGTGTTTTCAGGGTGGATTTCTCTAGCTCTGCCCATTATTATTTCATTTTGTCTGCTCATAGCTTCAACCTGAGATAAACTATCCTATTTCTCAATGAAGTGAGAAGCAAAGTGGTGGTTTGAATAAAACTAGCCCTCAGACTCTGCAGTTGCTACAGCTATTTGGGAAGGGTTAGGAGGTGAGGGTATTGCTGAAGAAGGTGTGTCAATACATGTGGGCTTTGGGGTTTCAAAGTCCCACATCATGTCCAGTTAGCTATCTCTGCCTTGTGCTTGAGAGTCAAGATACAATCTCTCAGTTACTGCTCCAGCTCCATGTCTCCCTCTTGCTGCCAGGCTCCCCTCTATGATAGTCATGATTCTAACTCCCTGGAGCCATGAGCCCCAAATAAAATGTTTGATCTTATTTTATTAGTTGCATTGGTCTTGCTCTTTTATAATAGTAAGAGAAAAGTAACTGAGGTAGAAACCATGTGTATTTTCTACTAGTATTTTAATAACAAATAACACCATTTACCTGTGTGAATGATGTTATTAATTTCTTTAACTTGAACACCAAGAATCTGGTGGAAAGTTAGGTCAGGTGCAGGTGACCATCTGTGGCTGTTCCCAAGATGCGTTAGCATTGGGTAGAATGAGAATGTTAATAAAGGACCATGCTGTTTGTAATGGAATAGTAATTTTTCTTTTGTACTGAAAATGCAGTGCCTAGATTGCAGATTTAGCATGTATTCATCTCATCATTGTACATGGCCCTGAGTCCTGAAGAGTAATGTTTGTTGTCATCCATGTCTCTAAATAAATAAATAAGAAAAAAAAAGAAAAAAAGAGAATGAAAACACTGTGTTCTCCCATTGCTTGGTGTCTCATCTTTATAACCTTCTTTTTTTAAAACAACATTATTTTTTTAAAAACAGAGATACATGTACAGATTTTTAAAAGCATTTTCGCATAAAACTATATGAATTTATTTTTGTCAGTACTTGATTTTTATTAAAGGTTTGATAGTAGGCATTGAAATCTTATTAGTTACAATAAGCATAAAGTATATTTAAAACAAAATGTAACATGAAAATATTC
This sequence comes from Micromys minutus, assembly GCF_963924665.1. NCBI lineage: Eukaryota > Metazoa > Chordata > Mammalia > Rodentia > Muridae > Micromys > Micromys minutus. The sequence goes on from NC_137984.1 coordinate 24,121,690, forward strand.
AGTTTTCTTAGTGTGGAAAGAATGAGCAGACATAATATGCAGTCACTAATAATTGGATACTAGCCCCAGAAAGTGTTCTTCTTAGAAAAAAATGAGTATATAGCACCTTCTCAGAGTGTGGTACACCTAGAATTTAAATCATTAATAATTTAAGAGCTAAAAATGTAGCCTTGTGGCAATTCTTGGTACTTAAAAGTCATTATGTTTCACCTTTATAACTTTCTCATTTGCTATTTTACTTTCTTTTTTCCTCTTCTTTTCTTTGTAACTCTTTTTCCATTTTCATATTTCCATGTCTTCCTTAAAAAATGAACAAATCTAGATGTATTTTTAAGTCTTAGAAATCATATGGCCTTGAGTTATGAATTTCATTGACTTCCTTCTTGTTACAACTCACCTTACTCTTCAGAGGGGAGAAGTTTTGTGCACTACAATGGAAAGATAGGGACATCAGCTCTAGACTCTTAAATAGGTAGGGCCCTTCCTCTCTGGAAAAGGCTTTATCTCCTTTGTTGAATGAGAATATTTATTTCTTCCAGAACCTAAGGTCTTTGACATTTATTGAATTAATAAGAGGAGTGTTTTGTGTAGTAGATGTCCCTAGACCGAGTGCTTGGAAAACAGATTGGAGAATCAATAAAATTTTCTACCATCTTTAGAGACACTGAACTGTCCTTGAGATTAGCAATAGCAGGTCCTCTATTTTCCAAGAAAGACACATGAAATACAAAGAACAGAAACTAATTTTCTTGGTATTGGTTGGGGCAATGAGAGGAAGTTCCCATTTGAGAAAGACACTCCCAGATCCAGTGAGCAAAATTCAGGGCTTTTGAGATTGGATAAGGCAATGAGAAGACTCTTCTCCCACTAAGATGGGCACACCAGACATGTCTCCTCCCCTTGGAGCTTTATGATAGCACATTCCTGTAGCTACTCACACAGCTCTTCTGCTCTGTATAGACACTGTATTTTGCACTAAACAAATCTACTTGATGCTATTTATCCATTGCATTATTCTTTGTCTCTTATTTAAAAATGACCTCAAATTATGTGACTGTAACCATCTCCTAAGTAGCTAGAGTTCAATATTATACACCTTTTTATTGACATTTTTGGTATGTGTGTATATATTTGGATGGGAACAGTAGTGTGTGTGTGTGTGAGTGTGGAAACTGGAGGTCATCCTCAGGTGACTTTCCTCAGCTGTCAGGTACCTTTTGGTTTTAGACACTGTCTCTCACTGGGCTGAAACCCACCAAGTAGACTATGGTGACTGGCACATGTATTTTCACTCCTACAGTTTTGTATTTGTGTCCTGGGAACCAAATGCAAGTTTATATGCTTGTGCTGCAAACAAATATTTATTGTATTACCTCACTGGTACCCACATTTTGTTTTTTTAAGATTGTGGGGTATTTTGCAGTCACAGTTTCTCCTGTCTCTATAATTATTGTTGTATTTCACTGTATTTGATTATTTTCTTAACTCTCATTTGAAAAAAAATCCTTCAAAATTCAAATCAAATCTAATGTGTTCTCCACAGGTAAATCTTCTTAATAACCATGTGTCTAGAAGTGAACTATATATTTTTTCTTAAAATTATTTTATGTATGTGTTTATGTGAATTTTAATCTCTATATGTGCATCACATTCATGCAGAGCCTGCAGCTGCCAGAAATGGGCATCAGACACCCTAGAACTGGAATGACAAGGAGTTGAAAACTCCTCCAAGTAGATGTTGGGAAAAGTACTTGAGTCCTTGCAAAAGCATCAGTCCTCTTAGCTGTCTTTTAAGTTAACTGTATTTTATGTTATCTCAGAATCTCTTATCATCATTTGTATCGTGTTTGCACATTTATTTTTCTTAACAAATGTGGGAATTGAATATGTAGTAACTTTCATGGACAGCATCAACTTTTCTAGAAGTCACATGTTGACATCCTGACTCCAAAACCTAAGAATGTAACTGTATTAAGAGGCTGAATTACTTCAGAGGTAATTAGGTTCGTTGGGTTGTGCCCTAAGTCATTATAACAGGTGTTCTCATGAACAAAAATCCATAGGAATCATGTGACAAGCAGAATAATCCATAAGTATGAAAGTATTTGAGATGGGCATGAGCAAACCAAGGATCAGTTTGAACCAATTCCACTGACATCTCAATCTCAAGTTTCCAGCCTCAGGAATGAAAAGGTAATAACTCCCCACTGCTTAAGCCATTCTGCCTGTGCTACCTTGTTTCAGTAGTCATTTTATTTCTCTATATTCTATCTGCATGGTATTCTGCAGGGATTAAGAGCCCACGAAATTTGATTTTAATTATACTAGTAATGGCTAGAAAAAATAAAATATCCATTTGTACATCAAACTCATACTTACTATTAGTTTGTTCTTAGAATAATTTAAACTCTGAATTACCTATGAGTTCATCTAACCAGCCTGACCCAGTTGTACTTTTTTTTTACATTTTTTTCATAAAGTTTCACAACACTTTAACTAATCATTCTGTTTATTCTTTTCATTAATGATGCAGACACTAGTACAAGTGTGTCTTATGGAATCGATAAATGGGAAGTGTCTCAGACAAGTTATTAATGGATAAGTGAGCAGTCTCCTCAGGAGTCCTTTAATTTATGAACACCTGTCTCATCATTAGCGTAACAGGTTTTCATTATGATGGGGACCAGCAAATGGCAGTTGATGGCATTCTTATTGTACCACTGAAGAGGTGGGAATACTAATATAATGAGTAATTGACATCTACATTGTCCTGAGTTATTTGTTCGTCACAAAATAGCATTATAGAATACACAAAGGTATAATTTATCCCTGATATTAAAATTCTTTGTCCATAACAAGATTGATACATTTCATAATATATAGTTAGTTATTAACAGCTGCATGTATAGCTACACAACAGAAAAAGTAGAGTAGAAAGCTTATCTCCAAACATTACCTTAATTTGCCACAGGAGTGTACCTAGGTATAAGTGTGGCTGCCGGCTATGCTTGACATGAAAGCACTTCTGATCCAAGTGTTCTTTTTGTGTCCCTCTACTGGTCTCTTCTCATTGCTCTGTCAGACTGATGTGAACATTGTATAAATCATTCATTCTAAACTAGAATCATATTTTCTCCCACTGGCACTTTCTTTTTGGTATATATCAGCAAACCTCTCATATAGAAGGACAGTTTGTATCTTTGTCCATTTGAATGTAATCTTATTGTGTAGAGGGTTTGTAGATTGAGAATTTGTTATATAAACCTGCATAAAAGCTACCAGGATTTAGAGTCATGTTTGTTTATTTATTTATTTATTTATTTATTTATTTATTTATTTATTTATTTTATGGACAGTGGAAGAAAGGAACACACTGTGAAGGTTGTATCCGCCCAGGACAGAAGCAACAGGGCTAGTGGAGTAAACCGCCTGGGAAAGGAATTGTGTGTGACAGAGTCCATGCGTTCTGCTCCACACTAGAATGGCATCTGTGGAATGAGACCACAAGGGCCTATAAAGGGATAAGCCATCCTTTTAATATTAATTGCAACATGTACATGGACATGTGCACATAAACATAGACAGTCATGCATTTACACAGAAATCGGTGAATTCTCATAATGACAGAATTTTACTCATCCACTCACTGGAAAACACTGACTGAGACCGTTCCCTTGCTTCTGGCTTCAGTCTAAACACTTGGTCTCAATGTTTACCTTAATATACTGTGTCTTTGCTTTACACATTACCTAATTCAATGCTGCATTTTCCAAATTACTGACCACATAAAACATTAATATAAAATGTTCTGAAATTCATTGGGACCATACAGTATGTGAGAATTTTGATTAATTAAGTTTGATCAAAAATCTTATAAGCAATATAAGACTTTTATATAAAAATTAATTTTCTATCTACTTACATACAAAAATTGCAAAAGTCTGTATAACTCAAGAATTGATTAATAGAAGAATATATTGTTTATTATAACAAATGAAAGAACACATATAACCCTTGAAGAACTACTTGAAAATACTGTGTTTTTTAGTCTGAGGAAATAAAAAGCAACATAAAAAGGAGTCTGTGCTGATAATGATAATTAAGTCTAGAAATATTGAAACACAGAACTCTTTATTAAACATCATTTACTCTGGGTTTCCTTTTCTTCATTATTTGCAGATATTTTTATTAAATTGGGCTACAAGTGACCTTATCAAAAAAAAAATGGAAAGAGAGGGCTATAACTATGGAAAGGAGGAGAAAAATACAGGGGAGAGAAGGGGAAACAGTAAAGATCTTTGAAAACGTCATAAGGACACATACAATGAACTAAGAAATGGTATAAGTCATACAAGTCTGTGTTTATATGTACACACACACATAAATTTAAAAAAAATAAAATTCTCTTTGATGGGCTGACAAATTTCCCTTCAAGAGATAAATACCATCTATCAAAACCCTCAGTGTTCAGTATGAGAAGTCATTTTTCTAAATATTGAAAGTTGTCTAAGGGATCCTTAAATATTATAGGCTATTGCCTTTGTTTATCCTCAAGAGGTGAAAAGTAACTTGATATTGTACCATAATGCACCTGAAGGTACCAGAAAGGGCACAGAGAGCCCAGAGATGAAACTGACTTCAATGTCTCTTCCCTGAGAACTAGCTTTCAGGTAACAGAAAGCACGATGCAAGGTTTCAAAGGAAAACAGCAATTCAACAAAGAACTACAGGTAACTAAGCAGAATTAAGGTGAGAAATAGTCTTCCCTGGGAGAGAATACCCAATACTAATTTCAATTAGTCAACTCTGGGAACATAAGTATAAGGAACATACATACATATTAAGTAATTTACATTGAGAAATATATATATGTATATGCATATATGTATGTAATAATAATTAATGAAAAAAGAAGGCATGGATTTAGAATTGAGTGAGGAGGAATATATGAGAAGATTTGAAGAGAAGAAAAGGAAGGAAAAACTAATACACTTAAACATATCAAAAAGCATGGAAAGGATTTAATTAAGGATATTGAAACTGAAAGACTGTACATTGACTGTGGGATTAAAGATCTAAGGGTACTAGAATTTAGTTAATAGCTGTAAAATATCATGAAACCTTTACATTCATTGGAACATGTGGATAAATATGAGCTGTTTAGCATGAGTGTGGTTGAAATTAAATTGTAAAAGAGCTTGCAGATAGATGGGAGATTTTAAATACTGCATGAAATAATTCAGATCTCATGGTATGCTTCAAGTGAAAACACTGGCTTCTAGCATATGACTTCTAGGTAAGAAGGCACAAATTATAATAAATATAGGAAGCATTCTTAATCATACATAAACTTAACTTTTCAAATACTTGACAGGACTGGGGAAAAATGTTGGCCAATACATAGAGTTGTGGTAAGATACATATACATAAGGGAAAGTCTGAGTCTATATAATAGTTTATATCAAGAATAATATATACTATAACATTTAAAGGTTTGATTTATATGTTTGTTTATCTAAGTGTTTTATTTACATGTATATCTGTGTACCATCTGCATTTACTAACCACAGAGACCGGAAAAGGCCATTGGATCCTCTCATACTGGAGTTACAGATGCAAGTGGATTTTACCTATTGTAAGGATGCTGGGAACCAAACCTGGATCCTCATAAAGAACAATTGTTCTTAACCACTGGACAATCTCTCTAGGCTCTAATTTCAGTGTTTATACATTTTTAATTTTTAGTTCTCACAGTAGACATTTCCACAGAGATATGCAGAATGTTCTCGTGATAGTACAACTGAACTATAAACCCAGCTTTTCTATTGTTTGACTAGGTAGTTACAATCCTTTCTGTATAGAGACAATAAAGGTAGATGATAAAGGAAATAAAATGGTGATAATATGCAAATACAGAAGTAGATACAGACCTACAGTCATTGACACAGTCAGTAGCTAGTAATGATGTGGTCCTTAATTAACAAAGCTGATAACTAATGTTATTATAGCATATATATATATGTGTATATATATATATATATATATATATATATATATATATATATATATATATATATATACTGACACAGAACTCTCAAAGTAGTAATTAATGGATGTTTATCTCAAAAAGATTTATTAATCTCTACTTTTTCATATCTATTTTCTACTCCATTAAACACATTTGTATTTATTTAATGATTAGCTGATTTATTACACCATTCATTTATTTTTGTAATAGTTCTTCTTCCACACATTTGCACTGTTTTATTCACAGCAGAAAATGTAAAAAATATTACAAGAAAAAATTAATTTTAGTTCTGGATTCACAAGGGTGCTACAATGCAAATGCTATTTATAATTGTGAAAGGTTTCATCTTGCTCATAGTCTGCTGAATGGAGAACATAAGCTATGAATGAAACAGACCCACCAGCACCCTCAGTAATAGGTCAGCTTGGGCTAAGACACTCGTAGTAATCTCTTCCCATTTGCAACTAATGGTGATGAATGTTAGGCATGGCTTTTGATATTTTGATTTTCCTTTTGAAATCATTTCAACGATTTAAAGAGGATAAGAAAATAAAGACTTTTCACATTTGACTTGGGCCAACAGCCCAAGTATCACACCAAATAAAAACAGCAACAACCTTTGAAAAGATCAAACAAAGGTAAGGCCACATTTCTTCAACTAGACTAAAATATATAGCAGATACATTTTCTTCTCTTTTTTACATTCATAAACCAAGTCAGCACCTATCCTATCAAACTTTAGAATTTTGGGCTATGTTTCTGAGACTACCACCTTCTAATAATCTCTGTGACAACTTTAAAAAATCACAAAGGCATTCAATATGATGCTGACAAAAACGGATCCATGAATATGAGCAGTATAACCTCACCCTTCCTAAGTGGGCTATACAGAACTAGCTTCTTGTTGGTTTTGTGAAGGGATTTTGGTGCGTCATTTTTAGGAAAAAATCAAACCATAATCATTATTGGTAATGAGTGTTGTGTCAAGAGTACCAAAGGGAACATCATGCAAGTGCTTCCTAGGAGCTCCTTCATCCAGGGGACTGTGATTCTGCATCACTCATTAGGTGACTTTCTGGACAAGCCATTCATCCAGGAAGTTGAATCTACTGGTTTCATTTGAGTTTTACTTTTAAATGCAGTTTCCAGAATAAAAGCCATGAATAGTAGCTTGCCTATATTTTCTGATCATAGTCAGAGCATATTTTTATATCCAAACAACAAAAAGAAAAATGGAATACAGAGTCCCAATCATAAAGTATGCAATAAAAAAGGGAAAGGCGTGAAGGAGATAGAAGGAGTTTTATGTCTCCTGTGTTTGATTCATTTGGATGAAGTAATGCTTTATCCAAGGGGAGAAATAATCCCTGACTCTTTTTTAGGCAGAGATAGGATTTATGCATCAAGTCAACTCAATGGATGGCACTGATAGTATTTTGCCTTACAGCTTGTGATAAGAGTAATTTGGCCTTTCTTGTAAGTAATTCTCACTGAATTCAAATGATGGTATGTAGGTGACTGACTTAAGAAAGTGAAGACTTTCTGTCAGAGTGGATGGGGACAATGAACCCCTTAACACCCAGTGCTTTGTTTCGCTTATTCAGATTAGGCTCAGTTTTACACATACAGACAGAGACGTATTTAATTTAGCCTTATAGAAAACTGCTCATCACCCTTGTTCTTAAAAGTAAATAAGAATTTATTTCTGCTGTTTATATTGAATTTAAGAAAATTTGGAAACTATATCTTAACTATAAGGAGGGCATTACAAAGAAATTTTTGTGACTGGTATGGTCAATAACAGTTCTAGGAAACATGCATTTGACAAAGGCCTAAAGGGTGCACATAATTACCAGATAGAAATGAGAAAGTGGATTCCTTCAGATATTTTTCTACATTCACTTGTAAAAGAGGGGTCAGCTAGCTGGTCCATGTTGTTTCCATGAAATACCTACCAAAAAAAAAAAAAAAAAAAAAAAAAGACAAAGACCAGAATACTCCTAAGCTATCTAAATTGCTCTATGGAACGATCCCTGAATATAGAAGAATGTAGATCTGAGTCCAAATCTCTAACACTGCATAAAAGGTAAGCATGCTGTGTCGGCTTGTAACTTTAGTCCTTGGGATGAGTATGGTAGGGAAGGGGCAGGAGGATTGCTATGACATGCTGACTAGAAAAATGTGAGCTTCAGGATCAAGAGAATGAGGGGAGCGTGGCCGAACAAGAACCTGCCCTTGTTTTCATTTCTCTCCATATACTCACCCGTAGGTGACCAAACCTCATTCATACACATGTGCAAATGCATATGTACATACATGTACACACCAAAAAATACCCAAAAGAAGAAACGAATACATAAATAAATGCATCTATTCCAGTGAGATGCATTTTCAATTAAATTAGTGATTCTTCAAGCTAATTTACATTTGTATTGTGGAAAAAATAATTTTAAAAATTTAAGAATTTGAATATTATAAAAGATTATAGAACAAAAGAAACTTCACTGATTTTTTCGCAGTAAGAGTATATTAAAACATTGTGGATCCCAAATATTTAATGATATATTTCTTTCCAGCCTTCACTACTATCTTCTATGTCTCAAGTCTTCATATTTGAAAACAAATTTATTGATTTGTTTGCATTTGATAGGCACTGTAGCTCTGAACTAAACCTCACATCCTGTTTCCTTAACACTGGTTCTGACTCCTTCATCTCCATGAAGACAGTAAAGTCATCCTTTTCAACCAAGACAAAGGTCAGGAAACTGGAGCCTGTGGTCAGTTCACCACAACCTTTTCTTTCATGTAACCTGCTAGTATTATGTTATTTTTGCCTGTGTTTGCAAAAGTACAAAGGTATTTTGTGACACTTACAGCAATAGGAGACTCAAACTGTGATGTTTTTAAATTTTTACTGAAGTACAAATAAATACGTTCATTTGTATTTCTTTTATTCTTATATTTATTTATGATTTCAATTCATTTTTCTTTTGCTTTTTTTTTTTTTGAGGCATGATTTTACCTTGTAGCCTTGACTGTGCTTCAACTAACTATGTAGAACAAGCTGATTTAAGCTCATTAAGAGATGTACTTGCCTCTGCCTCCTGAGTCATAGGATTCAAGGCAGGCAACACCATGTCTTGAATTCTTTGTGTGTTTAAATGGATGCTTTTCTGCCTGAGTAATCTTAGCCAAGGTTTAATTTATGTAGTTACAGAGATTAAAATAATTGTCTTTCACCTCTAATCTTTACAAACACACACACACACACACACACACACACACACACACACACGCCAATTTCCGCACTTTAAATATTCTAACTCTGATATCCTCCTGAGAATGAAATGAGATATTAGGTAGGTAATGCCTAGTACATTTCAACAAAAATTGGGTCATAGTAGTGAATTGCATATGGACAGCTGATACTTTATCTTTGTTCTTTGCTTTACCACGTAAAAGATCCTAAAGGGCCATAAAATGCATTTAATAATTTTTAAGATGCAGTTGATCTTGAATAAGCGGATTTTAGAAACTTTACACAAAGTAACTAGGAGAAAATAATAATACTAATTAATATGTAAACTCAGAGAAGGCATAAACTCAGAGGATGCATATGTTGATATTCAGAGTAGACATTTGGGCATTAGTTAAAATATGGAAACTTACTGCTTAGAAAAAAATTTAAGGAAGTATTGAATCATTCCATCATGAAAAATTATTATTTTTTGTTAAAATGAAAGCAATTCATGGGAAGTTTTTATGGAAGCTATTAAGAGAAGATGTAAAATAGAAGACACTAAAAAGGACAGTGCAGTGGGATAACTGCAGAAGAATCGGAACATGCCTTAGGAAGGAAGATGGGTAGGCCCGTAGAGATGTCAAGGAGTCAGGGAACAAGAAGACTGTGGGGATCTCCAGCTTCAGCAGGATTTTGTGGACATCTGAGAGGACGGTGAAAAGCAGCTGCGCAAGGACAGGGTTGGAACCTGAAAGAGTTTTATAGTCTACCAGGATCATGCAGACCTGATTCATTTACCAGTTAATATCATTTTTAGGGAACCATAGTTTCTCAGAAAAGCCCTTTGGTTTCTGTTTTTACAGCAGTAACTTTCAGAAGACATGTATGATTGAACTGCAGGTTTAACTTCTAAAAAATTGTAGTAACAGGAGTATTTCTGGAGAACTGGAAATAGATGGTTTTTCATTTTGTTTGTTTTGTTTTCTAAAACTTAAGCCATTTTCTCTTTGTTAGTATTATGACTGTAGAAGTTATGAGGATCTGTATTATTATATTTTACATACTGCCCAGAGGTTGAAAGAAGGCTCAAAGGCAGACTACATTCTTTGTGCAAGCAATGCTCTCTGGAAACAGCCACTCTTATCAACATTCTGATTTCTAGGAGTGGCAGACTTCCTTTCTGCCACCCAGCCTCAGATGCTTAGCTATCCTTGAATATTTTTCTCCTAATTCTAGAACAAAAGATTATTGTCATGTTTATTTACTTAACAATGTATGTTTGGGACAAAAAAAGTTAAAATTGTAATTTTGCTTCCTTTTATTACTAAGAGTGAGAACTTTGGCAAATATCTACCTTAACCTCCAAGAACCTCTACCTATTTCTTCCATGTAGACAGCATTGTTATCTGTGATTACAGTTCAGTAGTGATTAAATAATATAACCCTGAAGATGTGCTTAGCCCAGGACCTGATGCATAATAAGGGCTCACTAAATGATATTTACTCTGTCAATATAAGTGTCAGCATAATGTTATGGTTTACATGATGTCTGGCTTCTTATCCTCCTTGGTACTTGATAATAGCTTCCAAAGACTTTTGTAATAACCTGATAGTGTAGTCGTTCCCTTATGCCTTACATTCCAACTGATATTATAATTTACATATCAATTATTGTTTCTGTATCATAATTCTACGGCTGATATTATGCATTAATTATCTTTGATTTTTTTTCAGAATACAGGAATATTTTTGAAGTCTACCTACTATGCATTAAATTTCTCCTTCATGACAGCTTTACTTTTAATTTCCTATTCTGTACTAGAGGCAGAAAATAGATGAACTACTCCCATCCAGACCTGACAAGCCTGTGCAATGAAGTTTTTTACCTGACATCCATGATTCATATGCAGTATCATCTCGTGCAAGCATTGATCCCTCCTATTCTCAAGACTCTCACTATCTTTTGGAAGTAAAATTTTCTTTTAGGGAACACATCTCATATTGCTTGAAAGTCAGATGTCTCTTTCTATTTAAGATTTGTACAAGTCCCTTGTGTCCTGAATTATTATCTTCTTTATAGCACATCTGAATACTTTTGGAACACCCCTTCCCGGATATTATCTACTAATTAAAAGAACTGGATGTTTAGCTACAAAAGCAGTTTAAATTTCATGTATAAAATAGGTTTCTGGTAACCAATAAAAAAATTTACTGGAAGGCTATTAATCAGTGAATTACATGTTGATAAGGAGACAATTTCCACTAAAAGTTTTACTTTTTAAAAAAAGATGCATTTATTATTTATGTATTTTATTTACCTTTTTATTCTTGAGATTATAATATGGTTGCATTTTTTTCTCCCCTTTTCTACCTCCTACCCCCATATACCTGTCCTTGCTCTGTTTACAGCTTAGTTTTTCATTAATTGTTTTTAAACCCACACATACAGGAGCACACACACTTATGTGCACACACATGCACACATACATGCAAACACATATTTCTATATATAACCTGCTCAGTCTGTGTATTTTTAAATCATATGTATACTTTTATGTTGATGAATTCCGCAGAAAAGTTTGTCTTTTGCTTTTTATGTGAATTAGTATTTACCTGAACATATATATGTCTTCGCATGAAAATACCAGAAAAGGGAGTAGGAAGATGGGAATCTGGAGTGGCAAAGGAGTGGTGTAAGAGTTGCAAATGCTCCTAACCTCTGAGCCAAGTAGCAAGGTGATGTTCTCTAGTACAGGAATTTCTTAGGTAAAGTGCCTGAAATACAATTAGTCCATGAAACACACAGCTACTTCAACCAATTAAAGCCTTTCACCTTGCTGATCATTGCATGTTACTTTTTGTGAGGTTGAAACAATGATGCTGTAAACATGGGAGTTGTATTCATTGTTGTTTTCAAGTATCAAGAGTTCTTTGCTTTATTTTTGCTATCTGTCTTGGTGACATGCATGACCTTGACATTTGGAGCAGGCCATACTTCTTATAAAGTTCATGTACATAAAGTTAAAGGCAGAGGAGAGTGTGTAGTCTGAGAGAGTGTCAGTGTTTAGAAAGTGCAAGAATATGACTTGTAACTAAAGAATATGCATGTGTGTAATGAAACTGTAATTTAGGTTAAGGACAAACCTAAGAAACATCCATTTCTGTTCTGCTGCTCTTTATTCTTTCATTGTAAGAAAGGATTAAAACAATTAAATAAAGTATAGTTTATCATGTGACCAGGTCCTTTCTATGATTACTGACTCTGAAATGATCAGAATGGGAGAAAAATAACATGTGTTAAGGAAGCCTCACTGGACAAGATTCATCTCTGCAACTTTTACAAGCATATATGTTCTAATTTTTTGAAGTGATGTTTTCTAGGTTATCATTGATATAATGTGGCATTTGGTCTGAGTCTGCAGTCATCTTGCTTACTGGGATGAAAGTTTTTGCAGTAACAGAAGATGAAAATAAGATATGCTTACTAAATTAGAAGGAAAATGACACATTTTTATTTTATTCTTTTTTCTTCTTTCTGTCCAACATTACTTTCACAAACAGGTCTTCTGCTTTTGAAAAAATCATATCTGGAAATCACTGGAAATATGCAATCATATCAACAAAATATATTTTAATGGCTTTATGTTTACAAACATGTATTAATGTTTAAAATAAAAATAAATTCATATTGTATAAGATGAATTATCAATAACAAATCTTAAATCAAAAATATGAAATCGAAAGCTGGAGAAATGGCTGCCTCATTAAAAAACATTTGCTGCTCTTGCAAAATACTTGATATCTTCCTTGAATACTCATTGCAACTCACAATCAAGTGAAACTGTTGTTCCAGGGAATTTGATATCCTCTTCTGGTTTCCATTGGCACCAAAAACACTGGAGGTTCTGCATACATACACAAAAAAATAAATAATTTAAAATAGATTATTAAACCAATGTGTGTATATATATATATATATATATATATATATATATACATATATATATATACATACATGTGTGTGTGTGTGTGTGTGTGTGTGTGTGTATTCACTTGGCTCAAGCCACACAACACTACAAAGAAAATGTTATTTCCGTGACCAAGAAAATGCTGATATACCTTTTTAAATACAGAAATATGTGGGGATTCTAATTTGTTATTTTTTTAAGTTTAATCTTGTAAGTCTTTTTGGTTAAAAACAGTTGGTTTTAGGCCTTGACGAAAAGAGAGGAGTATTCTCTGATATGCCATTGATGTTTGCAATTTTTATCTAATCAGGAAAACAATTTTAATTAACTCAGACAGTCGCCTCTATGGTGTCTGTGCCCTTTAGGGACTCCTTCATTATGGATGCAAATGTGCTCCTAAAATAACGAGAATGTCATTATCCTGCTTTATTCATCGAGTTGGTCAGGAAGAGAAGAAAAGAAATCATTTGATGGTGAGGTAGTCATTTAATATACAGTAATGACATTAGCTTTGAAATTTCTGAACCTCGTTATTTTTTTTTTTTTTTTTGTGGTATGAATGGACAATATTCTCTTGTGCACAGTCAAAAAGATGATGAAGCCAGATGTGTAGACACTTTTATCTCAATGTCTTCTTTCCTTGGCATATCACAGACCATGGCTTCATTTTCACATCTAATCCAGAATGCATGTCTCTTAATCTATAAATGTCAGTTAGATAATTTTTGAATGTATATAAACATTAGATGGTATGGTAATATTCTTGGAAATAGTTTTATAAAGAAATCATGAAGATTGAGTTGTCATCTAGGCATAGGACTTGAGGAAAAAGATCTACAGTGTATGTCAGTAGTGATTCTATTATTAAGTCTATCTCACTAATTTGTAGAATAACTGAAACAAATGTCTACCATAATAAAATTATTATTGGCCACAAGGAACAGCAGAGATCCAGGGACACAGGCCTGGTGAGACTGTGCTGCTAGTAGACTGGGCACAGAGAGGTCTGGGATGAGCTCACTGAAAGTACCACCCACCCCTAGATTGCTTCAGGGGAGCAGGAACTCTGCCATAGGGACTTAGTTTCCAACCAGAAGGCTTTTGCATGCCAAACATTCAGGCCATTTGCAACCAGGAACAGCAGAGATCCAGAGAAACAGGCCTGGTGAAACCAAATTGCAAGTAGCCGGGACACAGAGAGGGATAGGCCTGGCAAGCAGAAAGCATGGGCCCCTGATTGTTTCTGGGGAGCAGGAACTATACATTAGGGACTTTGTTTCCACACTGAAGGCCCTTGCCTGCAAACCAAACACTCAAGCCATTTGCCACCTAAAACAGCAGAGATCCAGGGACACAGAGCTGGCACATGGAGAGACAGGAACCAATCACTGACAACAAGATGGCAAGAGGAAAGCAAAAGAATTTACCCCAAAGAAACCAAGATAACCTGGCAACATCAGAACCAAGCTCTCCCATCACAGTAAATATCAGAATGCCAAACATTCGAGACTCAGACCTGAAATCATACCTCAAGATGATGATGGAGATGATTAAACAAGAATGGGAGGAAAAACATAAAGAAATAGAAGCTTTTAAAGAGGAAACACAAAAAACACTCAAAGAAATCAAAGAACAGAGGAAAACAGAACCAAAGAGATGAAAAAATTTAAGAAGGAAATGAAAATTGAAATGTAAACAATAAAGAAAACACTAAAAGAGACAAGCCTGGAGGTGGAAAACCTAAAAAAGAAATCAGGAGTCACAGATGCAAGCATTTCCAACAGACTACAAAAGATTGAAGTAAGAATCTCAGGGGCCGAAGACAACATTGAAAATATAGACAAAACAGTCAGAGAAGATGCAAAAGCCAAAAACCCCTAACCCAAAATGTCCAGGAGATCCAGGACACAATGAGAAGACCAAACCTAAGGATAATAGGAATAGAAGAGGACAGAGAATATCAACTAAGAAGCACAATAAATATCTTCAACAAAATTGTAGAAGAAAAGTTCACTACCCTTAAGCATAAGATGACCATGAGCATAAAAGAAGTCTATAGAACTCCAAATAGAGTGGACCAGAAAAGAAATTCCTCCAGACACATAATAATAAAAACACAAAGTGCACAAAGCAAAGAGAGAATACTAAAAGCAACAAGGGAAAGAGGTCATGTAACATATAAAGGCAGTCAAAACAGAATCACACCCAACTTTCAACAGAGACTATGAAAGCTAGAAGATTCTGGACAGACATCATGCAGACCATAATATAACACAAGTGTCAGCCCAAGCTGTTATATCCAGCGAAATCACCATAAATGGAAAGGACAAGATATTCCAGGACAAAACTAAATTTACACAATATCTGACCACAAACCCAGCACTACAAAAAATTGTGGGTGGAAAACCCAATACAAGGAGGAAAACTACATTTTAGTAAAAACAAGAAAATACCTAAGCAAGAAAACCACAAGAAGAAAAACACACAGACACAATACTACATCTAAAAGCAAAAATAGCAGGAAATAGCAACCACTACTCCTTAATATCTGTTAGCATAAATTGACTCAATTCCCCAATAAAAAGACATATGCTATTAGACTGAATACATAAATAGAACCCAGCATTTTGCTGCATACAGGAAACTCATATCAGAGACAAAGACAAACACTATCACAGAATAAAAGGGTGGGAAAAAACCTTCCAAGCAAACGGCCCCAAGAAGCAAGCTGGAGTAGCCATTCTAATATCGAATAAAGTAGCTTTTCAACCAAAAGTTATCAAAAAAGATAAGGAAGGACACTATTTACTCATTACAGGGAAAATTTGTCAGGAGGAACTCTCAATCCTTAACATATATGCTCCAAATACAAGAGCACCCATATTCATAAAAGAAACCCTACTAAAGCTCAAAAAATACATTGCACCCCAAACAGTAATAGTGGTAGACCTATATACCGCAGTCTCATCAATGGACAGATCATGGAAGGAAACAGAAACTGAACAAGGACACAGTAAAACTAGCAGGGGTTATGAACCAATAGGAATTAATAGACATCTACAGAACATTTCATACTAAATCAAAAGAATACACCATATTCTCAGCACCTCACCACACCTTCTCCAAAATTGAGCATATAATCAGTCACAAAACAGGCTCAATAGATATAAGAAGACTGAAATACTCCCATGCATCCTATCAGATCACCATGGTCTAAGGCTGGTCTTTAATAACAACAAAGACAACAAAACCCCATATACACATGGAAACTAAACAATGCTCTATTAAACAATAGAATGGTCAAAAAAGAAATAAAGAAAGAAATTAAGGATTTTCTAGAATTTAATGAAAATGAAAACTCAACATGCCCAAACCTATGTGATGCAATGAATATGCACTGAGAGGAAAACTCATAGCTCTGAGTGCTTCCAAAAAGAAACTGGAAAGAGCATACACTAGCAACTTGACAGCAAAGTTGAAGTTCTACAACAAAAAAAAGAGATACACCCAAGAGGAGTAGACAGCAAGAAATAAACTCAGAGCAGAAATTGACCAAATAGAAACAAAAAGGACCATTCAAAGAATCAACAAAACCAAGAGCTGGTTCTTTGAGAAAATTAACAAGATTGATAAACCTTTAACCAGACTAACTATAGGGCAAAGAGAGAGTATCTAAATTAACAAAATCAGAAAGGAAAGTGGAGATATAACAAATGAAACTGAGAAAATTCAAGAAATCATCAGATCCTACTACAAAAGCCTATGTTCCACAAAGCTGGAAAATGGAGGAAATAGATTAATTCCTAGACAGATACCAGATATTAAAGTTAAACCAGAACCAGGTAAAGCATGTTAGTAATCCAGTAACACCCAAAGAAATAGAAGCAGTCGTCAAAAGCCTCCTAACCAAAAAAAGCACAGGTCTAGGTTTAGTGCAGAATTTTCTCAGACATTGATTGACAACCTAATACCAATACTCTCCAAATTATTCCAAAAAAACAGAGTCCGATGGAGCACTACTTAACTCATTTTTAGAGGCTAAAATAACCTTTGTTCCAAAACCACACAAAGACCCTACAAGGAAAGAGAACTTCAGACCAATCTCATTTATGAACAATGATGTAAAATTACTCAACAAATTCCTTGCAAACTGAATCCAAGAACACATCAAAATGATCATTCAACATGATTAAGTAGGCATCATCCTTGGGATTCAGGGATGTTTTAATATATGGAAATTGGTCCACATTATCCACAATATATACCAAACTCAAAGAAAAAAAAACACATGGTCATCTCACTAGATGCTGAGAAAGCATTTGACAAAATTCAACACCCCCTCATGTTAGAAGTCTTGTAAAGAACAGGAATCCAAGGCTCATACCTAAACATAATGAAAGCAATACACAGCAAACCAATAACCAACATCAAACTTAACAGTGAGAAACTTGAAACAATCCCACTAAAATCAGGGACTAATCCATGCTGCCCAATCTCCCACTACCTATTCAACATAGTACTTGAAATCCTGGCCAAAGCAATTAGACAGCAAAAGGAAATCAAAGGGACACACATTGAAAAGAAAGAAATAGAAACATCACTGTTTGCATATGACATGATAGGGTACATAACTGATGCCAAATATTCCACCAGAGAAATTATACAGCTGATAAACAAGTTCAGCAAAGTGACTGGATATAAAATTAACTCAAACAAATCAGTAGCCTTCCTCTACTCATAGGACAAACATGCGGAGAAAGAAATTAGGGAAAAGATACCCTTCACAATAGTCACAAGCAATATGATATACCTTGGTGTGACTCTAACTAAGCAAGTGAAGGACCTGTATGACAAGAACTTCAAGTCTCTGAAGAATAAAATCAAAGAAGATCTCAGAAAAAGGAAATATCTCCCATGCTCATAAACTGGATGGATCAACATTTTAAAAATGGCCATCTTACCAAAAGCAATCTAGAGATTTCATGCAATCCCCATCAAAATTCCAACCCAGTTCTTCATAGAGTTTTAAAGAGCAATTTTAAATTTTATCTGGAATAACAAAAGGCCTATAATTGCAAAATCCAGTCTCAACAACAAGATAACATCTGCAGGAGTCACCATCCTTGACCTCAAGCTATATTACAAGGCAATTGTGCTGAAAACTGCATGGTACTGGTACAGAGATAGGCATGTGGATCAATGGAATAGAATAGAAAATTCAGAAATGAGCCGTCACATATATGGTCACCTGATTTTTGACAAAGAAGCTGTAAAACTTCAATGGAAAAAGAACAGCCTCTTCAACAAATATTATTAGTTCAAATGGCACTCAGCATGCAGAAGAATGAAAATAGATTGTTTCTTATCTCCTTGTACAAAGCTCAAGTGCAAGTGGATCAAAGATCTCCACATTAAACCAGATACACTGAAACTATTAGATGAGAAAGTAGGGAAAGCCATAGAACACCTTGGCACAGAAGAATATTTTCTGAACAGAATACCAATGGCTTGTGCACTAATGTCAAATATCGAAAAATGGGACTTAATGAGATTGCAAAGTTTCTGTAAGGCTAAGGACACTGTAAAGAAAACAAAATGGAAGCCAACAGGTTCAGAAAAAAATCTTTACCAACCCCACATCTGATAGTAGCCTAATATTTAAGGTATACAAAGAACTCAAGAAGTTATACACCAGAGAATCAAACAATCCTATTATAAATAGGGTACAGTGCTAACGAAAAAAGTTCTTAATTGAGGAATCTTCAATGGCTGAGAAGCATCTTAGGAAGTGCTCCACATATTTATTCATCAGGGAAATGCAAATCCAAACAACCCTGAGATTCTATCTCATAGCAGTCAGAATGGTGAAGATAAAAAATTCAGATGACAGCAGATGCTGGTGAGGATATGGAGAGAGAGGCACACTTCTCCACTGTTGTTGGGGTTGTAAATTTGTACAACCATTTTGGAACTCTTTGTGGTAGTTCCGCAGAAAATTGGACATAGGTGGCTTTCCAAGGTGGCAGTTATTCCACTTCTGGGCATATACCCCAGAGATGCTCCAATATACAACAAAGACACATGCACCACAATGTTCATAGCAGCCCTATTTATAATAGCCAGAAGCTGGAAAGAGCCCAGATGTCTTTCAGTAGATAAATGGATACAAAATTTTGGTATATTTACACAATGGAGTTCTACTCAGCTATCATAAACAATGACTTTATGAAATTCTTAAGAAAATGGATGCATCTTGAGAATATCATCCTGAGTGAGGTGACCCAGTAACAAAAGAACAGATATAATATGCAGTCACTGATAATTGGATACTTACCCCTGAAAGCTCTGAACACCCCCAAAACAATTAATGGACTATATGAAGTTCAAGGAAAACAAAGGTCAAAAAAAAAAAATGAAAAATCATTATGCTTAATCTTTACACACCAAGATAACTTTGAGTATTTCCAGGTTACATCTTGTTTTACATGTACTTCATGGTCATTGTAACTAGTAAGATTTTAAGTCATACTATCAA
This sequence comes from Micromys minutus, assembly GCF_963924665.1. Lineage (NCBI taxonomy): Eukaryota > Metazoa > Chordata > Mammalia > Rodentia > Muridae > Micromys > Micromys minutus. The sequence goes on from NC_137984.1 coordinate 24,141,462, forward strand.
CCCTTAATAAATTAAGTACCGACAAAAATGTATTTATATACTTTTATACAAAAATGATTTTAACATCTGTACATTTATCTCTTTTTTAAAACAAAGTTTTTCCATTAGAAAAATTATTATTACATAAAATTGCTCCAATATATAGCTCTGAATCCTATCTATTCAATTGATTATTTACTAAAAATATTATATATGCTTATTATGAACAAAGAGGAAAAACATAGACTAATTCAATAGATTTAACATTATTACACTGATTTCAATTATAAGCATGTGAGGAAAAAAATATACATCTATAGACATGACAACAGAATCTGCAGTGGAGCAGCGACTGAAAAAACTCATCTCCTGCTTGGGGGAACTGCCATGATATTAGTCAAGCTTGCATTTCAAATAATGTTGCTGCTGAGCTAGAAAGACTTTATAAATGATACATAATAGGTAGGATAACTTTTGGAAATTCAGGGCATAGAGGTAACTTATCATGGGGGATACAATACTAAGAGGATAAATGTCTGAGGGTACAGAGTTTATGGTTAATAAGGATGACAATGGGTAGAAGTATGGAAGTCTGCTGTTTGGGGTATAGAGCTTATGGTATAGAGCTTATGATGGTAGAATTTATGGGGGATAGAGGTCATTGAAGATTATGGTGGCTAGAGGGCTTGAAGCAAAAGTTCACAGAGTTTAGAGCTCAAGGACTAGAAGACATTAGGATGAAGGTCATGAAGCATTGGAATCACAGAGGATAGATGTCATGGAAGAAAGAAGACAGTTGGGTTTACACCTTCTTTCATGTGGTGATTTGTCTTGTCTTCAGCAGTTGAAAGTCTCTATGATTCATCTAAATGTTTAAGTTTCATGTTGAAAAGTTTATGGTAAAATTAGTGCCAATGAAACAATGACATTGCTCCACTAAAATTGAATTTAACCAAGGTTTCATCTAAAACATATCAATTATGTCTAAACTTCTCTGGTCTTAGTATCTGCCCACAACACTACACACCTATATTTCTAAATTGGTTCTTATTACAGATTTTAGTAAAATTCTAAGTCTAATTTTAAGAATAGCAAATTAATCTTCATGACACAATGAAGAACTGGACTTTGGTTTTAAGCATTTATTTTAGTGAATATGTTATTTTACTATCTTCTGGAGTTTTTCAAATGCTTTTATGCCTTATCAGCCAGCATCCACCTACTAGGTTGTCCTTCTTCAAGTCTCAAAATTTTCTCTAATACTATATTGAGTTTACATTCTCACCCATTAGAATTTATGTGAGTTAAGACCCTTTTTGAAGATATCACATCTTGAAAGCATATGAAGTATACTCTCAATATTTTAAAATTCACATACCACTCTCTAAGGAACCAGACCATAATGACCTAAGAGATAGCCTCTTTGTCGTCATCAGCATTTATATATGACTGAGTGTTTGTTATAGTCTTAGAAATTTATGATTCTTATTCACTTTTTAAAATTTGTGTTCTCCAAGCATAAAGGAAGAAAAAAATAAAGTAAACAAAATATCCAGAAGAGATATGACATAAAATATGTTTTATGTAAAACTAAAAGATAAAAATAAAATCTAAAGCTATGTTTGCTATGACAGAGAAGTTATAATTCTAGGCATATTTCCAAAAGATTTGAGGGCAAGACCAAAGTTTTTTATGTGGTCTTTGGGTACTGTTGTTCATAGCAACTTGGTTTACAAGTACTAAAATAAGGACCCAACTCACATATCAATAAGTAAAATGTAATTCCCAGTTGTAACAAAGTTTTTATTCAACCTTAAAAAGAAGAACTTCTGACCTAAGCTCTAGTACTGGTAAAAAAAACTATAACCTTTATTTGTGGAGGGTAAATATACATATTCATTTTATATTCTAAGAACACATCTTTACCCTCCACAAACAAGGATCCCATAGATCCATGCACATACAGCAATAAATAACTCAGTTCTACAAATGAAGGTTATGGTTCTAAGTTTTTACATCATATTTTAATGACACTGTCTTACTTAAACTCTCATGGTTTTAGTTATACCACTTATCTAGGATTTGATGGGTTTTTGAGGTTCTACTAAAATATACATACCATAAAGATATTTTTGTAACTATTATAAAGTGTCCTAGTCAGTGAAGTTCAGTTTATTTCATACACTCACAATACCATGCAGTCATTACCTCCACATATCTATGAAACTCTCATCTTCTAAAACTGACAAGGTGATTTATAGTTGAGAATTACACAATTAATTTTTTTTGCAATTGATTCATCTTACTGAATTATTGTTATTTTTTGTAGTTTGGTTAAGTGTGATATCTTAATAAAATATTCTATAGTAATGATTTTAAAAATAGCTACAAGCAATAACAATCCACAAGGTGATCCAACCAGTTCAAATGTACTGTTCCATAGGCATCTATAACGCTAACTACAAAGCAAGGTTCAATAATGTTGTGTGTAATGTACAGGACTGACATAGTTCACCTTGTCATGTCAGGCTTTTAAGAGGTATTTTTTGAAGTCACTCTAAGGGGAAAAAAAACAGGATAGAGAACCATATATATGAAAAACAATCTTGTAGTCAAACTTTGTAGGAATATAACAAACAGAAGATACTCATTTAAACTTTGTATCATCAGTAAGAGTTCTGCTGGGGTCATCAAAATGTTTCAACTACAGAAAAACAAAAATGACAGAAAAACTTAATAAGAACCTAATTCCAACTTTACTTTTACCTGCTGCATCCCCACCTTCCGAGGATTTATAAGTCATAGTCATCTGAATAAAATTCCAGACTTTCAGGAATCTAGTCTTTGGTACAGTAGAAACATCTCAAACCCATCATTCTTATTCCTGTAAGTAACCATGGTAAAACACACTGATTCACAAAATTGGTTTATTGTCACTTTCCTATTTGGAATGAGTAGATCCTCTCCTCTCACGGATAAAGGCTCTGATAGAGTTCTAAGGGATCTGATATCCTCAATTGGCCTCCAGAAGCACCTGCACAGACTTCACTCATGTAAAGTAACTAATAAAACTTAAATGGTTCTTATTCTGGCATATTTTGATTGAACCCAATGCTTAATAAATAGTAATATCATTGGAAAAGATGTGGTTTTCTTTCTGAACTAACTTATGATGTGCTAAAGTGAGAAATTGGGTGAAGTTACTGATGCTGCACCTGGCACAGATGTTTCTAGTTTCTCACATTACTACCCGAGGAGAACAAGATATAAAGAAAGGAATGTGTAAATAGACCCCACTTACCGGTCCTACAAAACCATACATGGTAGACATTTTAAGAGACTTTACTCTGCTTGAATAACATTCTCAGCTACTCACAACTGACACCCCAGACACCTTTATGGTTAGTTGTGAGTCAGTAGTCTGCTTCCTTGTTACAGTGGAGTGTGAGAAGATGGGGGCACTGAACAGCCCCTGATAGTAAGTCACAGTGTTGACCTCTATCTGCAAAATTTGTCTTTCACTTGCTTCTAACTAAGCTGCAAATCCTTTGTTCCTAATTTATCGATTTGAAATTCATGAGTTTTCCAACAGCTTCCCATCAGGAAAAATAACCCTCCTGCTGTTGAAATCACTTGCATAATTTATCTCACTCTAAGTTGAAGTTGCACCATTGCCTCCTTTGCAATTACCCTGCATTCAAGCTTTTCACCTTATTCAAAGACTTTTAATTTTTCCTGATTCTTAAGCATTTCTCAACTGATAATGTGCTCATTTGAATGCCTCTGTATGCTACAGCAAGCTATTTTTATATATAATAGTTTTGAATACACTAATAGATTATACTCAAAGGTAAAATCTATTTTATTTTTATATACCGATTTCTCTTCCCAAAGATGGATATTCTGGATATTCCATAAAGTAAACACTATAGTATATAATATAAAATCCATTCTCAACCATAGTTTGCCACCGAATGTCATTTTGTACGTAATTCTACCTTAACAATGATTATATTGTAAAGATTATCTATGTGTGATATCCTTCTAACTTGACCATAAGGTCCTTGGAGAAGTGGATACATTTTCTCTTTATTTCTTATTCTTAATGTAATGTGTAGTATAACCTCTGAAATACTGTTTAGTCTGTATTTTCTTTTTTCCTGACTTATATGAAAGAACATAGATATTCTTCTGTAAAAAAAATAGTGCAGGTATTATTTCAGAATCTAATTAGATCTGCCTTAGCAATTTTCACTTGTGTGTGACATGCCTGGAAGATGAACAGCTGATATCTTCAAGCTCATACCAAGTAGCAGCTGAGTTGAGGTTTAACTTTATACTTGATAAAGTTTTACATCTGTCAGCAAGACCATTTCCATTCTTTGAAGTATTATAAAGAGAGTATAAATTATAGCTTACCTGCAAGCTTTCAAAAATTTGGAGACAGCCATATTTCCCCCTGTTGCTCAGCTTTAGACTATATTTCAGCAGGATATTTTATACATAAAACCAGAATACATACACTCTCCTCCTAGTCACTAATCTTTCTTCAGAAATGATGTCTTTTAATGTAGCAAATACTTTATTAATATGATAAGCAGAAAAGACTGAACAATAATATAACGATCCTCTCACATTTCTCTATTTTTATATTTGGAACATAAACAAATTAAAATGTGAAATACTTTCTTCTACTTTCCAAACTCAACTAACATATGCTTGGATTCGGGTTGGATCTTTTCCATAGTATTGCTTCTGCTCGTTGAGTCATAATCAAGCACACAGGCACACCGGTACATAGTATACAAAAACACATACATATACGAGCACACACATAAACATACACGCATATACACATAATATACACACACATGTATACACACTCATAAACAGATGCAAACACAGAAACATGCATCAACACAAATGTACACACACACACTTATACAAATACACACACAAATACACCCATATATATACATACTGACAAACACACATATGTGCATACACATAAACACATACTTACATACACTCATATACATACACAAATGTTGCATGTATATGCACACAAACATACACATTTACATATGCATACATACCAAGCACAGACACATACATACCCTATCTGATTGTTTTATATGTTTATTTTAAAAACAAAAGTGCTTTTGTTATAACATTATTGTATGTGTTTGTTGTTTCTTTTCTCCACAAAACATATATCTGCAACTGCTTTGCAATTTTATCTTAAGGACTAACTATAAATTCAGACAAAATTAACTTTTTAAAAGTGATGCATCTTTCTCATATTTATTAGCAGAAAATAGTTAACTTTGTAAAAATATAATTAGCTCAATCAAAGTGCTATGTGACATTAATTCTCAAACAGTATAGCATTTTAATTTTACATACAACTGTGGGTCTGGAAGGATCAAATTGTTCAAAATCATGTATAGACTGGCTGGGATAAACCTATAAATCAGATTTTATATGTATTACTCTACTTCGTTCATAAAATGAGCCAGGTCATTTCCTAGGCTAAACAAATAAAACTTAAATGTGAAAAAAAACATGGAAGAAGAAAACATTTGTGACTGAGAACTAAGGATTGAGTCAGGTCCCAGATGAGTAAAAGTTAAGAAGGAAAAGGAAAGCACTTGTAAGGCCTGCAGATATGGTGTGGGCTTCTTTTTTTTTTTTTCTTATAGAAATTACACTTGTTGAAAACAATCAGTATTCTAAAGTTACTGAGATTTTTAAAATACAGGAGCCTAAGAGGAACAATTTTTATGCAAACTTGCACTAAGAAAAAAATTCCTTCCAGGTATGCAATGAAAAGGAATTGGAGTTATTTTCATGAATACTTTCAAAGATAAAGAATAATCATTTTCAGAAACTTAGAGATAAGTTCTCTTGATGTAGCCAATATCTCAATAAAATAATCAAAAGCTAAATCCATATATTTTTAGGATGTCAAGAATATATGCACCATTTGTCCAAAGTCTCAGCTTATTAGCTACCACACAGACAATAGACTTTAGAAACCCTTCAGGGATCTTTTTTTTCCTTCTAAATCTTTTTAGCAAGGTTTTTATTATCCCAGGGCATTAGCTAAAACCTGTCTGCTGTTATACGAGCAGCCATTTTCTTTGGGACTTAAGTATAAATCCAATACTTAGGTATGGGGCTACAGTCAATTCAATATACTTTCCATCTAAGCTATCTGGAAGTATAAACTTCCCAATGCAGAACATGGAGGAGAAAATGTTTTACCTCACCTGGCGATTATTCTTCTGTTTAACACTGACTACATTTGTTATGACGTTAACTCTATCTAAGCTTAGTTGTGTCTATGCAGTTTAATGTCTTATTCTTCTCCCAAAATTTATCCCCAGTGTTGCTTCTGTTACAACTATCAGAGGTCATGGGAAACCTGATAATATACTACCATAAGCTGGAAGCAACTGCTCTTGGGGCACACAGTTACAAAGAGAGCTTATCAAGTGTTAAATAAACTATGTAAGTCATCCTGCTGTCATGGTATGTTTTTGCAAGAAATGCTTTTGCTGGCTTTGTTATGTTAAGAGCAGGATATGTTAACTTTTTGGCATTAAATGGAGTTAGAGGTTGTTAAAGGAGAAAGGAGGTAATGATGGTGTAGAGGGAGGGGCTTGGGAGCACAGTGGATAAGGACAGACACCAGTTTAAAGAAAGGGGGCTGTGAGAGGCAGGAGTACGTATGAACCCAAATATTGTTTGGAAATGTCATGGGTACACATACTTTGTACCTTAATCAAAAAATTACAAAATAAATCATAACCAGAAGAAATACTTGGTGATGGCAACTGTAGATTTCTCCGACTCTTTCTCATGTCGTCAGTAGTGTTTGTGAGCTAGGAAGCTCCACATTTCACCAAGAGCTATACTCGTCTGGTCAAAGTGGATCTCCTCTAGAGGGGATTCTACCCTTCTGTGACCAGCAATGAAGAGAGACTCAGTTTTAAGGCTGAAGTCAAACAAGAAGTAAGCTCCTCTTGGAACACACCTCAAATTCGAGGGCACAGTGGTTATAGGGACAGAAAAGTCTGGAAGACCAGGGTTTTGTCTCTGTAGAGTGTGCACCAAGGTAGAGTTCAGAACATTGTGCAAACTGAACTCAGCCTCCAGGGAACATTCCAGAAGCTGCCTATGGACTAGGAGTCACTGGGACTAGAATTCCTTGAAATGACTGCAGCCAGCATCAGGCTTGCTTCACTTCCAAACAGCTAAATTAAATAAAACTGATTAATGTGCTCCATAAAATAGACATGGTGACTGAGAATGTAGAGACATGTCTGAACTGTGGCAAACTGAAAGGCTCAGAGTAAGAAAATTAATAAATGAACCTACTTGCAAATTTTAAACAAAATCAAACTACCCTTTTGGTGCCTGTTAATTTTGGAAACCTTTTATGGACTAAGATGTTCCAATTGCTGCCATCAGATGAATGTTTTAAACAGAACAATTTTTTTTTATGGAGAAAGTTTGAGAGATTTTATTCTTAATCCTGCTTAAAGCAGAATTTAATCCTTATTCTAATAATAGATGTTACAGCTATGGGCAAGTCATGTCAGTCCTTGACCTTCACTCGCACAGTCTTCAAATGCCAGTTTGTATAATATCGGGCTGCCTGCAGGCTTCTTTAAGGGCACGTTATCATTCTATTGTAAGAAGAACCACATTTTCTTTAAAAATAGAGACATTCATTTGACTCGTATTCTCAATTTTATATACCATTTACAGCTTAATATGTTTCTTTAAATACTTCAGTCAGTGGGATTGTTCCTTTACATTAATATTTAACCATAAAGAATAAAACCTCTTTAACCATTAAAAATCAAGAAACTAGGGGATACATGAATCTACCGGATGTGAATCACTTATTTGAACCAAGTCCAATCATTCTGGTTGAGCCTCATAGTACTTTTTAAAAACTTTCATTCTTAAAGGAATAGAAAAATCAGTTTAAATATATTACCTACATAAATAAGAAAAATGAAAAGCAAGATGTAATTAATAATTTTATTGAACATTTTGTTTTCTGTGCACATTAATGCCTTGATAATACTCATTTTTTCTCTTTATTGTTTAGCTCCTGAAAGGGAGGCATTTTACAACTCTCGGCATGCCTTATGATGTCTTTGATATTTACAATATAGGGTAGACTATAATTCTCCTATAATCTAAACTTCAGCTACTTTCCCCTTAGAGAACAATATTGATGTCCAAACTGCAATGCATGTGCTATATCTCATGATTCTGAATAAGATTTGTAACCAACCATTTATAAAATTATGGTACCCATAGAATTGTTTTTCAAATGAAGGAATGTTTATATTTCCTTAATGATTTTATCTTGTAATCTTCTTATCTTAGCGTAAAGTAACAATTATTCAGATTGTCCCTGTGATGACCTGGGCTTTGTTTCAAGCATGATTTCCAATGCAAAGTAGGAAATAATCTTAGAAATTATCATAGAAGTGTCCTTTTAAAAGAAAAATAAACAACTTTTATTCATCAGAAAGTAGTTGGTAGATACATTCAAATTTGCAGGCCTGGGGCTGCTCTCAAACATGGTTAAGGACCACGCTTGCAATGGGTACCAAGCACAGGAAAGATCCAGAGTTGGTTATAGTGGTAAGAAAAGCAGATTAAGTGCTCAGGCCAACAAAGAATAAATGCATTGCTCTACCACACCAAGGTTCAAAGGAGTAAGAAGAAATAATGTAAGAGCCAAAGAATTTGGAAGAGTGTGGGTGAAAGTCTATTATCTGGACATATATGGCTATCACACACATGACCTCATAGCAGACTGGTTCTATAAAGACTTACATACAATAAAGCTAGCAAAAATACCTGCATAGAAATGTTAGATGATCTCCAGGACTTGGCATGCTGAAGACCTCTAGGAATCAAATAGTTGCTAGAAGGAGAATCAGTGTTTTGTGAGGATGTAGACACTTGAAGATTTCCTATGCTCTAGTGGACCACCACCCATTGCATAATAGGGAATTCTACCTGTAATTAGTGAGTTATCAAAAATTCCGTGAAGTTGGGATTGGGTGTGATCACAGAGTTTAGAGTATGCTGATGAGATCAATAACTAGTGGAGATGATTACATCTCATGGATCTCATATATGAAATTCTCAAAAGTAGAAATAAAATGTAAAGTAAGTAATTGAGACATGAAGCTAGATGGAACAAAAATACATTTCTGGAAGTATCACACTGGAGCTGATATGTACGATTGATGTGTATTAATAAAAAGGAAAATTACATAATGGATCTAAATTATAATATATTAGATACTTTATCTTTTGGTGATGAGTATTATTAGCAAAAATCAGTGTGATATTCATCTAGAAAATAATTAGTCCACACTTCCTCTGAGAACTATGAAAAATGAAAACATAACCTCAATATGTTTCTATTTCAGTTGACTTCCTATCAGGAGGGAGCATATCTGTAATGTTTGTTGGTGATGTCAGTTACTGAGAAGGAAAAATCATTGGGGCAGGACAAATTTAAGCAAAATTTCTGCTAATGCAAAGCACTAGAATTCAGTTGACAGCATCAAATTTGGGGAGCTCAAATATACCGGTAATATTAATTTCAGAAATCAAATGTCCTCCTCATCCCTCTTCTTCTCTCCTCTCCTCTCTTCTCCTCTCCTCTCCTCTCCTCTCCTCTCCTCTCCTCTCCTCTCCTCTTCTCTCCTCTCCTCCGCTCCCATCCTCTCCCTCCTCTCCTTTCTTTGCATCTGTTTTTTCTCTTCAAACACAAACTCTCCCTCTCTCTCTCTCTCTCTCTCTCTCTCTCTCTCTCTCTCTCTCTCTTTCTCTCTGTCTCTCTCTCTTTCTCTCTCTCTCTCACACACACACATACACACAAGCACACACACTCATGCACCAGCATGTACATTAATAATCCTTCAAAGTTCAGAAAAAAAGTACTAAAAGGCAATATAAAGAATGATTTGAGATTCAGAGAAGATGAGTTAACTAGTCCATATAAACGTCCTTGGAAGTTAGAGGAATGCATGAGATTTTTTTTTTTTTTAATGGCTAAGGATATTGGCTAATGGTTTTATTCAAATTCAACAACATAGATAAATGTGAAAGGAGTTGAAGACTGAAACAAAGGGAATTAAGTAAAACTGAATGGTTCCTGATTACAAAGAGTGTGGTGGCACAATGGGTCAGAACTACTAGAAGCGTAATGAAGAATATGGTGAGTATTGAAAACCATCAAAGGAGGTGGAAGTTTCACCTTTCAGATTGACTGCTTGATTCGACTACATTTTAGAAAATTATCCAGTTGCCATTTGTGTAAGCATTAAGAAAACAGGTTTGACAGTGAATTTCTAAAGGCAAATATATCTTAGAAAAATAAGGTTGATTTCACACCATATATTACAGTGTGTGAATATTTCATATTTGACAAGTAAAAAATCTAATTTTTGAAAGCTAAAATATCTACATGTTTTAACCTCAAAGAAGATCAAATAGTTGGTGTTCTGACTTTTATTGTTTACTGTAATGCTAAGTGACCACCTCTAAGTTCTGGAGTCTATATGTAGGTTCCGGGAACCTGCCCCAAAGTTAATTATTATTGGTAAATAAAGAGTTCAGCAGCCTATACCTAAGGAAAAAAGACATAGCTGGGGTTTAGGTTTTCCAGGTTTGAGACTCCAAAGAGAAAAAGGAAGAAAAAGAGAAGCTTTTTTGAGATAGAGAAGAGTGTGAGGGAAAGGAGAAAGTAGAGCTGCCATAGGCTAAGGGCCAGGAGAATCTGGCCCAATGATTGCTTGGTTGGAGTTGAGAGCAGCCGAGACAGAACATAGTAAATAGGGAGTAATGGATTATCAATGGGAAGGTAGATTCTAACAACACGAAGGGTAGGCGGTTGCTCAGCTATTGTGCTGCCTAAGGCTTATTACAATATGAAGACTATGTGTGTGTCTTTCATGCAGTAATATAAATGGTCTGAGATTGATATAAACCCCATGACTGGATTTTGTAATATTATTAATACAGAATATTTGCTAAACATGTATGTATATACATATTTCAATTTCTAAATTTTTATTAATTTTCTTACATCTCAAATAATATCCCCCTTCCCAGTTATCCATTCACCACCCTCATCCTACATCCACCGTCCACCCTTCCCTTTGCCGGAATGAGATGCTCCCCCACTTGCTCACACTCTTACTACACTGCTCTAGCATCAAACCTCCCCAGGACTTTCCTCCTATTTCTGTTATATAAGGTCATCCTTTACTACATGTAAATCTGGAGCCATGGATCCCTTCAGGTAGACTCCTTGGTTGGTGATCTAGACTCTAAGAGAACTAGGTGGTCAGGCCAATCTGTGTTGTTTTTCTAAATATATTTTTAGGTAAAATAGAATTAAAACGTTTTCTCCATCTCTGAGTGCTTTTCAGATACTCTCCCTCAAAATCCTCAAGTTTCCCCCTCAAACTGATAGTCCCCTTTTCTTTAATTATTATTGAGACACAAGTATACATGTGTATGCACAACTAATTGTGACCATTTTTGCTCTTGGCATGTATATTATTTCAAGGCTGAACACTCTCAATTGGACAATAAATATACGGGCTAATCACAGAAAGAATAGAGAATACAATTTATTTTCTTCCAAACATCATAAATTGCCTTATGTTTTTTGAATAGGCATGGGACTCCAAGAAATTTCCCCTTTCTATATTAACATGTTCACTGATGTTGACAATATTTTAAATATTATTTAAGTGGGCATTTCTAGTAGAGGATATTTTACTACAGTCTTTCTGGTATTCTGGCACTCATAACATTTTGGTTTTGTTTCCTGAGACATATATTCATGAGATCAGATGATTTTCACAATCTGTGAGCGTAGGCGTTGCATCCATGGTGGTTTTCTATGATGTTTTCCATTTGCTGAAGAGAGAGACCTGTATGATGGGAGGTCATAGCTCACATAAGGATATTATTTAGAAAGTAGTAAGGAAATGTGTTGGTTTAGCAACTGCTTGTAGTAGATTCTTGTATAACATCAGTGACTCACTAGCTAAGAAGATGGCTGTGTTTTCAGTACCAAGCACGATGTGTGTCATGTTGAGTGGGGCTTCAGTCCAATTAGACAGCTGTTAGTATTTTATTTCAATTATGTATATATGTAAGTGTTTTGGGGTGTGTTAATGTAGGTTTCCTTTGAGGCCAGACACATTAAATTATTTTTTTATAAAGATTGGTTATACTGTTTTTTCTTTCTTTCCTTTTATTGAATATTTTTTATCTACATTCAAATGTTATCCTTTTTCCTGGTTTCTCCTCCTGAAAACTCCTATCCTGTATTTCCTCCCTCTGCCTTTATGAAGGTGTGCCCCTACCCATGCCCTCCTATCTCTCTTCCCTGGCATCCCCCTATGCTGAAACAAGGATCACAGGAAAAAGGGCCTCTCCTCCCGTTTATACCTGACAAGGCTATCCTCTGCTATGTATGTGCCTGGAGCCATGGGTCGCTCCATGTGTATGCTTGGCTTGGTGATTCTTTAGAACTGGAGGTGCACATGATTGGAAGCCAATCTAAATGGATTCAGGGGACTGAACTGGAGTTCTTTGCAAGAGCAGTTCATGCTTTTCACTACTAAGTCATTTTCAGCTGTGAAAATATCAATTTTATTTGTTTGGAACTTCGGATCATTTCTCCACAATGAAAACATAAAAAAAAAATCAACTAATTTTAAATGTGTGAAAAAATGTGAAAATATTAAATGAGTGGACCTCATGCTTTCTGCTTTTCTTACACTCATTTTTAGATTACTGTCTTGATTTCAGAATTAGGTCCATATAGAGAGAGGCAAATTACTAGTAAACACATTGTGTCTTGTTGGTCACTGTGAAAGGTTTGTGTCACAAGTCAGATTTTTTCTCACTGACACAGGCAAAGGGGAACTACTGTCATCAAAGCTATTTGATTCTGTGTCAAGTATTTTTGAATACTGGTTGGTATATTAGGTTCCTGCCAAGTCTTTATCTTCAGCAATCTTTGATGGTTTGGAAAACTAAAGCCATATGGAGCAGGCTAGACAGCTATTTGACTGACAGTTGACATGCCCTCCTTTATATGTTTTTGCCTTAAGGAGAAAAATGACAAACAAGCAGCCCCTTCCTTGAGTAATAGTTGAACTGTCATCTTTTCATTCTTTCAACTTTGACCATTCAAGAAACCCTGAAACCATAGTTTCTGTTTTTAGAGGCCTGACTTCAGTCACAACCACTACAGTCTGCACTAGTTCTTACTGGCTTCATATTAGCTCTCAGAAGCCACTGTGAATTCTGGGGTTTCAGAAAAAAAGAGTTGAACATATCTTTAGGGAGTCAGCAACTAGTGAAGCCTGTGGTCAGCAGTGATAGAATCTGAAGCAGAACATTACAGGAGCCACATTTTCTTCTAGCTGAATAAGTGCCTGCTTTTCTTTCTTGTGGTTAGATTTGGAGGCTACTCCTTGCTTGTATTACATTACTATCCTTTCCTATACATACAAATTTCTCTTCCAGACACTCTTACTTGTGGGTTTTTTCAAAGGTAGAGAAGCCTGACTTGATAACACTACTATCTATCAGACGAGATTGCCTTTCCAGCTCTAGTTACCCAGCAGCAGCACCAGCAGCTATGAAATTTTAGAGAAAAACTCCTGGTGCTAGCTGTATCCCTCAGTTCCTTTAGCAAGTAAGAGACAGAGAATCAGTTCCAGAGAGTTATCAGCAGTAATAGTTGAGAACTACTATGAAACATTTTTAAATTGATAAGGGGCCAAGAGGCTGTAAGCTTAGACTCTAGGTGAGAAAATTCTACAGAGGTGAGTGAAAGACCTTGGTTGCTAAAAGTAAAAGAGAGCTAAGGACAAGAGCAGCCGGACACTGAATCTTTGTGTTACAGCTCCTGCTCGGTGCTGACCTAGAAAGTGTAAATAACAGCTGACTTCAGCACCTAGGCCCATTAAAAGTCTGATGTCATAGTTCTCAAAGAAGGACCTCTGGTTTTGAAAGCTTAGAGTAATTGGCTTCTGATTGTAAGGAGCTAAGGCTACCAACCTTTGATTGTCAGACCAATCTAAAGCCCCTGGAGGTTAAGCCTACCAAGAAGTGAAACACAGCACCAAGCCCAAGATTGTAAGAGAGATTAAACTTTTTGATGGTTTATTCTCAATTTCAAAATTATATTTGATTTATTATTTATGTTCACACTTCAATCCAGAGTATTCACAAGAGAATCATCTACACCTTAATAATACTTAAACACGTCAAAGTACTGAAGACACTTCAAAGGAAAACCAAAAAAAATAAAAACAAAAAAAAACAAAACAGCTTACAAGGATATATAACAACATAAATTGCTCAACACAGGCAATAAAGTTTCAGCCTGATGACAGGAAAAATTACAAACACAATAGTAAGTGGTAGTAAAACCATAGGTGATCTGTAAGTCATAATGACATGTTACAAATTGTGTGTGGTTTCTTATAGACACAAATGCCCCCATTGTTAATGCTAAACTAAGTAAGGTAAGGTTATTTGTTGTTTTTAATTTTATTTATTTATTGTATATATGTGAGTACCCTGTCACTGTCTTCAGACACACCAGAAGAGGGCATTAGATCCCACTACAGATGGTTGTGAGCTACTATGTGGTTGCAGGGAATTGAACTCAGGACCTTGGCAAGAACAATCAGTGCTCTTAACCACTGAGCCATCTCTCCAGCCCAAGGTAAAATTCTTGAAACCAAGGTTTTGCCTGTGAAAATCCAGAGCAACTAACTGTCTGCATAAATTTGAAACATGGAAATAATCAGGAAGTTTTCTTTCCATCTAGTTGTGCTCTCCCATGAGGTCAGTTATGCATGAAGTCTTAGAGAGTTCCCTTTCTCTTTCCTTTTCGCAATCTTTCTCAGTCGCTGCCTATTCCCAGTTAAACTTGAGTTAATTTCATTCTATTATCTCTTCATAGATTAACATTTCTATAATTTCCTTAAGATTATTTTATATTATTCCAATTGTGTCCAGGCATTCATTCTAAGTAAAATCCTGCCCTTTCTGTCTTCATCATAAATGCCCTGGCAGAGCTAGAGGAAGAACTGAAGGAGCTGAAAGGGTCTGCAACCTCATGAGAAGAGCAAAATGACAAACTAACCAAAGCCCTCTAGAGCTCCTAAGGTCTAAAACACCAACCAGTGAGTTCGCATGGAGAGACTCATGGCTTCAGTTGCATATGTAGCAGAGGATAGCATTCTCTGCATCAGTGTGAGCAGAGACCTTTGGTACAGTGAAGGCTTGTTTTCTCAGTGTAGGGGAATGCCAAGTAGCGGAGGTGGGGAGAGGATGGTTGGGAGAGGGAGCTCCTTCATGGAGGCAATGGGAGGGGGAGAGGGGCCCGGAATTGGGGAAAGGAAATAACATCTGAAATGTAAATGCAGAGAGTATCCCACTGAAAATGTCTTGGCAGTTAGAGCTTATTACTGATAATAACAGCTTTAAACATCTGTGTGGTAATGTAATGTTTGACCCATTGAGTTTACTTGCTTGGACATGATTGAGTTCAGAGATTAGTAAGTTTTCTCTTGGCCTAATGGCAGGTTTTATTTGGATGAGTGATGTAAATAGATAGATAGATAGATAGATAGATAGATAGATAGATAGATAGATAGATAGATAGATAAAAGATGCCAGGAAACTACTGCCACACGGTTTACATAATTGGTTAAAGCTTGATTGAGTTTTACCAAGCAATAATACAAACTCAGTAGTGAGACATTGAGTTTTTTTCATCTTTATCTTTAGTTTCTTCATCCTAATCCTAACCTCAGGAGGTCAGCATACTTCCGTAAAAAGATTCAAAAAGATATCAAAAGAATTGATGGAGATCTTCCCATTTGTGCTTTTCTAATAAACCCTCAACCTTCTGGGGCTGAAGCTTGCTCTCAATACTTCCAATTTGTGTCTGTTTTGAATTTTAAATGTATTTTAAAGTCTGATTGAACATAAGGTAGTCCATATGCATAAGTACCCATATGTTGTTTTGACATATATACATCATCTCTGGGTGAATCAGCTTAGAAATACATACCTCCTCGGAAATTTGTCATTTCCTCATAGTGAAGATGTAAAAAACAATGTTTTTTGGAAGCTTTATAAACTGAAATATTCTTATCTTAACCAATATTTTAAGCATTAAAAATAATTACCTTTATTTTTGATATTATAATTTAATGATATTAATTACTCCTGAAATACTCTTGTTCTCTATTTAAGTTTATGATATACATATATATATATATGTGTGTGTGTGTGTGTTTGTGTGTGTATGAATATATGAATATATGTATTTTCATAATGCATAAGCACAAATTGCACAGGCTACTCATTGATACTTGTTTGTATGTTTTCAGAGCTAGGTATTTGGTATTGGACAATGATTGTGTGCTCTTCCCTGGGGTTGACTATTGCCCCAAGTATCAACATTTTTCCCTGTAGTTCTCTGTTTAGAGTTATGGCTTTCCTGGAGTTTGTCTCATCAACATGAGACAAACAACATGTCTATTAAACTTCTCCTCTTTGGCACATGGTTTATCTGTCATGTTGATGATGCTCTATGGATGTGTATTCAGATATTCCTGGAAACACAATTCAGAAAACTAGAAATTTTTGCATTCTTAACTAAGACCAGAATCTCTAGGAAGGGGGTACTATACACTTCTTCAAAGGTGGAGATATGGCATTAAAGGGGGATACTATACACTTCTTCAAAAGTAGAGATAAGGTCACACGGATCAAGTGACCTCTGGAGAAAAACTTATCTGTAAAATTCACTATAAATTGTTCTCATAATTACAAAATAAGGAAAACAGAACTTGGTTTTTCTCTTAATGTTGTGTACAATGTATCAAACATAATGTTTTAATCAGCTTGGTTATTTAGTTCCCACCTATTCTTTTGTAACCTAATATGAGATTCTAGGAATTAAACAATGATGAATTAAAGAGAAGAATGGCCTGCTTTTCAGGTCTCAGAATCAGTCTCAGCTTCCTGAGCATACGTTTTCAGCTTTGTTTGGTGTGTGTGGTCATGAAACTCTATGCTTTTAAAAGGCAACAAGAACTGCAGTGCTTGTCTGGTTTAGTTATTAGAATAAAACCTGTCTAAATCTGGAGACCTATTCCTTAAGGATGGTAATGAGACAGTTACTGGTGTGTCAATAATTAAGAATGATGTACTATTTAGAATTTTCTCGAGTTTATGTGGTATAATTTACATGATAATGTTATATTAGGAATGACTGGACAAATTGCTGGAGGAATCAAGTGACAATGGATGTGAGAGACTTACTACATCCATTCAATTTTATTAGACCACAATGCATTGGAAATGAATGAGTTAAGGAGGAAGGATGTCCACAAATGAATCTCACTACAAGTTTTAATAAATAAAATGTTATATCTATCAACATAAATGTGAAAAACAAATTTCCAAGGACATAAATATCTACCTACACCTACTCTTTTTCATTTAGATGGGTTAGTTTAGTGTAGTATAATAAAAATAGATAATTTTCTTTTTAATATTGCTTTCCTACAATTTATGTTTCATTCAAACAGTATCAAGTTTAGAGATCTAATTTGGCTATTATTGAGGCAAAATAAGTAATCTTTCTTTGAAAAAGACTACAAATCCCCTTTTTATTTTTTAACCCAATAAGCAGAAGCCAAAAATCCTACTGAGTTACAAGAAACTTATACACCATTGCTGTGTAAGCAATAGCTTAACTTTACATGTAGAAAAAGAGTCTCTGCAGAGGCAGACATAGTTCAGTGTGCAGCTGTCTTATTTTGGATCTAAATAGAAACTTTATTAAAATTTCATCAGTTTAACATCTGATGCATTTCACATAAAATAATCCAAAATTTGTCTTTTCTTAGAGAATTGCATTTCCACATGCTACACTCTCTTGTGTTTACCCCAGAAGCAGGGCATACTAGATTATTATTTTTTTTTTTGCTGAAATACTAAAACTAAAAAAGTCATAAATATAAATATATATATATATATATATATATATACATATATATATATATATATATATATGGATATATATATACATATATATGCACAAAATGTACTGTCTATACACTGCTTCTATTTTGAATGTATCCAGGGCTAGCCATGTTATATTGTATAATGAAGTGTGTGCTCTTCCTTGGCATTAAATACACATGCATACAGAATCTGTTTAAGAAAACAGCCTTAATGCTGTGGCTATAAGTCTGTGTATAGTATTAATTATGAATTATGCCTGGTACAGATTGGTACCTGCGTCAATGGTTTATGTTCCCAAATGAAAGACACACAGACTTTATTTTTTAATATGCTTTATACAGTACAATTGCTGTTTAATATACTACCCAACCTTCATGCGTCAAAATCTACATCCCGCTGATATTTCTGAATTACCTCTTACTAATTTCTATGTTCCATGTTGGCTGTGCTTATCTCCAATTAGTCAGCTGACTGGGCCACATTTTTATGATCCAGAATCCATGTTTGTCTCCTTAAGTCTCCACCCCATGATATGCTCTGTGTCTCTCCTCTTTTCACACTCTCCTAAAGCATAGCTAATCTCTTCTTTTTCCTCCCCCTCTGGGTCCCAAGCCTGGGAATCCTAAAATCCCATCTTTTTCTTTCTGCCCAAGCTATTGCTTTTTGGCCTTTCTATTTACCAATCAGAACCAAGTGAGGTCAGATTCCCAAAATTTATGTGCAGATGTTTTCATGCAAACAATGTTGGGGGATTTGAGAAGCCAATTAGCATTTGGCTACAAGCACAAGCTATCTCACAAAGACTTCTTGGCAATGAATGCTTCTCATCGGATGACAAAAAGTTACATGTCTCAGAGAGTCTCCTTATCTCTGATATTTAAGAAACTTCAGTTATGAGCTTGTGAGAACCTGTTAACAACTATTTATTCCCTTTCCAGCCCAGAGAAAGGGCGACGTGACTGCCATCAAAACTCAGGATCTGCACACATACAGCTGAGGGCCCAGAAAAGCCTCACACGCTGTCTCACATCTGAGCACACAGTGATTTACCCGGGTACCCCCTTCAGCTATTCAGGGAGCAAAGACGACATAGTGCTCTCTGGAAAAAGGTCGTTTTTGGCTCAGAGAGAGGGCCGAGTAGCCATCATTAGGACTCAGGACTTGCATGGAGACGGTTTAGCTCCCAGAACAGTCTCACAAGCTCTCTCACACCTAATCACAATGAATCAGCCACGCACCTTCCAGCAAGGGAAACCCAGGATCTCTCAGAGCACAGATAGAGTGGACCGAAAGGACGTAGAATCCGGTCATTTCTGGCCCAAAGAGAAGGCCGGATCAGTGTCGTCAGGACTCAGGACCTGCATGCAGACTGCTGAGCTCCCAAAACACATCACAAGTGCTTACACACCTGAGCCATGGAGGCAGAACAGAGTAAATGCCATCAAAACTCACTGCCTGCCCGCAATGACCCAAACACCCATGAGCAATCTTTTCCTGAACCCACAGGCCCTCAGACACACAGGAGACACAAGCTCCAATCAAGGAAATCACCTATAATCACAGATAACAGATGGAAAGAGGGAAGCACAAGAACCTAAGCAATGGAAACCAAGAAAACCAGGCATCATCAGAACCAAGTTCTCCCATTAAAGCAAGTAGTAAATTTCCCAACAAACCAGAGAAACAAAAAGATTTAGATTTAAAGTCATACTTCATGATGATGATGGAGTTGTTCGAAAAGCACATGAATAATACCCTTAAACAATTACAGGAGACTTAGGCAAACACATGTAATCAAATAGAAGCCATTAAAAAGGAAACAAAAAAATAATCACTCGAACTAAAGAAAAGCACAGCCAAACAGGTGAAGAAATTGAAAATGAAAATAGAAACAATAAAGACGTCACAAAAAGAGACAATCTTGGAGATAGAAACCCTAAGAAAGAAATCAGGAGTCATAGATGCAAGCATCACCAACAGATTACAAGAGATGGAAGAGAGAATCTCAGAGGCAGAGACAACATTGAAAACATAGACACAACAGGCAGAAAAAAATGCAAAAACCATAAATATCCTAACCCAAAACATCCAGGATATTCAGGACAATGAGAAGACAAAACCTAAGGTTAATAGATGTAGAAGAGAGCAAAGATTCCCAACTAAAAGGAACAGTAAATATCTTCAACAAAATCATAGAAGAAAACTTCCCTACCCTTAAGAATGACATGATCATGAACATACAAGAAGCCTAGAGAACTCCAAATAGATTGGACCAGAAAAGAAACTCTTCTTAACACTTAATAGTCAAAATACCAAATGTTCAAAACAAAGAAGAAATCCTAAAAGCAGTAAGGGAAAACAGCAAGTAACATATAAAGGGAGACCAATAAGTATCATACCAGACTGCTCAACAGAGACTATGAAAGCTAAACAATCCTGGACAGATGTCAAACAGACTCTAAGAGAACACAAATGCCAGCCCAGGTTACTATAGCCAGAAAAATTCTCAATTACCATAGATGGAGAGACCAGGAGAAAACCAAATTTACACAATATCTGTCCACAAACTTGGGGAAAAAAACTTTCAAGTAAATGGTCTCAGGAAACAAGCTGGAGTAGCCATTCAAATACTAAATAAAATAGATTTTCAACCTAAAGTCACCAAAAAGGTAAGGAAGAACACTTGTTTACCCATCAGAGGAAAAAATATGTCAAGATGAATTCTCAATCCTGAATATCTATGCTACAAATAATAAGGGCACCTACACTCATGAAAGAAACACTATAAAAGCTCAAAGAATATTGCAACACACAATAATAATGGGAGACTTCAACACCCCACTCTTATCAATGGACAGATCATGGAAGCAGAAACTGAACAGAGACACAGAGATACTAGCAGAGATTATGAACCAATTGGAAGTAACAGACATCTGCAGAACATTTCATCCTAAAACAAAAGATATACTTTCTTCTCAGCACCTAACATTACCTTCTACAAAATTGAACATATAGTCAATCACAAAACAGATCTCAACAGATATAAGAAGATAGACATACTTCTATATAATCTATAAGATCACCATGGACTAAGAGTGGTCTTTAAGCACCACAAAAATAACAAAAAGACCACATACACATAATGTGGTCAAGGAAGAAGAAAAAAAATTAAAAAGATATTAAGGATTTTTTGCAATTTAATGGAAATGAAAGCACAACATACCCAAATGTATGGGATGTAATGAAAGCAGTACTAAGAGAAAAACTCATATCTGTGAGTGCTTCCAAAAAGAAACTGGAGAGAGAATATACTAGCAGCTTGACAGCACAGCTGAAAGCTCTAGAACAACAAGTAGCAGATACACCCAAGAAAAGTAGACTGCAGAAAATAACCAAACTCAGCAGAAATCAACCAAGTAGAAACAAAAAAACAAAAACAAAAACAAAAAAAAAACAAAACAAAACTATACAAAGAAACAACAAAACCACTAGCTGGTTCTTTGAAAAAATTGAAAAGATCTTAAACCCTTAGCCAGAGTAATTAGAGGGCACAGAGAAAGTATCGATATTAACACAATCAGAAATGAAAGGGGAAATATAACACAGAAACTGAGAAAATTGAAGAAATCATCTGATCCTAGTACACATGCCTACACCCAACAAAACTGGAAACTCTAGAAAGATTGTCAAATTTCTAGACAGATACCAGGCATCAAAGTTACATCAGAATCAGATAAACCATTTAACAGTTCCATATCACCTAAAGAAATAGAGGCAATCATCAAAAGCCTCCCAAGCAAATAAGGCCCAGGACTAGATAGGTCCAGTGCAGAATACTATCAGATTTTTATATAAAACATAATACCAATACTTTCCAAACCATTACACAAAATAGAAACTCATTGATACACTCACTACCCAACTCATTCTTGAAAGCCACAATTAACCTCATAACTATAGCACACAAAGACCCTACAAAAAAGAGAACTTCAGACCAACTTTCTTCACAATCTTCGATGCAAAAATACTCAATAAAATTCTTGCTAACAAATCCAAGAATACATCATAACAATCCTTCACCATAATCAAGTAGGCTTTATCCCTTAGATGCAGGGATGGTTCAATATACAAAAATCCACCAACATAATCTACCATATAAAAAATTCAATTAAAAAATACATGAACATCTTCCTATTTGTGGAGAAAGCATTTGACACTATTCAACACTTTCATGTTAAAAGATTTAGAAAGATCAGGAATCCAAGGCCCATACTTAAATATAGTAAAAGCAATATACAGCAAACCAGTAGCTAACATCAAATTAAATAGAGAGAAACTTGAAGCAATCCCACTAAAATGAGGGACTAGACAAGGTTGCCCACTTTCCCCCTACCTATTCAGTATGGCACTGGAAGTCCAGTACAGAGCGATTAGACATCAAGGGGAAGTCATTGGGATAAAAATTGGAATGAAAGAACACAAAATATTACTATTTTGATGTGATATGATAGTATACTTAAGTGACCCTATAAATTTCACCAGAGAAATTTAGAGCTAATCAACAACTTCAGCAAAGTGAATGCATATAAAGTTAACTTAAAAAATGAGTAGCCTTCTTCTACTCAAAAAATAAACATGCTGAGAAAAAAAGTAGGAAAAACACACCCTTCATAATAGTCAGAAATAATATAAAATACACTGGTGTGACCTTAACTAAGCAAGTGTAAGATCTGTTGACAAGAACTTCAAATCTAATAGCTGAGTAGTACACCATTGTGTAAATGTACCACACTTTTTGTATTCATTCATCTACTGAAGGACATCTGGGTTCTTCCAAGCTTCTGGCTATTATAAATAAGGCTGCGATGAACATGGTGGAGCATGTGTTCTTATTATATGTTGGAGCATCTTTGGGGTATTTGCCAGAAGTTGAATTACTGGGTATTAAGGTAGTACTATGTCCAATTTTTCTGAGGACCCACCAGACTGATTTCCAGAGTGGTTGTACCAGCTTATAACTCTACCAAGAGTGGAGGAGTATTCCTCTTTCTCTGCATCCTCAACAGCATCTGCTGTCATTTGATTTTTTTATCTTAGCCATTCTGATTAGTGTGAGGTGGAATCTTAGGATTATTTTGATTTGTATTTCCCTGATGACTAGGGATGTTGAGCATTTCCTTAGGTGCTTCTGTGCTATTCTATTCTCTTCAATTGAGAATTTTTTGTTTAGCTCTGTAACACATTTTTAATAGGGTTTATGAAATTCCTAGCAAAATGGATATATCTAGAGAATATCATCCTGAGTGAGATGACCCAGTCACAAAAGAACAGACATAATATGCAGTCACTGATAATTGGATACTATCCCCAGATAGATCTGAATACCCAAGAAATAACTCATAGGCCATATGAAGCTCAAAAAAAAAAAAAAAAAAAAAAAAAAAAAAAAAAAAAAAAAAAAAAAAAAAAAGAAAAGAAAGAAAAGAAAAAGAATAAAAGAAAGGCCCAAAAGTGGAAGCCTCAGCCCTTCTTAGAAAAAAACAAAACAAAACAAAATAAAACAATGAGTATATCTCAGAGTGGGGTACACCAGGACCTTAAATCATTAACAATTCAAAAGCTACAAAGATAGCCTTGTGGAAATTTTTGGTAGTTAAAAATCATTATGTTTAATTTATACACACCAAGAAAACTCTAATTCCATGTTAATTCCATGTTACATTTTGATTTACATGTACTTTATGCTTATTGTAACTAGTAAGATTTCAATGCATATTATCAAACCTTTCAAAAATCAAGTACTGAAAAAATAAATTCATATAGTTTTATTCAAAAATGCTTTTAATAATCTGTACATGTACCTCTGTTTTTCTAAATAAAGTTGTAAGAAAAAAAAAAAGAAGTATAAGAATGTTGGCCCCAAACCCAGAAAACACCTGCCTTTCCAGGAAATAAGGGTTAACCTTCACGTTAACTGCATGGGGTGTGTGTTAGACTTCTCACTTTGATTTTGAAATTGTCACTTTCCAGCCATAGTCTCATGCTGTTGTACTTATTTAATCTTTCAAACCAGTTGAAGGCTTTTGTTAGTACTCTTCAGTATTCTATCCTTCTAATTATTGGATGATTACTCACTTTGAACCTTTATTTGAAGCTCTGCAGGAACACATCATCATAATTATTCTGTGCTAACGTTCTTAAGACCTCTTTTTTAGATTTTCTAGCCACATCTAAAAACACCTGAATCTTGCTTATCCACCTCTCCTCCCACTGGGGACATCATTGTGCTGCCACTGTTTTATGCAGGGAAACACTATTTTGTTTTGCTCTCAACAATTATTTTATAGCTTGTCCTCATGGTTCTGGAGACAGAATCTACTACCTTACTCATGATAGTCAGTTGCTGTATATCCTAGTAATATCTGTCCCATTTCAAATCCATTTTTTAGGTCTATGCCCTGGAAAGACATTTAAAATCAGATGTAAACTATTCTAAGTTAACGGCAAGCTTTTCTGCAGATTGCCTGTGAACACTTTGAATTTTAGCAATAATCTTTGCCTGCATTTTTCTAACATGTCTGTCTGAGGAGATTAATTTATTTTTATTCTTTATATGTGAATGCACCTAATGTAGGTTCTTGGCATCTCTGTAAAAGGACCTAAGCCTCCTGTTGAGCTATTTTCTATTCTATCTTTTTAAGTTTCAATTACTATCTTGAAACTGTAAGTTCAAAGAGGAGTTGTGTTTCATAAATTTTTAATTTTTGAATTTTAATTAAAATAAAAATTATATCAGTTCCCCTTTTCTTCTTCCCAACCCTCTTATGCCCTCCCAATCTCACAAATTAATGACTTCATTTATTATTATTGCTATTATTACTATTACATATATGTGTGTATACTATATAATCATAAGTATATTAATACAACTGGCTAAATACATTTGGTGTTGCTTCTATGTATATGATTTCAAGGCTGGCTACTTTGTATTATATAACCAATTAAGCCACTCAACGCTGGGAGGGAATAATTGTTTCTCTCACAGATGATATTAGTTGTCTATAGTTTTGTCACAGTGTGGGATCCCATGATAGTTCCCCCTGTACTTTAGCTTGTCTATTGGTATTGCTACAGTTCAGGTCATATTTAGGTAGCAATATTGCTGATGTGTCATGGTTTTAGCTTTCCTGTCATTCTTAGGAGATTCAATCTCAAGAACAGACGGCCTAGCTTTGAGGTTGCACTCCTTCTTCCTCTTCTTCAATGTACTCTGGGACTAAGGTGCTCGAGTTGTGTGAGTTATCTCATACAACTACAAACCTTTTTTTTTTCTAGATTTCATATACCATTTTTAATTATTTCTTTTATTTTGGGGATAATAATTAAATTATTTCCCCTTCTCACTCCTCCTTTTTAATTCCATAGAACTTTTTTTATGTACCTCTCTTCTCACTTCCACATACATCTCCTGTCCTTTCATATTCATGGCTTTTTTGCATTAATTGCTGTTCAGTGCACATATGTATAGGTATATGCACAAATATCTCTAGTATGTAACCTGCCCTCACTGTATGTTACTTGGATGTATGTTTTGGTGATATTTCTCATCTATGGCTCCTACCTCTAAATCTTAAATTATGAATGCATTCATCATATTATACCTGGATATATATAATATTGGTTAGATTTGGCTGCTTAACTATAGTTCCAAGGCTCAGAAGGTAAAGGCAAGGATTCCTAGAGCTAGTCAGATATTTATTCTAGCCACATTCTAGCACTGTGCTTTGAAAAGGTATGGCCCCTTAAACACCTGTGTTAAAATGCTTGACCCATAGGGAGTGGCTTTATTGAAATAGTATCAACTTGGAAGAAGTGTGTCACTATTGATGTAGTCTTATAGGTTTTATATATATTCAATGTATTTGCACTGTGACTCAGTCTCTGCCTTACTGCCTGTAGATCATAATGTAGAAGTTTAGCTCTATTCCCAATACAATATCAGAATATATGCTATAGTGCTTTTGGCCATGATGATAATGGACTAAATTTCTGAAACTGTAAGCCAGCCCAAAATAATTTTCTTTATAATAGTTGCTGTGGTTATGGTGTATCTTCACAACAATAAAACCCTAAATATTGAATCAATGTATAATGTAGAAAGCAATCAAAGAAGACTACTGACAACAATTTTCTCATTTAATATGCATATTTTCAAACATAACTGCACACATGTGTCCCTATATTTGCGTAGAATGCATTCACATACATGCACATCATGTACACACATACATATGCAAAACAGAAACCAGCTTAATTATGTATGTCTTATCACTAAGGAAGGTATAATTTGCTTTTGCATTCCACGTTCAAAGTAGGAACTTTAACAATTATTGGAAGAAATATTTTCAGCATATATCTTTGCATCTTGTAGATTGAAATGTTTCTTAACATTTACACATAGCATTTATGTTATTACTTGTCTGGAAGTGTCATTTGTAAAAGAAGAATGAAAGAGAAGTGGTGACACTGAATACCATGGAGATTCTCATCCAATTTTCCTCCTGAAACAATACTGTGAAAGTTACTTTCTTCTAAAAGTGAACGTAGGCACAACCTATTAAAAGAGATTTCTTGGCAATCACAATGTAAGAGACACTCTTCATAGGAACCAAGGTGTTTTCTAAACAGAACCCTTGAAGAAAAATAGAAAAGATTTCAGGAAAGAATAAAATGATATTTTCTTTGTTCAGAATTCATGTTATGACTCCTCACTGTCATGGCTAAGTAATCATTTTCTGCTCAATCAAAGTTGTATAGTTAACAACTTTATATACTACACAATGTATGGTTCATTTATTTATCTAATAAAACTGCAAGGCAAGAATGCTTTTTCATTATTTGATGGGCAGGCAATTTACTGATGACATTTAAATCAATAAAGTGTATATTTAAAGTACAGATCTCTAAGAATTAATGTGTGTACAAATGGGAATGTATGAATGGGTGTGACTATACATGCATGCATTCATGTGGTAAAGTCAGAGGACATGCAGAGGTATCATTTCATAGGTGGTATTCAAGTTATTTGAGACAGTCTCTCACTGGCTCCAAACTAGGCTAGGCTGGTTGGCCACTGGAGGCACAGGAATTTGTTTGTCCACAAAATCAAGTGTGCACTTCAGAGAGGAAAGGTCAGTGAGCAGAAGTAGAGGGCAGGCAGAATATATGCTGAAGGGGTTGTTATATTATAGATGGATACTATTTATTCAAGACAACACATATTTTTTCCAAGGAAGAGAATCATAAGCCTGTGGACATAGTTCGACCTATTTAAAAGTTGTAGCTTATTAACTTCAAATTCACAAGAAAGAAGAATTAAGCTGAAAATGCTTCTTTAGAGTTTTTCTGCTTCAGAAACAACCAGTTAAGAAACTGTTTTCTTCGAGTTATTCCAGGAAGAAGGCCACTAACGGTTAGACTGGGAGGGTACTCGGGGCACATTTGGAATTTATAGCTGAACTTGATATATCCACAATAAGTGACTTTTGTAGGAGTATAAAGTTTAAGAGTGAGAGCATTGTGGAGGCCTGCACCAAGGTTCCTGTAGGCACTTGAGTGTATCAGACTGAGACAAACCATGCATTCTTTAAGTAACAGGTGGAAGGAAAAAGGCTACCCAAGTTTGTTGAAGTTCAAATAATGATGTCAAAAACACCAGTCTGAAGATATACTGCTGCAGAGTTGAATGTATGTCCTGTTATTTTATGAACTGTCTGTAGACTAGTTTCATTGCTATGCCTTTATTCCACACTTTTGGAACCAAAATGTTCATTACATGTCATATGTGTATGTTAAAGATATGTATGTTAAACATATATAACTTATATATCTTCATTTTACAGAAACTTTGCAGTAAGAAATTGCTTTGGGTCTTAGGAAATAATTTGTACAATTGTATAGTGCCAATTATTACTAATATTGTGGGTATTTTTGTGAGGTTGACTGAATAAATTCTACATAATGAGATAGCCATACTTCTATAATTGTCAAGGGTGTAAGGTTAAAGTTTGGATGTAAAATGTCTCAAAAATGTGATGACTATTCTTGGTCGTCAACTTGCCTATGCATCTGGAATTACCTAAAACACAAATGCATGTGTGCACTTGCAAGGGATTTTTTTTTCTTTAATTAAGTAATTTCAAGTAGAGAGACCCATCTCAATCTTTTAGGTGAGAAGTAACAGATCTTTTTTTTAATCCAGATTTTATTTTTATGTGAAAGCAGCCACATATCTAGGCCACAACTTCTGTCTGCCTATATAAAATATATGGAAGAAGAAATTCTGCCTCCTTTGCCTTTCTTGTTCTGGCTTTTGGAAGCAAATCTATTCCTTCCCTGGCATTAGATCCTACTTTGGGGATGCTATTCTAAGAGTTCTTTTTCTCTAGAGGACCCTGACTAATACAGACAAGCTCGTGTGTTTAAACACTTGTTCCCAGCTTGTAATTTGAGAGGAAATTTTCAAATATTTTTGAGAATCATGTTAACTGGAAAAATTGGACCTCTAAGATGTGGGTCTTGAGATTTGTAGCTTATATTCACTTTCTGACTTGCTTCTGTTTCTTGATCCACAAGATGTGAGCAAGCAGACTCATGGTCTGGCTCTTATAATTATGTTTTATTTTTGTTGAAGTGTTCACCTAGTGTAAAAGGAAATGGATTTTACCCATGCATTTCTCTTAAACTATCTTTATCTTATTAGCACATCCTGTTTTCTGTTCCACTTTGATGTTCAGTAGTTTTTTATGGATACTTGAGACAATTTATTATAAATTGCTCTTTTGGGAAGTTAGGCTAGTGAATTATCTTGAGTGTCAAATGTAGAACCATTCTGTATATCTGGAAATAAACTACTTATAAATTTTCAGTGTCTCCAAATATTATGGATTTTGCTTGTTTCTATTCTGTTTATTCATATTTGACTGATATTAGAAATTCGTCAAAATTTATATATTTCACTAAAATTCTTGCTAGGTTTGAAAGTACATTTAATTCAAGTCTCAGAAGATTAGTTGTAGTGGGAACAATAACTTCCTTCCCTTTCTGAAAAATGTACTAGCTTCCGCTATTGTTTCTGTTTGTGTTCTGCTACAGAAACATTACCTTTTTGCCTGTGTTCATCTTCACCAAAGTGGTTGGTTATCGTTTCTATTAGTTAAGGACTTAGTTTCTTTAATAGATATCAGACCTAATTTCCAGTCCTCTGTTAGATTTGATCAGCTGTAGCTTTGAAGGATTTTTTTCATTTCATTTAATTTCAATTGATTGATTTCCTATTGTACATTAGTTTTGTTGTGTTGATTTATGCTGTCATACTGATAATTTTGTTTCTAATATGTTGTGTTTAATATAGTCATGGACACAAGCCATTTTATTTTTTCATTTTTTTAAATTTTTAAGTGCTGTCCATTTTTAAAAACATATTTGTTATGATCATTACCAAGTCATACGCTATGAAAAAACATTGAAATATGTCTATATTCTATTGATATATAGTCCAGACTTTGAAGCAAATCCACTATTTTATAATTTTATTGGATGATATTCCTTTTGCTTATATACAAGAAATATGTTGAAGAACCCCCAAAAGATGCATGGGACTATAGAAGTACCAGATCCTAATTATTCCCCTCACCTTTATTATTTGCATTATGCATTGTGAAAAATAGTAGAAAAACATTGTCATGGGCACAAGTGTTAACTTACTGTCAACTTTTGCAGTCTAACATATACTTATATACCCTGATGTTCTGTTTTCAGTGGAGAAAGTACTTCACAGCTTCTGATTTTTGCCATATCAGTCATCTGCACCACTACTTTTTGAGAGGTGGGTTAGGCAGAACTATTACAAAGTGAAATAAAGGTTGCTTGCATAGCCGTGTAGGATATGACAGTGGTTATGACAACAAAGATGTTAGTGATAGGACTAAAACCAAGTAGATGGGAATCACTGCATGGGACAAAGGCATGTCTGCTTCTGTTTAGTTGGAGTTTTACTGCTGTGAAGAGACATCATGACCATGACAACTCTTATAAAGGAAAACATTTAGCTGGACCTGACTTACAGTTTTAGAGGTTTAGTTCATTATAATCATGTTGAAAAGTATGGCAGCATGCAGGCAGATAAGATGCTGGAAGAGGAGCTAAAAGGTTTATATCCTGATCATCAGGAAGCAGGAGGGAAGATTGAGTTGAGTTTCTGAGTCTTCAAAGCCTATCTCCTAGGGACGCACTTCTTTCAATAAAGTCACACCTACTCTAACAAAGGCCACACCTCCTAATACTGCCACTTTATATGGACTAAGTATCAAAACACTTGAGTTCATGGGGGGACGGTTATTACTACTCAAACAGTCAAGACATCCTAGAGAAATGTGTAGCTCACATTTTAACAAAATGGAGTGTGGCAGAGCTGGTCACAATACTCATTAGACTCCTCAGAAGGTATGGAAATGAAAACAAGAGAACTGTTTAGTTCAGGAATTTCCCATTCGTAACTTCAAAGTTTGTAACTCAAATTATAGAAAGTCAAAGAACAGATTAAAAGTATTTTTAAAAGAGAGACTTTATTAATTATAAGAAATTAAATTATAAAGTTACAGATGTGTGAATGGGCATGTTATTTAATATATTACTTTTTATATTATAATACATCACTTTTGTGTTGTATTTATTTTCTAATTAAATGGGTTAAAATATGATTTGAAGTGCTTCATATTATTTCACTTTTCATTAGTATATCTAGAACCATTATTTATCATGCTTTGTTATTCTAATATTCCTGAACTTTTAATATTTGCTGGTCTTCTTTAAAATCATGATCTATATGCATAACTCATATCAGAATGTCAGAATGGCCATGTTAAAATGAATAAATTCTTAGTGCTTCTGTAATAAATACTTTTGGTTTCCTCTAAAACTGAATAATCTGAGGCACAAAGAGGGCAAGCTACCTTTTGTCAGACTTGTATCAAAACATGGTTCTTTGATCCATAGCTCTAATAAGTTGCTCACTGTTTAGTTCTGAAAAAAGTGTATGTTTGCCAAAGAGAGAGTGCCAGTGCCAGACCAAAGAAATGATGTCACCCACTTCCAAATAAGGGACACATAGTTTATTGGTGTGTTAACTTACAGAAGTGTGGGCAACACAAAGGCAACTGCATAGCTAAAATTGTATCCGGCAAAGGTAATGCTTGTAAGGGAGACATCCCAGGATCTTCCAAATTCCTTGTGGGCACCTGAGTAGGAGTTTACTTTCTAAAGCACTGCTTCTGGTGCAGGGCCTTGTTTGAAGGTATGGATCTCAGTGGTTTGTGATGGTTGTTTCTTTTACTTCTGTAATTTTGTGGGCATCACTCCCCATTTTGGGAGGCTCTATTCCAATTAAGAAGAGATAGCTGTATGGCACTTGCTTTTATATAATTTTTTATTATAAGCTATGCAAATTTATGCCATAGAAACATAGTACATATCAGTGTGGAAGTAAGATCAGAACACAAACCACAAATGTAATAAGATTATCATCATTGAGGCTGAAATGATGGCCTAGTACTTGTGTTCTTGCAAAAGACCTTAGTTGGTTTCCTAACATCCAAGTTTGATGGATAGCAGTAGCTTGTGACTAGTTCTATAAGGATCCCACTCATAAACATATGCTTTCCTCTCTCTCTCTCACTCCCTGCTCTCTCTGTGTCTTTCTCTCTCTCACATACACAACACACACACACACGCACACACACACACACACACACACACACATGAATGTACACATGCATACACCAATACCAGCATCATCACTGCACATTAAATAAATGTTTTTTTTTAAAAAAAGCAGTTTCTATGTTGTTGGATTTTTTATTATTCTCTCAACAGTATATCTTAGAAATCAATTTATGGATCTGTGACTTAAGACCTTTTAAGTGTGGCATGAGATTCCTAATATGTCGATATTATTTTTAAAAACTACACATTATACTGGAAATATCTGCAGATGGCAAGTCATTTACTAAAACAAGAAAAATATATGAATCCTGAGGGATCTCCTGACCCACTAACAGTGGGACATAGACCTACATTGAATAGTAATTGAAAGCTATTACTAAGATAATTAGAAAACGGATCTACTGCATAAGGGTTAGACCTTAGCTTCTGAATTTATTAAGAGACAGATTCTGATCTGTGAATGGAAAGAACTCAAAGTTCATTAATACCACAACCCCAACATCTGCCTGCCACAGGGAAGATAATGGTTTAGTGAAAATTAATCTCACCTCTTCAAGGCAGCAGGATTTCTCAGACAATTACATCATTGGCATATAGTTCCATACTACATTACTTAAAACTTATAGATAGGTGTTCCTTGACATTTCCTGAACAATAGGTATTAAGAAGAAAGGTATTTGAAGAAAGCTGTTTTTCTCTAACTTTTAATTAGAAAAGTCTTTGTGTGTGTGTGTGTGTGTGTGTGTGTGTGTGTGCAATTTCTTTCCATTGTTCCTTAATGTCCTTTCACAACAATAGTGTTATATTCTGAAAGAGCCACTGTCCAACACCAAAAAAACAGGACAATCAGAGGAGAGATTGTAAAAGAAAACAAAATGCAAAATAAGAACCCCCTTGCAAACTGACATTATTTATTTCAGTCTATCCCACGTTCTCCATTATATTGATAGGTGTCTTGAGGCCCCTTTTTCTTTGTATTTTTAGCTATTTATCCTCAAATGTAACTCTTTCTTCCTTAGGGTTTTCTAAGAATCCTCCAATTTCTTGGTATTGGCTAACCTTTTCTTTTTAGATTACAGAGTATTATTCTGTTGTGTTGGCTTTGTTTCCAATATGGTACTACCTATCAACTGCCTTGCTTCTCATAGCTTGCTCACCATGTTTTCTTACAGAATCTAAGACTATTTGCCCAGAAGTGTCCCAACCCTAAATGGTCCAGAAATAAAGTAGTTATGGATAGATGGAATACTGTAGAAGAAAAACGACCTAGGGAAGAAAACAGAAACAAGTGATGCGAACATTACTAACAGACTATAGGAGGCAGTGACATAATGCCAGGCATAAAAGATACAATAGAAAAAATTGATATATAAGTCACAGAAAATGTTAAACTTAAAAAATTCCTGACACAGAGCATCCGGGAAGTTTGGGATACCATAAAAAGACCTAACATAAAAATAATAGAAGTAGAAGCAGATAAAGACACACAAAGACACAACAATGGAAAATAACTGCAGGTTCATTTCTTTTATGAACACTCATGCAAAAATACTCAATAAAATAGTTGCAAACAGAATCCAGGAACACACAAAACTCATCATCCACCAAGACTGAATAGGCTTTAACCCAAGGATGCAGTGATGATCCAATATAGGAAAATCCATCAACATAACCCACCATATAAACAAAGGGAACAGAAAAAAATCATAGGAACATTTCATTGGATTCTTAAAATGCCTTCCCACAAATCCATGACCCCTTCCTATTAAAAATATTAGAGAAATCAGTACTGCTGGTCACATACCTAAACATCAACAGTGCATTGTACAACTAGCCAATTACCAACCTCATGGTAAATAGAAACTTAAAGCAAATCAACTAAAATCATGGACAAGACAAGGCTGCACACTCTCTTCCTATATATTCAATATAGTACTAGAAGTCCTAGCTAGAGGGATGAGACAACTAAAGTTGATCCAGTGAATGCAAATTGGAATGGAAGAAATCAAAGTATTGTTATTTACAAATTATATGATAGTATACATAAGTTACCCCAAAAATCCAACAAGAGAACTCCTACAGCTAACTAACACCTTCAGAGAAGTAGCTGGAAGCAAAATTACCTCAAATAAGTCAGTAGCCTTCTTTTGTAAGAAAAATAAAGAGGCTGAGAAAGAAATTAGGGAAAAACACACTTTATAATAGTCACAAATAATATAAAATGTAATGATGTTAATTCTAAACAATCGAGTAAAGTATTTGTGTATAAAAAAACTTCAAGTCCCTGAAGAAAAAAAATTGAAGATATCAGAAGATAGAAGGATCTCCCGTGGTCTTGGATAGGTACGAATAAAATAATAAAAATGGACATTTTTACCTAAAGTAAATTAAATATTCAATGTAATCCCCATCAAAATTCTGGCACAATTGTTGTTAAGATCATGAAAGAGGACTTATCAACTGTATATGAAAAATAAAAACCTAGCATAACCAAATGTTCTGAACAATGAAGAAATTTTTGGAGGAGTCAACATTCCTTACCTTAATCTGTGGTACAGTGCGATAGTGATGGAAGTACTGCATGGTATAGCTACAAAACAGACACTGTGACCAATGGAGTCTGACTGAAGACCCAGAAATAAACCTACATAATATGCACATTTGAATTTTTATAAAAAGCCAAAACCATACCATGAAATATAGAAAGCATATTCCATAAATGAAACTCATCTAACTGGATGTCTACATTTAGAAAAAATGTAAATGGATCCATATTTATCACCCTGCACAAAAACTAAAACCCAAGTGGATCAAGGACCTCAATATAAAACTGGATACACAAAGTCTCATAGAAGACAAAGTGGGAAATGGCTTTGAATGCATTGGTACAGGACACAATTTCCTGAGCAAAACACCAATGACTCAGGCACTAAGATCAATAATTGATTAAAGGACCTCATGAAATTTCAAAGCTTCTATAATACTGTCAATATGAAAAGAATTTTAATCTTAATATTAGGAATGAATCTTCACTAACCATATTCCTGACAGAGGGTAAATGTCTAAAATTTATAAAGATCTCAAGAAGTTTGACACCACCAACCTAAGTAACCCAATTTAAATGACAGTGTTCAAGGCTAAGCAGAGAATTCTCACCAGAGAAACCTCAAATAGAAAAGAAGCACATTAAA
This sequence comes from Micromys minutus, assembly GCF_963924665.1. Lineage (NCBI taxonomy): Eukaryota > Metazoa > Chordata > Mammalia > Rodentia > Muridae > Micromys > Micromys minutus. The sequence goes on from NC_137984.1 coordinate 24,176,546, forward strand.
AAAATGTTCAAATTCCCTAGTCATATGGAAAGGCAAATCAAAATAACTCTCAGATTTCATCTTACACATGTCAGAATCACTTATATCAAAAACTCAGGTGATAGCACATGCTGACAATGATGTGGAACAAGGGGAATACTCCTTTATTGCTTGTTGGAGTGTAAACTTGTACAACCACTTTGAAAATCAATTTGGTGGTTTCTCAGAAAACTTGAAAAAGTTCTACCTTAGAGACCTAGGAGGTGAGAGACTCTTGGGACTCAAGCTGATTATCTACAATGGGGAGGGGGAACATCTACAGTGGAGGGACAGTACATCAATTGGAAGAATGGGGTTTGCATCCTACAGTCAAAAACTTTGACCCAGATTTGTTTTTACAAATATGTATATGTATCTCTGTTGTTTTTAAAATAAAGTTGTAAAAAATGAGAAAAAGAAAAACGAAAAGCAAGCTGGAAATTTGAATAATTTGCCTGTGTCATTAATACCCCCAAAATAATAATTTCTTACAAGCCAAATAAACCCACATAATCTATACCATCTCTATGAACAATTAGATGGTATTGATACTGTCAACATGCTTTACTTAGAATCTTATTTCTTGTTCTTTATTACTCTGGACTTCAATTAGACATATGCTCATAAAAGAAAATAAGGGAGAGAAAGCAAATGTGACAAATTTTAAAAAGTAAGTACATAAAATATCCAATAAACTATTTTCAATATAAAATAGATAGAATCTTCATTATTTCTGATAAATACCACATGTTCCTAGATCACTTTTAGCATAAACATAGGAAATAAAACATAATGGGTATTAAATATTCAAAAACATTGCAGGTATCAATCAGTTTATTTTCTATTCTATTCATTCCTTCAAATACTATAAACACAATGGATAGATATAATTAGTACTTAAAAAGAAGCCACATGATCAAGAATCAGCACTGATACATCTATGATTAATGTGTGGTAAAATTTGAAATGTCAGGTAACTTGGCTTCCTTTTATATGAGTGTCCAAACGTTGGGACATAATAAACAGTTTTTGTTCTTCTCTTTTTTTTTCAGTTACTCTTCTTAGGTTTGGACATTTAGCTTGTCTTTCAGTAAAATGTAGAGAGAAGTATTGCGTGTCATTCCCAAGATAGTGCCCATGGTTGAAATTGTTCATCTCTCCATGCTCTTTTTCCTCTATCCATAGAAGCCCAAGGTTTCACTGCAAGATGGCGGTTTCATGGCATGTCATCTGCTATACAAGACTGTATATATGAGTGACATCAGTGAGCAGAGCCCTTTTGATACCTGGTGGCATGCAACTGAAATATAGCAAATGACTCATACACTTGTAGTTCCTGTAGAATGAAAATTTCAAAGGAATTTGTTTTCAAAAACAGATAGAACAGTGGTTTCTTTAAGCCTAAGACTATTTACATATGCCAACTTTTAAAAGCCAAATGGAAGCCTAGTAATCACAACCCAACTGAAATAATGTAAAATAAATGCAAAATGAAAGAAAAGATGGTTGAGTTTAAATGATTAAACAAGGTTGAGAAAAGTGGGAAATGACAGCATCCTATTGGGGTGATTCACTAAGGATCTATGAAAAGACCTTATGGAAATATAGTAGTTGTTATGATAATTTTAAAAATGCAACTTTAAAAAGGTGCTTAAATGAAACTACCCTACTTGGCAAAACAAGGCTATTCCAGATGGCATGGTTTATTAGGTGAGATTTGCAATATAAGGTAATGGATGCCCTAGAGCTTTTTCAAATCAACACGTTATTATCATCATTGACCTTAGTTAGACACCATAGCTACATGATAAGGCCATATTGCTGAGAATGCTACATCTTTAGCTTCGGGACACAGTTAATTCAATCTCAAACAGTCTGGGAACCTTCTCGGTCTCTCTCTAGCTTTCACAGTGCAGAAAGATGTTATATAGACTTTTAGGAGAAAAACACATATCAATGTGTTTTCCCCAGAGCTGGACAGTGCATGTGGAAATAGTGAACTTTCAGAGAAGATGTGCCTACTGATGTGATAGTCAGGAATGCACTGATTCTGAGAAACTAACGCTTTTCTGATAGAATTTGAGACCAGCTTCTCACCAGGGATTTCCATGTCTGTACTGCTTTCCTAGTAAAAAACCTGGGATTGGGAGTTCATAGAGCTTAGGGTTCAACCTGTTATTATTATTATGCTCAATAGTCATACTCTCAAACTGTAGTCTAAATACTCACGTTTAATGCTTAAAACTGGGCTGCTTAAAATCGTAGTCAGGGAAGGTTTTGCCCTTCACCCAAGTGCACAACATTCAATGGAGAACTGAAACAATGAGATTAAAAGACAAGTGTTCAGACCTAGGTGGGATAGGTACATTAACTCCAACACACTCAGGTTTAGCAAACATCATGGAAAAGGAGACAGAAAAAATTCAAAATCCAGAGGACGAGGAAGAGTGCTATGAAATCTTGCCTTCTGGTTGTGACACAGCATTTGCCATCATGAACTTACAGCATGAGATTTATACACAATCAGGCCAGAAAATATCCCTGACTACATGAGGTTAGTGATCTCTGGGTCTTATTTATTATACATGAGTTCTTGTCAGTTCATAGTTGTCAGGAGAGAGCGATTCCATTCTCTTCTTGAGGATGTGGTCACTGGTAGACTGGCTGTGTTTCCGTGGGTGTGTCCACACTATGTACACATGGGGCAATATTAGTGAAATTTGGGGAATTATTTTTAAAAAGGGCATGAGTTGAGGGGACTATATTTTGAGTAAACAAAGGAGGAGTTAGAAGTAGGAATTGAAGAAGTGGATATGATAATATACCATTGTATACATGTATTAATTTTTAAATATAAAAAAAACTATGTTAATAACTATACATTCTATTTTGCTCCTTACTTCACTGTAAATAAATAAGCATAACTATAATGTATATACCAAGGCACCATTAGGGTGTTTTCTGCTCAAATATTATTTTCTACTCCAAGATGGATATAGAATGAGAAGATGTTTTGAGTTCTGACAAAATTCAGTTATACACCAAATGTATAAAAACACTAAAAACGATTAAATGAAGCTAAAACAGCTTTAATTAATATATACAGCAAGTAATTTTAGATCCTCAGGAGAACACCCAGAAGGGATGAAAGGAAAAACACTTTCTTTTTCTGAGTTCCTTCCATACTGTTTTCAGCTTCTACTCCAGGATTTTCGCAGTGTAACACACTGGTGTGTATTGGAGTGGGGTATAATGGGGGTGGGGAGTGTGCTGTGTGCCCTTCGGGAGTGAAAATATGTCTATTCTGAGAAATTCAGACAACTTAAAATCTTTTCTGAACTTTACACCTCTGACAAAGCTTTGGTTGCTTTAAATATTTCTTGTTACTGAAAAATCCATAAATACCCGTAGACCTGCATATTAGATAGGTATATTTATTACCTATTGCATTTATTACCTATTTATTACCTATTGCATTTAGAATTATGCCTTCTATACATTTAGGGAGACACTCGACAAGATTTCAAACTTCTTTGTAGTGGCTGGAGTGGGACCTCGATGAGTAAGAATACTAGCTTAAATAGTATGAGTGTGTGTGTGTGTGTGTGTGTGTGTGTGTGTGTGTGTGTGTGTGTGTGTGTGTTTGTGTGTGTGTATTATATTTATATGCCTACAATCTGAATGTTAAAGGCAGAGGCAAGAGGATATTGAGGGCTTCTTAGTCAAAACCCTAACCTGAAAGAGGGACTTCTTTCTATTTAGTAATAGACTATATCTCCAGGGTATATGACTAAGTATAGAGGAAGACAAGAAATGTGGTTTTGTTCTGTTCTCCTCTTGCACAAACCTTTACACTAACATTAGTGCAACACACAAAAGCCCTCTCTACACACAAACCCTACCCATAATCCCAAAACTAACACAATACAAAAAAAGCACAAACACACACACACACACACACACACACAAATGTTTTGTCAAATTTACAGTTTGAGTGCATAAAAAATGTGAGCTTATATCCCATCTTTCAGATCTTTGGAGCCAGAACTCTACTACCATGAATGAACTACCTATGAGCCTTGGTTTAGTACTCTCTACTCCTTCCTTAGGCAAAAAAGGCAGGGATACTTTCAGAAAATTCTTTATTAGTGTGAAATTTCACTGTGAAAAAGCAATGACCAATGACAGAAAGCAGTCCCAAGTCAGCTGAATAGTGTCTTGCAAGTTACAAAAGTAAGTTTGGAAAGAAAATGCTCAAAATGATTGAAAAACTCTTTTCCTTCATGGAAGATTAGGATATCAAAAGAAGTTCACTTCCTGATTTATGCCTGATATTTGAATAATTTGATTTTAATGCACATTTCCATTATAAGAGAAAACAATAATGAATTTATCATTAAAAATTAATCCTTCTAAATGTACAATATGATGATAGGCTCCTAATGTGTTTGCGATAATTTTAGCGAAATAATTATTTTTTACTATGTCATTAACAAAAATATTTGTAACAATCTTGGGCAAGTTTCAGTTGTAGTCTTATCACTAGAAACTTATATGCTTTGGTTAATATGCTATTGTAGATCTATGGTGTTGAATGAGATTTAGTAGTTTAACTATATTACACTTATAATATTTTGTATTTAATAAAATTGTAGTAGTAATAAATATATAAATGATAAGATTTGAAGTAAGTATGAATTTTATCAATCTTGTAATAGCTATAAAGGAAGATTGCTTTCTTCTATCATAACATAGCCAGAAGTCTAATTGCCAAGATAGCTTTATGTTCTTTCCCACAGATGAAGACTTTTCACTTTAATCTGTGTTTTAAAACACGGCAGACATCTCCAGCCAAATACTCCATTTAACCGCAAGGCTAAAATTTCAGAGGTACCAGAGGATTTTGTAAATTTATGTATGAAAGTGAATTCATAAATCTTTTAACATTTATAGCAACAATGCCAGAACTAATCAAAATACTTTGTCTTATGAAACTATCAGTTGGCTCAGAAATATGAGCTAATATTCTTAACTTTAGAGGCATGAGTAAGAGGTAAGATACAAGCTTTGTCTTCTGGTTACTGGAGACATGAGCTGTTTAAATGAGCTTTCCCTTAAAGATTTTCTCTATTTGTCACATGACTTCCTTAAGAGAGGATTGTGCCTTCAATTTTAGTACATTCCATTATCTGTGAATAACATCCAGTTCAGTATACAGAAAACTAACTAACTAGTAAAGTTTCATATTACTTAAGTCTCTCCTATGACACTCATATTAATGCTTCTTATATGTTGCTTATGAACTTCACCAGGAGTACTGATATTATACACAGAAAAAAATACAATGTCTTAATGTTGTTAAAATAAAAATAATTGAAATAAAAAAGAAAATAATCTTTAAACATCAGTGCAGTTAAAATCAGTAAGTGTATAAATACTTCCATTATTTTAAAATAAACAGTAGTGTGATGTGTATAGTAACATTAAAATTCTAAAATACAGCCCTAGACATTATAAAGTAAAATCAATTTTTCTCACAGCCCAATTTTTAAGTATTCTTTCCATCCACTATTTTATAGCTGAAAATAAATAGATACTTATTAAAAATGAGTTGAAGATTAATATGTAAGTAGCCACTAAATAATACTTGCTACCATAAGATCAAAAACATTAGAGCCTCAGGGAGCAACTAACCTTGCAAGATTTCAGGTGCGGGGTCCCACAAAAAGTAATTCATATTTCTCTTAACATTTTCTCTGAGGGTGTTCACCAGTTCTGAATAAAGGAGAACACAGGCAAGGCATATATAAGATAGACCTTGAAATCGAAGTAAAATACATCCAGAACAGAAAATATTGCAAAATAAATTCAAGTTTTGGAATTGATACATTGCTGATATGTGTAAAACAGTTAATGAATTTGAGGCATTAAGAAAATACAATCTGTAAATAGAGTGACTATGCATACAGTTGAGCAACTGTTCTTTTGGTAGAATGGAGCACCCTTTGAGTATGTGCACAGAAGTAATATAGCTGGGTCTTCAGGTATATTTGTTCCAAATTTCCAGAGGAACCACAATATTGATTTTCATAGATGTATGAGTTTGCACTCCCATCACTCACCTTGTTCTACATTCTTGCCAGGATGTGCTGCCATTTGTGTAACTGCTCTTAGAAATTCTGACAGATGTGATATGGAACCTCAGAGTAGTTTTGATTTGCACTTTCCTAATGACTAAGGATGTTGAACATTTCTGTAAGTGTTCCTCAGCCATTATAGGTCCCTCTGTTGAGAATTCTCTGTTGAGATCTGTAAGCTAATTTTTATTTGGATTATTTGTTGGGGTAATGTGTGGTTTATAGAGTTCCTTATATATTTTGGATAATAGAGTTCTATCAGACAGAGAGTAGGGGAAAAGCTTTTACCATTCTGTAGGATGTTGTTTTGTTCTGTTGATTGTTTACTTTGCCTTTCAGAAACTTCAATTTCCTGGCCTCATGGGTTAACTGTTGATCTTAATGTTTGTTCTTCTGGTGTTATCTCTTGGAAGTTGTCTTCCGTGTCAATGCGTTCAAGGCTTCTCCACATTTTTCTCGTTTATCATATTTAGTTTCTCTGGTTTTATGTTGAGGTCTTAGATCCACTTGGACAAGAACTTAGTGCAGCATGTTAGGTATAAATCAATTTGCATTCTTCTACATGTGGACATACATTTTTGAAGATGCTTTTTTTTCTCTAGAGTTTATTTCTGGTTTCTTTATCAAAAAACAGGTGACCACAGTTTGGCAGACTCGATCAAGCTGTCTGGTTTTAGCAAATGCCATGTGGATTTTATTATTATAGTTCTGTTGTACAGCTTTTAATCAGGGATGATGATACCTCCCGAGTTATTTTATTGTTCAGGATTGTTTTAGCTTTTCTGTTTTGTTGCTGTTCATTTGGTTTTGCTTGTTTTGTTTTTTAATTATTGTTTGATTTTTGTTTTGTATTGTTTTTCCACATAATGTTAAGAATTGTCCTTTCAAGCTTTATACAGAATTATGTTGCCATTTTGAAGGAAATTGTGTTGAATCTATAAATTGCCTTTGACAGGATAGTCATCTTCACCAAGTTATTCATACCAACTTTGAGCATGGAAAGGGTTTCTATCTTGTGGTATCTTCTTCATGTTCTTCCTTCAAAAACTTGAAGTTCTTGTCATAGTAGTCTTTCTCTTGCCTGGTTACAGTTACCCCAAATATTTTATATTGCTTATGGCTATTGTGAAAGGTGTTATCTTCTTATGTATTTCTCAGTCCATTTGTCATTTGTAAATAAAGATGATTATTGATTTTTAGTTAATTTTGTATCCTGCTACTTCACTGAAGATTTTATCAGTTTTAGGAGTTCCATGGTAGAATTTTTGAGGTTTATTATGTATACTATCATATCTTCTGTAAATAACAATACTTTGTGTTCTTGCTTTCTAATTTATATTTACTTAATTTCTTTCAGTTGTTGTATTGCTATCAATAAAACTTCAGATATGATATTGAATAGATATGAAAGGAATGAACATTTGATTGTTCCTAAAATAGTGAAATTGCTTAGAGTTTCTTTTCATTCAGTTTGATATTGGTTGTAAATTGGCTTCATTATGTCTAAGTCTATTTCTAGTTTCTTCATGACTTTTTCTGTGCATTGGAGTTATAATTGTATTCATAATAGCCTGAATCTGGAATAAACAAAGATGTTCTGACAAAGAATGAATGAATTTTGGTATATTTACACAGTAGAATATTGTTCAGGTATTAAATAAAAAGTAATGATATTATAAAATTTACAAAAAATATGAACCAGAGAAACTCATCCTGAGCAGACAGTCTAGACCTAGGGTGGACATTATCTTTTTAGTAAAGGATAATCATGTTACAATGAACAGTCTCAGAGAAGTTTAGTGTGGTGGTTTCCATAGCAGTATACATCATAGAGTCATGTGTCAGGAACCACAGAGATAAGCTAGTAACTAGCAGGTAATCATCCTGAGATGACTTGCCTCAGATTATTTTATAATCTGAGACCAGTTCGCCCTTATTAAGCAAGGCTGTAAGGGATTTATTTTAGAAAAGATTTCTACTATTAAAATGCCTTTCTTGCTATTATTAACATATATAACAATCATTAAGTAATAGCTCACTCCTTTGGAGCAGATCTCTGCAGATCAACAAACATGCACTATCTTTTAGTGATGTTAGATGGACAAATAGATGGCTTCCTAAGTCTTAATAATGATCCTATAAGAATTCCTAAAATAAAAACAATGATTATTAAGCTCTTTTATAATGGGACTGCTAGTAGGTCCTTTTCTGATAATCAGAACTGCAATGTGAACTCTGCCACTCTCCCAAGTGTTACTAGTTAATTGCTTGTAACTAGACATTCTCCTACTCAGAGCACATTCCTAGAGGTTGGAAAACAATTAACCAAAGGTTATAAAAAGGAACCCAACAATTTATTATAGGTGCTAAAAATAAGGATAAAGTATTAACTATTATCTATACAAAACTTCACTAATAACTTAGTTATGGTTTTAAACCTTCAATGAACATGTAGAGCTGAGATAGGTGATGGGTGTTTAGCCAGATAATTATTCCTAATGGATATGCATATAAATCTTCTCTGTTATAAATTTATATTTTAATTTATGATTTGATTTTTTTGTGTGAACTTGTGATGAAGTTTGTAACATGTGTTCATGTATTCTAAAAAAAAGTACTGAAGACAAAGAGAAGAGAAAGAGAGAGATCCCCACCCCACTTAGGATCTTTCTGCTTTTTCCTCTAGATAGCCTCCATAGGAATACATTTTACAACTTAGTAAAAGTAAACAAACACTGTAATCACCTGTTCTAAGAGTCTCCTTCGCTTCCTAGCAGGGTGAAAGTTATATCTCAGCAGTTCCTCCTGAGATAGAACAAAGGCCACATTATTTAATCTCCTGCTTCAGGTTACTGGTGTCAATCACCAAGGCCAGCAGCTTTTGCCCTCAGAAAGAGCAAGACCCCTTTTAGGACTTTTTAGAAGTTACCAACAGCTTTTCAGTACAGTGAGAGCGCTAGAAAGTCCTGAGACACTCAGACATGAAAGCCATCACCAGAGTTCTGCTCTGTGCACTCCACCACTTTCTTCTCTGGCCAATAAGGCTCCAAGCAGTCATGTTTTTGAATGGTTGATTTATGAGGAGTGGCATCCTTAGGAAAGTGGTTTTGTTGAAGAAGGCATTGCCCTACTTGAGGAAGTTTGTTACTGTGTGGTGGGATTTGAGGTCTTAATGCTCAAATCAGTACTATCCCTGGTACATTTGTATCAACATATAGAAATTGAAGCTCCTTCTCCGGGACCAAGTCTGCCTGTACCCTGCCATGTTTCCTGTCATGGTGAGAATGGACTAAACCTCTGAGCTGTAAGCCAGTCCTAATTATTATTTTTTTTAAATTCCTTTATAAGAGTTGCTATGGTCACGGTGTACCTCTTTACTGGAATTTAAACTCTAACTAAGGCACTAAGTAAAAAGAAAAAGTTTAGGAAAGATATATGAATGGTCTCCCTAAGAAGAAGAAATACAATAAATCTTATGGGTGGACCGGAAATATGTGGAGATGGGACAAGGAAGGGAATGGAAGTGAGCTAAGAGAGTGAAAGGAGATGTTATGGGAATTTAGTGATAATTGGAAGGTGATTTGAAACCCTAGTACAGTAGAAATGTCCTAGAACCTATGAGGGTAATCTTAGTGAGGACTCCTAGTAAAGGAGAATACAGACTCTGAACCAGCCATCTTTTGTAAGCCTGCAAAGCTTCCAGTGGTAGGACTGGAACACCAACCCAGCCATAAAACCTTTGATCTAAAACCTGTTTTTCCTGCAAGATGTACTAGGGCAATGGTGGTTCAGAACTTGGTAGACTGCAGGCCAATTATTCGTTTAATTTGAGGATCAAGCTACAAGAATGAGACATGACCTACATTGCCTGAATAGGCAGGACCAAATATATGGATGGGCCAAAACTCTATAGGGCAGAACCCAACACTACTAGGAATAAAAGGGGGGGGGGGTAGGGAGAGAGAAGAAATTCCTAATGATATCATGGTATTTACCTATACTCATAGACCCATTCCCAACCTAATCATTATTAGAGAGGCTTCCTCAAGAAGCTGATGAGAGTTGATACAGAGATTCACAGAAGAATGTTAGATAGAGCTTTTTTAAAGAAAAAGGAATACTGGTCACGTAGCTAGATAGGAATCATAGGACTTTACAGGGATGTAAATGACAATCATAGAGCCCACATAAATCTTCACTAGGTCCTCTCATGTATGTTGTGGTTACTCAGCTTGGTGTTTTTTGGGGACTTTTAACAGTGGGAGTAAGAGACAGGACTGACTCTCTTTTCTGCACTTGGGACACTTTTCCTCATCCAGTTATGATATGAAGATTTGTGCCTAATCTTCCTATATCTTGTTATTTCCCGTTCAGTTTATATTTGTTGGAGACCTAATCTTTCCTGAAGAAAAACAGAGAAGCAGTAGATATTGAGGAGTGGAGGGGTGTATGGTGGGGGAAATTTGAAGAAGAGTAGGGAGGAGCGGCTTTGAAATATATTGTATGAGAAAACAATAAATACAAAGATATAAAAAACAAAACAAAAGACCCGACTCATATATAGAAAATAACAAAATATAATCAGCTTAAAATTGCCAATTTGTATAAATGAAGCTTTACCATAATTATTATGTAGCCATATAATATATACTTATGTTTTAGTATGTAAACAAGACTGGCCTTGATCTGGAAGAAACCCCTGCATCTGTCTCCAAGTTTTGAAATTAGAGTGTGTGCCCCTGTCTCCAAGTTTTGAAATTAGAGTGTGTGCCCGAATGCCCAGCTTCATGCTGTGTTCATGTTTCTCCATGTGCTTTTTAATTTTTTTCTTTTCTATAAATATTGGAGATTGTTACCTTTATTAAAACAATATGAGTTATATTCACACACAATTAACAAGATGACCAGATAAAAAATTACACAGAACATTATAAATATAGAACAATTTGTGAAGAAACACCTGATATAATACTTTTTATGTTTTATGTTAACAAATTGTATATTATGTGTATACATAGTTATATTATAATATAACTCTATATAACTAATGGAAAATACATACATATTAAATTTCTAATATTATGGATATTCTGCCTATGTTGAAATTAGCTTTCTATCTCTTGAACTTTTTTATTTTATAAACTAAACATAAAATAAGCAAGAAAGACTACTAAAAGAAACACAAGAATATTACTGTCTCATTTTTCTCTATCATACTATCACAATGTAATTAGATATTAAGAAATAATCTAAGGTGGGAAAATACTAGAACAAAAATTCAATGATGGATCAGTATCAGAAAACGCTTTTATCACACTTAGAAAAATCATGTAGTTTTATTCATATATAAGGACTTTGACTAATGCCTAATCCCTGCTTCTGGTTGGTTCTAAATTGTTTAAGACATTGAAATTAAATCTTAATTTAATATTACTCTTATGAAGTCATAAACATAGGACAGAAGGTGTTTCTTCATATAAGTGATGATGATGCTTAGATATTAAGGAGTAGAAAAGGGTATACTGACTTTTTTAACAACAAACAATTGTTAAAATAATTAGAAAAGATAAAATGTAACCTGAAAACACAAGGGAATTAAAAACAAACTGGAGACTGTTTATAAAAATAGCTTGCATAAAATTACCACAGATGAATCAATAGTTTCATTGTATGGAAACAAAACTAGATGAAATATATAGTGAACATGTACATTAGCAGAAATAAAGCAGAGACAGAAAGAATTTGGAATAAAAATTATGAAATAATAAAGCTGAGATAATACAGGGCTGTCAAAGAAGATTAGTAGGCAAAGGTACTAGCCATCTTACATGGTGATCTAAATTCTCTCCTTGAGATTCACATGGTAGAAAGAGAAAAATAACTCCTGTAAATGCCCTCTGATCTCCACATACATGCCAGATGTGTGTCTGTGACACACAGCACAAATATAATTTAAGTTCATCTGCATTTATTTATATATATATAGAATCTTTATATCTACATCTAGATATATGTAGATATACATTAAATATATTTTTAAAAGACATAGATATAGAAATAGAAAAAATATATATATTAGACAGTGTTTTGCTAAATATCTGGCTTTGAATATTAGCTTGGTACTCAGTAGGTAGCGCAGGTTATCCTCAAACTCATTAACTCTCTCGTGCCTTAGCCTCACTGGTGTGCCACTGAAAATCATTTGGATCAATGCAAAAGTGTCTTTAAAACAATGAAAAGATGCTATGTTATTGGGTAAGAAGACAAAATGTAATAACGTGTTAAATTTCATGAGTGTATTTAAGCATAAATGTAAATAAATAATATAAATTATTTGTTTTTTAGAGTCAGATCAGCTCATTCCAATACTTATGATAGAAAAATATTCTTTAGAAAGTTGAAAAATTAAAGCAATTCTTAAGTGGATATGCTGGTGATTGCTAGATATTAAAATGCATTATAGAATTTATGTTAAAATATCATCCTGTCGACAATTATTACAGGAAAGAGTTGTGGGTAAGAGGTAGGAATATTTAAATCCAGACACTAAACTAGCACATATAGTATACATAATATTTAATGTTAACAGATTAATAATAATAATATTTTGAACAAATATCTTTGCAGAATAAGTCATTTGAAAAAATGGCAAATTATATTATTGTTAAAACTATTATATAAAATAAATTAGCAAGAGGTTTGATATTTATATTTAAGAAATAAATATAGATCAGAGGTCTAAGAAACAGCATTTGCAATAAGCAACTGGGAGCTAAAATATGAGATAAACAAGAGCTCCAAATGTCAAGCCAGTACAATCACTATGGACAACCATTTTATCTCTTTGACAATGAACAAATGTAGAGAAGAAAGAAAACATTTGATACAGTAGATACACCCTTAATGTATTGTAGAAGACTTTAGGAAATGTAACAATAGAAGGTATCCTGTCACAGCTTTAGAGGTTTCTGCAATTTTAAAACTGCAGGAGGAAGTAGAGGATGCATTGTAGTGATAGAAAATGGCATTGACATCAGTTGAGAGAAAATATGGAAATCCTCAAGATTTGCAATCCTGAGTATTTCAGTGAGTTTCTGATAGTCACAAAAGTTGAGGAATTCCTTTAGGGTAAGGGTAAGAGATCTTTCTATGTATGGAGATATAGGATGCCTAAGAGGTAGATTGTTTGCACCACATGTGTGGCGCTTTGAGCTGTTTCATAGAGCCACAGAGAGAAGGTAATGTAAATATGTGAGGAGATCAAAGGGAGAGGGAGGTTGTATCGAAAACGTTTTAATAATATACAAAAAACTAAGCATAAAGGGCCTTTCAGTATAAAACCAGATACAATGTGAGACAGAAATTATTATAATGAATAACTTGACAATGGCATGTGATTTATTTTTTCTGTTTTATGTGAGCACTAGAGTATTAGTTAAGGAAATAATGAAATGTATGTGACAGAATATGATCTAATTGGAAGATACAGATGATAGTGGAGCTCTGTGATAGGCACCAGGCAGCTGCTCCACGTCTCTTTCCAGCCACTGTGAACAAAGATGAGGGCAACCCAGAAAATCAGCTTAGGAGACAGGAAAATGATGCTCAGTTCTACAATTATCCTATAAGTTCTCACACAAAGGAGGATGGAACCTGTGTGGGTAGAAGGACTTTGACTAACACCTTCAATCTTTAAAAAGAAAAGAGAAAATAGAATGTAGGAGAAACTCATTATTCTTTCATATGGGAAAACAAGAAACAGGACTAAAGGTTGAAAATATTGTATATGAACAGAAATTCTGTCTTCTACATCTCGTTCAAAATAAAATTGGCATATTCACATGACCACACAATATATGAAACACAGGAATTTTAAATTATTGAGAACATATGTAGAAAAAGGCATGTTGTTATGCCTGAGGTTGTCAAAATTTTGTCAGTGAAATGTCTTCACCCATGATGAAATATGTGTTGTCACAGATATTTGTGTATGAAAGATTTTTATGAATTTCTAAGTCAAATCATGTCTACTGCCTTTAATGTAAGTATCTTCCATTGCAAAGTTCCAAACCAACAGAATTAAACTGAGTCTTCTATAAACAAAAATTACTTGGTTCTCTAGTGTTTGTTGATTAGTAGCATATAAAACACAACTGAACCCACTTACACCTCATTTCAACTGAGCAACCTTCATTTGAAAAGGAATATTAATGATCACAGCTTGTGCCCTTTCCACAGCTTTGCCCACTTTTCTTTCTTTTTATTGAATATTTTCTGTATTTACATTTAAATTGTTATCCAATTTCCTGCCCCCATCCCATCTCTTCTCTCCCTGCTTCTGTGAGGATGCTCCCCCTCCTACCTTACAACCCCACAACAGTCACAACCCTGGCATGCCACTATACTGTGACATTGAGCCTTCACAGGACCAAGGACCTCATCCCCCTTTAATGAAATATAAGGCCATCCTCTACTCTATATGCAGCTGTAACAGTGGGTCCCACCATGTATACTGTTTGGTTGGCAGTTTAAGTCCCTGGGAACTATGGGGTGCCTGTTTGTTTGATATTTATATGGGGTTGCAAATCCTTTTAGCTCCTTCAGTTCTTTACCTTACTTCTCCATTGGAGTCCTCATGTACTGAGTTCAATGGTTAAGAGAATTCACCTCTGTATTTGTCAGGCTCTGGTAAAGCCTCTCAGGAGACAACTATATCAGCATCCTGTCAGCAAGCATCTCTTGGCATCAGCAAATAGTGTCTGGGTTTGATGTCTGCATGTACTGGCTGGGTTTTGTGTGTGTGTGTGTGTGTGTGTGTGTGTGTGTGTGTGTGTGTGTGTGTGTGTGTACTTGACACAAGATGAAATTAACAAAAAGAAAGAAGCCTCAGTTGAGAAATTGCCTTTATGAAATCCAACTTTAAAGCATTTTCTCAACTAGTGATCAAGGGAGTAGGGTTGAGCCCATTGTGGGTGGTGCCATCCCTGGGCTGGTAGACCTGGGTTCTATAAGAAAGCAGGCTGAGCAAGCCAGGGGAAGCAAGGCAGTAAGTAACATCCCTCCATGGCCTCTGCATCAGCTCCTGCTTCCTGACCTGCTTGAGTTCCAGTTCTGACTACCTTTTGTGATGAATAGGAATATGGAAGTGTAAGTTTAATAAACCCTTTCCTCTGCAACTTGGTCATGATGTTTTTGCAAGAATAGAAACCATGACTTAGGTGATGGGTAGCTCCTTATTTGAATGGCCTTCCCTTAAGTCTGTGGATGGGCTTTCCTTAATTCTATGCTTCATTCTTTGTATCCACATTTCCTTTCGACAAGAACAATTGTAGGTTAAAATTTGGAGATGAGTGTGTGGCCCTATTCCCCAACTCAGGGCCTTACCTAACCTCTGGATATGGTCTCTACAGATTCGTCTTCTCTTTTCTTGGACATTTAAGCTAATCACATCCCTGTTGGGTCCTGGGAGCCTCTTGTTTTCCTGGTATCTGGGACGTTTTGGTAAGTACCACTACTTCCCCATCGCCCATTGCTGAACATCTTCACTCAATTTCCTTACTCTCTGTATATCATCTCATATCCTGCCACACCTGGTCTTGCCTGCCTTTTTCTTCTCCAGTTCCACTCTTTCTCCCAAGTCCCTCCCACCCTCTACCTCTTGTGAGTATTTTGTTTACCTTTCTAGGATAAAGACCACACTTTGGTTTTCCAGCTTCTTGAGCTTCCTATATTCTGTGAGTGGTATTGTCGATATTCTGGGTGTTTTGACTAATATCTACTTTTCAGCAAGTACATACTTTTGTGAGTGGGTTATCCCACTCAGGATAATATTTTCTAGTTTTATTTATTTCCCTGAGAATTTCATGAAGTCATTATTTTTAATAGTTGAGTAGTACTCCATTGTGTATATATACCACAATTTCTGTACCCATTCCTCTGCTGAGGGACATCTGGGTTCTTTCCCACTTCTGTCTATTATAAATAAGGATGCTATAAATAGAGTGGAGAATGTGTCCTGAAATATGTTGGAGCATCTATTGGGCATATGTCCTCAGGTAGCCCTATGTCCACTTTTTGAGGAACTGCCAGACTGATTTCAAGAGTTGTGTGCCAGCTTTCAGTCCCATGAAAAATGGAGGAATATTCCTTTCTCCACATCCTTGCCCTCTTTCTCCATATTCTTGCCAGCATCTGTTCTCAACTGAGTTTTTGATCTTTCTATAATGACTGATGTGAGACAGAATCTCAGGGTTGTTTTGATATGCATTTCCCTGATGATTAAGGATGCTGAACATCACTTTAGGTGCTTCATGGCTATTCTATATTTCTCAGTTGAGAATTATTTTTGCCACGCTTCTGCTCAGGGAAACATCCTTTCCCAACTGCTATCTCATGTTAGTTAGCATTTATTGTTCAAATATGTGGTTGTTTGTTCGTTTTGGTAAATTCATCTTAAAATTTGTTTTTCTTTATCTTTTCATAATGCCCACATATTTCTTTGTGATCACATGTATGAATTATGCCCCACTCATCTAAGTATACATTTTTTTTTCTTTTTTCTTTTTCAAAATCCTTAAGAGTTAAATAAAAAGAACAGTCTTGGGAGTCCAGTTGTCTTAAATTTCACTGAAGATCTTGTAGTAGATTTTTATCTTCCTGAGTGCATTCAACAAAATACAGTGAATGGCCATATTTGGTCATAGGCACCATCAAACTTAGATGCTATTTTAAAGTTCCCAACAGTGGCCTTAGAAATTAGACAATCATACCTTCCCCAAAACATATCCTTAAAATAATGGATCAGAGCTTTGATAGTTAAATTTGTTTAAATAGACCACTTTACTTCTCAGACTTTGTGGCTCGAGGGAATGCAGTAAGAAATTTGAAGAGACTGCCTTCCAAATCAAAATGTGGCTCAAAATATAAGGATGCACTAATAAATAAAATTATGAAGATACTATTGTCAGCATGCAAAACCAAATAAAAGAGAATCAACAAATAAACTTTGAATATATTTTCCCTTAACTAAATTATCATTAGTATGAGAAGACTGCATCTTATATTAGTTTTATAAGTTTAATATAATATTAGATTTATAACATTGAAATTTACCTAACTCCTTGTTTTCATAATTTTATATACATCACAGGCTGTCATTTTTGTTTGACTTCTTATATTTCTCACAATGACTAATCTTTACTTGATGCATGCACTTTTTTGATAATTATTATAATAGTCTTCTGATAACCCATAACCCAAGACTAATAATAGCGAGTTTCAACCACTGCACTATTCCTACTGTGTTTTGGCTTATAATGTGTACCTTTGGTAAAATGATTATCCCCTGTGTTTGGGACTGTTTTATAATAGGTAATATAATGGGTTAGACATCTTTGGTATTTGACATTAAGCTGATGTCTTCTGCAGAAGCTATGAATAGTTTATATCTTACCTAGAACATGGTAAGTTATCTACAACATAGATGAGTCTAGTGGAATTTTATCTTCAAGGCCAGTGACATTTATCAATCAGTAAGAAAAGTTTATAACCACCTCTACCACAAAATAACAACAACAACAACAAAGCAAAAGGAATAAACTAACAAAAACAGAATCAAAGAAACATGTGACATGATTAGTAAAGTCCATCTATCAATGAGAAGTCTCAAAAACTTTCAATTGATACCTTAAGGTGTATCTCAGCACAAATACCCAAAATGTTAGTGTGAAGAAAGGGAGCTATATCTGAATATTGTCATCCTCAGTAACCCAAAAAGTTGCTCTAAGATTTTATAGACCTCTACACAGGCCAAACATGGATTTTTGCCTGTACAACAGAATGTAATATAAAACTAGATAGTATTATAAGGATATTTCAATGTAGGTTTAACTGTGAAGGTGAAGTAAAGAATAGCCATAAAGGCAATAAAGATAAAAATGACACTAAATCAAAATAAATGGAGAAAAGATCTTTTCATTTTTTGGCTCTCTTTCTTCTACAGTTCCAAGTTTATGGAGACTTTCTCTACTACAAGCATTGACAAGCTCTTCATGACACACACTTTTTTCTTATTTGAACAATTTGCTATTTTCCCCAGTTCTGTAGTAAAAGGAATTTTGTTAATCTCAACTAAATATGAAGCAGTCTGAAAGTCTTCCTTTACACAAAGATAAACAACTTAATGATTTAATTCATATCCCTTAGCCAGCCCTTGATAAATATTTCACAAATAAGCCAAATGTTTATAGAGTACATATTAGGCATGGCAGGCTGTGGCCACTGAGTTCAATTTCTTCTGCATGGCTTTCATTGAGATATTCATGAATTAAACTAGACAGTGTTTAAATACAAATAGCACTGGCCATGATTGATAAGCATAAAGAGCATGGGACAAGTGCCAGGTGGTCCAATGAAGAATATTCTTCTAGTTGTTGATGTCAGGAATTAATGGAGAAGGTGGCAAAGTAAATGGGTGGCATTTCATTAGAAGCATTTTATCAGGCAAGGGAAAAATAAAATAGAGTGAAAGGAAAAAAAGAAGAGGAGAATGGAAGAAAAGAGGGCATTTACTGGTGGATGATGAAGAACTCTGAGGAAGATCTTTACATGTTTCTGCCTTCCTAGCTCAGGAAACGTTGTAATTTTTGGTAAAAATATTGGTAGGATCTGAAGGCACCTCAAAAATATGGGCAGGACATAGCAGTGCATCAAATGGAGTAGATTTCCAGGAAACTAGAGAGGTAAAATCAGAGCAGCTATTGTTGTTCTTCTTACTTGATGGGGAAAAGCAAATCTTTGATGTGATAAGTCAAACCTTCTTTCTTCAGCTTAAAGGGTAATTGTCATCTTAAACAACTCTTAAGGAGACTTTAAGCTGAGGGTTGAATCATTTCTAGAAAAAAAAATGGCTTATGTTGTTCACGTTAAGTATCTCTATCTTTTTGTGATTTATAACATCAAATTGCTTCTTGTTTCTCAGGAGTCCTCCCACCAGTCAGACACAGTTACATGATTAACTGTGACTCCTGCATTCTGCTTCCTTATTCTCCTCTTGTTTCTTTTTTATTTTTTAATTGAAGGACTTTATTTAAGAAAAGATAAATGTACAAATTTTAAACATCTTTGCATAAAAATATATGAATACATTTTTGTCATTGCTTGGCTTTTTTAAAATAAGGTTTGACAGTGTGCATTACTAGTTACAATGCACATAAAGTACATGTAAAACAGGATGTAACCTGGAATTAGTCAAGGTTTTCTTGGTGTGTAAGGAGTAAACATGCTTTTTATTCTTTTTTTTTTTTCTTTCCTGAAATTCACACAGTCTATGACTTGTTTCTTGATCCTATACCCTATTCCTAGTCCTGATTCTGGTCTGAAGTTTCCCTTCTGAATTTGAATCTTACACATTATTGTAATCTGCATCTTTATTCCATACTTGCACTGTTCTGTCTCTTCTGCATCCACTTCCATATTTCCCCCTCCTATTTATATATCTTCCTCTTTCATATTACTCATGTAATATTACTATTGTTGCAACCAACTCCTGTGTCCTTACTTCTTTATCCTGATCCTCCATCTGACCTCTGCATCTTACTCCTGCATCCATTTCTAATAACTTGTTTCTAAATCCTGCTCCTTACAACATGCCACCTTATGTTAGTATAAGCTGTGGTAAGAAATTCTATCCCCACTTCTTACATCTACAGTATAAGCATTAATGAGTTACAGCATTTCTACTAAAGTTGTACATGAATGCTGTCTGGGAAACTCTACGTTGCATTTCTGATGATGGGATAAGGCAATTGACCTGGAAAAAAAGTACAGTATAAATTAATCCTTACCTATTTGAATGTTCTCATCCTGGGATAGTGCAGTCTGTTGATACTGTAGCCAGTCTGCCTTACATTTCAAGCCAGTAAGTTTTTTCTTTTACTAACACTTGCATTAACTGTCCCCTTTGATCTCAACACTAGACATAAAATAAGAAGGAAATGTAATTGATGACTTACAAAGAACCTGGCATCTGACCTAACTGCCTGCAAGCTAAGATGCAATTAAAGTTAGTATCCAGGTGGCTTTAATTTAAAAGGAGTAACAATTGTCCAGTGCAAATTATTTTTCAGTTGCCGAACATTCAATGTGATATTCAGAAGGCTTTGGCCTATTATCATTTTGAAATTTGATTCTGCAACTGTTTCTCTGGCTCACTGTCTTTATGACACATCTTCATGTAGTACATATGTACTTGATAAATCTTAGGATCTGCTATTAATCTTAGTGACTCAACATAATTAAGTCCAAGAAATGGAAGGGTAAGCAATGTGGATCTACTAAGATATAGAAAAAGGCTGTATGGTCAAAAAAGGGTGACAAAAATTGAGTATGAGATGAAAATAAATTGTTGGTATATTCTGTCTATGGGTTTGGTGCAGTCATTTCAGGCATTTTGAAGACTGATCTACCGGTAGAGTTGCACCATAACACCTTCAGTTAGTAATAGGTGCTGTAAGGAAATATGTTATATTGAATGGTTGATGAATAATTAAGATTTATTCCTTACCCTTTTTTCTTGGGTTATGCTGTAAACATTTTATTTACTGAACAAATGGAAGAAAGGGATGCGATCGTGGAGGTCTACATCAAGGACACAGAGCCCCCTCATCTCATTTCTCCTCAGGCCTCTCTTCACCTTTATAGCACACTGAAGGTAGGATTTCAACATGAGCATATTGTTAGGGCATATTTGGCCTTAACAATTTCAGTGCTGGGGCATTTTATGTCCTTTGAACAGACTTTTACATCTATTTGCCCAAAAAGTTGGTCTAAGAAACTTCAAGAGAGAGTGGTTTGTTTCGACTCAAAGTTTCAGTTTAGTCCATGGTTGCTTGGGCCCAAGTGTTTTGACAAAACATCACGTTGTTGGTGGTATGTAGCTATGGGTGCTCACATCAAGACACACAAGAGACAGAAAACAAAGTGGGACTAGGGACAGAAATGTAACATTAAAAAGCATATATCCTATGACTTACTTTTAAACTAAACGTTTCTAGAATATTTTTCAGAACAGTGGAAGGAACCAAAGTGAAGAACCTATGAGTCTTTTGTGCAAATTTCACAGGCAAGTCACAAAATCATTTCAAACAGAGGAAAGAGTTAATGTATGGTCCTCCAGTAAGGAGAGAACATTTATACATTCATTATGCAATTCCCTAATTACCATTGACCATTATTCCTGTGCTATACCGGTCTCACTGTATTAAGGTACACCAGTGGAGACTACTAAATTCTCTCTAACCTCATATGATTTGCACTCTAGAAGCATATTTATATAAATGAGCCAAAGGTATAATAAAGTTGTTTTATTTCAAGGTAGAGGAAAGGATGTGCTACATTATATAACATGGCTGCCTTGAAGAACAAGTAGACGAATGCCAGGGACATAGGAAACACAATAGTGATGTAGCCCTTACAGAAAAACATGTTTTATCAAAGACTTAATATAGTAAAGATGTTATAAATCTATATCTAAGTAGTCATGTCTATTTGGTCTCACTATGGAAAGCTGCGGGCAGAGGATTACTGGATATTTGCAACCAAACTGAGCTACATAGTGAGACCTTCTGTCATGCAAATCAGAACAAAATCAAATCAGTAACAGCAAAATAAAACTGAAATACAAATAAAATGAGCTGCAAGCAAGCCAGGGAGCTAAGCAGTGCCAGAGAGGAGAAATACAAAGGCAAGAATAGCTTGTGTGGAAAGAAAGCTACTGGTGATCCCAGTGTTTGATTTTGGACAGTGTCACTACAACTGGGGTCATTTTTACCATGTGTGTAATAGAATTTATATGTATGTGTATATGTGAATGTGCATAAATCAGAGAGCATAGAACATTTCTCACCTTATTCCTCTGAGGAAAAATATTTCTCATGGACCCTGGAGTCCAAAGCTAGGCCGGTAACCAGAATACCCAAGCAATTCTCTCTCTAGCACTATAGCAACAGGCAAGTAGGACAATTCCTAGCACTTCATTATAATGTGAGTTCTGGGGATTTGAACTTCAGTCCTTATGTTTTTTGTTTTATTTTATTATTTTTTTTTTCTGGAAGCACTGCTACCAGCTGAGCCATCTTGCTAGTAGCACAGTTAGACTGTTAGTACCAAATTGATGAATTCTTGTCTTTGTGTTTCCCATAACTACTATTAGGTTTCAAATTCTAGGAAGCACCAGATTTATAGACAAAATTTCATTTTTTTTCCTGCCTCAGATGGTGTACTGGCTGGTTTTGTGTCAACTTGACACAAGATGGAGTTAATCACAGAGAAAGGAGTCTCAGTTGGGGAAATGCCTCCATGAGATTCAGCTGTAAGGCATTTTCTCAACTAGTGATCAAGGGGGAAGGGCCCAGCCCATTGTGGGTGGTGCCATCCCTGGGCTGGTAGACCTGGGTTCTATAAGAAAGCAGGCTAGGCAAGCCAGGGGAAGCAAACCAGTAACATCCCTCCATGATCTCTGAACCAGATCCTGCTTCCTGACCTGCTTGGGTTCCAGTCCCAACTTCCTGTGGTGATGAACAGCTTGTAGAAGTGTAAGGTGAATAAACCCTTCCCTCCTCAACTTGCTTCTTAGTCATGATGTTTGTGCACAAAGAGAAACCCTGACTAAGACAGATGGGGAAAGACACAGATTGATGGCTTTATTAGTAGGAGTCAGCAAATTGTTTTCTAATTATCTTTCTAGAATAAAATTTTTCTCTAGATATTCAATATCAGGTGACAGACATTAACTTAAACACATTTTGCTCATAGTTTAACTCTATGAACAGATTAGAAATTATAAAACTTAAAACTGGAATAACTGATTTGTATGTAAATTATGGCCATAATTTAGAATATAAGGGTTATCCCAAGATTTGTTTTATTCAATCATGACATTCTGTCATTTTGTATATAGTAGTATATACTATCTATGTAGCAGTACACTTGTACTATATATCAGAACTATTTAAAGAACACTGCTTGTAATTTTTGGCACCAAAAATTCCTGTCTGAAATATCTGACCCCCAAAGGTATAACACAAGGAAAATAAATCACAAAACATTGTTATGATTTTCATGGATGTACTACCAAGTTTCCCATGGTCTTAAGAGATTCATTAACTTTTAGAAAGTTGTTTTTATTTCTACTGGAGACTTCAAAATTACAGTAATCAGTGCCAGCCCTTCTTTGATAAGTTTATGAAGAATGTTAGAAAATCTATTTACATGTATTGTGAGGAGGTTCTTCAGGGTTGCAAGTGTATGGAGAAAAAGAGAATAACTCACAGTATTCCTCTTGGATATATCTTCAGCTCCGCTCCTGATCTATGTGCTCTATTAATATCTATGATCATGCAGAATTGAGCCATTGTGACAGAGAGATGGAATAAAAGCATTCTTTCTAAATATTTCAAGTTTGCATTTTATAGAAAATGCACGACCAATTTTACCCTTAATGATTTACAAAGGTATACATTATTCTCTTTATTCCCATAGACTCTTCCTTCTGGTTCATTTAGCAATCATAGTATTTTTAGCCATAACTTTATTTCTTTAAAGATGTTTGTGGGTATATAAGCAGATGACCTGTCTGCTTCTACAGTGTCCTAGAGATGTTATTTATGTATACTCATACCCTTGTTTTCTCAATTGCTTTTCCTGTTTTCCTAGTTGACTTTTTGTACTTTTCTTGCTTAATTTCAATTTGATATGGATGGACTTTGAATTTATTATATTGCAAGGTCACTGGAAATCAAAAAGAAAGGGCTTTATATTTTCTTTTATATACAGATCCTAACCAAAAATGTATACATGCAAACAAGAGTCATATGGACACACTTATTGAAAGAAGACCAAGAAACGGTAATATTAATTGTCACAGAAGAATGGAACGCAGGTAAAAGGACATGGCCATCCTTTTCCCCTCCTCCAACTTCTTTTCTGCCTACATTTCCACTGTCCAATCATGTATTGCTTTAACCTAAACCTACACACAGGATCTCATCCCAAACTCAAGAGCAAATATCAATTGTCAATCTTTCATTTAAATGATTTTAAATTTTGTTTCATACATATTTCATTTCCATGAGCAAATTTTTTCATAATTATTAACTTTAATGAGACAACAAATTTCCAAGATTGTAAAATTTGTTTTTCTATTTTACACTTGGAAAATATATGTACAAATATAAAAAATGATTGAATAATATAAAAGATCAGACTTAGAAAATTATATATTTATGAAATCAAGAGTATGTAACACAAGGAAAATGAACTATTGCCTAAGTAGTACTGCCAAGAAATCAACAGAGAAAACTACTAGGACTCCAAAATATCAGGGTCTTCTGGACATGGAAGTTTATTGGTATATTTTGTTTAATATATTTTTAAAATTTGTTGCCTAAATTTATATCTCATATCTAGTCTGACATTTACTGACCTAACATAACATTTTTTCAGATAAACTGAATTATTTTTATGTTTTATTTACATATTTGTTCATATTTAGGCAGTTCTGAAATCAGAGGGAATTTAAACAGCATAATTTATAACTTATACAGTATAAAAGGTAAGGTCAAGTCCCTGGCAACGATTGAACTCTCTGTTCCTCTGTGGCTCTAGCTGACATAAAAATCTCTGAAACAGTCTTTTGTTTTATACCATATGTCTTTAGTACTAGACTCAACATGAACATCTGTTTATTGGGAATATAATTCGTGACCATCACTAAAAGCTATGACAGAACATCTTTCAGCATTCTATTGTATTTTGCTAAGTTCATTTGAATTTAAGAAATACCATACCTAAAGTATCAACAAGACCATACCTGCTTATTCTTTAAAATATATAACCCAAATAACAATACGTAGGGCTTTGTCTTTTGGGTTGATTAAAGTTTATGCGACTGAAATAACAGGAGTAAAGTTAATTTCCCAATTGTTGATTTTGATCAGTTTTAAATCTGGGCTAAATAACAGGGCTGCCTATTTAATAAAGCAAAGTGGACCTGTCTCACTGAATCCCCCAGTCTTTGCCTGATAAAAGGTCCTCCTGGCTGGTAATCCTGACCCATACCCTAAATACCTCTAGTTGGGGCTTGGGCTTCATCACCAACTTCCCTTCCTAATATAAACAACTATTTGGGTTACATAATTATGGACTTGCTGGGTACTGCATCTGGCTCCCCTCTGTCCCCTTTCCCTTCTCCTCCCCCCAACTCTCCTCACATTGCCCAGGGTCATGTACACTCTGGACTCTCACAGATTTCCCTGTTCTGGCTAAGGTCTCCCACATATCTATGAAACTTTCTTCTCTACAATATATGGGAGCAGTCATATCCTTTCTGTTTTATTTATTTTATTCAATTATCTTGTGCTGAAACCTGGGACCAGTCATATTCCTATTTGTCCATTTACTTACTTGCTTATTTATTGATTTTATTCATCTGGTCTCCAAACCCTCGGAGTTACATAAATGAGTTGTCTCCCCAAGGACCCCAGCTGTTGGCCTTACCCTCCTAAGATATATATATATATCTTAAGTCAGATTTCACCTGGCTGCTGCCTCCCACACAATGTGATTACAAATACAGGAGTTTGACTCTTCAGCTGCTACTCTCTTGTCTGAGTTCCTCTCTGTACTTTAGTATGCTACTTCTTCCATTGGGGCTCACCTTGCTGGCCCTTACAGCCTGCTATACTTCTAGTCTGTTAAACCCTCATGGGCATTTCTGATTTCCCTTCCACTTGGAGCTCCATGATCTATAGATTTTGTGCCTTGCTATTCCTGTACATTTCTAGTTTCCTTGCCTCCCACTAGTAGTGAAGTCCTAGCTTTCTTAAATCCCCCTGGGCCTGTGCAACCTTGTTTCCTCTCCTTGTCTATACAGTGTGTCTCAAGCTCTAGGAGCCTGCTACACCCTTGTGCCACTTCCATATGGTCAGCTTTTCCTTGCCTCTGGCCTAATGCACTGTCTTGGTCTCTCTACTAAAGACCCTACTCTCTCCTCTTTTCCCTATAGTCCCATTCCTCTCTCTTGCTCTGTTGACTGAAGTTTTACAGCTCCAACTCTCTGCTCCCTCTTGGAACTTTATAGGAACACTCTCCTGTGATCTATTTTTTTGATCCTCTTTCTCTTTCTCCACAGACTCAGATTTTATTTCTAAACCTTGGCCTCAGTTCAGATCAATGGCCCAAAACTGTCACACATGATTTCCAAATTCTCACACATTGTAAAAAATTGCACAAAGAAATGGCCCCCAAATGTCTTGTATCTAAACTTGTTCTGTTGTATAGCTCCAGTGTCTCTTACTTCTAAGGTTCTTCTCACTTTTAAAAATCTTTAATCTCTGTTATTTCTCTGTACTTTACTCTCAGAAAATCTATAAAACTATGCTCTAATCACCATATCTTTACATGAATTTGTAAATTTACTGGGTATGGTTTAAAATTTAGAAAATGTGTAACAAAAAATGGCTTTAAACTTATAACGAAAGGCCCATAATTAAAATCTATACATACACAATTTTAATTTGCTGCAAATATACATGTGATTCAATTGTGGTTTAGAATATACTGTACATATAGTTTAGATCCAACTTAATTTTTAGCGAAATAGATATTTTGAAATAGCAACCATGTGGCTATTTAATCTTTGCTGATGACATCATTGAGAAAAAGCAGGGAATGGTGGGCATCCATTTTTATCAAGGTTAAAGGGCACATGTTATGTGACTTTAACTTATTAAAATGACCATCTGGCATTAAAGACAAATTATAAAACTCAGTTTTCCTGAACCTTAGTTTACCATTGCATCTCTTTTTTGGACCAAGAAAGCAACGATGTATCTCTAAAGTATATTGTGTTGGTACTGATTTTTGTATGAAGATAAAATTTAAGATTATAAGGATCTATTCAGATTAACAACAACTTTCTTAGAGATTTATACATAACTGCTTGTGTCTTTTCTAACTGTTCAACTCTAGGCTTCTGGGAATCTAGATAAGTAACAGGATATGTTTGATAAATAAGGTATATTTGATAATCAAAGTCATGTTTAAAATCTTTAAAATCTGAGTGAATTACTGAGGTTCACAGCAATATTTATTTAGCTCTTTTATCTTTATTCACTGTGTTAAGCTTTAGATATTTGGATAAATTAAGTTATATCAAACAAAAACTCTGTAATATTCTGTTTTCATAATTCAATTAAGTTAATTCAATTGAGACACAAACTTAACAGGGAAAAAGGGATGAAATTCTAACATTATATAACCAACTAATACAAACTGTTCTATTGACAAGTTTTGTTTAGACTTTTTACATGTGTTCAGGGTTAAGCCTAAAATCATGTATGCTTAATTTATAGATGGTTCTCAAACTCTTCAGTGAGCTACAAAAATTGCCATTCAAGCTGACTAATTAAATGTTCTGTAATAGACAGAACTGCTCCATCCTAACTGGAACCCTTAAGACCTCCAAAGAAGACAGACAGAGCAACCCCACCTCCACTTGAATTGTGGAAACATTAATCACTAGGGAAATATACCCCATGCCACCAGGGCTCTGTCCAAACTGTATCTCTTTCAGGTTGATTGCTTGACTTTGCCCAGTCAAAATAATGTCAGTTTTCCCAAGTTTTTCTATAGCAGAAACTCTCAGAGACCTTTGTCACACAGCCAAAGGCATATGTTAGTCTGTGAGAGAACTAAAGTTAGACACTGTCCTGGATCAACCACTGTAACTGAGGTAACTTGTCTTAGGCAATATGGAAGTCTCTTCTGTCATTTTAATTGATAAATGTTTTTTTTTTTTTTACATTATACTTCCCATAATAATTTATCTTAATCAGCTATCTGAGGGGATACTGACTTTAAAAGAAGGGAGCATACTAGCTCCTTTTTGAGGCCTTCAGTTACATCACAGTTTTTTGCATATGTAAAACTCAAGCATTAGGACTTACTTTCCTATGCTTCTATGCAAGAAAGAAAATTTACCTTGGTACCAAACTGAAAAAAATAAACTCACCACACAGCTTTCAAAGTACCTTTTTTACTATTCCTTTATGTAAAGGAACTCACCTTACAAGGAATGCTTACTTTTCAACCACCTGTGTCTCATAGTAAATAACAAGATGTAAAAAGTTTAAAGTTTATGTAAATTTTGATGGTTTAAGAAAGTGTTTTAAGTTATATAAGTACAAGTTGTTGAAAGAATGAAGCTTAACATAGTGTATCCATAGGCACCCATTTTCTGGGGCTTGACATCATTTAAGGTCAATACAAGAGACAAATATATGCCTCCCCCTACCCCATTCCTTCTGCTTTCCACCCATAAAATTCATGGGTTGAAAACCTACTATTAAGAAGCCAGCCTGCTATTGCCCCTTCTTGTATAATCTTTGATGGCTTGCCCGTTTGTGGGTTTCAACTTTGTATATTTTGTGATGCTATTTTGTATAATTTGCTTATGGTTTTGAAGCATAAAACCTGCTCATCTTAAGGAATCAGGGTCACAGTACAGCTCCAAATCTGTGCTGACTCCCTGGTCAGTTTGTTGTTCAAACCAATGAAGTTGCAAAAGTTAAGAAAACTTGGTTTACCCTGCGTGATTAGTTTTTCTCTGGACCTCACAATAGTTATAAAAGGTCTGATTAAGAAAGTCATAAGGGTAAAGTTTTAAGGTTTACAAATATAATTTGTAAATATCTAGGATATAAAAAATGCTTCAAAATTCCTTCCTTCACTATGCTAGTATTAGACTTAGACTTCAAAAGCTCAGAATCTTAACAATCAATAGAGTTCTGATAAGTTATTGTAAAGGCCCATGGTTCACCAAAGACTCAAATTGTATGCAAAAGCATAGAACATTTTATTCTACAAAAGTTCAGCATCCTGGGGTCTCACATTACTGAGATACCCAAGGGAACTCACAGGCCCAATTTAAAGCACTTCAGGGGAATTGTGGAGTAGGTGACCTTATCTTAATCTGTTTACTCTATCTCTATGGACATTCGAGAGCCATTACTGGGGTGTGGAGAGGCTAGAAACTTTTGCTGGGGATGTCTGAAATCTGTTCCTGACCCATTTCCCTTGACTCTATCCAAATAGCAGGGCAGTCTTTGTCCAGCCTTTTAGTTAGCTGGTTAGTTAGTTAGTTAGTTAGTTAGTTAGTTAGTTAGTTAGTTGGTTGGTTGGTTGGTTGGTTGGTTGGTTGGTTGGTTGGTTGGTTGGTTAGTTAGTTAGTTAGTTAGTTAGTTAGTTAGTTAGTTAGTTAGCTTGTTTGTTTGTTTGTTTTTCCAGAAACTTAATTGCCTGAATTTGCCCAGTTCTTGGCAACAGAGGCCAAGTCTCCTAAACTGCCAATTCGAAGCCTGTCATGGAGGTAGGGGAGCCTGTCTTAGTATTAATCTAGCTCTAGTGAAGCACATCTAGTCTAATCTTATCATCAAGAGCTCAGATTGTCTTCTATGTATAGACTTACAAAATGATTTTCTTTGTGCGAAAAGCTTCTTGTCCAATAATTATATCCAGGTCTCTGGAAAGTATGTTAACCCTTTTAACCCCAAATTATCTTTGGTTCCCTACATTTTAACTGTGACTCAAAGGCATGAGTCTACTGCTTTTCTTGCAAAAGTGGTATTGCTAACACCTCTAAAACGTTTCTGTTGTTTTGAAAAAAAAAAAAAACATTTTCAAGGGGAAAAGCATTCTGCTTTTATTTTTTTTAAATTGAACAACTTTATTTTAAAAAAGATAAATGTACAGATTTTAAGCATTTTTGCATAAAAATATGTGAATACATTTTTGTCAGTACTTGAGTTTTTTTTTAAGGTTTGATATTATGCATTAAAATCTTACTAGTCACAAAAAATCATGTAGTCTTTAGGGAATCCAACTGGATCCACCTCTCACGGGTCAAATGGACTGTAGATAAAAACTCTTGCCAACCAACAGCTTCCATTCTCCTGCTTACTGCCCATTTCTGGCAGGCCAACTTCTCCTCATCCCCTGCCTCAACCACCAGGACCATGGGTCAAGACATTTCAAATGTTAACCAAAAATATTTTTTAACATAAACTCTGTAACTTCAATTTCAACCTCTCTCCTTAGTCTCTCTGTCCCATCAACTATGAACTGCTCTAGTAATTTACCAATTTCAGACATTCCCTTAGATTCTGTGTCAGAATAGCTTCACAGTGGCTAGCCCCAGGTGGTCCAGTGTCACAAAACAAAATACTGCCTGCATTTCCCTATCTGCAGATAGTCCTGCAGTCTTCACAATGAGACAAACAGCCTGCTCTCACAGGACTTGGCCAGCATTCCAGAGTCACTGCTGCCCCAAACACAATGTTGCCCTGGTATCAACAGGAAGTAGTCATAGAGAGGACCATGTCAATCCTTATCACATATTATCAAAAAATTATCACCAAAAAAAACCTAGGCTCAGTAGATGAGGTACCAACAATGGCCACCAGGTTTTCACTGCATCCTTCAGTCTCTGCTTGATACAGGGCCCTTCTGGTTGGCATTCCCTCCCTGCACAACCTAAACTTCTCAAACACAGGGCCTGGGTTTTTTCATCCCTACATAAACCAGTCAGTTTTGGTTACTGGTCTCTGTCCTTTTAGTCTACTTCCTTTAGCATCTCCTGGCTGTTGCCTCTGGTTCTCCTCTCACTTTTTTCCCTCTCCCCTCCCCATTCTTCTCACAAGACCCAGAGTACTGTCCACTCTGAACTCCCCAAATATACCTGTCTCTAGCTCTGCTCTCCACTTATCTACACTCTACATTCTTCTCTACCATACCTAGGAGCAGGCATGTTCCTTTCCTTGTTTTATTTCTTTTTTTTTTCTTTTCATTCAGATTTCAACCTAAGAGAAATTGTCTACCTCCAAAGTGAGTTCAATTCATTTCTGAGAGGAAAAAATTATTATGGTTAATTATGAAACTTTAATATGAAAATCAAATTTTCTGTCTTCATTGATTTTAAGTTTTGATTGGAGTATGAAGTAAGCAAATATTTGTACGGTTACATGATTTTTTTAAACTAACAAGCACATTGGATAGCCTCATTTTTCTCAAAGCAAAGAGAGGGCTTTTCTTCTCTAGTCACCATTAACAAAACCTTTGGGGAAAAAGGCAGGGAACAATGTTTTGGAAGTAAATTTTATATGTTTCAGTGGGATCACAAAGATTTAAAATGGTTTTCCCTACTTATTTTTTATTAAAACCTTAGCAAGTTTTGCAGCTCCACAATTTAAGTAATAATATGACAGAACTCTACAGATCTGCACTTTTCCTTGTGATTATATTTGTAAGTTAACAGATAACAACCTTTGCCAGAAATTAAGTCAAAAAGGCAACAAAAGTCTTTCTGTCATTGGCAGGCCTCACTAAAAATGATGATCTATATTGAACTAAATTTCATCATTCATTTATCTCTCTAGTTTTAATGTGGTGTTTCACTAAGAAAGATATGGGAGTATTCAATATACTGAAGGACCCCAGGGACTTTTGCTAGGCTTATACCTGCTGCCTTAGGTCAAGGCTAAGCCAAGTTCCACTCTCTACCCAGAGTTCACAGAAGGAGCAGGAACATTTTTGAAAAACTACAGAATGTACTGACTTATAGTCACCTGACACTCTGGTCCCAGAGAGAATTTGAATACGTGTCACATGCTTGCTAGCCAATAGTTTCCAATGCCAATACACTTAACCAAAAAGCTTAAATTGTCACCTTGCTGATGTAACCTGTACCCCTAAAAAGTATATAAACTGCTTGTAACAGCCTTTCAGGGTCACCTCTCCTCTGGATATAGGCCACCCCAGTGCACTGGACTAATAAACCTCTTGCTTTGGCATTGATCCCCAATCTCTTGTTTCATTAATGGGAGCCTAAAATAGATTAGACTCAATTTGAGTCTTAAAATACTACATATTCAGCAAACCACAAGCATATCTAATAAAATCAAGAATGGCTAGTTTATTAATGCCTTATAAATATGAATATTTTATGCTTAAATTGTGTTAATATATCATGTAAATTCATTTTGATTGCATTTCAGTTAAGAAATTTTGAAGAAAATCAGGATAGGTATGCATACGTAAGAACAAAATCATAAAAGTATAAATTAGAGACCAGATAGTAGCTGGAGGGGTTTGCTTTTTAGTCAGGAAAGGAGGCAGACAGGAAAGCTTTGCCCCAAGAACAAAAGGACTATTTGATTGGTTTAAAGATTATTAGTGAGATGATATCAACAATTTTCAATTATTTCTCACTTTCTGTTTGAGTTTAATCTTTTTGTTGTTATTAATAAAAAATACCAGCTTTTCAGATATTCATTTTCTCTCAGAAATATCAATACCATGCCCCAAAGTTCAGTTAGCAAAAATCATTTGGTGGAGGGTAAAAGTAAATAAAGTAAAAGATATTAGGAATTTAATCATTCTTTCTTCATGTACTTATTCTTTTAGTATGTGCTTATCTTTGTGTGTGTGTATGTGTGTGTGTGTGTGTGTTTGTGTGTGTGTGTTTGTGTGTGTGTGTGTGTATGTGTGAGCATGTGTGACCATGTGAGTATGCGTGTAAACATGTATGTGTGTGATCTTGTGTGTGTGTACATGTGTGTATGTGTTTGTGTGAGTGTGTACATGGGAGTGTGAGAACATGTATACCATGGAGCACATGTGCAGGTCAGAGTGCAATACTTTGTTTTAAGGCATGACTTCTCTTACTTCTGTTGGCCTGTGCAGTACAGAGGAGCTTTTCCAAGTGTTTTAGGTGATTCATTGAATTCCATATCACATTTCAACACAGGAATGCAGGTATTATAAACACATGCCTCTGTATCTGGCTCTTCTATAGTGTCCAGAATCTAATTCAGGCACACATGGCACAAAGGCATGCACTAAATCTCTTCAGCCAAGAAATCAAATACTCTTCATGTATGTGATTAATATTAGTTGACTAGGCTTAGATTCTCATTGAAATATACAAATTGGTTTCATTTCAATAGGACTTTTCAGTGATTTTAACTAAATGCATAAGATTCTGCATTGTTGTGGAAGGACTGGTCCATCATTTAAAGTTACTACAAGGAAGAAAGGATCATTAATTTGGAATTGTTGTCACTTGAGGAATCTCAAGTGTTCAAAGTAGTGTAGCAAATCTTTCAGTGGCTGCCTAAAACTAAATCACAACCCTGAATCTTAGCTTGTTAGAAATGCAGAAAAACTGTTATTGAAGCACCAAGATAAAGAAGGAGAATTGAGAAAATTGAGACTGAACTGGATGTAAAAGGTCTGATGTAGAAAAGACACTGCAGTGACATAATTGCATAATTGACAGCTCTCGCTTGTCTTAATCTCTTGGTTTGTTTGTGTCTCAGGCCTGTACAGTGCTGTCTTTGTGTGTCCATTCTCTATGTTCCTTATGTCATATTTCATGACATAAGCTCAAGAAGAACTTGAACTCTTATTAATTATTAGGAAGGGGTATGTTCATGAGTGTGAAATGAGGAAAGGAAATGTTGACATTTTGTGTATTTTTATATAATTATAATTAAATTATAATTTTGAAATATATGGGTTATATCTTCATTTGAAATCTATTTTAAGTGACTAATTTGCTGTGTTAATTTTATTTAAAAGTTATTTCTCATTGAAAAGTTACCCAGACTATAATTGTCATTTAAGGTTTTTCTATTTATAAATATGAAGAATTATTTGTTCTGCATCACATTAGAGATGGATCATTCTAAAATTTATAGTGCTTAAGGAGTAGACAAGTTTGCATGGTTCAGTGAAAACACTGAGCCAACAGGAGTTTGCAACTCAGAATATCACAATGAATATTTAGACTCTAACATTTCCATTTTATTTTTGAGCACATAGATTAATAGAGTATTTCCTGCATAAGAAAAAAAATGGGAAAATATTAATTTAGGTCATCAAAACATGTAAGTCATATATATTATGTAGTGCCAAGTTAAACATATATTATTATGTTATGGCTTGAGAAACACAATTTTGTAAATTAATTTTTTATGATCAAGCTACTCCTCGGCCACTTCTTGGGAAGATTATAAAAATTATGTAGAAAAGTTCTACTCTAGAATGTTCTTAAAATATATCTATACATTTATTTTCTATTAAAAAGAGTTACTCAATAACAAGGAAACAATGTTCCTACAAGTCGATAAATGATAATTCTTTTGCCAACACAAAACAAATAAACATCAAACAAACAGACAAAATAAGACTACTTCTGAAGATATTCCCCATAAGATGCCATAAATCATAAAACATACAGGCTTTAGCAGTTTTTCTCCTTTCTCTTATATAGTGCATCCTAACTATAATTTCCCGTACCTAGTTTCCCCATTACTCTCCCTCCTCCAGACTCATCACACCCTCATCTCTCCTCAAAAAGAAGCAAGCTTCTCAGAGATATCAACTAAATATGTCATAAGAATTTGCAATAAAATCTGTCCAATATTCTCAAGACTGGACAAAGAAACCTAATAAAATGAAAGGGGTTCCAAATGCAGTCAAAAGAGTAAGAAACAGTCTTTGCTACCAGTGTTAGAAATCCCACAAGAACATCTAGTTACACACACACACACACACACACACAGAGAGAGAGAGAGAGAGAGAGAGAGAGAGAGAGAGAGAGAGAGAGAGAGAGAGAAAGAAAAAACACATATGCAGAAAACCTAGCTCATAACATATTCATTAATCTCTGTGAGCCCAGTTGAGTCTCAGTCAGTTGACTGTGTGGGTCCTCTTCTTGTAAATTCTTTGACACTCTGAGTCCTCCAGTCAATCCTTCATCTCTATTCTCTGCAGGATTCCCTAGCTCTTCCTAATATTTGGCTGTTGGACTCTGTATCTACTAACATCAGTTGTTGGATGATGTTTCTCTGATCACTCTGATGACGAGTGTGTTAGGCTCTTGTCTTAAGACATCCTGCAGGCCTGACAAACTGTTGATCAGAGGCGTTATAGCTGGGTTGGTGTCCTAATCCTTCTACTGGAGGTCCTGCCTAGTTACAGAGAATGCATCTTTCAAGCTCCTTGTCTCCCATCACTAGTGTTACCCTCATAGTTGCCAAGGCCTTTCCATTGCACTAGGTTTCTACCTAATCCTCAAAATGACTCCTAATTCCCGTTGTTTCTTCCAGTAGTCTATCCCCTCACCCTCCCTAACTTGATCCCCCTGTTTCCATTCTCACCCACCCCCAAGCTGCCTGAAATTTTATTTTATTTCCCCTTTTCAGGGAGATCCTTGACACCACCACCCACAAAGACTTCCTTGTTATTTATTGTCTCTAAACCAGTGGATTGTAACATGATTATCCTTTATCTAACAACTAATACCCTGTTATAAGTGAGTATATATTAATGTTTGATTTTGTGGGTCTGGGTTACATCACTCAGGATGATATTTTTTTTCTACTTACACCAATTTGCAAGAAAATCTTATGATGCCAATTAACTTCTGACTAAAATCTGTATGTAAATATATGATTTAAAAAAATCATGCTGCAGTTGAGAAATATCTAGTTTGTTCCAGTTTCTTGCTATTATGAATAAAACTACTAAGAACATGGTTGATTAAGTGTTCTTATGGTAGCATAGACCATCCTTTGGGGGTATGCCCAACAGTGGTAGAGAGGGGTCTTAAGGTAACATTTCCAGTTTTCTGAGAATATACCCTATTGGTTTCCAATTTCAAAAAAAAGTTTGTATACTCATCAGCAATGGAAGAATGTTCCCCTTGCTCCACATTTTTGGCCAGCATAATCTATCACTTTTGTTTTTTATCTTTGTCATTTTGACAGGTTTAAGATAGAACCTCAAAGTAGTTTTGATTTGCATTTCCCTGACAGCTGAAGATATTGAACATTTATTTAAGTATTTCTTGGCCATTTAGAATTCTTCTGTTGATAATTATCTGTTTAGTTATGTACCACATATTTAATTAACATATTAGTTTGTTA
The DNA here is from genome assembly GCF_963924665.1 of Micromys minutus. NCBI lineage: Eukaryota > Metazoa > Chordata > Mammalia > Rodentia > Muridae > Micromys > Micromys minutus. Next base: position 24,212,745 of record NC_137984.1, read on the forward strand.
ATGTCTAGGTTATTTTGTGCTTCATATATTTTGGATATCAGCTTTCTATGAGGTGTGCAGTTGGTGAAAAACTTTTTTCCATCTCTGGGCTGGCTACTGTTTTATCTATTAATAGTGTCCTTTGCCTCATAGAAAGTATTCAGTTTAATGAGGCCCAATTTATTAATTATTGTTTTGCACTATTATATGCATTGATAATGACTTAATATGGTGCTCTGTTCTAGAAGTTAGCTTGGACAAATCTTTTGATTACTCTCTAGTACTTGAGATTTAAAACTTATTACTAAAGACAGAACACTTGAGTCTGAAGATACTTGAGTAATGGAGCATTGAGAAACCAAACTAATACCAATTTAGAAGATTCATAGTTTTCAAAGTGCTAGAAGGAGTATGGAATGTAACTAGAATTGAAAAGTAACCATCACAGGGCTGTGAACCCTGAGAATTGCACTAATGATTGTTGTTAAAAGACATGCAGACTAATATAATAATAGCACAAAACTCATGGGGCCACCTTTGTATATTGGATTTACATCCATACCCATCCTAAAAGAAAAAATTCACAATTGGCACTATTATTAAGGAAAGAACCTGTGTTTAGAGAGGAGAAACTGCTACCATTATTCTGATAAATGGAAAGAGCATTATAAAGACTCTTAAAAACTTCTCATTACAGCAATAGATTAATACATTTTTCAGCCAACCTCAGAGACAGTTCCATTTGTAGTACATGACAATCATCATAAAAACCTCACTGGCTAAGTGACAAAAAACATGAGATCTAAAATTGTTTAGTCCTAATTGCAACATGTATACTGTAGATTTCCTTTTCAAGGCTCAGAAATTTTGGTAAAATAAAGAGAGAAAGGATGTCAGAGTCAGATGACAGAAGAAACTAGAGTCAGAGAGGCATGTCACATAAACTCACACTGGATATATACAATGTTCAAGACTTTGTAAGCAAAGGCAGACCAAGACTCAGCATGAAGAGCTGAGAATAAAAACTGGGTCTTTTGTAAGAGTGGCAAGTGTTGCTGCAAAACCACTTTTCCAGCACCAAGATTTATCTTTGAGTAGATCACAGCTTTTAATAAAATCTCACATTTGCATTTCTATTACAGGCTATTCATTCCTTCATACTACTCTTTCCTTTAAAATAATTTAAATGTGTTGGTTATTAATTTTATCAAGGAATTAATATTTTAACATATTGAAACCTGTTTTATATTTTTCAGTTTATTTTTAGGTTCTATTTATTATATGTATGCAACCTTTCCCAGGCTTTCAAATCTTAACTTCTTCATATGTTCCTATAGTTTAATATAAATTATAATTGAAAGATGCAAATTTTAAAGGCATAGTGCCAAATGCATTGTCCATGGTGCTGCTATGAACTGCTGTGAACTATAGTTGGTAGGAGATAGTAGGAAATCTTTAGGGACTTTGGACATACGAATAGGGGAGGATTGGGCCATAGATACTTCCTGATGCTTTTCACCCTGCCTTCCTCACTCTTGTGAAATGCACCCTCGAACTATGGACTAGAATAAACCTTTCTATCTTTAAATTATTTTTTCTTAAATCGGGTATTTGTATGTCACACGCTAAGACAAATAACGAATCTACCAGTCTCTATTCCTTCCTCAACTTTCTAAAACACAATAGTACCTGAGGTGGTTTGTTTATATAAGACTCATATACCTAAACTTATAAGGGTGAACATGTACTTGGTTTTGAAGAATAATAGTGTTTTATTGTTTTGTCACACTTAAGGGTTATTTCATCCATTTTTAATGAAGAGTTAGAAGGATTTCTAAACCTGTGCTGCTCCTGTCTTTTATCAAAAGAGAAAAGAAAATCATTTGGCGACTTCTTTATTTATTTATTTTTATTTATTCTTTTAATTAAACAACTTTATTTTAAAACACAGAGATAAATATACAGATTTTAAAAGCATTTTTGCATAAAAGTATATGAATACATTTTTGTCAGTACTTGATTTTTTAAAGGTTTGATAGTATGCATTAAAATCTTACTAGTTACAATGAACATAAAGTACATGTAAAACAAGTTGTAACCTGGAAATAGTTGATTAATGATTTTTTTACCTTTGTTTCTCTTGAAGTTCATACAGTCTGTGAGTTGTTTCTGGGGTGTTCAGAGCTTTCTAGGGTTAGTATCCAATTATCAGTGACACATATTATGTCTGTTCCTTTGTGACTGGCTTACCTCACTCAGGGTGATATTCTTTAGATGTGTCTATTTTCTTAAGAATTTCATAAAGTCATTGTTTCTGGAACCAATCACTGATAACAAGACCACATATAATTACATACAACAAGATGGCAAGAGGAAAGCAAAAGAACTTACCCAATGGAAACCAAGACAACCAGGCAACACCAGAACCCAGCTCTCCCATAACAGCAAACAGCGGAATGTCGAACACTCCAGAAAAAGAAGACTCAGACTTGAAATCATACCTCAAGATGATGATGGACATCGTTAAACAGAAATGGGAGGAAAAGCATAAAGAAATAAAAGCTTCTAAAGAGGAAACAAAAAAAAAAAACACTCAAAGAAATCAAAGAACTAGAGGAAAACAGAACCAAAGATATGAAGGAATTGAAGAAGGAATTTAAAATGGAAATGGAAACAATAAAGAAAACACTAAAAGAGACAAACCTGGATGTAGAAAAGCTAAAAAAGAAATCAGGAGTCACAGATGCAAGCATCTCCAACAGACTACAAGAGATGGAAGAGAGAATCTCAGTGGCTGAAAACAACATTAAAACAGACAAAACAGTCAGAGAAGGCATGAAAGCCAAAAAGCTCCTAACCCAAATTGTCTAGGAGATCTAGGACACAATGAAAAGACCAAACCTAAGGAAAATAGAAATAGAAGAAGGCAAAGAATATCTACTAAGAGGCACAGTAAATATCTTCAACAAAATCGTAGAAGAAAACTTTCCTACCCTTAAGAATGAGATGACCACGAGCATAAAAGAAGCCTATAGAACTCCAGATGGAGTCGACCAGAAAAGAAATTCCTCCCGACACATAATAGTCAAAACGCCAAGTGCCCAAAGCAAAGAAAGTACAAAAAGTAGTAAGAGAAAAAGGTCATGTAATGTATAAAGGCAGACTAATAAAAATCACACCTGACTTCTCAACAGAAACTATCAAAGCTAAAAGATCCTGGACAGACATCATGTAGACCCTAAGAGAACACAAGTGCCAGCCCAAGCTGCTATACCCAGCAAAACTCTCAATCATCATAGGAGAGACCAAGATATTGCTGGACAAAACTAAATTAACACATTTGGTGCCCTCTTGTCTATTAATTTTATTGCCATTATTTTCTCAGAAAACACAGAATCAGTACTTTGATAAACCTATCATCTAAGATGGGATGCCAAAGTCCAATTCATATTTGGTGCAATATTATTTTTACAATGTGGAACAAGTAATTGGAAAAGTTTTGCTCACTTTTTTTCTTTTCAAAAGTAGCAATTTATTGTGCTTAAAAAAATCTCTATATTTTCATGGTTACTAACATGAATTACTAATAATCTTGCAAACCATGGTAGCTAGAATCTAGAATAAGGTTTTTTTTTTCTCTTTGGGGGCTTTTGATAATTAGGCCATATATTTTATTGGCTTTTGTATTAATATAAACATGTCATGAAATGATTCATATCAATATTTGAGAGCAGCTACCTAAGGGAATGCCCTCAGCAACACTGTAGTTTCATAATAATGAGAGTTGCCTGAAATGAGGATCTGGCTCCTGGTTTTTACCTGTACCATCTAACCTTTAAATCATGTAGTATTTTTCTTAAATTTATTAATTATATGTGTGAATATGTGTGTATGCATGTTTAGTGAATCTTACATACTCAGGTAATACTTAATTTGTTCATAAATTACTGATGAGTTTGCATACTGGTTATATTCTCATAAGCAAACTTACATTGTTTAGCATTGAGAGATAGGATATATTATTCAATGGATGGTTCTCAGATAGTAATGCAAACAAAAAATCAAAATGTAATTCATGTACAGATGTGAACTATTTAATTTAGCATGATGGCAACATGCTTTGTCTAAATTGACAGTATAATAGAATGGGTGTTAAGCGTATATTATTATTTACCATTTATATAATTGTGAGAATTGTGCTCAAGTTATATCTGAGAGAAAAGAACCTTTTAATTATGCAAAAGGGGAAAATATTGTGGGTTGCCCTGGTGCTATTTGTATTTTAATGTTAATTCTGCTTCTTCAAGAGGGCCTGCCCCAATGTGGTGGGGAAAAGGGATAGGGAGATGGAGAGGGAAAAAGAGGAAGAGGAGAAGATGAAGTAGGATTATATGGCCTGGAGAACCCATAACTAGCAATACCCTCATATCTGGGAAATAAATTAGGATGAGAATAAATGTGACATATCTAGGCATAAAGCCTATAAATATAATAACTAGTTGTGTGTTTTTATATGGGCTAATTGGAGTGAGAAATAACCACAACAAGGGTAAGCTGGTTCTTCATAATTTCTGCTTCACTTAAGGTCTGTAAGGTGGTTCTGAGCCAGAAGGCTGAAGACAGACACTGAAGGAATTTTGGGGACTGTTCAGGAAATCAGCTGTCTCTGAAAATGGTGTAAGTTCGAGAAGCTGCGACTTTGTACTTCCCTCATATTCAGGTGATATTTAATTCCTTCTCAAATCTTTGATGTGGATAAAGTCTAGTTATAGTCTCACAATTAAACTTAAACTGGTTAACATTAAAGTAGATGTTCTGAATTTGAAAGATGGATTTCAAATGATACTGCAAGTTAAAATCAAACATGAATTTGGTACAAAATTCTAAACTCTTTAAGTTAGGATAGGTGATATAAGACCTCATCTTGTTAGCCAAGTATAATGAACAGGATGTTATAAGTATAATTTATACATAATAATTTTTATAATTGCTATTAAATAATTCCTACCATGTATTGTTTGTTACTATAAGAACAATTGGCTAAGGGGAGAATCATGTGGGTTGGCTTGATACTGTTTGTATTCTGATGTTAATTCTGCTGCCTCAAGCGGGTTTGCTCACCCCCACCCCCTGCAAGCAGTGAATCATGTACTCTGGTGGTTTCATTTGATCTCTCTCTCCATTTTAACTAGTCAATAAAGAATAGATCCTGTGATTGGGCAGTGGAGGTTAAAGGAGGACTGAATTTTTTAGAGTGGGTGCAGGTAAAGAGGCTGAAGAGGACAATAGTGAAAGGAGAGAGGAAGAAGGAAGAAGAGGATGCCATGGTAGACCAGACCCACATGCTACCGCAAGTATCAAGGGGTCTTATATTTGGGCAATAAGTTAGTATAATGTTAGGTCTGCCCAATCTAGGCATATAGCTTGTAATATAATATCTGGATTTTGTGTTTTCTATATGGGCTTATTGGGGTTGGAAATTCTAGCAACAGTATCGTAAGTATATTTTTTCATGTGTCTTTAACATATATACATGCATGTGTAGGTATGTATGTGTATAAAATGTTTGTGGTATATATTAACATATGTGAGTGATACACATGCTTGTGTGTATGGAGAAGCCAGAAGAGGGTAGTTAGTGCTTAGTGCCTGGAGCTTAGTGCCCTTTATTACTTCCCACCTTCTTCCTTTTAGCCATTTTCTCTGGATTAGTCCAGTGCTCAGAGATTTCGTGTTACTTTGCAGTCAGCCAGCTGCAGTCATCCTCCGGTCTCCCTCTATCCATGTTGCAGTTACAGAAATGTATGAACAATGCTCAGCTTTTACATGGGTGCTGGAATTGGAATTACAGTTCTTGCTTTTTATACAAAGTGCCTGTAAGTACATAACCACCTACTCATCTGCTCTATTTTACCAAACTCAAATTATCAGTTAATACATCAATACCCCTAAAACATGGTCCGCATTTTATATGCCATAGTTCATATTGTTTACCCAAATAGCACTCGCCGTAACTATTTCTCAGTATCAGTATATATATATATATATATATATATATATATATATGTGTGTGTGTGTGTGTGTGTGTGTGTCTATATATACATACACACACACACACATACACACATATATATATATTTCAAGATTGTTTTCAAAATGTCCTTTCATAGTATGTATAGTTCTTATCAATGTGTCATTGCTTGTATTTAGTCTGTCATATTAATTTTTTTCTTAATTGTTAAATTTGCATTTTATTGATTATCGATAAAACCTATTTTCTTATGATTGTGGCCTTGTGTTTTTATACTTCAGACAAATTACCCCAGCTAGGAGAAAGTTCTAAGATTTGACAAAAAAACACATCGGGGAAGACTGATAGCTCTAAAGGGCCGTGTGGTGACCATGTAGTCAGTGAACAATCTGTTCCTATCTGGACTTATTGCCCTATTACTGCCCTCTTATCATCACGTGACTTTGGAGTAGAGACTTTCCATTTTATGGACATACTTTCTCAGGCTTTCTCTTTTCCTCCTGCCCAGTAATCTGAGTGTGATTAATATCCTGGCCTCAGAGTAGCCCTAAACCTTTTCATATCAGGGATCCATCAAGTCATTGCCCCATAATAAACTAGCAATTTTATTTAAGTAGACTATAATGAAAAGCGGTGTCTGATACATTTGCAGACTAAGATCCTGGAGAGATGTCCTGCCGAATAGTATTTTTCAGTTTCTGCCAAACTCCTACTGTACTTATTGTATTTTCTAATGCGTTTAATAATGTCTGACCTAAAAGATAATAAAGACCAGACCTTTCTCTTGCATTCATGTTTCATTTTCTTTGTTCTTTCCTTTACATGTAATTCAGTGCAGTCTGGAACTTACTATATAGCAAAGGCTAGATTTGAAATTTTGGTATTCTTTACTCCATAACACATATAATATATGTTTTCAACAATATATTTTTATACTCAAATTTACATTTCTTTCTCTTTGTTATTGTTTTTGTATTTTTTTAAACTAGACTAGCAAGTTCTCTGTTTAGCTGACCTCTGATCTCACCAATGTCCAAATATCTCTACTTACCTCTTAGCTTCATGGTAGTGATTTGAGTGTTGAGAGAATTTAAATATCTCATCCTGGGCTATTTGGGATTTCATATATTGTACAGAGGTCTTCCTTTTAGTGGTAGAATTAGCTGTCCACAGGCAACTGAAATCAATAAATCCTGTGCATACTGCTTCCACAGGCTAGCTTTCAGGAGATCATCAACAGTGTATAATATCTTGGTCTTAATTATTAGTGAAAATAAAACCTCATTTAATTTTGCCAAAATAAATACTGACCACTTAAGTATCAACAGTAATTAAGTAATGGTAAAGCTGGACAAAATTTATCAAAGCAAGCATATTTCTGCAAGGTCAAGGAAAAATGCTAATTGCCAGTTGTATCAGTTGGGGTTTTCTAAAGGAACAGGAACAATAGGGGAGCAATATATATAAATATGTATAATATCATATATAATGCAATATATTAATATTATATACTAATATAGTAACACATATATACTTAATATACATTAATGCATATATTAACAGCATATATATATGTGCATATAAATATATATGTTTGTGTGTGTGTGTGTGTGTGTGTGTGTGTATTATTTATATATATACAAATGGATTTAATCAGCTTTGAGGTTGTACCAAAAGCAGAATCTTATCTGAGAGCTGAGACCTTGGTGGCTAATCATTCCTTGAGGTCAGGCGCTCAGTACTCAAACTAATAACACATGGCTGTCTCTCACTGATAGTTGCTGGTACACAGGAACAGGAACAAACAAGCAACTAATAGTTACAGCAGTTCCAAATTATTTTTGCAACCCTTAATGCTTCCTAGACAACAGCAAGTTCCACAAGGAAAGCTTGGAAATGATGGTGCGGATATTGGTGAAGGCCTCAGTAGCCAGGAAAATATACCATGTGACTAAAAGTCAAGGCTATCTTTCCTCTGCCACATCTGATTTAGGTGGACTGCTACTGAAATGTACCACCAGCAATCCGTGGGTCTTCAATATCATTAAAAAAATTAAGACAATTCTTTAGGTGAGGCTTTTAATTAAGTGGCTCAAATTTGTGGCAAGTTGGCATTTAAAACAATCATAATGCTAGTATTTGTGAGGATGCAAATTGAAAGCACAGAGAACTAGCATTGCTAATTCCAGCCGGCTGTTCCACTCATGGGTGAAAAAATGAAGTGCATCAGGCTTTCTCAGAAGGCCAAAGAGGAGCAATGTCTGAATCTCATAATCCCCTCAAAGAAACAGAAAATCTCCCTTTCTAGTCCAACTCTTAAATTTCTATCACTTCTCTTATGCTATTGAAGGATCTCAGCCTTGGCTACATAGGTCGTTGTGGGATATTTAAGACCCAGCAATAACAATGAGTATTAGGAACCTGTTAAGCATAGTTTTTCTTGATTGTTTTTGTAGGAAAAGAAAGAAAAGAGAAAGGCTACATGGACTGCTACCCAACTGTATCATCCACTTCTATGCCCTCATTAGAGAGAAGCTGAACATATGGGACTGATATGGTAGAGTTCACAGATGTTTGTTTTTCACTCATCCTGTAGACAATCCAATTTCTTAAAAAGTAAATGAGAAGACAAATTATGTCTGATCCACATCATAAAACACTACTTACCAAATAAATAAGAATTAACTTTAATGAGTACAAATACGATAATGAATTTTTAGATGTAAATATTAAGTAGCAAATCCAAATAATCTACAATGTCATGCAGCTTAACTCATAAAAAAATCCAGGTTGGCATAAACTTCTCTATAATGTCAGAAAATAAGTCAGAATTTGCTGCATATTTGAGGAAGGGCAAACCTACCAGTTGGCCATTGCTTGGGCAGATAAGTCTAGTGAGCGATCCAATGGTTGCAAAGTCTATGTGACATCAAGAGATGTGAACCCATGAGTTTTTAAATCCAAGTCACAAGGCACCCATGTATTTTATAAAAGGAAGAAGAACCAAATATATTTGATAAAAGGCATGGTTTTATAAGGTGGAGGGGCAGGTACATCTATGAACTCATGCTGGGGCATCCTTTCCCCCTGAGGTACCAACCAGTTATAGTTTAGAACAGAGCTTATTTAAGATATAGGAAGGGGAGTTGAGGGAAGAGAGGATGAGGGAGGGAAAAAGGAATGAAGGGAGGGACAGAGAGAGTGAGAGAGACAGAGAGACAAGGGAGAGAGAATGGAGGTAGAAGAAGAGGAGGAAAGAGAAAAGGCTGGCAGGAACACATGGAGTAAGGGAGGAGGGAAATGGGGAGTGAAGGGTAAAAGAGAGTAAGAAGGTAATATAGTAAGAGTAAGAGAGTGAGGAGAGAAAAAACAGACCTTTTAATAGTGAGTCAGGCATATCTCACTTTTGACTAGTGACTTTGGGGCAAATCCTAGAAACAATGCTAACATTAGCTGTTAAATAAAGAATAATCATGCTATAATCCAGTGATCCAGAGAGCCTAAATAACAGGAGAGGTATAAAAGGCCATTCACAAATCTCTCTGAGATAGGGAAGTAGAATATATTTTATGGGTAGCCCAGGAATAGACTAAAAAAAGAATAGCAGGAATTTGGTTAGGGTGGAGATGGAGACAGTACTCAAAGAGACAGGTAAAATTTGGAACAATTCATAGGTGATATAGAAACCTAATGCACACCCAGGAATGTAGAGGGTGATTCTAGCTAAAAGTCCTAGTATTGGGAGATACAAAGCTTGAATAGCCACACTCTCTACCCAGGACAGGCTTTCACTGTAGGGTTTAGGACACCAAACCAGTCACAAAATGTTTGCCCTTCAATTTGTCTTTCCTGCAAGATGTGCTGGGGTAACAATGGTGTAGAACTTGTTGGAGCTGCCAACAAACAGTGGATCTAACTTAAGACCCATGTCACAAGAGGGTGCCCACATCTGAAGTTCTTTGGAAGGCCAGGAACTCAATGTTAGATAGCACGGAGACCTAGGATAAGACCAAACATGACCAGAGAAAAAAAAGAAGGTTCTTTTTCAATTGACTACTGTCCATAAAAGGCAGAATCAAGCCTCTTTGGTGTCATTTGTAGACAGCCAAGCATGTTTGAAGAGCATTTGATAACTCTACTTCAAAAACCTCAAACATGTACAGCTCCCACGCAGACTTAAAGTCCAGTAATTTTACATGTGCAATCACATAGCACAGGAGAAAATCACAAGCAGCCATACAAATCAAATCACTCTCTTGTATATTAGCACAGTTATGAGAGCTATTCATACCATATGATAATAGAAAAGTATTCTAAATCATTTTTATATTTGGGAAAATTAAGATAGCATTTATAACTTAGTACAACTTAGTTATGGGAAAGGATACTGTATATAATGCTATATGTCAAACTCTTCAAATAACTAGCTGAAAAGATAAAGAACATTCTTTCCTAGCATGTGAGATAGCAATAACTTTTATGTATGTGTATAGACAGTTTATTAGTACTCAGAGAAAGAAGTATAGTCTTAATTCCATACAGGTTTTTCTATGACTACTCATGTAATCTTGGTTACATATACAATTTTTCAGAGTTAGCTGGCTCTTTTCCAAAAATATTGTGTACATTTCACTAAAAGAAACTCACTACTAAAACTAGTAATCATAGCAATAAAGGAAATATCCATCTTGTAGAGTTACTATGATCACAAAAATTATCAAAAATGTTTGCATATTATAAATTCTGAATAAAAACTTTTTCTAGGCTTTAATAGATAGTTCTAAGTCCATGGCTATATATGTGATACAAAATGAATTATGCTGGTCCTAAAACAAAAATTAAAACAAAACATACACATAGAAATAGGCAAATAGAAATTAAGAAATCATGGGAGAAAAGGAATTATAAGGAATTCCTGAGCTTAAAGATATAAAGGAAGAGTTCAGAGTAATCAAAATGTTCATTGTGTCTGAAATTTTTAAACATTGAAGAAAATAATTAGTTATGTTCACAAAATCTAGGAAACTAAATTTTCATAGTATTATTTGGATTGAAAATTTTCATTGAAAGTCACCAAGAGAAGTTTACAATTTTTTCTAGACAAGGAATGTTTATTAGATAGCATAGTAGTACAATGAACAATATTTGAAGACTATACTATGTGAAACAACTTGGAAAATAGAAAAGGAATTGGGGTCTCTGTAAGGCTAGATCTTCAAGAAGGACCTATAAAAACTTATCCTAAATTAAAAATAAATCTCAGCTAAGTATCAATTTAATTTGGTTTGTTTTGTTTGGGGGATTTTGTAGAGATGTTATCAGTAAAAATCGTTGATTTTATTACAAATTTCACATTTTTATAATTGTATGAAATACATATCAATTACTTTTATATTCCTCCTGTCTTAAGTCTCTACAGTAATGACACTGTTTATGTTTTGGGTCACAGTTCTATAACTATGAATTGTTTGAGGTAGTGTCATGTAGCCCAGGCTGTCTTTTAACTTGATATAAAGCTGAAACTGGTCTTGAAATCCATAGCCACCTAGCTCTGTCTCCAAATTGCTGGCATATCCGATGTGTTATCATTATTAATTTGGCTTTTTCTCTGTTTCATTTTACAAAAAAAAACCTTCTATTCAATCCATTTTGAAAGGTAATTATCATACATATTGATTATTGTTTAAAAGATATAAAGTAATGAGTTGAATTCAGATGGTGTTACTTTTATCAGAGTATGTCATGAATTACAGAACATCTCCTGATTTCTTTCTCTGAGTACCTAATAGCATTATGCTCAAAGGAGACTACTAGTTATTAAATGTGTTTCATTTTGAACACTTATATGATCAATCACTTATTGATTTTATAGTTATGATCCAACTCTATTATCTTCTTAGTTATCATGTGGAAAAGCAAGACACTTGGCACACAATGAAATTAATAAAATTCTGCTCATTTCTTTTTCCAAAGTATGAAAATGAAAACCAACAGAAATCTATTTGCCAGATAAGACTAAGCCATCATAGATTTAATTTGAGGAGGAGGTATATTAATTAAGACAGTAATGTTTAGGTTACACTTTCCTTCAAGAATTATTTATTAAGTGCTCATTTACCAGATAAGTTTCAGGAATGATGTTAAATAGATTTCAGGCTCTTTGTACTTCCATTTTTAATAGTTTAATAATAGTTTAAATTATTTGGAGAAGAAAAAGACCTAAGCATATCAAAATATTGTGGACATAAAAATGGTAATTAGCAGCAGAATTGAGTGTATCTCTGCATGCTAGCTGAGCAGTCTTTTTCTGAACTGTTTTTAAAAAGCTTTTGTACAGTGAGCACCATGGAAAAACTGTGATAATGTCTTCCTCCACATGCAAAGAAGCTGTGCTCCCCAATGAGAGTAGAAACATTCTCTCCAGAACCAAAGCCATGCTCTTTTTTTCCTGAATTTAGAAAATAAATGTTTTCTTGTCCGAGTTTAGATGAAATATTAACATTCTCAGATACCAATATAGAAGTAAGATTCTCTGCTTTGAAATAAACCAAAAGACTAGGAAATCGAATTAGGGTGTCAGAAAAATGAAATTTGCACATAGAACCTATAAATTTCTAAAGATATAAGATGGAAGTCATCTTTGTTCTAGGAGCTTCCGAACTCACAGTTGCCTGTGTGGTTGCCATACCCAATCTGGAGATTACATCACACTTAGTCCACAGCCCCCAAGTCTACATGTGTGAGGAGGAAGGTTGCCATGTCAAGGTACAGAATGTGAGACCAGGAGTTATAGGGATCTCTTAAATATGCCAACTAACTATTAGATTACAGATAATTCTCTGACTGCTCATTTGAATGCACAACAGTATATTTTCTTCGATGCCGCATCTCCTGGATTAATTCAGAGGCTAAATTTGGCCCCATTATTTACAAACCATCTACAAGGCCATTGAAAAGTGCTTTAACAACTCACCAGAGATCCTGGAATCTATAACTCCACTCCCACACCCCTAAGTTCTTTCCCCACAGCTTTGCTCTTTATTCCTGGCTCACTGCCCCACCACACCCCCAGTTCTAGAGCTCTGCCCATACTCTACTCTGCTGAACCTCCACAGACACCTGTGCATCTCTAGATGCTGCTGCCAACCCTGCCATCTCAGCCCTGCTGCCTGGTCCTCTATGTGGAGGGTGCGAAGTCTCTCTCTCTCTCCTGAGTGGAGTTTCTAGGAGACAAAGAGAACAGTGCTCCAGTTAACTGCTCTCTGTCCTGCCCCTTTACCAAAATTCTGCTCTACTGAGGTGCAGGCATGCCCTTGTGGCCACCAGCCACGGCCAAGCCAAACTTCATGCCCTTCACATTGCACTGTTTAGAGTCGACTAAATAATGGTCTTTGCTATGCTTCTGTTGTTCAATTCTAAGATATACAGCTACATTTCCACAACTTTGTTCTAAGGTCAATATGTGGCTTTTCTCCGGGCAGAGCTGTAGCTACAGTGCCATCTTTGTTATGGGCAGTCTCCAGTTCCATACCTGTAGGGGTACAGCCTGCCAGTCACTTACGTTTAAGGTAAGGTTTTCCTTCTATCCTGCCTTGTTAAATAATGACTTCTAAAGTGTAAAAAGTTAAAGATCACTCCCTTAAAGATCTGTTTCGCTTTGCTTTTGCTACTGTCATTAAGTCACACTGTGCTCCCTTTATTTGCTTGATACATCTAGAGCAAATAGGTAACAAACACAGGTTGTTTAATTCAGAAATGCTTAACAGACTGACTCTCAAAGTACCAGAAACTGCCAAATGTAACATGAAATGTTTAAAATTATGATGGACAGAGACTTCCAAATTCTGACAGTTTACCCCACCCCTGCCAGGTCTCTCAAAAAGATATGGGCACATCTACAAGATTCTACCTAAATTGAGCTATGATAACCCCTGAGAAAAACAGTTTAATTGCCTTGCCCATTGCCTAGCATGGTGTACCCTATGCTTTTATTATCCTGTATGTCCCTTCCCTTCTCATTTTCCTCACTCCCCCCTCTCTCTCTCAGTATCTCTCTGTCTCTCTCTGTCTCTCTCTGTCTCTCTCTGTCTCTCTCTCTCTCTCTCTGTCTCTCTCTCTCTCTCTCTGTGTGTGTGTGTGTGTGTGTGTGTGTATGTGCGTGTGTATGTCTTTCTCTGTCTCAATCCCTCCATTCCCCTCCTTATGCCCTAAACAATCTTTATTCCATACTACATCTGTCTCGTGGTTGGTACCTCAAAGGGAAGAGATGTATCATGTTTGTCTGTGTGGGTCTGGGCTACCTCAATCTGTATGTTTTTTTCCTAGTGTTAAGAGCTGGGTAATACTAGAGTATTACTCCACCTCATTGCCTTGGCATTCCCCTACATTGGGAAAATGGGCCCTCACTGGAACAAAAGCCTCTTCTCACATTGATTCCAGACAGTGCTATCTTCACCTACATACACAACTAGATCAATAGGTCTCTCAAAGTGTGCAAAAGTTTGGTGTTACTCCATAGGAGTTTTGGAGGGTTTGTTTGGTTGATAATGTTCTTCCCATGAGGTTGCAACCCCTTTCAGCTTCTGAGATCCTTTCTTTAGCAACTTCGCTGGGGTATCAGAGTTCAAATTCATGGTCAGCTAAGGGTGATCTTTAATAACAACAAAAATGTCTGAAAACCCACAAACATATGGGAAGGTGAACAATGCATTACTCAATGGTAACTTGGTCAAAGAAGAAATAAAGAAATTAAAGACTTTTATAATTTAATGAAAATTAAAGTATAGCATACCTAAACTCATGGGACACAATGAAAGCAGTGCTAAGAGATGTGGGCGCTGCCTGCACATTCTCCATTACAAGATGGCGCTGACATCTGGCTGGAGTTAGCAGTAAACAAGTCATGTGCACACATGCTGGGTAACTTTCCACTCTTTGAGCTCTGCCTCTCCCGTGGCGTCATAGGGCCTGATGAGTTTCAACGAATCAGGGGGCTCCACATCCAAGGCGAGGACTGATTCCTATATAAGGGGACAGGCTAGATAGTTCGGGGTCTTCGTCTTCACTTGTTGCAAGCTTATGCTCTGCCTCTCGAGATGCATTAAAGCTTTACCACAGTAGAATCCTATTCGTGTGCCGCGTTGTTCTTGCTGGCGAGACGGTTGAGCGGGACAAAGAGAAAAACTCATAACTCTGAGGGTCTCTAAAAAGAAACTGGAGAGAGAATATACTAAAAGCTTGTCAGCATTCCTGAAAGCTCCAAAACAGAAAGAAGCAGATACACCCATGAGGAGTAAATGACAGGAACAGTCAAACTCAGGGCTGAAATCAACCAAGTAGAAACAAAAACAACTATAAAAGAATCAATAAAACAAGGAGCTGGTTCTTTGAGATAATCAACAAGATGGATAAATCCTTAATCAGACTAACCAAAGAGCACAGAGACAATACTCAAAATAACAAAATCATAATTGAAAAGGGGACATAGCAACACAACCTGAAAAAATTGAAAAGATCATCAAGTCTTACTACAAAAGCCTGTACTCAACAAACTGGAAAATATGGATGAAATGGTCAATACTTTAGATAGATATCAGGCACAAACACCAAATCAGGATCAAATAAACCACCTAAACAGTCCCAAAACTTCTAAAAAAAAAAAAAAAAAAGCAATCATCAAAAGACTCCAAAACAAACAACAAAAAGCCATAGACTAGATAGGTTTAGTGCAGAATTCTATCATACATTCATAGAAGACCTAATAACAAGAGTGTCAAACTAGTCCCCTAAATAGTAATAGTACCCAATTCCTTCTATGGAGCCATAATTATGCTTATACCTAAACCACATAAATACCTCAGAAAGAAAGAAAACTTCACACAAATTTCTGTTATGGATATAGATGAAAAATATTCAATAAAATTCTTACAAACCGAATCCAAGAACACATTTAAATAATCATCCATTATGACCAAATAAGCTTCATTCCAGGGATTCAGAGATGGTTCAATATAGGAAATCCATTAACAAAATATACTATATAAACAAACTCAAAGAAAAAAAATCATCTCATTAGATGCTGAGAAATCATTTAACAAAATTCAACACCCCTTCATGTTAAAAGTCTTAGAAATATCAGGAATTCAAAGCTGATAGCTTATTAAAAAAGAAAATATGGCAAACCAGTAGCCAACATAAAAATAAATAAGAGAAATTTGAAACAATCTCATTAAAATCATGGACAAGACAATGATGACAAAATTTTTCCTTCCTATTCAGTATATTACTTGAAGTCCTATCCAGAACAATCAGATGATAAAAGGATGTCAAAGGCATACAAATTGGAAAGGAAGAAGTAAAAATATCACTATTTGTACATGATATGATAGTAAACTTAAGTGACCCCAAAAATTCCACCAGAGAACCTATATAGCAGATAAATAATTTCAGCAAAGTGGCTGGATATAAAATTAACTCAAACATATCAGTTGCTTTCCTCTACTCAAAGGATAAACAGGCTGAGAAAGAAATTAGGAAAATAGTAATCTTCACACTAGTCTCAGATAATATTAAATACCTAGGTAATTAATACTCTCGCCAAGCAAGTGAAAAATCTGTATATCAAAATCTTCAGGTCCATGAAAATAATTGAAGAAGATCTTAGAAGATGTAAAGATCTCCGAAGCTCATGGATTATTAGTATGATTAGTATAGTAAAATTGCCATCTTGCCAAAAGCAATCTACAGATTCAATTCAATCCCCATCAAAATTTCAACTCATTTCTTACAGAGTCAGAAATAATATATTGTAAATTCATTTGGAATAATAAAAAACCCAAAATATCAAAAACTATTATCAACAAGAACTTCTGGGGGAATCACCATCCCAGATCTCAAGATTCGTTACAGAGCCATAGTCACAAAAACTATAAGGTATTGGTACAGAGATAAGCAGGCAGGTCAATGTTATAGGATTGAAGACCCAGAAATGAATCAACACAGCTATGGTCACTTGACCTTTAACTAAGGAACTAAAACTATCCAGTAGAAAAAGATAACATTTTCAACAAATGCTGCTGGTCCAACTGGCAGTCAGCATGTAGAAGAATTCAAATAGACCGATCCTTATCACTTTGTCCAAAGCTCAAGTCCAAGTGAATAAGGACCGCCATATAAAACCAGGTATTATCAATCTATTAGAAAAGAAGTGGGGATGAGCTCTGAACACATGTGCACTAGGGAGAATTTCCTGAACCAAACACCAATGGCTTATGCTCTAAGATCAAAAAGAGACAGATAGGACCTCATAAAATTGCAAAGATTCTGTCAGACAAAGCACATTGTCATTAGGACAAAATGGCAACCAACAGAATGAGAAAAAATCTTTGCCAATCCTACAAACAAAGGAGGGTTAATATCCAATATATACAAAGAACTCAAGAACTTATACTCTAGAGAATCAAACAACAAAATTAAAAAAACGGGGGATGGAGCTAAAACAAGAATTCTAAACTGAGAAATATTGAGTGGCTGAGAAGCACCTAAAGAAATGTTCAACATCCTTAGTCATCAGGGAAATGCAAATCAAAACAATCCTGAGATTCCACCTAACACCAGTCAGAATTCCTAAGATTAAATATAGCATGATAGCAGATGCTGAGGACAGCAGATGTGGAGAGGTAGGGACATCCTCCTTGGTGAGATTGCAAACTGGGACAAACATTGTGGAAATCAGTCTGGAAGTTCTTCAGAAAGTTGGACATAGTACTACCTGTGAATGAATCTATACTGCTTCCGGTATACCTAAAAAGATGCTTCCACAAATAAAAAGGACACATGCTCCACCATGTTCATAGCAGCCTTATTTATAGTAGCCTGAACTCAAAAAGAACCAAGATGTTCTTCAACAGAGGAATGGATACAGAAAATAAGGTACATATATAGAGAATGGAGTACTACTCAGCTATTAAAAATAATGACTTCCTGTAATTGTTAGTAGACAAATGGATGGAACTAGAAAATATCATCTTGTGTGAGGTAATCAACCACAAATAACACACATGGTATGCTCTCATTAATAAGATATTATCTCAAAACCTTAGAATACCCCAAGACACAATTCAGAGACCACATGAAGCTCAAGAAGAAGGAAGAACAAAGTGCAGATGCTTCCGTTTTTCTCAGATCTCAGAACACAATTATCCACAAGAGGAAAGAAATATGAAGACAAAGTTAGAAGTATAGACTGAAACAAAGTATATCTAGAGACTGCCTCACCTAGAGATCCAACCCATTTCTAGCCACCAAACCCAGACAATATTGACAATGCTGCAAAATACATGCTGACAGGAGCCTGATATTGCTGTCCCCTGAGAGGCTTTGCCAGATCATGACAAATACAGATGTGGATGCTTATAGCTAAGCCTTGAACTGAGAACAGGTTCCACAATGGAGGAGGTAGAGAAAAGATCGACAGAAAGGAAGGGATTTGTAACCCCATAAGAACAAAAATACCAACAAACCAGAGCTCTCAGGGACTAAACTACTATCTAAAAAGTAAAAATTGACAGACCCATGGCTCCAGCTGCATATTAGCAGAGGATGGCCTTGTTGGGCAATAATGGAAAGAGAAGCCATCGATCCTGTGAAGGCTTGATGCCCCAGTGTAGGGGACTGTCACAGTGGGGAAGTGGAGGGGTGGAAAAGGTGGGAGAATGACTTTCACAGAGGCATGAGAGGGTGGATAAGATAGGGGTTTATGTAGGAGAAATCTGGAAAGCATATAACATTTAAAATGTAAATAAAATAAAGCCAATAAAAGACTATAAAACAATAAATAAATAAATAAATAAATAAATAAATAAATAAATAAATAAATATTAAAAAATATATCTCTGGCTTGGGGATACAGATGACTTTGGGTATTTTTTGCTTTGTCATTTGACAGAATTACATGCTTTATTCTACACTTCACTTTCTTTAAATTAAACCACACCTTCTAAAGCCTAATCTAAATTTAAAAGTAAATATAACTTTATAAAGGTGATTTTGTATGTATGTGCCTCTGTCATTGTACATTGTTAGGACTTGTTTTTTCTTCATTGTTCTTTGGAGATAATAGATATGTTTAATGGGCATAGCTCCTTCAGGAGCTGATGAAAGTGAGTTTTCTGAAAGATTTATTTTTATGTACATAAGGCATCATATTTTTACTTCTAAGAAATTTTCACTCATTTAATATGATTGCATGTCTAATAAATATGAGACTATTTTATTTAAATTAAGAACCTGCATAAAAAATGAAACAATTTTCAAAGTAAGGCAAGACCTTTGCCTTGAACAAATTACCAGACAGGACCTCAGCTATTTTATTCAAGATAATAAATAACCCAATCCCTTCATTAACCTTTATTCTTTTTTTTATTAGCAGTCTTGGCACCATGGCTCTGAGCCGAGAGCAGCAGGCTGCCCACAGAGTGACATTTCAGAGATTGGCAAAGCAATGCACTTTATGTCAGAATACACTATCTTGAATTTTTGTCTTTCACGGCAGGAAGAAGGCTCTTTGGGTCCCTTTGTCCTTTTGAAAAGATACTGGTGCATATGTGTGTATATATAGACACATGAGTATGTGAACTTTCCCCAATTCTATAGAAAGTAATTACAAACCATTTTTACCTAGAAAGCTTCATGCTTGAGTGGATTCAAAATGATCATAATCTGAAAAGTGAACTTACAATAAATATAATATCTGAAACTTTCAGAAATGGTGCCGTACATGATGGCTTTGCTTTGTTTTGTTTTTTGGTATGTTTTTATTTTTATTTTTTGAGAGTTGCCCAGAGAACTTTTCAAATTGCTCTTAGTACCAGCAGCATTTGTGACTTTGAGGACACTGAAGCACGGTCTTTCTCAGGGTCCTTCTTTCTCCCACAGTGACAATGTCACCATCCTGACATACCTGAAACAGGGTGCATATCTGTTTCATGGTACATAGACATGTTCTTATGTCATTTCTCAAAGTGATTGTACATTCATATGTAATGGTGATAGTTTTATAAGATGACAAGTGTCCTTCATCTTGGCCAGTGATACTAGATAGCATCTGACTAAATATAGAGACATTACCAGTGGTGGGGCATTTCTTGTCTATATAGGTGTCTGCGACGGCCTTCTTGTGAATCTTGAAGCTGAGACCAATGTTTTCGTAGTCAGAGAAAGTTGTTCCATGTGAATTTAAATTAGAGTTTTTACATTTTTTGATTGCTGTCAAAGTGTAAAATTATTAGTTGTAGAAAGTGTCAAAAACGGATGTAAAAAATTAAATAAATCAACTGTCTTGTGTGTAATATTTAACAATATTATAATAGTACAGAATATCTGGTTGCAACATATAGCAACATGAGAAAACATAAGAGTTTACATGTAAGACACAATATACAAGTCAAAAAGAATGCATTCAGTGTATCAAAACACCTATGTTAAGGAGTCATTAAAATATTTATACTAACTAAGCACTATACAAATTGAGTGTGGAATAATAAGAATCATGGGAATTATAAGGATCATGGGAATAATAAGGATCGTGTGAATAATAAGGAACATGGGAATAATAAGGATCATGAGAATATAAAGAAACATGGGAATAATAAGGTTCATGGGAATAATAAGGATCATGGGAATATAAAGAAACATGGGAATAATAAGGTTCATGGGAATAATAAGGAACAAGGGAATAATAAGGATCATGGGAATAATAAGGAACAAGGGAATGATAAGGATCATGGGAATAATGATTATGGGAATAATAAGGATCATAGGAACAATAAGGAACAGAAAGAAAAATGAATAAAAATAAACAAAGGAAATTTAAATAGATTATGAAGAGCTGGAATATAAACTGATGACAGACAGGTGAATTAGATGGATTTTATATGATAAATAAAAACATTGGTAGGTGATAGAATGAGTGATAAAAGAGTAGATGATAAACATATGTGTAATAGATCTATCTATTTACAGATGTATAGAGGATAGAGGGAGAGTAGACGATTGATAGAAGATAGATTAATAAATGACACAGGAAAGATGATTAATCCATGGACAGATGGCACTTCAACGGTAGATATGATAGGTGATGGGTTTTGTATGGACTATGTGAACAGGCCTAAGTAATAAAGACACCTCCTGTGAGTTATAACATTCTAGTGTGAATTGAACCATAAAATCTTAGAAGTTTGCCTTCCTCATAGTGTCTGAAAATAATATATTAACCAATAAAGAAGTGACTTCAAGTTAGTCTCATATTGAGGTTATAATGTCATAAAACTATAAAATAAGAAAACTTTTTACATTAGGTGAACAGTTGGTTCTCTTACCAGTTGCTGTGGATTTTCTCAATTTAGCATTACAAAGACAATATTTATAACATCTTAGTGATGCTCTTACAAGATAATATGGAAAAGAAATCATGTAACTAATATGTGTTATGCTGGACAAATTTGACATATACCAGCACATTAAATAAACACATATTAAATATTTTAAAATATCTAAAATTAAATTGTATGTGCTTTCTTTTCATTCCAGTATACCTACTGGAAGCCTTTTCTGTACGTGGGATTTTCCTAAGCATCGGGAATGCTACAATGAACATAGTGAAGCCCATATATTCCTACAGCTTATTTTTGAAGAGAAGACTAATATCATGAATAAATCATGTAGTCATAAGTATACACATACTAGAGTGTCATAAGGTATGTGGAGAGAAAAGTAAGTAGAAGAGGGATTCACACTAACCAGTATTTCTCTTGATGGAAAGAGTGGAAACTGAGGAGCTGGCATTTAAGAACATCTCTGAGTGGTAGATGCCATCCAAGAATTTACAGAACAGAAGCACCAACATGACTCTTCCTCATAAAAATCAGTTAGCAGTGTTGGATTTTCAGAAGACAGAGTTAGTTAATTCTAGATGAATATTAGTTTTTTCTTAAGCTTGTCCCATTATATACTGAATTCAGACAGACCTTCTTTTGAATTTCTTTTTATACTCATAAAGAGTATGTAGGTGTGTTCAGGCTGGATGATTAGAGTTATACAGTACAAAACTCTGAGTGAGTTAAACGTAAGTTTAAGGTTAATAGTAGTCTTGTCCTGGCATCAACCAAGGTAAGTATATCTAGGCCAGCGTGTTTACTTTCTTTATCATGAGACCTAATGTTTCTGAGGACATGTGATAGAGTTTTATCTCTCAAGGGTTCTTGTCAAAGACAGAAAATATTCACAGTTTGTGCACTTTATAATATCATTCAGATTAATTGTTCTACCAGGCTATAAATTTTTTCCTTAATAAATAATCCAGGTTCTTGGTTTGGAAATATTCATCCAATTTTTGACATTAATCTTCAGTTCCATGAAGGGACTCCTATAGAGGAGATACATGTGGAAGGGACTTGCTGCTTCTGATGTTATATGCACAATTTTACAGTATTCTTTTATCATCCCCTAATCATGGAATTTAAGTACAAGATGGGATATATATTTTGTCAGATCTTATAATAGTGGACCATAGTTCTCCAGTTCTACTTACTTATTTTGCCCCGAGGAATTCAGCAACAAAATAAACTGGAGGAAAAGTTCTTGGTATCTTATTTTATTAAATGTATACTATAAAAACAAGGACTTTTATGGCAAACCTTTTTTTGATCTAACATGTACATTTTATTCTATTTATGTTTCCTCCAATTTTAGCAATGATCTCATTTATAAAAACAATGCTTACAATGCTTTAAATTGTATTCCTAAATTTAACATAGTTAATTTCTTATTTAAGTACTATAGATAAATTAAAATAACTCCTTTATGATACTTGTTTTTTATTGTTTTAATGCTTCATTTTAAAATTTATTTATTTGATAAAAATTATTATAGCTCACAAAATTTGTTACATAATAATATATGATGAATACACAATTTTTTCCCATATTTTTCTAAGAACTGTGGCTTTTACATTTTGGCCTTCCTCCACTTTTGGGGGGAGTTATAAGCTGGTACAACAACTCTGAAAATCAGTTTGTCTGTTCCTCAGAAAATTGGTCATAGTACTACCTCAAGACCCAGCTATTCCACTTCTGGGCATATGCCCCAAAGATACTCCAACATATAATAAGAACACATGCTCCACCATACTCACAGCAGCCTTATTTATAATAGTCAAAAGCTAGAAAGAACCCAGATGTCCTTTAATAGAGGAATAGATATAGAAAGCATGGTACATTTGCATAATAAAGTACTACCCGATATTAGAAACAATGACTCTACAAAATTCCTAGGCAAATGGATGGAACTGGAGAATATCATCCTGAGTGAGGTAACCCTGTTACAAAGAACAGGCATGGTATGCACTCAGTGATAATTGAATACTAGCCCTACAAAGCTCTGAATACCCAAGAAACAACTCAAAGACCTTATGTGGCAAACTTATTGTGATGCACTCATGAAAAGAACATCTTGGACAGTGTAAAGACTTGTGTAATAGTTGAGGAAATTAATGAAATACATAAAGGGACAAGAAGACATTTTTTGGGTTTTCTCAGTACTGATTGTCGATTCCCAGGTTCTGTGACCTCAAAAGACTATTGTAGAGGAAATGATTAAAGTATTGATAGAGGGGGTAATCTGGATATGAGACATTTTGAATGAAAATGGAAAGCATCAGACCACCTTACAGGGTTATCATACTCTAAAAGCACTCCTGTAACTAAAGGAGAAAAATGTTTTGTTCAGTTTGGGTGTGTAAAGTTCTTATAGAAACTGCCACACTGCTGACTGTACTTGAGCAAAGTGTTAGGTAGCTTGCCATATGAAAGCTCACCAAACTAAAATGCTGTTGTTCTTGATTTTAGTTTAACTTGCGGAATGAAATACAATAAATAGTTTATATTTTGGGGTCTTAATAATACTATGCATTTTCAAAAGTAAATCTAAAGGTATTTGTGTAGCTCTGCTTGAAACAAACATAAAACTCTCATCAAAGTTCTCCAGACAGTCAGAAAAAGAAGACATAGGTTAACCTAATAAAATGTTGACTAGGTAAAAAATAAAATTATGACTAACAGATAACTTATAGGTGTTTATAGAAGATACAGTTGAAGAGAAGCAATAACATAGAAACTAGGAGAGGTAAACTAGCTTAAGTTTTAATGAATGGTTAGAAACTTCATTCTGTTTCATCTTTAAATACTTATGCTACAATTTCAAGACTAAACTTAAACAAATACTTTATGTGAACCCAAACTATGATATGAAGCAGAGGAAAAGGTAGAAAGGGAAAGTGTGGGGAAAATGAACTGGCAAGAATGAACCAAATGTACTAGTATATATTTAGAATGTCTTTTAAATAACCTGAAGCTTAGGTAAAAAGACTGACAAGAGTGAAGGTGGAAATGTTGAGAAAGTAAGTCAAACACTCACTGAACCACAAGTAACTTCGGTCATCAGATGATCTGAGGAAAAAGGATCTCTCTCGGTGGCTGAGGGATCTGAGATGGAAGAAAGAAGATGCTTGTCAGAATGCCCAGCAGCATGCAACCACATGAGTGAACAGAGATCGGGATAGAAGAGATGCTGGTTTTAGGCTAGTGTGAAATGGCATCAGAGACCACGTAATACATGCTATCTCTTTTCTGTGATGTATTACAATATGGTGAAATTCGTACATCTTAAGAATAAATAGTATCCCATTAGCTGCAATTGATCTCAGCTGATTTCTCCAACTTTGTCCTTTCTGTGCTTAATCACTCCCCTTCACCAAGAAAGAAATGGTAGGCAAGTCTAGAGGAGGTTGTGTGGAGACAGACGAATAACACCAAATGCCTTTAAAAAGAAATCTGGAAACTTAATACTATGAAAACTTCCCTAAGATATGTGTAAACACACACACACACACACACACACACACACACACACACACACACACACAGTGTTTTAACGAAGGTACAGTGCACTAGGGGACAATACGTTAGCTATTTACCACGTTCTAGTAAATGTGAGTTTCAGGACCAAGAATGGACCACCACAGTGTTGTGGTATTTGGCCAATCACATTGTATGAACATTAAATTTATTCAGCATCAAGATACAATGAGCATCAACTTAAAGATATCTCATAATCATGAAATGTACCACATTAAATACAGGAAAAATTTCAAGCTATTTTGGCAAGAAAAACTTCCATTTTAATGTGTTAATCTTTAATCGGGGTCCTACTACAAACAGACATTATGCATTGAAAGATACATATCCAATTTATGTTTGTTTTGGATTGGTTATAGTAAGAATCCAAGACATTTATATGAACAGTTTTAACTGAAAATTGTAATCTAATGCTCTCTGTAAATTTATACTTAATTTATGTGAGGTTCTCCTTTCAACAAACTTTGGTGACAACCATAAAATATTATTTGGTTTTTAAAATTTATCTTTAATCTAATTATTTTATTTTACTTTTTGTGGTTAGTGTCACTGGAACACTAGGGTCAAAGCCATGCCAAGCAAATATATCAAGAGTTATTTACTCCAAAACATTTTAATATTTAAAATTATGAACAATGTATATATTAACCAAGATAGAAAAAAATCTTATGAGAAAGAATTCTAATTTCATTGCTAGGTCTCCCCAGACATCAACCTCAAGCACAAGAGGTTCCCAGCAGAGCAAGAAATCAGTAAACAATTCTAAATGAAAAAGTGGTTGAACACAGGGGTGTTTCATGGCTTTATCTGATACTTAGTAGTTACAAGGTATTTATAATAGACAAAGGTGATACAGCTTGAGTAGTAGGGAGTCAGAAATTCAGGTACACATCTGTCTTTTAACTCAGAAGTTCATAAATAACAATTTGTCAAAAAAGGAAGGGGTCCAAGAATGAGAAGGACATTGGCAAAATGGCACCAAGAAATAATCATTAGGAATTTTGTGGCTTTGTGGCAATTCTTTGTATTTAAAGATCATTATATTCAATCTTTACACACCAAGAAAACTTTGAATGTTCCCATGTTATGCTTTGTTTTACAGGTACTTTATTTTCTTGTAACTAGTAAGATTTCGATGCATACTCTCAAACCTTTAAAATAAATCAAGTACTGACAAAAGTATATTCATATAGTTTTGTGCAAAAATGCTTTTAAAATCTGTACATTTGTCTATGTTTTTTAAAATAATGTTGTTTAATAAAAAAGAAAACCAAAAATAATTCTTAGCAGTAGTGTGTAAAAGATTGTCACCTTTTAATAGTATAAAGAAGAAAATGTATTTATTGGCATATATGGAAATGGGGTATAGTTATATGAGTTAAGACATAGATATTATTCAGGACAGTACAAGGAATCTATTGGTTTTGCATTAAGTGAAAATACTGTTTAATAAAAACACAAAAGTTTTATAAAATGTGTGAGCCTTCCCTATGTTATGATTGAGAGTTAATATCTTACTATATGCCTACTTCACCTTTTCTTCAAAATAGGATTACTTAAACAGGAAGAAGTAATGTTCAGTTCCTCAGAGCAGCATGAATATAATATTGCCTCTAGCACTAATTAATTTGTAGCTTGTAAAATTGAGAGGCACAATCTCATTTATGTAAATAGTACAGATTAATCCCAAATAGCTTAGTTACAAGAACCAAGATGGAGATATATTTTAATTAAGTCATTCACAATTACCTACATGTCTGAGAAGAAATAATAAGAAACAAAGGGCACTATATATTTAGTATTTATTTTGCATTAAGGACTTTAGAAAATAAATTGCTATTGTGTCAAAGTTTAGAAAGATTTTCTTATAAAAGTTAATAATTCTGTCAAAGGGATAATCAATTTTAAAATAATCAAATATATTTTATGCTCATGTATTCTACTATTCTTTTAAAAATATGCTTATGTCTCTCTACCCAACATAGAAATAGTGCTATTAGGCTTACACATCTACCAAGTAACTTATTCTAATTACAAGTAACTTATCCTATTGGCAATACATATCATTTATTTAGTGATTACTAGTATATAGGCACTTTGTGTTTCTTTTGTTCATTCTTCATTAAGTCATATAATTGTAATATTATTTTCATTTGAAAAGTAAGGAAACAAGCTTTTTACTTAATCCAGGACAAAATAAGAAGCTTTTTACTTGATTCTTCCATGTAATAGCATATTTGAATGCACTGTGAACATTGAGATTTTATTATTTATTGGACAAATATGCTTCTAGTTGTGGAGTGGCTGAGCCTTAGCACATAACATTAATCCATGAAGTTTCTGCTATTTTGTAAATTGAACAACTTTACTATAAAACAAAGATAAATGTACAAATTTTAAGCAATTCTGCATAAAAGTATATTAATGCATTTTTGTCAGTACTTGATTTTTTTAAAGGTTTGATAGTATGCATTAAAATCTCACTAGTTACAATGAGCATAAACTACATGTAAAACAAGATGTAACCTGGAAATAGTCAAAATTTTCTTGGTGTATAAAGATTAAGCTTAATGATGTTTAATTTTTTTAAACCTCTGTTTTAATTAAACTTCATATAGTCTGTGATGGGGTTCTGGGGTGTTCAGAGCTTTCTATGGTTAGTATCTGATTAGGAGTGACTGCATATTATGTATGGTCTTTTGTGACAGGGTTACCTCAAACAGAATGATATTATCTAGATACATCCATTTCTTAAGAATTTCATAAAGTCATTGTCTGATAGCTGAGTAGTACTCCATTGTGTAAATATACCACAATTTTGGTATCCATTCATCTACTGAAGGACATCTAGGTTCTTTCCAGTTCTAGCTATTATAAATAGGGTTGCTATGAACATTATGGTACATGTGTCTTCATTGTATGTTGGAGCTTCTCTGGAGTATATGACCAGAGGTGGAATAACTGGATCTTCTGGTAGTACTATGTCCAATTTTCTGAGGAACTGACTGGTTTCCAGAGTTGTTGTATCATTTTACAAGCCCACCAACATTGGAGAAGTGTTCCTCTTTATCTGCATCTTCGCCAGCATCTGCTGTCATCTGAATTTTTGCTCTTATTCATTCTGGTTGGTGTGAGTGGAATCTCAGGGTTATTTAGATTTTCATTTCCCTGATGGCTAAGGATGTCTAGCACTTCCTTAGATGCTTCTCAGCCATTTGATATTCCTCAATTGAGAACTTTTTGTTTAGCTCTGTACCCCATTTTTAATAGGGTTGTTTGATTCTCTGGTGTCTAACTTCTTGAGTTCTTTGTATACCTTGGATATTAGGCCTCTATCAGATGTGGGGTTTATAAAGATCTTTTCCCAATCTGTTGGCTGCTGTTTTGTTTTCTTGACAATGTTCTTAGCTTTACAGAAACTTTGCAATGTCATTAAGTCCCATTTCTCCATATTTGACCTTAGAACACGAGCCATTGATGTTCTGTTCAAGATATTTTCTCCTGTGCCTATGTGTTTTAACGTTTTCCCTAATTTCTCTTCTAATAATTTCAGTATACCTGGTTTAATGTGGAGATCTTTGAACTACTTGCACTTGAGCATTGTACAAGGCAATAAGAAAGGGTCTATATTGATTCTTCTGCATGCTGAGTGCCAGTTGGACCAACACCAATTATTGAAGAGGCTGTCCTTTTGCCATTGAATGTTTACAGATCCTTTGTCAAAAATCCAGTGGCCATATATGTGAGGAATCATTTCTGGATCTGTTTTTCTATTCCATTGATCCACGTGCCTATCTCTGTACCAGTACCATGCAGTTTTTAGAAAAATTGCCTTGAAATGTAGCTTGAGGTCAGGGATAGTGATTCCTGCAGATGTTTTCTTGTTTTTGAGAATGAATTTCACTATTCTAGGTCTTTTGTTTTTCCAGATAGAATTGCACATTACTCTTCCCAACTCTATGAAAAAATGAGTTGGAATTTTGATGAGGATTGCATTGACTCTGTAGATTGCTTTTGGTAAGGTGGCCATTTTTACAATGTTGATACTCCCAATCCATGAGCATGGATCTTTCCATTTAATGAGACCTTCCTCAAATTTCTTCTTTAGAGATTTGAAGTTCTTGTCGTACAGGTCCTTCACCTGTGACGTTAGAGTCACACCAAGTATTTCATATTGTTTATGACTATTGTGAAGGAAATGTGTATCATTTCCATAATTTCTTTCTCCACATGTTTGTCCTTGGAGTAGATGAAGGCTACTGATTTGTTTGAGTTAATTATATATCTAGCCACTTTGCTGAACTTGTTTATCAGCTGTATAATTTCTCTGGTGGAAGATTTGGGGTCACTTACATACACTACTATGTCATCTGCAAACAGTGATGTTTTCAGTTCTTCCTTTCCAATTTGTATCCCTTTGATTTCCTTTTGTTGGCAAATTGCCCCCCCGTCAGGACTTCCAGTACTATGTTAAATAGATAGGGAGAGAGTGGGCAGCCTTGTCTAGTCCCTGATTTTAGTGGGATTACTTTTCGCTTCACACTGTTATGTTTGATGTCGGCTATTGGTTTTCTGTAAAATATTGCTTTTATTATGTTTAGGTATGGGTGTTAGATTCCTGTTTTTTCCAAGACTTTCAACATGAAGAAGTGTTGAATTTTGTCAAATGCTTTCTCAGCATCTAGTGAGATGACCATGTGGTTTTTTTCTTTGAGTTTGTTTGTATTTTGGATTATGTTGAAGGATTTCCATACACTAAACAATCCCTGCATTCCAGGGAAGAAGCCTACTTGATCATGATGAATGATCGTTTTGATGTGTTCTCGATTTCAGTTTGCAAGGATTTTGTTGAGTATTTTTGCATCAATGTTCATAAGTGAGATTGGTCTGAAGTTCTCTTTTTTTGTTGGGTCTCTGTGCGGTTTAGGAACGAGGGTTACTGTGGCCTCGAAAAATGAGTTAGGTAGTATTCCATCTGACTCTATTTTGTGGAATATGTTGGAGAGTATTGGTATTAGGTTGTCAGTAAATGTCTGATAGAATTCTACACTGAACGTATCTGGACCTGGGCTTTTTTTGGTTGGGAGGCTTTTGATGACTGCTTCTATTTCTTTAGGTGTTAGGAGATTATTTAGATAGTTTACCTGGTCCTGGTTTAACTTTAGTATCTGATATCTGTCTAAGAATTCATCCATTTCCTCCTATTCCAGCTTTGTTGAGTATAGGCTTTTATAGTAGGATCTGATGCTTTCTTGAACTTCCTCAGTTTCATTTGTTATGTCTCCAAATTCCTTTGTGATTTTGTTAATTTGGTTACTCTCTCTTTGCCCTTAGGTATTCTAGCTAATAGCTTGTTAATCATGTTAATTTTCTCAAAGATCCAGCTCTTGGTTGTGTTGATTCTTTGAATGGTTCTTATTATTTCTATTTGGTCAATTTCTGCTCTGAGTTTCATTATTTCTTGCCATCTACACCTCTTGGTTATATTTGCTTCCTTTTGTTCTCAAGCTTTCAACTGTGCTGTCAAGTTGCTAGTGTATGCTCTCTCCAGTTTCTTTTTGGAAGCATTGAGAACTATGAGTTTTCCTCTAAGTACTGCTTTCATTGCATCCCATAGGTTTGGGTATGTTGTGTTTTCATTTTCATTAAATTCTAGAAAATACTTAATTTCTTTCTTTATTTCTTCTTTGACCTAGCTATCGTTTAATAGAGCATTGTTTAGTTTCTATGTGTATATGTGTTTTTTGCTATCTTTGTTGTTAGTAAAGACAAGCCTTAGACCATGGTGATCTGAAAGGATGCATGGGAGTATTTCAATTTTCTTATATCTATTGAGGCTTATTTTGTGACTGATTATATGGCCAATTTTGGAGACGGTGCCATGAGGCGCTGAGAAGTATATTCTTTTGTTTTAGGATGAAATGTTCTTTAGATGTCTATAAATTCTAATTGGTTCATAACCTCTGCTAATTTCACTGTGTCCTTGATCAGTTTCTGTTTCCATGATCTGTCCATTGGTGAGAGTGGGGTGTTGAGGTTTCCCACTATTTTTGTCTGGGGTGCAATGTATTTTTTGATCTTTAATAGTGTTTTTTTTTTTTTTTTTTTTATGAATATGGGTACTCTTGTAATTGGAACATATATGTTAAGGATTGAGAGTTCCTCCTGACAATTTTCCCCTGTAATTAGTAAAAAGTGTCCTTCTTTGTCTTTTTGATAACTTTTGGATGAAAATCTACTTTATTCTATATTAGAATGACCACTCCAGCTTGCTTCTTGGGGCTGTTTGCTTTGAAGGTTTTTTCCCAACCTTTTACTCTGAGATAGTGTCTGTCTCTGTCTCTGAGATCAGCTTCCTGTATGCAGCAAACTGCTGTATTCTGTTTATGTATCAAGTTTGATAATCTATGTCTTTTTATTGGGGAATTGAGTCCATTTATGTTAACGGATATTAAGGAAAAGTTATTGCTGTTTCTTGCCATTTTTGCTTTTAGAAGTAGAATTGTGCCTGTGTGTCTTTCTTCTTTTGGTTTTCTTGCTTATATATTTTCTTGTCTTTACTAGGATGTAGTTTCCTCCTTGTATTGGGTTTTTCCACCTATAATTAGTTGTAGTGCTGAGTTTGTGGTCAGATATTTAAATTTAGTTTTGTCTTAGAATATCTTGGTCTCTCCATCTATAGTGATTGAGGGTATAGCAGCTTGGGCTGACACTTATGTTCTCTTAGGGTCTGCATGATGTCTGTCCAGGATCTTCTAGCTTTCATAGTCTCTATTGAGAAGTCAGCTGTGATTCTGATTGGTCTGCTTTTATATTTTACATGACCTTTCTCCCTTACTGCTTTTTGTATTCTTACTTTGCTTTGAGCACTTGGCGTTTTGACTATTATGTGTTGGGAGGAATTTCTGCTGTCTCTTTGCCCTGGCTACTTGCAGTGCAATCTCACCAGTCCTGCATCCCTGCATTTCTGCTGTTTCTGGTGGCCTAAGTTTCTGCTTATTTACTGTGACTCAACCACAGTTCAAGAGTCAGAGCAAGGAAACAATTGACAGGAAGTGAACAAACAATGATTATTAAAAAAAGTTCATAAAGATTAAAAAGTAGTCATTAGGAGGAATAGAGAGACACAAGAAGTGTACAGGAGAAACACTCAGTTCGAAGGAGGTCTTTTGAGATGATATAAGAGAGGAATATTCTATTTCTTCTGGGATGTCAACTGCGGCTGAACATCAGATTTGTGTTTTCTCTGCCTCTCTGAGCTAGTAGGCTTTTATTACACAATCTGGTTCACAAGTCTTCATTGATAAAATCAAACAATTGAGTTTTTTTTTTTTAAATCAACACATGCACGCTTTATGGTACTAGATATAAATAAACATTTTAAGGAAATATTGTTACTACAATTATGACAGCAACAACAATTTTTAGTTACCCAAGAAAGTCTGATGGATGTACAACATAGCCCATAACGTCTCCATTCATATTTATAATGCATATTAGTTAAAATCAATTGACCACAAATAGATGTTGAATTCACTCTTTTCTAAGACTGAAACTTTGCCAATTATATAAATATTATACTTTAATGCTACTATTGGTTTATTTTGTCTTGAAGTTTAATGTATTGGAAATTTTGTTGCATTTCTTTGTAGTTTTTCATTATAACAAATAATTTTTTGAACATTCATCAATAACATCAGATATACATTTATTCAACAAATGGGGCTTATTAAACTGAATAGCTACATGCCATAGTATGAAACCAAATCCTTATCTCTCATTCTGCATAAAATTCAACTCCAAATAGACCAAGTGCCTCAACATAAGACCTGATAGTGTGAGTCTGAACGAGCAGAAAATAAAGCTTAAGACTGAACATTTGGCACAGGAATGATTTCCTGAACAGGACCGTGCTACTGCAGGCCTTACAACCATTGATAATTGAGACCTATGTTTGACTCTTTGTTTCTTTTTTTTTTAATTAGCTCCTCTGTATTTACATTTGAGATGCTATCCCTTTACCACTCCTATCCCTTCTCCCCCTTCATTTGCCTTCACAAAGGTGCATACCCTTATGATGCCCTTCTCCACCCCATTGC
This sequence comes from Micromys minutus, assembly GCF_963924665.1. Lineage (NCBI taxonomy): Eukaryota > Metazoa > Chordata > Mammalia > Rodentia > Muridae > Micromys > Micromys minutus. The sequence goes on from NC_137984.1 coordinate 24,245,825, forward strand.
CTTGTCATTCCCCTGCATTGGAACAACGTGCCCTCTCTGGAACAAAAGCTTTTTCTCGTATTAATGTCAGACACTGCTATCTTTAGCTATATATGCAACTGGATCAATAGTGAGCACAGAGGTGGCGTCTTACTCCATGGGAGTTTTGAGGGTTTGTTTGGTTGATAATGTTATTTTCCCATGAGGTTTCAACCTCTTTCAGCTCCTTAGGTCCTTTCTTTAGCAACCTAATTGGGACTCTTTGTTTCTTTACTGCTAAACTTTTTGTACATCTTTCCAAGTATATGCCTAATATACCCTTATTGCTTTAAAGCAAGCATTTTGCCTCTGTCATTTTTATATTTTCTTGATAAATTCAATTTACATTAAACAAAATTTTATTATCATGATGCATATTTTACATCTTTGATAAGTTTTCTCTCTTTTCTATCAGTCTGTATGTCTTGTGTGCATATGTATATATGGATAACACATGTGAGTTCACAATCGGAGGAGATACACATATGCTTGTATATATAGGCTTAAGGATAGCAGGTGCTCTTTCTTCACTCTTGCCCTGATGTTATTTACTGGAAATGGAGATTTTAAGTTGGGCTATACTGACTGTACAGCAAGCTTATGGCAAGCTTGTCTTCTCTCCTCCCCACTCGGGTTATGCATGTATGTGGTATGTCCAGGTTTTACAAGTGTGGTAAATAACTGCACTCAGTTTTTTCATGCCTGTAGAGCATACCCTTGTCTGATCATCCTTATGCACCCTTATATATGACAAATATTGATCTAATAAAGGACATGAACTATATACTTTAGGATATACTACAATGTATTCATATAAATATTTTTGAAATTTATTTTGGGATACATTTTATCTTAAATAGTTCGTGTCTCCATCTGAATTCAATTTTTTTTCTAAAACTTTTTTATTACTTAAGACAAAATTTAAATTTACATATATTTTTATTATATTTTTCCTAACCCCAAGTCTTTTCAGTCCTGCACCCAACTTTAAAATACTTTTAGAAACAAAAACTGAAAGAAGAATCCAATACAACAAAATCCCAAAAGCAAGAAACCAAAATGTGACTGTAAAACCAAACCAAACTATACCAACCAATCAATGAAACAAATAGCCAACCAACCAATCAACTTCAAAAATATTAAAATAAAAAATAAAATAAAAGCACATGCGCATACAGACACACACACACACACACACACACACACACACACACACACACACACACACACACAGACACATTTTCTATTAGGTTTCTATAATAAGTCCTGTACTTTTTTTCTTCCAATTTTATATTTCTGGTTGTTGGATACCTCTTTCAGGCTGATTTTCTTTTTTGTCTTCTTCCATCCATTGCATGAAAATTTCATGATGTTATTTTTTTCAACTGCTGAGTAATGAATGCTCCATTGTGAAAAACTGTAACACATGTTATTATCCATTTTTTTTTGAGGGACACCTAGGTTATTTTCAAGTTCTGGAAATTATAAATTCAACATGAATGAACATGGTTCATCAAGTGTCTCTGTGGTAGAACAAAACATTTTTGAGAAACATGCCTAATAGTGATGTAGTTGGAACTTTAGGTAGATTTTTTTTGTTGTTGTTTTCTGTGGAACCACTACAGTTATTTCTCTAGTAGTGTAATGTTTGTAAATCTACCATCAGCTATCAGTGTCCCTCATGTTCTAAACCCTTGCTGACATGACCTCTCACTGGGGTTATTTTTTTTATTTTTTTTTATTTTTTAGTCAGTACTTGATTTTTTTCAAGGGCTTGACAGTATGCATTGAAAACCTACTAGTTACAATAAGCGTAAAGTACATGTAAAACAAAACGCAACATGGAAATAGTCAAAGTCTTCTTGTTTTGTGAATATATGTATAGTTTTTGTTTTCTTTATTTCTTGGACTTCATACAGTCTGTGAGTTGTTTCTGGGGGAGTGCAAGCCTCTGGGGTTAGCATCCCACTATTAGTGACTGCATATTATGTCTGTTCTTTTGTGACTGGGTTATCTCACTCAGGATGATCTTCTCTAGATGCAGCCATTTTCTTAAGAATTTGGTTAAGTCATTGTTTCTGGTGGCTGAGTAGTATTCCATTGTGTATATGTACCACAATTTTTGTATCCATTCGTCTTCTGAAGGACATCTGGGATCCTTCCAGCTTCTGGCTATTATAAATAAAGCCGCTATGAACATTGTGGTGCATATATTTTTGTTGTGTATTAAAGTGTCTCTGGGGTATATGCCCAGAAGTGGAATAGCTGGGTCTTCAGGTAGTACTATATCCAATTTTCTGAGGTATCACCAGACAGATTTCCAGAGTGGTTGTATTAGCTTGCAACCCCACCAACAGTGGGGAAGTGTTCCTCTTTCTCCGCAGCCTTGCCAGCATCTGCTGTCATCTGAGTTTTGGATCTCTGCCAATCTTACTGGTGTGAGGTGGAATCTTAGGGTTGTTTTGATTTGCATTTCCCTGATGGCTAAGGATGTGGAGCACTTCCTCAGATGTTTCTCGGCCATTCGGTGTTCCTCAACTGAAAATGATTTGTTTAGCTCTGTACCCCATTTTTTAATAGGGTTATTTGATTCTCTGGTGTCTAGCTTTTTGAGTTCCTTGTACACCTTGGATATTAGGCCTCTATCTGATGTGGTGTTGGTAAAGATCTTTTCCCATTCTGTAGGTTGAGTTTTGTTTTCTTGACGATGTCCTTAGCCTTACAGAAACTTTGCAATCTCATTAAGTCCCATTTGTTAATCTTTGACCTTAGAGCTTGAGCCATTGGTGTTTTGTTCAGGAAATTTTCTCCTGTGCCTATGTGTTCTAAGGTTTTCCCTACTTTCTCATCTAATAGTTTCAGTGTATCTGGTTTAATGTGGAGATCTTTAATCCACTTACACTTGAGCTTTGTACAAGGAGATAAGAACGGGTCTATTTACATTCTTTTGCATGTTGAGTGCCAGTTGGACCAGCACCATTTGTTGAATAGGCTGTCCTTTTTCCATTGAATGTTTACTGCTCCTTTGTCAAAAATCAGGTGACCATATACATGACAGCTCATTTCTGGATCTTCTATTCTATTCCATTGATCCACCTGCCTATTTCTGTACCAGTACCATGCAGTTTTCAGCACAATTGCCTTGTAATATAGCTTGAGGTCAGGGATAGTGATTCCCGCAGATGTTTTTTTGTTGTTGAGGATGGATTTCACTATTCTAGGTCTTTTGTTATTCCATATGAAATTTCACATTGATCTTTCCAATTCCATGAAGAACTGGGTTGGGATTTTGATGGGGATTGCATTGAATCTGTAGATTGCTTTTGGTAGGATGGCCATTTTTAAGATGTTGATCTTTCCAGTCCATGAGCATGGGAGATCTTTCCATTTTCTGAGATCCTCCTCAATTTCTTTCTTTAGAGGTTTGAAGTTCTTGTCATACAGGTCCTTCACTTGCTTAGTTAGAGTCACACCAAGGTATTTCATAGTTTTTGTAACGATTGTGAAGGGTACCTTTTCCCTAATTTCTTTCTCCACATGTTTGCCCTTTGAGTATAGGAAGGCTACTGATTTGTTTGAGTTAATTTTGTATCCGGCCACTTTGCTGAACTTGTTTATCAGCTGTAGGAGTTCTCCGGTGGAATTTTTGGGGTCACTCAAGTACACTATCATGTCATCGGCAAAGAGTGATGGTTTTATCTCTTCCTTTCCGATTTGTATCCCCTTGATCTCCTTTTGCTGTCTAATTGCTCCAGCCAGGACTTCCAGTACTATGTTGAATAGGTAGGGGGAGAGTGGACAGCCTTGTCGAGTCCCTGATTTAAGTGGGATTGCTTCAAGTTTCTTGCCATTAAGTTTGATGTTGGCTGTTGGTTTGCTGTATATTGCTTTTATTATGTTTAAATATGGGCCTTGGATTCCTGTTCTTTCCAGGACTTTTAACATGAAGGGGTGTTGGATTTTGTCGAATGCTTTCTCAGCGTCTAGTGAGATGACCATGTGATTTTGGTCTTTAAGTTTGTTTATATGGTGGATTACATTGATGGATTTCCTTATGTTAAACCATCCCTGCATCCCAGGGATGAAGCCTACTTACTTGGTCATGATGAATGATGGTTTTGATGTGTTCTTGGATTCGGTTAGCAAGGATTTTGTTAAGTATTTTTGCATCAATGTTCATAAGTGAAGTTCTCTTTCCTTGTAGGGTCTTTGTGTGGTTTAGGTACGAGGGTTATTGTAGCCTCAAAAAATGAGTTGGGTAATATTCCATCTGATTCTATCTTTTGGAATAGTTTGGCGAATATTGGTGTTATATCCCCAATAAATGTCTGATAAAATTCTGCACTGAACCCGTCTGGACCTGGGCTTTTTTTGGTTGGGAGGCTTTTGATGACTTCTTCTATTTCTTTAGGTGTTATAGGGTTATTTAGATGGTTTACTTAGTCCTGGTTAAACTTTGGGACCTTGTATCTGTCTAGGAATTCGTCCATTTCCTCCAGATTTTCCAATTTTGTGGAGTATAAGTTTTTGTAGTAGGATCTGATGATTTCTTGAATTTCCTTAGTTTCAGTTGTTATGTCACCACTTTCTTTTCTGATTTTGTTAATTTGGATACTCTCTCTTTGCCCTTTAGTTAGTCTGGCTAGGGGTTTATCAATCTTGTTGATTTTCTCAAAGAACCAACTCTTTGTTTTGCTGATTTTTTCAATGGTTCTTTTTGTTTCTATTTGGTCTATTTCTGCCCTAATTTTGATTATTTCTTGCCATCTACTCTTTTTGGGTATATCTGCTTCCTTTTGTTCTAGGGCTTTTAGCTGTGCTGTCAGGTTACTGATGTGAGCTCTCTCCAGTTTCTTTTTGGAAGCACTTAGGGCTATGAGTTTTCCTCTCAATACTGCTTTCATTGCATCCCATAGGTTTGGGTTTGTTGTGTTATCGTTTTCGTTGAATTCTAGAAAGTCCTTAATCACTGGGGTTATTGATCTTAGTGATTCTGACAGCTATATGATGGGATCTCAAAGTCATAGTGATGAGCATTATTCAGATGAATATGGATGTTGAACATTTAACTGTTTCTTAGACATTTGCATTTCTTCTATTGAAAATTCTCTCTTTAACTATGCACCCATTTTACAGATGGATTATTTGTTTCCTTGATATCTATTTAATTGACATCTTTATATATGTTGGATAGTATCACTTTATATGGTTTGTAGTGTTTAAAAACCTTCTCTCATTTTGTAGGCTTTTGTCTTTCAATTTTTTTTTATGTTCTCATTCACATTTATCAGTTTATCCATGTTGAATATGTCTTCCTTTCTGAGAAGAAGCCTACTTGATCATTGTACAAGATGTTTTTGGTGCATTCTGGTATTTGTTTAGTAAGAATTTTATTGACTATTTTTGCATCTAGGTTCATAGGAGAAATTAGTTTCTAATTCTCTTTGTTGGCTCTTTATGTATACTGGTTATCAGGGAAACTGTTACCTTTTGCTATCCATTGGATAATCTTCTTTATGTTTCTATTTTATGTAATAATTTGAGGAGTATTAGCACTAATTCTTTGAAACTCTTGATAGAATCCTGTACTTAAACCATCTAATTCTGGGGGTTTTACAATTGAGAGAATTTAAGAAATGTTTCACTTTCACTAGGAATTATAGGTTTATCTAATTTGTTTATTTGATCTTGATTTAACTTTGGTAAGTTGTATATGTAGAATAAAGGATCTCTTTTTTGTTGATGTTCCAATCTCATGGAGAATAAGAATTTAAAGTATGTACTTATGATTCTCAAGAATTCCTTGGTGTTTTTTATCTCTCCTTTCATGTCTGTTTCTTACTGTTGTGCTCAGTGTTCCTGTTTTAATTTGGCTCTTCTGATTGACCTTCTCAAAGGAAAAAAAAAACAACTCTTTTTTAAAATTTATCTTTGTAAACTTCTGTTGTTTGCTTGTGTCCATTTTATCAATTTTAGCACTGAGTATTGTTGTTTCTTACTAATTCTTTTGCATGTGATTTCTTCCTTTTGTTCTAGAGGTTTCAGGTGTGCTGTTAAGTATAAGATCTCTTCAGTTTTTTACATTTACACTTAGTTCTATCTACTTGTCTCTTAGAACTCAATTCATTTTGTCACATAAATTTGAGCACACTGTGTATTTATTTTCATTCAATTCTAGAAAGAAATTTTTATTTTTTTCTTAATTTCTGTCCTGATGCTTCTTTCATTCAGTAGAGAGTTGTCCAGTGTCTATGAGTCTGCAAGTTTCCTGCTGTTATTGATATCTATCTTTAATCCATGGTGCTTAAATAGAAGGCAGGGAGTTATTTTCATTGTGTTGTGTCTTAAGAAACCAGTTTGTGTCTGAGTACATGTCAACTTTTGATAGAGCATCATGAAGTGCTGAGAATAAAGTATAATCTTTTGTGTTTGGGTGAAATGTTCTGTAAATATGTATTAGGTAATTTGGAATTATAACATCAGTTAATTATAGTATTTCTCTACCTAGCTTTTGTTTGGATGATATTTCATTGGTCAAAGTGAGGTAATAGAAAAACAATATGTTTCTACCAAACAACCTCTCTTATTGATTGGGTTTTTATGCTTATATTTAGTCATCTGGGAGTGGGAGGATTATATTTCTTGTTCCTGGTATCTGGGCTTGTTTGGCTGAGTGGGCATTTTGTTTCTATTCTTTGTTTGTTTTATTTGTTTACCTCCCTCTGGTTCTTAGAAGAATGTGGTGATTATATGTTGCCATGTAGGTAAATTTTCCTGTATCTTTGTAAGTGTGGGCACTAGGTGGTATATTTTCTGGGTAATGTGTCCTGAGATTTATGGATAGGGAAGGGATATGCGCAAGGGGAACGGTTTTCTTAAGAATGAAGAAAGCAGGGCTTTCTGCTTGGTCTGCTTGGTCACTTAGGGATAGGGTCAAAGAATGGGGAGAGGCTACAGCAGGTCTGCCAATGAACCAGAGATAAGACTGGGGCCAGCTAGGTGATTTTATCCCATTTTAAGTGAGATCAGACCAGAAATTAGTTGAGAATGGTATTTTCTCAGTACTACAGAAAGACATATAACTAATCCTGGAACCCCAGACCACAGCTGTGAGGTTAGGACAGGCATAATATTTTTTGGAATATAAACAATGTCATTAATTTCTCTATTTTTCTTCACCACATTTTTGTTTTAATAGTATAGTAAGATAGTTGAAAAGAAAGACCTTCTAGCCTTAAAATCTTGGCCTTGAATGGACAAAATGACCAGTTTCTTTCTTAGCAATTAGTATGTGAGCTTAGAAGTTCTATTTATCTTTTGAAAACTGATTTTTTTTCATCTTTGGCTTTTTTCATTTACATGAGGTTGTTAATTTAGTGCATTTCAGGATCAGTGCCGAAATACAAGGGACTCTACTAATCATAAGAATTTCTGTGCATATCTTTTTCTACATAAGCTCTCTCATAAAAACTAATTCTCATTTTCTGGGCCTTAGTATGGCTATTTCCATTTTTTCAGGAACATAGGTTTTATTTTACTTAATCAGGACAATATCCTAATTTTTCTCCAGGTATAAAGCTAAACATGCGTTGGTCTTACACCATCATTTTTGATATCTTGCAAATTCTGTCATTTTATGATCCATATTTTGAGATAATTTTAAACATATATTTGGTAGTTATCAGTTATAGATGCTATTTAGTTTCCTTGACTAGGTTTTGTCTGTAAAACAAAGTCTACTAATTATTTTTCTTTCTTCAAAACTTCATAGATAAGCATGTAATAATTCGGAGAGAGGAGTGTTTGTATGTCAGTAAATTTACTACATTAAAATAATTGTCAGGATGCTTTTCTCAAATATTGGTATTGGTGGAATGGAAGTTGGCTTTTTAACTGTGTAATTTCATCCAAGATTGAATCACCTTTAACTGTATCCAACATAGACAATCCAGTGAGTGTGTTGGCAAGCACTTGTTGTGTCCAATAGAATAAAACAGCATGTTTCTCTTCAAGAGCCAGGGTGCCTCTGTAGGGATGGGCTGATATAAGTGTAGCAACATGGAATGTAATATCTCTGCTAGTGCACATGTGGTACCAAGTGCATCATCCTTGCTCAGTCATTCCTGTGTCCTCATTAGGTCCCACAAGCCCTGTATTGACATTCTTCCATTTGTCTTTTTTTTTTTTTCCTCTTTTTATCTATATGACCTCAGATCAGCAAAGTACATTTTGTAAAACTATGACTTTTTAAAAATATTACATTCTAAGTGTGTATGTGCATGTATGGGTACGTGTGTGTGTGTGTGTGTGTGTGTGTGTGTGTGTGTGTGTGTGCTCTTGCATGTCCATGTTCACATATATACAACATAGTGCACATATGGATGTCTTCACAATTTGCAGAAGTGAGAGTCAATTTCCTTCTTTACACTTGAGAGACTCAGGGGTTGAAATATGGTCCCTAGTCTCAGCAGCAAGTACTCTGACCTGCAGATAATCTTTGTGGGCCAGTTTATAGGTTCTAATGTTTAATATAACTTAGGTAAAACTTTTGAATCTCAATCTTAATAACCTGGATAATTTAGATATAACTATTCCTAAGCTTTTCTTAGTTTCTTCAATCTAGGGATTTTGTTTTTTCTTTAAGGTAACAAAAATATCTAGAATATTGAAAACATTAAACTATCATGGAGATGTATTATTAGATTTATGTAATAATCTTTGTAGTTATCTAAATAACCTATTTACTCTGGTTACAATTTCCTGAACCTCTGAGAGTCATTTCACAGTCACAACTGTCTTTTAGTCCACTTATTACAACAATTCTAATGAGAAAACTTCAATTTTTCTGAATGGCTTAAAAATAGGAAACCTTTTCTTTATTTCCTTTTTATAGGAAATATGACATATTCCAGTAGTTCTCTCCATTGCTCCTGTGGTTTAATATCAGTTATTCTATGAACACATATTAACATGTTTTATAAATGAAATGGTAAAAAGAAAACCTTTAATTTTATAGGTATTTTCACAGTCAAGAGTCCTGCTATTTATCTTCTTTTTCTGTCAGGTACATTTCATTTTTGGTAGTTCACTGTCGAGCCATAAGCCCTTAATACTTTATCTAGGGTGTCCTTACAGAGCTCAGGCTTTGGTTGCTCCCTGGCTTTCTTTGAAAGTTAGAATTCTTGGAATTTCATTACACAATTGTTTTTTCCTTAGAGTAATGCCATGTGATTCAAAGTAGTTTGAATAGGCATCATGTCTGAGTGTGTGTCCTAACCCCATGTGCACGATGCTCTAAATACACAGCCTGCGCTGCTAAATCAGGTCATATTTATTTCTCCATGTGTAACCCCCTGCTCATGGCTCAGACACTGACTAGGGCAAACTGCTACCTGACAGCCTCCAGAGAGGCTTTTGTTCAACTTAACAGATGGGCCTGTTTCCATTGTCTGCTCCAGGACAGGTCCTAGGAGAATCCAAAGCCAAGTGCATCAGAATAAACTGAGAGCTTTGCCTGTTAAGTCATCAAGAACAATATGATTAAGCTTTTGTTTTAAAAAGTTCACTTCTGACACTTCCAAAAGAAAAGTGAAAGCATAGAATAAAGTGATTTAATAATAAAACAAATGTATAGCTAAGTGTTTACAAAAAGGGTGATAAAGGAATATAATGAGTCACTCTTAAAGCACAAGGATTTTCAGGAATATCTAGGCAAACTGGCCTCTATTCTACAATTTGCAGGATAGCATGGAGGAGCTTTTTTTTTTTTTTTTTTTTGATAACTTTACCTTAATTTTCTTCAACAGTAGCTTGTACTTTCAAAAAAATAAGTGATGTAAAAAGCTGCTCACAAGAGATATAAGGAGAGACTATGTCACACAGAAGATGATAAAAACCAAAAACTCATTTACAGAACATGATTGTAGTGGGAAACAGTATGTTCATTACAATATACATATTTTCTGAGATAATTATGTTTTAATTATATTTTCTATGAAGTAAGATTATTATCTATTGATGAATATTTTATATCTTTAAAATGTTTTCTGGAAAATCCACAGTTAAAATTTTGAATAGTTGAAAACATATTTATACATATCTTCATACAGAAAGTTACACACTTAACCAGTCTTATATATAAATGGACTTTACTGAGAAAATAAGATCTGGAAAACTATTTTCATAACAAGGAGTGTTACAATTAGGAAGCAAAGAACATAGTGCTTTATTGAAAACAAGAATCTTTCTGTGTATACAGAAATGAAAGACTAAACTGAAATAGAGCACCCTGAGAAAACTAGACTAGAAATAATGTCAGACTATGTGGAAAATGAGTACTGTTGGGAATCTTTAGAGGATTTGCAAAGTAAGGTTTTAAATTTTCAAGACAAATACAACCACACACACTTGGGTTTTTTGGTTATTATTATTATTATCATTATCATTATTTAATTCTTTTTACAGTCCATTTGTTATCTGGTCTGCTCTCTGACTGTTGTTCATCCCATGCTTCCTCTTCCATCTCCAAAAAAAAAAAATGTTTCTAATACCCCCTCTCCTTACCAGACCTCCCCACTCCATGGGCCTCAAATCTCTTGAGGGTTAGGTGCATATACTCACACTATGGCCAGACCAGTTCTCTGCTGCATATGTGTCAAGGGTCTCATATCAGCAGGTGCATGCCTTGTGTGTGAACACACTTGTGCACACACAATCAAAAAATAAACATCATTCACTCAGGCAAAATATTATATACTATGGCAATAATTATGAATAATATACCTAATTGTGAGGATTACTGGTTGGAAAATTGTACTCATGAAAAGGCTGTGAACATCCCTCCTTTCCACCACTGAATTTCAAGAAGGATGCCAACATACAACTGAGAAGACTCACCCCATACATTACATATCCTGTAATATTTTCAGGAAAAACCTCCATATCATCAAAACTAAAAACAAATCCATGGAATAATATCTGATGTTAAACATTCTGATATTATCAATGATGCAATGAACATCTACATTTTGCAGATGAGGAGTAAAGATTCATCTCATACGCATGATGTCTCTTCACTTCTATTTATTTAAAGACAATTGAAAGCTAATACTCTTTCTACTGGTCCTCAGCAGGATAAAATTCAAGATAAAACTGGACTGAGAGGCTAAGGTCATCTATCATTTATTTTTAATTTCCCATTTATTTTTAATGTTCCCCTTTGGGGGGTGGCCGTGTTTAATATCATTCTGTATGCATTTCAACTCCTAGGATCTTTTCATGTTCATAGCATCCTGACAGTTGGCCTTTCCTCAATAGCTCTTGATTAGATACAGTCCATGATTTCTGAAGTGCTTCTGTGGGATTTGGAGGGAATGAGGGAAGAGGCTACTCCAGTTTTTCTTCTGTTTTATTTACACTCCTGCTCAGAGTATCCCTAAACAAGAAAATATTCATTAAACTTCTAAAAACTTAGTAAAATTTGTAAAAAAACTTTTAAAAAATTATTTTTTTAATATGCAGATAATGCCCTGCCTGAAATTAGCACACTAATATAAAGGGGAGTTATATATACTAAAATGAGTCACAATGTGTTACATGAAAAAGATTTTAAATGTGTTTGTACAAAAATATTTTTTCACATATGTGCATATATGTGCACATATAATATCTTTGTATTTACATACCTTTCTACAATTAAACATTTCAAAAGCCTTTACTTGCAAAAGTTTCTGTTCTCTTAACAATTAGAAACATTTAGTTATTGTAAATGTTCTTAGTAGTGTTAATGTGTTTTCAATTTATTTAAGTGGTAGTAAATCTGTCAGCTAACTCTATAATAGAGTTTTAATTTGCAAAAGAAAATTTTAATTTAGGGTAACTCAGAACTAAGATAACAAGTATAATAGGTGCATACCTATTCAGGTGGGAAGTGACATCACTAATTTTCTCCAAAGGAACTATCTTAAATATGCTTTCCATTGCTGTAAAGAGACACTATGTCCCCAATATTTTTAAGACAACATTTAATTGGGGCTCTTACAGTTATAGAGGCTTATTCCATTATCATTATCACAAAAAGCATGATTCTGGGTGGTTTCTAGGCAGACATGGTTACCGGAGAAGAAGCTGAGAATTCTTCATCTCAATCTGAAGGCACCTAATCTGAAGTGCCACAGTGTAGCTTGAGCCTAGCAAAGTCCCAAATAATGCCCCCACAGTGACACACTTCCTTTAACAAGGCCACACCTACTCAAAGGTCACAGCTCTTAAAAGTGTCCTTCACTATGGGACAAGTGTTCAAATACATGAGTCTATAGGGGGAGCATATATATTCAACCATCACAGGAACCATCTAGAAGGCCAGTGAAGGCTAAATAACAACAATGGAAAGATATTGCACATACCTGTTGTAAATAATTGGATGAGTGAAATTTAGTATCAAAAGCTATTCTGTTGAGTTTGCTTAAGAGAAGTGCCTGTATTTGAAGTCTTAACTACATGGTTAGTTAACCAATACTACTAGCAATATAAAATTACACATTCTCCACAATATTATTTAGGATTCTAGAAGGCATCAACATAACATTTTACCTTCCCAAAGTCATATTCATGGAGATGGATATAAATTTATGAAAAATAAAAAAAAAAGGTTCTTTAATTTTGTCTTTTTCTTAATGTAAACATCCCTAAGAGCTTTGCTCAATATGTTATTCATACAATACACTGCTATCATAGGTAGGTGAGTTCACTCAAAAGAATATGTGTTCACTCAAGAGACTCAAAGGTTGAGAAACCCTATTTGTATTCACTTTCCTGTACTTCCTTCTTCTGGCTCATCTCTACTTGCTGATGGACTGCTATAATCAGTTGAAAACCTAAAAGAACTCATTTCTCATGAACTCAATTCTTTCCTAGTGTATGTAGAGTTTTTTGAATTGTGTTCTGTTTTGTATGAAAACTGTCAGTGGTCAGGTGACTGAGGACGCTCATGCTTCATTTCTGTTCCTGGAAGTAGTTTCCTATGCACACTGAAATCTCTGATTTTACATCAATTTTGAAAAGTTCCAAATACAAGTCCTTCTTTCTCCTTGTGAAACCATCCACTGTGGACTAACCATATAAGAAATATGATTCAGCTTTTTGCTTTCTCTTCTACTACAGTCCTCTTTAAAGTAGATGAAAATAAAACATAGCGTTCCAGGTCCCCAGGTCTATATAACATTTGTCCACAAGCATATTTTATCCCAAAAACTCAGAAGATAGAGGAAGGCTATACAACATGAACTATGTAATTTTCAGAAATGTGATAGAACAAAGTTTATAGACTTGAGAAGTACTACATAAACTTGAAGTACAATACATTCTTATTTTTCTCCAGTATAAGAAATGGAAGTTATAGTTGTTATTTACACCGAAATAATAATCATAAGTCACATATATTTGGTATTGCAGATGGTGGGCTGTCACCTGCCTGAATTATTTGAGCATCTTGTTTTTTCATGTACACCTGTAATGCACAACTTCCCAGGCCATCATAATAGCATTTTCCCCTCACCCACTGTCCAGCACGGCCAGGAGCATATTGGCAGCATATGTAATTGTAAGAATCTTGTTTTCCACACCCAACTATACCTTACTTGAATCAACCCGAACATATTTGAAAAGGAAATATTTGACTGACTTTCAATCATAAAATATTATTAAAGAGGTTGACAATATTTTGAGAGTAATTTATTTGTGTTGCATCTCTACTAAATATCATGACTTCTATTTCATGATTTCTTCCAGCTTGTCGGAAAGGCACTACTAATACAGAGCAGCATCAGTGTTTTCAAAAGAATGAATTGCAAAGAAAGCTATATTTTCTAATCCAGTAAGACAATTACATCAAGAAATAATTAATTCTTATGACTAAATGTAATATTTTTAAATTGTGTGTAAAGATAAATTATTAATTATATTTAATAATGCATTCATTAAATATTAATTTTAATAATTTTATATAGGATTCTAATAGTCATAAACAATTTATTAATTGATATATTTAAATCAAAATTTGCTTTTTCAGGAACATTTAAAGTTACTGAATATGAAATGACTGAAGGATGGTCATTATAATGTAACTTAGAGGCCCTAATGTAATATAGCATTGAAAGTTTCTCTCAGTTCAGTGCTAGAATCAAACAGAAAGTATCTAACTTGCCATCTTTTTTTTTAACCATGAATCTTTTATTAGCATACATTAATTGCACACAGTGAGGAGTTATTTTTATAGAGTCTGGGATATAGAGACTGTAACTAGATATCTGCTGTAAGCTCTTCTGGGTAATCTCACCCACATCACAGTGGTGGGGATGTAATAACTGGTAACATGTACAACAGCATCTGTCCACTCACAAGACATAGTTATAGCTCATGTTAACATTTAGCCTGTGACAGAAGCAAGGATAAAAAATAAAAATTAATTATAAAATGTAAAGTAACTATTATTGGCATTAATCTCCTTAGTAGAGTTGTGAGGACAGTTCTAGTTAAAAACTTTTAATCCCAGACTCCATGTATTATACTACCTACATTAGCTTGCCATGCTACTTGACAAATATTTCAAAAAATAACACATCCAATTGAAAACTTCATGTGGCTGTCCAGAACCTAAACTTACCCTAGTGTTTGGCAATCTCAGTAAATTCTGTTCAATCATTAGTTGAAGAAAAACCATCAGCTGTCTAAAATACCACCTTCCTTAAACATACAGCCCTGCAAAATTACCCAGTGTGCTTTGATGATTTATCCCACAAATTTTTACCTGAATGCATTTGTGCTTCCCTTTGGATTTTCCTCATGTGGTAATTGATATCACCACATATACTTGTCCTTTCCATTCATATGCTTAGAATCCTGTAATGTAGATTTTGTAGATGAAAATTGACTGATTTCACAGTAGTACTTACTCACTGCAAGAAGAGTCCCATGATCCTGTGATCCTGTGCTGTGTGCCCCTCATGGTTTGTTTCTGCCTCCTTTGTATGTGGCAGCCCCAACTGGCTCCCATAAGAAAGTTGTGTCATAGTGCAGGCCTCACCTTTTTTTATTTTTTATTTCATACTACAAGTTACTGAGTTTTCAATTTGAAAGTATTGTTGGGACATAAAATACTATGTTATATTATAAGTTTGGCTTTGATTATTTTATATTGGATATTTAACATAATTATATTTCAAATATTATCTCCTTTCCTAGTTTCCACTCCAGAAACCTGTTATCACAACCCTGCTCCCTGTTTCTAAGTGGGTGCCCCTAAACACCCACCTACTCCCACTTCACCATACTAGCATTCCCCTACACTGGGTAATTATCCTTCAAAGGACCAAGGGCCTCTCTTCCCATTGATGTCAGGCAATGTCACCCTCTCCTACCTATGTGACTGGAGCCATTGGTCCATCCATGTGTGCTCTTTGGTTGGGGGTTTAGCTCATTGTAGTTCTGGGAGGTCTGGTTAATTGATATCTGCTGCTCTTCCTATGGTTTGCAAACTCCTTCAACTCCATCAGTCCTTTTTATAACTCCTCCATTGGGGTGCCATGTTCAATCCAATAGTTGGCTATGAGCATCTACTCTTTATTTTTCAGGTTCTGGGAAAACCTCTCAGGAGACAGCTGTATCAGGCTCCTATCAGCAAGAACTTTGTGGCATCAGCAATAGTATCTGGATTTGGTGTCTGTGTGTTGGATGGAATCAGAGGTGGGTCAGACTCTGAATGACCTTTCCTGCAGTCTCTGTTCACACTTCATACTGGTTTTTCCTTTTGACAGGAGCCATTCTGGGTTAAAAATTTGTAGAAACCCCCACACCTATGATCACTTATCTTTGACAAAGAATCTAAAAACATCCAGTGGAAAAGAAGATAGCATTTTCAATGAATGGAGCTGATAGAACTTGTGTTTAGAATGCAGAAGAATGCTAATTGATACATTCTTATCTCTTTGTACAAAGCAAAAGTCCAAGTGGATCTAGGACTTCCATATAAAACCAGATACACTGAAACTAATCTCAAAGAAAGTGGGAAAGAGCCTGAAACACATAGGCATAAGGGAAAATTTTTTGAATGGAACATCAATAGCTTATGCTCTAAGGTCAACAAAAGACAAACGGGACCTCATAAAATTAAAAAAGTATAAGACAAAGGATACGGTCAATAGCAAAAATCTACAATCAACAAACTAGAAAAAGATCTATACCAGTCGTATATCCAGTAGAGAGATAATATCTAATATATACAAAAAACTCAAGAAGTTAAGACTACTGAGCGTCAAACCTATTAAAAATAGGGTATAGAGCTAAGCAAATAATTCTCAACCAACAATAATGAATGGCGGAGAAGCACCTAAAGAAAGGTTCAACATCCTTAGTCATCAGGGAAATGCAATTCAAAACGACCCTGAATTTCCACCTAACACCAATCCGAATGGCTAAGACCAAAATCTCAGGAGGAAATACAGGAACAGAGAGTGGAACAGAGAATAAAGAAAAGTCCCCACAGAGACTGCCTCACCACTGATATGCAAAAACCAAACAATGCCAGGAAATGCTTGCTGATAGGAACCTGATACAGATGTCTCCTGAAAGGCTCTGTCAGAGCCATATTGTTAGAGATGAAGATTCTGCCAGAGAGCCATCAATGTGAGCAAGGGTACACCAATGGAGGAGTTAGAGAAAGGAATAGAAGATTTTAAGAATGTTGCAAGATTATCGGAAGAACTACGGTATCACCTAACCAGACCCGACAGAGCTCCTAGGGACTAAATCACGAAGCAAAAAGTACACATGGAGGAATCCACATCTCCACCCATATATGTAGCAGAGAATGTCATTGTTGCATAAGTAGGAGAAACCATTGGTCCTGTGAAGACTCATTTCTCCAGTGCAGTGGAATGCCATGGTGGTGAGGTGTATATGAGTGGATGGGAGGCAGAACATTCATAGAAACACAGGGAAGGAGGATGGAAAAGGGGAAAACTGGGAAAGGAGTAATATTGAAATGTAAATACATAAAATATCTAATAAAAATAGATATGATTAGGTGGCCCCACACCCCAACAGGGGACCTTGACTAAGCTCTGGATATAGTCTCTATAGGTTTTCCCTCCACATTTTGGGGAATTTAGGCTAATCTCATCCATGTTGGGTTCTGGGAATATATTGCTTTTTTGGCATTTGAGACTTGCTAGTGGCTTCACACATTCCCCATATTCCAATGCTACACATCACTGTTCAAATTCCTGACACTCTGAATTTCATTCCTGTCTCCTCCAATACCTGATTCTGCACCCCTTTTCCACACCCCTCTCCTCTATTCCTACCAATTGCTTCTCACTCTCTACCTCCTGTATGTTGTTCCCCCTACTGAGAAGAACAGAAGCTTCATATCATCTGTGAATTGTATATTTGGAATTCCAAGCTTTTGTGATAATATCCACTTATCATTGAGTGCATACCATGTGAGTTCTTTTGTTACTGGTTTAATTCATTCAAGATGATATTTTCTAGTTCCATCTCTTTGTCTTACAATTACATGAAGTCATTGTTTCTAATATCTGAGTAGTATTTCATTGTTTAAATGTTCCACATAGTTTGGACTCATTCCTCTGTTCAGAAACATCTGGATTCTCTACAGCTTCTGGCTATTATAACAAAGCTGCTATGAGTATAGTGGAGCATGTATCCTTGTTATACGTTGGAAAATTTCATGGGTATATGACCAGGAGTGGTATAGCTATGTCCTCAGGTAGTACTATGTCCAATTTTCTGAGGAAACTCCAGATTGATTTACACAGTGGTTGTATATCAGCTATCAATATCACCAGCAAAGAAAGAGTGTTATTATTTCTCCACATCTTCTCCAGCATCTGTTGCAACCTGTATCTGATTTTAGCCATTATGACTAGTATGAGCTGTGATCTCAAGATTGTTTTGATTTGGATGTCCCTGGTGACTAAAGATGTTCAACATTTCTTTTTATTTTTTTCTCTCTCTTACAACTTTATTTTTTTTTTTTTTAAAAAAAAGAGGAACAGATTAGAGGGCAAAGAGAGAGTATCCCAATTAACAAAATCAGAAAGGAAAGTGGAGTCATAACAACTGAAGCTGAGGAAATTCAAGAGATCATCAGATCCTACTACAAAAGCCTTTATTCAACAAAGCTGGAATATCTGGAGGAAATGGATGAATTCCTAGACAGATAAAAGATACTAAAGTTAAAGCAGGACCAGATAAAACATCTAAATATACCCATAACACCTAAAGAAATAGAAAACAGTCATCAAAAGCATCCCAACCAAAAGAAGCTCAGGTCCAGATGGATTCAGTGCAGAATTCAATCAGAAATTTATTGGCGACCTAATACCAATACTCTCCAAACTATTCCACAAAATAGAGTCAGAATGAAAACTAGCTAACTCAGTTTTCAAAGCCAATATAATGCTTGTTCCTAAAACACACAAAGACCCTAGAAGGAAAGAGAATTTCAGATCCATCTCACTTATGAACATTGAAGCAAAAATACTCAACAAAATCCTTGCAAACCAAATCCAAAAACACATCAAGACAAACATTCACCATGATCAAGTAGGCTTCATCCCTGGGATGCAGGAGTAGTTCAATATATGGAAATCTATTAACGTAATCCGCCATATAAACAAACCCAAGGGAAAAAATAACACACCATCATCTCACTATATACAGACAAAGTATTTAACAAAATTCAACACCACTTCATGTTAAAAGTCTTGGAAAGAACGGGAATCCAAGGTCCATACCTAAACATAATAAAAGCAATATACAGCAAACCAATAGCCAACATCAAACTTAACAGTGAGATGTTTGAAGCAATCCCTCTAAAATCAGGGACAAGACAAGGCTACCCAATCTCCCCCTACCTATTCAACATAGTACTAGAAGTCCTGGCAAAAGCAATTTGACAGAAAAAGGAAATCAAAGGGATACAAATTGGAAAGGAAGAAGTAAAAACATCACTGTTTACAGATAACATGATAGTGTATGTAAGTGACCCCAAAAATTCCACCAGAACTTTTACAGCTGATAAAAAAGTTAAGCAAAGTGGCTGAATATAAAATTAACTCAAACATATCAGTAGCCTTCCTGTACTCAAAGGACACACATGTGGAGAAAGAAATTAGGGAAAAGATACCCCTCACAATAGTCACAAACGATATAAAATACCTTGGTGTGACTCTAACTAAGCAAGTAAAGGACCTGTGTAACATGAACTTCAAATCTCTAAAGAAGGAAATTGAGGAAGATCTCAGAAAATGGAAAGATCTCCCATACCTATGGGTTGGAAGGATCAACATTGTAAAAATGGTCATCTTACCAAGAGCAATCTTCAGATTCAATGCAATCCCCATCAAAATTCCAACCCAGTACTTCATAGAGTTGGAAAGAGCAATGTGCAATTTCATCTGGAATAACAAAAGACCTAGAATAGTGAAGTCCATCCTCAACAACAAGAAAACATCTGTGGGAATCACCATCCATGAACTCAAACTATATTGCAAGGCAATTGTGCTAAAAACTACATGGTACATAGATCAATGGAATAGAATAGAAGATCCAGAAATGAGCCCTCATGTATATGGTCACCTGGTTTTTGACAAAGGAGCTGTAAACATTGAATGGAAAAAGGACAGCCTCTTCAACAAATGGTGCTGGTCCACCTGGCACTCAGTATACATATGAATGAAAATAGACCTTTTCTTATCTCCTTGTACAAAGTACAAGGGGATCAAAGATCACCACATTAAACCAGGTACACTGTAACTATTAGAAGAGAAAGTAGGGAAAACCTTAGAACACATAGGCACAGGAAAAAAATTTTCTGAACAGAACACCAATGCTCCAGCTCTAAGGTTAAATATTGACAAGTGGGACTTAATGAGATTTCAAAGTTTCTGTAAGGCTAAGGACATTGTCAAGAAAACAAAATGGCAGCCAACAGAGTGGGAGAAGATCTTTACCAACCCCACAACAGATAGAGGCTTAATATCCAAGGTATACAAAGAACTCAAGAAGCTAGACACCAGAGAATCAAAGAACCCTATTCAAAAATGGGATACAGAGCTACATAAAAATTCCTCAATTGAGGAATATCAAATGGTTAAGAAGCATCTAAGGAAATGCTTGACATCATTAGCCTTCATAGAAAAGCAAATCAAAATAACCATGAGATTCTACCTCACACCAACCAGAATGGCTAAGTTCAAAGATTCAGATGATAGCAGATGCTGGCGAGGATGCAGAGAAAGAGGAACATTTCTGTCCTGTTGGTGTGGTTGTAAACTAGTACAACCACTCTGGAAATCAGTCTGGTGATTCATCAGAAAATTGGACATAGTAGTACCTGTAGACCCAGTTATTCCACTGCTGGGCATATAACACAGAGAAGCTCTAACATACAACAAAGACACATGCACCACAATGTTCATAGCAGCCCTATTTATAATAGCCAGAAGCTGGAAAGAACCCAGATGTCCTTCAGTAGATAAATGAATACTAAAATATTGGTATATTTACGAAATGGAGTACTAGTTAGCTATCAGAAACAATGACTTTATGAAATTCTTAAGAAAATGGATGCATCTAGAGAGTATCGTCCTTAGTGAGATAAACCAGTCACAAAAGAACAGACATAATATGCAGTCGCTGATCATGGGATACTAACCCCAGAAAGCTCTGAATACCCCAGAAGAACTCACATACTATATGTAGTTCAAGGAAAACAAAGGCCAAAGAAAAAGAAAGATAAAAAACTATTATGCTCAATCATTACACACCAAGATAACTTTGACTATTTCTAGGTTACATCTTATTTTACATGTACTTTATATTCATTGTAACTAGTAATATTTTAATGCATACTATCAAGCCTTTAAAAAATCAAGTAATGACTAAAATGTATTCATATAGTTTTATGCAAAAATGCTCAAAATATGTCCATCTATGTTTGTTTTTTTTAATAATGTGTAAATTAAAAAAGTGGAATATACATATCCAGATTTTTAAAGGCATTTTGGCATAACAGTATATGAATATTTTTGTCAGTATTTAATTCTTTTTTGAAGTTTGATAGCATGCATTGAAATCCCACTAGTTACCATAAGCATAAAGTACATGTAGGAAAGAACATGGAAACAATTTTCTTGGTGAGTATAGATTAAGCAGAATGATCTTTGAATAACAAAAATTGCCACAAGGCTATATTCTTAGTTCTTGGATTATTAGTGATTTATGATCCAGACATACCACACTCTGAGAGGGTGTTACACATTTTTTTTCTAAGAAGGACTGAGTCTTTCTTTTTTTTTTTTTTTTTTTTTTGGCCTTTGTTTTTCTTGAGCTTCATATGACTTGTGAGTTGTTTCTATGTTGAACATTTCTTTGGTGCTTCTCAGCCATTCATTATTACTAAGTTGAGAAACTCTTGGTTTCTATTTTTTAACAGGGTTATTTGGATCTCTGGAGTCTAACTTCTTGAGTTTTTTGTATATGTTGGATATTAGCCCTCTATTGAATGTAGGATTGCTAAATTTTCCAATCTGCTGGTTGACATTTTGTCCTATTGTCATTTTTCTTTGTCTATCAGAAGCTTTGCAATTTTATGACGTCTCATTTGTCAATTCTTGTTCTTAGAGCATAAACCTAGGTGCTCTGTTCATGAAATAACTTCCTATGCATTTGTGTTAGAGGCTCTTCCCCACTTTCTTTTAGATTACTTTCAGTGTATCTGGTTTTATATAGAGGTCCTTGATCCACTTGGATTTTTACTTTGTGAAAGATATGAAAGAATTGATTTGTCTACGTTGACATGCTGACCTCTAGTTGAACATGCACCATTTGTTAAAAATTTTATCTTTTTTTTAATTGATAGTTTTAGATTTCTTTTCAAATATCAAGAGACCATCAGTGTATATGTGTGTGTGTGTGTGTGTGTGTGTGTGTGTGTGTGTGTGTGTGTGTGTGTGTGTATTCTTTTCTGGGTTTTCAATTTTATCCATTAAATTATCTTCCCATCTCTGTACCAATATCCTGCATTTTTATATCAATATTTCTCTGTAATACATCTTCACATCATGAATGGTGATTTGCCCATAAGTTCTCTTATTGTTGCTAACAGTTTTTGCTATCCTGGGTTTTTTGTTATTCTAAATGAATTTGAAATTTTCTATTTCTTACTCTATGAATAATTAAGTCAGAATTTAGATGAGGATTGTATTGAAGATGTAGATTTCTTTCAGTGAGATAGCCATTTTTGTTATATTAATATTACCAATCTATGAGCATGGGAATTTTTTATGCATCTCTTGAGATCTTCAGTTTCTTTTTTCTGGGAATTAAAGTTCTTGTCATACAGATTTTTCAATTGCTTGATTTGTGTCAGAACATGTATTTTATATTATTTGTGACTATTATGAAGGGTGTTATTTCCCTCATTTTTTATACTGTTTATTTTTGAGTAGAAGTAGGTTACAGATTTGTTTGATGTAATTTTATATTCAGCTATTTTGGTGAGGTTGTTTATCAGGTTTAGGTGTTCTCTAGTGGAACTGTTGGGTTCACTTAAATATACTGTCATATTATCTACAAATAGTAATATTTTGACTCTTTCCTTTCCAGTTGGTATATTTTTTTACCTCCTTTTGTTACTTAATTTCTCTGACTTAGAATTCTAGTACTATATATCATAGGTATGGAGACAGTGGTCGGACTTCTCTAGTCTCTTATTTTAGTTCTTCAATTTTCTCTCCATTTAGTTTTATGTTGGCTACTGGTTTGCTATATATTACTTTTAATATGTTTAGGTAAAGGCCTTGAATTCTTGATATTTGCAAGACTGTTACTATGAAAGGGTGCTAATTTTTTTTCTAATGTCTTCACAACATCTAATGAGATGATCATGTTCCGCCCCCCACTTTGAGTGTTTTTATATAGTGGATGAATTTCAGTATATTGAACCATTCATGAGATGAAGCTTACTTGATCATATTGAATAATTTATGATGGGTTCTTAGATTGGGTTTGAAAAACTTTTATTGAGTATTTTTGAATAGATATTTCTATGAAAATTGGACTGAAGTTTTTATTTTTTGTTGGGTCTTTCTATGGTTTACATAGAAGCATAATTGTGGCTGTATAGAATGAATTGGGTAGTGATCCTTTCTGCTTCTTTTTTGTAAAATACTTTGAAGAGTATTGCTATTAGGTCTTCTTTGAAGAACTGATAGAATTCTGTACTAAAATCATCTGGTCCTGGGCTTTTTTTTTTTTTTTTTTTTTTTTTTTTTTTTTTTTGGTTTGGAGAATTTTAATGAAAGCTTCAATTTCTTTGTGGGACTATTTTTGGTGCCTGATATCTATCCAGAGAGATATTCATTTCTTCCAGATTTTCAATAAAATGTTCAACCAAAGTCATCAAAAAAGACAAATGAGAAGACTGTTTACCTATGAAAGGAAAAAAATCTACCAAGATAAACTCTCAATCCTGAACATCTATGCTCCAAATTCAAGAACCCGCACATTCATTAAAAAAACAAAACAAACAAACAAACAAAAACCTCTACTAAAGCTCAAAGAATATATTACAGCACACACAATAATAGTGGGAGACTTCAACACCCTATTCTCAACAATGGACAGATCATGGATGCAGAAACTGATCAGACACAGTGAAACTAACAGAAATTATGAACCAAATGAATTTAACAGCCATCTGTAGAATATGTTACCCTAAAACAAAAGAATATAACTTCTTCTCAGCACTTCACAGCACCTTGTCCAAAACTGACCATATAGTCAGTCACAAAACAGATACGATAAAATCAAAATTATTCTATTCATTCTAGCAGATCACCATGGATAAGGCTGGTCGTTAATAGTAGCAACAACAAGAAGAAGCCCACATACACATGGAAGCTAAACAATGCTCTACTCAATGATAACTTGATCAAGGAAGAAATAAATTAAAAAACGAAATACTGTTTTAGAATTTAACAAAAACGAAGGGATAGAATACCCAAACTTATGGGATACAATGAAAGCAGTCCTAAGAAGAAAACTCATAGCACTGAAAACTCCAAAAAGGAAACTGAAGAGATCATACACTAACAACTTTACAGTACAAGTGAAAACTCTAGAACAAAAAGAAACAGATAAACCCAAGAGGAAATAATCAAACTCAGCTGAAAACAACCAAATAGAGACAAAAAGAATCAATAAAACCAAGAGCTGGTTTTTACAGAAAATCGACAAGATTGATAAACCCTTAGCCAGACTTACTAGAGGACACAGAGAGAATATCCAAAATGGCAAAATCAGAAATGAAAGGTGAGGCATAACAACAACCTGAGGAAATTCAAGAAATCATCAGATCCTATTACAAAAGCCTATATTCAACAAAACTGAAAAACATAGAGGAAATGGACAATTTTCTAGACATATAGCAGGTACCAAAGTTAAATCAGAATCAGATAAACCATCTAAACAGCACTTTAATCCTAAAGAAATAAAAGAGCAGTCATCAAAATCCTCCCAACCAAAAAAAAAAAAAAAAAAAAAAAAAAAAAAAAAAAAAAAAAAAAAGCCCAGGACCCAGGACCTAATGGGTTTATTGCAGAATTATAGAAGACCTAATACCAACACTCTCCAAAATTTTCCACAACATAGAATCACAGGGAATGCTCTTAAAAACAATTCCACAAAATATAAAAACAGGGAATAGATTGAAATAGTGACCCACAAAAATGGGGGAATGAAGGACGCCAGGGGCTTTTACCAGCCTTACCCCAGTGCTACAGGACAAGGCTAGGCTAAGTTAAATTTTTTACTCACAGTTCTCAGTAGGAGCAGGAACATTCTTGAAAAACCGCAGCATGTACTGATAGTTTATCTGACTGTCTGGTCCCAGACATGCCTGTCACATGCTTGCTAGCCAATAGATTCAAAGGTCAATATGCTCAGCCAATTAATTTAAATTATAACCTTGCTGATGTAACCTGTACCCCTAAAAAGTATAAAAATCTGTTTTTAACAATCTTTCAGGGCACCTCTCCTTTGGATGTAGGCCACTCCAGTGCATTGGCTAATAAACCTCTTGTTTTTGCATTGGAAAAAAAAATAATGAAGAACATTTTAATATGGGATCAGTTTGTCATTACTTTCTTGTATTTTAATTATTTTTTTCTTATTTCTTTTACAGTCTAGTCCTTACCCCCATCCCAATCTGTCCGCTTACTATTCTTGCTTCAGTATCTTTTTCCCTATTTCCAAGCAGATGTTCCCACCTACCAACCCCATCCACCAGACCTCTCCACTGCATGAGCCTCAAGTCTCTTAAGTGTTAGGCCCATCTCTAACTGGAGCTGGACCAGGTAGTTCTCTATCTCTGTCAGTGGCTTCATATCAGCTGGTATAAGCTACTTGGTTGGTAGCTCAGTGTCTAGGATATTCGGTGTCCAGTTTAGTTGAGACTTCTTGTCTTCCTGTGGGGTCACCATCCTCTGCTGCTTCTCCAGCTTTTCCCTTTGTTCCCATACTAAAATAGAGCAATTCCAAAACAGGGAAAAAAGAAAAATAAACATTAATAAGCATTGTGTATAGCTTGTGATTCAATATATTCTCGTTCTTGTATATCATTCCACATGTATCCTTTGCTTTTCCCTCAATATTTTGAAGATTTTTTTTAAAAGAATGGATTACATTGAGGATTTGAAGCCTGTTAATCCTAACTAGCAGAGATTGCCATGTTAAGTATTTTTTTAGAATTGTTGTTAGCTTAAATGATCTTTATTTGCGTGCGTGTGCACACACACACACACACATACATACATACATACATATATATATATGTATGTATGTACACGTGTATATATATATTCCCTGACAATGGAACAATAGACAAAGAAACTAATTACCAAAGTGAGGACAGAAGGGAACATGAATAAGCAGAAGATGGACTAAGGAAGAAGGAAAAATCTGTTCGACTTCATGTTTTACACAGGAAGACTTTTATCTGGGGAGTTTAGCTGAAGCTAAACTTTCTTTCTCATAATGTTAAACAGTTCATTTATTTAGGTCCACAGGAAGAAGGAATACCCAGTACCAGGCACTGCATAACAGCATTCATCAAGAGAATGACAGCTTGCTACTAATATCTGGGCAATTTAAAGATGTGTGTGGGGGGCAGTGTTTTTGCCAACATGAAATTCCTCTGCTTTGGTGATTGTACTGTACATTCCAGACCTCTGACCTGAATCCCATTGATCTGTTAAGAGAGCAGCAATTAAATCCAGGTGTCTCTTTGGGAAAATAAGTATTTCTGACTCATCTGAGAATATGCATGTTGTCCAACACTTCTCCCTGAATTTGTTATTAGGAGAAATATTCCTACTTATTAATGGTAAAATGTGCAATGAAGCTAAATATTCTATTGAAAGTATTTGCCAGAGCTCTATTATTTTCTAGGGTACATCTTAAAAAATTCAAATTTAACTAAAAAGAGTTTCACTGAGTTCATAATATAGGAGCAAATTCTAAATATTTTACTATGTGTGGATTATGTAGTTTGCAAAAAATATTTGTAGGAGGATGAAAGTGAAATTCTTAGTACAAAATATATGAAAATAAGGATGTGAAAATAAGTACATCAAATATGTGTATCTCTTCTTTCAAGATAACAACCCACACAACTAAAATACCTTATAAGAAAAAGAAATTATGAAAAAACCCATGCAAATAGTAAACAAAGACAAACAAGAAAATGTTTTAAGTTTATATGAAAGTGTTATCTTCATGTTTTCACACTATAGTTTATAAAGAATTTATCATGAGGCTATAAGCAAAATTCAATGTAAGAAAACACCCATAACTTTTAAAATAACTTTGATGATACATATTTCAAAGGCAAACTTTTTGTCTTACTTATTTTTCTATTGTCTGAGAAAGTCTTTCTATATCACACCTTATCGTATCTAGGTAAAAAAAAAATCCCAATATATTTGTAAATAATTTTTGTTTCAAAGTGATATAAATTCTGCTCATTTCTGAAGCTTTCAGCTGTGTATGGTGGCATATGACTATCAACCTATCACTTTGCAACCTGATACACGAAAATTAGAAAGTCAAGGTCATCCTTGACAAGGAAGACAAATGTTACTTGAGACTCTTAATCAAAAACAAAACAAAACAAATGAGCAAGCAATGGACTGAGCAAAGAAACATGGAAACATGCTAAACTAGAAGATGTGGGGTCAGCTTCAGAACCCATTTTAGAACAAAGGAGAAAATGGGCTCTTAGATGTTGTCTTCTAACCTTTACGCCTAAACCTTGGCATGTATGTGTCCCAGGTGCACACATAAATAAAACAAGAATATTGTTGATAATAATAATAGTAATGGTAATGAGAACACTCTTACATAGAAAAAAAATGTCTGGGTTTGGTTTACTTCCTGAGACTTAACAAACTTATACAGTCTCAGCATCTCCAACTGTCCTTGTTATAATCTCTACACTTAAGCCAACATAATTTCAAAAGAAAATATATTGTGAATTACTGATTACCTAATATAAAAATATATTAGTATGAGAATATTAAGCTTTTACTTCAGTAGTTTATGTCACTTGATATCATTGTTTTGAATATGGATTAAATTATATCTTATTATTTAGTTGTCATGGCATTGATTAGTAATAATAACTAAATGGTTATTTATAACATAATTGATAATTATAAAAACTATCATAAGATCAATTAAAATAATAAATAAGGTCTTCTTTGACCTAATTTTTACGTACATAGAAGGGCATGATTTTGAGGTATGGAATTAGCATTTTGACTACAGTGCTTCACAACTTAATAATGTCATATCTTATTGTAGTTTCTTAGATTCTATCTTTAAATTAAAAAACTAAATACTTATTACTTGGGTCTCATGGTATTTTCTAGGGTGTTTTTATTTAAAATAGTGATATACAGAATTTATTTCTACTCAGAAACATTCAGTTCCTGTATGTTAGTAGGGCAAGTATGCATATGGCTTTAACCAAAAAAAAAAATTAAATGCAATTAAAACCATTAATTCATTAATTGTAAGTGGTAGTCCAGAAAAATAATGTGATAAAGATGTCCAAAAGATCTCAAGATCTCAAGATATCTCTCTCTGTCTCTCTCTATTTTTTTTCTCTTTCTCTCTCTCTCATATAAACACACTCCCAACACACACACACACACACACACACACATACACACACACAGTAATTTAAACTGAGAACCTTGTTACTTTAAAATAATAGCAGCTATTCTGTTACCTTATGTAGCGATCGCCTATCTTGCCAACAAGGAAGATGAGCCACAACAGGATCCTTCTACAGGTGTTTATTGCAGGTTTGATTGCAGTAGTGACAGACCCGGAGCCCAGAAATCAACCCTCGTTATATATGCTTTGTAGGAATGTGTCACTACCTGATTGGTGTATTCTGTGGGCCCTAATTAGCATACTGGGGACTAGAGAACAAGTCAGCATGAGTCAGCAAAACAGGCATATTCGGTTGTTTATCTCAAAACTGGCCAACCTCCCTTCGGACTGGGAACTATCTTGTAATGGGGAATGCAGTGGGTTCCCACACCTTAGACTGCACTTTGTTACAGACTTTGTAACTTTATTCTTTCAGGACCAAGCTAAATGATTTGTTTCCTCTATTCACAGGAATCAGAATTATGCCTGTAGAAGGCGCTGAAGACCAGGTCAGTATTTCTTTTTACAGCTCGCTTCATCTCTTTAAATGGAAATAATACACCCATCCCTCTTGGGATTGGGCTGTATCAAAACTAGCAACTCCTCACTTCATGGTGTGATTAGACTCAACTATAAGACAAACACATGACAAGAGCAAGAAGGAAATCTTCAGCATGTAGTTTTAAATACTTTCTTGTTTAGTGCGTGTTAAAAGTAAAAATGATAAAATTCAGTCCCTGAATATAAGCTGTACACAGAGACCAAAATAACATTTGTAGAATTACTGTCTTTAACACAATAAAATACTATTTCTCCTACTGTATAGCATTAAACAGTAAATATATACTTAAATTTACTTATTTCAGTTATGAATTATTGGCAAAGGCATTAGACATATAGTGTTAATAAAATAAGCTTTTGGTGTGCTATTATGTAATTTATTTTTCATTCCCTTCCCTAGATTTACTGCTAGAACAGTAAGAGATAAGATTTGTTTTGTGCCTATTATAGTTTAAGAATCCTTCTAAATGCTTCCTCACTCTGTCCTCTTCACTCGTGAGACAAACACATTTTAATACATTTTATTTTTTGACTTTTATTGACAATTTAATTAATCTATTATTTATTTTTTTATATAATATAATCCTACTGCAGTTTTCCTTCCCTTATTTCATTCCATTCTCTCCTTATGCTCCTCTCCCCTCCTCTCCCTGCCTCTTTCCTCCTTCTCTGTTTCTCTTCAGAAAATATCCTCTCGGTGATATCAATAGAATATAGCAGAAAAAGTTACAATAAGACCAGGCACATACCCCCCATCAAGGCTGGAAAAGGTAGCCCAAAGGAAAGAAGAGGCTCCCAAGAGCAGGCAAAAAAAGCAGAGAAATTTCCCACTCTGACTTACAGGGGTCCAGAAGTACATCAAGATTAGTTAATTCTGTGGCTTTTCATGTTGTCTTTGAAGCCTCTGTCTTCTATGATTCTTTCTCCTCCTCTTCTACAGGTTCTCTGACTCCTGCCTAATGTTTGGCACTGAGTCTGTGCAATTGCTCCCATTAGTTGATAGATGAAGCCTCTCTGATAATGTTGCTAACATCTTGTCTGCAACTATATAGAATATCATTAGGAAATATTTAATTAACATTTTTCTTTGAGGGTCAATTTTCTTCATTTGGTTCTATCCTAGGTCTCTGAGCTATCCAGCCTCTAAGTTCTGGACCACCAGGCAATGTCAGGCATGGGTTTCCTCACATGTAATGAGTCTCAAGTTTGACCAATCATTTGTTGGCTACTCCCACACATCCTGTGCCCACCATTACCTAAGTGTACCTTCATGGCAGAAAAAAAAAAAATAAAACTGTAGGTTGATGATTTTTTGACTGTTTTGTTGTCCATATCTGTCTACTGGAGGCCTTGCCTGGTTACATAAGATGGCTGGTTCAGGTTGTATATCTCTCATTACTAGGAGTCTTTGTGAGAATCAACTTTGTAGATTCTAGGGAGTTTCCTTTGCACTAGGTTTCTTTCTTACCCACAAAATTTCAGTTATCTTAGCCTTTTTTCCACTTACCATCTTATTCTTCCTGATCCCATCCCTACGCACTTCCAGTTCACCTGCGGAATCTATTCTATTTTCCCGGCCAGGGAGATCCATTCCCTCCCTCTTCAGACCTCCTTGTTATTTAGCCTCTCTGCATCTGTTAATTGTACCATCTTTACATCAGAGCTAATATCCACTCATAAGTGAATATATATGATGCTTACCCTTCTGTTCCTGAGTATAACTAACTCAGGATGCTTTTTTTCTAGTTCATCTGTTTATTTTCATCTTTTAAAATTGCTGAATTTATATTTCCATGGTAGATATCCACTGTTTAAGTGCAGATCACAGAACTTAGGATGCTAGGCTGTCTCCCTGCCCACTTTCCCATGCCCTCAGTTCTGTTTTGAAAGACCCAAACTGCTTCCACTCTTTTCAGACCAACTGCCTGCCTTATGTGCTTGGACAGGTATCCAATGCTCAGATCCAGGTCAAGCCAGTCAGAAGGAGAGATACACAAACTCTGGTAAAGGCTCAGTGCTGGACTAGAAACAATAACATCTACCAGAACTTCAGAGAAGTGGCCCACTTGTGGATGCTCACCATTCTCTCAGTGACCTTCCCTTTCACTATTTCTAATCTGATTTCTCCCCTGACACCTATCTTTGGTTCTCCCTCCCCCCTCCAAGAAAATGACATGAGGAAGTTAACACATTGTAAATTCTAAGCTGTGCATTTTGGAGTATCAGATCTAATCTATGAATTCTTCCTCTGACCACATCTTTTGTTTATAGAATAGTGATAAATCCTAATTTGGTCTCCAATCAAAGAACCTGTGTTGCCACCGGTTATAGTAAATAGTAATATACAAAGGCTTTATCTCTCTACCGGCCCTGAGCTCTCACTCCTCAAGCCCGACCCTGATAATGTAGCCGAGCACATCTCTGGAACCAGGTCTGAGCTGACAACACGGTCCAACTCTTCCTTGCAACTCCCTTCTCTTGGCAGTTTTGTACTGCTTGTTCTCTGCCTCTGTCCCGGGGTAGTTCTGTACCCCCAAATCCCACACAAATATGGCTCTAATGCCCTATAGCTTTTCATACAGGTTTATATATTTAACTCTCAATCCACAAATCCTCTACACAACAAGATTGCATCAAATAGACAAATACTCAAGTAGATCCTAGCTGAGAAGTGCCGGAGATAAAGTTAACTTCTGAGGACTTACATTCTCCCTAAGGTGGTAAGGACAAGGAAGCAGCCTCAGACATGAAAGTTATTAAGCCCGATAAAATGTTAACTTGTTGGCATCATGTAGCAATTATACTCAAAGCACAAAGCAGCATGTGACTAATCCCATAACAGGTACATAATAAGCAAAGCAAGGATTTCTGAACCTTGAAAGTTGAGATCCCCTAGGTGACTAAGAAGCTAAAGGCACATAAGACTGGGGGTGGCAATCAATTGAACACAAAAAAAAATACACAAAAATTTAATGGATTCAGAAACAACCTAACACATCTGAGACTAGCACAACACTGGTGTCTTTTTAAGCACAGGGGATTAAGATGTTGTCTATTCAGGATAAAGCTTCAGCCTGAGAAAGAAAGATCATGAAATGCCTATCAAGTGTTGTTTGCTCTTCCTTAATTAATGTTATCAGGTAATAATAAAAACTATTAACTTACACCTGTAGTAATGACAGTACAACTTCATACTTGGTAAAGAGTTCAATTACTGCAATATATGCCTTATTTTTTCATTTAATTGCTCATCAAGCAGTCTTTTAAATCTGCAGTGGTTTTCTATTCAGTCTAAGACAGCATGCTAGAATCTTTAATGGGTATACATTGGTGAAGAGTGAATGTGATTTATCTTCTAGTCAATTTGTGTCTTAGTGGCAAAGTAATGATATATTTATCAGAACCTATTTTGTTTCATTTGTAGTAGATCTGGGAGAGAGGGGAAGTGGGAAAAGAACTGAGAGGAGTGTATGCAGTAAACTGTGGTCTGAATGCGTTGTTAGAGAAAAGCAGAAATAAAAATAAAAATGCATTCTAAATGTATGAATCAAGAAATAAAATCCATCAAATTGGCCTTCATGGAAGCTCATATTAGGTTTAAATAAAGGACCACTTTAGTGAAAAGACAGAGAAAATGTGTTCAAAGCAAATAGGATCAAGAATCAAGCAGACCAGAAGAACAGCTCTAGTTGTCTTCCCCTGAACAATATCAAGTAGAACCCAGAGATCATCTTTTCCTAGACCCTTCCCTCCACTTATTGCTCAATTTTGGCCTTCTACAAAAATAATCCTTGTTTACCTATAAGACAACCCTTTCAAGGGAACCAGGTAGGCTGAGTTCAGGTATTCATCTCATCTATTTTCCTCCAGACCCATCCCATTGTCTTATGCCTAATTCTGCAATGAAATACCTGTTGCAACCTTCACTACCTGCCCCACTTCCATCTCTTGTGGATCCCACAGTTCATCCCCTCTTAACTCTCCCCTTAACTTGTCGCACACTCCTAAAAGTAATATATCAGACATTCCCGAGGGACCTATCTTCATTATCTCTCTAAGAAGACAAATAAGCAGAACCCAGTGGAAGTCTCTGCTTTCCTTTCTTCTCAAAACCACCTCAGACCCCTAGAGTATGCACAATCCTAAGAGTCTGTTACTAATACTCAGAAATGCATTTCACTTGAAACCCACAGTGGCAAATCTATAAGGTCAAGAATGCAAGTCCTACCAGGCAACACTGAGCTACCAGACTCTCCTATAATCCAGAGAGGAAACAAAAAACCAAAACCAAAATACATATTTAACAAAGAAAAAAACTAGATATTAGCATCTAGAACTACAAATCTTGTCAATCCTAGATCCTAGATGCTAACATAAAAACACAATAACAGAGAATCTAGGGTGATTATGTCTCATGATTTCACACAGACCATAGTAATCCAATTCAATTAGGCCCTGAATATTTCAACATATCTGAAAATTAAGAAAAGGACTTTAAAATAGTCTGTATAAATTTGATAGAAAACATAAATAAATTCCTTAAAGAAATGCACAAAATCACAAATAGTGCAAGGAAATTACTAAAACTGTTCATGACCAGATAATGAAAATAGAATCAATAAATAAAACCCAAACTTTTTATTTATTGTATATTTTCATTTCGTTACATTTCAAATATTATTCCCTTTCCTGGTTTTCTTTCTAGAACTCCCTACCCCATCCCCTACCCTCGTCTCTATGAGAGTGCTCTCCCACCAGCCCACTCACTTCCTCCTACAAAATTACTCCCTCCAACCTCCCCTCCCTGGTATTCCCCTACTCTGATGCAAGAGCCTTCACAGGACCAAGTGCCTCTCCTCTGGTTGATGCCTGAGTAGACCATCCTCTGCTACATATCCAGTTGGAGCCATGGGTCTCTCCATGTGCACTCTTTGGTTTAGTCTCTTGGAGCTCTGGGCATGGGGTCCTAATTGGTTGGTATCACTGTTCTTCCTGTGGGGTGGAAAACCTATTCAACTCCTTCAGACCTGTCTCTAACTCTTCCACTAGGGACCCTGTTCTCAGTCCAGTGGTTGGCTACAAGCAACTGCCTCTGTATTTTTCAGGCTCTGGTAAAGCCTCTCAAAAGACAGATGCATCAGGATCCTGTCAAAATGCACTTCATGGAATCAGCAATACTGTCTGGTTTTGGTGATTGTATATGTCATGGATTCCCAAGTGGGGCAGTCTCTGGATAGCCTTTCCTTCAGTCTCTGATCCACATATTTTCTCCATATATTCTCCTGTGAGTATTTTGTTTCCCCTTCTAAAAGGGAGTGAAGCATCCATACATTGGTCTTCCTTCTTCCTGAGCTTCATGTGGTCTGTGGATTGTATCTTGGTTATCCAGAGCTTTTGAGCTAATATCCACTTATCAGTGAGTGCATACAATGTGTTATATTGTGACTGGGTTACCTCACTCAAGATGATATTATCTAATTCCAATCATTTGCCTAAGAATTTCATGAAGCCATTTTTTTAATGGCTGAGTAGTACTCTATTGTATAAATGTGCCACATTTTCTATAGACATTCCTCTGTTGAAGGATGTCTGGTTCTATCCAGGTTCTGGCTATTATAAAAAAGGCTGCTATAAAAATAGGTATGTGTCCTTGTTATATTTTGGATCATCCTTGGAGTATAAAAACCCAAACATTTTTTTCTTTCCTTTTATTTTTTACAACTTTATTTAAAAAATCAGAGATACATGTATAGATTTTTTAAAAGCATTTTGGCATAAAACTATATGAATTTATTTTTGTCAGTACTTGATTTTTTAAAGGTGTGATAGTATGCATTGAAATCTTACACGTTACAATGAGAATAAAGCACATGTAAAACAAAATGTAACATGAAAATAGTCAAAGATTTTTTTTTGGTGTGTAAAGATTAAATATACTGATTTTTAAATACCACAAATTTGTACAAGGCTATCTTCTTAGCTTTTGAATTATTAATGATTTAAGGTCTAAATGTACCCCACTCTGAGAGGGTGCTATACACTTATTGATATTTTTTCTAAGAAAGCCTTTTCTAAAAAGGCTTCAATTTTTTGGCATTTTTTTTGAGCTTCATATGCTCTGTGAATTGATTTGTGGGTATTCAGAGCTTTCTGGGTCTAGTATCCAATTATCATTGACTGCATATTATGTCTGTTCTTTCATGACTGGGTCACCTCACTCAGGATGACATTCTCTAAATACATCCATTTTAGTAGGAATTTCATAAAGTCATTGTTTCTAATAGCTGAGTAGTACTCCGTTGTGTAAATATACCACAAATTTTGTATCCATTCATCTACTGAAGGACATCTGGTTTCTTTCCAACTTCTGGCTATTATAAATATGATTGCTATGAACATGGTAGAGCATGAGTGCTTATTATATGTTGGAGCATCTTTGGGGTATATACCCAGAAGTGGAATAACTGGGTCTTCAGGTAGTTCAATGTCCACTTTTCTAAGAAACTGCCAGATTGATTTCCAGAGTGGTTGTATCAGTTTACAACCCCACCATCAGTGGAGAAGTGTTCCTCTTTCTCCACATCCTTGCCAGCATCTTCTGTCATCTGAGTTTTTGAACTTAGGCATTCTGACTGGTGCCAGAAAACTCAAATGTTTACCAAAGAATACAAATGATGAAAGATTAACTCAGACATTGAAGATAGGATAGAGAAAATAAGATTAGAAGAAATGCAGGAGAAGGCCATAGAAAATAATAATAATAATAATAATAATAATAATAATAATAATAATAATAATAATAAATTTTACTAACATGAAACGAGGTAACTATAAAGATACAAGAAGCATTTAGAATATCAAATAGACTGTACCAGAAAATTCAGTTCACTAACCACAGAATAATCAAAACATTAAATGTACAGAAGCAAAAAAAATCTTAAAAACTGCACAGGAAAAAGACCAAATATTATATAGACATAGACCTATTAGAACTATATCTGACTTCTCAAAGAGAATCTGAATATCAAAATGGCCTAACGTGGGAGGTTGCAGACTCTAAGAGACCACAAATAATAACCTAATGTGTTATGTCCCAGAAACCTTTAAAAGGCCATAGATGATATTCCAATATATGACAAAATATTGGCAATATTTATTTATAAATACAGCCCTAAAGAAGATATTAGCAGGAAGCCTTATGCATAAGGATATCAACTACAACATGAAGACACAGGAAAGATATAATTCTATAGTAGAAATTTTAAAAGAAAGGAAACACACACACACACACACACACACACACACACGCATGCATGTTAATGCATGCACATTTGACCACACATGCATGTGTACGTGCATACACACACCATCACCATTACCACCAGCATCAGCAATAGCAATAACAACAGTAAAATCTAGGAATTCATAATCATGGTTCCATTATGTTCCTCAATATAAGTAATCTCAATGATTTTGAAACCAATAAACTCATCTCAATATCAAGCATAGATATCATAAAAAGGACAGGGGAAAGATTTTCTAACCAAATGGGCCAAAGAAGCAAGCTGGTATAACACATTAACATCTAACCAAACAGACATTAAAACAAAACCACTCAGAAGCTATGGGGATGAACACTATTCATCAAAGGAAAAAATAAACCAAGATGACATTGAAATTCTTAACATCTATGCCCAAACACAAGTACACCCAAATTTTTAAAAGAAACACTAATACAGCTTAAATCTCACTTACACTGATAGTGGAAGACTCCAACATCCCACCCACCAATGAAGTTTCATCCAGATGAAATAGAAACAGGGAAATGATGGAATAAATGTATAAACCAAAAGTACCTAACATATTTGTCACCATTTCATCTAAACACAAAAGAATATAACTTCTCAGCATGTATTTGTATTTTCTCCAACATTGACTATATACTCAGACAGAAAACAAGTCTGAACAGGGACAAGACATTTGACATAACACCGTGCATCTATTTAACCACAATAGATTTAACCTAGATAAAAACAGAAACAACAGGAAATTCAACAACTCTCCACTGAATGAAAAATGGGACAAAATAGAAATTAAGAAAGAAGTATTTTCTACCAGTTTTACCCAATGAAGTCAGTTCTAAGAGGCAGGTTGATAGCACTAAGTGCCTACATAAAAACTCTCAAGAGACATTATGAAACTCAAAAAGAAGGAAGGCCAAAATGGGGATGCCTCAGTCCTTCTTAGAAAAGAGAATAAATCTCTTATGGGAGAAAAATACAAGGTCAAATAGAAGAACAGAGATCTAAGAAAAGATTACTCAGAAGCCGCCTTACCTGGGGATCCATCACATATGCAGTCACCAAATCCATGTATTAAAAGTTGTTGCAGTAAAATTTCAGATGATTTTCTTTAAAAAAAGAACTCTCAAGAGATTAGCAACTTAACAGCACATTTCTAAGATTTAGAAGGAAGAGCACCCACTCAAAAGTAGGAGAAACCAAGAAATAATAAGGCTTAAAGTAGAAATCAATAAAATAAAACAAAGAACCACATAAATCAATGAAACAGAGGTGGTTCTTGAACAGGTTAATATAATTGACAAACATTTTTCTATATTAACTAAAAAGGGGAGAGTGAATATCAAAGTTAACAAAATGAGAAATGAGAAAAGAATCATAAAAACAGAGAGTAAGGAAATCCAGAGAGTTGTGAGAACATACTTTAAAAAATTATACTCCACCAAAAAGGAAAAATTAACCACCTGTTTTGCTTACTTTTAATTGTCAACTTTATATAATGAAAAATACCCAGGAATCAAGTTTAAATGAGGATTTTTATAGATTAGGTTAACCTGGGGCATATCTACAGGGGTCATATTGATTACACAATTCTTATTGGAAGCTCTAGCTAACATATGAAAATGACATAATTCGCTAGTTTTCGTTCCTGGCCTATGTAAACAAGGAGAAAGAGAGCTGGACATACACCTGCATGTGTGCACTCCTCTCTCTGATCTTGGTCATATTTATGAAAATGTGTTTCACATTCTTGCTTGAATTCTTCACAATGATTAGATGGTTTCTTGGAATTAGAAGCCTAATCAGCTCATAATTATTTACAGATCTATTTGGTACAGCATTCCAGTCACAGGAAACAAAACCAAGGCACTATTAATTTTATAGTTTCTGGCATCATGCTTCATGTCAGTGTATATTTGTCAGCTAATTAACTTTAATTTTCTATCAAATTTCATATTTTTATTTCAATTAATGTGGAAAGATTATGTCGCTTTGGTCAAAGGAAAATAATGACAATGAAGTGGTAGAAATGAAGAAGGTAATATTTGTAACAACATGGAAAATATGATAGGAAACCCTAAAAACCTCCCCAAATTAAAACAAATATTTGAAACATATGTTAAAGATGAAGTAAAAATGTTCTTTCAAGAAATGTATCAGATGAATTCTAGACAAGATAAAGACAGGTGCTCAAAGAATAAATATCTGTCAATGCAATGAAGGGCAGGGTGTAAAGACTACAGACTTATTATCACTTCAAATTTATTTCTCAAAGACCCCATCTCAAAACATTGTAGTCCAACCTATTTTGTTGTGGTGGTGTTGATAATTTTTGGGTTCAGCAATTTCTGAAATATCCTCCATTCTTCCTCATGGGTCTTCTCTGACTATTCATGGACATTAATCTGTGATGTGGCTTAGGTCTATCTTTAAGATCACTTATGTCTGTAAAGCATCATTGATAATTCCGCTGCTCACCCTTGAGATAGGATTTATGATTTTCATTCTTAAAATCTGCTTTATTTTTTCCCAGTGATAGTTAATGTTTGATAATTTTAATGATATCCACTGCCCAAAAATGATGACTCGTAATTTCAATACCACATTGACCTGAGACAATGCAAATACTTCTAAGCAGTGTGGCTATTTCTGGAGTGCCATCTTTTGCTAGGATACTTCTTTAGTCTGACAGTCAGTAAGAGACTCAGAACCTGGCTCAAGGCTCATGCTTAAACAACAATGGCCAAATCAAGGTTTTGCTCTTGTCATTTCATCACCTTCTCCTTTAGCCTGAAATAATCTGTCTTTACAACAGTTCTTTGTTCCATTAGAGCCACTCTCACCTCCCAAGGTTGTAGACTATGGAAGGGCAACTGGGTCAAAATTGGTTTTGGTGCCTGTTTTATCTAAGACTTGTTACTATCCGCTTACTTGCCCTTTTCCCCAAGAAAATCTATTTTAAGCCCCCTTTAAACCTTTGGAACATTAAAAAAAATCTAATTTCATCTTATTCCTTGAGATAATAGTTCTCTAGACTGTCCCTATCCTTTCTAGGGAAAGCTACTTTAACCATTCCAAAGACTCCCTTTTTCTTTTCTTCTAAGAATGGATTTGTGAGCCCCAGAAACCTTTATAGTATATTTTCTTCATTTCTTCTTTGAAAATGAAGCCACATAGTAACCTATAAAGAGTTACATTATGAAATGAGAGATGCATAAAACTGATAAGCTCATATTCTTTTGTCTCTCTCCTATTTCAAAAACCTGTGACCCTACCGCATTAATTTTTAACCACCATAAATGAATGTCACCACTTAAAAACAATATTCTGCTGCTGACAAAATTTAAGTCAACCTCAGGTTTATGACTTTGTATAATCCTATCCCTTTGTGTGGGACCTGACACTGCCTACTAAAAGAACATGGCCAAAATTGACCAGCTATATTTCCTGTTATTACAGTATTGCATAAACTCTTGCTTGATGACATTCCTTAGTCTTTCTGTTTTTGAAATCTGTGAAGAAGGAAAAAATTGAGTTTCAGCAAGTCTTCTAATTGAGGAAATGATGCTTTCTTGCTCATGCTGATAGGTGTGGACTGAACTGTATCTGGCCTTTTGATTTCAATGTTTTTGAAAATTTGGCTAAGACATCCCTAGATTTTTGAGCTGTGGGTAGATGAACAAATGCTGCCTTCAGCTGCTAAATTGGTTGTAAATAGTTATTCAGTAATTCAATTGATATACAACTTTTAATGCTATATTTAGCAGTCACAGGCTTGTGAGTCTGATGTCAGTATTTTTGTATGTCTTCTTGAAAAGACCTTGTAATCTACAGAAAACCCAGTGTGTATTTTCTTACTTCAGTTTTGTTACTTCTGTTACTCCTACAACTTGAAATGACCTATCTCTTTGCCTTTCCCTGGCAGTCAACCATGTGCTTTTGAAAATAAAATATGGAGAAAACCCTATACTGCATCCCTGAAAAGACACACCCTGAAATTTTCTCTCAAGGTCAGCTAAATATGTGTGTTTGTGTGTGTGTGTGTGTGTGTGTGTGTGTGTGTGTACTAATTTTTTTTCTAGCATAAAGTCCTTACCATACTGACCATGTTACATCAGAGTTAATATCAATTTTTTTTGTCCTTTTGTTCTCTATCTTGTCTTAGAATGGGCACTGGGCACTAATGGGTTTTGATATCTAAAATCTAGAATAGTACTTTGAAATATATGTGACACTCAATAAATACTTTTGAAATTGGTCAAAGTAATTAACTTCCCCAAAGCTAGAGTGTTCTAATGTTTGATGCATGATTGGCAAAATCACTTTAAATGAATATTCAGCATATGATTATTCACATTTCTACCTAAGCTGGCAAGGTATCTTCATAAACAGGAAGCTACTTTAATAAGGTAGAGGCAATTCAGGCACAAAAAATTACCTAATGGCTTTTTTGATAACATTAAATGCTAACATTTCCATTTTATGATTACATGATGCTCATACAATACTTGAATAAATACATATAATCATTAGAATAAAGAAAAAAAGAGCTGACTAAGAACCAGGTAGAGTACTTTACATGATTATATTCCTTTAAAGAAGTATGTGTTTCAAAAATCAGACCAATTAAATCAAAAATGCATTTCCAACTAGCAACAGAACTAAGAGGTCTAAAAAAGATTATATACCTTGAGGTTAACAATCATGAATCCTCTAAATGGCTGTTGATACAATTATTGTGGTACAATAAAAAATTGAAGTGAAGTCTAAGGACAAGGTTATATTATAGATGTGTATTGGAATGATAGATGTGATAAGTATTCAGTATCATAAAAAACTCAAAATCCAAAAAACTTAAACCATAGCTGTTGACTTCTCCAAGTTTAAGAAGACTTTCT
This sequence comes from Micromys minutus, assembly GCF_963924665.1. Classification (NCBI taxonomy): domain Eukaryota; kingdom Metazoa; phylum Chordata; class Mammalia; order Rodentia; family Muridae; genus Micromys; species Micromys minutus. The sequence goes on from NC_137984.1 coordinate 24,286,905, forward strand.
TTCACATTAGAAGAAAATGGTGACATTTTCAATACTCATCTTGAGTGTTTAAGTTAATCCTCACTCAAAGGTGAGTAACATAATAAGGTTTTAGTCAAGTATTTTCCTAGGAATATTTGGAAGTCCAGTCTTTTCACTATAACAATACATGTTTTGGAAGAAGTAGAAAACAATATCTGTTGCTTTCATCTTACAAAAATTGAGAGTGTAGCTCAGGGATTTAGGGCTGGACCTCAATTTGAGAATCTGTGAAGCATGTATGTTAGGGTGGGAAAGATAACACTGCCTAGCCAAGCAACCAGCCAGGGAACAAATCAACCAACTAACTCTCCAGCCAATTACATGGTAAACATAAACAACTAGTCAAAGACATAAACAAATACTTAGAGGAACACAGAGACCCTTCTGAATTGTGAATTTCACCCTAAATACACATTTTCATTTCTACTAACTTGATATCTATATCATCCTTGGAATTTCAGAATCCTAACTTCAGGTCCTATCCTCAGGTCTCTGTGTTCAAAGCAAATTTTTGATATTTTATGAAAGGCACATACAAAGAGGAACAACAAAGAGCCTTCGAGTGGAACACTATTTGACATTAGAGTATGATTGTTATTTGAACTAAAGACCAACTCATGATAATTCTGAGTACCAAAAAGCCTTTGGTTAACATCAAACAAAAAACACCAAAGGTATTAATTTTTCTGCATTTTTTTTATACATTGAAGGAAAGGAGATATAGAAGACAATAGTCAGTTTAATTTTAGTACTCATTTCAAAAAATGGCAGAAATATCCAAATTGGACAATTTGTTTAGATAATTATTTTAAAACCGGAAAAGAAATATATCAGTTGCCCACCCCACTCAAAGTACCTGTGGTTACTGCTGACATTAGTAAACTGTTGCAGTTGAAATCTAGATTTGGCAAAATTTGCCAAATTTTACTAATTCACTTATGTCATTAGGTTTAGACAACTTTCTTTTTTAATTAGTTTAAGACAATGCCCTATTCTGTAGTCAAAGCTTGCTTGGAATCCATCATATGACCTTGAACCTACAACAATGTCACTCTATTTCCTTTTCTCTAAAGTCTCAGCTGTGTGCCACTGCACTTTGCAGTTATTTTGCTCTACTACAAATTTTATGTTATTTTCATTAAATTCTTAATGTAAAAACCTAATTAATGATGACCAGTGAGAACTAAGAAGTCTCCCATGGTAAATTTCTGGCACATCCAAGACTTAAACAGTCAATCTTTAAATTATCTCACTTCCCAAAATGAAAAATACAGACATAACCATGTTTGTTTCTATGCACAAGAAACTACGCATAAATATCAGCATACAGAATGAACATGTGTCCTCATTAACAAAGGAATGGTAATAGAAAACATACTCATGCATATTCATGCAAATAATGACACTGAAATATGTAAATAATAAAAGTGAACAGGCTTTGTGTTAAAGTCACATGCATAATGATGAAAATTATGTATTCTTTCACTTGTGGATATTATAAAATAGAATGACAATGAATTATTGTCTAAACTGTGACATCTATTTTTTTTCAGTACAACACAATTGCTAAAAGCAACTTGGCATGAAAAAGGCTTACTTCATCTTACAACTTAGCGTACACTAAGTACAGAAATTAGGACAGGAACTCAATCCAGGAACATGAAAACAGGAACTAATGCAGAGTCCATAACAGGATGCTATTAACTATCTTGCACCTTGCTGATTCTTTTTTCTTATAACTCCCTGGACAAGTAATACTGAAGTGGCACTGTGAAGATATAGCTAGATTCTGTTATATTAATCAACAATTAATCACGCCTAATTCTAAAATGCCAGTTATTCATAAGCACAGATTTTTTGTTAATATCAAAATAACAGACAGCCCTGATAGTCTTTAAAAGATTCTCAAGTCTTCCCTATGAATCTTTACAACCCAAGTCCCTACCATATGCATTGCTCTTCTCAGAGATCATTATGGTGTGAACACATAATGGCTTTTCAGGGTAAGACTTCAAATGCACTACAATCCTCCCAAGTAATCAGGTCTTTCACAAAAATGCCCCACACACTGTACCAATATTTGCGTTAGTTGGGGTTTATATGACTGTAGTTAAAAATATAACTATGACCAAAAACAAATTGAAGATTTATTTGATTTGGAACAGTAAGAGGTTGACCTGGAGATGGATGAAGTCTAGACTGTAAAAATATTAAATACAAAAAGAAAAGAAATTTAATCTAAAAGAAAAGTTTTTTAGTGAGGTGTGTTTTACTACTGCTACTTAAAATTGGATAGTAAAATTCAGACTATTTTTTAACTTTTATCTTTTTTTCATATTAGTTTTTAGAGAATTTCTAACAGTGTATTTCAACCATATTTTCTACCTCTACTCCTCACAGAGCTACCTGCTCTTTCTTACTCACAAATTTGGGTATCTTCATTTTTATTCCTTTTTGTAAACCTCACCAAGTCCAGTGTGTGTTTTTCATATACAGTTGGATGTGTATCCTTCCACTGGAGCATGGTAGACTTATCAGGTGTTACATTCTTAAAGAAAAATGACTGTCTCTTTTCCTGGATCAGTGACTTGTAAAGAACAACACATTTAGGGAATTCCTGCTCATCGCCCCTGTGCATGCTAAGATTTTGTTTGGTTCAGTCTTGTGCCAGTCTTGTGTATGCTGTAGCAGTCACTATGACATCAGATGTGCTCACTGTGTCCAGAAGACAGTATTTTTGTGGTCATCTACTACTTATGGGTCTTAAAATCTTCCTTCCATCTATTCCAGTATGAGCTCTGAGTCTTGGGAGAAGGTATTGTGATAAAAAATGCATTGTTTCTGGATGAGAATTCCATAATTTCTTATTCTATGAACCTTGATCAGTTATGGGACTTAATGTAAATTTCACTGACTTCCAAATATAGGGACTTATCTAATGATGGGCAAAAGATACACTGATCTATGAGTACAAAGGTAAATATTTCAATATTGGTTTATTATTACATTATTTTGACAAAACAATAGTGGTAATATCTCCCTTATTAACCATTTCTTATGTAGTGACTGGTTCTTGGTCCTGATAAAGGTGTTGGGTGTAGGAATCATTTTATTGGGTGAGCCTGAACCACAAGCAAAAAGTAGTTAATTACTCTTATAACATTCATACTTCTGCAGAGCCTGTGGGTATGCCTTCCAGTCTAGGTGAATGGAGATTTTAGGGTTCCCAACTGTGTAAGACTGATAATTGCTTTTATTCACCAGTAACATACATTATGAATGCTAGCTAGTAAATGACGTAGGTTCTAGGTTAGTATAGCTTGATTTCTTTATGTTTTGACTCTAGGTGGTTCACTTACTGTCAAGTTCTAGTGGGTAAACAAAAGCATTAGAAATTGTTTTTGACAAGAGCCTCTGCTATGTGGAAATCTACAGAAACTCAGGAACCAACAACTCCAAAAGAAATAACCATTACCAACATTGGATTTTTTTGTTTCTTAGGCTATAGGATTTTAGGTATATAATTAGGACATTGCCTCCATATTATAGGATAAGCACATTTTACTTATTTTTAGTTATGTATAGATATAGTTTAGAAAGTGCATACACATGTGTTTTTAAATACTTACATGCTTACATACACAAGCTGTCTTAAAGAGGAGATCAGATCCTTGAGACAGGATCTCTCACAGAACCCAGAATTTAGCCTTGTGTTCTCTCTCTCTTTTATCATAACAGTATTGGGATTACAGCTAAGCATATGGCCATGTGTACCCACTTATATTTGTGCTGTGGATTTGAACCACAGTTCTCATGATTTCATAATAACTCAGTTATTAAAACCAGTGATTTCATGAAATTCTTAGGCAAATTAATGAAGCTAGAAAATATCATCCTGAGTGATGTAGCCCAATCACATAAGAACATACCAGCTATGTACTCACTGATAAGTGGATATTCGCTTAAAAGTTTGGAGCACCCAAGATAATTCACAGATCATACAATGCTAAAGAAGAAGGAAAAGAAAATTGTAGGTGCTTTAATTTTTCTTAGAAGGGGGAAAATATTCACAGAAGGTAGAGGGTGAAAGGAACTTGGGAAAGAGGAGGAGGATGGGAAAGAGCCCAGGATCAGGTATGGGAGGAGACAGGGACGATAAATAGAGGGTCAAGAATTAAAAACAAAAGACATACAAAAGGAAAAGAAAAAAACTGGGGGGCTACAGAGGAGAAAATACAGTGACAAAGTGTGGGATAGAAACTGAAAGTCCATCCAGAGACTGCCCCACCTTGTAATCAATCCCATATACAGACACCAAATCCAGACAATACTGCAGATGCCAGGTAGTGCATGCTGACAGGAGGCTGATATAAAACTCTTTTCTGAGAAGCTCTGCCATAGCCTAACAAATAGAGTAGTGAATGTTCCCAGCCAACCATTGGACTGAGAATGGGGTCCCCAATGGAGGAGTTAGAAAAGGACTGAGGAGCTGAAGAGGTTTGCAACCCAATAGGAAAAACAACAATATCAACCAACCAGATTTCCCTCTCCCAACCCTCCCCCAGAATTCCCATGGACTAAACCACCAACCAAAGAATATTATGAAGAAACCCATGGCTCCATATGAATATGTAACAGAGGATGGCATTGTCTGCATCAACTGGAGGAGAGGTACTTGGTCCTGTGAAGGCTAGATGCAGCAGGGTAGGGGAATGCTGGGGCAGGGAAGTGGGTGGGAGTGGTGGGGTATCTTGGGAGAGCACCCTCATAGAAACAAGGGGAAGGGATTGGGAAAAGGGAATTTCTGGAGGGGAACCTTGTAAAGAACATGTAAATTGAAATGTAAAAAAAAAGTCAAATAAAAGAAAAAAATTGAAAAGCTATATTTCTAAAAAAAGTTATTGAAAAGAAAATTAAGGAAAAGCTTAAGACTGGGTACAGCAATACACAACTTTAATCTTAGCAGGGTTAGTTCAAGGCCAGCCTGTTCTACAAAGTAAGTGCCAAGGCAGCCAAGCTTAACCCATAAAGGACACTATCTAAACAGAAAGCTGATTTAAATGTAATTAAATGAGGAGAGGCATGTTCCAGCCTTAGCCAGGAGTAAAATGTGTCAGCTTTGACAATGCGGTTCCATCTTTAGAGGCAAGAATAAACAAAATGTGTATGGAATCTGCCCCCTCACCATAGGAAACCCCTGAGCCCAGGCATGTGTCAGGGTGTCACTGCATGGAGACCTAGAGGCTATTGCAGGAAGCTCTAAAAATGAAGCCCATATGGCCTTGGAATCCTGAAGATATGGGGAAAGCCAGAATCATGGGATGAGTCAAGGAATGCTGATAACAGGATATGGAACTAGAGGTATGCTACAGTTAACAAAACTGAAAAGAGGTGGAAATATAAGGAGCTTTTGACGTCAGGCATGAGGATGAGTTTGGAGTTTGCCCATCCCGTCTTTGGTTTTGCTTTACTCCAGTATTTCCTGACTATGCCTACATCCCTCCACTTTAGACAGGTAGCGTATATAACCCATACTATTGTTATGTTGGAAGTATGTGATTTACATTTTCATTTTGATTTTTCAGTGGTTATAATTATAGTTAAGAAATTACTATGGGCATCAAAGACTCTGAACTGTGGAGTTAGAATAGTATTGAGAATAAGATATATTATGAGGATTTTGAGGTTGAATTAAATGCATTCTGTATTATGAAAGGATTACAATCCTATGGTGATTGGGAGTGGGAGATGGAGATTTTAAAGTAAATTCTCTTCATTCAAAGGGTGTGTCTTTATTTAAAATAAATAGATGTAGCCCTGTTGGAGTAAGTGTGGCCTTGTTGAAGAAAGTGTGCAACTAGAGGTAAATTTTGATGTTTCAAATGCTTAATCCAGGCTCAGTCTCTTTCTCTTTCTGATGCCTGCTTATCCAGATATAGAGATCTCAGATACCTTTCCAGTATGTTCTGTCTCTGCCTATGCACCTCGTGATTCCCTCCAAGACTCTAGGAAAAGGGGACAAAGGAGAAAACACCTTGTCCCTAATGTGTCCCAGAGCCCAAGAACAGATCTCAAAACACAAAATCTGCCCTGACTTTATCCTTAGCCTGAGATGAGGGCCACAGAAAAACACCCTTCCACCAGTTTGACACAGAATTCCTGAGACTTAGAAATCCCAGTCCTCATGTCTTAGCCTTAACAGCCAAATCATACAGTACTTCCATCTACAGTGTATTTTTCCACTAGATCACTGTGTATGCTTCAAAAAATCTGAAAATGCTCTTCCTTCTGCCCAATTCTCTGCTGTGTCTGTTCCCAGTCAGAGACAGTCACCATTCTGTATCTCTCTCCAACAACCACCATGTGAAAGATTTCTTGCATAATGTGACTTTGTGCTATTCTTCATTTCCAGTGCAGCAGGTGAGAAGGGCAGCATTTGAAGTAGGGGAGTGGTTATGAGAATATACTGGAGAGAATAATAGAAATATTACTGCAGAGTTTGATTGAAAGGTATTTCAGGAGAGAAGAGCAGGGGTAAATAGCTCCTATTACTAGCAAGGAAGACAGCCTATCTGATGCTCTGTTTCACTAGCTGTGTTAACTGGCCAACTATAAAAGACCAAGTGATTATAGACTCAAAATGGCGTTGATGGGTGAATTACTTCTAGTTGTCTAGGGCAAGAGAACCTCAAGAAAGGATATGTTTTCTAGTTGTAATACCACTGCTTAGAAATATAAAACTCGCAATGACTTACATAATATAAAATTGTAGTGTGTCTTCCTATTAAATTAGTCTTTCCCTTTTGATGCTCAAATTTTCCACTTAATAACTTGTTATCCTGGATGAGTTCATGGAGGGTGACTCTTAATAATTCTAGACAAATCATAAAGATGCTTGACTGTGGTGATGCAATATAAAAGCCTTTGTAGCATTCTAAGAGCCAGGAACATTTTGCTGGACCTCAGAGTCAGAATCAATAATACACCTTGAGATCTATTAAGACTTTAGGCTATTATACTGCAATGCACTCAATCTTTTTGCTTAAACCATTTTGTTTTGTTACGTTTTTAGCGAAAAATGTAAGAGACAACATTATTTATGTTGGATATCTTACCTAACTATTACATACAACCTATTACAACCTAAATTAATATATAGATATAATCCTTTTATTTTATTTTTTTTATTTTATTTATGGTTCAGCCATTGCCCCCTCCTTGTCCCCCCGCCTACAGTTCTTCATCCCATTCCTTCTACCCCCTCTCTAAGAGAATGCTCCCTTAACACCATAGCTCCTGCTCCCAATAGCCTGAAGTCTTTGGAGGATTAGGTGCATCTTCTCCCACTGAGGTCAGACCAGGCAGTTCTCTAGTTTATATATAGTGGGGTGGGGTGGGAGCTTGGACTAAATCTTTACGCTGCCTGACTACTGGCTTGGCTTAGTTTCTGGGAGCTCCCAGGAGTTCAGGTTAGGTGATCTTCCTATGGAGTTGCCTTCCTCTTTTCCTTTCTATAATCTTAAACTATATACTTTTCTATGCTCATGGCCCAGAATAACATAACTTAATAATCATTTGTGAAAAATTACAAAAATAGAGACTGAAATTAGTCATCTAAAATAAATATACAACTTAAATTCTAAACACAATACTCATATAATTTCTGATAAATATTTTTGTAATATTCTTTGTTAACTGTACAGTTTGGGTGAGTTAAGAGTCAAGGACATAATCCCTTGTAAAAACTGTTAGAGATTTAGGAGGAAGTGCACCTTAAAGACAAGTGGAGGAGGAGGGGAGATGGGAGCAGGGAGGGGGAAAGAAATTTCAAATGTAAATACAGAGAGCATCTACTAAAAACTTAATTAAAAATTGTAAAATAGTCCTCATTCCTTCGCCACGTGATTCTTCATATGCTGTTTAATAAACTTAATGCTAAGCCTCATGTTAAGTGCAGAAACACAAAGATAGTCACAGTCACAGACACATTTACAGCTTAACAAGGCCAACTTCAGGAAAGCACAATTCAGATTCATACAATAGTCAGAGGATGAAAGACACAGGGGGCATGGAATAAAGAATTCGAGTATGTACTGGAGCATGGTAAAAGGACTTTAAGAGGAGGTTTTCTGTATTTTTTTTTCCTTAATGCAACACAGGTATATTACGAGGGACCTTTATATAATATTGAAATATTATTATGGTTCTTTGCATTTCAACCCTGTTGTAGAAGACAAGGTTTGAAAATTCTGAGTTTAAGACTGCTTACAAGTTAGAGAAAATGAGACAGGGAGAGACAGAAAGAGTCAGAGACAGATGTGAAGAAATAGTGAGGCAGAGAAATGGAGACAGACAGAGAGAGATTATATTTTAAAAGTGTAAGATGCTTCTTCCTACATAGTAAAACAGTGGATACTTCACATGGCTTTAGTTTATGGTTGAATAAAAACCAAATACATGTTACACTGAAGAAAAATTTTCAATTACATAAAATGAATAAACCAGATGATAGAATGAACTGCCAGTATATCCCAGCAGATATGCAAAAATTATTGATATTATCATATTTTTCTGAATCTCCATCTTAAGTCAGAGCTCAAAATTATGTGATATAAAAAGCAGAACATTTTTATATGCAGCTTTTAACTATCTGACAAATCACCTACATATTTTAGGGCCACTAGAAATTTATCCCTGATATTACTAGCAGTAACAAGTTTTGTCTATTCATTTTATATCTTTGTGTTTTTCTTTTAATTTATACATGTGACCTGTGACCAACTAGGAAAAAGAAAATTAGGTATTTTTTCTTTAAAACTAGTAATACTAAATTATAGGTATACTTAATGAATACTTAATGATCATGATGCAAAACATTTAATCATTACATATTTTCTGTAGTAAATCATTTAAAGGGCTTTTTTGAGGAGATTATGGTTATATCACAGTATGTTGTCTGTCTTCTAGTTTTCTCTACCAGTAGGTGCTTCCTCATGCCTTGCATCTCTAGTGCTCAAAGCTTCCTCTGTAGTAACCAGAGTGAAGAAAGAAGAATTTATGATGGCTGTCAATTACTTTGATATCGGATTTTATACATACACAAACACATGCCCACACTTACTATTAGCCCTTCTTTCTGTTTTTGTAACTATTATTTTGATTCTCAATACTAGATAATGTTAAAATAGGAGAACTATCTAATTCTTGTTGATATGGAAACATGAGTGCTTTCTCACTGTATTTGGATTCTGCATTAGGGTTAATTGGAGAGCCTTTTTTTTTTTTTTTTTTTTTCATGTCATGAGTTTCTAAGGACCTTTTCAAGTTTCTAAAGAAAGGCTCATTTTCCTTTACCATCTAAATGCATTCGTTTTCATACCAACTGCATAAGAATGGTGCCTATATGTGGCTAAGTAAACTTTGCAGTAAACCACTGGTCCCTTCTGCAATAGCCCTTCTATTTCTTCTCATGTAGGCCCAGGATCCAGGTTGGCCCTCTTTAGCCAGGAGCTGGATAAAGAATGCTAACTCCAAAGGCTTTTTATACAGTAATAGTTGTGTTTTGGAAATGTTATAATTTAGAATGCATGGATAGAAAGTGAAGGAGAGTTGTGACATTATTTTTAGAATTACGTAAAATGTTAGCTAGAGTATAGTATGTATCCTATATGCTACCACACTCAGACTGTGGCTAGTCTGAAGAACTGAGAAAGTATGCAGGAATAAAGAGCACTTAATGGAATGCTTAGCTATACATCCAGCATATTCTCACTCAAGAAATTTGAATTATATCAAAAATAGTATGTATGCCCTTAATATACTATTATAGTTTTCAATGTAAATTATTATTATGATTTTCACAAATTTGTACTTTATGTTACTTAAAAGATATTGCTATTAGTTGTATAACCTTCTTAACTACAAATATTTTAAAGTCTACCCTGGGTTCTTGACATACTATATTCGAAATTCTGATGTTTCGTTGATATTTGTATTTATAGTACCTTTCAGTGTGACCTTTACCACAAAAGCAGTTGGGTTTTGAACAGTAGAGTTTGTTAAATCACCTCCCCTTTGTGCTTACTTAATATTTCAGAATGATATTGCTTCTTAAAAATTGAAAATCTTATTTTTGAAAAGAAATTCGAAGAAGTCAAGGTCACTTCAGGGGCTCTAAAAATATCTGATAATTTACTTTGAGCAATTTGAAATACCAAGGGTTCACACTGCTGGGTAGATGGCCTTCGTACCAGCTTAAATTCTTGCAATCATTTTTTTTTTAATTTTCTCACATATAAGTGGAATACATACACAGAAACTATGATAGATACAAATATAATTTATGGTTATAACTTCTCAATAATTTAAGCATGCTAAAAAACTAGATATTTAAAAATCTGATCTTTAAGGATAATATCGTAAGATTTGTCACAAGAGGTAACTGGAAATATTGAAGTGCCTGAGGTAGTATTGTAGTAGTTATCATAAGTACCATACCCAAGATGCCAAGGAAGAGGAGACCCGACTTAGGTTATATGCTATATCATGGAGGGAATTCAAGTCAGCAACTTAACCCAAAGCAAAGACCACATATGTATAATGCCAACTAGCGTATTCTCTTGGCTTGTTGGGTTTGCTCTTATATAATCCAGAAATACCTGCTCAGAGGTGGCACATTCATAGTCTTCTTACACTAACCATTGATCAGAAAAATATTGCCACAAAGATAACCTCAGGTCAAACTGAGGAAGGCAATTCCCTAAGGAATGTTCTCTTATATCAAGTGACTCTAGTTTGTAACAAGGTGACATAAAAAACAACATATAACATTATACAAGTATAAATTCATAATGTTCAAACTATTTACAATGTCATCAAAGTCATAGCAAGGACCCAAGTCCATGTGATCCAATCTGCAGAAAAGATTAGGTTGGAAATAGAAGGAAAAATGATAAAATAGAGACTAAGGAGTAGATAAGTGTCCAAGAAATTTACTGTTCAACCATGAAGAGCAATTTAGGAGCCCCAGCACCTATATAAAAATGGATGTGTGGCCATATGTGCCTACAACACCAGCAGTGTAGAACTCAGAAAGAGGAAGACTGCAGAGGTGTGTTAACCATTTAGCCTAGCTGAAAAATGTTGAACTGCAGGTTCAGTGAGAGACTATATCAAGGGGCTGCAGTAGATTTCAGTTTTCTCTACTTGTGCCTGCTGCACACACACACTCAAATGCAACCACTCCTCAGTTGTGAGATCTCTCTCTCTCTCTCTCTCTCTCTCTCTCTCACACACACACACACACACACACACACACACATACACAAATGCACATACATAGAATAGATATATAGATAGATACAAAGAAATAGAGACAGAGACAAAAGAGAGACAGAGACAGACAGACAGACAAGCTGACAGCCAGACTGACAGAAAAAGAGAACAGAAAATTAGAAACAGCCTTGTGCATGGGATTATGAAAATATCACAATTATAGGAATTGCCTTCACAAAAGTAAATTTGTACATTTTTGAAAACTTCATCTTTTGAAAAGTACCAACTATCCCAATATTAATGCTCTGAAGTAACTCAAGTGATTGACTTTTTTTCAACTTTGCTGTTTAAATTTGTTTAAAAATCTTAAGTCACAGACAATCAAGACCAACTATTCCTAAGACTCAGGGTGAGCATCACTTTCAGCTACATCACAGTCGGGGGTGTATGAAGAATTTCAAGTCTCAATTTAATTCCTAATATAGTATAAAACATGCACCACTTTTCCTGCATTCTTGAGGGAATATTTCTGGCTCACTGAGGAACTACTAGATAAAAGAAGCAGACAAACTTTCTTGTAGCTTTTTATTTCAAAGGACAATTTATTTTTTAAAGTCTGAGATTTTTTTCTCTCAAGTTCATGCGAATTGCATTCATTTTATATGTCAGTAGCTCAGCCTGCTCCTGTGTTGAGCTTGGCATCTCACTTCGTGTATATTTTATTTTTCTTTCATCTCGCTCCTTGTTAAGTTGGGTCTCCTGTGCAATGTTAGACCTAGGACTCTAATGCTTTTTTAGCTTTTTAAAAATCATGTAAGTGGGGAGGTGAGAGCTTCAAGAAAGAGGAAGAAAGGCAATGTTAACAAGGAAGAGACTGCAGCATGGATGCTCACTGTAATTACCGCACAGGCCCTGCCTGGACAGATGTGACTGTGGTAGCTGAACTTTGTGACTTATAAATGACATCTGAAGTGCTTGTTTGTGTACATATTTTTGTAATCAGTCTCAGGTGATGAGAAAACTGCCTTTAAATACTTGAACTCTGCAATGGAAGTAACAATGACTTTAGAAACAAGAAGTAGCAGAATGACCTATGGGAAACATTGCTATTTGGTGCACTTAGGAAAATCTGTTGGAGAAGTTCATTTCTTTTAAGAGCCAGGATGGACACATCACTAGAGGGTTAACATTATGCATTAAGTGGGCATCTTTACTTTTAAGCTTCCCCTCCTGATGTAGCTAGTTATCTTAATGAGTGTCTTAAATTCAGCCATCTTACTTGCTTGTTTATTTAATTGAAGAGAGCAGTATGTACTTTTAGCTTTGCTTTGTTTATGTAATTTAAATACTAACCTGCCAGCTTTCCTTGTTTTAGTAAGTTCTTGTTTGTAATTCTGATTGTATCATCTCTCTGACTTCCTCTTCCAAAAGTGGTAATTTAATTATTAATTACAGATAAGGAATCTGATCCTTGTTTCACCTTCATAATCAAGGTGCTTTGGGATTTCTATCAGAATGAGTTTTCTCTGTGTTGATTAGAAAAATATTGAGACAGGAAATTGTCAAATGCTATACTTAGAAACGAGCCATGAAGCAAAGGGGATATATTACTATATCCAAACAAAAGAGCTTTAATCAAGAGTTGTTTACATGTCTTTGGAAAACAAGTTATTTGTTAGCAATGAAATGAATTCTTTTCTTTTAACCTTACTTTTGTGTTACTGAATTGACTGAAAGACCATGCATATAAATTGTCATCATGTAACTCAATTCATATAAACTATGGAACTAGACCACAATAAACTTGAAAGGAGAGAGTTTTCAGAATGATGAGTAAGTTGTCAAGTTTCAGTGATAAATAATTTCTTTACTTTGAAAAGATAGTTCCTAATGATGTTCAAAGAACTAGTTATCTTAAAATCAGTACCTAAAACCACAGCATAGTTAAAGTGGGCAATATTTATAACAGATCGTTGGAATAGGAATGGTTAACAGGCACATCAAAAGTTTTCTGGACTATAAATCATCAGGAAACCATAAGGGAATAAACAAGTATCCAAGTCTTCATTTCTCTCAAAGATTGACAAACAAGCAAAGGTCTTTCATGAACACAGAAGCATTTTCAACAAATGGTGCTTGTTCAACTGGCATTCAGCATGTAGAAGAATGTAAATTAACCCATTTTATCTCCTTGTAAAGCGCTCAAGTCCAAAAGGTCAAAGACCTTCACATAAAACAAGATACACTAAAACTAATAGAGGAGAAAGTGGAAAAGAGCTTAGAACACAAAAGCACGTGGGAAGTTTTCCTGAAAATCACACCAATGGCTTGTGATTTAAGATCAAGAATAGACAAATGAGATGTCATAAAATTGCAAAAGCTTCTGTAAGATAAAGGACACTGGCAATAGCACAAAAGAGAAAGGAACAGATTGGAAAAACAACCTAACCAATCCTAAATACAATAGAGGGCTAATATCCAGTATATACAAAGAATTCAGGAAATTAGACTCCAGAGAATCCAATAATCTTATTAAAAATGGGGTACAGTAGGGTTGTAAACTGATACAACCACTCTGGAAATCAGTCTGGCGATTCCTCAGAAAATTGGACATAGTACTACCTGAAGATCCAGCTATTCTACTTCTGGGCATATACCCCAGAGAGACTCCAATATACAACAAAGACACATGCACCACAATGTTCATAGCAGCTCTGTTTATAATAGCCGAAGCTGGAAAGAACCCACATGTCCTTCAGTAGATGAATGGATACAAAAATTGTGGAGCATTTACACAATGGAGTACTACTCAGCTATCAGAAACAATGACTTAACGAAATGGCTCCAGCTGCATATGTAACAGAGGATGACATTGTCTGGCATCAATAGGAGGATAAGCCCTTGATCCAGTGAAGGCTCATTTCTCCAGTGTAGAGGAATGCCTGAGAGTTAAGTTGGGAGTAGGTGGGTGGGAGGTAGAACATCCTCATAGAAGCAGGGGGAGTGGTATGGAAGAGGGGAGAACTGAGAAAGGGGATAAAAATCCAAATGGAAGTACATAAACAATCCAGTAAAAGTAAAAGAAAATGCAAAAAAAAAAGGAGCAAAGACCCCATGAGTTTTTCAGGCAAATAGATGTAACTATAAAGTTTCAATCTGAGTGAAGTAACTCAGACCCAAAAGGACATGTATGGTATATACTAAGTGGATATTATCTAGAAAAATAGAGAATACTTAGGATACAATCCACAGAACTCAAGAAGTGCCTAAGTAAGGATGCTTCAAACACATTGGGAGGGAGAAACAATAATTATGGGTGGTAGAGAAAGGTACCTGGGTAGGAGAGTGGAGAAGGGCCTAAAGGGGGATGTGATGAGGTATGAGGTGGGACAGAAGAGAAGCCCTGAAGACCAGAAGAATGAATGGAAATAATGCAAAATTGGGGGTGGTTGGGCAGCATAGGGACTCTGAGACTCTAAAATGTCTCAGAGGCCTGGGAGGTGAGACACTCCCAGAATTCAATGGAGGGGCCTTATATAGAATACCTAACAGTGGGGAAAGGGAACTTGTAGAGTCAACCTCCAGCAGAAAGTCGGGGACAAAAAAAAGGATGGGGTTGCTATCCCACAGCTGAAAATTGTGACTCAGAATTGTTCCACTCTAAAAGAACTGCAGTGACAAAAATGAAGAAGCTTCTGAGAGAAAGGAAGTCCAGTGATTGGCCCAACTTGGATCTATCTAATGGGAAAGTTCCAAGTCCTTACACTATTACTGATGCTCTGGTGTACTTACTGACAGAAGCCTAGCATTGTTGTCCTCCAAGTGGCCTAACAATCATCTGACTGAGACAGACACAGATACTTACACCGAGCCATTAGACTGAAGTCATGGCCCCTGTGGTTGAATTAGGAAAAGACTATAAAAAGCTGAGGCTGAGAAGGAGGGCAACTCCATTTAAAAAACAAAACAAAACAAAAAAAAAAAAAAAAAAAAAAAAAAAAAAAAAACAGTACTCTCAACTGTCATTGACCCCCTGAGTTCTCTCAGACACTGGACCACCAACCAGGAAGCATATATGAGCTGGTCTGAAGTCCCCAACACATATATAGCAGAGGACTGCCTAGTCTGGCCTCAGTGGGAGAAGACAAGCCTAACCCTCAAGAGACTTGAGGCCCCAGGAAGTGCAGAGCCCTGGCAGGGGGAGACATCTTTTGGAGACAGTGGGAGGAGGAATAGAATGAGGAACTGTGGAGGTGAACCAAAGTGTTACAATGTCTGGACTGTAGAAAGTAATTTAAAAAATAGCTGAAAATTATTTATGTATGCCTCACAAAATATAAACTCATATAGATATATTTTAATAGATATGGGAAGACAAAATATTAAAATAAAATTGTATAAAATGTATCAATAAAAGATAATTTTTTGATATTGAGGATAATTGTTTTCTTTCAGGAATTTTTTCCATACTTAATAACAGTGTTTGCATGAAATAATGATTCTACCACAAATGAAGTATGAACCTGTTTTGTTTCACCAATATTTAGAAATAGAAATAAAAATTAAATTTATAATAACTATGTGCTTGAAATTTATTTCCATCATTTGCACAGTAACAACTAAAATATGGCTTTCAAAGAATTAAGAAATACAAATAATACATATCTTTTTATTTTCCTCCAGAGCAGTCAGAAAATATTAATAAATATCTATAAATACACTGTGAAAAGAAGCTCCCTAAATAATTTCATGAATATAATTATGATTACGTGTGAAGAATTTGTGTATAAAGGGTGTGCTTCTTTCTATGTGGTAATTACATCAATTATAGGCAATTACTGCACCTGCATTATCACCATTGGAAATCGTTTACTACAGTTATTGTCAAATAAAATATGTGTTTGTTTGATGAACTAAGTCAGTAAGTAGCTACATTATAAAACAAATCCAGAATATAAATATCACATTGAATTAACAAATCATTAAACTGGGATACAACATTTGCAAATGATCCTTATACATTATAATGATTTAGCTTCTGGGTGGTGTTTTTCTGCTGTCTTAAATACTCTTTACATAAATTTAGTTTGGGGACAATTTTAAAATGAACAGGAAGCCCAAAACATGACTTGGCAGGCAAAGGTTTACATTTCAACTAACCCAGAGTAAGGTAGGAGAGACTAGTTTCCCTTACCTCTACATCTATGCTTTCCAGTGACATTAATAAGGAATAAATTTAAAAGGTTTATTTGTAGAAAATAAGTCAACAAAGTTCAACATGTGCTGACCATATACTGACCACAGTACATGGCTTTGGGGACTTTCATTGCAGTTTAATTAAAAACTGACAACCCCTCTCTCCAAAGCCATTAATAGCTCCTCAGTTAGGCCTGGAGGCTCCTTATTCTCTTTCCAACCACTTTATAGAATGTAGACTGGCTTGATTTTGTGCATGGCTTGCAAAGGCAAACCAGGCTGCTAGAAGTTCCTAAGGGCTGTCTTGTCATCATGTTACCTGTAATTCCCTAGGCTCTGCTGTTTGCAGTCTTTCCCCCAACCCCTGCTCTCCTCAGCAGTCCCTGAGCTTTGAAGAGAGGTTGTGATACAAATGTCCCACATGCGGCCAAGTACTGCACAAACTCATGACGTCTGTACTTTTACCCTTTGTTAGTTTCTGCGTTAAACATTATTCACTGCACAGAGAAAACTTCTCTGATGAGCTTTGGATGCTGTACAAATTAATGGTTAGAGGGAATTTGTCAAAAGAAAAAAAAATGACAAAGGGTTCAGACGCTTGGTACCTATGGGCTACTAAATGATTTATTAATGCCATGTGTTTATTTACTCAAGTAATTTGGAGGGGTTTTTGTTGTTGTTGTTGTTTTATTTGGATTTTTGTTGTTGTTATTCTTGTTTTTTTACTCATTTATTTAATTATTTTTGAGACAAGCTCTCTTGTTAATTTAATCCCAGGTTAAATTCAAATTTTTCTGTAGCCAAGTATTGCTTGAAACATCTGATCCTTCTGCCTCTACCCCCTTAGTTCTAGAGTTACACGTGTAAGCCGTGTGCCTAGACATCATTACCAAGCTCTTCCTTCACAGCAAACAGCAGAGTGTCAAGCACTCCAAAAAAAGAAGACTCAGACCTGAAATCATACCTCAAGATGACGATGGAGATCCTTAAACAAGAACAGGAGGAAAATAATAAAGAAATAGAAGCTTTTAAAGAGGAAACACATAAAACACTCAAATAAATCAGAGAACTAGAGGAAAACAGAATCAAAGAGATGAAGGAATTTAAGAAAGAAATGAAAATTGAAATGGAAACAATAACGAAAATAACAAAAGAGACAAGCCTGGAGGTGGAAAAACCTAAAAAAGAAATCAGGAGTCACAGATGTAAGCATCTCCAACAGACTACAAGCGATGGAATAGAGAATCTCGGAGGCCGAAGACAACATTGAAAACATAGACAAAACAGTCAAAGAAGATGCAGTAGCCAAAAAGCTCCTAACCCAAAATGTCCAGGAGATCCAGGTCACAATGAGAAGACCAAACCTAAGGATAATGGGAATAGAAGAAGGCAAAGAATATCAACTAAGAGGCACAGTAAATATCTTCAACAAAATTATAGAGGAAAAATTCCCTACCCTTAAGAATGAGATGCCCGTGAGCATAAAAGAAGCCTACAGAACTCCAGATAAAGTGGACCAGAAAAGAAATTCCTCCCGACACATCAAGTCAAAACATCAAGTGCCCAAAGCAAAGAAAGAATACTAAAAGCAGAAAGGAAAAAAGGTCATGT
Source organism: Micromys minutus (assembly GCF_963924665.1). Classification (NCBI taxonomy): domain Eukaryota; kingdom Metazoa; phylum Chordata; class Mammalia; order Rodentia; family Muridae; genus Micromys; species Micromys minutus. Next base: position 24,305,007 of record NC_137984.1, read on the forward strand.
AACATGTAAGGACAGTCCAATAAAAATTACACATGACTTCTCAACAGAGACTAAGAAAGCTAGAAGATCCTGGACAGACATTATACAAAGAACACAAGTGTCAGCCCAAGCAGCTATACCCTGCAAAACTCTCAATCACCATAGATGGAGAGACCAAAATATTTTAAGACAAAACTAAGTTTACAAAATATCTGAACACAAATTTAGCACTACAAAGAATAATATGTGGAAAACGCAACGCAAAGAGGGAAATTACATCCTAGTAAGAACAAAAAAATACGTAAGCAAGAAAACCAAAAAAAGAAAGACATACAGTCACAATTTTACCTCTAAAAGCAAAAATAGCAGGAAACAGCAACCACTATTCTTAAATATGTGTTAACATAAATGGATTCAAATCCCCAATAAAAAGACATAGGCCATCAGACTGGATACATAAACAAAATCCAGCATTTTGCTGCATACAGTAAACTCATTTCAGAGACAAATACAGACACTATCTCTAAGTAAAAGGTTGGAAAAAAAAAAAAAACTTCCAAGAAAACGGCCTCAAGAAACAAGCTGGATTAGCCATTCTAATATAGAATAAAGTAGATTTTCAACAAAAAGTTGTTAAAAAAGATAAGAAAAGACACTTTTTAGTCATTACAAGGAAAATTTCTCAGGAGGAACTCTCAATTTTTAACATATATGCTCCAATTACAAGAGCACCCATATTCATAAAAGAAATCCTACTAAAGCTCAAAAATTGCATCTCACACAATAATAGTTTGAGACATCAACACTCCACTCTCATTAATGGACAGATCATGGAAACAGAAACTGGACAAGGACACAGTGAAACTAGCAAAGGTTATGAACCAAATGGAATTAGTAGATATCTACAGAACATATCATCCTAAAACAAAAGAATACACCTTATTATTAGCACCTCAGGGTACCTTCTCTAAAATTGACCTTATAATCAGTCAGAATAGATATGAGAAGATTGATATACTCCGATACATCCTATCAGATCATCATGGTCTGAGGCAGGAATTTAATAACAACAAAGACAGCAAATAGCCCAGATACACATGGAAACTAAACAATGCTCTATTAAACAATAGTATGGTCAAAGAAGAAATAAAGAAAGAAATTAAGGATTTTCTAGAATTTAATGAAAATGAAAATGGAACATACCCAATCTTATGGGATGCAGTGAAAGTAGCAGTGAGAGGGAAACTCCTAGCTCTGAGTGCTTCCAAAAAGAAAACTGGAGATAGCATATACTAGCAACTTGACAGGACAGTTGAAAGCTCTAGAACAAAAGCAAGCAGATACACCCAAGAGGAGTAGGTGGGCAGAAATAAACACAGAATAGAAATTGAAAAAATAAAAACAAAAAGAACCATTCAAAGAATCAACAAACTCAAGAGTTCGTTCTTTGAGAAAATTAACAAGATTTATATACCCTTATCCAGAAAAACGAGAGGGCAAAGAGAGAGTATCCAAATTAACAAAATCAGAAAGGAAAGTGGAGACATAACAACTGAAACTGAGGATATTCAAGAAATCATCAGATTCTACTACAAAAGCCTATACACAACAAAGCAGGAAAATCTGAAGGAAATGGCTGAATTCGTAGACAGCTACCAGATACTAAAGTTAAACCAGGATCAGGTAAACCATACAAATAACCCCATAACACCTAAAGAAATAGAAGCAGTCATCAAACAACTCCCAACCAAAAAAAAAAAAAAAAAAAAGCCCAGGTCCAGATAGGTTTACTACAGAATTCTATCAGACATTTATTGACGACTTAATACCAATAGTCTCCAAAATATTCCACAAATAGAGTCAGATGGAACTCCACCTAACTCCTTTTTCAAGTTTACAATAACCCTCATTCCTAAACCACACAAAGATCATACAAGGAAAGAGAACTTCAGAACAATCTCATTTATGAACAGTGATACAAAATACTCAACAAAATACTTGCAAACCGTGTCCAAGAATACATCCAAACGATCATTCACCATGATCAACTAGGCTTCATCCCTGGGATGCAGGGATGGTTTAATATCAGGAAATCCATCAATGCAATCTGCCATATAAACAAACTCAAAGGAAAAAAAAAAACACATGGTCATCTCACAAGATGCTGAGAAAGCATTTGATAAAATTCAATACCCCTTCAGGTTAAAAGTCTTGGTAAGAACATGAAATCGAGGCCCATACCTAAACATACTAAAAGCAATATACAGCAAACCAATAGCCAACATCAAAGTGGCTTTGATGTTGGCTATTGGTATTGTTGGTATTGGAAGTCCTGGATGGAGCAATTAGAGAACAAAAGGAAATCAAAGAGATACAAATTGGAAAGGAAAAAGTAAAAACATCACTGTTTGTATATGACATGATAGTATACATTAGTGACCACAAAAATTCCACCAGAGAACTTCTACATCTGATAAACAAGCTCAGTAAAGTGACTGGATATAAAATTATCTCAAACAAATCAGTAGCCTTTCTCTACTCAAAGGAAAAACATGCAGAGAAAGAAAGTAGGGATAAAATACCCTTAACAATAGTCACAAATCATATGAAATACCTTGGTATGACTCTAAATAAGCAAGTGAAGGACCTGTATGACAAGAATGTCAAATATCTGAAGAAGGAAAACAAGTAAGTTCTCAGAAAATGGAATGATCTCCCATGCTCATGGATTGGAAGGACCAAATTTATGAAAATGACCATCTTACCAAAAGCAATCTACAGATTCAATGCAATCCCCATTAAATTTCCAACCCAATTCTTCTAGAGTTGGAAAGAACAATGTGCAATTTCACCTGGAGTAACAAAAGACCTAGAATAGTCAAATCTATCCTCAACAACAGAAAATATTTGTGGGAATCACCATCCCTTACCTCAAGCTATATTTGAAGGCAATTGTGTTAAAAACTGCATGGTACTGGTACAGAGATAGGCAAGTGGATCAATGGAATAGAATAAATGATCCAGAAATGAACCCTCACATTTATGGTCACTGGATTTTTGACAAAAGTGCTATAAACATTCAATGGAAAAAGGACAGCCTCTTTAACTCTTGCTGTTAGCCCAACTGGTATCCAGCATGCAGAAGAATGAAAATAGACCCTTTCTTATCTCCTTGTACAAACCTCAAGTGCAAGTGGATCAAAGATATTCACATTAAACCAGGAACACTTAAACTCTTAGAACAGAAAGTAGAGAAAACCTTAGAACCCATAGCACGGGAGAATATTTCTTGAACAGAACACCACTGGCTCATGCTCTAAGGACAAATGTCAACAATAGGGACTTAACAATGAGATGGCAAAGTTTCTGTAAGGCTCAGGACACTGTCAAGAAAACAAATGGGCAACCAACCAATTAAGAAAAGATCTTCACCAACCCCACATCTGATAGAGGCCTAATATCCAAGGTATACAAAGAACTCTAGAAGTTAGACACCAGACAATCAAACAACCCTATTAAAAAATGGGGTACAGAGCTCTCAATTGAGGAATATCAAGTGGCTGACATGCATCTACGGAAGTGATTGACACCCATAGTTATCAGAGAAATGCAAATCAAAACAACTCAGAGATTCCAACTCACACCAGTCAGAATGGCTAAGATCAAAAATTCAGAAGACAGCAGATGCTGGTGAAGATGCGGAAAAAGAGGAACACTTCTCTACTGTTGGTGGGTTTGTAAACTGGCACAGCCACTCTAGAAATCAGTCTGGTTGTTCCTCAGAAAATTGGACATAGTACTATCTGAAGACCCAGTTAATCCACTTCTGCCCATATACCCAAGTTAAGCTACAATATACAAAAAAGATGCATGCACCACAATGTTCATTGCATCCCTATTTATAATAGCCAGAAGCTGGAAAGAACTCAGATGTCCTTCAGTAGGTGAATAGATACAAAAATTGTGGTACATTTACACAATGGATTACTGCTCAGCTATCAGAAACAATGACTTTATGAAATTCTTAAGAAAATGAATTCATCTAGAGAATATCATCCTAAGTGAAGTAACATAATCACAAAAGAACAGACATAATATGCAGTCGGTGATAATTGGATACTAACCCCAGAAAGCTCTGAACACCCCAGAAACAACTCACAGACTCTATGAAGTGCAAGAATATCAAAGGCAAAAAAAAAAAAAAAAAAAAAAAAAGAGATGAAGAATCATTAGGCTTTATCTTCACACACTAGGAAGACTTTGACTATTTCCATGTTACATCTTGTTTTACATGTACTTTATGCTCATTGTAACTAGTAAGATTTTAATACACACCATCAAACCTTTAAAAAAATCAAGTACTGACAAAAATGTATTCATAAACTTTCATTCAAAAAATGATTTTAAAATTTGTACGTTTAATTTTTTCTTTAAAATAAATTTGTTCAATTAAAAAAAGAATAAATAAATAAATAAATAAATAAATAAATAAATAAATAAATAAGTAAAATTTGGAAAAATAACTGTGTAAACCCTTATACCCTTCCAACTCAGAAATCTAAAATGACTTAACAGAGTTAAATTCGCTGTCATCTGATCTGTTCTCCTTCATGGAGAAAAAGTTTATCTGGTATCTTGTGAAAGCCATGAGCAATATAATACTTGAACATCAGGCGAGTCCTTAGTGAATAAGCCACACATTTCTTTGCTTTCATCCCCTTGCTTACCAATCCCCTTCCACTAAGTTGTCCACTCACTTTCCTGATCTTGCTGATGTCTGGAGTGACTGTTCTTTTAGGTGATGTTTTGAAAGCCACACTTAAGAGGTACCTGTAATAAATAAAAAAGCCAAAGTGCAATCAGGGTTCAAGATAGATAGCTATACTATCGGACCTTCCCTACAGTTTCATTCAGTGCACAATAAGAGTTTCTCAGCTCCACAAATTAGGCAACCTGAATGCAAATAGGTCGAGAATGACCACTAGACATTTCTTTCTTGGTTCATCGAATGCTATTTTTTTTACCTGTATTGGCAAAGGCATTACCAAATTCCTCACCTGGAACAGTTATCTACAGAACTGCTCAGAAGCAGAGGAAATCAATATGATTAAACACACATAGAGCTAGAACATTTCTGCTACTTCAGTGGTTTCGTTGACCTTCAATTTTCTTTAATAATACAGGGTTTACTTAGTCCAGAATTTAAAGTAATTAGCTTGAAGAAATGGACCCAAAGGGAAAGGGCTGTTTTCACAGAAAAAGAAATGTCCAGAACCCTGGACAATAACCCTTACAATAATGAATAAGTATCCATCAGTGTTTACTTTGTCAGAGTTTGTAAATAGTGTATGAATATGATGTCGGTTACTCTCTTCAATTGTAATTAATTTCCTGTTGGTTCTCTGGGCTTTTATCAAACAATGGGAATTTTGAAATGGAAAAGCATTTCTATGCCAGCGTGTTTGCTCAGCTGTACAGTAATTGTCTTAGATGTGAGCTGACCGAAGAAAAACAAATAACAAAGAACAATGTCTTCAACCCCAGATACTGAAAATGAGACGATACAAAGCATAAACTACACCAAAAGGCAAACAAACCCATTCTAGACTAGCTGTGTAGAATAAGTGTGTTTGAATGAGATATTCTTTCATAGAATGTACAAAAGCCCATGCCACTGGCTCCAGGTCGTTGCTTGAAATAAATGGACAAAGAATTTCAAGTAACCATGACTTTTATGTCTTTAGTAGTCTAGACTGGGTTAATGTCTAACTGGTTTGTTTTCTTGTTGATTTATTTTATGTCTTAGATAAAAGAATGGAACACGATGATATTTTTTTACCATGCCATTAACATCACAGCACTCTGAAGCTACACTCTTCTAAGGAGGTAATGCAATCCTTCTTCTAGTTAACAAAAATGACTGCCCACCTGATTGCATCATAACACTGCCCTATATTAGCCTCCTGAACTGTTGCCACAGTTCTTCACTTAACTTCCTATGCATATGACCTTGGGAACAAAAAACAAAATACAAACAACTGAGGAGAACAATATTCACATATGAAAATGAAGTAACCAGTGCCTAGTTGACATTTACACAGTCAAAGTGATACATGGGGTTATTGGGAGTCAACTAGGGAAACCCATGACCTACAACTAACTTTTATGGCACTATACCATACTTCATCCTGGGCATTTTACTTAGTGACCCAAGGTCTCTTGGCAAAGAACAATGTCCTGTGTAGTGTAACTTCAATGAAGTTCAGATGCATATATACATACCTTCATAAATATAAAGATATAAATAGCACATTCCCATATGGTCTTTTCAAACACCCACAGTTCATACCTCCCCATGAATCTTCTGCCCTAGCCTTTCATTTTTCTCTCTTAAACCTTATACTCACTTATATATCCATCTCCACTATCCCCATTCTAGCTTTATGTCACATTTTTTCTCCCCATTCCTGATCTATTTATAGTTTCTTGATGCTACAGGAACTCCAGATTGACCACACAAATGTAAAATGCTAAAATGTAGAAAGGCCAAATGCTAAGATCCAAATATGAGTGAGCCCATGTGGCATTTGTCTGTGGGGTCTAGGTTACCTTGCTCAATATAATGTTTTACAGTTGCATCCTTTTATCTGAAATGTTTAATTTTTATTGTGGAAATAAAACTCCATCTATATAAGTACCATATTTTCTTCAACCGTTTACACTCCATGGACACACCCTGCTTGCACTTCCCAGATATGAATAGACCATCCACAAGCATGGGTGAGAATATGAATGGATAGTTTCATGGTAGCAAGCAGAATCCTTTAGATATATGCCCATAATAAAATACCTGAGTCTATGGTAGAGCTAGATCCAGATTCTTGCAGAACCAATACACTGACTTCCCCAGTGGATCTTCCAATTCTATTTCTTTCTAGAGGTAATGGTGAGTGATAATATTTGTTTTGTACACTTGGATTCCTGCATATATGTCCTGACTATGAAGAAACTGTACCCTATATTGGAGGCTGATTCAAAGTATAGACTACTTTCTGGAGATCCATGACTCAGCCTTCCAGGGTACCACCTAATTGGCTCTGTAACTATGTTTCTAAAAGGCCATTCCATTTTTTTATCAGGCTAGTTGGTTCATTATAAGAAGAAGCATGGTGAAATGGTTGGTTCCATGATTGTGGATCAACTCTCACACTTCTTTAGCTGTGTAGTAAATTCCTTTGTCAGAGGCAATACTGTGTGTAATACCATGATATGGATAGGCACTCTATAAGTCCACAGATGGTGGTTTTTTTAAAGTATTATGTACAGAAAAGCTAAATCAAAATCCAGAAAAACTACCTAAAGACAAAGCATTGCCTTTTTCACACAGGAGGTCTTCTAATATACTCAACCTGCCAGCAGGTTACTGGCTGGTCACCTCAGGGAATGGCGCCATAGCTTGGGCTCAGTGTTGATCTGTGCTTTTGATAGATCTGGCACTCAATAGCAGCTTTATCCTGGGTGAGTGAATGTCCATGTTGTTGACCCCATCTTTAATCTCCATATCTGCATCCATGGCCTCTTTTTCATTGGCCCATGAGCAAGAAAAAGAATGGTTGTAGGAAAGAGGCTTACTGTCCACAGAACAGTTCATATATTTTGGAAAGATCTATGTGTATACTTATTCCTCAGATGTCTTTCGACACATTTGCCAATCATGCCTTTTCCAAATTTATGACCATGCAGACAATGCATTGTCTATAGCTCAGGAATCAGTAAACAATCATGCAGCTGGCCATTTGTTCTCCCAAATAAAATGCATGATCATTTGTAGTGCCTCAAGCTCTGCCCACTGTGAAGATTTACCTCCAATAATATTTTTTAGGGTTGTACTAGACAAATGCTGTAATGTTGCAGCTGTTCACTCTCAGTAATTCCTGTATAATATGTCGAACAATCAGACACTATTGTTTTTCTAGATGCTGTATTTTGAAATTCAGTTGTATATTTTTGAGGCCCATATATTCATATTCAATTCTCTGGTTCCATAGCTGGTGGTGGAAAAATACAGAGGTGAGACCCAGTGACAGGTCTTTAAGTCACTGGGGGCAAAAACACAGGAAGTTGTTCATATAGAAATATTTAAAGTTCTGGCAAATGGGTTATGATGGAAAGACTCTTCAATAAACTAGAAGTTGTTCTGAATCCAAACTGCACATTATATATGTGGTGATATATAAAATGTCAGTGCTTGGAATCCAAGGAAGACCAATTAAGAGAATATTTTTAATTTTTACTTTTATTTTAATATAATATTTTATTAATTTTCAACATTCCATACATATACAATATATCTTAATCATCTTTACTCCAACTACCCTCCTCACCTTCTCTCAAATGCATTCCACTATACTGCATGTTCTCTCAACTTCCTGCCCTTATTTGTAATACACAACCCAGTGAGTTTGATTTCTGCTGCCTATATACTCCTGGACGTGGGATCATCTGATGGAGTATGGTTAAGCTGCGGAAGAACATATTTTCAAATAAAACTGGTTCTCCATTCGCACAAAGCTATCAACAATCAACAGGTATTCATTTAACAGCTGAGAATCACAGGTCTTTCCATTCTAAACTGTTGTCTTGAGTTTATGCAGTCAAACACAGCTGCTCTGAGTTCATGACTGCAGTGGTCCTGTCATGCACAGAAGCCTCTGCTTTACTCTAGCCCCCTCTACCTTCTGTTTCCTACTCATGTTTCCTGAGCCTGGGGGATACACAATCATATAGGAATCCCATTTGGGGCTAAGCACTCCAAGACTGATGATTTCCTCTGATGATCACCCTCCCCTGAATAGTCCTCCTGGTGACCCTACTGATGACCCCTTTAATGATACCCTTGCTGACAACCATAGCTAACCCCTCCAACACACACACACAGACACACACAAACACACACACACACACACCAGTCTGTCACCAATGTATCACTTTATTATACTATGAAAACTAAGCAGAAGGAAAAGCTATATCTAACTGAGAATTATTACTGGTTAGGATGTACAAAAAACTGATGAAGGCAAGCAAGCAGGTATCAGGAACCATAAAACTAAACATCAAAAAACAAAACAAAACAACAACAACAACAAAAACTATATTGAAAAGAAAGCTTTGTAACCAAACACAGTTCTTAGCTTGAGAAGTACAATAGCTAAGAAATACTTTTTTAAAAAAATATCAATTCTTATTTGTTGATACTGTTGTTCTTTCTGACAAATTCTTAGAATTTTAAGCTCAGTGACACTGAGGTATCTGCTGAACACAGGTCCTATGGTAAGAGTTGTGTCATTACATCTAAAGGCATAGAGGAAAAGATGGACATATTCTGAAAGCTAATAATATTTTTATTTAATTGTTTTAATTAATATTTTATTATTTTTATTCCAAGTCTTGTCTTTAAAGCTATAATAATGCAAGTGTAGTATGTGTATTTTTGCCAAACACAGTTCAACCAGATATCTGGTTTTACATCATGACCTTAATAAAATGAGAGTGTAAGTGTTAAGAGTATATAGGAATTGGCGAAACATACAAGTAAAAAGTATATAGGGACATTGGGAAAATCATCATCATTAACAGTAGTAGTAGTGAATGGTTTCTTAATTTGTCTATTTTATAAAATATTATTATAGCTCACAAAATTTGTTACATAATAATATATGATGAATACACAATTTTTCCCATTTTCTTTTTCTTTTCTTTTTTCTAAGAAGGACTGAGGCTTCCACATTTTGGCCTTCCTTCTTTTTGAGCTTCATATGGTCTGAGAGTTGTTTCTTGGGTATTCGGAGCTTTCTAGGACTAGTATCCAATTATCAATGAATGCATATCATGTGTGTTCTTTTGTGACTGGGTTACCTCACTCTGGATGATATTCTTTAGATACATCCATTTGCCTAGCAATTTTGTAAAGTCATTGTTTCTAATAGCTGAGTAGTACTCCATTGTGAAAATGTACCAGAATTTCTGAATCCATTCCTCTAATTAAGGACATCTGGGTTCTTTCCAGCTCCTGACTATTATAAATAAAGCTGCTATGAACATGGTGGAGCATGTGTTCTTAATATGTTGGAGCATTTTTGGGATATATGCACAGAAGTGGAATAGCTGCGTCTTCAGGTAGTACAATGTCCAATTTTCTGAAGAACTGCCAGACTGATTTCCAGACTGGTGGTACCAACTTATAACCCTACCAACAGTGGGGGAGTGTTCTTTTTTCTCTGCATCCTTGACAGTATCTACTGTCATCTGAGTTTTTGATCTTAGCCATTCTGACTAGTGTGAGGTGGAATCTCAGGGTTGTTTTGATTTGCATTTCCCTGATGAATAGGTATGTTGAGCATTTCTTTAGGTGCTACTCAGCCATTTGATATTTCCTCTCTGATTGGTCTGACTAGCACTTTCAGTACTATACTGAATAGGTAGGAAGAAAGTGGGCAGCCTTGTCTAGTCCCTGATTTTAGTGGGATTGCTTCAAGTTCCTTACCAGCTAGGTACTTCTCAGCCATTCATTATTTCTCAGTTGAAAATTCTTTGATTTGCTTTGTACCCTATTTTTAACATAATCTCATTCTGCAAAGGATGATGGGATGTAACTGGGGGAAATGGACTATTACAAATACACTCAAGTATTTAACACAATTGCAGATATTGTACCTATGCTGTGGAACAGATATCAATCTCAGCTCACAGCTATGATCAGACAGGTGTAAACATTAAAGTCCAGTTAATTGACATATGAGTATATGAGTCATATAAGTACAAACAAACTTTATACCTGAAGGAAATGATAATTCTTCTGCCCTCTGCTTTAGTGAACTCTGAAGGGGCCTGGGCCATCTGGACATTTCTCTGATGAAAACAGTCTACAATTTTGATGACACTAAGTTAATTAAATTGGACAAGCAAGAATTTTGAAGTATACTAGAGACTGCTATAAGATACACATAGTCCCAAAATGAGGGAGAAGCTTGCAAATTTCCATAAGACTAAAAAATTGTTAGTGCATAATGGTCTAGGATGAGACAGAAATCAGTCTCCAAGACAAAGAATGAATTACTACACCTCCATTTCCAAACACAAGTTTGGAAGGAAGACATTTATTGACCTTTGCATCTTTTGCTGGAGACATACTCTACAGCTGAGGGCAGGTGAATCGAATCCATCCCATTGTGATCAACTGACAGGAAGAACATCCAAGATTAAGCAAAATAAGGGAGGTTGTACAGCTGCTCTGGGAAGAAGGAAAGTTGATTCCACATGGTAAAATTAACTGGGATCCTGTGCTGTCAGTTATAAAAATATTTCTCAGCTCCAGTACCATCAGCCTTTCAGAACAGGCATGGGGTTAGGGTTCCTTTGTTTCTTGTTTCACTGTTGGATGTTGAGCAGTGATGTTGATCACTTTATATTAGATGCTAGCTGCAGACCCTCTTGTCTATTCTGAAAAAAAAAAAAAGACATATTTCTAAACACGTTGTATTCAATAGGACCTGTTTTCTTTTAATGAAGTTAAAAATAAGATTTCTCTACCTTATATGTAAAATCTCCCCTTTGATTTTCATAGGCAAATCTCCCCTTTATTTTTCCAAAATAGGCAAATGAAGACAATTATAATATTAAATGAAGAAGCATACTTATAATAAGAGCTGAACTCTAGAGGTTGACAATATAGATTACTGGTGAGGATGCAATATCTCATATAACTTAGAAGTGGCTGCATACTGGTAAAAGTGCTTTCCTAGGCAAATGGATGGAACTAGAAACTGGCATCCTGAGTGAGGTAACACAGTCACATAAGAACACACATGGTATCCACTCACTGATAAGCAGATGCTAGCCCTGGAAAGCTCTGAATACCAGAGAAACAATTTACAGAACTTATGAAGCTCAAAAAGAAGGAACATCCAAATGTGGATACTCAGTCCTTCTTAGAAGATAGAACAGAACACTCATGGGAGGAAATACAAGGTCAAATACCGAAGAAAGGATTGAAGAAAACATCATTCAAAGGCTGCCTCACTTTGGAATCTACCCCATATGCATAGATCAAACCCAAGCACTAATTCTGATGTCAAGAAGTACTTACTGGCAGGAACCAAATAGGGATACCTCCCCAGGGGCTCTGCCAGAGCCATACAGATACAGCTGAGCATGCTTGCAGCTAATCACCAGACTGAACATGGGGATACCAAAGAAGGTGCAAAAAAAAAATACTGAAGAAGCTGAAAGGGTTTGCAACCTCATGGAAATAACTATAATATCAACAAACCAAATCCTCTACAACACACATGGACTAAAACACCAACCATTGAGCACACATAGAAAGACCCATAGCTCCAGTTGCAAATGTAGCAAAAGATAGCAGCGTCTGGCATCAGTGTGAGGAGAGGTCTTTGGTCCAGTGAGGCCACATTTTCTCAATGTAGGAGAATACCAAGGCACTAAGGTGGAGAAAATGATTGGGAGAGGGCGCACCTTCATGGAAACAAGAGGAAGGGCAGAAGGGAAGGGAGCATGGTCGGGGAAGGGGATAATATTTGAAATATAAATACAAAGACTCTAAAATTTCAAAATGAAACAAAATTAAAAGCAGAAATGAAAAACCACCTTGACAGTCTCTTTCTTCTCCTCTTCCTCCTCCTCCTTTATATTATTCTTCTTCTTCCTCTTTTTTCTCCTTTCCTACTTCTCTTTCTTCTCAGCCTACTCCTCTTCTTCCCCCAATTCTCCTTTTTTTCTCCCCTGCTTCTTCTTTTCAGAAGGGTCTCTTTATATAGCCATGGCTATCTTGGAACTTGCTATGTAGATCAGGCTGGCCTTAAAATCACATAGATCAACTTTCTTATGCTTCCTTGGTGCTAAAACTAAAGACATGCCACGAGACCTTATTGTTGGCAGTTTTTGAGACTCTAATTCTCCTCTATTTTTTAAAAACAGGAAACAAATCACATGTCCCATAAATATGAGTGAATATTGTAGGAGTTGCATTTTCAAGTAAGAACAACTTAAATATTCATCAAAATGTTGATACATAATAAAACTGTAACATAATGATGTAATTAAATACTACCCAGTATAAAAAATCAAAGCCAGATATTGTTAGGTACAGAAATATTGTGATTCTAACTCTTTGTTAATAGGCTCACGACTGAAGGAAAGATGAAGAACAATTTGGATTTTCCTTATAGAAATGTCACTAGAGAGTGACACACAGCAGGCCAGTGTCACTATGATCACAAATGACAAGGAATTATTGACTGTAAATTGGTATCAACCTTGATTATTTCTGAGTGAAAAGAACATGCATTTCTTTCACATGACTGCGATTACATTATACTACCTTATAAAACTTTTATATTCAAATGAGTGCAGTAAATTCTATGTAAATAATATTCAAACAATTATTTGTAAAACAAAGATGAGGAGCAATGTATTAGATAGAAATTTGTAGAGAAATAGAAGAAAATAAAGTAAACATGCTAAGTAACATAAAGTTCTACACACATTCATCTGATTCTCTGAATTGTTTAAAAAACCAAAGAAAGTTAATATTAAAAGTAATAACTACAGATAATTACCAAAGCACTGAGATAAAAGAGCAAACAGCATAAGAACTAGCTAAAAATAAGCTGAAAAGGCATGTTAATCAGTCAGAAAAAAATAAATGACCTCAGATTATTTTATAATTATTGAAAATACCATCCTTGCAATATTAGCTGAGCTTTGAAATAAACTAAGTGAAACAAAACTGAATGAAGGAACAAAAATCACCATTGAATTCTCTTCTCTTAATAGAAGGTACTTGAAAATGTATAGGCATACTGCTATCGTATGCAAGTCTTGAAATAAAGAGTTGAACCAAGAGGAAAATGGATGGACAATTATGGTCAAAACCAACAATTCAGTGATTTCTAATTATTCTGAGAACAGGTCCATATTATTAGCAAATTAAAAGTAAGATTATATAAAAGTCCCATTTTACAAAAAAGGAATAAAAGGAAAATTAACATTTTATATAATGTAAAAAGCACTAACAAAGTGTAAATACAAATTAATAGACAAAATTATGTAAAATGAGAGCACAAATCAATGTACAAAAAATGAGAGAAGCGATCCAAACAAAACCTAGTTTTTAGGAAGAGAAATAATATTGATAAAAACCTTTCACTAAACTGAACAATAGGAGGCCACATAGAATTCATAAAATGACTATTAAACTTTCCACAGATCTTAAAATTCATGAAACAAAAAAACTGTGAGAAATGCTGTGTCCTGATTCAACAAGTTCGACCACTGAAAACATTCTCTGGAAGTTGGAAAGTTGAGACGTTTCTTTGTAACACATGGTTGGGACATGACGTTTATTAAATAAATCGAATTCAAGGCAAGAACATTTTCTCCAGTGAAACCACTATATCATTATTTCTAATTTCTATTTATTGATCATCTCTGCCAAAGATTTCAGAAAAAAAGATGGTATTTCTGCACAAACATTATAGAAAACAGGGCAAGTATATTCTCAATTCTTATATGAAGGTAATGTTACTTTAACAACAAAATTCAGATGAAGACACTGCATGGTAAAGAAATGAAAATAACAAGTTGTAGTAAGCATAGAGAAAGAATCACAGTTCATGGCAAATTTGTAACCTGGAGCCAGAAGTCCCCGATGGCTGCTGGTTATGCTGATGGGTCTGGGTTGTCACTCAGGAGAATGGGGAAAGAAAAAAAAAAAAAAACATTTGGCTGCTTCCACTGCTGGGCTAGGCTTGCCCTTCTTTCTGCCACTGCCATGGTGCGGTGAGCCAGGCTGAACAACGCCAGCGAAAGGCTTAGGGGCAGTGTGCAAGAAGCTTCTTCAAGAGAGAAAATCTCTCTCCAGTTTCTTTTTGGAAGTACTCAGAGCTATGAGTTTTCCTCTCAGTACTGCTTTCATTGCATCCCATAGGTTTGGGTATGTCGTGTTTTCATTTTCATTGAATTCTAGAAAATCCTTAATTTCTTTATTTCTTTTTTGACGCTGCTATTGTTTAATAGAGCATTGTTTAGTTTCCATGTGTATATGGGTTTTTTGTTGTCTTTGTTGTTATCAAAGACCAGCCTTAGACCATGGTGATCTGAAAGGATGCATGGGAGGATTTCAATCTTCTTATATCGATTGATGCTCGTTCTGTGGTTCTGTGTCCAATTATGTGGTCAATTTTTGAGAAGGAGCCGTGAGGTGCTGAGAACCAGGGTTTCCCTAAAGGCCTAAGTCCCACAGGCAAAACATTAGTAAATCACAGGAAAGCACCATCTATAATCATCGGTAGAAGTTTTTACCAAGAAAACAATTCTGGATCAATATCTGAAACACAATCAATGAACTTCAAGACAATAAATTTGGAAAGAAGAATACCACCAGGAATAGAAAATAAACTATTTAATTTGGAAATTATAATAAACACAAATTATACCACTAAGGCAAAATTTAAGGGTTCGTAAATGGTTGATTAATAGCCAAGACCAGGATTAAGTTGAAAATTTCCTCTCAACACACCTGTTCAAACTTATGTTTGACATTTTAACATGTTAAAAAAAACAAGAAAAAATAAAAAAAGCTTCTAAATAGAGAGAAATAAAACAATCTATTCTTAAAGCAAGCATTATTTTCTCTATAGACATTTCAAAGGCCTTATATAATCTAATCCTAATTCTAAATATTCATCAAATAAAAATGTCAAAATATGTTGTTTATGTACCATTAATAATACACTCATATTCAAAAGTCTAGTCACATTCCCAAAAGAATAAAAAACCCTAATGCCTATAAAAATCATAGAATGCTGATAATAATATTAATGTGAGATAAATTACTAATACAGAAATACCATATGCACACCAAATGTAAAATGATCCTTTTACCTAAAGTTCAAAATGTAAGCTTTACTCTACTTTTACTATACATTAATTTACAAAGTCTTATTTCCATAATCATCCTTTCCTTTGATCTTTCAATGTATTTGTCAGATTGTAATATTAGTTTGTGGGTTTCCCAGGGATAGATTCAATGGCCTGCCTTATATAATCTAATGCTACTATTGATGATTAGTAAGTATTATTTATTTAGCAGATCAATTTGCTCCCTATATTATAACTCTCAAAATGTTATATGTATTCTCCAGATGGGATTTTTTTTCAATTTTTTAATTGGAAATACATTTTTCCATATTTGAAAGTGCTAATAAAAAGAGGTGAACTGTTACATTAGCGGCCATTTCACAAGAGAGCAGAAGGGAGATTGGAGGTGTTGGTGAACCATAAGTGCAGCTCACAGTGTGAGTGTTAATTGAATGTTGTTGCTAATTCCACAGCGATAGCAGTGTAGTCATTTGTTAAGTGGAGAAACAAAGTGTGAGTGGAAGTCAAAACATTGAATTAATAGTGGAGTTTCTGAAGGAGATTGTTAAAACACTACAGTGTTTTCAAGGAATTAGCATAGAATATAGTGAGTTCATGATAATGAGAGAAAACTGCTTTTGTGTTCAAGGTAACTGTTTTGAGTTTTATAGTCAGAGAACTTTAGAGTCAAAGAACATTTTAACTTCAGTCCTATAGTTGCTTACTCTCCTCAAGGAAATAGCTAACTAAATCAATCTTTCTAATAGTGGATAAGTTGTGTAAAAGTGGACTAAGGGGTTTCTGCTTTTGTTTTAATGTGGAGAGCTCACAGTCTCAGGTAACAAATTTAGTGTTCAGGAGGACAGTGAGATGGTATGGTAGGAGAAGGTTCCTGACACCAAGCTTAGCTACATGATTTGTTACCATGGATACTTGTGGTTTCTAGAGAGAGGCACCACTACAAGTTGTCTCCTGACTGCTACACATGTTCTCTATACATAACCACAGAGAAAGACACAATATTATAAACCTATTGTCTGAATTGTCATTTTACTTTTGTTATCCCCCTGCTTTTGATAGAAAAGATCGTATAGAATTTAAAATGGTAAACTTGTCCTTAAAATATAATCTTAGTTTTAGAGAATTTTGTCAGCAGGTAAGTGTTATAAAAGATACTGATGTATTTTCAATAGATGCAAGCAGTGTGTCCTGAAGAAACTAGAAGGAACAGTTCCATTTTCTAATGCTTCCTGATCAGAGATGACAAAGCCTCTCCCCAAGTTGTTCAGAGATTACAGGGTATCACCTGATCTGCACTCCTTCTGAGAAACACTGATGCCCATCCCTTCAGCAAAATGTGCTTTGGTATCTGAGATCCAACCTTATTCCCTCCTTCTTTCCACTCTACAGACACTATTAATCACTACTAAATGAAAGTACTTTTTAACCATTCAAAAAATATAGCCAATGATAAAAGAGCAAGAGAGAGATATTGTTTATCAACTATGTATGAAACTATGAACATATATATCATTTATGATTTTTTATTGTCCAGTTTCTGACCATGTAACTATGTCCAAAATCTTCACAGTTACAGGTAGTAATGGAGTGATCTCTGTAATCTCTGGGAGAAATGTTACATTGATACCTAAAAAACTTGACTAGACTGATTCACTTAGACATCAGCTGTTTCCTTTCTAAAAGATGTCAGTATAAGAAGCTTATTATTACTTTATAAGCATTAACTTCTCTCACTAAACAATAAGCTAGATTAACAGTATGGACAAGCATGTCTCTAACCTGGAAGTGCTGTGTTATCTTTGCCTTATTCCTCTTTCTTGCATTGCTTCTATTATTCAAAAATGAATTTTCATAGTATGAAGTTATAATAATTCATTGTCAAAGTAAATGTTTCGTGGACTTTAACTGAAAGAATGCAAGACAAAACAGATTGCTATTTAAAATGCTACAATACAAACACACTTCAATGTGCACTGTAACAACCAGATAGGCTAAGAAGCTGGGACTTCACTATTGCTTTGAAGACACGCATTCTTTATCACATCAACTCAAGGCAAAGCTGTCTGACATATGCGTAGAATTTTTGATCATATCAATGTCTTTTCTCATATATATATATATATATATATATATATATATACAGAAAGAATATGTGCTGAGATTTTCTAATAACTCTACATTTTATACCTAGGATGTTTTAAACACAATATCACCTTTATACTAATTTGGTGTAACAATAATAAAAAACAAACAAACAAACAAACCACAACCTCTGACAATTTTATTTTGTTGTAAACCAACTGGAAGTTCTAGAATATAACTTAGAAGTTTAGAAAAACTAACTGTAGAAATCACCATTTTTGGAGAATAATAATTCTCTAAAGATGACAAAGGAAACAAATTCTAAGTATGATGTTCTGCCTGGATCATAAACCCCTAGAGGAAAAGCCCGTCCGATCAATCCAATAGCTCCTAGTTACCACTACTGTAGCGTACATGCAATTTGTGCCAATATATTGATAGTTCAATTTAAAAAAAAAGAGATGTTTTAAGTTTGGTTTATTATTGGGAACAAAACCAAATACAACATGGATTTTTAAAAATGTGTCTATTTTTTAAAATTGTAATTATTTCATTTATTTACATTTCCCGAGTTGTCCCCTTTCTATTCTCCTCTCCCTAAGTTCATCATCACATTCTTCCACCTCTCAACCACTAAGAGAGTGCTCTCCCACCCGCCCACTCATCCCCACTTCACTTCTGCCAGCATTCCTCTCCTCTGGAGCATCCATTTTCCACAGGATCATGTGTTTCTTTTTTCACTCAGGCCGGAGAAGGCAACCTGCTCTAACCCATGTGCTTTTCCGGTAGTGGGGCATGGACCAGCCCATGGATGCTCCTTAAAGAGACCTCAGTTATAATACATAACTGTCCATGAGAGAAAAATAAGTAATAAATTCAACATGTGAATGTTTATTTGTATACATATATGCTTAATATTTTCTATCTATTGTTTTATTAATAAAATAGGCACAATTAGTTGTCTACTTAATGCCTATTAATTGTATCTTTTATAAGTAAACTAGTACTAAATTCTTGTAGAGCTATATACTCTTCAGACAGTATACTCATGTTTTCAGAATAGTTGCCAATCATGGTCAACACACAAGCAGTGGTACATTAAGCAGTACTCAACTAAAGGTGATTCTAAATTATCTCAGATGTATTCTGTGTTTTGATTTCTGTAGAAATGTAGCTTTGAGACCAAGACAGGAACCATATGCTTTGTAGGCTAAATGTTCTGTTTGCATTTAAAGAATAAGTTCCCATTTGTCTGTGTTAATTCCTTGCAATAGTTAAAGAATAAGTTCTTGCTTGTCCTAAGTTTTTGCCTTTTAAGATTTCTAGTTGCAATTAAGTATAAATCCTGTTTCTCAGATCTGATGTGAACTATAAAGCAGTTTTGTTCCTCTACACTAAACTTATGATCCCACAGATATGATGCATATATTTTCCCTTCTTCTTTTCCTTTCTTTATATTTTTCTAACAACATATAACAGCCAACACTCTTGCTTCCAAGTACAATTTAGCTCTTTTATAAAAAGGACCTCAAGAGTCTAGTAGGTGCTGGTCTCTAAAATCCTGACTGAGGGTACCTCAGCTTCCTGGTCAGTCATAGCTCCACTCCCCTGCCCCCAATGTAGTTTCCTTTAGAAAATCAGAAATCTGTTCTTTTCTGCTAATTATTTCTAAGTTTAGCAGATTGTGCTTAAGCATTGTAGAAGGTGTGAAAACAATGGTGGTGCATTATTTTGTTAAAATTCTCCCTTGTCCATTGTTCTTTCCTAGTTGTGAAATACAGGAGCACATGGTCCCTCTGCTTTCTTAAGAAACATTTTGACAATAGGAAAAGCTGTTGATTTTAAAAGACTTGTTGCCAGTAAACAGGTTGAAGCAGAAAGACATCCAGAAAAAAAAAATAAAATGGTCCACTCTTAGCAATTTCATGTATAGACAGATGTCTATTATTCAGAAGGAAAGAATGACCATCATTTCTCTATTTCAATATAGTACCTCACATGTAGACCTATTTTGTTAAATGAGGAAAATGTATTGTTTCTCTTTTAAACTCAATTAATTTGTTTTTATAAGTTATCATAATACACTGACTTAATTAAAACCACCTCAGTTCAAGCAGCTTGTGCAGATGAGAACAAAAGTAAAAACATGTGTACATTTATGTTGGATGTGCCTTTTTAAAATTTCTTCTAATTCACAGCATTGAAGTTAAAACTGAAACAAAACATTTTTGTTTTTCCTCTGCCCTAACAAGTGTTCTACACTATTTGCAATACATAGTTATCCAAACTGGAAGGTGTACAGAAGGCATACCTAATCATGAATCTACACATAATAGCATGTAGATGAGTTCTGCATCTTATACATCATCATTGCACCTCTCCCTGTAAGATGCTTATTATCATGCATAGCTTTTTGCTGTTGTCAGAACTGAGGACTTTCTTTGGGGGCTAAAGCTCAACATAATGTGTCAACCTCATTAACTTTTACAGCAACAGTGGTAGGAAGAAAACTTGTACTGAAGAATTGTTTCAAGTGCTTATCATTCCTTTTCTTTTCATCGAGTAAAATCGTGTATTTTTCACTAGTACAGAGAGGATAAAAAATAATAAAAGCAATTGTCATCCCTAATATATTTTCATGCATATGTAAACATAAATGTCACTTTTGTAGGTCAGAGCCCGGTGTTTTATTACAAAAATATCATCCATATCTTTGTTATCGATTTTGTCTTCTCGTTTTAGATAGCCTTAAGTCTGAAAGATATTTGAGTAATTTTCAGAATTATGCTTATTTTAAAGGTAAAGTTGTTATGACTAAAGAACAAAGGAAATAATAAAATGAAGGCAATAGTTCTTTTTCCTAAGTAAGATTTGTTAATATGTGTTAAAAGACAGAAAATTATTTTTAATAAATTAGAGTATAATGTATGTTAAATATAAAAATTTATGCTGACTTAATTTTTTAAACCATTTTTTCATTGTATTGATTTTCTGGGGTCTATTAATAGATTTGAACATGATGAGGCTATATCTAAATGTTTTTGAGCTTCAAAATTTACAACTGAATTTCAGATTCCTTCAACTGATACTGCATCCAATTATTCAGTCAAAGAACACGATTTGTCTTGGACTCTTATAGTTTGAAATTTGTCTGTGCACTTAATGGCCTTCCAAGTATACATTTTACGTTATCTAGTTCTTTAGTACATATCACTGTGATGTACACATTGTAGTGAACACTGAGCATGGATTTTTTCACTGCCAGGTAATAGTGCTTTTGATTCATCCTAATTTATATAATGAAAATTTGATGATGGTGATGATTATGATTGAATACTGAATATTGCACTCAAACATTACATATATTAACTCAAGTATTGTCTTAATGACTTACATTTCTGATCTATTTTGTTTGATTATTTAGTATTGTACAGTCTGCTTACCTACTAAATGATTACCCTAAACTACTTCTGCCTAAACTTCCCAAGCATGGAGATTACAGTGTTACAAAACTAATAATAAAATCCTTTGAAAGATAAATCATCTCCACTTATTACATAGTTTAGGGATGCAGTTAATCACTAATGCATATATACTAGAAAGTTCTGTGTGAAGTCTGCATCAATAACCACACTCAACATGTTTACAGTATAATTCACAGTAATGCTATATTTAACGGAGCATGGTCATCTTCACAATTAGCCAAAAGGGGCTCATGAACCTCAACCCTTCAATAAGAGACTATGGACAGTTAATAGATGACAAGAAGAATGTTCTACTTTCTATTATTTGTTTATCAATTTGAAACGATATATTTTATTTAGCCTCCAAGTTCCTTCCAGATCTTTCTCTACCCTCCTAACTTCATTTTTAATTCTTTACTTTTTCTTTGTCAAAAAAATTAAAAGGAAACAGTAACATACAAAATGATCAAACAATACCTCTTTTTACTCCCAGAACACATATAAGCAAGCAAGCAAGCAAGCAAACAAACAAACAAACAAACATGTTATTTGTTTGGTGTTTGCCAACTACTCCTGAACATGAAGTCTGCCTTGGCCTGTGGTTCGCATACACAGGAACAGTCCAGTGGAAGGAAATTATTTTCCCTTTGCTTAAGTAATATAACCATGGATAAATTTCTCAAGTTCCAATTAATAACTTCACATACACAATCAGGCAGACCATAATTAAAATTTTCAGTTCCTAAAATAATTTCATGTTGAAGTAGCAGACAGGTGACTGGGAAGAATAACTTCAGCCACAGGAAAAAAGAGAGAGAATAATGGGTTAAAATTGTACAAACCTTGGAGTACACGTGCTAAAGAATAACGAAATTAGAAATACAAAAGCACAAAAGACAAACCAATGTATACAGATCCTTGACTTTTCTTTTTGAAATACCACAATGGGGAGCACCAAATAGCAAGCTCCTCATTTTTGAAGTTCTTCATTGGGATCCTCATCATTGTTGTACTTCCTAACTCATCTGGAAAGTCTTATTCCTCAAATACTTTATAGATAAGAGAAATATTGTAGAACAAACCTATTACTTATCATCACCATCACCACTACCACCATCATCATCATGTTTATCTTTGTCTGTTCCTTCTTTTTTTATTGTTTATTCCAGTCTTGAAAAACCAACCCTTTGTGCTGTTCCAGGTTTTTTTTCTCTCTAAAGGTGTTGTGCCCGAGTTGCAGGGCCCCCCAAAAACTACCAAGAAACCAATTGCAATACAAATAAATAAGGGTCTTTATTGTGAGCTCAGGAACAAGGTCTCTCAGCATTCCCATTGTAGCAGAACAGAGTGAGAACACTGGGTTTAGGGGTACAGGGTATTTATAGTGGTTACAACAACCCTTGAGGAATTTCTATATGGGTCAGCAAATTAGTATTTTAAAACCTGTACTTCTAGCATAATCAGCAGAAACTGAACATGAAGACAAAAATCTGTGGACAAACAAGGTGGTATGTTATCTACTTTCTGCAGGATGTCTTTGGCTGTCTATATAAACCTTGACCCTGGTATTGTAGCTTGATAAGGGGACAGGTGGGTTGTCATAGAATGTTTGCTCAGTAGAACTCTGGTTTTCTTCCTGGAATTAGAGTTTAGTCCCTGGGCTTGCACAAAATGGAGATTTTTTTCAAAAATGGAGTTGGTTGGGTTTTGCATTTTTTCTCTTTCCTTAGGCTACTTAGGAGGCCCAGTCATGAGGATCCCACTGGGTTCAGGGGAATGTTTTCAAGCTGTTCCTCTTGTCCTTTAGATATTAATTCTGTAAATTGTGATCAAAATACAATGAGTTGTATTTCTCCTCCTCTTTCTTAACAACATTTCTCTGTTTAATAAGCATGGACAAAACTTTAATTGCAATAGTAGTAGGCATAAGGTGACAAGCAGAGTAGAATCCAGGACAGTCAGCCAGAGAGAGCTATTAAACTGTGATTAGACTCAACCTTGGGCACTATATCTCTCTTTCAGTAGTTTATCTAAATTTTCTTTTACTCTGGCCAGAGGGTCCCTGGTCACCCTGGAATGATTCACATAAAAACAGCATGTTTCTTTTCTTTATTTATTGTTTTTTTCTAAGTTGTCATAGCAGAAACTCTGTAGGGCTAGCATGGACATGTCAGTCTCTGCTCCTGCCAGACCCAGTCTCATCATGATGGATAAGGTAATTATGAGGAGCTCTTTTTAAAAAAAATCTAATATGCCAGTTATCTTTATCAAACAATGCTACTGTTATCTCCTCATCATCAGGATAGATGATTATTGTTACTAGTTGCATCAGGTTTCAGAGATGGGGGTAGGAAAGGAGGTTGAGCTCATACTTCCTAATGTCAGCATTCTAAATAGTCAGACCAGTTTTATTATCTCTGGTTAGCAGTACCCTGAGTGGATTCTTGGGAATCCTTGGAAACCTCCATGTCTGTTGTCTAGGTTGAGCTGCTCATTGGCAGCAGGGGGTAGAGGGTCTTCTTATTCTATTAGTAGGTCTGCTGCTTAGGCATCGTGATGAATCCAACTCAGTGGACATAATTGGGATGGTGGACCTGTTTCAAACAAAGTAATTTAGACTACAGGATTTGTGGGACCAATTGTGGGGAAACTGGATGGCTTTTATGTCCTGCAAAAGGTGCCAGATCTTGAATTTTGCCATCATTTCTGCCTGCAACTAATGGGAAATAGGGGGTGTCATTCAAAACATGATTTCAGACTGGGTAAGTCTAACCCTACAGGGTGAAATCTGTACTCTATACCCTTACATTCTCTAGGGTCTCTAAAAGTTGTTCAGTCCCTTTCAAGTATAGTTCCTGTGTGCTGGCCGTGATGTACAAATCATCAACATATAGTAAAAGTGCTACTTGTGGGTACAGAAAGAAAAACTCATCGAAGTTCATGTGTAATGTCTCAGTGAAGATGGTTACAGAGTTAATAAAGCCTTGGTTGAGTAAGGTTCAGGTTAGTCATGTATTAATTTCTTTGTGAGGATCATACCATTCAAAAGTAAAATATTCTTGGTTTGGGGTGGGGGGCTAAAGGCAGAGTAAAAATGTATCTTTTACATCCAGCACTGTATATAAAATATGGTCTGGTGGTAGAAAACTCACCAAAGTGTATGGGTTAGAGCCTGTGGGGTAAATGTCTATTACTCATATGTTAAATTCTCTGAGATTTTGTAATGAGTGATACTCTTTGGAATTAGGCTGGGAGACCTATAACAGGGGTATATTCCAGGTTGACTGTCAAACTAATAAGAACCTCATATTTAAAAGTCACCTGATGTGAACCATGGTCCCTTTGTGGCTTCCTCATAAGTGGAGTACTACAGGACTGCATTGGATTTATTCTTGGTTTGTGCTCAACAAACACAAACAAGCAAGTGTTTGGATAGTATAACTCTGCCTATTTCAGCCCACTCAGATGGGAACTTCCATAGTCAAGCCTCAATGTCATGGCTTGGTTCATTGGGAGTCCTGAACAACTTGTATTGATCAGTCAACTTTATAGTCAGCACAAAAATAGGATGCCCTGTTCTATTTAATACTTTGGCCTCTTTGGGGATAAAATGTATCTATGACCCTATCTTTGTTAATAAGTATCATGCCTCAACAGTGGGTACTGACTGTTAGGGATTAGTAGAAAAGAGAGGGATATCTGGCCCAAGCTAAGTTCCACTTTTCTTTGAAGAGTAGTCCATGTGTATTACTTCATCACTGTAGGTCCAAGGTTTACCCTGGGAATGACGAAGGGAACTGATCCCTGTTCTCCCTAGTCACTGTCTTTCTTGATTGCTATTGTAGGCAGTGCTACTCTCAATCTTTCCTTCTTGGGAAATTATTTGTTCCGATAGCTTTTTTTTTTTTTTTTTTTTTTTTTTTTTTTTTTTTTTTAACAATAGGCACATTGAATTTTTGGTCTAGCCAAGGGAAGATGTGGCTCTTTTCTAGTTCTTTATCTTTAGTCAGCTGTTTAAAGCATCTCTTCCAGTATTCCAGATCTGCTATTACTGCCAACATGATCTTAGCCAGATTCTGATTCTGCTATTTTAACTTTACCGGTTTTTTTTTTTTTTTATCTGCACTTTTCCTATTGCTAAAAACTTTTTCTGCCATTATGCTAAATCTTGAAGACTCATTTTAATTCTTTCAAGTCTCTGAAGTTTTCTGAGGGTATCTGATTCAGACAAAAAAAGGACATAGCCTCTATCACCTTTGCTTCCTTAGAGGCAAGCTCCATAGAAATAAATTGTCTACATGCTTCCAACACATTTTGAAGGAAGGCTGTGGGTCCATTAGTTTCCTGTCTAATAGCAAATACCTATATTGGGTGGCTTTTGAGTCATAGACTTGAGACTCCTCCAAGAGAGTCTGGCAATAAACAAGGAGTGTCCCCTTACCTTAAGCAGTATTATAATCCCAATCAGGGCAATGGTGGCGAACCCTTAATTAATTCAAACTGGGTTGTTGATAGTGACCCCAGTGTCAGCCTCTGTCTGGATTTTCTCTCTTTCTTTTGTAAAGAGAGAGGACCTGTAATAGTCATCTCAAGTGGGTTGATGGGTGAAAAGGACAATTTATAGCAGGGTTATTAAGTCACAAGGGTTGATAGGGAAGGGAAATAATGAGGTTTCTTTTTTATTCATGTTTTAGCCTTCACTGACAAATTGTGTCTGAGGATCTTAATCTTTTTAACATGTTCTAAGACCAAATCAATTGGCATGGAAACCATGTGTTTTATTTTGTCTGTCTCAGTCAAAGAAAAGTATCACACACAAATCAGACAAAGGGGGTGGTGACAGCTATGTAGCAGGTGACTCTGCTTGTACAGAAAAAGAGTATAAACAAGATGGGAGGTGAAAGTCCTGTAGCAGGGTTCCTCATCTACTCCATTCTTCCCAGAATTCACCACTATGGTATTCTATGCCCCAGGGGCTCTGGGACATATTTCAAGCTCTCATGGCTACAACTTTCCAACATGTTTGATACACAGAGTTTCGAAGTCCACTTTGGTTGTATCCACAACACTCAAGAACAGATCATACAGCGAAGGCACAGAGATACAACTCTCAGAGCCAAGGCACACAGGCACAAATCTGGTAGACAAATGACTGACAAGAAGACCAACAGTGTGATGTCTCCTTACCAGGCAACCTTTCAACCCTTCAGTTGGGAGTCCTGGGAATCTTGGTGGTCCCTGCCCATGCAGCAAGGTGTTATGTCCAAGTTGTGGGGAACTCAAAAAGCACCAAGTAACCAATTCTGATGTTAACACTTACAGCTCTTTATTAACAAGTTCGGTAGCAAGGTCTACCACCATCCCCATTGCAGTGGGTCAGAGGAGAGCCCTGAGTCTATGGGTGCAGAGTATTTTAATTACAGTGACCATGAAAAATTTGCATATGGGTAGGCAAGTTAATAATTTAAAACCTGTATTTCTGGCATAATCTGCAGGAACTGAGCATGAGGACAAAACCATCTAACAAACAGGATGGCTAAGCTATCGCTTCTCAGAAGCATGCCTTCAATTATCTATATACCTTGACCCTAGTATTGTAGTATGATTGTCTGTTGCTAAGATAGGTGGGATGTCATAGGATGCTTGCTTGTGGGGGGGGGGGGCTCTTATTTTCTTCCTGTGTTTATTTAATTCCTGATCTCTCAGAGTGGAGTTTCTTCAAAATCAGAGTTGCTTGGGTTTTAGAAAAAACCTAGGTGCCCTCAGGTATTTTTCTTCAGTCCAGCAGTACTCCCTTTCTAGCATGGTTGTGTGTTGTGGAATAGTTCTACATATCTCTCTGTTTCTAAGTGATATTACCAGTGATGAACTGAGATGCTTTCCTTTGATGTGAATACAATACTAAGGACAGAATTAGAAAGTAAAACTGTCTTCTTGGCCATTCTCATTCCTTAAACTTTCTCCTTCTTTTTTTTTTTTTTTTTTTTTTTTTTTTTCAGAAATCCAGGTTTTCATTTCTCTTTTATGATGACTTTTGTATACCTCTGCTATACATTTATATTATCCACATAGTGTAGTGTACCATCTCTGAGCACTTAGACAACTTGCTTAGAAGTTGTCTGGAAAAGTTGTGGAAAAAGTTGCCTGAAGAAACTAGATGCTTCTGGTCCTTCTCTGAGCATCTACCATGAGGATGAGGACAATGTACCTGTGCTTTGTTCTGTTTTGTTCCTCTGCCAGTCACTATCAGATGCGCTCCCACATAGGAATTGCCTCATTATTGAGGTTTTTATGACATAATCCATTTGAAGTGTGAAATTTATGATGATGTGTAAGAGAGGCTCTGGCTTTACCAACTTGCATATTTTTGTTTACATTTTTTCTTACAATTTTATTTTTTTTAAAAAAGAGGGATACATATACAGATTTTTAAAAGCATAATGGCAAAACATTATATGAATATTTTTGTCAGTATTTCATTATTTTAGAGGTTTGATAGCATGCATTGAAATCTCACTAGTTAATAATCAGCATAAAGTACATGTAGGACAGAATGTAACATGAAAACAGATTTCTTCTTGAGTTTAGACTAAGCATAATGATCTATGAATACCAAAAATTGCCATAAGACTAGAATTTTACCTCTTGGATTATGAATGATTTAAGGTGCAGGTGTACTACAATCTGAGAGGATGCCATATATTTATCTTTTGTCTAAGAAGGATTGAGGCTTTCGTTTAAGGGTCTTTATTTCTTGAGCTTCATATGGCCTGTGAGTTTTTTCTGGGGTATTCAGAGCTTTCTGGGGTTAGTGTCCAATTATGACTGACTGCATATGATGTCTGTTCTTCTGTGACTGGGTTACCTCACTCAGGATGATATTCTCTAGATGCAGCCATATTCTTAAGATTTTCATAAAGTCATTGTTTCTGATAGCTGAGCAGTACTCCATTGTATAAATATACCACAATTTTTGTATTCATTCATCTACTGAAGGACATCTGGGTTTATTCTAGCTTCTGGTGATTATAAATAGGGCTTCTATGAACATTGTGGTGCATGTGTTTTTATTGTATGTTGGAGGATCTCTGGGGTATATGCTCAGGAGTGGAATAACTAGGTCTTAAGGTAGTACTATGCCTAATTTTCTGAGGAACCACCAGATTGATTTCTAGAGTAGTTGTACCAGTTTACAACCCTACCAGGAATGGAGAAGTGTTCCTCTTTCTCTGCATCCTTGCCAGCATCTGCTGTCATCTGAGTTTTTGATCTTAGCCATTCTGAATGTTCTGAGGTAGAATCTCAAGGTTGTTTTAATTTGCATTTCCATAGTGACTATGGATGGCCAGCACTGTCTTAGATGCTTCTCAGCCATTCAATATTCCTCAATTGAGAACTTTTTGTTTAGCTCTGTACCCCATTTTTTATTAGGATTGTTTGATTCTCTGGTGTCTAACTTCTTGAGTTCTTTGTATACCTTGGATATTAGGACTCTATCAGATGTGGGGTTCGTAAAGATCTTTTCCTAATCTGTCGGCTGCTCTTTTGTTTTCTTGACAGTGTCATTAGCCTTACAGAAACTTTGCAACCTCATGAAGTACCATTTGTTGTTCTTTGACCTTAAAGCACCAGCCATTGGTGTTCTGTTCAGGAAATTTTCCCAGATGCCTATGTGTTCTAAGGTTTTCCCTACTTTCTTATCTAATAGTTTCAGTGTACCTGGTTTAATGAGGAGATATTTGAGCCACTTGCACTTGAGCTTTGTACAAAAAGATAAGAAAGGGTCTATTTTTATTCTTCTGCATGCTGAGTACCAGCTGGACCAACACCATTTGTTGAAGAGACTGTCCTTTTTCCATTGAATGTTTAAAGCTCATTTGTTGAAAATCAAGTCACTACATGTGTGAGGGCTCATTTCTGGATCTTGTATTCTATTCCATTGATCCATGTGCCTATCTCTGTACCAATACCATGCGATTTTTAACATAATTGCCTTGTAAAATAGCTTGAGGTCAGGAATGGTGATTCCAGCAGATGTTTTCTTGGTGTTGAGGATAGATTTTAATATTCTAGATTTTCTGTTATTCCAGACGAATTTGCATATTACTCTTTCCAACACTATGAAAAATTGGGCTAAAATTTTGATGAGGATTGCATTGAATTTGTAGATTGCTTTTGGTAAGATGGCAATTTTTATAATGTTGATCCTTCCATCCCATGAGCATCGGAGATCTTTCCATCTTCTGAGATCTTTCTCTATTTCCTTCTTCAGATATTTGAAGTTTCTGTGATACAGGCCCTTCACTTGCTTTGTTAGAGTCACACAAAAGTATTTCATATTGTTTGACTATTTTGAAGGGTGGCTTTTCCCTAATTTCTTTCTCTGCATGTTTGTCCTTTGAGTAGATGAAATCTACTGATTTGTTTGAGTTAATTTTGTATCCAGCCCCTTTGCTGAACTTGTTTATCAGCTATAGATATTCTCTGGTAAAATTTTTGGGGTCAGTTACATCCATCATGTTATCTGCAACTAGTAATATTTTTGCTTCTTCCTTTCCAATTTGTATCCCTTTGATGTCCTTTTGTGCTCTATTGCTCCAGCAAGGACTTGCAGTAATATGCTGAATAGGTACTGGGAAAGTGGGCAGACTTGTCCCTAATTTTAGTGTAATTGCTTCAAGTTTTTCACTGTTATTTGATGTTGGCTATTTGTTTGCTGTATATTGCTTTTATTATGTTTAGGTGTGCGCCTTTGATTTCTGTTCTTTCCAAGACTTTTAACATGAAGGGGTGTTAAATTTTGTCAATTGCTTTTTCAGCATCTAGTGAGATGACCATGTGGTTGTTTCTTTTAGTTTGTACATATGGTGGATAACATTGATGGATTTCTGTATATTAAACTATCCCTTCATCCCAGGAGTGAAGTCTACTTGATCATGGTGAATGATCACTTAGATCTGTTCTTGGATTCGGTTTGCAAGTTTTCTGTTATTTTTGCATCAATGTTCATAAGAGAGATTGGTCTAAAATTCTCTTTTCTTGTAGGGTCTTTGTGTGATTTAGGAACGCAGGTTATTGTGGCCTTAAGAAATGAGTTAGGTAGTGTTCCATCTGACTCTATTTTGTGGAATATTTTGGAGAGTATTGGTATTAGATCATCAATAAATGTCAAATAGAATTCTGCACTTAGACTGTCTGGACCTGGGCTTTTTTTGGTTGGGTGGCTTTTGATGATTGCTTCTGTTTCTTTAGGTGTTATGGGATTATTTGGATGGTTTACCTGGTTGTAGTTTAATTTTAGTATATGGTATCTGTATAGGACTTCATCCATTTCCTCCAGATATTCCAGCTTTGTTTAGTATAGGCTTTTGTAGTATGAACTAATGTTTTCTTGAATTTCCTCAGTTTCAGTTGTTATGTCTCTACTTTCCTTTTTGATTTTGGTAATTTGGATACTTACTTTTTTCCCACCAGTTAGTCTGGCTAAGGGTTTATCGATCTTGTTAATTTTCTCAAAGAACCAGCTCTTGGTTTTGTTGATTCTTTCAATGTTTTTTTGTTTTGTTTTGTTTTGTTTTGTTTCTATTTTCTCAATTTCTGCCATGTGTTTGATTATTTCTTGCTGTGTATTCCTTTTGGTTGTATCTAATTCCTATTTCTTTTCTTCTAGATCTTTCAACTGTGCTGTCAAGTTGATAGTGTATGCTCTCTCCAGTTCCTTTTTGGAAACACTCAGAATTATGAGTTTTTCTCTGAGTACTTCTTTTATTGCATCCTATAGGTATGGGTATGTTGTTTTTATTTTTATTAAATTCTAGAAAATATTTAAATTCTTTCTTTATTTCTTCTTTGGTCATGCACTGACCATAAAATAATATTGTTCAGTTTCCATGAGTATATGGGCTTTTTGTTGTCTTTGTTGTTATTAAAGACTAGCCTTAGACCATGGTTATATGTTAGGATGCATGGGAGTATTTCAATCTTCTTTCCATTGCTTAGGTTCTTTTGCTTTCCTTTTGCCATCTTGTTGTCTGTGATTGTACATCGTCTTGTAAGTGATTAGTACCAGTCTCTCTGGTGGACCTGAGGGCCTCTGGTTTCAGGGAGAAAACCGATTCTCTGTGTTTGGGTTTTGGTGGGCAAGCAGGGAGTTCTGTTAGCAGTGATTCAGCTCTTTATTTGTGGGCTCTGATGTGGGAACTCTTGTGAGGCTGTTCTGGTAACTCAGCCCTGTGCCCACAGGTCCTGGGTACTATTGGCAGGGAACTGGCTCTTTCTGTTGGCCACAATGGACACTTTTCCCAGTAGCACAGTACTTTCTGTTCTCTGAGGACTCCCGATTTTCTCTCCTTGGGCCTATGTGGGTGATGCCTCTCTAGTCTAGCTATAACAGGATCTATAAAGTTGAACTTCAATCACTGCCTTTCCTGAGCAAACCCTGGTTCCCACTGGTAAGGGCTTGTGACTTACTGTGGGCCTGTTTGTCTAGACTTTGAGCCAGGGCTCTTCGGGTGGATCCTGAGACCCTATTCCAAGGTTCTTGCTCCCCTGAACCAACCAGTGGACCATGTTTTCTGTGTGCTCCACCTGCCCCTCTATGTGCTTTAGCTACTCACAGCGTAGTCTCAGCAGGCCTGTGTCCTTTTGTTCACATTTTAATTTTTAAATTCACTTCACATCCCAGATCACAAACTCTTTTCTTTGTCTCAGAGAAGGGGGAAAACCTTTTGGTACCACTTACCATGGATTATCTAATCCCAGCATTACTAGGTACAAACTTTCCTAATGAGGCCAAATCAGGAAGCCCAAGAGAGGGTAAAGGGGATTCAGTGGATCCAATGGCAGGGAACATAGACCAACACAACTTTCATCTCCACTCATTAGGGTAGTCACATAAAGACCAAGAAGCACATTTACAACAAATATATAGGGTATTGAGGTCAAACTCCTTCATACTGTCTGTTGGATGCCTCTGTGAGCTTCTATGTTCCCAGGTTAGTTGACTACCACATGGAGATCTGTCTACTTTTAGAGTAAACTTTGAAAGAAAACTTATACCTTTATAATTTGATTTAATACCTCTAGAGACTTAAAAGAACTTCATCTAACTCTCCAGAATTTTCAAAGTAACAAGTGTAAAAGCATAATATGATGGATTTAGTGAAAAGTTGGTTTTTTTTTTTTTTTTTTTTTCTTTTCTTTTTTAAGTTTCCCACGAAGTAAAATATGTGCCATTCCCATTCTGGTGCAGGCCAGAGAAGTTTACTACATTTTATTTTTCCTTTTCTCTCTCACTCGCTTCCTCTTTTCTTCCTTCCTCCTTCCCTTTCTTGCTTTGTTAAATTAAATTTGAGGTTCAGTTTGCAGTTATTTTTTAACATTTGTTTCTGTGATGAACATAATTCTGTGCTCATCAGAAGGTATTTTCAGCTCACAGTAATCATCCAATTGCTCCAGCAATCTAATGCTGGCAGTACTTCCTTTTATGGTAATTTTATTCAGTGTTCTGCAGTCCAGATACACTAAAAATGCTTTTTAAAAAAATAAAATTGGAATAGTCAGTGAAATAAAAAGAAGGTTAAATTCTATGGAATTTTAGAGCAAATGTTGACTGCATTCTTCAGTTTATTTATTCAATCAGAGAATGATTCACAGCTAAAGAGAAAAATTACACGTTTTAATCAGATTCTAAACATGTATTTAGGCCTGTGGCAGAAGGTATTAAATGGCTGACAATGCTATCTCTCCTTCCTGAGATTCACTTACAAAAATAGCTTTAAAGTAGTGAGCATTAACTTTTCTTGTAGTTTTACAATCATGGTACAATTTACTTTAAGGAAACGGAGCAAAGAGGGAGTTAAAGTACAGTTTAAAATGAAGCTATCACCTTAGCAATAAGGTCATAATGAGATTTGTACTCCAGTTTACTAAGCTATCTGTCTCAAGCCCTACCTAGCAATAGTGAAGAAACTGTCAGGAAAATGAGGCTCTGAGAACTTGGTGAACAGGACTCACCCTGCTGCTGATAATGACAAAGACCCATTGCAATAGCAGCCAGAAGGAAAGGTCTTCACCATCAGAGAAGGTAGGTGGGATTAAACTGGGATTCTTTCTTTCCTGTTAGGGTGCCATGTCCAAATTTGATGTGACAGATTTTCCATCACTGTATTATATATTATTTTGTCATAATTGATTGTTATCTCTTAAAAGCCTATTTTTTTTCCTAATGAGAGAAAGGAATGAATGCAGATAGCAGGGGATATGGGGAAGAACAGTAAGATGTAGAGGGGGAATAAACAATAATTAGGATAAATTATGTGAATAAAAAACCTATATCTAATAAAAGAAATAAAATATAAATAAAACTAAAGAAATTATTTTTTAAAAAAAATATTAAATTTTTAAAAAAATGTTAAAATTACATTTGAAATAAATTGTTTGTGTCTTTATTGTTTTTAATTACTGTCTGTGTGCCTGTATAGATTAGTATACTTGAATGCAGTACCCACTGAGTCCAGACAAAAAGTCAAATTCTTCGATCTATGCTTAGAGTTTGAGTGATCCTTTTCAGTTGGTGCTAAAAACTGAAGTTAGGTTGTCTTTACAGTCAGTAGGGATTCTTAAACAGTGAAACAGTGAGCTATTTCTCTAACCTAGTCCTTTTATTTTTAACTCAAATTGTGCTGATAATTGTATTCTCAGATTTAATTTAAGGGATTCTAAAACTATATAAATAATGTGATTCCAAAGATCAGGTCTTATTGCCTTCATCCACTTGTCAACTATAAAAATATTTTGTCATTGTCTTTTAAATTTAATAAAGGAATATATAGGTTAGATTAAATCAAGTTAATGGCTTAATTGGTCATATAGACTAAAAAAAAATATTTCATATATTATGTCTAATTGGACTGAACCTATGTGGGTTTTCCTAGATGTGCTTTACTCAAAATAGTCAGCTTCCATGGTGCTTTTTAGGGTCCCATAGTCTTAATTCTTTTGAACCTCAATTTTTTGTCTCTTTAGAAAGAGGCAGTGATTGTTATAACATGCTATATAATAACAGCCTATATGACAGAACCGTTTGAAGATGTTAGCATTGGGACAAATAGTCTGAGACAGATAACTGTTTCTCAAGATTAAAAGACAAAAGTAAGAGATGCTAGATAAACTAATAACAGCAGAGAATATTTTATACTTAATAGTGTGATTGCAGAGAATAAAGAAATACAATCATGACTGCATGGTACATAATTGGGTATTTTTACCCATAGCTGTGTTATAGCCAAAGGTTTAGCTCTTCCAACTCTAGTCAACACCGATTTTGAACTTCACATTTGCTAAAACAAGCAGCAAACGTTAATAGGTCCACCCATATTAATAAAAAGGAAAATACTACTTTTTTAACAGATGGAATGATATGACATAGAAATCTCAAGTAACTCACTAAAAGAGTGTTACAGTTGCTAATGAATCTATGTACAATATATCTTAAGTGTCTATTGCTGTTTCTGCCTCACTTGGGGATCCATCGCATGTGCACCCACCAAACCCACACACTATTGCCAATGCCAAGAATTGCTTACTGGCAGAAGCCTGGTATGGATGTCTCCTCAGAGGCTCTACCAGAGTCATACTGAGACAGATTAGGATGCTTGCAGCTAACCATCGATCTGAGCACGGGGACCCCAATGGAGAAGCTAGAGAAAGGACTAAAGTAGCTGAAAGTGTTTGGAACCCCATGGGAAGAACAACATTATCAGCCATCCAAACTTTCCAGAGTTCCCATGAACTAAAAAACAATGAGTACACATGGAAAGTGACCCTATGGCTCCAGTTGCATATGTAGCAGAGGACAACATTGTTTGGCATCAATGGGAGGAGAAGCTTTTGGTCCAGTGAAGGATTATTTTTCTAAGTGTAGGGAAATGCCAAGGCACTAGGGTGGGAGTGGGTGGTTGGAGGTGGGAGCATATTCATGGAAATATGGGAAGGAAAAAGGGGATGGAGGAGAAGGATAATATTTGAAATGTAAATACAGAGAATATCCAATAAAAATGAAAAATAAAGGAAAGGTTTTGTTTTGCTTACACATCTTAATCACAGTCTTTTGGGGGAAGTCAGAACAGAAACTCAAGCCAGGAATCTGGAGGCAGGAACAATTGAGCATAAACCACTGTGGAATGCTACTTATTGGATTGCTCCTCCTGGTTAGCTTTTCTGTATAGTCCAGGACCATTTGTTAAGGAGCCCTTGTTCTTTAGTTACGTGTGTCATTTCACATCAATTAAAAAACAAGTAAAAGAACAACTGGCCTACCTAGAGACCAGTCTGAAGGACACATATTCTTAATTAAAATCCTTCTTCCTATATGACTCTACTTTATGTCAAGTTGATACAGAAACTAACCAGAGCAATGTTAATTTGATAAACAATTATGTTTTATTGACCAACTATGAATGATGTAAAAATTCAACTGAAGCAATTTTGTTTGCAATAGCATAAAAATAATTGTTTGCTTTGAAATAAATGTAACAATAATTTGTAAGGCTGATACCATGATATCCAGGAAATACAGAAAGATGTGAACTAAGATCTGTTTTAAACAGTATTCCTTGTTTGTAGATTTGATGATTTAATACTGTTAAAATAAAAAAAATTGTTCATAAATATATCTTTACAGAGTATATATTGTTATGATGATTGTCAAAATCATTAGACTCCTATTGAAAATTGAATCCACTGATCATGAAGTTCAAATTTAATTGCGAGGGTCCTCAAACTCCCAAAATTTTACAAAGAACCAAGTTTACAGACTACCACATCTCTGAACTAAGAATTAATCCAAAGGCATTGTTAATCAAGACATTGAGGTACTGGTGTAAGGGCTGTGGTAAAGACATATGAAACAGAAATCAAACACCCAAAATGAGCTAGTGTGTCAGTAATGAATTATATTTTTATTTATTTTTTATTTTTTGAGAATTCCATACATGTATATAGTACAGTTAGATCAAGTTAACCCCAAGTACTTTCTCTACAAATTCTGCCATCCATAAATCCACCAATCTTCCCTGTCAGATTCATGCTCCCTTTTAAAATAAAACAACAACAACAACAATAAAAACCCACTGAAATCACTTAATGCTCTCTCTGTGCACATGGGTACTGAAGTATGGGTAGTCTTTTAGGGACTTAATGTCCTTGAAGAAAATATGCTTTCTCTCCAATAGCTGCTATCAGTTCCCAATAGCTTTTCATCTACTTTTGAGTCTTAATGGCCATTTATTAACTATGCCACTATATTTGCTGGGTTGAGCTTTTGTAGGTTGTACATGTCCTGTGTGGGTCCATATGTGCAAAGGCCTTGTCATACTTTGAAGAAAATGTTTTCCTACAGATGCTTTCTTTTGTAGCTCTTACAATATTTCTACCCTCTCTTCTCAATGATCCTTGAACCTCAGGAAAATGGATGTGATACAAATATCCCACTTAGAGGTAGCTTTAGCATCCCCTTGTTCTATGT
Source organism: Micromys minutus (assembly GCF_963924665.1). Classification (NCBI taxonomy): domain Eukaryota; kingdom Metazoa; phylum Chordata; class Mammalia; order Rodentia; family Muridae; genus Micromys; species Micromys minutus. The sequence goes on from NC_137984.1 coordinate 24,342,018, forward strand.
ATATTGACAAGTTTTTTTATCTTAATATTAATAATAACCCTGTCCTGTAAAAATGACTTTTTGATGAGAGCTGATAGATGCATTAATCTACTAGAGTAAAATCAGAGAACAGTTTAAGAATATGTTTATTTCAAAGAATTAGATCCTCTCCTAGATCCTGTACCCTAAACAATTAGTATTATTAGGTAAAAATTTAACCTTGTGGTTAAAATTATATATAATTTGTAAGTATTTGGTTATTCCTGTAAAATCTATGCCATTGATGCACCAGTAGGCATGCGTTTTTATGTAATATATTATGGTAACTCACAGAGTTCACAGATGTGTAAGACTGTGGTTCCCTCTTTTATCTGTATCATACCTAGAACCTTATAACATGATGAGATCTAGCCTAGCCATTGGGGTTGAAAAACAAGACTCAGTATCAACTTCATTTCTCCATGTTTTATAATTCAAGTGCATAGTGTCTTTAGCTATAGGTCTTACCACAAATTTCTAGAGGATATTCCAGAGTAATGATGATAACCTATCTTGTTTAATGTGTATCAGTAGGATCCAACTGACCAACAACTAAAATAGAAATGAGGTACACTTGTCATTGGCTTTTTTATTTAATAGGCTGTGGTTTCTGGAAGAGTAATTGTGCCCATATTAAAGAAAATATCTCTCTAAACTACTTTTTTATATGTACACATATACATGCTAGTAAGCTTCTATAGCAGGAAGTTTGCTATGCTACTTTCAAAGGTCTTTAGGTTTAGATATCCCTGTCCATAGATTTTCATCTATTCTGGCCTTACTTATTCCATTCCGCTTAGCCTTCTTGATCCATTTTTCCCTACCTATGTTCTATTTTCTTTCCTTTAAATGTCCACTCTCCATGCTCTTACTAGTTTTCTGACCTCTATGAGTACTTCAATTTGAACCCACATAACTGAAAATTCAAATCTAGCATCCACATATGAAAGAATGTGCATACATCAGTATAATAGTACCATATGCAATCCAATTAAGAATATTAATGTCAAGTATTAAGTCTCTTTGAGTGCATAATTAGAGTCTGATAGGACTGCACCCCAAGCTTTCATTTTAAATAGAGTAACCTTGACATCTCTGGCACCGTAACTGTTAGCATATATTCAAATCTAGCTTTGAAATCAACAGTTTGTGCAGCATTTTGCAATTAGAAAAAAAGCAAAGGGAAAATAAATGTCTGTTGATGGAAGAATAAATGAGAAACATGTAGAATCAACATCTATAGAATATTGCCTGTCAAAAGAAAACTAAAGCACTAACAAATTAATAAAAACACCTACTTAAAAACAGTGGAGTTTTTAAAAAAACAAAATAGAAATTATTCACATATAAAATACAGTGAAGTAGCACAATTCTTATACTATAGATAAGCTTAAAAGGGTATTTTCTGATAAAGAAGCAAACATAAGAATTGTGTAGTATATGATTCTGTTTGTATCAGGTGTCCATAATAGGTAACCATTGGTGTGACTATAGCTGCATAGGGCCTGAAAATGTGTGTATCATCTGTTAAGGAATGCCTGGTTTGTTTTGAGGTTGTCTTAAATATTTTGCATTTAGGTCATAACAGACATTATATAACTCTGTGAACATACACGAAATAATTTTAAACATTAAATGGCAATCCAAGTTTTGTATTCCAGTAAACCTGCTTTAATTTAAAGGTGAAGCATAATTAAGTCCCTCTTTCTGCTCTATTGTTTGCCAAGGGAAGATAATTTCGGAATGTGCTCAAATCTACTGCACACAGGGTATGTGCTCTAAGCCTCCAAAGCTCTGAACTGTTCTGACTTGTTTACCTAGTAGTGACCTCATCCTTATTCTTTTATTTTAAATTGAAACATCCATCCCTTGTCCTATGAATCAATATCTTTGACATTAGATATTCCTCTGTTGAGAATTCTCTGCTTTGTTCTGTATCCCATTTTTAAATTGGATTATCTGAGTGGTTGGTGTTCAATTTCTTTGGCTTTTTTAAAAATAAGTTTTGGATATTAGCCATCCTGTCAGATGGAGTGTTGGTGAAGATCTTTTCCCAATTTGTAGACTACTGTTCTGTCCTGTTGACCTTTGACTTACAGAAGCTTCTCAAGTTCATGAAATGTCATTTATCATTTATTGACCTTAGCATTTGATCCACTAGTGTTCTTTGCAAGAAGTTGTACTCCTGTACTAATGAGTTCAAGGCTATTTCCCACTTCCTCTTTTATTCATTTTAGGGCATCAGCTTTTATGCTAAATCTTTGATCCAGTTGTACTTCAGTTTTGTGCATGGTGATACAAATGGATCTATTTGTAGTCTTAGACAAGTAGATATCCAGATAGACCAATATGGTTTGTTGAAAACGCTTTCTTTCTTTCTTTTTTTTTTTCAATGTATAGTTTGGGTTCTTTGCAAAATATAAGTGTCCATATATGTGTGATATTATTTCTGGGTCTTTGATTTGATTCTATTGATTAACCTGTCAGTTTCTGTATCAATGCATGCGCTTTATATTAACATTGCTCTGTGGTTCAGCTTGAAAGTTTGACCCTTAGAAAGTAATATCATTTGGAGGTATAGCCCTACTGTGATAGGTATGACCTTGTTGAAGGATTGTCTCAATAATGGGGTCTGTTTTGAGGTCTCCTAACCTAAGTCTTTGCCCATGATGACAGTCTTTCTTAGCCACAACTGGATCAATATGGAGAACTCTTGACTTCTCCAGTACCTTGTTTGCTTGTTCAGTGCCAAGATTTGCACTGTGACGATAATGGACTGAACCTCTGAAATGGTAAGTCAGCCTCAGTTAAATGTTTTTCTTTATAAGCGATGATTTGGTCATGATGTCTGGTTCTAGCAATAAAAAAATAAGATAAATGTTTGTGAGTTTAGCCATGTAAAGAAGCTCATGTCCAAGTCCATAACTTATATCAGATCTTATGAATCTGAGAATTGCAACGATCTAGCTTTGCTCTTCTAGTATGTGTCATGACGCTAAGGTTGAATTTGCTATTAAAAGTTAACAGTAGACAAAATGAACAACAGTAACCAGAAGGTCTGCTTTTTGGAATGTATGGTACTGTGGAGGCTTGCAGCACCCATATCACCATGTTTCTGGGAAAAAAAAAAAAAAAAAAAAAAAAAAAAACAAGCATAAGGGAAATGAAGCTCCATGCGAGCTACTCTGAAAGCAAGCTACTGGCACATCAGAAAATTGGAACTCCCAAGGAAAACATCATGTACAGAATGGCCTCCAGACAAAATACTATATACAAAGAGTAAAAGAGAAATTTCAAAAAAAAAAAAAAAAAAAAAAATAGACTTGGCCTTCAATCCTGGATTTCCATTCCACTTCTTTGGCCACAACCCTGTCTGCCTTCCTGGAGGCCTGTTGCCACCCAGGACAACCAGATTTCTTCTGTTACTAGTGAATACTGGCTCTACCCGCACTACCAGAGGCCTGTTACTATTTGAGATTTCTAAGACAGCTAACACCAGAAATAATCAGAGGGCTATAGAACAGCACACCCACACACCCACCCACCCACCCACCCACCCACACACACACAGAGACACACACACACAAAACACAATCAAATAAAAATAAAACCAGGGCAATACAACACACCATCAGAACCCAGCCCTGAATATCCTGACACAGATGAAGAACAAGATTTAAAGTGTAAATAAATAAATCCTCTAACCAAATATAAAAACATAAAATTAAACATGTAAAATAAATGAATAAAACTGTCCAAGATCTAAAAAGAAATATAGAAGAAAAGGCAGCAAACCCTAGATGAAAACCTAAGAAAGAGGACAGATACTACAGACCATAGCATCACAAAGCAAATACAAAATGCACAACAGATGGAAAGCAGAATCACAACCATAAGAGATACAATGAAGAAAATAATGCATCCTCATAAAGAAAACGTCAAATCTAAAGAGTTTCTAACATAAAACTCCTAGAACATCTGGGACCCTATAAGAAGGCCAAAATATGAATAATATGAATAGAAGCAAAAAGTTCCCAGCCCTAAGTTCTAGAAAGTATCTTTAGAAATCATAGAAAAAAATCCCTAACATAAATAAATAGACTCCGATAAACATACAAGATGCTTACAAAACAAAAAGAAAGTACATTGGACCAGAAAAAAAAATATACTCCTGCCACATAATACTCAAAACACTAAATGTACAGAACATATAGAAATATTAAAAGTTGAAGATGAAAAAGGCAAAGTAACATATAAAGGCAGAAATATTAGAATTACACTTGACTTTTCATCAGAGATTCTAAATGCCAGGAAGACCTGGAAAGATGTCACTCCAGACTACTATATCTGCCCAATCTTAAAATCATCCATATCGGAAAATCAAGATATTCCATGAAAAATCCAAATTTAAACAGTACCCTTCCACTAATCTAGTACTGGAAAGGATACTAGAAGGAGAGAGAACTCTAACACAAGGAGGGAAATTATACCCAAGAAAATACAATAAATAAATAATCTCTCAGCAAAAATGAAAGAAGAGAAACACAGAAACACACACACACACACACACACACACACACACACACACACACACTAATACACCAACATCAAAATAACAGGAACTACAGTCATTTCTCCAACTTCTCCATTGGGGCCCCATGGCCGCATTTCCACAGAAAGAACAATATCAACCAACCAGACACCTCAGACCTCCCAGGGACTAAACTACCAACCAAAGAGTACACATGGAGTAAACTATGGATCTAGTCACATATGTAGTAGAGGATGGCCTTGTCAGGCACTAATGGGAGGATTGGTCCTATGAAGGCTCAATACCCCAGTGTAGGGGAATGCCAGGATGGGGAGACAGGAAGTGTGTGGGTGGTGGTGCACCTGAATAGAAATAGAGGGGAAAGGTTAGGGAATTTCTGGAGGGTAAACTGGGAGAGGGGATAACATTTGAAATGTAAGTAAATAAAATATCCAATAAAAACAGGAACTAACAATCATAGATCATTAATATTTCTCACCATCACTGTACTCAATTCACCAATAAAAAGAAGCAGACTAGTAGAAGGAATGCATAAACAGGATCTACCATTCTGCTGCCTACAAGGAACACAGCAACACATCTCAGAATCAAATATAGACACCACTTCTCTGGAAAGGGCTGAAAACAAAACAAAAACAAAACAAAGCAAATCATTTGGCTTTTCAAACAAATGGATCCAAGAAACAGCCTGGAATATCCATTCTAACATCAAATAAAATGAACTTTTATATAAGTAGGCAAATTAATGGCAAAGGGTAATTATGATTTTTGTTCTTACCCAAAATTATTGCATAATATTTGTTTTCAAATATGGAGTGTTTTTTTCAGTGAGGCTTGCACTGACAACCTGTATATAGATGATTTAATGTGGGAACAAAGGACTGTTTCCAGAGGCAAAGTTCAAATGGCATACATTCACTGACAATCCTCTTTTCAACTAGCCTGGTGTTTCTAATTTGGATGTACCTGGATTTTAGTTAAGGAGAATACACTTATTATACAAGCTCTGAAATTCAGTTATAAACCAGAGAATTTTAAGAAATTTTACTTTTATCATCAAAATAACATATTAAGCATCATAAAGAAAAGCCAACTATTAAGTTTGTTTTAAATGTTTCTTCTTTCTGTATGTAGATTAATTATTTTTATTGTGAGTTTTGATGACTCATAGGAACCTAAATTATTGTATTACCTGAATACTTACAATTTCAAGTAAGAACACCACTTGTCCACAGTTGGGTTACAGTCCCACATACAGTCATATACAAATAACCTCTCACACTACCTTCAATTTTAGAAATACTTTGGTGTTCTCTACGCTGTTTTTCCAGTATGTGCTTTGATATAATTACTGCTTATGTCAGTATACACTTAGGTCTTCTGCTTTAATGATACATATTTTCCATTTCATTACAACAATACACTAATTTTTGACATAAAGGGCTTCACAGGAACATTGACACACATACATGCAACTCAATTTGATCAGATTCAGTCCCCTCTTCTCTATTTTTTTCCATTTTCTGATGCAAAGATGTACTTTAATAAAGATATTTTAGTGCAGGATTAGACATGAGAGTAAAAAGAAGAAAGTAAAACATTCTAGGGAGCATAGATATGAACTGATCAAAGAAGTGTCAGAAAGTAGGACATACCCATACGTGAGTGCAGGAGTCTTCTCAAGAGGGGCCTATTCCACCTTCTTGTGCTTTCTACCTGCTAACTCTATGATCCTACCAGAATCACTGTCATTTCTGATCCTTTATTCTGAATCTATTACACACTGTGCAGCTCTAATACAGAAACCCAAATCCAAAAATATTTGGTTTGAAATTTAAATGCAGTAAAGCATTATCTAGAAATTAATTTCAGTCTGTATATGAGGGGGCTCTAAAATAATAAAGGTTACATTTGAAATCTTCCTCAAGATTCTATTATAGTACAGATACAAATATTCTCAAACCCAGAAAATATCTAAAGTTTATAACAGGCACTTCAAAAAAGAGTCTCAAGATGTAAATGGAAATTTAATATTATCCCTGAAGATATAAAGTAATCTTACAACATTATCTCAATTTGCTGAAGTTAGTTTTTAATATTTGGTAAATGCAAAAAACTGTATGCTAGGTTCTGTTATTATCATCAATTTGTCAGTGAATAAAATATCCATTAAATTCAGGACCAACCTTCTTCCAAAACTTAGGCATAATGAAGAAACTCAGGTGTCCTTCCTGTCTAAGGAAGTATTTTATTTTCATTAAAACTCATGGTGAAATTATACCATGATCATGTCTGTCTGTGAACATTTTATTTTATAGCTTTTACTTTCAATAGGTTCTAATGGAGCATGAGCAGAGCTGTAATGTGCTACTCTTGGTAAAGGTCCTTAGGACAGTGGGTGGCTTCTGCCTTTTTTTCTTCCTCCAAATGGACTGTAGAGCACTTCTACTCTGTGACACTATGGGTCAAAAGCCCATATCCCAGGAGACAAGTTTATTTTATCTCTTGGTTTTCTCTGATTGAATTTTCATCTGCTTGTTTATATATATATTCATCCATAGCTGCTTTTGTACTGAATTTGCAGAAATCTCATAAACTGTCATTATTGATATAGGAAGTGCATTTAGATCTTCCTTTTTCTTTCCTTAAGATGAAAAATTACATTTGCCAAATTGCTTTTTAAAATATTTTCTTACAGTGTTGATTATGCTAATTAATGCTGGCCATAGTGTATGATCGGGACTAACACTGGCTGTGAGTGGCATCCTCTGAATAAATTTGTATCTCTTCTTGTTAAACACATTGCTTTGCTGTAAAAAGATTTACATTACATACAAATTTCCAGTAATGCATTTATTTTTAAAGAAACACTTATAACACACCATTTTTACATCACTTTAATTGATAGGAAGTAATTAGAACTTCAGGATTTCTTTCAAATATTGATTTTCACATATCAAAAATGATGTATACTCTAAGAAGAAAAAAACCTGACTCGATGTTTGTTTCCTTTGAAGTTAACAGTGTTGTGAGTTTTTGTAAGTGAGGGTTTGTAACAAACATCCATGTTCTTGACAAGCAGGAAATCTCTCACCATCACCCATCTTGACTTGGATATTATTAATTCTATTAGTGTCCAAATATTTCCTTGTTTAAAACAGTGCCCTTAAAAACAAACACAAAGGAATCTAGAATCTGTATGCTCCGACATGCTGATTCATGATGTAAGATGCAGAGTTTTTCAGTCTCTTTACTTTTGAACACTATAAATTACATTTCAAAATCTTGTATAAATTTTATTACATAATCTTTAGTTATCTAAAGGATGTGAAATCATCAACACTGAATGATATTTTTATACCGTGCCTATTACTCTCCCTGAAGCATTATCAATGCTTACTTTTGTTGTAATAAATGTTTCCTTTATTATTTAGTTATTATTAGTAATTTATTATTAGTGTGTGGGAGTTCTCACAGTGCACTGAAAACTATCTCTACTTGGGGTTAAGACAAAACTCAACTCATTAGCCTTGTGTTGATAACATATTTTCCTTTATCATTAATCATCACTAATATTTAATTCTTATTTTCATTTGCATTTAGTGTACATTAACTGTAGTTCAAAGTACATTTTATTAGAATATTTTGTACCACACAAATGTTTTGATTATGCCTATCCACTCCTACTCTCCTTGTGTGCCCTTGGTGGTCACTTTTCTATTCCTTGGTGGTCTCCACAGTCCTCCATTTGTCCATTTCTTTCCATATGTGAGAGAATTATTAATGTGTGACCTTCTCAGATCTACTTGTTTCAGTTTATATGATGATTCCCAGTACCACCGATTTTTCTGCAATTGGACATTTTTTTATTGATATTTATTGATGAATAAATCTTTTGTGGGATGTTTCTCTCTCTTTATCTCTCTGTCTTTCTCTATCTCTGTCTTTCTGTCTGTCTCTCTTTCTCTTTCTGTTTCTTTCTCTGTGTCTCTGTCTGTCTGTCTGTCTGTCTGCCTCTCTCTCTCTGTCTCTCTCTCTCTCTCTCTCTCTCTCTCTCTCTCTCTCTCTCTCTCTCTGTGTGTGTGTGTGTGTGTGTGTGTGTGTGTGTGTGTGTGAATGCTTTGGATATTCCATAATCAGGGTATCTCGAATAACACTGGTAGTTCTATGTACTATTTCAGTCACTGTGATGTAACAACTGGACCAATTTTTATCGTGGTAGAACCTCCATATTTCAGTTCTTAATGGTGCTAACATTTTATATTCTCAGCAGCAGTGTCACAGGATCTGCTTTCCTCAGATACAAAACAAAAATTGCTTTTTAAAAAATATTGTGCAGTTGGTAATAGCAGAAGTGAGTTTGGTCGTGTGGTATGATATCATAACATAGTTTTGTTTTACATTTATTGTTAGCTAAGACTATTAATTATTTTCAATGAGTTTAATCTCCACTTATTTGGGAAAAAAATCTGGTGGTTTACCAATTCTGGTGTTCAATTTCCCAAGTTCCGTATACATTCTAGATATTAAAGTGGTCCTCATGAGGAGGCAAAGACTTTCCTGTTCTACAGGCTATTTGTTCTCTCTGTGGTGCATCTATGGTGGAGGAGGATTTTTCACTTTCTGCCTCCCTTTCTCAGTTCTGTTCCTAATATCCAGTCAGATTTATGTGCTGCAGCAGCTTCCATCATGGTCACAGCTGTGCAACATTTTATTATGGGAACGAACCCTGTTCACTCTCTGTACTTGATGGGCATTTAAGATGCTAAATTGTCAGAAGTGGTTCAACATTGTACATTTTTAAACATCATTTGATTCCTCATTGCTTTTGTGAAATGCACATTTTTTTAGGCATGTGCTTTTCGAAGTACAAAATTTGATCAATTTCCGCATTCCTCAGTACAAGCTGATAATCATATCTCCAAAGTTTTGTGCTACATCAGCATTGTGAATAATACACATATTCAAGATTATTTTTCTGCCAATTGCACATGGTATTGTACTTTAGTTTTCATTTTATAATTAGGTGATGAACTTTCCTTAGTTTATTTATGTTTACATATAATCTTTTATGGAGTCCCTTTTACAAATCTTCCCTCTATAATATTATTGTGTCCTTTTTTAAAGTGCCTTCTTTATACTCTTAAATAAATTGTGCACCCATAGTGTATATTTTCTCTCACTATGTAGTTCTTTCAGATGTTAAAGACGGACTTTAAGAGACCTATGACTTTAAGTTCAATCTCACCCATTTTTTGTCTAAAAGGAAAATACATGTACTCCACAGTTTCGTATTTTTAAACAACGTTTTGAATGAGCTTTTATAAAATTCATAATTAATGCAATGAATATTTTCCATTAATAATAAAATGCAACCTTTTTCATTTCCATTGTATATATTTATCTGTATACATAGTATATGTATATGTGCGCACTTATATGTCATATGCAGTTAGGCACATTCTGTATAGCAGGCAGAAGTCAATGCTAGGCAAGTTCCAATATTGCTCCCTATCTTATTTTTTCAAGACAAGACCTTTCATTGTATCTCCAGGATCTCTCTACCTCTACCCCGTTATGCCAGTGCTATAAGCACATGTTATGTTTCATTTTGTCTTGCTTGGGATTCAATTTCAGGTTGTCCTGCTTAAATGACAAGCATATTACCAATTAAAGCATCTCTTCAGCCCCACAATTATCACTTTTGAAAAGTTAATTTACAAACATCTATTCATGCCTTTCCAGTATAGAGCCAGCAAGGTGAGTTCTGAGGTCTCCTAAATTCTTCTGTCTAGCTCTGGGATTCCTTTTCATTCCTGAGGAGCTTTGCAGGATTCAAAGAGCCTCCTGCTGCCTTTTAGAAGCCTGCAGGGAGACAAGACCAACTAGCTTGGGATCCTGTTCCATCAATACCTTGCCAGTATGGTCTTCAGTTGGATAATCATAACTGATAATTTTAACTGCAAAGACTTGTGCTACATCAGCATTATGATTAATCCACATAGTCACAATTATTTTTCTTTGACCTTCATTGTCTAGACCTTATTCCCTGCTTGTCTTCCTTCTTGAGAAGTGCTACAGCCATCACAGTAATCCAGTAAACACCAGGGAAAAGCAGAATCCTTATGTATAGCATAAGAAAATAATCAAAAAGACCAAGGGCAAATAGGAAACCAGTAGGGCCAAGCTATCCTGTTATATCCTAATGATACTAAAACACACCCCCCCCACACACACACGGGGGGCACAGCCTACATACGCATGTAAATTAAACAACTCTCTACTCAATGATCAGAGAAGGTATAAAAAAGGAAATTAAAAACTTTCTAGAATTAAATTAAAACAAGAGTATAACATACCCAAATTTATGAGACCTTATGTAATCAGTGATAAGAGGAAAGTTCATAGCAACAATGCCCTCATGAAGAAGCTAGAGATTTCTCATACTTAGAAATTAAATGTACACTTTCTGTAGTCAGGTAGTGTAAGGAGTGGTTCAGCCGCCCTGCCAAAATGGCGCCCACATCCGGCTTGGTTAGAAATAAACAACATGACTGCACATGTACATAACCACTTCTGGCGCCAAACACTCCTGCATGGCATTATGCTAATAAGGTGATCCCCGCTCCGCCAATCCCTGGAGGACAAGTCACATAACGTCAGTCCGAGAAGGATAAATGGAGGGTGCTCTTGGCACTCAGGGTCCCTGTATCAGCATTGAGGTGTTCCTGAATAAAGACTGTTGAGAAGAATCTGAAGTGTTGTGTCCTCCTTGGGCGCTACAAGTTAGGACTCCCAGTGGAGGGATTAAGACATCAAACCACCCACAAAACCTTCCACCCAAAATGTGTTCTGCCTGCAAGATGTGTAGTGACAAAGAGGAGAGACAGAAGGAATAGCTAATGACTGCCCCAAATTGAGACCCATCCCATGGGGAAGAACCAATCCCTGACACTACTAATAATACTCTGCTTTGCTTTCAGAAAGGAACCTAGAATAAGTGTGCTCTGAAAGTCTTCACATAGCAGCCAATGGAAAGACACGCAGAGACACAGAGCCAAACATTAGATGGAGCTAGAGGGGTCTTTACTGAAGAATTTTGTGAAGAACTGAGGGACTCAAAGGGGACAGGGTCTTTATAGGAAGACAAAGACAGTCAACTAATCTGCATTCTTGGAAAGTTCCAGAGACTGAATAACCAAAGAGTGAGCACTGGCTTGACCTAGGCGCCTCCCCACGTGCTCATACATAGCCCATGAGCAGCTTGGTCCCCAACGAAAGGAGTGCTCTCTGAAGTCTGTTGCGTACCTGTTTGCCTGCTTGCCTCTTGCCTGTGGATTCTGATCCCCTAAATGGGGATCAAAATGAGCCTTGTCTGGACTCAATAGGAGAGGTTGTGCCTAGGCTTCCCCTTCTCACAGGAGGACTGGAGGGAGGTAAGGAGCAAGGTTCTGTGAGAGGAGGTACTGGGAGGGCAGAGGGAGCTGATATTGGGATATAAAGTGAATAAGCAAACAAACAAAAGAGTAAATTGTTATCATTAAAGCCAGGGATAAGGAAGGATATTTGTTGATTGACCTTGAGAGTAGGATATGATTAAGGCGTGAGAACACAACACTATATAAACATCAGCGAAACAATTTCCTTATTTAACAGTTAATTACATTGGAGCTAATCATTAAGCTTCAACCTGTGATGTGGCAGAAACGGCAGTGTAGAGCCTCTGAGAAGGCAAATGAACAACAAACATTTTCTTTAAAATTACTTCTGTTTTTGATGTTTTACATGATGGTTGATAGTCTGATCTCTCCCTGTTTTGATCATTTAGGTAGCTGAACTCTATGTGGAAACGCAATCTCTCTAGACATGCTGATTTTGCATAAGCTGCTTGCAAAGACCTAGCACCATGAACTCCAAGCAACTGCTCGGCAAGCGCTCAGCCAGATTGAGAAGCAGTATCTCTGTTTCCAGAATGTTCAGTCATTTTTGAAATGTAAATTCATTTTGCACTTAGGCTTGAAAATGATAAGTTGTTGCTGAAATCCACACTCAAAGGTTGTAGTGGAGCAAGAATCCCATCATATCAATTCAGTTCTAAATGCTGGGAAATAGAGCTAAAAGAATGGCTGAGGATGGGTTCAGTCTTAAAAGGCAGGTTGTCTCTATGCATTTCTTTGTGCTCACGAGCCATGATGTTTTATCTTTACAAAGAAAAGCATTACTTTTATAATAGTATGCCAACATTAGTACTAATTTCCAGATGATCTTTCCTAGACCTGATGTGATTATTATAGAATTTAAGTGTAACATAAAATAATGTTAGTACACGGTTAATATATAATTAAAATTTACATTTATTTTTTATTAAATTATTCTGCTCTTTATGAAATGTATAGATTGCAGTCTTTAAGGTAGTTAACTATGGATAAAACCTTAGGACTTTTTGTTGTTCTTTGCAGAAGTCTCATGAGGGGACTTTAAAAAACATAGTTTTAAAAACATAGTTTTAAAAACATAGTTTTGTGGGGAGGTGGGAGGGGGCATCCTCAAAGAAGCAGAGGGAAGGGGAATGGGAGAAGGAGAAATCTGGAAGGGGGAGAACATTCAAAATGTAAATACATAAAATATTCAATAAAAAAGGAAAAAAAAACATAGCTCTGTGTGTGTGTGTGTGCCTATTTGTGTGTGTTGGGGGGTTATGTTACATGTAATCCTCATTTTTTTTCTACCTTATTTGAGACAGTGTGCCTTAATCAATCTGGTTATCTCTGATTAACCTCAGTGTGCCAGCTAGTGAGACTCACAAATTTTTTTACCCCAAGTAAGTACACTGGTTGCTCTTTCAGAGGACCTGAGGTCTATTCAGTGTGCACACATGACACCCCCCAGCTGTCCATCATTGCTGTTCCAGAGGATCTGATTTGCTCTTCTAACATCTCCAGCTACCAAGCACACAGGTAAATGCACAGATATTTACAAAATCAAAACACTTATAGACAAAGTTTTTAAATTGCATTTTGGATATACATGGCTAAAGAAAACAGTTAAAACTCAAAAAAAATTGAGATAAGAAAAACAATTATTGGACTATTAAATGAGAAAAAAATAAAATTTAGAGAAACAAAAGAACACAAAGAGTAAAGGAAGGGAGAGGGTATATTTGAAACACCCCCCCAACTTTCTCTTTCTCTCTCTCTAGTCCAGGCCAAGTGCTGCAGATTTCTATCCTGCCCTCTCTGCCTTGGACAGAAAGGATGTAAAGATGTGAGCTTCAATATGTTAGGCTAAAAACCTTGTGAATTTGAGCCAGGTGTCCGGCCTGAGAGTAATTTCTCTTGCTCGAAGAATTCCTTTTCTATGTCCACAGCATTACCAGCTGCTCCTATTTACCTGTGATGCCTTCTATGTGTGTGAGATTATCTCTCCTGCTCTTCACCAAGAAAAGTAAAGAACTCCATTTCTTCATGGAAGACAAGTTGTTCTTTAGACTGTAGATTTCCTTCCCTTTTATAAAGCAGTAGCAGACTCCCTCAGTAAAATATGATGCACATTTCTTTTCCAAGGAAAATTGGAACTTGAACTTTAATTACTAAAGTCATGTCATTAGATAAACATTTCCACCATGCTTATTGATTTGTTCTTAGCACCAGACATTTTAGGAATATCATTTCGCTCAATGGATGTGTCATACCAGGTACATATTTGTGGACCAGACTTTCATCTTTACTGCAATTTCATTACTAAGTGAAAAGCCACACTATTTGTGTTCGTGATTGTCTGATTGCAGTGAGAAATTACTGATTTTATCATAGACTCTTAAGGTATAGATATGAAATTATATTTCCATTTTCACTGAAACTTGAGAGATGGAGTTTCTGTAGCACCTCTGACTTGCAAAATAGAACATTCTAACCCTTGTGAAAATTCTGCTAACAGCTAACTCAAGTAATAACAACATATTCCTGCAAAAGAAATAGCAGGCAGAGTTAAAGATGGTTGATTGAAAAAATTAGGCTTCCCTGGGATGTCACAGCTCATCTGTTTCTCACTGAAACTAGAAGATCGGTTGCCATTAGCTAATTGCACTCTGAGAATTTTTCTATGAAAAGTCACTGAAGTGAGTAAAGTTCAGAAAACTGACATACATTTATTAGCTGAATGTCACACACTCAAGAATTTGGGATTAAAAGTTTATTGAAGTTCAGATGTCTAAGTGTAAGTCTTAATTTTGGTATGAGATATCTTAAAATATATCAGACATTCTATATACACTTCCATTAAATTCAAATGTATAAGCAGGGATTAACCAAAGTAAAAGTGCAATATAATCAATGCTAGCACCAGCAGCCAAGAGAAGATATTTTTATTGACAAAATACTAGTAGTTAATGGTTCTATTAATGCCATCAAGGACTACAACTATAGAACAGAGGGTTCTACTGAGTTGGTCAATGTCTTATCATGCACATTCTGGAGTCTAGTGTCTATAATTTCTGATCACCCATTTTGGATACATTAACTGCCATTAGGTGAGAAATTGAAGTAAACCCTCAGCTTTCAGTATGTGGACATTCATCTAGGTTTATCAGAATTGTTTCTATGTTTTGTTATTATTTTAATTTTTATTTTGTATTTTTACACAAAGGAGTTGTGTTTGTGTGTGTGTGTGTGTGTGTGTGTGCGCGCGCGCACGCAAAATGACTGTGTTTATGCCATCTGTGTGAAGGAACCCATAGGGTAAAAGGAGGGTATTGGTTATCCTGGACTAGAGATGTAGGTGGTTGTGAATCACCCAACATAGGTACAAGAGAACAAACTTTATTCCTCTAGAAGAGTAGTGAGAGTTCTTAACCACTGTCTAACTCTCTTGCCCTTGGTGTATATATTTTATTCTAAAAACAAACAAACCTACAAGCAAACAAACATACAAACTAACCACTCACCCAAAACCCAAATCCAGTGTATGAATACTAGAGGCCTGGATTTGCTATCTATATAATTATAGAGCAAGAAATGTATTCATCCATGAATGCTCCTTTAATGTTTCCTTAATGAATAAATACACAAATGTGGTGTTGAGATGTTTTGTAGTAACTATCCTCAGGATGGCTTATTAGTAATCTTTGATTCATTTTGAGAGAGGATTAGAGGCTTCAAATTCAATAACCTTGTGGAACTGAACTGAACCAAAGGGTATGTGTTTGAACATAGAAGTGAGGTCTTCATTGACCTGTGTAGTTTCAACCAACATCTTGACTCCAGCCTTAACTGAATCCTTAACTTAATTTAGGCAGGTCACGTTAGACTCTTGACCTACATAAATTATGAAGTATTAAGTATTTGTTCTTTTAAATAGTTAATTTTTGCATCATACATTCACAAAGTAATAAACAACCAATTCAATCATATATATATACACACACACACACACACACACATATATATATATATATATCATGTAGGTCTCAGAGTATATGGGAAAATGACCCAATTCCATTGAGTTTCAAAATTACATGATATTCTATGACCCTACTCAAACTCCTTTCCAATGTTCTTTCTACCATAAAACTATTATTGCCACTTTCTGCCTTCAAGTCATCTAACTCTAGAAATACTGGGGTTACGGACACAGATGTAACAATTTTTGTTTCATGTGGGTGTTGTGTATTTATCTCTGGGTCCTCACATTGTTCAGTGATCAATTTCTGAACTGTGCTATCTCCCCAGCATTTATGTGTATTCTCATGTGATATGAATATGGGCATTGTTGTACATTATTATATTGTAAACTCATTCTTAATTGTTGCAAACTTTAAATTGTCATATTTAGCAAGAGAATTTACCTACTTTATAATAATCTAAGACTGATATGTACTTCATTTTTTTAAGCGCATTGTGTCTCATTATAGAGCTATTATTCCCAATATTACTAATTATCTGTTAGGGATTTCTGAAAGATGGTTCTTAGCTGCCAATATGAAACATTATTTACATCTCCTCAAAGTAACTGTAGAGAAACATTGAAGAATTGGCCTTCACTGCCCTGTTTTTTTTTTTTTTTTTTTTTTTTTTTTTTTTTTTTTTTTTTTTTTTTTGAGGAACTGCAGTGGGACGTGACCTCAACTCACAGTGGATATGTGTGTAGTTCAAATACAAAATGACTTGGAATAAAATGCTGATGTATTGTATTTTAACTGTGTCATAGTGAGGTTTAACCTGACAGGCATCTCCAAGTATGAAAGTCTGTTATTCAAACAATTTTGCTTTTGGTTTTATTTTTATTAAATCCGAAGGTAGAAAAACACCAACAGCATTTAATTGGTCTTTAAGAAATTATTTAATCTACAATTGCTTTTTCAGAGCTATGAGGGGACTGAGTTGTATGAAAATTTTTATTTCTTTGACATTTAATGTTAATTTTATTTTCTTATCTACTGAATGAATGTTAATATTTCTTGTTTTGGTTGAAATTCCGACAGACTATATGATAACCATTAAAATATTATGCAGTATAAAATTGTAAAATATTAAATATACAAATATCATATTGAATACACACTATGGCAATTTTATTCTCACAAATAAGAGATGGTTATCTAGAACATGTTGCTCTAGCACTTTATCTTTTTTTTTTTCAGATTTTATTTTTCTTATTGAGAAACTTAAATTTTGTGTATATCAAAACCATTTTCTGGGATGGGAAAAAAACAAAACAAAACAAACAACAACAACAACAACAACAACAAAAAAACAGAACCCACAATAGAAAAAAAGTTACCTTCATCTGGGCCACAGCAGAACCCAGAGAATATTTTCTTATAATTGAAAAATTCTAGGTGCTTCATAATTGACCTTTTGATACAAAATGACCTATTGGATTTAAACCTTTGTTCTTGATGTGGAGGTCCACAGACAAACTGGGAAGTCCTCAGACCTTAGCTGAATGCCACGAGGGGTTATTTGGCTTTTGACCCTTCTGTTATACTTGTCTAAGAGGTAGCAGCAACAACAGTGCCCACCTTCTGGGCTACTTTCTTGGCATGATGAGCCTGCAGGACTGCCACAGCTCCATCCACCTTGGACCGGAGGGACTCGGGGGACTCCAGCTTGTGGAGCAACTCAGAGTTGTCAATCTCCAGCAGCATGCCCGTAAGTTTTCCAACCAGGTTTGAATGCACTGTTTGGATAAGTGGTAACAATCGCTCTCCCAGCATCTGCTTCTGCTCCTGGGGGAACGGGGGTGCTGCAGCCAGCTTGGAGGCAGTCAGGGGCTCCTGATCCTGGACATGGACTGGGGGGCCTGCAGCGGCTGAATGTCAGGGTGAGGGTTGCAGACACTGGAGGCATACATAGAGGTACATTGCCCTGGTCCAGAGGAAGGAGGAGTGGAAGGCTCACCTGACTAACCAGTATATGCATCCTGTGGCTTGGATGAGAGCCCTCCCTGCCAGTGCCATTCGAAAGCACTTTATCATTCATTACCTAAAAAAATGTGTAACTTTCTACTGGTCAATTGATGTCTGTAATAAAGTTATTTCTCACATCCATTAACATAGCAAAAACTCCTGCCTCCCTGCCTGCAGCTGCAGCTTCAGCCTTTTATCCTCTTTATGAGGAAGTCTTCTATTTCATTTTCTGTCTGTATGTGGTTTTCAACCCTGTAAGGTCGTTTTTGTTGACTCCTATCTGTTCTCAGCTTTTCTAATCTCAGTAACAGCCCCATTTATTCCTTAATATGTAGAGTACTCCATTTTCTGTCATTTTTATTATCATTTAAGTATTTGAATAATTTATATTTATATGTGTTTTTGCATGTGCCTACAGATATGTGCAGATGTCTGTAGAAATGGAAAGAGGTTGTTGGATCCCCTGCAGCTGGAGTTATAGGAGGATGTGAGTTGTTTCTTTCGGGTGCTACAAATGGAACTGGAGTCCTCGGGAAGAGCAGCAAGCAGTCCCATCCACTGAGCCTTCTTTCAAACATCATTTATTATTCCTTTATATTCTCATACATACATGCATATGATTTATTATTCCTTGATATTTTCATACATAAATAAGTAATATTTCTTAGTCATTTTCACAATTTACATCTGATATCTTTGTTCCCAGCAAGATTGTAGTGTGTGTGTTTGTGTGTATGTGTGTGTATGTGCATGTGTGTGTGAAAATGTATATGAACATAATAGGGAAGCTATTTACTAGAGCTTAGGTGACATCAATTGGCTACACAACTAAAGAAAATGGAATCCCTTACTCAACAACCATAAACTCCTCTCATAGAGAGCTCTGGCTTCAGAAACCTCTTTCTTATCGATGATTAAAATACCAACTGTTTCAGTCCTGTGCAGTGCTTTCATGAGTATAATGGTCATGTCACATCAAGAAGATAATACTTTGAGTCATGGCTTTTTGTCTTCTAGATCTGAGTGACTTTATGCTTCTGCTTCTGTGATATTTGTTGAGTCTTAATATGGTTATGCAGATGTTCCTTCACCTTCTGTACTGAGAAAAGGCAGAGTGCTGAGAGCAGAGTTGTTCGATGGACACAGACAATATTCAGAAGGCACTAATGTTATGCTATTCATGATTGACATATTTTACAGATATTCCAGACTCAGTTCATCAATTAACAGTGTTCAGTCTACCTCTGAAGTTTATATAAGATCCAGTCATCATTTTCATATCATTTCCTCCATTGTTCAATAAGCAAAATAATATATCTCTTGTTAATACTTTGACTACAGCTTCCTGTCATTCCCCAGTGTATTGTAGTTTCTTCAAGGTGACTTCAATTATACACAGTTAGCTTGGTTAAAAATGAGTCAGGACACATTAAAACTCACCTATGCCCCCATGGGATTTACAATGAAGGTATAAGTGCACAGAAGCTTGTAAGACTCCAGTAGAGATCTTTGCAATTACCATTGTACACCTTTGACTGCTGCCTCTCCCTTATTCTGATCCAATCTCTGTGGCCTTATTTCTCCTCCAAAAACATATCAGGCAAACAGTTAGTTTAGAGTTCTAGTATAATTTTTTTATTCTTTCTAGATTATCCTTCCTGTATACCTACACTTTCAGTACATATCAATGTCTAGATGTATATCTATCCATATATTAATCTTTTAATATGATACCTTATGTATTTTATATCTACATGAACAATTTATATTTCCTTCTTGACTTAATTTTGTTTCTTAGCGTTTATCATTATTAAATGTTTTATGTTCTATTATTTCCATTTTCCAATATGTATCTATAGTAATCAAACATAAGACCCATTGAGACAGAACCTGCATTTTAGTACTGTGAAATTCCCATTGCCTAAAAAAATGTGAATAATGCTGAATAGTTTAATTAAGGGTTTGACACTAACTTTCAAATGGCAAAGGCCATTGATGCATGATTTAGTCAGGAAGCTGTTTTTCTTGTATTTGTCTTATTTCTTTAGTAAGTGGTTAAGTTACCCACATCTTTCAAAGCTCATGAACATAAGAAATTCAGTTAGCAATTAACATGTGTTGCCCAATAAAGAGCAATGTTATTTTCCATTTGTATAATTAATTGCTCACCATATAAGAACTTGAATTAAATGAAGAATAATATCAATCCTTTTTACTAAGTATGAATCATACTTAATCATACAAAACAATACATGATAAAGACAGCCATTTCTTCACTGCATTTATTTTTATTTATTTTTTATTTTAATTATTGTCATTGATAGGACTTAGCAATGATCAAAAAATAAATAGTAATTAGTTAGTAACATATCAGTAACATGTTGATAGTTTAGATGTCATTCTCATATTCTATCTATACCAACATATTGTCTACCATCTCTCTCTCTCTCTCTCTCTCTCTCTCTCTCTCTCTCTCTCTCTCTCTCTCTCTCTCTCTCTCTCTCTTCTTTACAGGGTGTTTTCTTTTGCATGGCTGAAAAATGAGGTGTTATTCTAGGTTCTAGGACAATAGGATCTGTGAATATGATTAGTCATGACAAAGGAAATGCATATTATAACATTCTTGCTAAAGTTGTAAAAGTCCATATGTCATTGGGCCACACCCAAGGCATGAAGAATGGCTGAGCAATTTACAGATATCTGAGGACAGAATCATACCCAAAGGAAATGAAATCATATACAAGCTTTTTATTAACTGAATGACTGTTCAGACTTTCTTATCTACTGTAGTCTTTTATTTTCTTAAGTCTTCATTGTTAAGTATTTAAATGTTTTAACCTCACTTTTAGCCCATGATTGGAAGTAGTGGAAACAAAAGGTTAGTAGGGCAAAGGAGGATGTGGACCTGTTTAGAAATAACTTTTTGGAGTGAATAAAATCTGCATTGTCAGGATATCAGCAGCTCAATTCACAGGAAGCAACAGTGCCAGCTCATTCATTTGCAAACAGCATTCATGAATAAACAACTGTAGTTTGATCCAGAAGAAATTTCAAGACCCTGCTAATCAGCCTGTCCTCAGAAGCAGGAAGAAGCTGCCAGAATACCCTCAGAAGTTCTTTGGTGCATACCTTTTGATTAAGTCCTGACACATGATGACCAGCAAGGAGCAGCAAGGCAAAGCAATACCACACAATGTCATCAGTGAAGATGAGTTTCAGCAAAACCCAGTGATGCTAGCGGCAAGTGAAAAACTGACAAGGTATTGTCTACTGTCCATTGGGATATAGTTATACCCTTTCCAAACATCTCCATGCCCTCTCAAGTGTCTGCTTTAGCAATAAATCATATGCCCCTTTTTTCCGTCAGGCTGCTTCCAGACAAACACAACATATCTGTTCTTAGCAAACTATCCTCCCACATGTCTGCTTAAGCAAAAACATCTTCTTATACGATAGTTTCCAGAAAAAAAAAAAAAAAAAGCAAAAACATGTCACAACTGAGACTCCAAAGAAACCCAAAATTTCCACTTAAGCTATCACAGGAACTTAAACACATTTAATTTTATGTGGTATCAGTGATGGGTCTGCTTGTTTGGTTAGTTCTCTTTTCGGTTTTGTGGTTCTGAGGATGGAAGTCACAGTACCGTATGTGCTAGGCATGAACTCTGAGCTATATATTTAGCCCTTACCAATGTTACTTTGATTCCATATTTGTCGTGATATATTTTTATCTATGTTTCTATGGGTCCCAAATGAAACCCCTGTTAAAAACTGTTCCTTATGCTTACGTGTCACTGACGAGGTGAGAACATGGATGGAAATCTGGTGCTATGAAAGGATAACATCACAGATCTTTTTTTGTCTCCTCACCAATTAGTGAGAAATGTGAGCAGTATATAAGTGCAAAAAAAAAATTTAGTTTTTAGATTCCCTGGAGGGTGATGCTTTAAGATTTGTGATTTAAAAATGTTATTAAAATTGATTGTTTGCAATAATACCTAGTGACAACTGTTTTTTGGGGGGTTTTGTTTTTTAATTGGATATTTTCTTTACTTACATTTCAAATGTTATCCTCTTTCCTGGTTTCCCCTCTGGAATCCCCTTATCCCATACTCTCTATCCATGTCTCTATGAGAATGTTTCCCCACCCACACATCCACTCCCATCTCCATACCCTGGTATTCCCTACCCTGGGGTATTGAGCCTTAACAGGACCAAGGACATCTCATCTCCTTAATGCCTGATAAGGCCATCCTCTGCTACATGTGTTGCTGGAGCCATGGGTCCCTTCCTATGTACTCTTTGGTTGGTGGTTTAGTCTCTGGGAGCTCTGGGGCATCTGGTTGGTTTATATTGTTGTTCTTCCTCTGTGGTTGCAAATCCATTCAGCTCCTTCAGTCATTTGTCTAACTCCTCCATTGGGGACCCCATTCCCAAAAAGCTGTATTTGTGATGTTAATCTAATGGTGTACATAACACACTACTACAAAATAAATTTTTCATGCTTATTAGAAAAAGTATCAAGAGAACTCAGGTACCTACTCAGAAAAATATTCAGAAATAAGATTTGTTCATTTAAACCCATTTACAAGGATGGACAAATTAAGGAACATGATAAGTGCAGAATTGCTTTATTTAACAAATTGACAAATTAAGACAGACTGGCACAAGTTGTTATCTGATTTCAGATAATTAGTACTAACATTACTTGGGTTTCTAAACTTAATAATAATTATTAGAATATTTAATAACATCAGGGCCAAGGAACAATCTGGTTTTTTTGTGTGTTTGTTTGTTTTGTTTTGTTTATTTGCTATGATTTACTGTTCAAGAAACTGATATGAGTATCAGTTGTGCCCAATTATATCTCTGGCATGAATGTCAATACTCGGGCCTAAATGAAAATGCATCTATAACAAACAGGAATAGCAAGCCACAGAGCCTTAATCGATTTTGATTAATTTCAACCACAAGGTTTTTCTTTTCTTCTGGCTCTGATATAACTTCTAGCTCAAATCACTCAGAATGCAATTCAGATGATTATCCATTCAAAGTGTCTCCCAATTTTGAAGCCAATGAGAGCAATCTAATTATTGTCATCACTCGTTTGACTTCCTGGGCTGCTTCTCATCACTTTTGTCTGAAAAAGTCAGTGTTTTCTGCCCATTCTAAGCGGAGTCTTTCTAAGCAACAGTGACCTGGCTATTATGAATTGACTTATGTTGGATCTCCTAATGGTGCTGTTTGATAGAATGCAGAGCCTTTCTGTTTGTGCTCATTTGCTTCTATTTTCATATTTTATCCTAAGAACACACACAAAAACCAGTTTTCCAGTGATTCCTAAGCTTTTCCCTTGCTCTTCACGGTGCTTATTGACTAGCATATGTTCTCTATCTCTGTGAGGCTTCAGGACAGTAAATTTGAGTTATCAGCAAACTAAACCAGACATTAATGGTAAAATTATTTTGACTCAGATTATAATTATTCTCATATACCTCTGATCTGCTATCATCATAAAACTCATTTATGAGGATTATAAAAGCAGCTCTCTTGATGAATTATGCAGTGCTCCACTTATCAGTCATAGGAAAAAAAACATTTCCATGCATTTTACTCAGGTCTCTGAATGGAAAGCATTTCACTGAATCATGTGGACATCAAGCATCCAAGTGAGACATGACGCAGGAGAATTTGCCCATCTTGTCCACCAGCTCCGTAAGACCTGTTTATTAAACATTTTCTAAGTGTTCCTTTTAACTTTCTTTCCAAAGAGAAACACTTCTCAAGACTTATCTGTGGTTTTTCCACGGAGTGGCATCACTTCTTTTGGAAAGAGTGGCTCTGTGAACTAGGCATTATTCGACTGCAGCATTAACCCAAGAAAAGTCCCACAAAACACACTCCCTTTATGCTCTGTACAGATGTTTTATTGAATAACTTCTACCATAGACATGCTAAGGTACTAGCAAATTATTCAATGTGAATTTTCTATTTTCTTGGTCAGAACTGAAGATTGGTCTAACATGAGTCCATCTTTAGCAAGACTGAAACCAATTTTTCATCCTCCTAGGTAGATAGATGCTCATTGTTAGATTTTAATATAAGGTTCAATGCACGGAGCTGTTTCTGCCATCTCACAGAAATTACAGCTAATGCAGTGTTTCTATAGAAGCCTTTGGGAAATAATTTTAGTCCTCAGTGATGACCTCACACATGTTGCAAGGTCAAATGAATGCTTTGACTTTATGTGTCAAGGTGGATCCATACTTGAAAACCATGAAAAAAAAAAAAAAGAAAATCTTTATGAATAAAAACTAAAATAAAATTGGTTAGGCATTTAAATATGTGATCAGTTTAATAATGATTGATGTTAATTGTCACAATGTAGTTATACTGAGGAAGACTAAACAAATCTAACCTGTCCACTGTAATAAGGTAATTGAATTTACATTGTTTTGTCTATACTATATTAACTTATTGAATAAAAGTTAAATGAACAAAAGAAACAAATAAAAACTTTTCAAAGTTTAAATATCTCGCCAAAAATAAAAAATACTAACCTATAGCAATTTAAAGTCCAACATGAAAGACCAGCAAAAGGATAAAAATATGCTGATATTTTCTGTAAGAAGTGTAAGACATTCAGCATCATATGCCATATATTCTACAGGAAACCTTATTCTTTAATCTCAGACTGACAGCAATGAATCCTACAATGCTCAGAATTTACAGAGGATTTTTTAAATATATTCAATTGAATTATATTAGCTGACTCTATGTGAAAAAAATTACTCAAGACTAGAGAATGAAGCAGTTGAAAAATGAGTTTAGGATGCTGGTTTATTGTGTGAAGAAAAGCTCCTCTTTCAACCTGCCAGACAAAAGAAAAACAACAAGAACAAATGAAGCCCTCATATCTTTTCAACCCTTGAGCTAAAGGCTCTGGAGTGTCTTGTCTCCATACTAGGTAAAAAATCATTCCCCAGTTAAAACATCTTCTCAGCTGATTATTGAAATGTAAACAAGAAGCAAAACATCAACTTGTATCAAGATACAGTGAACCATAAGCCTCCGTCAGATTAAAGATTAGCGGGCAGGTAAAGAATCACAAAAGCAGGGAACCCACAGGATATCCTAGCCTAGGAATCAGGTAGTCTAGCTACAGACCTTCATCTCTCCCTCCCTTCCTCCAAAATCAAGTCCTACTTTTGTTTGTTGTTATTTTGTTTTTAAATTTTATTTAATATATTGTTATTAATTAATCAATTTGCATCTTGAATGCTCATGCCCCCCTCCTTCTACTAGAGAGTCCCTTCTACTGTGGCCCTTCCCCTTCTCCACTGAGAGGGTGGTTCTGGGTATATCCCAAACCCTGTCACATCAAGTCCCTTCAGAATTAGGTGCAACCTCTTCCACTGATGTCAGACAGGGCAGCCATGAAGACTGAGATGGATGTCTACTACATATATGCCTAGGATCTCAATCCAGACTTTCTATGCTCTTCAATTCGGGCATGGCTTCCTAAAGCTCCCAGAGGTACAGGTTAGTTGGTCTTCCTAAAGAATACCTATCTCCTCCAGGGCCTTCAATCTTTCCCCCAACTCTTCCATAAGCTTCCCAAGCTCTACTCACTATTTATTGTGGGTGTCTTCTTCTATTTCAGTCAGCTGCTGGGTAGAGACTCTCAGAGAACATTTATGCTAAGCTCCTCTCTTCAAGCATAACAGAGTATCATTAATAGTTACAAGCATTGGTGCTTACACATGGGGTGGGTCTGAAGCTGGGCCATTTATTGGGTAGCCATCCTTTCAGTCTCTGCTCCATTTTTGTCTCTGCATTTCTTTTCAGTCAGGACAAATTTTAGGTAAAAAGTTTTGTGGATGTGTTGGTGCTCTTATCACTCCACTGAAGACTCTGCCTGGCTATAGAATGTGGCCTCTTTAGTTTCCATGTCCCCACTGTTAGGCATCTATGCTAAGAACACCTACCTTTACACCTGGGATCCTCCTAATCTAAGGACTCTGGGGCTTCCTAGAGAATTTCCCCATCCTCCTAGAGAATTTCCTCATCTATTTCTGGCAACTGTAGATTCTCATTCATTTTCCTGGTCCTATAGACCAACACCTATCTCCACCCACACTCAATTCTAGCTAGATCAATGTTTCCCTCTCCCTCTCCTTTTCCACCAAGGTCCCTGATCCCTGTGCCTCCCAAGGTACTTTTGTTCATCCTTCTAGGTGAGAAATGAGTGTCCTTTCTTGGGCCTTTATTCTTGTTTAACGTCTTTGGGTATGTAGGGCATATCATGGGAATTCTGTACTTTTTACTACTGATATACATTTATCACTGAGTATGAGGTCTCAGTTACCTCGTTCAGGATGATAATTTCATGTACCATCTATTAGCTTCCATAATTCACAATGTCCTTGTCTTAAATAGCTGACTAGTATTCCAATGTGTAAATAATCCACATTTTCTGAATCCATTCTTTGATTGAGAGACATCTGGGCTCTTTACAATTTCTAGCTATTACAAATAAAGCTGCTTTTAACACAGTAAAACATGGCCATGTAGTATGGTGGAATAACTTTTGGGTATATGCACCAAAAGTAGTACTGTTGGGTCTTTATGTAGATCCATTTCCAATTTTCTGAGAAACCATCAGTTTGATTTTCAGAGTTGTTGTACAAGTTTGTAATACCATCAGCAATGAAGAAGTATTTGTCTTTTTCTACATGCTCCCCAGCATGCGCTCTCATTTGAAGGTTTAATCTTAGCTATACCTAGTTTCATCCCCAGCCCTTTAGCTGACTATCTGCTGTAGTCTCCCCTCATACCCTTCTCTAATGGATCATACAGGACCTTCCTTCCAAAGTTTCTTCCCACAAATCATGACGTTATTCTAGCCCCCAACTCAAACAGGAATTCCCTGGGAATCTGCTGGCCACTTTAGCCTGGAACAGGTAAACTGACTGTAGATATTCACTTCTCCCTTCATTTCTCCATGTCTACTTGCCTCGTGCCAGTCCCAGCTTTACAGAAGGCCACCCACAGCATCCTAGTCCTTCACTCTTTCCCCATTCCCAGGGGACTAAAAAAATCTTGGTGGAAACCTTGATTTTCTGCCTTCGGTAGACACTCTTAGCAGTACCTCTAGCCTATGCTCATATCCAAGTGTCAGGTTCCAATACCATGAAACATGTTTTAACCTAGCTTTCCAGTCTCCAAATCTCTGAGGATTCTAGACAAATTTCCCAGCAGACAACATCAGCCCACCATTCTTTTCTAAGAACCAGAAAAAAGACAATACATACCAAAAAACAAACTACCCAACCAACAAGTAACCAAGACTAAATATCAGCACAATCATCCCAAGCCCAGAGGCCTAGATGGCAGCATAAATATACTATCAACAACAGCAATAGCAACACACCTTCACTAGAACCCTATATAGGCTCTAACACAGCAGGCCCTGAGAATTGTAACCTCACTGAAGCACAATAAAAATACCGTAAAATAACCTATTTATTTAACCAAATGATTGAATATAGTTAAGGTCCTCAAAAAATGAATAAATTCTTTTTGAAAATCTATTTTAAAAAAAACCTGCAGGTGGGAAATGAATAGTTATTCAAGCCCTAAAAGTAAAAATAGAAGTAATAAAACATAACCTGGAATATAGAAATAAAAACATCAAGAATTTGAACGGGGAACTCAGAGGCGAATCTTACCAATAGAATACAAGAAATAGAGGGAATCTCAGGTAAGGAAGACACAATAGAGGAAATGAATATCTAGGTTAAAATACATTAAATCAAAAAAATACTGTCACAAATAATTTAAGAAATCCAGGTCACTATGAAAATAGCTAATTTAAAGGGAATATGGTTATGGGGAGAAAAAAAACAAGTCAAAACAAGAAAAAAATTTCAACAAAATTACAGAAGAAATTTTATTTTGCCTAAAGATGTCTATCAAGGTACAAAAAGCATACAAAACACAAAGTAGACTAGACCGGAAAAGAAAGTCCTCTTTGTACATAATAATTAAAAAATTAAAGGTACAAAAAGAGAAAGAATACTAAACCTTAGAGGGAAAAGAACAAAGTAATATATGAAAGGCAGGCATAAATAAAATAACACTCAATTTCTCAGAGGAGACTCTAAAAACAAGAATGACCAGAAGGGTGCTGCAGCATCTAGGAGATGATAGATGGCAGCTCAGACTATTGTATAAAGCAAAAATCAATCACAATAGAATGAGAAAATAAGACATTCCATAATAAAACCAAATTTTAGCAAGATATATCTAAAAATCCAACTGGACAGAAGGCTTTACAAGAAAAACTCCAAATGAAAGAAGTTAACTGCCTTCCCTACAAACACAAAGATTCAATAATTCCAATGCCAGGCAAATGAAGGTGAAAAAACACACATCTGCTTTTACATATATGCCCCCCCCACATATACATACCAAGACAACAAAATATCAGTGATCAACAAAAAAATTCTCCTTGATATTTCTCAATATTAGTAGTTTCAATAAACATACAAGGACTAACAATGGATGGAAAACAGGATTCATCTTTCTACTGTAGCCAAGAAACCTATGTTAGCATCAAGGTTAAAAAACACCTTAGGGTAACAGGGTGAAAATATATATTCAAGCAAATGGACTGAAAAAGCAATGTGACATAGCCATATTAACATGGCAAAATACAATTCCAATCAAAATTAACTGCAAAATATAGGGAAAGACACAATACACTCATTGAAGAAAAAGCCACCAAGATATCAGGATCTAAATAATAGATAAATAATAGTGAAGGCACAGCCCAACGTGGTATTTCTTGTTCCCAAGTGAAGCCTCCAGTACCATTATTGGGTTATACCTAATTGAGTGTTTAGCCAAAGAGGCTACCTGAGAACACCCCTGCGCCCCAACAACCCCGGGCACAGGAGACGTTGAACATGGTACCTACATAGAGTCATTACTCTATGTGCTATTTTATACTGAAAGATTCTCTGCATGTTACAAAGAATCATAAAGACAAACCTAGCCAAGAACATTTGATCGACATTGGCATCTTGCATGTAAAATATGCTAGGGCAATGGTGGCCCACAACTTGTAGGAGTCACCAACAAATGTCTGATGCAATTGAAAGCCTATTCCATATGGTTGAACATGTTCACAGACTCTTGCATAACCGAGAAGCTAAGAGTAGATAGCCAGGGACCTAGTGTACAACCAAATAGTAATGGCCTAAAACAAAATATAATAATAAAATTACTTCTAATGATAACCTGCCATACTTTTAGATCAGTGACTTATTTAGCCATCATCTGAGAACCTTCCTCCAACAGCAAATAAGAACAAATATAGAGACCAACAGCCAGATTACACACACACATACACATACACACACACAAAAACACACACACATGCACAAATAAAAACACAAACAAAATCAATCATTCAGAAAGTAAAGCATTCTTCCCTAAAGCACTACTTGTAGCAATTATTGTGATGGGGTGACTTTCATACTTCATATTCAAGATGGTGAGAATTTAAGATTAAATGTGTTGGGATATGGTTTGGTAGCTTTTTAAAGTCTTTAAAAAATTTTATTCTAAAGTGAGTAAAAACATGTGCCTAAAACAAAAGCCATTCAACCATGATGGTCTAAGCCTTGTACAAAAGAGAAAACATAATCAATAGTTACAATTAATGAATAATTAGAGAAAGTATAAAGCAATTACAATAGGTACACATCAGAGCAGTAGCTTCCCAAGGGATAAGACAGAGAAGCAGGCATTCACTAGAGAGGTATGTGAAGACATTGACCTCAATGGACATACTCAATTTGTTTATGGAATCGACAAATTTCTAGGTATGTACACACTGATATCATATTGCATATATCAGAAAACTTCAGTTTAATGACAGGCATACTTCAGTCAAGCTATTAATCAGAGTTGCTAGCCTAATTGCTATTAAGTCTTGTTAACATCAAAATAATATGTCATGAAAGCACCTTTGAATGGTGCCAAACACCTAACAAACACAGTAAATTCATTCTCTAACACAGAATTCCCATTTTGTCAATTAACTTTAATTTCACAAATGTACTTTATAAAGAGAAGTGATTTTCACACAAGACTTAGAATTATGATTAGTTTGGGTTGTGCTCTGCAGCTTTGTAAACACATTTCTTGGCAAACATAAAGTGTCAGTTTATAATCTTAACAGTTAATTTTTCAAAAATATTTTGTTTGTTTTGCTTGTTTATTTTATATTCTGTCTCTTGATACCACTTCTAAGAGCATGAAAATATTCTTGATAAAGTTCCTGTGCCTCACTAGCCTTCTTGGCAGTTTGATTTTCTCTGAACACATCCGTAATAGAGCATGTCCTCAGCTCCAGCTGAAGTACTATAGGGGTTAAGTGTCTTTCTCCAATTTTTGCAGCAAGGAAAATAGAATTTAATGTTTCACATACTTTGTTTTAATCAGCTCAACAGAAGATCAAGTGCTTTCCAGGCAAAGACTTTCTGCCTTGGTTGTGAATCAGAGATTGGAAGAAAAATACCTCTTTTTGATTCCATGAGTGATATTTCTTTCTCTGAGGGAAAATGTTTGAAGACATTATTATTTGGAACGTTATGAGTGAACTCTCTCAGTGTCTTCATATCTGATATTGTCCTCTTTAAAAAACAGAGGAAACAATACTGATTCTCTTTTACCAACACATTAGCATTGTTTTAGATACATCTGACTCTAAAACATGAGATTAAATGTTATCTTCTAATAAATCATCTCCAGGAGTAATGTTTGTTGTCCTTTTATAAGGGGTCAGCATGAAAACTGATAGAGAAACATATTTTATAAATTTCTCATCATGTGAATCTCAGAAGAAATTCACCACACATGATAGTCAACTGGCTTTAAAACAATGTTTCCATGTGCTCTAAGTTTTCATTATCCCACAAAAAAAAAACATTGTTGTTTACATTGGTAATTAAATTCTTGAGTCTGATTTTCCCTGGCTAGGAGGGAAATGCAAAGAGCTAGACTTCAAAGAAAAAAAGCTCCATTCCACACTTTATTCTGTGTTTCCTATTGATCATGTGTACAATTTTTATGCTGAATACTAGTTACTCATTTGTGACCCCGATACATTGATACTATTTCTACTATTACAGGATGAGATTGCCTGCTGTTAGAGAGACTCAAAAGAATATTATCAACGAACCAAGCAAGAAATTCTCTTCCATGGAAATTGTCCAGAATGGAGGAGTACAGGAAAAAGAAGGTAAACTTCAGGATTTGTAATCCTTGGGATTTGTTTATTTCTAGAAAAAAAAGAGTCATAATCATTATTACTAGGAAATAAAAGATGAAAAAAATAAGATGCTGTAAAGCTTGATTCTGCCAGCAGAACATCTCCTAGCTTCATAAGGCCAGCTGTGTCTACTTACAAACAATCACCACAGCTGGGCCTTTTGGACCTTGGCCTTTCCTACTAAAAGAGATAAATGCCAAAGTCATTAGACCCTCACCTGTGTAATCTGCCACTCCTTTCTGCCAAGTGTTTGCAGTTCTGATATAATTGCACATGGTGTATTAGAGTCCTTTAGAGTCACAGAACTTATGGTAGTCTCTATATAGTAAGAGAATTTGATGGTGACTTACAGTCTGTAGTCCAACTCTCCAACAATGGTTGGCAGCAGCTATGGGTGGAAGTCCAAGGATCTAGCAGATGCTCAGTCCTACAAGGCAAGCAAACTAAGAGAGTAAGCCTTCCTTCTTCCAATGTTCTCATGTAGGTCTCAAACAGAAGGTGTGTCCCATATTAAAGGCATGTTCCATCACACCAGGATCTTGGACTTGCTTTGTTACAGATGACCTTGATCTCAGAGATCTCCTTGCTTTAGTGTCTTAAGACTCATATCCTCTATGTCTCAAGATCAGGATCAAAGGTGAACCTTCCAATTCTGCATTGTGTTCATTCCAGATGTAGTTAAGTTGACAACGAGGAATAGCTACTATAATCCACCCCTTGTAAACATGACACAGATAATATTTTATATCTACATGAAACAATAACAATGTCATGAATATATAACATGGTATAACTGCCCCTCATACAATTGCAAACACATTTGTAATTTACAATGGGGAAATGTCCTTTGGAAACATTTTTTAGTCTCTCAACTTAAATACCAATTGATGGGACAAATGTATTATTAACAAAATAAAACAGAAGCATTCATATTACTTTATAATTTTCATTTCTGCAACTGGTTCCATGGCCTTAGCTGGTATTTATAATCACCTTCCTCTACTACCCACTCTGTACCTCCTCTACCCTCTGCAAGCACCTCAGCAGGTCTTGGCTCTTTTCTTGGCTCTTTTCTTTTCTTGTGACCCATACCTTAATTCCTGATGGTTCTGTTTTCTTTGTCATCCTGCTTAGATCAATTTCTTGTAGTTTCCCATTGGCTTTAATCATGGGACATGGTAACACTAAGAGATGCCCTAAGGAATTTCATGGACTCCAGACATAATCCTTCTTACTTCCATTGCTGAGAGGCAATCCAATTTCTCCATGGTACTCTGGATCTATTACCCCTCCTAACACTGTTATTCCCTTATTAGCCTGTTGGTTTAATGGCATTAGAAGCCCAAAATGACCAGGGGGAAGTCTGAGCTTCCAGTTCAATGGAATGTTTGTTGTGGCTCCTGGTCGAAGCACACCCAACTCTGGAACCAACACTTCTAGGCCAGCAGAACCTAGAGTTGTGGAGAAAGGAAGCAAAATTTCCCTAGAGGGTCATTAGGGGTAATAGTAAGTAGAGCTATTTCCTGTTCTACCACTTGATTTCTGGACTCATGGATCCTGGCATTGGGAGAAACTGTACCATATATTGGGCACTGATTCAAAGCATATACCATTTTCTGAAGAACTCTGCTCCAGCTTCATGCTGCTGCTACATTATTGGTACTGTAACTGAGTCTTTATAAGGCCATTCCATCTTTTGATCAGAGCAGCAGCTTCATAATGATGGAGACCATGATAAGACCAGTGGATTCCATGATTATGGTCCCACTATGACACTTTTCTAGCTGTGAAATGAGTTTCTTGTACTGAAGCAATACTGTATAGAATACCATGAACATAAATAAAGCATTCTGTAAATCCACAGATAGTGGTTTTGGCAGAAGCAGGAAAAGCAAATTCCTAACCAGAATTAGTATCTACTCCGGTAAGAACAAAGCGTTGTCCTTTCCACAGAGGAAGTGGTTAAATTTAGTCAACCTGCCACCAGGTTTCTAGCTGGTCGCCTTGAGGAATTGTGAGATATCTGGGGTTCAGTGTTGGTCTTTGCTGTTGGCAGATCTGGCATCCAATTGCAGCAATAACCATGTCAGTGTTGGTTAGTGGAAGTCTGTGATTTTGAGCCAAAGCATAACCTCCATCGTGGCCACCATGGCCACATTGTTTATGTGCCCATTAAGCAATGACAGGAATGGCAGGGGAAAGAGACTGGCTGTCCAGAGAACAGG
Organism: Micromys minutus; assembly: GCF_963924665.1. Lineage (NCBI taxonomy): Eukaryota > Metazoa > Chordata > Mammalia > Rodentia > Muridae > Micromys > Micromys minutus. Next base: position 24,375,560 of record NC_137984.1, read on the forward strand.
CCATCTTATCCACTTGATTATTGAACTCTTCCTTGGCAGAAGTCAACTTTTGGTGAGCATTTACATGGAACACAAATATCTTTACATACTATGTCCATTTGGAGAGATCTATTCACATACTTCTTACCCAAACGTGTTTCTCACCAATTTTCCAATCCTGATCTTTCCAATTCCCTGACCATTAAACAAATCTATATGCTATAGCCCATTACTCAGTGAATAATCATACATATGGCCATTTCTCCTTTCAAATAAACTGTAATACTATATGTACTACCCAAAGTTCTGCCCACTGTAAACACTTTCCTTCACCTGTATCTTTCAGAGTTGTCCTGGAAAGTAGTTGTAATGTTGCACCTATCTACTTCTGGATGGTACCTGCATAATGTGCAGAGTCATTATTAAAGCAGGTTCTAGTTTACTCTTCTTCAGTCAGCCGATCATTGAAAACACCCCATGAGGCTTGGCAGCAGATGGCATTGTAATAGGAGTAGAAATCATAGGCATTTGAGCAATTTCTTAATGAAACTGCTTGTGCCTGCAGGACCTGCCTGGGCCTGATCACATGTATACCACTTCCATTTAATAATAGACTACTTTATGACTTGAAGGGTCTGATAACACCTAGCTCATAATGGGCAGTTCAGGTCACATGGTAACTTGGTGTCCTATTATCAAATGTTCAGTTTCCACTAATGCCCAATAGCAGGCCAAAAGCTGTTTTTTTCAAATGGAGGATAGTTGTCTGTAGATGACAGTAGAGCTTTGCTCTAAAATCCCAAAGTTCTTTTCTGTGATTCACATACAGAGGCCCCCGAGAGGCTCCAAACAGCATCTCTATCTGCCACCAACACCTCAAGTACCACTGGGTCTGCTGGATTGTATTGTCCAAAGGGTAGAGCAGCCTGGACTTGTGGAAGAACATTTTTCTGTTCTAGGCCCCACATAAAGCTAGCAGCTTTCTAAGTCTCTTGACAAATGGACCTGAGTAACACACCCAAGTGAAGACTGTGCTGTCTCCAGAACCCAAATAGGCCCCTTAAACATTGTGCTTATTTCTTGATTGTGGAAGGAGCCAGGTGCAATAACTTCTTCTTCACCTTAGAAGGATTATCTCTGCATGCCCATACAACTGGACTCCTAAGAATTTCATCTATGTAGACGGTCCGTTAATTTTGGTTGAATTTATTTCCTATATTCTGATAGGCATATGTGTTACAAATGAGTCCAAAGTGGTTGCTGATTCCTGCTCACTTGGTTCAGTCACCATAATGTCATCAATATAGTGCACCAATGTGATGTTTTGTGGGAGAGACAACTGGTCAACCCTTTTAACTAAGTTATGACACAGGGCAGGAGAATTTATATATCCTTGAGGCAAAACTGTAAAGGTATACTGCAAAGGCCTTGCCAACTGAAAGCAAATTGGTTTCTGTGGTCCTTATGGACAGGTACTGAGAAGAAGGCATTTGCTAGATTAATAGCTGCATACCAGGTACCAGGAGATATTTTAATTTGCTCAAGTAAGGTAACTAAATCTGGTACAGCAGCTACAATTGGAGTTACTACTTGATTTCATTTTCTATAGTCAACTGTCATTCTCCATGATCCATCTGTCTTCTGCACCGGCAGATAGGAGAGTTAAAGGGAGATACGGTGGGAACCACCACCCCTGCATCTTTCCAGTTCTTAATAGTGCCAGTAATTTCTGCAATTCTTCCAGGAATATGATACCACTTTTGATTCACTGTTTTCTTTGAGAGTGGCAACTCTAACGGCATCCATTTAGCCTTTCCAACCATAACCATTATGAGAATACTGACAATTTCTGAGTATATTCGTCTTAATTATACATTCTAGAACTGGGAATGTGACCACAGGATGTGTTTGCGGACATACTGTGAATCAAACATCAGTCAAAATTCCATAATTATCTGTCCTCCATAAACCCCTACTTTGACTCAAGGGCCATAATGATTCTTGGGATATCCTGGGATCAGTGTCAATTCATAACAAATATTCAATATGTCCTGAAAAGTCTGACTATTTCCTTTTCCCCAGTGCACAGTTACCCTTGTAAAAGGCTGTAGGTCCCTCTGGGGAAGAACTGGAGAAAGGCCAATAGCAACACTTTTATGTGTCTCATCAAGATCCTTCCTCAGGGGAACTTGGCCACTCCTTCATTCAAAGGGTTCTGGGTCTGCAAACTGATTCAAGTATGGATATTGGTTCACTGGTTGAGATTACATTTGCCACCATTCAAAGAAGACTTTCTTTCATTTGTTTGAGATTTTTTTTCTGCTTATACAGATTAGAAAGTATCCAGTAGGCTTCTTATCTACTTAAAGCCTGGAAACATCATGACTGATTAGCCAGTATCAAATGTCAGAATGAGTCATGCCATTATAATTTTCACCTCTCTTGTGCTGGCCATTATAGGCTAAGTCATTATAAACACTGTTTTGTCTATGTTGCCCATTATAATAACTAGGATCACCTTTTCTCTGGCAATTCAATGCTGTCACCTGGCCCTTGTTACCTCGGGGTCCAATTAAACCCACTGCATTTAATTCATCGATTTGAGCAGCAGCATCTCTAACACTAAGGTCTGGTACAAGGAACAGGGAAAGAACAAAGCCCTTCAAATGTCCTGGTGTCCCTCTCACCAGTTTTCATCTTATAGGATTAGTGAAGGGTGTATCTTCTGGGCCTTCCCATTGTGGAAGATTAGATACACAATGTGTCCACTCTATCATTGCAATTTTCCTGAGTCTTAAAATCCCTTAGTCAACCCTAAGCCAAGGGATAACAGGCATATCCAACTCATTTTCATAAACATTCCAGCCTCCACTCAAACAAACTTCTGACACCTTTTTAAAATGTTTGAGCTTCCATATTAAACCTAGAATCTCCGCTCAGAGGGCCCATGTCAATAAACTAAGCTGATCTAGTTTTATATTCCTTCTACCATTATCCCACACACTTAAAATTCATTCCCCACACACATCTTTCCCAGACTTCTCCTTGAATTAATTAGCAAGATCATTAAGCTCCTTAGTAGTGTAGCTAATTTCCTCATGGACTATACTTTCTACCTCCCTTCTAGGAGCCTATTTTGTTTTGAGTCTGGTTACGTATCTAGAAGAAACTATTGGTGGGCCTTGAGAAACATCAATATTGTCATGTCTGTCATTTTCTTCAGTGAAAGTCATGGCTGTTTTATCAGCCTCTGAGGAATCAATTTCTGCATGTGAAAGAGGCATTAATTCAAGGGGTGGGGCTGAGCATACTAGTCCTCAGGTGGGGTAAACCCTCATGAATCTGAAGACTCAAATTTCTCAGCTTTTTAACAGGATCCTCCTACACATCCCCATCCCAAGTTATAGGATCCCATTCTTCGCCAATTAATGCCCTCAGTTTACTGCTGACACCCTCTGAGGCTGAGACTTGAATTTTTACTGTAATTCAGCCAAAATTATAATAAGGACTTCAGTTTGTTTTTCTGCAGCTCAAGCTCTATGGCTGATGGAGTAAAGATTCTCTTTATGGACACACCTAGCAACCTTTTGATTGTTTACTTGTATCTGGAGCCTTTCAATTTTACCATAGAGCTTATTCTTTTCCTTCATCAATTTTTGAGAGATACCAAGAGTATCAAGCTAGCAAAATTATTTTCCAATTTTCCCCATATTGTAAAAAGTTTTGTATACTGAATCACCTAATTCATCAAAATAATCAAAGGCTTTATTTCTTTAAGAGTGAAACACTGGAGTACTATTCAGCTATCAGAAACAATGACTTTACGAATTTCTTAAGAAAATGGATGCATCTAGAGAATATCATCCTGAGTGAGATAACCCAGTCACAAAAGAATGGACATAATATGCAGTCACTGATAATTGAATACTAACCCCAGAAACCTGGGAACACCCCAGAAACAACTCAAAGACTATATGAAGTTCAAGAAAAAAAAAAAACAAGAAAGGAAGAAAATGAAAAACCATTATGCTTAATCTTTACACACCAAGAAAACTTTGACAAATTCTAGGTTACATCTTGTTTTACATGTACTTTATGCTCATTGTAACTGGTAAGTAAGATCTTAATGCACACTATCAAACCTTTAAAAAAACTAACTACTGACAAAAATGCATTCATATACTTTTATGCAAAAATGTTTAAAATCTGTACATTTATCTTTGCTCTATAAAATAAAATTGTTATATTAAAAAAAAAGAATGAAATATACTTTCAACCATGTACCTTCAATATTCTCTGAGCTCCCAGGAAAGAGAGTATCTGGAGAGCTTTCAGTATTCAAAAATCATATTGATACAGCTGAGCATGCCTGTAGTCAACCATCAAACTGAACACTGGAACCCCAATGAAGATGCTAAAGATAGGACTGAAGGAACTGAAAGAAGTTGCAACCTCATTGGAAGAACAACATTATCAACCAACCAAATCCTCCAAAACTCCTATGGACTAAGACACCAACCTTTGAGCACACTTTGAGAGGCCTATTGATCCCATCACATATGTAGCTAAAGATGCCAGTGTCTGGTATCAATGTGAGAAGAGGCTTTTGATCCAGGGAGGGCATGTAGTGGAAAGCCAAGGCAATGCAGAGGAGAGGGTGATTAGGAGGGAGTGCAACTTTGTGAAAGCAAATGGAAGGGGGAGGGGAGATAGGAGTGGGGTGGGGGGGGGAAGGGATAACATCTCAAATGTACATACAGAATATTTAACAATAAAAAGTGCTGGTGAACTATTAAACCAATTTCAGATTCTTAAAAGATCCATCCTTATACTCCTTGCTCCTCTAGAACCACTCCTGGTATCAAATTTTGTATTAGTCGGGGTTCTCTAGAGTCAGAGAACTTAATGGTAGTCTTTATATATAGTAAGAGAATTTGTTGGTGACTTAACAGTGTGTAGTTCAACTCCCTAACAATGGTTTGCAGCATCTGTGAGTGGAAGTCCAAAGATCTAGCAGATGATCAGTCTAACAAGGCAAGCAGACTAAGAGAGCAAACCTTCCTTCTTCCAATGTCTTTATGTAGGTCTCAAATAGAAGGTGTGTCCCAGATTAAAGATGGGTACCACCACACCAGGATCTAGGACTTGCTTTGTTCCAGATGACCTTGATCTCAGACATCTCCTTGACTAACTGTCCTAAGATTCATAGCCTCTATGCCTCAAGATCAGGATCAAGGTTGAGCTTCTTAGTTCTGGACTGTGGTTCATTCCAGATGTAGTCAGGTTGACAACTAGGAATAGCTACTACACATAGCCTCAGGATGTCACTGGGCTAGAGTATGTAGGCAATAAAGAATTTGTGAGGAGCTGCCATCCTTCATGCAGAGTTGCTTTTGAGTCACCTACAGTCTTGTCTGGAACCAACACACCTAACTTCTACAAGTAAGTTTATTAAACTTATTAAATTATTACCCTATATAACAAGGTAGACTATTGTATAATACAGACATTTGTTTTTAGACCTAGAAGAGATTTCTTCATCAAAATTTAACAAATTTTATATTCACCTAATTTTTACATTCTAAAATATATTAAAAGCAAATCTCTGGGACAAAGTCTGCTTTATATTTAATAAAGCTCATATATATATATATATATATATATATATATATATATATATATATATATATATATATATTTATACACACACACACACACATATATACCTTTAGCTGTAAAATGAAGACAACCTTACTCAGGATTCTTGTTTACCTTTCACCTTTCTTCTAGCATTGAAGTTTTAGAGCACATTCAACTTTTATTACAAAAGTAAAATTAATATTGTAATGTCATATAATAATACATTAATTGTGCTTTTCATGTTTAAATTGACTTTAAAGATTCTTGAATAAGGAAAAATATAAAAATTACAAATAAAGTTGAAATTTTTTTTGTATCTTCCTTCTACCCACAACTATTATGAATACATGTACCTTTATAATCCATACTAATTCATAACAGTTTATGTTATGTTCTGTATACATATATACATACATATATACTACATGCATAATTATATGCACATTTGCATATATTCTTGCAACTGCTCTGTGCATGAAAATGTTGTGTCTTGAGACTTTCCTAGTGTCACACACAAGTCTAATTCATTGAATTTATTTGTTCTTTTATTGCTGCATAATGCTACATTTTTTATTATACAATAAATAAATGTTTGTATTACAAATAATGTAAATTTCTTTAACTGTATTGTCTATATATATATATATATATATATATATATATATATATATATATATACCTCTAACAATAATTTTAGAGGAATATAATCCTTAGAAATGAAATTTTTGGAGGATATATGTCAATAAAAATTTATTGATAATGTGTGTGTGTGTGTGTGTGTGTGGTGTAAACACTTAAAACCTATATCGAATGTCTACTGTATACCCAATGTAAGTAAATATGATTAACTTTTTTTCTTAGAAAAGTAAAGAGAATTTCAGGGAAGAAGGACTTGTTCTGTCTCAGTCAGTGAAAAGTTCGTGGCAAGGTATGACAGCTGTGCCAGTGTCCAAAATGACAGAGTTATAAGTTATAGGCTCCTCACAACCTATAAAGCAAGAAGCAGAGTTTAGACCAGAACCAGAAGTAAATATCACTTTCAAGGCACATCTTAATGACCCACTTCTGCCAGCTATAAAGTCCTACAACCTCCCAAAACCATGGCATCTTCTGGGCACAAGTGGTCATGCTAACACAGTGCCCATATGAAACAGTGCCCAGAGAATATTTGTACTCCCCAGTTATGGGAGGTATTTAGGAGAGTGTCCCAAACACTAGATATATCGCCATGATTTAGGATTTTCTAGTTTCTAATATCAAAATCAATTAGCCTATTGTATAAGCCACACGGTATATGGAATTCCAGGAAAGTGCCCAAAATAGACTTGAACAACCAAATTCTGAAGTGTGATTTTTATCTTCTTTGGAGGTAAATTTGTAACATAGTAGAAATGAGATTAAGCAGGTATCCACTCAAAATGTAACCATTGTGACCAAAGGATAGAATATGTTGATCAGCCTAAAATACATCAAGAATAACAAGTATATTATTATTTTTACCTAACATATAAAATAATAAGGGTGCAGAAGAAACCTTGAAATATTTGTTAAAAGATTAACCTAGTAATGCTTATAAGCTACCTGATCACTGAGGACCTTGGAGGCATGTATTGAAAATAATTTTATGATTGAAAGCAAAAATATTGAAACAAAGTAGCATAATTAAATACTTTAAAAGGAAAATGTAATGTCTTTACAGCTATTCTTTAATACTTTTTCTGATCTTAATACATTATTAAAAATTTAAGAAATAATTTTAAATTATGTACCACTTTGAATACTGTGATGAAACTTGATCCAAGCCTACTCTGTCCAGGTCTGAATCAACCATTCTTTTTTAGCATATCCTTATAGAGGCACTAACCACTCATCTCCTAGCCATCTTTTTTTTTTTTTTATCAGATCTACTATGTGCACTTCATAGCAAATGCTTGTGCTCAAGTTACTCTTCATTTTATTCAAAAATCATTCTAAAATGCAGGAATAATGATACCTCCAATACAGATGTTTGGTATATGAAAAAATTAAAAGTACTTGACTTGATAAGAAAAGTAAAATAATAATATGCAGAAATTGTCAAAATATATGAAAATAATTAAAGTATTACTCATAACTGTTTCACTATTGTTCTTAGGGATATACTCACTCCATTTACTATGTAGTTAACATTATAATCCAGGGCCTCGTGCTAATTACAGTTCTAGCCAAGAACTTGAGATGCATGTTTTGCAGCTATAGGTGAATACTGTTGTATAAATATTCTTATTTAAAATGATTATTCATATAATTTGTTTGCCTAGAGCATAGGATCTAGAATTCTCAAAATGACAAGCATCCACCCTGTATTTAGGGATATATGTAAATTCAGTTAATTAAGATATAAAGATTTACCCTAAATGTTGATACTATTATTCTGTGGACTCGTGTCCTATTCTGACTGAAAGGGGGAAAATAATCTAACCCTCAATATTCACCTCTTTTTGCTTCCTGACTGTGAAAATAATGGACCAGCTGCTTTTTCTGACCACCACACTTTACCACTGATAGATAGTGTCTCCTGGAACTGACATCCAAATTAAAACTTTCATTTTTAAAATTGTTCTTATCAGGTATTTTGTCAAAGCAATGAAAGCAGCAGGTAATGAATGGAGGCTGAAACTGAGGTTCTTCTAGGGCACCTTTAAGGTTAGTCTCTTTGGGTGTAGCCTCATTAGCCACAGTGCTTCAGTGAGTCTTCCTTTGCTGTTTATTAAAAGCTTGTACTCTGGAAAGAATTCACCTCCAAAAGATAGATGACAGTGAAATCATTCATAAGAAAATTAAGTTCCTATGAATGAAAATGGAGAACAAAAATCTTACAGCTTTTCCAGAACTCAATTTAGTTGAGTATTTGAGATACTTGAATTTCTGAAGTTGTTCTTCTTGAAGTAAACGGCCACAGCATAAAAAGTATGTCTGTTTATGTGAGAAATGCATTTAAGCCATTATTTAATAATGAGAAAGAAATGGCTTAACATTGCCTATATTAAACTGATTATATTTAAAATCAACCAAGCAGAATATTTGTATGAATGGATAAACAAGAGATACAGCCAGAACACGTTGAAACTGAATATATCAGAGCATATTTAAAATGTGCACATTGTCTCTGTAGATCAGGATTAATGGAGGCTATGTGGAAAATAAAAGAAAGCATAATGAGATCTCCATAAATAGAATTAATCTTCAATTAGAAGAATGAAATGAGGCTCTGCAAATGAGGGAGGGTCTTAGGGTTGTATAGGATGTGAAAATAGAAGAGTCTATCTGCAGGCCAGTTTCCCTACAGACTTGAAGTGATAGATACTAGTTATGTTGGTGTGTGGACCTCCTTGTCAAAAGTGTCTGTGGATATTATTAGTCATGGAAACTTTCCTGCATAGAACTTCTCAGTTCAATTGAAGCCTTTGGATAATTAGGCCTTCAATGGCCAGCATGACCAAGTAAATTCAATTTGGTTTTCATTCTGAATGTAATTCACCATGGGGAGTCAGATCCTGGGGTAGCAGCAATTGCAAAAACATTAAGCTGCAAACAAAACAACTTTGCATTATTGCTCTATGTTGATGATTGAGCCTGATATTGCAGGAAATGACATTATGCTCTGGTCACTTTATTCTCATGTGTAACCCTGAAACAATCTCAGCACATAAAGAATTACCCTTTGAAGTCAAACCAATACATGTTATTTTGTTACCATTTTCTAAAAATAGTAATCAACTCCACCTTAAGTTTTACATTACAACTACTATAAAAGGCAAAACTTTTGTTGACTAAGAATTGAATTGATATCTTGGACCAACTGAAATTATAGTTCTAAAAGGGGATAAGAGAACATAGGTAAAAGGGAAGTAGAAAATAATCTTACAGGGTTTATGGAGGTTTGAGTGGGATGTACTCAATGCAGAACCCAGTGGGTTACTATACAAAAGTCCGAGTGGTAGGTGTGTGGAATACTGTCATTTTCAAAGAGACCTAACAGGTATCCCCCAAAACAGTTCTTGTCAGTCTTCTTCATTGATCTCCAAACTACTGTCAATCCCATCATACAATCAATTGCAAGACATGGAGAAAGTAAGCAAGAACTCTGCTGCTAACTTTGCACCTGTTGAATAACTCTCAAAAGTCTAGAAAGTATGATGAAGCCAAGTCATTCTTGAACTATTAACTACTGACAGAGTCTGGGAAAAGAAGAATCATTATCCTGAGTTGTTGTGAACTTACTGCTGAGGGTTCTGAGATCCAATGGTCCAATCGGCAGCTTTGAACCTATGGACAAATCTTTGTTACAATCAGTATGTTACAAGATAAAAACAAATAGAAATGTGGAAAGGATATCTATAAGAGAGAACAAGCTAGAAATAGTGGTTGGTGGATGGGTAATAGAAAGTGGGAGATGGGATCAGTCGTTTGGATTATTTCATATGCATAAAACTTTCAAAAATAAATTTAATAAAATAAAGCATGGGAAGATCTTCATCTCCTGTTCCTACAGATTCAATGACTCAGTTTTATTTTCAGTACTATAGCAGAGTCTGCTATAGGATACCTTTTCCCCTTTGACCTCATACACAAGTAATCACCAAAATCTTTTCATTCAGCCTTTCTTTCCCCAATTCATCCTATTATAAAAATTTAGCAGGTATTTCCTGTAACAAGCTGACCAGGCCAGGAAATCATGTGAGTTAATTTTTATGTGAGTGTATTTTTATCTCTCCCTCCTTTCCTCCGAATCCAATCCCCAAGTCCCTAGCTCTGCAACAGGACACCTGTTGAAGTCTTCCTTCCCCCTTACCCACATCTACTAAAGACCAACAAAACTTCATGTCCTAACCTCATATACCCCTAACACATTGCTTTATCCCAGCCACCAAATCTAACAGCCACTTTAGCAGCTATCCTGGGCTAATCTGTCATTGATTTCTGCCCCTATCACAAGGAGAATAAATAAGCAGATCTTGGTGGAATTATTTTCTTTCCTCCCTTCATTCAATGTCATAATACTCTTAGACTATCCATATCCCTAAATGTTGGATCCTAATACCAGAACCACATTTTACCTGGAAACTCCAGTGAACACCTATCAAGTCCAGAGAAACTTTTACACCACGCAATTCTAAGCCACCAGACTCCTCTAAAATCCAAAGGAGAAAGAGAATCATGAAACAAAACACACAACAAAGACAATACTAGATATCAGTATCTAGAACTATTATCCTTCCAATCCCAGATGCATAAATGCTATCATAAAATCCCAATAACTTCCAGAAAAATATGTCTCTACTATAGTCTAGCACCCCACCACTGCAGACCCTAAATATGCCAATATAGCTGAAGCAAAATGAAGAGATTATGAAACAGTATGTATAATAAAGGCCCTTAAAAGGGGATAAATAAATCATTAAAAGAAATTGAAGAAAACACAATAGAAACTAGAAAGAAATGAATGAAACTCCGCAAGATCTGAAAATGAAAATAGAATCAATAAAATATATCCAATCTGAAAGAATTCTGGACATGAAGGATGTAGAAACTAACTAGAGATTCAGAGGCACCTTTCATCAACAGAATACAGAAGATGGAATATAGAATCTCAATTAAGCATAATAGAAAACATTGGTACACAAGTTAAAAATAATATTAATCATAAAAGATTCCTGATACAAATCGGAAAGGAAGAGATAAAAACATCACTCTTTGCCGATGACATGATAGTGTACTTGAGTGACCCCAAAAATTCCACCAGAGAACTCCTACAGCTGATAAACAAGTTCAGCAAAGTGGCCGGATACAAAATTAACTCAAACAAATCAGTAGCCTTCCTATATGCAAAGGAAAAACATGTGGAGAAAGAAATTAGGGAAAAGGAACCCTTCACAATAGTTACAAAAACTATGAAATACCTTGGTGTGACTCTAACTAAGGAAGTGAAGGACCTGTATGACAAGAACTTCAAACCTCTAAAGAAAGAAATTGAGGAGGATCTCAGAAAATGGAAAGATCTCCCATGCTCATGGATTGGAAAGATCAACATCTTAAAAATGGCCATCCTACCAAAAGCAATCTACAGATTCAATGCAATCCCCATCAAAATTCCAACCCAGTTCTTCATGGAATTGGAAAGATCAATGTGCAATTTCATATGGAATAACAAAAGACCTAGAATAGCGAAATCCATCCTCAACAACAAAAAAACAACTGCGGGAATCACTATCCCTGACCTCAAGCTATATTACAAGGCAATTGTGCTGAAAACTGCATGGTACTGGTACAGAAATAGGCAAGTGGATCAATGGAATAGAATAGAAGATCCAGAAATGAGCCCTCATGTATATGGTCACCTGATTTTTGACAAAGGAGCAGTAAACATTCAATGGAAAAAGGACAGCATATTCAACAAATGGTGCTGGTCCAACTGGCACTCAACATGCAAAAGAATGAAAATAGACCCGTTCTTATCTCCTTGTACAAAGCTCAAGAGTAAGTGGATTAAAGATCTCCACATTAAACCAGATACACTGGAACTATTAGATGAGAAAGTAGGGAAAACCTTAGAACACATAGGCACAGGAGAAAATTTCCTGAACAAAACACCAATGGCTCAAGCTCTATGGTCAAAGATTAACAAATGGGACTTAATGAGATTGCAAAGTTTCTGTAAGGCTAAGGACATTGTCAAGAAAACAAAATGGCAGCCAAGAGAATGGGAAAAGATCTTTACCTTCTCCACATCAGATAGAGGCCTAATATCCAAGGTATAGAAAGAACTCAAAAAGCTAGACACCAGAGAATCAAATAACCCTATTAAAAAAATGGGGTACAGAGCTGAACAAAACGTCCTCAATTGAGGAATATGGAATGGCTGAGAAACATCTAAGGAAGTGTTCCACATCCTTAGTCATCAGGGAAATGCAAATCAAAACAACCCTGAGATTCCACCTCACACCAGTCAGATTGGCCAAGATCCAAAACTCAGATGACAGCAGATGCTGGCGAGGTTGTGGAGAAAGAGGAACACTTCTCCACTCTTGGTGGGGTTGTAAACTGATACAACCACTCTGTAAATCAGTCTGGCGATTTCTCAGAAAATTGGACATAGTACTACCTGAAGACCCAGCTATTCCACTTCTGGGCATATACCCCAGAGACACTCCAATATACAACAAAGATACATGCATCACAATGTTCATAGCTGCTCTATTTATAATAGCCAGAAGCTGGAAAGAACCCAGATGTCTTTCAGTAGATGAATGGATACAAAAACTGTGGTACATTTACACAATGGAGTACTACTCAGCCACCAGAAACAATGACTTAACCAAATCCTTAAGAAAATGGCTGCATCTAGAGAATATCATCTTGAGTGAGATAACCCCGTCACAAAAGAACAAACATAATATGCAGTCACTGATAGTGGGATGCTAACCCCAGAGGCTTGCACTCCCCCAGAAACAACTCACAGACTGTATGAAGTCCAAGAAATAAAGAAAACAAAAAATATACATATATTCACAAAACAAGAAGACTTTGACTATTTCCATGTTGCGTTTTGTTTTGCATGTACTTTACGCTTATTGCAACTAGTACATTTTCAATGCATACTGTCAAGCCCTTGAAAAAAATCAAATATTGACTAAAAACCATATTCACATGGTTTTATGTAAAATTTATTTTAATGTCTGAAAAAATAGTACTGACAAAAATGTATAATTTTAAGCAAAAAATGTTTAAAATCTTTACATTTATCTTTGTTTTGCAAAATAAAGTCGTTTAAATAAAAAACATAACCATCAAATAGCAGACCTTAGGAATTATATTCATGTATTTTTCTGTGTTAAAGTTGAACTTGCTCCTTATATTCATGATTTACATTCATTTGTATTTTTTTCTCTGTGTAGAGATTTAAGATACTTTGTTCCTGTGAAATATAAATGTTTGTAAGACAGTAAATCCACCTTTTACAATAAAGAAGTGGCTATACTAGAAAAAAAAAAGATTCCTGAAACAAAACATTCAGAAAATCTTCCCAGCACAGAGAAATCATATTTTTATTAGCAAGCTGTTAGCACTATACTAGTAAGGGACTGAGATATTCTAACCTGACTAGCCTATTAATAACACAATAAATATATTATTTGCCAACTGAGCTTTGTTCTGTTCTACCTGTTTCCTCAGAATGAGGTTCTTGTGGTCACATGCTCATGGTCCATCCTCTTGTTTCATCATGCCCAATTTCCTTCTCCTTCTCTACTTTCTCTTATTCTCTCTTTCTTGTCCTAACCTGAGACCCCCTTTCTGATCCTCCCCAATCACAGGTGCTCTCTATTCTTTAACCAATCAGATATTATTGGAGACATTCTTTACAGCATATCGGTCAATACAGTGCCCATGTACAGACATTGACTTGATTTTGGCACTCAAGACTCAATATCTAAATACATAGTATACAAGACCAACTGCAACATCCACTATGAAAAGCAAAACTAAGAATAGTAGGAATAAAGGAGGAAGAAGAAAACAAGGTCAAATATCCCCAAAATATTTTCAACAGTGTTATAGAAGAAATTTTTCTTAACCCAGAGGAGACACTTATAGAGGTACAAAAACATACAAAACACCAAATAGATTTTTATATAATAATCAAAACAGTAAGCCTACAGAACAAAGAAAAACTATTGAAAACCGAAAGAACAAAAAGACGAGAAGTAACATATTAAAGCAGACCTATTAGAATTACACCTCACTTCTCAAGAGATACTCTTAAAGGAAATCAACAGATGATCAACAGACTCTAAGAGACCATATATGCCAGCCCAGTCTTCCATGTGTAGCAGAACTTTCAATCTCTATAAATAATAAAAAAATAAGCTATTCTAAGAAAATGCCCAATATAACTAATACTTATATTAAAATATACCCCTATAAAGTTGCTAGAAATATAACTACAACCAAAAGAGGCTAACTACAAGCATGAACACATGGGAAATAAATGATCTTGAATTAAGAATTATTAAGAAGATGAGGTCCAGGAAATATAGCTCAACATCAAGTTCAGACATTATCTTAGGAAGAGACATTCCTCAGAAATGACCCTAAAATCAAGCCGGTTCAGACATTTTAATACCTAGAAAAAAAGTAGACTTCAAACCAAAACTAATAAGAGATAGAGGAGAACACTGCATAATCACCAAAGAAAAAGTCCATACAACTATCATTACAGCTCTTAATATCTATGCATGCATCAAATGCAAGGGCATTACTATTTGTATGATAAATACTAGTAAGGTTTAAATCACATATGTACCCTTACACAGTAATAGTGGGAGACGTCATTGCCTAATTCTTATCAATAGTCATGACATCCAGGAAAAAAAATAGATAAACATTGAAGCTAGCTGAACTTATAAGCCAAATGAACATAATAGATACTGAAGAAGATATTTCCTCAAATACAATTTCCTCAAATACAAACGAATATACCTTGTTCTGTACACTTCATGGAACTTTCTCTAAAATTGGCTATGTATGTGTATAAAAATAAGCTGGCAACAGACACAAAGAATGTAGGATAACCTCCTACATCCCATAATACTGCTGTAGATTAAAATTGTATAGCAACAAGAAAAATAATAGAAAGTTTACAAATTCATGGGAACAGCTACAGTGCACTGAAGAACAAACGAGTCAATGTAGAAATAAGGAAATAAATTAAATGTCCTCTACAACTGAATGAAAACGAACACACTGCATGCACAACCTTAAGACACACACACACACACACACACACACACACAAATACTGCTCTAAGATATAAATTCATAGCATTAAGAACTTAAAAAAAACCTGAAGATAATTCATATTATCTACTCAAAGCCACATCTGAAGTCCCTATGACAAAAGAATAAATCACAGGCGAAAGGCAGAGATAACAAGAAATTATCAAATTTGGGGCAGAAGTTAATAAAATATAAACAAAGAGAACAGTACAAAGAGTCAATGAAATATAGCTGGTGTTTTGAGGAGATAAATAAAAGTGACAAGTCCTCTTCTAAATTAACTAAAAACCAGGAAGCAAATGGTCCAAATTAACAAAGTCAGAAATGAAAAGTACAGCCTCCCCACAGGCACCAAGAAAATCTAGAAAATCACAAGAACATAATTTTAAAACTTGTACTCTACCAAATTAAAAAAACCTAAAATACATGGACAATGTTTTGCCTAGATAACACTTACCAAAATTAAATCAGATCAAATAAACATTTTAATCTGACCTATAACCCTTAGCAAAGTAGAAGATAGAAACAGTCATTAAAAGTTAAAAACAAAATGAAACAAAAAAAACAACAACAAAAAACAAACAAACAAACAAATACTCAGTGCTGAAGTTCTGAGTGTAGGAGACCTTACATTACCTCCAGCAGGTGGCAGCACTGTGTGGTCTAGACAGAGCAGTACTCCAGAGCTCACCCTGGTAGTGCCAAAGGAAAGCAGACATGCCTCTGAGTTGGCCCACCCAAAAATCATTTTTGTAAGTTTGGGACGTGTAAAAAAAAGACAATTTTCCTGATCTGAAGCTGCAGGGCAACAGCAGGATAAATTGGCAGAATCCCAGTGAAAATCTCATACTGATGGTATCACAGAAGCCAAAGACCTGGGAGCAGACCAATGACTCATTGCAATGAGCATTTGCAAGTGAAGATGTATGGGTAGAGGGATTTCTGGGACATACTGTAACGTACTAGGGCTTCCACAATGAGATATTTATCTATGCTTTGTTTGTTTGTTTGTGTGGATTTTATTTCATGGGAAGGTTGTAAGAGGAAAGAGCTTTGAGAGTACAGGGAGATGAGTAAGACTATGATGCAGGACATGAAGCTCATTAAGAATCAATAAAGAGTTAAACAAACAAACAAAACAAAAGTCTCTCCAATTACAACAGCAATCCAGGAATAGATGGCTTAACACTACCAGATTTTTAAAGAGCTGTTAGTGTCAAAACTCTTCAAATTATCCCACAAAATCGAAACAGAAGAAATACCGCATACTCCAAATTATGAGGCCACAGTTACCCTGATTAAAAACCACATAAAGACCCAAGGACAAAAAAGAATCCCAGACCAATTTTCCCTATGAGCATAGTTGAAAACTACTCTCTAAAATACAAGGAAACCCAATCTAAGAATACATCAAAACTACTACTAATAATAATCAAGGAACTTCATCTCCAGAGATGCAAGCATAGTACAATGAACAAAAATCAATAAATGTAATCTACATATAAACAAGCTAAAAGACAAAAACTACATGATCACAACCACTCATGATAAAAAACCTGGAGAGGCTAAGGATTCTAGGTACATACCTCGCCATGAGAAAAAAAAAAAAAGAAAGAAAGAAAGAAAGAAAGAAAACAAAGAAAGAAAGAAAGAAAGAAAGAAAGAAAGGAAGGAAGAAAGATGTTTAGAGCAAGCCCAGGGCCAAAAACAACTTGAGTGAAGAAACTTTCAAAGCAATGGCACTAAAATCAGAAACAAGACAAACTGTTCCCTCTCTTCATACTTTGTCATTATAGTACTTGAAATTCTGGCCATAGCAATAAGACAACTGCAGGGAAACAAGTGGATACAAATTATACTGGAAGAAGTCAGAATACATTTCCTTGTAGGTAATAAGAGAGTATATAGAGTAGACTCAAAATTTGTACTTGGGAACTTGTGTAGCTGATAAAAACTATGAACAAAGTACCTAAAAGGAAAATTTAATAGCCTTCCTATATATTAACAATCCAGAGAGTGAGAAAAAATTAAAATAAATTCACAATAACTCCTAATAAAATAGAATATCTTGAGGAAACACTAACCAGGCAAGTGAAAGACTAATATAATACAAACTTCAGGTCTTGAAATCAAGAAATTGAAAAAATGATATTAGAGGATGGAAAATTTTTTACTTTCCTGGATCAGTTGGATTAACATAGTAAAATGCTTGTTATTAAAAGTAATTTACAGATTCAATACTATCTCCATCAGATGCCAACACAATTCTTTCCAGGCCTTGAAAAAAATAATTCTCAGGTTTATATAGCAACACAAAACAACCATGATAGTAAAAAGAATCCTAAGCCATAAAAGAACTGCAGTAAGTACCATTGTTCTTTATATCAATTATATAATTATTAAAACCCACAATTTACTGGCTTAAAAACAGATATGTTTATCAATGGAATTGAGTGGAAGCCTGAGGTACAAATCCTCATACCTATGGATACCTGATTTTTGATAAGCAATCCAGAAATATATACTGAAAAAGGATAGCATCTTCTACAAATGGTTTTCAACCCCATGGAAAGAATAACAATATCAACCAACCTGATCCGGTAGACCTCCTAGGGACTAAACTATGAACCAAATAATACACATGGAGGAATCCAAGGCTCCAGCTGTATATGTGGTAGAGGATGACCATGTCTGGCATCAATGGGAGGGGAAGCCCTGGATTCTATGAAGGCTGGATATCCCAGTATAGGTGAATGATAGGGCTATGGGGCATGAGTGGGTATGTGGTTGGGATAGCACCTTTGTAGAAGTAAGATATGGGTGGAATGGGGATATTTCAGTGGGGAAACTGGGAAGGGGTGGTAGCATTTGTAATGAAAATAAACAAAATAAGCAATAAAAAATAAAAATAAGAAAAGAATTCTCATTCTATTTTTTCTGTTCTGTTTCATTTTTAGAAAGGCTAGAATTCTAGAAAAAGGTAGCAATTCTGCTTTAGCTAATTTGTAAGGGAAGGATAGGGTGGTAGGGTGAGAGTGGGTAAGTGGGTGGGACAGAACCCTTGTTGGAGACAGGGGTGGGATTGGTGGGTTGGAGTGGGGGGAGTTCAGGGAGAAAAAAGGAGGTGGAATGATATTAGAAATGTAAATAAACAAAATAACCAATAAAAAATAAAATTCAATAAAAGTAAAAGAATGCATCTTTAAATAATCTTTTTTCACAATGATTTGTTTACAGTTTTCTAAACAACTCTGCTATACTCCATACTCATAGGTCAGTACCTAGCCCAATTGTCATCAGAGGGTAGAATTTAGCAACTGATAGGATAAGATGTAGAGATCCACAGCCAACACTAAGTGGAGCCAGGTGAACTATGAAGAACAGGAAAAGGAAGGGGAACAAAGGAAGGGGAACAAAGCCCACAGAGCCAACTAAGCAGGACACACAGGGGTTGAGGTGGCAATCAGAGTTAGGTCCTTGGCATGTACTATATAGTTGTATAGCTTGGTGTTATTGTGAGAGTCCCAATAGTGTGAGTGGGGATATCTCTAACTCATTTGCCTATGCCTTAGATTCTTCTCCCTACTGGGTCTCCACATTCAGCTTTGATAACAAGGTTTGTGCCTAGTTTATTATAACTTCTTAGACTATTTTCAGTGGATATATCTGGGAGGCCTGCCTTTTTCTTTTTTAAATGAAATGGAGAAGTGGATCTGGGTTAGTGGATGGTTAGAATAAGGCCTGTGAAAGTGGAGAGAGAAGAAACTATGGGTGGTTGGGTTATAATACAGGAGAGAGTAAAAAAAAAAAAAAAAAAAAAGCCCAGCCAAACTGTGTGTCCTTTTCCTCTCTAAGCTAAACCTGACCCTTTGTGTTTGCTCTAGTTCTTAATCATTCAACACACTCCAGTCACACAACTGTCATGCTTGCATTGGCTCATTAATGATGAGTAAAGATAGAATTTCTGCATAATCCTACCTCTTGAATGCAAAAGAATTAACACTCCTTTGGCTTGTTGAGCAAAAATAGTGACATGTCTTAACTGTTATTTAAATGAGAAATTTTATTACTGTTGCTGTCAGTCAAAGAGGGCATATTTTTTTTTCTCTTTTCCTTTTATTCAAAACTGAGATTTAGTCTAACCTCCAGTTGTGATGGGCAGTGATGACTGTCAACTTGGTAGAATCTGGAATCACTAGAGTAAAGAGACCCTGGGCATGCCGGTAGGTATTACATTGGTTATATTAGCTGGTGTGGAGAACTCCTTCAGTGTGAGTGGTGACATTCCCTGGCTAGGATCCTAGTCTGTAAGTGGAGTAAGAGAGCTGAACAGCAACCAATCTTTATGGTTTTTAAATTCCTGATTGAAGATGTGACCAGTTGATTTCATTTTCAGCTTTTTTATCAGGACAGAATGCACTCTGGAACTTTGAGTCAGAGCAAGACTTTGTTCCCTTAAATTGCTTTTGTCAGAGTTCTTTGTCACAAAAGCAACAACAAAACAAAACTAAGACAAATAAGGTACTGAGAAATAGGGAAATTTCCATCACAAACATTGTGATGGTTAGACCTTTAAAGTTACTTTTCCAAGGGTTGTGGTGGTGTTTGGAACTTAGTTTCAAAAAGCCCTTGAATGCTATTTTCAGAACTTGATGGGGCATTGAGGTGGGAGTTTAGGAGATGAGGATGACTAAGGAGCTGGAGAGACTGTAGGTCAGTGTAGACCCTTCCTTTTCAGAGGGGACTAAGAGCCCTCTAAAGAAATAACCTAAGACAATTGATGTAGCATTTTAAACAACAACAAATCTGTCTTCATTCCAACTGTGTCCTGAGAGCATGAGTCATATTGAATTTAAATATGCTGGATTAATTTTCGTGGCAGAGGAAAGGAATGCAATCAACCTTGAAGTTTGTAATATACATGCCATTAGCCAGAAATGTTGATGAAATCAACAGAATTAAAGAGAAACTTGACTCTTGACACTGGAATAATAGGAAAAAAGCTTGGAGGGCAAAATCTCATCCAATTATCATCAATTTATAAAGACACAATTTTATATGAAAGAAGGGAACATGAATTGAGAATTCAGAAGAGTGGTTCCCTTCTCCTGAAAAATAGCTGCCTTGAGAACTGTTTCCTCGGGGCCAGCACAGTGAATTTGGACTTTCATTGCATTTGAATTACTAAAATGTGTGAAGATTTTATGTTGAGCATGTAATCCTTACATACTAGACAGTCTCATTGTCTGATTATTTGAAAGCTAAGGTAAAAGATACTTTGAACATTTATTGTCATAGTTCATGCTCAATTAAATGTACTAATTTTTCATTGAAAATAATTCAATAATAGTATTTAATAATAACTTTGCATCTGAAAATGTGTTATCACCTAGTGGAATACTTATTAACTGAACAATAAAGAAAATAAATTGTATTTTCAGGTTGTCTCATTTTGGAGAGATTGAAATTTCTGTTTGACCTTTCAAAAATATCTTTCATAGTTGGAAAAAATAAGTCATGTTTACATCCAAACAGAGGTATAAGGATGAAATCATTGAAAGTTCACAAGTAGGTAGGTTAGTCTAGAAACAGAAATTATTTCTCAGAATAAATTTGAAAAGGTGGAGTCAAGACCGAAAGTACTGAGAATATTTTAAAGATGTACCCTTTTAAGGGTGTGACACTGATGAAAATGTAGCTTTGTATCTGAACATTAAAAATATAGCCAACTGGGTAACACCTGCCTTTAATCCTAGCACTTAGTAGGTGAAAGCAGGTGGACCTTTGTGAGACTGAGGCCGGCATGGTCTAAAGAGTGATCGCCAAATGCAGTCATGAGGGATAGAGTTCAGACTGCAGTATCCATATTACAAGTCAAAGTAACCCATACATATCTTCACCAACAATCTCAACTGTGACAAATCTATACTGTGTAGTACAGGGGCTTTCATTTTATGTCCTGGTTCTGATTCATGCATTTGTGTATCAGTAACAAATAATGAAGGGTCAGCTGTCAGGCAGATTAAAGTGGAATGCAAGAACAATAGTTGAAGTCTGCATGTAAAGACTAGTTACAGTCTTATATGTGGAAATAATGGGGATTAAATCTAGGGGAACATGTTGATGATATAAATATTACTTGTCATGAGAAAAAAACTCTAGGACTATGAGAAGATCCTTAGTATGTTGCAAAAAATATACACAATAATTTCTCTGACTCAATCCATAATTTTATAATAAGATACAGCAATATCTTACTGATAGATGAAATGTAAGTTAAGTAAAAGATGTGCCTTTTGGTCAATAGATGTTTAAAAATACAATGTAGAAACAAAATAACTTCAAAAACTTGTACATGAGGCTTACATGAAATTCAAACCACTAGAAAAACATAGAACTCTAGATTACTTCCAGGAGAATGGGATACTATAAAAAGGACCTGAAATTACTCAGTGTCACAAAAGTCAACTCCCAGATATGTAAATGAGACTGTTCAGACAGAAATAATCAGGCACATGAGGCACCAGGTGGACATAGAATAATAACTGACAGCAGAGATGAGATGAAAGAGAGCCTTGTGGGGACAAACAGAAGAATGACACAGCTGAGCCTCACACAAAATAGCAACTCAGAAGATAATTAGTACAACAAATAGTTCTGATCTAAAACACTCAGTTTGTGCTGTTCTGTTCCTCCTCAGGAGCTAATGCAGTGTGGAAGAGAGACCCAGGATAGCTTGCAGGAAGACTCTTCCAGTGAAATGTTTTAAAGGTTAAACAAGAGCGTCAATCGGATAAACAGGAAGACTGTATTCTGTTAGAGAGGAATGACAACAAATTATCATTGTGAGGATCACACTGTGTTCTACAAACCCAATATCTTTCCTACTTTACTCCTTTATCAACTCAGACGTTAGTTTTTTGTCCTTGAATTTCTGAAACCCTACTTTAGTAAATAGATATGCCAGATTACCTGCTACCTGCCTGAAGTTTATTATAATTTTATCTTCTTTCATAACTGCAGTGCTCCCTTATGAAAATGGGTTAGGATCTTGTCATCTGCTGACAAACATTCTAACATTTGTAACTTCTGTTTTAGTCTTTGAGGATCAAGATTGCTAGATTTCCTGGTCTGCTTTTTAGTATTAGACCTCACTGAATGTTTTTGGATAAAATGTATATTTCAGAAGATGATCATAAAAAGGTAATATCAGTTTATTACAGAGGTGGATAGAAACATAGATGTTTGTAAGTGGTTAAATTAAAATAGCAAGTTATAGAGAAATAGTTTAATATTTTAAATTCAAATTTTATAAAATTATTCATATTTGATTGCTATATATATGTGCATACATATATACACACACATATATATATGCATATATATAGAGAGATACTACATGCACACACTACATTTATATATGAGAGCCCCAGGAGTAGTTTCTGCACCCAAAATCTCAGGACTCTTGTTTTTTTATATATCATCTCAATATTGTTTGTATACATTGGAGCTAAAACTTTTATACAAGATTCAGTACACATATATTGGTTAAATTGTCTATTAAGATTATTTTTAAAAAATGTCTGCTTACCTTGGTAAGCAATTAATGACCCATGCAGGCTCTTATACATGCTAGCATATGGTTGGAGAATAAACAAAATTTGAACAAGTCAATTTATAGGAATGAACTTCAAGGCAAACAGCTATTTAAAATCAATTTCTACTATTTATGTAGTTCAAAACATATCTTCAAAGAAACCATGATAGGTTTTCCTGTTTAGAATGCTTTATCATATGAAAGTATTTCTAGAAGCTAGATCCTCACTTTTCTCAAAAACTAAAGAATAATTTAATGTTCCTTTACTTAATGTTCATATTATTAGACATTTGCCCCTGTACAGAGAGCTTGGAAAGATTCACAAGTAGATAGCTCGTTTGTTCATAGAGAAGCAAAGTCGATAATATTTAAAAGGCTGTAACATTGATTTTCAGCATCTTTATCCCTTCCATGGAATCCTGCAAGATGTGCCTAACAAATACAGATCACATAGGGTTACTGTTATCTCTTGAGGCTGAGGCAGGTAACAACATCTTCCTTATTTTCGTGTCCAAGAGAGCTGAGACGCACTATTACAAGACTCAGTGAGATCAGATGAGAGAGAGTGCATTCAGGGTGGCATGACCACAGACAAATGTGTAGCCCACGCTGGCCTGGAAGTCATGATCCTCTTGCCTCTGCCTCCTTCAACAAATCCTACCAGCATTTGCAACCACAAGGATGCCTCAGTCTTTCTTAGAAGGTAGAACAAAGATGGGAGGAAATACAGGGACAACAACAGGGGCAGCGATTGAAGAAAAGACCATTCAGAGATTGCATCACCTGGAGATCTACCCCATACACAGCCACAAAACCAAAGAACTATTGTTGATACCAAAAAATACTGGCAGAAGCCAGATATGGAAGCCTCCTTGGAGGCTCTGCCAGAGTCATACAAATACAGCTGAGCCTACTTGCATCTAACCATCAGAATTAACATGGGTCCCCAAATGAATGAACTGGAGCAGAAAGGGTCTGCAACCCCAAGAAAAAAGCAACATTATCAACCAACCAAACACTCCAGAGCTCCCAGGGACTAAAACACCAACCAATGAGCATACATGGAGAGACCCATAACTCCAGCTGCCTATGTAGCAGAGGACAGCATTGTCTAGCATCAATGGGAGAAGAGGCCTTTGGTCCAGTGAAGGCAAGTTTCCCAATGTAGAGAAATGCCAAGGCTCTGAAGTGGATAGGGTGGTTGGGAGAGAGAGAACCTTCATGGAAACAAGTGGAGGGGTGGGAGGGGAGTAGCAGGAAAGGGGAAAGGGGGTAGGATTTGAAATGTAAATACAGAGAAAAAAAAGAAAAAAGAAAAACCTCAGTGAAGGTCACTGACTAGGGCCTAATGACTGAAGAATTTTTTTTTGCAAAACCAAGAAACTCATTTTGTCTCTAAGTTTCATGGAGTCCCATGGGAATAATGTCTCAACTGCTACTTACAGTTCTTTTCATAAATATTCTCTTGAGAGGCCAGTTTAGTTTATGAGATCATTTTATTATAATGTATTTGGCCCAACTAAATTTGATTTTCTAGATGACTAAGTAGCCCTTTATTGTGAACAACGATTATCAATACTATGAAAAGGTCAGGTATTATCTACAGTATATAAATCTTATGTCAGAATTCAATTAAAATCAGCCATGTCTTTATTATGTAATATTCAGATTGTATTTCTCTTCCATAATACTCAAGGAACAGGACAAAGTCTCATTTAGATTTGGTGAGAAAAATAGAAATCCACTCATTCTTATAGAACAAGAGTCATCTTTACTGTACACATTACTGTAGCATGTTTTCCAAGCTTCTTTGCGGTTTTATGACTCAGACTTTCCCAAAAATCTGTGAACATGTCAATTATATTCACTAAACTGTAAACAGAAAAAAATGACCTAGTAAGTTATGTGATTTCACTAGATAAGTGAGAAACCACAGTCCTCACAGCTCCCCTTTAATAGAATGAAATGTGATTTCTTTCCCTGCACTCTCTGTTCATTGAAAACTATCACACAGGAATACAGTTTTGATCAGACACTAGTCAGAAATAAAGACACAGAAGCTTCTTCTCTGATCATAGCAAGAATAAGTTACTTTATAATTTTTTAAGAATGACTATTAATATAGATATGCTTTGGGGACTAGATAATATCAATCTTAATTTCACTTAATTTAAAAGAAGTGTTCTTTTGTGTGACAGTGAGTGAAAATTTCACCACAAAGACTTTAAATAAATTACCAATTAGTTAAGAACTGGGCAGTTACTAATACTACTTTTTCTCCAATAACTCTGTCAGGCTTTATAGTAAAAAAATACATGACAATATTGATAGAATTAGTGGATAACTCAAAATTTAAACATATTCTGGTTGCACAGTTGCCTGAAGAAATAACAAAAAGCCAAGGAAAAACATTAGATACAAAATGTATCTTCACCAAATAGCAAACCTCTTAACAAGGAACTGTAACTTAAAACACACACGCACACACACACACACACACACACACACACACACACACACACACACAAATTATTTGATGTCCATAGCCAACATAAATGTAGTTCTAAAGAAAAAGGCATGAGAAATATGACCAAGCAAAAGATCAGCGAGATGGGGGATGATCATATCTATTTTCTCCTTGTTTAAAAACACAGAACCATGTTATCTCCCATAGATGGAAGAAATCACTTATTATACCCCAAAAAGCAGAATTATTAAAATGCAGGGAGTAAAGGCAAGATAATCTTCCCAGTTTCCACCTACAATTCAGTGCAAGACTGTGGAGATGCAGCACAGAGAAATTGGCAGCCTGGCCAGAAAGGTGAACCTTAGACACTATTTGGTGACATCAGAAATGAAGGCCATCAGAGGGAGGGCTGGAGTATACTTCTTTTTCAAAGCATCAGATTGAACTTCATGGTTAAAGCAGAGGAGCTCATATATCATGACTGCTTTTGGACATGTGTGAAGTGTATCTGGGGTCTCTCTGTCATAACTGTGAGGACTACCATCCTTTTCAAAACCAATGCACTTCATATTATATATAGAGTCTGAAATAGCCAATGTTAGCTTATTTGTACTCAACAGACTTGTGCAGGTTGTCCAGTTTCACTTGCTTATTTTCTTCCCTAAATACCAAAGCCCTACTCAAGCTGCTTTAACAATCTTCTACAACTCTGTGTACCTTTCAGGTGAACAGTTTTTACCTCATTTTTCTTTCTGGACTATCTCATTTGATGTGATAATCACTACCTTTTGGTATTGAATGATAAGTGCAGGCCTCAGGGTCCAGTTGCCCAATAGAGGAGTGACCCAATGTAGAACCAAGTGACTTTGTGACCTTTTCCCCCATGTTATTTGTGATTAATGCTGACATCCAATAGCTGGGCAGAGGTGACATAGGCATCTATAGGGTTCTGGAGCTTGGGTAAGAAGAAGATGATAAGGAAGAGAAAAAAGTGAATAGAAGAGAAAGTCACCATATGTTAGGTGTGTTATGAAATAGTGGCCATGTGGGTTGGCTAACTGGAGCTAAGAGCAGCCCAGATGAAACATACAATATTATATAATAGAATTATTGGATGGGAAATAGACATAATAGCATAAATGATAAACATCTTCGCAGGTCTTTTGCTGATTAAGGCTTATTATAAATAGAAAGAATGCATGTGTCTTTTATCCAGAAACTAAATGTTTAAAGGTGGATAGGAACCCGAGATTAGAATCAATTTTTTTCTACAACTTCCCTTGTTCATTTTATGCTTCTGCAATTAAAAATTCTGACCAAATCAATTTATGTAGGAGGAGTTATTTTGGCTTAATACTTATAAAGAGTATCTGCAACATTACAGATGACCCTTTAAGAGATCTCTTCCACAAACCTTTATTCACATCATCATGAACTTGTTCATTGATGTTATAATAAAGACTTCTCACATGGATCTTTTCTCTCTTTCCAAATCATAACCTTGAGCACATAGTCTCATATATATATATATATATATAATGTATAATATATAAGTATATTAATATTTATATATATATGTAATATTTTCTTACAGATACCTCTAATGTATTAACATACTTTATTCTCAATAACAAAGTTTATATTCCTCCTTAAAAGTTTATAATGTGCTTAATTATTAATAAAAAATATCTGCATTTATTTTGCTTTGCTTATCTCCTAATTGAACATGGATGACAAAAGTTGAGAAAAACAGCTTCTTCATTGCTTCATTTGTTCATCCCAAGGTCTTTCCTTTTGTAATTTTATCCAGGGTCTAGCTTCCCATTTATTTATTTTTTCCTGAACTGCTAGTTCAATCTTTATAGCATACATTTTCTAATGTAGCTTATCCAAAAACATCTGCAGAATTTAATACCTAGAGAATGGCAAGTCTTCTCTAGTAAATTATCACTCTTTATACATATCTGGAATCACAGCCACATTTCCATAATTACAAGGTCCTTTCCTTCATCCTCACATTCCAAATTTTCTTCTAAATTTATTTTAACTTATCTGCTTTTCAACTTAAGGACTACAGTTTCACTAGCAGAATCCAACCACATTATGCTCATGTCCAAATCCAGTGGCCACAGAGATGTTTTTCCATTTGCCTCCTGGGTTCTTCTGTGAATCTTATCAGATAACCTGGAAGATGATTTTATGTGCACAATATTTGGATTAATTTCCTCCTGGTTTCTACTTGGCTTCAAAAAGTAGGATGTTATTAGATGACCAGAGTCCAAGATGGACAATAAATTGATGGGAGCTATTAATCTTTTAGTTTTCATTTTCTGTATACACTGTATGCATTGAGTATCGACTTGGGCTACTGATACCTCTATTTTAACAGTGTTCTCTATAGAAAGTTTCTTACACCTTCTGCAAACCTCTTCATCATCTGGTAGCTTTTGGGCAAAGGAAGTGAAGAGTGATTACTCTTTCTTGTGGTGTCTTATAATTGAAAATACATTTTTTACAGGGTTATTTTATAAACTCTTCTTGACTCACACTACTTTGCATACATTATTGATCTTTCAATCTCTTGTGGGGATTGGTGATATCTACAAATTAACAACCATATTTCTGTTCTTTCTTTCTTGCAGTATTGACAGAATTTGATATTTTGTAATATATTTGCCTCTCATGGCTAATGTGACTGTGTATTTCTTTGCAACTTACTTTACTAATCACTTCCCAGTATCTCTGGTTAGGTCTCCTTGTTCCACCCAACTTCGTAAAGTTGAAGCCCACTGAAATGCCTATACTTGAGCTGCTTGTTTTCTCTTTTCTTAGGAAGCTGTAAAGCATTTGTATTTTTGTAAATTTCTCCAATCCTGTGACTTTCCAATGACATATGTTTATTATGTATGTTAGTTTATACTAAGCCAGTGTCTATAACAACATACTCTGTGAACATGAAAAGTATATTCATGCCTTCCATGTGTCCTCTCTATCACCTTAACTACTTTTCTTATAAGTCTTCTTCCTTTCTTAGTATCTTTCTGACAAGTTGGCTCATAATGAAGCTGCCTGTTTTCCACTAGAATTGTGAATTATACAATTCATATTGAATTCTCACATTTTTATATTTCAGAAATTATATATTTTTGAACACATGTTCTCAGTGTTCTTTCTCACAGCCTTAAGGGCTGTCTTGAAAGTCACAGCATTTTACTGTTTTTCTGAGACATTAGACATACCCTTGCCTCTGGGATGCCTGCTGTTTCCGGTTATCCTGGAGTAATTAACCTTGCCAGAGAGGACAGTCTTCAAAAGAACAACATGAAAACAAGTACATTATTATGGGCCTAAAACTCTACTAGCTCTGTTCCAAAGGAAGGAAATATGTTACAATGTTACACATGGCCAAGCAGGACTCAGCAATATTATTAATTAAGAATTAATGTGAAGGGGTTGAGTCTATTGTGGCTGATGCTATTCCTGTGTCACTGGGATATACTGTGGTCCTGGCTTTTATAAGAAAACATGCAGAGAAAGCCATGAAGAGCAAGTGAGTCAGCAGCACCCCTGCATCCATGGTCTCTTCATCATTTCCTACCACCTGGTTCCTGCCTGTCAGAGTGTTGGTCGTGATTTCCTTTAATGATGACCTGTGATATGAAAGTATAAGAGAAATAAACCTTTTTCTCTGCAATTTTCTTTGGATAATTGTGTTTTACCAAAGAAATCCATGCTTTAAGACACTTGTGTTAACTAAACCATCAATATAAAAATCAGCATCTGAATGGTGACATGTATTAAATTAACAAAAAAAAAATACCTGAATAAAAACTTAGCTCATGGGGGTTAGCTATCTTTACCAGAGGACTGGAACTGTGGTTCAATTCCAAACACCCATATGGTGTAAATCCCATAGTGTCTTTACCTGCTCCAATACTCCCGAGTGATACAAAGAGACTCAGATTAATGCAATAGCAAGAAGTTTATTTTTCAGGCACTCAGGGATCAACTTCCAACAGTCTCTCAAGCAAAAAACTGAAGGTGATCCTGATTCTAACTAACAAGCACCTTTTATACATTTTTTAGAGGGCAGATTACAGCAACAGCAATCATCCTGGGGGAGAAGGAGTATCTTCATTCTGCAGAGGGCCCAGGTGGCCTTCAGCCAGTAAATTTTATGGTTTTTCTGAGAAGTGTCAGAATTCTTTCTGGAAAATAGTCCTGGCGCTGGGAGCCTGAAACTCTTCCTTGGGGCCTAATGCGTTTTCCTGAAGCCATCTCAGGGTTGGGTCAGAGTTCCTCAATCTTATATCAATGGCACCTCACAATGGTCTGTAGCTCCAGTTCCAAAGGATCTGGCACCATAGCACAGACATGCAGGAAGAACATCAATGCAGTGAAAAATATGTACAGTTGAAAAATAGCTCAGAAATACTGTAGGTAGTTATTAGTTAAAAGTTTGATTGGTGTGTTTTTATTAAAGCATCCTTCCAATAATCACTCAGAGAGATTCATAACCAGTGATTCTTTCACTTATGATAGCCATGGTTTGTATGAATGTGCAGAAGTACACAGACTGAATAACATTGTTCATTTGTAAAAACTATTATATGTAGCCATTTCACTTTTTCTAGCATTTATGTGTGTAACAAAGGAAAGCAACGAGCCAGCACAGATTTTAAGACTTCACTGTCCCTTCAGCTGAGAAATCCTACATCTGAAGTTTGACACCAGTTCCTTAAGGATATCATTAACAGATTTACAAAACAACAGAAGGCATAAAGTTTTACTGCTGGTCCCTGAATTAAAATATTAAATTATATATTTAAGAGGTATTAAGAACACAATGTTCTGAAATGATCATCATCATTATATCATATTACTTTCCATTTTAATTAGCATATAAATGAGCAAAGATGGCCAAAACTACAACAGAGATGCCACTTGCCTTGTTAAGTGTCCAGCTGCCTGAAAAGCAGATTGTAGAAAATGCAAACTGACGAGCCTAGATAATCTCTACTTGTCTGGGGATTTAGAAGTTTGAAGATAGTTTTAGAATATTAGGGATACACAGAGCAATTATATTCTTTTTCTCAATAGATCCTTTGAAAATATGTTTTAAAATGTCAGGGAATTAAGTACTTAAAAGGGTTGGCATTTTTATTCTGTTGCCAAATGCAGGGAGGTTTAAAGTAACCTGTTACTTTCAAAGGTGTGATTAGCTAGGCTTGCTGCCAATTACAGGCTTTAAAGAGAAAAGGTAGAGCAAAATATGAAGCATGAACTCTTAGTGGAATGATTCAGAGACATTGTAGCTCTGGTCAAGAATTAATCATAGCAGGCATTGATCTCTATAGTGTCATAAAGATCAACATCAATACAAAGCAAAGACACAAGAATAGCATAATTCTAGCAAATCAAAACAATATCTTGGTGACAGCTAATTCAGAATTAAGCCAAAATAACAGTGAAGACAAGATCTTTTATGCACAGAGCCATCTCACTGACTCGGCTGTAAGAACACAGAAAGAGTCCCATTAAGGGCAGTTTATGACTAGATTAACAACTCTTGTTAATGGGCAGAATACTGGAGTTAAATGATTAAGACAATAAAATCAAGCAAGAAATGTAGGATCCCATCTTTGAAAGTAGCAGATATGTTCTGATTGGGTTGCATGGATGGTGTCCTGGTAGCAATGTCCAAAGAATATTTCCTCTCAGAGTCTTGGCATGCTGACACTGGACACAGCATTTTTACTGAGCAGCATAGAGGTTGGAGGCATAAGTGTGTTGCATCCATGAAAACCCTACAGAGCAAGGGAGTCCAACAAGAGGAGTAATGTAGACACATGGAGTTTCGACATTAAAGTATTTGGAGGATATAATCTGCTTGTAAGTTCTTATAATATCAAAACATCAGGAGAATGTGAGAACTCAAGAGAAGAACCAGCATCAGTTGCACAGCCTTCGGTCAGAATCCATCTGCTTTTGGAGTCATCCTACAGAGAACAGCTTCTTTCCCAGTTATTTTTCTCAATCCCACTACTCTCTCCCTCCCTTAAACTAAGTTCAACTTTCATTTTATTTCTATAGGGCACTCATATAGATGTAAATATTAGCCAAAAGCAAATGGTTCCAGGTACCACTCCATGCTATCCCATTACTCTCTGTCCCTGTTGGTCTCTCTGCCACCTGAATGGGGGGGGGCTCCCTTACATATATGTTGTCTCCATCTTCCTTCCCATCCAAAAGGGAATTATCTGTTCTCCTGCCTCCCCTCTTTCTCTCTCCAACCAAGACATATTCTGCCTACTCCTTGCCCAGTAATTGGTTCCCTGAAATCTTTATTCATTAGGGGACCATTCTTGCCATATACTCATATGTGAACAAGAGTTTCTAGGAAAACATTACCAAGCTGAATCTCTCGCTGCTGATAGGGTTTTTTTTTTTTTTTTTTTTTTTTTTTTTTTTTTTTTTTTTTTTTTAATACACCAGAAAGAGTTCAACTCAAGTAGCCATCAGAGAAATGCAAAGTTAAATCGCTTGTGGTCTATCAGACTCAGTCAGAATGATTGGCCTTATGAAAACAGTGGCAACAAATGCTATTGACTCACTGATGGTGATCTGTGGACATATGCAACCCCTTAGAAATCAGCATGGTAATTACACAAAACACTAAAAATACAATTACTCTATGATCTAGAAATATCATTCCTGGACCTTGACAAGAAACACTCCATGTCAATATACCACAGGGATAGGGGATAGGAGGTCAGGAGGCACAGAAAGGGGACTCATGTATTTTGTAGTATAAGTAATATTTGCACTTCACGTTTTACAACTGTGTGTGCACAAGCACATTGTGGATAACTCAGCACATAAAAATTGCTGAAAGGTTTTTTTTATTCTGAGTTAATCTTTCAATAGCACTACATCTTCCGAGGAATGTCAGGCTAAGTAGCCCTGGGAGTATGAAAAACCAGCTGCACAATGAAAGATAACAATCAAAGAGAAATTTGGAAGATTATATGGAGAAAAGCATTATTACTATGAAACTGGAGATAAGGATGATCATCCGAGCAGAGGAAAGGGGTGAAACTTATTTTCCATTACCTATAAACTTGGTCAGCTGGAGATGAAGGAAAGGATGAAATCTGTAGTTGTTAATCTAGTCTTCTCAGATTATTACTAAAGTTAAGCTTAAAGGTCAAATTTCTGCCTTTGCTCATGGTGTTTGTGGGGAAAGGAACAATGAGCTCTAGGAATTCCTCCTGTAAAACTTAAACAGATCTATTGTCGTAAATATTAAAAAATAAAATAAGGCTTATCTTTTTATCAATCCCACACCTCACCCTGTGGGCCTGATTTTAGTACAGAGCCTGGAGCACCTGTAGCTCAGTCTGAGCTGCCACCCAGGTCTCACTCCTGTCCCACAATTCCCTTCCCTTGGCAGTTTTCCACCACCTGTTTTCTGCCTCCATCCCAGAGTGTTCGTTTGTCCCAAAAACCCATACAAACACAACTCTATAGTCTGATAGATTTTCGAACAGGTTTATATGTTCAATTCTCAGTCCACAAACCTTCTACACAACAAGATTTCATCAAATAGACAAAGATACAAACTGCCCTTCTATATGAGGTATTAGACATATAAAATCCTGAAAGTTCATAACAAATTAATGCCAATTAAGCCCACCTGGATATAGCTGGTGTTTCTGGACCTCCTTGTTGAAGTTTCTTCTCTCCCTCCCCTCCTCTGACCTAACTTATTGCAACCAGTCACTGGCTTTCTTTTATTTTACTAATTAAAATGAGAAGGTTTAGATGAAGCCACCTCTTGAGTACATGACTAGGCAGCCCTTCTTGTGGAAGTAGAATTAACATTAAAGTAGGAACAGCTTCAGGACCACCCTGCTCATCTCTGTAGTCACCTGGTGCTATTTGTAAATCCAAAAATGACTTGGTACATAGGTGCTGGCAGCTAAACTCAGTACATCTTCCTTAATCATCTGCTTGTGCTTTGTCCAAATACCCTAACTCAAATCCATGTATACCTCCTCCAGGAGATAGAGAATGTGTAGAAATGATTCCTTGGTTTGTGATCAGTTTTGCATATTGGGGATAAAGTTTCTCATGATGTTTAAAGTGATCTCACTAGTGGCATGACACTTAGAGAACTGCTTTCATTTTACATTTACTTCATCTGATATTTAAGCAATCAGCCAAATTCTGTCAAGCAAGAGCTCTACAGAATCTCAGTGAATGAGGTGACGATAGTATTTCAAGTACCGTAATTTTCTAAATCTATTTGTAATGAGGTGTTTTTTGGGGGTGAGATAGTTATAATACAGAAAATGATTACTTAGAAAGTGAAAGGCACATTTCAATGATTTCAAAGCATCAAAATGAAGCAAAATTCTCTAAATATAATAATTTTAAGGATTATGTATCATTAGTATAATCTTTTTATGCGTCAATAAAATTCATTAAAATCTTAATGCTAAAATGTAGGAAAATTATATTCTTCCAGTAATGATTATGTTAATTCCAGCAACCCAAAACTTAGTAATATCTTTCTACTGAAGCCTGTTTAAAATGTAGACAACTATGCAACACTAACTTATTTATACCTAAAGATGTTCTTTTATGAAACTTAGAGTAATTTTAGTCTTCTTCCAAGGAGCAAATCTCAGACATGTTTTTGTTATTTTGATGATATAAATTAGGGAAATTATAATAAAAAGGATTATGGTGTGAGACAGAATGATAGTATTAAACCACAAGTAGGGTTAGTGCTGGCATTAGTAGTGTCATCCTAATCTAGTAAATAGAACCCCCAGAAGCAGAATGAAATAATTTACTAAATAAAGATGATTCTGTTCTTAAAAGATATTTTTTTCTTTGGTGATCACTTATGAAATAAAGGCTAAAGAAAACTTTCTATCTGGGAATTTAGTATGCAAATTATAAAGCAGATAGAACTTTGCCAAGAAACAAAATTGTTTAGCAAAACATTCAATTAAACGTTGACTCCTATTTTAAGAATTCAAAAAGAATTCTAAATGAACTATGAATGAAGATTGATCTTTGCCTTACATTATATAAAAACAAACTCAAAATGGAACAGAAACACAAATGCAAGAGAAGGAAGACTACACATTTTAGTCAAGCACTCAGAAGAAAAGAGAAAAAGGACTTGCTTATGATCATTATGATAGATCTTAATGTAATTCTTTTCTTTAGGGAAACTTAATGTTTGGATCCCAATGACTCCAAATAAAAATTAAAAACTTTTGTTAGAAGTCATATCACCAATATACATTAGTTTTTTTTGAAAGGAGCCAGTGAATTCCAAGCACTAAGGATATGTATTGAAAGATCAAATGTTTGGCTGTGTGACTGATCCACAAATGAAAAAACAAATTAGTGTTTTTTATTCCCCTATATGTAAACCAAAGTAATTTTCAACCAGTTTGTTATATATTTAAATTTAGTTTTCCTTCTGTTAACTTTCAATGTCCTTAGCTATTGACTTATTTTTATCTAGTTTATTGTAATTGTGTAAAACCTCACTATTGTTCAGGACTCAAAATCTTAAGGCATGCTAAATTTATCCTAGCATTCCTTTTGTTCTGATCTATTGCCCCCACCACCCAAACTTTATTGTCATTATTAAGCTGCTACCACTTTTCCAGGAAACAAACAAAAGTAAACATGGTTGCCTGGCCCAGTGCATGTGTATGAAAAGTAATGAATGCAGTATTCCACAGAAGAAAGGTGTTGTGACATAAATACATCATAAACATTCTTCTGTAACTTGCAGTGCCCATTTAGAAAAGTACGGAACAGACTGGGAAGATGTACCAGTGGGTAAAGCACTTGTCATTCAATAGTGGGAACCTGAGTTTCGATCCCCAGAACCCAGGAAAAAGATGGTGAAGACAGTACATACATGGTTACTTGAACATGAGAAATTTTTTCCATTATCCTCTTGTACATAAACACCTGGTCTCCAATTTGTGACACTGAATGGGAAGGTTTTGAATCTTTAGAAGGGAGAAGCTTGTCAAAGGAAATACTTTCAGCAGTAGACTTTGAGATTTTACAGCCTTGTACTGTCCTAATTTTTGATCTCACTCTTTGGGTCTTTTCTGTGGATGGATTTGTGATTGGTACACATCTTGCCTTGATGCCTTCTTTGGCTTTTCTCACACACTCTGTGCTATGATAGACTTCATCTTTCTAGAACCATAGCCAAACTAATTCTTGCTTTTGAAAAAGCTTTGGCTGTGGTATTGTGTTAAAAAAGGAGACAGGGGACTAGGGCAACTAGGAAATTCCAGTACTCATTCAATAGGGTAAGAAAAAACACAGGATACTCCAAGAAGCTGTCTGGGCACTGGCCCAATAAATGTAGAAAAAAATAGGAACTAAATTTATACTGTCTCAAGCATGACAGAAGACAAAGACCAATATCAGTGTGTCTTCTGACATCCATGCTCATGCAGTCACATGTACACATAAATGCCTGTGCGCGCATACACACACACACACACAAGCATGTACTCACACAAAGACATGTATGCATGCATGCACACATATATAAACATGCTTACATGCACATACATTCACACACAAATGTAAGCATACACAAATGCTTCCACACTCATACTCACACATACACACTTACATACACACTCACATACAATCCACACACTGACATACACACATATACACACACAAATACATATATGTGTTTTGATGATTCTGCTAAGCACCAAATCTAGGTTCCTGTGGAATGGATATTTGAATGTTCCTTCTGTTTTAACCCAGGATGCTTATAAATACATAGATTTTTTTCAAATTATTTCAGCACATTCAATGCAGGCAGCAGCATGTATGTTGTCAAATGTTTAATTGATTTAATATGAAGACTTGTGCACATGCATTGTGCACTTTGTGTACCTTCCTGTATTGCATAGCACAATCCTTCTCATTCTCCATTAAAACAGTCTTTGCCTCAAGTAGCAAGCTAAATGTGTTCAGTTAATGCATAACTATAATACTTTGTCTACATTTTTTTTTGTAAAAAGCTTAACTTGAAGTGATCTTTAAATATTTAAAAGTCTGCTTACTAAAATTTATTTCCACAATTATATAGCCAGTAATCAAGACAGGTGCCTTGTATTTTTTTTTTTTTTTTTTTTTTTTTGGTGTTGGTCATTCAAAGTGCATTTGAACATGGATGGGAAGTTAGGTTGGAATAAGATGTCAGGTTTTTACGTCTTTGTGAAGGACCAGCTTTTGCATACCTTTGGGAATTTGTGTGGATTGTGCCAGGGAAAGTGAGTGTGCGCTCAGAGTAGGACAGTATTGTAAAACCCCATGCCCAGAATTTCTCTATTGTAATCTGGCTAAACTTTGCTTAAGCTCAACTTCTTCATATTTGCATGAATACAATTAGAGTTTTTTCTTAGACTTGTTGTCTGAATAACATTGCTATAATTGGAAGACAAATACTTACATCCAAAAGTAGTCTTCATTCTTAATAATACATCCATTCTTATAGGCCTTACACAGACAACTGCTGTTACAACAAAGTTCCACTGTTAGACAAAATCACAAAACCTTTATATATATATATATATATGACAATGCTCAAAACATATTGGTTATTAAATAAGGATATTTCTATTCTAACTTGTTTTTCTGTTGCTGCGATGAACACCATGACCAAAACAAAGATAAGGAACAAATTAATTTCCATTCACACCTCTAAGTTACAGCCAGTGAATGAGAGAAGGGCATGAACTGAGGCAACAATGAAAACAGTAAATATAGAATAACACTTTTTACTGGCTTACTCACTGAACAAGCTCAGCAATTTCTCCTATAAGGTTGAGACTCCACTGCTTAGGGATAGTGCCACCTACAGTGGGATGGCCCTCCAACATCAATAAAAAAG
The DNA here is from genome assembly GCF_963924665.1 of Micromys minutus. Taxonomy (NCBI): domain Eukaryota; kingdom Metazoa; phylum Chordata; class Mammalia; order Rodentia; family Muridae; genus Micromys; species Micromys minutus. The sequence continues at coordinate 24,413,023 of NC_137984.1, forward strand.
AACCTTACAGAGAGCACCCCTGATCAATTAGCCGTGGCATTTACTCACTTGAGGTTTGCCCTTCCCAGATGAATTTAAGTTGTGTCTTGTTGACAATGAAAATTAGTTGCTTTGATCTGATAGATCTTCTTGGATTGAACAACTTCTTGCCATAGGTTAAATCACTATTTCAAATAATCCACCTCAGAGAAAAATAACTGTGCTAAGATTCTAAGAGAATTAAAATTTTCATCCATCCTGTATGAGTGTGGATGGGGTTTGCACTGTACAGAGTTTTCTGAACAAGTAGCAATCCCAGATAGATATGGTACTCTCTCTTCCCTAAGTACATATGATCTTCATATGCTCATGATTGAATGGATGGTATCAGTGATGGACACTTAAAGCCTTTCAAGATGTTTTCATCTCAAAAGTATCTTGGTTGATCCTTCATGCTAATTGTTTGAAATCATTCCTGTTGATGTTTTGTCTGGTAGAAGAAATAATATGAAATATATATTTTTAATTTTTTTTAAAAATCATGCAGATTTATAGGGTTTCAAACATACAATACATTTCCCCAAAGTTTCCTGTGTAAATGCTATAACTAAAAGGACTTAGAGACTATTCTACCGAAAAATCTAAATACTATGCACAATAGGATTAGACAGTGAAAACACTGTAGAAAGGTCAGGGAAGAAATGTATTTAAGAAATCCTACATCAACTAAGCTTGTGCACAGATCTGTAAAATACATGCAGAATGGACAAATATTAAACTGCAACTACCTTGCCCATAGAAAGTCACTACTGACTATATGACTACTGAAATACTTAAAATATTTTTATAAAGAACATGATCCACATCAACATTTATACACCACTTTACCTAATTTTAACACTGAGGTCATAGTATAAATAATAAATTATAATACATTAAATTTTCAACATAGATCTGCTTGTCCATTTATTCTTCCTGCCATCCCCAATGATATCAAATAGCTAGACCAAAAAGCCTGGGAGGAAATCTAGGTCACACGTATTTGTTTCTGCACTGAGCCACTTGACAGATTGACAGGGAGATATACAGCATTATCCTGCCTTTTGCATTTTGGCAATATAAAATGTGCAGAGATATGAACATATGACCACATTACTATGGCAATAAATTTGCTGGGCTCTGACCTCATCCATTGTGAGTCTATGGAAGAATCCCATGAAAGTGCCTAGGCTGAAGGTGAGGCTGGCTTTATTTATCATTTCAATTACGGCATTCAGTGGGAGGAGACACTAACTTTTCTATAAAAATGTTATAGCATTTATTTTGTTTTTGTTTTTCTGGCACACAATGGCACATGTTCTCTGAATGCTAAACAAGTAAATAAATCCATTTATGGAGCACTGCACGACCCTTTGATTTTATGGATATTGACATATGATTGTATAAACCCTCAAGAACCTGAAAATCTGCTCAGATTCTGAAAAAAATATAAAATTAAAGATAAAGACTAATCTGTTCCACATGCAAGCTCATCTATTCTTTACTGATATAGCCAATCAATCAGAAAGAATGGCTTCCTCACTTTTAAAAAGTCAGCATGATTTCAAGTTTGCAAGATATAAGTGCCAGAAACATCCTAGCAGAGAACCCTATGGGGAGAAGATAAAACAAATGCTTGGGTTTGTGGCACTAAACTTTATTTCCATGTTTATTTTTCAAGGTTGTTTTTTAATCTTTTCAGTCACTGGGATGAATATATAGAAATACAAATATCTTTTAAATGCAATTATGTCTCAACTTACCATGGAGTTATGGCTCAGTGAACCCATGGTAAGTTACTTGTATCATTTTTAATAAGTCACTAAACAGATCTAATTTACCAATGGCATGGCTAATTAGCACAGAGAACTCCAGTCTAATTCTTGGATGATCACATGCTAGACTGATTGCTGACACTTGGTGCTACCCACTCCCTGCACCATCATCTTTGGAAATGTCTGGTGCATGTTGCTGCTATTATAATGAAAGATCTGAACTCAATGTTTAAAGTATAGTTTCTGCCAAAAGCATATCTTTTCCTATTTATTGGATTGCTCAAAAATCACAAATCTCACAAATCAAACTTTAGCTGGTTTGACTTTCAGCCTAGAGACATGCGTGGAATTTTTCCATTGACAGAGATGGAGGTCAAAAGTTAGTATATGTATCACCATGATAATGCACTGACATGTTGATAGCCCTTTATAATTTAGAATGCCAAAATACAAGAAGCAATGTATTTGCTCTGTGTTTGTTGTTAAATAAGATATCACCTTTGATCATTCTACCACTGAAACAGGGTGAGAGGAAGCCATCTGTGAGCCAGAAAGTGGACCATCAGCAGACTTATGTTTGTTAACATCTTAGTCTGGATCTTCTCAGACTCAAACTGTGAAAATTGTTTAGCTTATAAATTTTGATGTTCTGTTCCATCTTTCTAAATGGATTTAGGCAGATACTTTTGTTATTTTGTTTTAAATTCAGTTTATTGCAGTTAAAAGAGAACACATTCATTCATTCACTTGTTGAATGAATGTATATTGAAGGCTTATTCTTTCCAAAAGACAAATAAACTCTAAAATTGAAATCTTGCTAGTTACAATGAAAACAAATTACATGAAAAACAAAATGCAACATGTAAATAGTCCTATCAAACCTTAAAAAAACAAGTACTAACAAAAATATATTCATAAAGTTTCATGTAAAAATGCCTTTAAAACTCTGTATATGTATTTCTGGTTTTTTTAGATAAAGTTTAAAAAAGTAAATAATTTTTATTATGAATTAATGTAAAAGTCTAAAATTTATGGTTTTTAACTGAGTTTATGAAATGCAATATGAGAAAAATGAATGTTCATTTTTTTGTTTTTTGTTTTTTTTCCTCTTTTACAACTTTTTTTTAAAAAAGGTGGGATACATATACAGATTTTTAAAGGCAATTTGGCATAATACTATATGAATATTTTTGTCAGTACTTACTTATATTAGAGGTTTGAGTGTATGCATTGAAATCCCACTAGTTTCTATAAGCATAAAGTACATGTTGGACAGAATGTAATATGGAAACAGTTTTCTTAGTGAGTATAGATTAAGCATAATGATCTTTGAATAAAAAAATTGCCACAAGGCTATATTCTTAGCTCTTAAAATATTAATGGTTTGAGATCCAGGTGTATCACACTCTTAGAGGGTGCTATACATTTATTATTTTTTCCTAAGTAGGACTGAGGCTTTCATTTTTTGGCCTTTTTTTTTTTCTTGAGCGTCATATGACCTGTGATTTGTTTCTGGGGTATTCTGAGCTTTCTGGGGTTAGTATGAAATTATCAGTGACTGCATATTATGTCTGTTCTTTTGTGACTGGGTTACCTCACTAAGGATGATATTCTCTAGATGCATCCATTTTCTTAGGAATTTCATAAAGTCATTGTTTCTGATAGCTGAGTAGTACTCAAATGTGTACATATACCACAATTTTTGTATCCATTCATCTACTGAAGGACATATGGGTTCTTTGCAGTTTTTGGCTATTATAAATAGGACTGCTATGAACATTGTGGTACAAGTATGTTTGTTGTATTTGAAGCTTCTCTGGGGTATATGCCCAGAAGTGGAATAGCTGGGTTGTCAGGTAGTACTATGTTCAATTTCCTGAGGAACAGCCAGACTGATTTCCAGAGTGGTTATACCAGCTTACAACCCCATCAACAGTGGAGGAGTGTTCCTTTTAATATATTTATTAACAATGCAATTTCTTTTATTTCTGCATCATGTTTCAAAACTGAATTTTCTTTTAAATAAGTGTTTTAGTTTGAGATCTTTGCATGTTCTCTCATTTTTGCTGGATAATAAGGCTATAGATACTTACTTTGATGGGAGCTCAATCTTTGTGCTCTTAACTTTGTTCTATGTCACAATAAATCATTTGGGCACGTGTTAATTCTCTTGAGTTTATATTTCATAATTATTTTAATGTGTATGTGGGATAAAATGATTACTTAGGTTTCTAGTCAGAGATTATTTTGTTCACCCTTGGGAAATAGACTTTTGAGTATTTTGTAAATGAAATGTGAGGTTATTGTCTCTAGATGACTAGATAAGACCTGACTGGTCAGTTTAGGAATTATATCTATGTGCTACACAGTCTGATCTGGGAGCCTAATTATCTTAACGTCTTCCAAATCTTTCCTCAAGGAGGTCAGCCAATGTCTGTGTCTTATCTCACTGTGCTGTAGCCTAGAAATTCTGCAGACAATAAATTACACTGCTCAGGAAGATAACTGCATTGTTTCCTATTCTTCAAAGGTGCAAAGGGAACACTTCCCTTTGCTGATTATTATACATCAGTAATCAATACACTCTGTTAGTATGCGTTGTCTATGCATGTGTAAATGTATGTGCAGGTGCACCCACAAGAATACTTATTTGTAGAGACAAGACACTGTTGTTAAGTGTCTGCTTAAATTATTTATGCAAGATTTTGTCACTAGGCCTTGATTCCTCTGTTTTGGCTAGTCCTGCTGGTTGCCATCTTTGACTCGCAGTCCTGGGGTTACAGGGACACAAAGCCATTTCCAGCTCTTTCTTATGTGCTGGTAATCCAAAATTAAGCCCCCTTCTTTGCTCAGTCAGAATTTTACCCACTGAGCCATCTTCTGCCAAAAAAAAGACAAACTTTACAATTTACCTTTTCCTTTAGTCTTTAAGTAGATTAACTGTTACTTGCAGGAAATGTATTTTGTACCTATTACACCATACCATTTGGATTCATAAATCCTTCCTTTCAAATAATTTTACTAAAAATTAGGTTTATCTCATTAACTTATCTTGCCCTAAAAATAACTAATGTATTTTTTTTATTTTTTAAAGAATATTTTCAGCTATTGAATTATGCCTTAAAAAGGTGTCTTTGCTTTTCTAGAAATTTTAGCTTACTAGCGTGTGGGTAATGCTGTTTGACAACTTGAAATGACCCAGAATCATGTATAAGACAAATGTAAAACTCCATGTTTGCAAGTCAAATACATACTAAACAAATAATTTACCTTTGTGACTAGTTCATCAAGCCATGCCTACCCTAACCCCAAAGAAAATAACTATTTTATTATAATATACCAAACAACTTGACTTCCAGGCCTTGAGGTTGCTGTTTGTTGGTTGTCTTATTAGCTGAAGTGTCTCTTCTTGATCTGAGTTGATTTATTCTTTGCTGTTGTCTGGAAACATTTTCAGTGTTGGCTATGGGCATCCAATGCAAAATAAACAACAAAACTGAGAAGAAAAATGACTGCAGCACAGATTTTAAGAAACACATTTTCCTGCTCACTGATCCCCTTTTATCCTCTGCCCATATGTTTCTATGTTGCAGTTTTATCTCTTCCACACTTATGGAATGTCTTGGCAAGGGAAATGAATTCTGATGAGATTGCCTTGGTGTGATTCCAAACTTATTTTTTTTTCAGATAGCAAACATAGGACCTGCCTTGCTATGTATTACAAGGACAGAACCTCCACTTGTCGTTGAATCTTGCTTTTGTTTGCTTATTTGCTTGGTAAGTGTGATTTTGTGATGGATGTTTGTAGTGTTTGGTGGTTCAGCTGTAGTTTTAGGATTTAACAGACACTGGCCAAAGCATGTGTTTCCTTATAAACATTCATTGTGTCTGGGTGAGAAAAATATATTACACTGTAAAAGTAAGGTAGAGGAAATGCATTCCCTGAGAAAAACACAAAGTACATTATTATTTTGTTAGTTATAACCTAGTAAATATGACAATACCACTAGTATATTTATCCCTTGATGTCTATAGGAGAAACTCAGATTTTTTCTTTATTTTTTTAAATATTTTTAAACATTTGTTTATTTTATGTATATGAGTGCATTCTGGCTGTTTTCTCACACACCAGAAGAGGGCATTGGATCAGCTTACAGATGGCTATGAGCCATCATGTGATTGTTGAGACTTGAACTCAGAACCTCTGAAAGAGTGGTTAGTGATCTTAACCACTGAGCTATCTCTCCAGCCCCAGATTAATTTTTTAAATAATTTTTTAAAATAGTTTTGTGTGCTAATATTTCAGTGAATATCAACATTCATACCAAATAAACAAATTGTTATCTACCTGTTAGTAGACATATCTCCACACTTCCTAACCAATCCTAAACAATGGATAACATGATAATTTTAGAAAAGATGTCCCCATCTTTTACTAACACTTCTTCACAATTTTAGAAATCTCTACTTAAGTTACAATGTTACTCCTAGTCCTCCTGGAAGTTTTCTGGAATAAATAATGGAAGAAGAGTTAAATGTACACTTGGGGGATTAGATTCCAGCTCTCTCATGTCCCTGCATGCTGAGTCCCCCAGGGCATGGCCAGCTGCCTCGAACTACATGCTGTTTCCCTGCTCCCAGTTCCATTGTCCTCTTTAACCACCTTTACCAGGCAGAAAGCACTAGAAACGTCCAAGTTAGATTGTTTCATCACCAGCAGTCCCCATTTCCCTGCCTGCCATATTTTCTGGAGTACACCCAGCTGCTATGATGCACATACTGCCCCTTGGGTTCAATTATTCATCCCAACTCTACCCACCAGAAACCCCCTGAACCATAAATTTCCCAGGTTAAGGTCAGCTTCCCAATACCTGCTACACCAGTAATATGCAAGGACAAACATGTCTAGAGGTCAGAATAAGAACAAAATAAAAGCAATGAGAGGGCAATATGGAACCTTCTGAACACTTCTATTTTTCTGTAGCACATCTTGCATATCTCAAAACAAAAGAATCATAAGAAAATAACATTAAATCCAGTCTTATAATGATGACGAAGGCCTTTAAAGAGAAAATAAATGAATCAATGAAAGAAGTACAGGAAAATACGATCAAACAGGTAAAGAAAATAAAACTATAAGACCTTAGGAATGGAAAATGAAGCAATAAATACAACAAACTAAGGTAATCCTGGAGATGAAAAACCTAGAAAAGAGAACAGAAACAGCATATACAAGCATTTCCAACAGAATAAAATCGAAGGAAGAGAGAATCTCAGGCTTAGAAGTTAAGAAATTGGTATATCACTCAAATAAAATGTTAAGTATAAAAATATCCTGATACAAACATTCAAGTAATCTGAGATACCATGAAAGGACCTAACACAGCATCTCAACACAGTCTCTAAAAGAAAAAAGGGTCTGGGTAGAGGTCTTACAGCATCTACAAAACCACAAATTTGAAACTACACTACTATTCTCAGCCAATTTTTTATTGCCATAGATGGAGGTACAAGATATTCTACAATAAAACAAAAATTAAACAATGTCTGTCCACAAACTAAGCCCTACAAAAGTTAACTATACTTCATAAAACACAGGAGAGAAATAATTCCATACCAGCCAAAAAAATTAGAAACACACACACACACACACACACACACACACACACACACACACACTAGTGTCAGGAGTCACCATAGGACAAGCTAATGACTAGCAGATGATCTTCCTGAGATGACCACCTTAGATTAAATTCTATGGTAGAACTCTGGGTGGCAAGAATCAGAAGAAAATCATTTTAGGAAAGGTTCCTACTATTAATATGCCTTTCTTGTTATTATTACATGTATATCTATCACTAGGTATTAGCTTCCTTTTTGAGCAGCCTCTGCATATCTACAAAGGTGTACTCGTTTTAGTGATGCTATATAGACAGATGACTTCTTAATTTTTAATGATGATCATTTAGAATTCCTAAATTTACGTACATATTTATAAAGCTCTTTTATTGTAGAGCTGCTATTAGGTCCTTTTCTGATGGTCAAAACAGCCATGAGAACTCTGTCAGTCTCCCAAGTGTCATCAGTCAATTGCTTCTAGATATCAACCAAGAATTCTCTTACTTAGACCAAATATTAAAAGGTTGTAATACCATTAACCAATAGTTTTTAAAAGGAACTAATGATTTATCATAGGTTCTCAGATAGAAGATAAAATATTGACTTGGGTTTATATATACAAATCTTTAATAATAATGTAGTTGTGTGTTTTAATACTCAATGAACCTATGGAGCTGTCACGGGTGCTGAATGTATATCTACATAATTATTCCTAATGGTATGCATATAAACATTCTCTGTTGTAAACTTTTTATTCTATTTATGGTTTGAATTTATATGTAAACTTGTGATTAACTTTTTACCATGTGGTCAAGTTTTTTGAAAGACTTATAAGTGCAGAGTTTAAAGAGAGGAGTAAAAATTTTACTTATTCCCCTTTTTCATTCATTTTGTTTTTCTCCTTTTCTTAGAGTGCTTCCACGGGACTCTTTTTACAACTTACAAATAATTGCTTAAATCAAATTTCAAAGTATTTTTTCTTACAACTTCAACTAGCAGACTGAAAGATGATAGAGCTATGCAATTCCTAATAAGATAGAACAAACACTATTTTACTTAACTCTTTGTTGATTTAAGATGAGGTACTAAATGCCAGAGACTACAGTTTCTGGCCTCAGAGGAAAACAGAAGGCAGGTCAGCAACAGTAACAAAGTAACTTAGACTTAGATAAGTCAACTCTTAATTATTATACAGCAACCCTAAATATATCATAAAAGTCTTATCCCCCATCTCTTAAGACAATAGTCTTACCCTCTGCAGATGCTCTTCCCTTTCTGCTGCCTCAAGGAAAACCAACATGAAAGAAGAACCCACCCAGGGCTGGTACTTAGCAAAATAGCAATGCCAATATCAAAATAACAGGAATTCACAGACATTTCTCATTAGTATTTCTCAAAAGCAATGGATGGACTCAATTCTTCAATATAAAGAAACAAACTATCAGTGCAAATACAGGATCCTGAGTGGTAACCCAGACCCAAAGAGACCAAATAGTATGTCTTCACTTATAAGTAGACATTACTTATAAAATACAGGATAACTATGCTACAATTCTAAGGAAACTAAATAATAAGGAGTGTTCAAAGCAGGAGGCACAAATCTCATTCAGAAGTGGAAACAAAATAGTCAACAGAGATGAATGAAGAGAGAGAGAATTGGGGAGAAAGGGGCAAGGAAAAGGATAAGGATGGGGTTCAGATGTAGGGAGATGCATTGGGGGGTGTGGCTCAGACTAGCTAGGGACCTGGGATGGGGGAGACTATGGAGTCTATACTGGTGACCTAGCTAAGATTTATACTAGTGGGAAAATGCAGAGACTAAAGTGCAACCTCCTGTACCAAGGCAGGACTTCCAGTGGAGGGATACAGACATAAACCCACTCAGAAAACGTTCAACCCAAGATGTCCTATCTACTAGGTAGGAAGATTAAAAATGGAGCAGAGACTGAGGGACCAGACAACCAGTAACTGTCTAAACTTGAGACTGATCATACATGGAAAAGTCAGTCCCAGACACTATTAATGATAATCTGCTATGCTTCTAGACACTAATCTAGCATAACTGTCTTCTGAGAGACTATCGAGCGGTGCATTGAAATAAATACAGAGACACACAGTAAAACATTAGATGGAGATCCAAGAGTCTTGTGGCAGAATAGTGGGTAGAACTGAACAAGATGGTGAAGTGAATGATGCCACAAAAAACTCCCTACTAAGTCAAAAAACTGAGCCCATGGGTAGTCACAGAAACTGAACCACCAACCAAAGAGCATTCAGAGGCTGGTCCTAGGCTCCCTACACTTTTGTAGCATATGTGAATCTTGGAGTTTTTGTGAGTTCCCTAACAATTAAAACAAGTGCCCTCTCTGACTCTGTTGACTGCTATTGGATTCACTTCCCCTAATTTTACTGCCTGGTTGTACCTCAGTAAAAAAGATGTGCTTAGTCCTGCTGGCACTAGAGGTCCCAGGGTGGGGTAATACTCAAGAAACCTTCCCTTTCCATGACTATCTGGGGAAGAGGTAATAGGTGAAGGGATTCATGAGGGTGGGACCAAGAGGTATAGTAGGATATAAAATAAATAAAGCATAAAAAAGCAAAAAAAAAAAAAAAAAAAAAAAAATAGGAAAAGAAAATGTGCACTTGGTACCCAGGACTGAACTTTTCTACTCATCTGTTTTTAGTAACCATGATGGAAACATAAAAAGTAACAGTAGACATTCTCCACATAAGCCTTATATGAGACTTACATAAGTAAGTCTCTTATACAATCAACTACATGAAACTACACAACACTTTGTTATACTCTAAGGTCACAATTAATAGTCAATCTTTTTTCCCTATGTAGTTCAGATCCCTATGTATGGGGACTGAACCATAAATTTGATTTTTTTTGCAATTGCAAAAGAAAATTTGTGTCGTTAACTTAATCATCTTAACAGGTCTTCCTCATTTATTTTAACCATCTTAGTGTTTTGTCTTTTTCCTATTGTTTTGAGATAATGTTTTTTTTTTTTTTTCTTCTTTACTTGAAGTTCTGAGTACTCATTATGTGGATCTCCACAAACACCATGGAAAGCAAACTGTCATTTCTCACTATGAAAGAAGGAAGTAGAGTTCAACAGTAGCTGTGGTTGGTTCAAAGTCTGAAAAGATCCCATGTCATTTATTACAGGCATACTTAAGCCCAGCTCAATTTGGTCAAAAGTTCCCTGGTGATAATAACTCAGTTCTGTGAGTACAACAAAGATTAAGACAATGAAAGTCTGTGTAAAGCATGTGTGATATTGTTCATAAAGAACATGAGAAACAGTGCTCAGTATGAGGGTTTGGGTAGAGTAAGATAATCTAAGAGTTAGGAGATCCAGGTAGCCTCAGTCATAAATAAAGGTCACCAGACTATTAATTACATCTAAGCTTAGGGATGGAAACCAGGCTGTATGTTTCTTTCTTTAAAGATATAATTTTCAGATTTTAACACTTCTGTTTTGCCTGGTGCTTTTCTGTGAGCTCAAAGACCTCTGTGACCCTTACAATCACTGTTTATTATTGAGGGAATCAAGTGCAGGAATTCAAGCAGAAACCCACAGGATACTGTGAAGAAACTCTGCTTACTGGCTTGTTCTCCACAGCTCTCTAAGTTTGTTTACTTACATAACATTGTTCAGTGGACTTGGCCATCCTACATTAATTACTAATTGAGAAAATACCCCACATATCTGTTGCCTACAGCCTTTAGTTTGACTGAAGTATTGCCCAATAATTTTGGTTTATGTTAAGATGATCAATAGTTAACCATGACAGAGTTGCCATAGACATTTTCTTCTAGAACTGGCACATACTGTATGGAATTACTTTGGGTCCTTATAAAATTCAAAAAAGACAAATGATTGAATAGTACATATACAAATATGACAAATTATCTAGAGTTAGTAAATAATTCATTGCTGCAACTTCACATCACATTGCACTTGGTTATATGAGTTTGTAAGGAATGATATATATATTGCATATACATTTGCATCTTGCAATTGTTTAGCCTTTGTTTTTATTTGGCTTTTGGAGATGGTGTAGCCTGAAGCAGTCAATTGTAGGCAAATACAAGAGCCAAACCAATTATATAATACTAGATAAAAGATGAATAAAGTCCTATTTCAACAGACAAGATTTCTAATAATTTGTGAAAGGAAGTATTTTTTTTGAAACTAAGCTGATTGCAATTCTAGGTTAAACCTGGACCATGAACTATTTTGTATGGTACACTGCTAATAATGTTTAAAATGTATGGTTAAATAATATTTGTTAACAATTATTAATTATATAGTATATAATAATTGATGTAATATAAAATATTAAATAAATATTTAAATATATTTTAGGATTATAAACAAGCGAACAAATGATATAAGATAGACAGGTTATGTTCTACCAAGCCTACCAGATTTATTTTGTAGTTCTCATAAATCACAATTTCTGATACCTGAACTACAACAGGACAGCACCTCAAACTAACTCTATTGAGAGAACCATAAAAGAAAAAGAAAACCCATATACTTCATTCTCATTTTATAGCCAAAATTTTATTTAAAAAATAATATTCTGTAAGGACAGCTGTATTGGTGGCTGGGAATAAAGGATATAAGAAAGCATAAAGTTGAATGAAGAAAGAGTTAAGGATTGTCTTAGGATCCCTTTAGCTATGATGAAATATTTTGACCAATAGTAATTTGGCTTACATATCCTGTGTTCATTCAGAAAGGCCAAGGTAGCAACTCAAAACAGTCAGGGACCTGGAGGCAAGAGCTGAAGCAAAGGCCATGGAGAAGTTTTTCTTACTGTCTTGTCCCTCCTGAGTTTCTCAGCCTATTTTCTCCTAGAACCCAGGACCATCACCCCAGGGATGACATCATACAAAATGGGTTGGGCACTCCCTCATCAATCACTAATTAAGAAAATGTCGTAAAGGTTTACCCATGCCCTATTTAATGGAGTCATTTTCTCAATGATGTTTGTTTTTCTAGGATAACCAGCTTATATTAAGTTGATGCAAATACCAGTTGACACAGCTATAATTAATAAGTTCACTACATATTCTTTTTGTCACTGACAATTTTACATGCATTTATAATTGTAAAAGCTTATCAGATTATAGACCAAGGTTATAGCTTCGAGTTACAAAGCTTATATGATATATTTAAAGATTTGGGTTTGGTCTTAATCTACATCACTCAAAAACAAAAAAAAAAGGAAACAAAACAAAAAAAAACCCAATCTTTATTAAATTATATATTTAAAATGTGTGAAACCCTTTAATATTTAAAACGTTTTAATCAATAATGACAAATATTAACAAGTATTCATCATTTTCATTTGCATATTATTTTTACCTTATGTATTCTTGTACTTACTTAGTGCCATCAGAAATTGTTCCATCTCAACAGGGGAAGACAGAGCAAGAGAGCAGCTGCTTTTTCATTGACTTCTTTATGCATCAGTACTTTTCCAAATGCCTTAAAATTAACTTCTTTGAAATCATACTTTTAGAATACAAATCACTATTTGTTTTGAGACTTTTTATTTCTGGCATGAAGCTTAAAATTCTTCAGTTTATTCCAAATTGTGATGCTTTCTATGAGATGTCTGCCATTGAGCCATATAATATTTAATGTGTGGCATTGACCTAAAATGTCTCGAAATTTTTTATAAGTACTATGCAACAATACTAAAAATCTTAGCCTATAATTGGACTAATACATATTAGTGAATTACTGTCATAGAGAAAGGTACATGATGCAAAATATATTGTTCAGCTTCTCAAGGAAGCACATCTGAATATCTAATATGGATCATGTGTGCAGAGCAGAGGAGATGAGGTAGAATGAGTTCGTACAGAAACAGTAACATTTGCACTGGAAAAGTCTATTTGGAGACAGCTATATTAGGCTCCTGTCAGCAAGAAGTTCTTGGCATTAGCAATAGTGTCTGGGTTTGGTGTCTATATGGAATGTATCCCCAGGTGAGACAGTCTCTGGATGGCCTTTTCTTCAATGTCTGTTCCACACTTTGTCTCTGTATTTCCTTCATTGAGTATTTTGTCCCCCCTTCTTAGGACTGAAGCATCCACTTTTTTGTCTTTCTTCTTCTTGAACTTCATGTGGTCTGTTGATTGTATGATAGGTATTCCAAACTTTTGGGCTAATATTCACTTATCAGTGAGTGCATACCATGTGTTTTCTTTTGTGACTGGGTTACCTCACTCAGGATATTTTCTAGTTCTATCCATTTGCCTAAGAATTTTGTGAAGTCATTGTTTTCAATGGCTGAATATTACTCCACAATTTCTGTATCCATTCCTCTGCTGAAGGACATCTAAGTTCTTTCCAGCTTCTGGCTATTATAAATAAGGCTGCTATGAACATATTGAGGCATGTGTTCTTGATGTGTGTTGGAACATCATTTGGATATATGCCCATGAGTGGTACAGCTGGGTCCTCAGGCAGTACAATGTCCAAATTTCTGAGAAACTGTCAGACTGAATTCTAGAGTGGTTGTACTAGTTTGCAATCCTACCAACAGTGGAGGACTGTTCCTCTTTCTCCACATCCTCGCCATCACCTGCTGTTGTGTGGGTTCTTTGTCTTAGCCATTCTGACTGGTGTGAGGTGAAATCTCTGGGTTGTTTAGACTTGTATTTCTCTGATGGTGTTTCTTATTGTCTTACATTCTGTGAATTAAATTAATGAATTCCATGCTATTCTGTTAGTGTCTGTAGCATGGTGAGACCTCAGTAAAATGTTAGCTTTTCCTCAGTGTAGCTCTCAGAGATACCCTCAGACATCTATAAACAGTTTCTAAACCATGTCTCCATGAAAATGATTAGCAATAGTGAGAGAGCAAATATTTTGGGTTCAAACTCCATCTTAGAGAACTTGACATAAGTTTGAACTCAAATAAAATAAAAAGCTGGTTCCTAGCATCAGTTTCTAAGTCAACCCCAACAAAACCTGAACCTAACTCAGTTTTTAAACTTACCTCAACTAGACCTGTGTTTCTAGGTTAATCTCCCCCAATAAATTTAGTGCTTAGCACCAGTTTCCAGGTTAACCCCCAGCAGACTACCCTCTGCCTAACAACCACCAATTAAGAGGAAGTCAGAAGTAAAGTTTATGGTTTTGCTCCCAGCACCAGCCAATTATCCTAAGGGCTAGCTCAATTAGATGGCTTGCCAGGTTAGAAACATTACCCTTCTCTTGCCACTTCCTATAAAACCTTGTCTTGATGAATGTTCAGAGTTTTTCTCCACTAGAACCATTTTGCAGGTTGGCAGTGAGTTAAACACAAGCTAGGCTCAAATATAGACTGGAGTGTGACTGCATCCAATCTACTCCTGACTGCTTGTTCAGGGTTCATGAACACTTTCAAGATGACAGGATTCGGTGAGGGACGAAATTAATAAGTACACATAGGGAGATGGCATATACACCCTAGGAGGGATACATGTCAGGTTTAATTAGAGAAAGGCTGGAAGAAGCTAGGGAGGAGGGCAACCTCATAGGAAGACCAGTATTCTCAACTAACCCAGGTTCCTAGGATGTCTCAGATACCCAGCCAATAATGTAATTCTGGCAGCCTACAGGAGCTGGCCGAGGCCCTGACACATATACAGCAGAGGACTGCCTGGTCTGATATACTGAAAGCAGACATGCCTAACCTTCAAGAGAGACTTGAGGCCCAAGGGAGTTGGGAAGCCTGATGGAGGTTAGGAGGGGGTGGGGAGGTGGGGGGAGGGGGCAGGGCATCCTCTGGTAGACAATGGAGAGGAGGAATGGGATGAAGAACTATGGAAATGCAGACCAGGAGGCAGGTAGTGACAGGATTGTAAAAAACAATAGCAATTAAAAAATGCTTTACAAAATAAATGCTGCATACTGAGATCTGCTTAAACTTGGGGCTGGAGAATTACATAAAGATTGAGTTACAACTTTGTAAGTGATAGTTGCAAGGTGATTGTATAAATGTAACTTCAACTGTGTGTGGCTTAATGGCTTTTCTATTATGCTAGATTGTTGCAGAAGGCATTTCCTTATTGTGAATATTATGAATTTTCAAATATTTATGAACAAAAATGATAAAAGCATATAACCTTGAACATGTCTCTGCAGTTATTGTCTAGTGTCCTCGTATTTATGTGTTTGATATTATGCCTCTATGAGCCTTCATCTGTATTATTCATTGTGCATGTACATGTTCATATTTACATATTTCAGTTTTATTCAGATGTCTGATCATACACATAGATATGTCTGTACATATCTATGTATGTGGACAGATAACTTTGTTACATACTGTTTCATTAGCAGAATGTCAAAAGAAATGCAGGCAAAAAAAATCAAAGCCTTAACTTTGTCTTTTATTGAAGAAACTCCTTGAAACATTTTGCAAAATTACTCTGCTTTTACTTCTTTTACCCTTCTCTAAATCAAAATGTAACTATTCCTTCGCTTTACGGTTTGTTCCCTTGGGCATTTATTTCATGTCCCTTGATTTAACAATATGTACTAAGTTACTTGTGTTTCTATTCATTTATTGTACATTTTAAGTGTGTCCTAACTATAACCAAATAAAGGTCAATAGCAAAGTACATAGAAAGTTTTAAAGATGCCAAAGCACAAATATTCCATTAAAATATTCTATATTCTATTCTTATTTCTGTCTGTTGAAGTAGAAGCCAAACAAAAGTTAAATTATGAACATTTTGTAGCCAAAATTGCAGAAAATGATTGATCATAATCTTAGTCTCTTGTTCATTTTTGGAAAAAATGCATTTTTCTATTGAAAGAAACAGGATTCAGCATCGCTCACGTGAGCACAGATCCTTCCTGAAACATTGAACAATACTCAATGAGTCTGGGGATGTCCAGCATGTGTGTATGTACAATGTCCACCTACAAACATCTAGAATATTCTGTGCATGGCAGTTAAAAAGGGTTATGGTCCACTTATAATTTTTTCATTTTAGGGACAACCTCAAAATCCCGTAAAGCATTGGAGAGATGAACTACTTCATTCACCTGGAAGTCAGAAGGAACCTTAAGCTTTGGTTTTAAATGTTCTCATGATGCCCCAAGGAGCTGGAGTTTGGAATTGAAATGCTAAGACAAATGCTGTGACTTCTAGATGGTAAACTTCTAGTGAAATGAGAAAATAAGAAAGAAGAGTTTTCTCAAGTTATAAGAACAAGGAAGGTTTGACAGGTTTTAAATAAAATTGCCCTCACACAGACTACGATCCATGTTTTATATCACCTTCCTAGAAAACCTTTAGCTAGATGTTATGATTTCTCTAAATTGTTAAAAACCCTCAGGTGTGTATAACAAAACCAGTGTAAGCCAGCCAAAAAATATCAGTCAATTCTTTGCACAGTAGCTCTTTTGAAAATAACAAGATATATCATGTGCGATAAAAAGCAAGAACTAATGGCCAAATAAGAAAGCAAAACAACTGAACGGAGTATTCAAATCTAAAATACGTATTTAGGAATTGAGAGATGGCTTACTCATAAGCACAGCTCCAGGACTAAATGATACTTTCCCCAATCTTACCTCTGCAGAAATCTGCACTTAAATGTGACTACTCACACAGAGAAACAATCATGTGTGTAATAAAAATAAAAATGAAAATTCAATGTATTTGTTCAATTAAATGTTAAATATCAAATTAAAAACATAAAATACATGTTCACATGTCAGTAACAAAGAAAGCTGATAGCCATAAGGAGATTGTAAAATACAGTGTACAATGAGATAAGCAAACCAGGCGAGAAGTACAATGTGATGGTATTTACTCCAGAAGCTTATGACAGAGAGCAATTTGGGGTCAGGAATTTGACTGAGATTATCTTGGACACACACCAAGACCCTGTCTTACAATTCACCCATGTGCACACCTGTTCAACTTACTGGCGAGTCCAAGAAAATCATCAATTAAAAATGCCCTTGGCAAAATAACCATAGCTGATTGAGTTGAACTTAGTGTTAAGAAATGCCAGAGAGAAAATCCGGCTGAAAGTAACCGAAAAGCTACAGATTTTAAGTTTGAAGAAATAGTTCAGAAAAGAACAAGAAATGAAAAATAGATAATAAGAGTCAGGATAGCGGGTCCAAGTGAGTGAGGTGGGTCTTAGCATCTACTTACTTTAGAGATTAAAAAAATATAGAGATAAGCAAGAACTATTATGCCATAAAATATGCCTATCAGTGAGTATAAAAATATGGGAGCAGGACAGATAAAGATGCACATTTGTGATAAGAAAAGTAATGTCTTCCTGAGATGGTGCCTTAAAACCTGGGAAATGTATGATAAAAAGAGATTGAAGTAGAGAGAATAGATATTTCTAATCAGCTGTCTTAATGCTGGAAAGGACCCTGAGTTTTCCAGGTATGTGCACTGCAGATATTCTGTATGAAAGAGTAGGAATAGCATTACATTGCAAAGTTAGTGTGTTGAGGATTCTAGGTGGTCACACCACAGATTGACAATGTAGAGGAAATGGTTAAGCCCAAGAATATATTAATAATTCCAAAGATGGCAGGAGAAACACCACCCAAATTATCATGGCCAAGATAAAAAAAGCAAGAAATCAATCGAATGAAGGCATTTTTATTTTATACATGATCTGGTCCCCCTAAGATGGAGTTCTAGCACTCAGCCTTGCATATAAGGAAGACAAGAGTTCTATTATTTAAGAGGTAGAAGGGTTTTCAAACAGGGTATTTGATGGTCAAAATAAGTGAGGCTACAAGAAAAGGGTATGAGCATATCAGATTTTCCTCTCCTAAAATAAAGACATGGTTGCACAGTGGAGGTAACAAGGTAGTCATAACAATAGGCAGTCATAACAAGGTCGTTATCAGTGATCGTATGTTATGAAATGAAGGTAGCATTTGAAAGATGGTTATACAGCCACCAGAAACAATGACTTAACCAAATTCTTAAGAAAATGGCTGCATCTAGAGAATATCATCCTAAGTGAGATAACCCAGTCACAAAAGAACAGACATAATATGCAGTCACTGATATTGAGATTCTTACCCCAGAGGCTTGCACTCCCCCAGAAACAACTCACAGACTGTATGAAGTCCAAGAAATAAAGAAAACAAAAAAAAATTTACAAAACAAGAAGACTTTGACTATTTCCATGTTGCGCTTTGTTTTGCATGTACTCTACGCTTATTGTAACTATTAGGTTTTCAATGCATACTGTCAAGCCCTTGAAATAATCAAGTACTGACTAAAAATATATATTCATATAGTTTTATGTAAAAATTATTTGAATATCTGAAAAAACAGTACTGACAAAAATGTATAATTTTAAGCAAAAAATGTTTAAAATCTGTACATTTATCTTTGTTTTGTAAAATAAAGTCATTTTAAAAAAATAAATTTAAAAAAAAAGAAAGATGGTTATAAACATCTTTTTATTTTTTGAAACAAAGAATGGATTGCCATTCTTGCAACAGGAATTAAGAAACCTTTTGTACTTAAGGTTACAGGTGGGGCAAAGTCCTGTCTATAAGAAACAGAGGTCTATGTATAGACAGTATTAAACCTACTTTGTCTTTACTATAAAATTGTTTTGGAGCTTAAAATGGAGGCAGGCTGGCTTTTCAAGTTCTCTGAGAACTCCAGAAGGATACAGCATAAGTTGGATGTGTGGGGAAGTGGTGCAGAAAGTTCAGTGTGAAGATAATATTGCATGCAAATGTCAACTGTTTTTGCCAGTCTTAAAAATGTAGTCGAGAAACCTTTCATAGGGCTATGAGTATACTGCCAACACTGATGAGAAAGAGGCAGGAAAACCTATTGTCCTCACAAGGTTAAAATGCACTTTGGCAACAAAATCAAATCAGAAATTTTAAAAAAATGTCAATAACAAAACATATGTGTTATGACATTCTTTCAAGATGGATACATATGTAATTTCAATTTTTAATTATGTATTTAATTGTAATTAGATAGAAGGAAGGTCTCAATACTTGTGTTACAGTGTGTGACAATAAACCATAATAATTTTACAATTTAAAAAATGATCTGGAAATAAAATATACTGGGTTTTGCAAAGAGACTTGAGATATGTCAACAAAAATAATCCAGTACTCTTCTATAGGAAATAATTTAATAAAGAATGTCTGCCCCACTGCTGATTATAATTCATGAGAAATTACTAAAAGCAGGTACCCAGGGAAACTAAAATACAACCATAGTAAACACATGAGGAGATGTCAACCCACTTGAAGAATGAGGTCTGTTAGTATTTCCACGTGGAGAGATTATTGTGACCTAGTTTAGCATCATGATGGAAAAAGCATGACAGCAAAAACATGAAGTAATGAAGACACACTGTGCCCAGTTAGAAAATTCTACATTATTATGATACTAACTCTCCCATTGGGAATGTAGTGTGTTGTCCAAATTAGGTCAACAAAAGAGAAGGCCAGTCCAGGAATAGGTTTATTTTTTTGATTCTAGAATGGCAAGATGTTTCTGAAAAAAAAGAAAAGAAGAGAAAAAAATAGTTTTACCTTTATATAAAACTTCTCTTAGTACAGTATGTACTGTTGTGAAAAAACACTATGACTAAAACAACTTTGGGAGGAAGGGGTTAATTCAGCTTACACCAGTCAGATTCTAGTCCTTCAAGGAAAAGAGGCAGGGCAGAAATTCAAACATTGCAAGAATCCTGAGGCAGGAACTTATGCACAGACCTTGGAGAAATGGTGCATAGGTCTTGCTCCTTTGGTTTGCTCAGCCTCTTTTTCTAATAACCCCAGAGACTGCACCCACCAAGTGATCTGAACTTTTTCACATCAAAATCAACCAAGAAAATAGATCAGTATTCCTCACAAGCCAACCCAATGTGACAACGTCTCAAATGAGTTTCTTTCTTTCTAAATGACTGTAGTTTATGTTATGTTGGCATATAAATATACATCATATATCCAATGTGAGCAATAGACAATATAATCCTTGCATATTGGGAGGAGGAAAAGAAATCAAAGAAGACACAATTCCTGTCTGGGTACAATTAAGCTGATAATTTTAGATTCCAATATAAATAGGTACTCATAACCGAGTCAAGAATTTGACTCAGGATACAACGAAAGGGTGAAAAGTGAGAGCCAAATTTATAATTATATTAATGATTCTTTATTTTATGACTAATTTTCTCTTAAAGAAATAAACAGATTTGGGGCCAGAAAGATGGTTCTCTGTTCAAAAACACTTAATAAGGTGGGTTAAAAATTGTACCTTATACCAGGAACCCATGAGTGGTGTATTTAGCAATATCATCTCATCATCAATGTCTAGAAGGTAAGGAATGAAATCGCAATTGCCTTTTATGTTTGGAGTTAGTTACATGAAACCACACTGTGAACAATGAAAAAAGAGTTAATCCATCTTTACGGCATTTAATGATGTAAGATCTAATAGTGTAAATGCCACTACCCTGTATGTCACTTACCCAAGGGCACATACATTATGAAATGTTGAGGGCTATTGTTTATGGGAGACAGAAAGCCACATGCTTTTGTTTCTCTGAGCAAATTCATTTATCCCAACTGCATTGGATGTGCTTGATTGGATGTATGCACGGATGGGATGTGGACAGGAAATAAATCAGGAATTTTGCTTGCTCCTGATTGGATGTGGGAGGGAGGCAGACAGCACATCAAAATACATTCTTGAGAACATGTGGATTTATGGTTTTGTTTTTTGAAGCCTCTGCGAATTATGACTCTTTGCCATTTTCTGGGAACCCCAGGAAACCTGGCCAGAGTCCATCATCTTGGTCAGAATTTAATTAAAGTGTGCTTGAAATTTTTCTCAAAAATTGTGGAACTAGACTTTTTATCTTAATTTTCAGGTTTAACAGAACCTTTCATACAATCAAAATGCTCTACTCCTAGATACTTCCCAACTAGAAACAAGATTTTCCATATCCAAAGAGCCATACACATTCAATATGGCCATCAAAATGTGAGTAGAAAAGCAAATTGAGGTATAAAATTTTAAATCTTTATTATTATTATTATTATTATTATTATTATTATTATTATTATTATCATCATCATCATCACTATTATTCTTTATTATTGGATGCATGAGTAAGGGTTTGTGAGTGTAGTATTTGGGAGAGTGAATTCATGTGGCACAGCACACATGTGGAGGTCAGAGGTCAACTCTTGTTTGATATCTGGAAGAGGTTTTCATGTTGGAGGGTGACTTCATTTAAACTTTTTATATGTGCAGATGTATATTCTTTAGGAAGCTTCTAAAGAAATAGGTTCCCATAAGTCATTTTCAAAGGTTTCAGTGCTCGTTAGCCCTTTCCTCTCCCTCCTCTATTCTGCCTTTCCACTCTCTACCCCATTTACAAGTTCCTGTTCCGTTATTCTTCCTTCCCTCCTTCATACGGTTTCATTTCATCTCTGTCTCTTGAAATCCCACAGTGGCTTTGTCAAGAGCTTTCAACACATCACATAAAAACATCATGTTTATAAACATGAGAACTTCAAAAAAGGTTACCATTGCTGCTTTTTTTCTTCATGAGAAAAAAAAGTGAAAAATGTTTTAAATACGATATTCAAGACTCAATGATGTATTAAATAGTGAATAACAACAAATTTTCTTCTCAAAAATCAAACTAACAGAGATCTACCTGCCCCTGACTCCTTACTGTACCTCTGCTCAGCTGATATTTTTACATAAAATTTTAAAACTGTGTATTTGCAGAATTTTATGAAAAACATATTAAACTACTAGATTCCATTTTCTGGATTTTAAAACTTGCTTACAAATATTAGTATACATGTCACTTTTATCCTTTGTCTAATGAGACTATTTTATTATTATACACTCAAAACATTGCAATGCAATGGTCAAAAACAGAAAGAAAATTTGTAGTAAATAGAATGAGCTCTGTGGACATTTTGTCATATATTTCTATTTTTATTTTTATAACACATTTTATGAAGCAATAATATACAATGCAACTCTGTGGGAAACTATACTTTTACTTATGATTGTTGTAACATTACGAAGATAGTAACAGTTTTATTGTTATTTTTTCTGTTGCTGTACCATTTTAAAATATAAGATAAGTATATTTGTTAGTAAAAATACAGACCCTTATTATCTTTTTATAAAATTTTATAAAACCACTAAAACCATAAACATTTTCTCCAAATTTAACCTCCTGTAATACTAAATGTACTCTTGCTAGCTTAGTTACATTCTTAGGTTGCCTTCTGAAAGCTCAGTTTTCATGTGAATAGTTTTGAGCAGACCTTCCAGATAAAATAGCTTGTTAAAAATTCATGTTTGCCGGAGTATAAGAAGGTCACAAAATGCCTTTGAATTTATGCCATGGTCTTTTTGGTAATTTATTCGGAAATTCCTCATTAAGTAAAGGATTTAATGCTTATTAATTTATATGCCTAAGCAAGGGATTCTACCGATTCATTTATTAAATATCAAAGACCATGTTTTCACCCCTGTTCTTACTTATTTATTAATTGCCTCAGTTAATAAAGATTCAAGAAGTTAGCAATATTCAGTGACCATGGTAAGTATTTGATCTTACTTATATCTTAATGAAAGATGGCACTTTTTAATACACCTGCTGTTCAAATGATATCATTGAAAGTGAGTTTACTTGTGCTGCTTTGGAATTTACAATACTTAAGGAATGTGTTGCAATCCCTTTCACTAAAATGGGAATAGATGTCTTACAAGGTTAATGGAGGAGAGAGAGCAACTATGGGAGGACAGACTTACCTCTGAAGATTTAACACTGTGATAGCCGGTGGCATATGTTACTCAAAGAATGTCACTTGGGATTATAAATGTTTGGGGGCCAATAGTGTAAAGCTGTCAGGAAGAAATTTAGGTAACATGAACACACAAAACAGTAGGTAAAACTTAGTTTTTAAAACTCATATTTAGAAAAAATTAAAGTTGGTAGGTGTATAAGATTAATAAGCATTACTGTAAAAACATTTTGCTTATAGCTGGTTGAACTATTCCACATATAAATTCTTTGCTTATTTAATGTTACTAGTTAAGTTTCTGGGACTACAAACAACAAAATGGCATTACAAGAAGGAATTTAATTAACCGGTATGTCAATTTTTCTGGTACATCCCAGAATTCACAACAATAATGACTCACATCAGAGTAGACAGGCTACCTGTCAGTAAGAAAATGCTACCAACAACTTCAAATGATCAATATTACAGATCTTAAGCTTTTTCTATAGATTGTATTGGTGTACAATAATTTAAGAGAGTAAAGTCGAATACTATTATATAAGTAATAATAAAAAGGGAAGAGATATTTTAGTTAATAGGCCCTTTAACAAAAATACATCTTATGACTTTATTTGATTAAGGTTGGAATGCTGGGCTTTATATAACTCAGAAAGGTCTTCTATCAAATGACCTTTATTTAAATGTCCTGTCCTTTGTGAGAGTTAGGAGAAGGGGGAAGAAGAGGGGGAGGGAAAAATGAAGGGGGGAGAGAAAGGGGAGGGGAGAGAGCAAAAGGGAGGGGGAGTGGGAATGTGAAGGGGAGGGGGAGAAAATGAGAGAGGGAGGAATGCCTCTGGCAGGAGCAGCAAAGTGTAGTTTATTGAGTATTTCCTAAGTCTCTGATCTATCGCCAGCATGTCTCATTTGTGCATATACTTAGGTACTACAACAAAATTCTAAAATTCTAATTTGTTTGAGGAACAGAAAAATAATATATCTAACTGTACATAGTAAGAAAAAGTTATAAGTGGACATATGATTAGGAATAGATGTAAATGTGCCTTGTGTCCTGGGCTGAGGAGGTAGCTCAGCCGTTTGTAGTATGAACTGCTGTTGCATAGAACCTGAGTTTGGTTCTCAACACCTATATCAGGCAGGTCAATGACCTCTAAAAGGATCCCTTAAAGAAACAGTGACACTGCTTCCTGAGGTTGTCTGTACTCACACCGACACATAAACGGAAATCAAAATAAAAAAACATAACTCTAAAAATAATTGTTTTATTTTAAAGTTTATGCTACAGTTTTCTTTCTTTACCACATACATATCCAATCTGAATCAACAGATGCAATTATTAGGATAAAAGCTGCTCTTTTGCTTAAGTTAACAGCAGAAGCGTAATGCTTCACTCCAAGAAACTTTTGCTAAATGACTATTAATTAAAGTAACAGAAAACACATCTCATCTACTTGAATATATAATGTGTTACGGCTTCTGGCATGCATTTATGTTTACCTGATTTGTTAATCTTTAAAAACATGTAAAATTAAATGGGCACAAATGACACCTCTGTAAAGATTATAGTTAATTTATTTTATAAGCACATCTGTGCTTTTTATGAGAGCTGGGAGTTTCAGTCCTGATGTGAGATATAGATCTTTCACTTACTCAGACTGATGATGGTCAGAAGGTCCTGAGGCATGGAAGGCATGTTTATTTCCTGCTTCATTAAATATAGTATTTGTACATAGTTATTTATAATTTGGGGAAATTTTGTAGGAAAATGCCAACATGTATTTCTCATTCAGAACTCATGAATAGACTTTAAGAACAAACAGAAGACATTGAAAAGTGACTTTAAACAATTATTTTCATTATCCACACTTAAAACTTACTACAATAGGCCCATGATTTCTAAAGCTGTTTCTGAGACCAGTTAACATATTCTAACAACAGAACAATATTCTACAGTTATCAAAATGAAACACTAATAGTGTAAGATGAACTTTTCCTTTAACATTCACACATGTATAATTCCTAACATTCTTGTCACCATTAAGGTTTGACTTAAAAGTTGATGGTCTACTTGAAATTCTTACTGTAAGATAACAAATATATTTCTAGTTTGAACCTCTTTGCAGCTATTTATAATAAAATACAGAATAGTGGCAAATATATACATCGACATATATAAATATGTGGTCAAGAATTGCAACTAACTATGCTGAAAGAGGATTAAGATGGTCTAGTTGTAATTTAACCTATAATATTGGGTAGCTTTATAATCTTATTTGTTGATCGTGAACTTAGTGTTAAACAAATGTCAGACCTATAAAAATATAGTATAAAACTAGGTCAGCTACTCCTCATATTGCCCATGTTCAACCTACTCTGCAAATGTTTATGTAGACTTCAAACCAAAATTAGTCAGAAGAGATTAAACATAAATAAATAAAAGCAAACTCATATTAATAGCTGAAACAATTCATCAAGAGTATGTATGGGTAAATATGTATATATCCTATTTTGAGGTTCTCATCTCATAAACAGGAATGCGTTTAAAAGTTCAGATAGTATCAGGCATAAGTGACTTGCATACAGTGTTCCTGACTCTAAATAGATCATAAAAACTAAAATCAATAAAAAAATATCAGAGTTGAGAAACAACAGGGATCAAATGGATTTAACATATGTATACAGAATATTATATCCTCTAGTAATCAAATTTTACTCTCAGTAACCCAGAGAATCTATAGCAAGATGAACTACAGATTCTGCATAAAAATTTAGAGATTATAATATACAACCTTTAATGACCAGTTGATCAAAATTTTTCATAAAATTAAAACTTTATAGATTAAATTAAAATAGAACACAATGTACCAAAAGATATATAGTAATAGAATATTTCCATGATATGTTTGGTTTTACATGTACCTTATACACATTGTAACTTATAAGATTTCAATTCCTACTATCAAACCTTTAAAAATATAAAATAAAGAAAAGCTCTTTTGCTTTGTCAAGTATAAATAAATAAATAATAAAAATTTAAAAAATCTAAAATAAACCTAATGTTATATCATAAGCTTCTAGATTGTTAAGAATGAATCAAAAACAAATGCAGAAATCAGAAAGAAATAGTAAGCGCATTATAGAATTTAATGAATCAGAGACTGAAACAATTGTATGTAGAATGCACCAAAAATTTTATTATTTGAAAAATATATTAAAAATCTTTAGACAAACTGATAAAAACATAGAACAACTAAAAATGAGAAAAAGAGTTAAAATAGATTTTAGTAAAGTGAAAAGAAGATTGAGGATACTTTTAAATTTTTTTCTGATAAAAAATAATACTTTGTCAAGAAAACAAAACGGCAACCAACAGAATGGGAAAAGATCTTTACCAACACCACATCAGATAGAGGCCTAATATCCAAGGTGTACAAGGAACTCTAAAAGCTAGACACCAGAGAATCAAATAACCCTATTAAAAAATGGGGTACAGAGCTAAACAAATCATTTTCAGTTGAGGAACACCGAATGGCCGAGAAACATCTGAGGAAGTGCTCGACATCCTTAGCCATCAGGAAAATGCAAATCAAAACAACCCTGAGATTCCACCTCACACCAGTCAGATTGGCCAAGATCCAAAACTCAGATGACAGCAGATGCTGGCGAGGCTGCGGAGAAAGAGGAACACTTCTCCACTGTTGGTGGGGTTGCAAGCTAATACAACCACTCTGGAAATCTGTCTGGCGATACCTCAGAAAATTGGATATAGTACTACCTGAAGACCCAGCTATTCCACTTCTGGGCATATACCCCAGAGACACATTAATACACAACAAAGATATATGCACCATAATGTTCATAGCGGCTCTATTTATAATAGCCAGAAGCTGGAAGGATCCCAGATGTCCTTCAGAAGACGAATGGATACAAAAATTGTGGTACATATACTCAATGGAATACTACTCAGCCACCAGAAACAATGACTTACCAAAATTCTTAAGAAAATGGCTGCATCTAGAGAAGATCATCCTGAGTGAGATAACCCAGTCACAAAAGAACAGACATAATATGCAGTCACTGATAGTGGGATGCTAACCCCAGAGGCTTGCACTCCCCCAGAAACAACTCACAGACTGTATAAAGTCCAAGAAATAAAGAAAACAAAAAATATACATATATTCACAAAACAAGAAGACTTTGACTATTTCCATGTTGCGTTTTATTTTACATGTACTTTATGCTTATTGTAACTAGTAGGTTTTCAATGCATATTGTCAAGCCCTTGAAAAAAATCAAGTACTGACTAAAAAATATATTCACATGGTTTTATGTAAAATTTATTTTAATGTCTGAAAAAACAGTACTGACAAAAATGTATAATTTTAAGCAAAAAATGTTTAAAATCTGTTCATTTATCTTTGTTTTGCAAAATAAAGTCGTTAAAAAAATTAAAAAATGATACTTTATTATAATTTTTTTAAATCACAGAACTCCAGTCCAGACACTCACACACACGCACACATACACAGACATGCACACACACATACAGATATCTGGTGCTGACTTTCATACCCCTCAAGTTGGCATTCACTAAACAAAGCTTCCATAAAAATTTCCCAACATGGCTTTATAATCAAATCTCCGAAATCATAAAAAAAGAATACATATTTCATGACACAAAAGACATATGTATGGCAAATTTATAACATTACATGATAAGGGTGAAAACATTTAACTAAAATTAATAATGAGATAAGGCTTTCGAGAGCTTTAATTGTGTATTATGATCAAAGTCTTATCTAGAGCTGTAAGACAAGAGAAATTAAGAAAATAAAATTAAAAACAAACCAACGAACAAAAAAACAATATAATCATGTATGCATAGTAGCCCAAATCATAGTTTGTCCTCTTTTCTCTAAGTTGTTTCTTAGTCTGCATTTAAACTGAGACATGCATTTCTTTCTGTGGAAACCAAACCTCATAAAACTGCAGTCACAGGTGGTTGTGAGTTGTCTAATGTGCATGCTGAGAACCAAATGTGGGTTCTTTCCAAAAGAGGAAAACATCATTAACAACCTCTCCATCTCTCCAGCCACCGGTTCTGCATTTTAGTTATGTTTGTCATAGGACTTATGAATTTTATATTTTTGATTTTATATTTCACAGTGGACCTTGTATTATCAAATTTAATTTGTAGAAGAAAATGACTTAAAAATCAACGCTATGAGAAAAAGCAGTTATTTTTTATTTTTATGATAGTAATTTTTATTATGGATTCCTATATCTACAGAATTTGATGATGCATAAATTACTTTAAATCCCACACTTTAGTCAAAAATAATGAAAGAGCAAAACTCTTAATGAAAGTTTACATGGTCATCAAGTAGATCTAGGATATCTTTCTATTCTGGTATTCTGCAACTCACTGTCACATGACACATGGGCTTTCATCTCAGAGTTAGGAAACATGTGGCTAACACAGAAATGAATACTATGTCTTGTCTGTCCAAGTCTGTCAATCTTTTATATCTAAACATAACTTTGTATGACTAATGCCTTTTTCATATTTCCTTTTCCCACATTATAATATGTAGTTTAATTTTAAATGTTGTGTTTGAAGTTCTCTGTTATTAGGTCAAACAGTTTTCTCTATATGCCTCCATTGAGATTTTATACTGGGTACCTGCTGGCTGTGGTCTTGGTTTTATGCATCTGAATGATGTTATCAGCATTCCTGCCCTCTTTTTGCTACCTGCCCATAGCATTCTGAAGTCATGACAAAGAAAAATTTACTCAGACATTGTCAAGCATACTCTGAGGAATAAAATTGCCTGCCAATGAGAATCACAGCTTGAGAGATTTAGGTCAAAAAAAAATCATACTTTTTCCTCTCCCTAAAGTTTCTGCTTAGTCTGCAGTTAAACCACAAGGTATGCTTGGTTCTGTGGAAATCAAGTATGTTGAAGACACAGGCCCTTGAGAAATGGTTTTGTCTTCTTCATTATCACTTCTTTAATTTGTCCCCATAGGAAACAGAGCTATGTATCCATATAAGTTCTAATTTGTAAAATACTCAAAACAGAAAATAATTATCAAGCAAGAAATTTCAAAAACTATATAGTACAACTGGACTCCCCATCTGTGACTCACAGATAAGCTACATCACCTGGAATACATATCCACTTTGCCAATGTCATAATATCCTGTCCTTAGTAAGTTATCTTGGGCAATCATTAGGATGTGTGTATATTTTATACACAGTGCTTTTTTATATGTTTTCACTCTGTAAAGTGCTTTAACACAGTTGATAAATCATTATGCCAAACCTTTATGTAGAATTTGACTCATTGTTACATCAGAATGAATATCCCTATGCATGGTATAGATTTTGCTGCAATAATTTTGATCTATAGTTCCTCTTATGCAGATCTCTTTAGGTTAATCTTCCTGTCCTGAACTTCAGTGTTTACACATAAAAATATAGTGACAGGAAGTTATATTTTAAATCCACCTATCCCTTCCCCCTAAGTGTGTGGGTTTCTTTGCCACCAAGGCCCAAAATGCCTTGGATTTCTTCCTGGGCACTACTTGCTAAAGAAAACTGACTCCTGTACATTGTGTTCTCAAAACTGCTTGTCCTCCATTGCTTGTCCAGTGTGTGTCTTCTGCACATGCTCATGCAAAGTCTTTTGATCATATTCACTTCCGTTCTCAGACACTCCTTCTTGGTCCATCCCTCCCTAGTTTCCCAACATCTTGGCATGTTTCTCATTAGCCATCAAAAGAAATTGTTGTTGCCAAAATATTCTTGTTTGTGTGTGTCTTTTAACTTGAGGGTCACAGTCTAAGAGAAAATGGACTCTCCACTCCAGCATCTAGGAAAGGATAATAGTTTATTCCGTAGGAGTTAGACTTTGTACATCCTTCCGCCATCTGGGATTTGGTCTGAGTTGAAAGTGAACAGATCTTGTGTGTATGTGTGTGTGCTGGTCTAATGGCTACAGATTGGATTGTGTAGCTGCCCTGTGTAGTAATCCACCAATTTTTACTTTCACATTCTTCCCATCCATCTTCCATACTGATCCTGAGAACTGGGAAGAGAAGGGACAGAATATATGCCCCGTTAAGGAGAAGAATTTCAGTGTCTCATTGTGGGTTTCAGTATTGCCCACCATCCACTGAAAACAAAAGCTTTTCTGATGAAGACTGAGAGATGTATAATCTATGGTTCGAAAGTTATTAGGTTAATATGTATGAGTAAGTAAAAGCTATTATACATGGATATATGTGATTAAGAGTCAGCATAATATTGTGTCCATTTAGCAGAATAATAGTAAAATATTCTCCCCTGAAAATAGAACTTACCTGTCAAGTACTTTGGGGCCTGAGAATCATACTGGACATGGGATTTGACCTGTGTAATGGGTCCTAAATCCAATGAGAATATTGGTAACTCCTGTGGTATTATAAAGATATTAGTGCAGCAGTGTGCATGTCTTGCCTGGCCAGTTGTTATTGGAACCTGTAGAGTTTATGGTGCAATAGTACTGATGATTGTTTTTATCTCTGCAGCTCACATAAAACCTTCAAGAGCATGCAAGCTAGCCAGGAGGAAGCATATATCGAGGGAGGTAGCAGTTTGTCTTCACGTTCTATGGTCTGTAGATATACCACCTTGAAATTGCCAAATCTAATTATATCATATTCCGACTCAATTCTGAGGTCTTTTAGCTATAGGGCCTTACTTTCAAGTTCAGGAGGGCAACCAAGAGCATACTTTCAATGTTTGAATCTATGAAGGCTCACTTATCAATGATGCTGAAAGAGATCATTTATTTCTGTTAATTAATATACTGATCTGTTGTGAAGGGGCATTATTATAAAATATACAAAGTAAAAACATTTTAATTTTATGTCTATCTGTATCTCTCTCTCTCTCTCTCTCTCTCTCTCTCTCTCTCTCTCTATATATATATATATATATATATATATATATATATATATATGTGTGTGTGTGTGTGTGTGTGTGTGTGTATGTGTGTGTATGGATATAAGTATATGCATGTACATACAAATGTTGTATGTACATATAAATAAATATATATATATATTGAGAAATATATGAATTATTATGTGTACGCTTCTAGAATAGTAGAAATCAACATGAATATTTCAAACATGTTTATTGCCATATATTCCTTTCCATATCTCCTCCACTCACTTACCCTCTTCTCTTAGACCTCGATTATACCTTTTCCACCACACTGTTACTGTTTACATATCTCAACTTTTTACTTCTAACATTCCCTCAAGTTGTGTTCTTATTTTTTTTTTAATTTATGTGCATTGGTATTTTACTTACATGTATGTATTTATGAGAGGGTCAGATTCTCCTAGAAATAAAGTTAGAGATATTTGGGAGCTGCCATGTGGTTGCTGGAAATTGAATCTGTGTCCTCTGGAAAAGCAAGCAGTGCTCCTGAGTTTTAATTCATCTCTTCATTCCTCAATTTAAATAATTTATTTGTATTTAGTTTATATTTTCTTTATTACTCATTCTATTTTAAGGTAGTGAACAATTTTTTTATTTCCTTCCAATATGCATTTATTTTGGCTTTAAGAGATGTATTTATTTCCTCAAATTTTTCCTTGACTCTATGTTAAAGAGATTTGTTCACCTTTTCAAGGACCTTAGCATGTTGGTTTAAGTCTTTGTACTTGTGTGTGTGTGTGCTCCAGATATGTTATATTTTCCAGGGCTTGCTGTAGTAGAACAGGCAGAATCTAGTGGTATCATGTTGCTCTGGATCTTGTTGACTGTGTTCTTATTCTGCTGTCTAGGCTTCTGGGTCGGGAGTAAATATAGGTCTAGGTGCCTATTTTCTGAATTTGTCTTTGTTAGATGAGTGTTTTCTTTTTTTTTTTTTTTTTCTTTTTTTATCCCCCTTTGTTTTCTGTTTCCTCACAGGTATTTTTGTCAGAGTGGCCACTGTTTGCATAGCGAATTTTTACACAAGTGGGATGATAGAGTTCAGGCAGTTGGAAGATCCTCTGATACAGTTGAGATTTCTCCACAGGAATCATGTCTGGGATTTGGAGTTGGGGAGGTATGGAATGATTGGGGTCATGCTTAGTTGTAGTCACTGTGTCCATGTTCTCTTATACCACAGGATGCCTCTTCTGGAGTTGAGGACCAAAACTTAGGGGTGGGCTAGGAAAGCACAGAGAAAGTGGGAGTTATCTTGATGCAAAAAACCCGCCTGGGGTTCTGGTAGCTGGAGTTGTCTCCACTGCTGCAGGAGACATTCACCAGAGTTGTAGGGTAGAATGCTGTGCTAAAGAGAAGAGGGTCTGAGAGATTGTTGCCAGTGTGAGTGGGGTGAGGACTCAAATTGGGTTCTGGATACTGTTTTGGTCTCAGATAGAACAGGACACTCCTTTCTGCACATTTAACTGATATACACCCTATTTCTTTCTGTCATTTGATCATAATATCTACTCTTCTTTTTATACTTGAGCATACTTTTGGTTCTACCATTAATTACCTAAGATATACACTATCTTTGAACCTATGAGATACTTTGTCTCTGGAGGCCTTAGAAATTTTGTCACCATAATTGTACAAAAAATAAAAGTTTTATACTTTGGTGTCCTTGAAGCAACCAACCAGCTGTTCTTTTTTCACACCCTCTTTCTCTTTCAAAGTTATACCGAGAATGCACCACCTGGACTGGGAAAAAAGTTAATAAGTGTTTCATTTCCTATCTTAAGTGGAATCTCTCTCATATCCTAGTTATACTTTTGAGAATAGAAGCTCACTGCCTCCCCTTCTCCCCTGTGTAATAACAATGACACAGTTAACTCTTGAAGAGAAAACCACAGATTTAACACCACTTTTTAAATATTTCTTCAAACTGTTATTAGTCTATATAAATTATTTTATCCTCATAATAATATATCTTTATTGATTATTATTTCAAAATTTTAATTTGCTTGTGATCGAAATATTTTCATGATCTATAGAATACTATTAGTTGAAAATCTATGAGTAAGTAAATGTTTGACTTTGACAATATTTGTACATTGTTCAGTTTATTTTTATCCAATATCTTTTTCCTAAAGTCATCTCAGATTATTTATTCATCCCTTGTAATAGCTGGTTGTGATAATTATTCAATAATATATTTTTTTCCTTGTTCCTTCTATATAGCATTTACTAATTTCCATGAGCAAGGCTTATAATTCATATGTGAAGGAAAAGCTAACATACAGCAGTCTGAGATATGTCTTTCCTTCACATTTACAGTTCTTAGAGTTTCCTTAAATTTTTGTGACATTCATTTATTCATCTCTTGGTGTTATAGAGGATCTGTAAGGTGTCTACTCTGTCCTCAGATAGACTTCTGATGGTAAAATTGCTAAGTTTTCTTTCCTTGTGGGTCTTATGTGAAAGAATACTTCCATGCACCAGTAAGTCTATACTTTGCACTAAAGTCGCATAGTATTAAGTATTATGAGGAAGGTAAAACAGTAAAAACTGGAGCATAAAACTAGTATGTCCCAATAGAATTGCAAAGAAAGAATATTCATAATTAACAAAATCTGAAATGAAAGGGGAGCCATAACAACAGAAACTGAGGAAATTCAAGAAATCATCAGATCCTACTACAAAAGCCTATACTCAACAAAACTGGATAATCTGGAAGAAATCGATAAATTTCTAGGAAGATACCAGATACCAAAGATAAATGAGGATCAGATAAATTATCTAAACAGTCTCATAACACCTAAAGAAATAGAAGCAGTCAGCAAAATACTCCCAACCAAAAAAAGACCAGGACCAGATGGGTTTGATGGAGAATTCTAACAGACTTTTATAGAACACTTAGTACCTATCCTCTTCATATTATTTTAGAAAATAGAAGCAGAAGGAACACTACCCAGCTTATTCTTCAAAGCCACAATTATGCTTATACCTAAACCACACAGAGACACTACAAAGAAAGAGAACTTCAGACCAATTTCTCTCTCATGGATATCAATACAAAATTACTCAATAAAATACTTGCAAACTGAATCCACAAACACATCAAAACAATCATCCACCATGACCAAGTAAGCTTTATACTAGAGATATGGGCATGGTTCAACATATAAAATTCCATCAACATAATCCACCATAAAAGGAAATTCAATGTAAAAAAAGAACACATGATCCTCTCACTAGATGCTGAGAAAGCATTCAACAAAATTCAACACCCCTTCATGATAAAAGTCCTGGAAAGATCAGGAATGCAAGGCCCATACCTTAATATAGCTGAAGCAATATACAGCAAGCCAGTAGCAAATATCAAACTTAATGGAGAGAAACTTGAAGCAAGTCCATTAAAAAGGAGACTTGACAAGGCTGCCCACTCTACAACTACCTATTCAATATAGTACTAAAGTCCTGGGTAGAACAATTGAACAACAAAAGAAATCAAATGGATTCACAGTAGAAAGAAAGAAGGCAAAATAACACTATTTGCAGATGTTATGATAGTATCCTTTAGTGACCCTAAAAATTCCACCAGAGAACTTTTCCAACTAATAAACAACTTAATCAAAGTGCCTGGCTAAAGCATTAACTCAAACAAATCAACTGCCTTCCTTTATGCAATTGATAAAGAGGCTGAGTAAGAAATTAGGGAATTGACACCATTCACAATAGTCACAAAGATTATAAAATACTTTGGGGTGACCCTAACCAAGAACTTGAAGGATTTGTATGACAAGAACTTCAAGACTCTGAAGAAAAAAATTGAAGAAGATTTCAGAAGATAAAAAGATCTCTGATGCTCATGGTTTGGAAGGATCAACATTGTAAAAATGGTCATTTTGCCAAAAGCAATCTAAAGATTTAATACAATCTTCATCAAAATTCCAAATCCATTTTTTATAGAGTTGGAAAAAGCAATCTGTAAATTAAACTGGAATAATAAAAGACTTATAATAGGAAAATCTGTTCTCAAGAGTAATAATACTAAAAAAATAAAATAAAGTAAACATCTGGGGGAATCACTGTCTCTGATCTCAAGCTACATTACAAAGCAAGTGTGATAAAAACTGCATGGTATTGGTATGGAAATAGGAAGGTAGATCAATGGAAAAGAATTGAGGACCCAGAAATGAACCAATACAGCTATGTTCACTTGATCTTTGAAAAAGGAGCTAAAAACATTCAATGGAAAAGGACAACCTCTTCAACAAATGGCATTGGGTCAACTGGCAGTCAGCATGCAGAAGAATGCAAATTGATCCTTTCCTATCTCCTTGCATAAAGATCAAGTCCAAGTGGATCAAAGAACTTCACATAAAACCAGGTACACTGAAACTATTAGAAGAGAAAGTGGGAAAGAGGCACAGGAGAAATTTTCCTAGAGAGAACACCAATGGCTATGCTCTACGATCAAGAATCAAAAAATGGGACCTCATAAAATTGCAAAGCTCTGTGAACGTAAGGATACTGTTAAGAAGACAAAATAGCAGCTAACAGATTGGGAAAGGATTTTTACACATTCTACATCTGATAGAGTGCTACTATCTAATATATACAAAGAACCCACGAAGATAGACTCTAGAGAATCAAAAATCCTATTAAGATATGGGGTACAGAGCTAAACAATGTATTTTCAGCTGAGTAATATTGAATGGCTGAGAAGCACCTAAAGAAATGCTCAAAGTCCCTAGTCATCAGGGAAATGCAAATCAAAACAATCTTGAGATGCTACCTCATACCAATCAGAATGGCTAAGATAAAAAACCCAAGTAACCGCAGATGCTGACGAGTATGTGGAGAAAAGGGAACACTCCTTTATTGTTGGTGGGCTCTGGAAACCAGTCTGGCCATTCCTCAGAAAAACTAAAACATAGTACTATCTGAAAACCCAGACTATTCCTATCCTGAGCATATACCTCAAAGACTCTCCAACATATGACAAGGACATACGTTCCACCATGTTTATAATACCTTTATTTATTATAGCCAGAAGATATAAAGAACCCAGATGTCTTCAACAGATAAATGAATACGGAAAGTGAGGTATATTTATGTAGTGGAGTAATACTCAGCTATTAGAAACAATGCCTTCATGAAATTCTTATGAAATGGATGGAACTAGATACTATCATTCTGAGTGAGGTAATCCATTCACAAAAGAACACACATGGTATGCACTCAATGATAAGCAGATACTAGTCCTAGAAAGCTCTGAATACCCAATACCTAAGAAAAAATTAACAGATAATTAAAGCTAAAAAGGAAGAAGTCAAAAATGGGGATGCCTCAGTCATTAGAAAAGAGAACAAAATTAACATGCAAGGAAATCCAAGGTCAAATAGAGGAACAGTGATTTAAAAAAAAAAATCATTTAGAAGCCACCTTACCTTGGGATCCACCACATATGCAGCAACCAAATCCAAGCACTATACCTGATCCCAAAAAATACTTACAAGAACCAGATAGAGATGCCTCCTCAGGGACCAAGCTAGAGTAACATAGATACAGTTGAGCATGCTTGCAGCTAACCATAGGTCTGAACTCAGTTTCCCAATGAAGCTGCTGAAGAAAGGACCTAAGGAGCTGAAAGGGGTTGCAACTTCATGGGTAGATAACAACATTGTCAACCAACCAAACTCTCCAAAATTTCCATGGAGTAATACACCAACCTCTGTGAGCACCTATTGTTCCCGTTGCATATATAGCTGAAGATAGCAGTGTCTGGCATTGATGTGAGAAGAGGCTTGTTTTGAGAGAGACATGCTTTCCCAATGTAGGAAAATGCCAAGGCAATGGGTTGGAGAGGGTGATTAGGAGGTAGTGCACCTTTGTCAAGGCAAATGGAGGGAGAGGGGGTTTGGGAGCAGGGCAGGGTAAACAGATAACATCTCAAATATAAATACAGAGTATCTAAAAATATAAATATGAAAGTCATTGGAAATGACTGGCTATATGTCAGCATGAAATATAAAATATATAATAAATAACATATTAAAATAAAAAAAGCTTCCTTCAAAAATATTGAACTAGACTTTTCTTTATTGCGGCTTATCAAATCTCTTTTTAGCTAAGATCAGATATGACAAAATATAATTCACATCTCTCAAAAGAATAAGTAAATAAGTTCAAAATCTTTTGTTTGTTGTTCTTGTACTATTCCTGGGAGATATTTGTGGAAACACATAGAATTCATAATACTTACAGGTAATTTTTGTAAATCTATATAATATCTAATGTAATTACGTTTATCATTAAAAATGCCATTTGGAGCCAATGAGATAACTAAAGAGATAAGAACATTTGCCTACAAGCTTAGTCCTGTTGACCTGAAGCTGACCTAGAGGATCTAGCTGCAAGGTTTTAAATCATCAACTTTAATAGGGTTCTTTAATTCTTTGGTATCTAGCTTTTTGAGTTCTTTGTATACCTTGGGTATTAGGCCTCTATCTGATGTGGGGTTGGTAAAGATCTTTTCCCACTCTGTTGGCTGCCGTTTTGTTTTCTTGACAGTATCTTTAGCCTTACAGAAAATTTTCAATCTCATTAAGTCCCATTTGTCAATCTTGACCTTAGAGCTCAAGCCATTGGTGTTCTGTTCAGGAAATTTTCTCCTGTGCCTATGTGTTCTAAGGTTTTCCCTACTTTCTCATCTAATAGTTTCAGTGTACCTGGTTTAATGTGGTGATTTTTGATCCACTTACACTTGAGCTTTGTACAAAGGGATAAGAAATGGTCTATTTTCTTCTGCCTGCTGAGTGTCAGTTGGACCAACACCATTTGTTGAACAGGCTGTCCTTTTTCCATTGAATGTTTACGGCTCCTTTGTCAAAAATAGGGTGACCATATACATGAGGACTCATTTCTGGATCTTCTATTCTATTCCATTGACCCACATGCCTATTTCAGGACCAGTACCATGCAGTTTTCAGGACAATTGCCTTGTAATATAGCTTGAGGTCAAGGATAGTGATTCCCACAGATGTTTTCTTATTGTTGAGGATGGATTTCACTATTCTAGGTCTTTTGTTATTCCAGATGAATGGGGTACAGACTTAAACAAAAAGTTCTCAATGGAGGAATATTGAATGGCTGAGAAGCATCTAAGGAAGTGCTCAACATCCTTAGCTATCAGCAAAATGCAAATCAAAACAACCCTGAGATTTCACCTCACACCAGTCAGATTGGCCAAGATCCAAAACTCAGATGACAACAGATGCTTGTGAGGATGTGGAAAAGAGGACCACTTCTCCACTGCTGGTGGGGTTGTAAACTGATACAACCACTCTGGAAATCAGTCTGGCAGTTCCTCAGAAAAATGGACATAGTACTACCTGAGGACCCAGTTATTCCACTTCTGGGCATTTACCCCAGAGACACTCCAACACACAACAAAGATACATGCACCAGTGTTCATTGCAGCTCTATTTATAATAGCCAGAAGCTGAAAAGAACCCTTCAGTAGATGAATGGATACAAAAATTGTGGTATATTTACACAATGGAGTACTACTCTGCTATCAGAAACAACGACTTAACAAAATTCTTAAGAAAATAGATGCATCTAGAGAATATCATCCTGAGTGAGATAACCCAGTCACAAAAGAACAGACATAATATGCAGTCACTGATAATGGGATACTAACCCCAGAAAGCTCTGAACACCCCAAAAACAACTCACAGACTTTGTGAAGTTCAACAACAACAAAAAAGAATATATTTTAATTAAAATAGAACTGTATTACATCCCCCTTTCCTACCTACAGCCCCCCCCAGTCTCTCTCCTATCCCCTCAAATTAATAGCCTTTTTTATTATATTATTGTTACATATATACATATGTGTATGTATAGGTACTCACAAATACTTAATTACAACCTTAAAAATGTATTCACATGCTTTTATGCAAAGTGCTGAAAATTTGTACATTTATCTTTGTTTTTTAAAATAAAGTAAATAAATATATAATAAATAAATAAATCATTAACTTTAACTGATCTATGAACATCATGTTTATACCATGACATGTATGTGCTCAGACAAAGGTGACAGAGTCAGAAATACATTTTGGAATGGCTAACCACTTTTTGAGAGTTTGAGGGTTTTCTTAGGTTTTTTGAGACTATACTGTCACATCTGTATTGGAAGATTTACTAAGTTTGTACATTTGTGGTGAAATCAATACATAATCTCTAAAATTGGCTACTGTTCAAAATAAAAAGGAAACAAAAGAGGAAAAATAAGCATTAAATGAGCAAGCATGGATTATAGGTCATCTACGTATACTCTGTGTTTCGATAAATAGATCTTGCTTCTTCTCCATTTCTGTTGAGTGAGATTATCATATGTTATACAAATGAATCAGTGGCCAGAGGCAAAGTTATTAAGATATAGATGGCCCAAACAAAGGAATGATTTGCACCTTCAAAACTTTTGTGGTCATTTTCTCCTGAGGTAAGCAAACTTTTTAATATCATCAGCCTCAGCACAGAACCATTAGTACTATGTGATCATTTGGCAATTGTGGTAAACCTGCTGTGATTTTGTTTCATTACATTAGCAGCAAGGAACAAAACTTAGGACTATATACAATCCAACTATTTATAGATAAAGGCTCCTCTGCCACCCATCTAATTGTGTATGATAAAGAAAAAATAACCTTGAAATTTTAATTAATGATTACAGATAATTACAAATAAAGAGTTCACACTTAAAATAAAAAGTCTTAGAAACAACATGAATCTTAGAAACAGAGCTACATTTGAATTTTTCTTAATGAGGTGAAAATTAAGTGTAAGGACTGTGCTCAGTACCCAACATAATATTATTATCATAAATCCCTACATTTTCCAATAGAGAACTCGAATAAAAATGGGCCAGAAAATACACAGAAGTAGAATATAAGTACATGGCATAGCCTGATCTGGATTTTTCCCAGATAGAAACTTTGAGCACAGAAATGTCAACTGCAGAGATTCTGACCATAATTTTCTGATGGTCACCAAAGCATACTGGGTTTTTTTGTTTAATTTTTGGAAACATTTTCTGGCATCATCAAGTATACTTCAGTGTAATTACTGATTGAACAAAACCTGTTTTAAAAAGACAGAAACATGGGGTGACTTTCATTTTATTTTTAATGAGTAGAAAAAGAAATGAGCAAGGAAGCTAGCTACCACCATCACAAAGGAAAACCAAGAATTTTAAGTTATCAGGTTGCAAATTTGAAAGAAACCTTCAAGGTATATTCTAGATAGGAAAGAAGAAATGTTATTTTTTAATGAACCATGTGATAAGTTTTAAAAATATTTCTGTTACCAAGATTCATGACAAGAGTTCTTAGGAGAAAAAAAAAAAAAAAAAAAAAACACCACCACCACCACCAAAAACAACAACAATAAAAATCAAGAAATAAATATTCTTCATAAAGATTGACTTCGAATAATTACATCCTATTCATTCCATTTTCCAAACTTCTCATAATGAGGGTTTGTGTATATAAGTGTCTAGTTAAAATTCTGGGAGTCAACAGTTTATCCATTTACATATATTTTAGCTTCCTGATTGTTCTGTAAAATATCTGACAGAGCCAGCTGGCAGAAGGAAAGTGTGATTGGTTGATTGATTGATTGGTTGATTGGCTTATGGTATCAAACCATTCAATTCAATCCATCATAATTGGGTAAGCATGAAGGAACAAAGCCGTCACTATCATGGTTGCATGGAAACACAGAGTCAGTTTGCTTCAGCACAGAAAGAACCAGAGGAAGGCTTGATGAAAGAGGCCAGGTCAGAATATAAACACACACACACACACACACACACACACACACACACACACGCACACACAAATGCACACACACACAAAATGCCTGTTGTCTTCTCCTTTATTAGTACATGGATTTAGTT
The DNA here is from genome assembly GCF_963924665.1 of Micromys minutus. Classification (NCBI taxonomy): domain Eukaryota; kingdom Metazoa; phylum Chordata; class Mammalia; order Rodentia; family Muridae; genus Micromys; species Micromys minutus. The sequence continues at coordinate 24,454,204 of NC_137984.1, forward strand.
AAGTGAAGAGAAATAAAACTGATTTTTTATTTACTTCTGCATGGTTTTCTACTGCAAAAAACTATCAATATAGCAGTCGCCGCTGAAGTTGGATAAAAGTCCTTATTCAAGTGTAATAAACTAACCTAAAAATCCAGCCATAAACTCTTGTATGTCTCAATATGTTTGATGGGGTGACTGAACATATTTGATCTATGTTTATTGTTTTTTATTTATAGCATATGGTCTAGAATCATTGAGTGTCTAGAGTCTAGAAAATATAAGCTATAGCCTGAGTTAAGACCTTGCTTTACACTTTTATGTTTTTTTATCTTTGTGGGGATTATGAAGTCTGTGAATCTTTCCTAAAGTTTAAGCTGAGTATTTATGGGAAAGAATCCACTTAGGGGCTTCCAATTAAGAAATACTATATATCTTTTCAATATCAGTGTCATAATGTAAAAGGAAAACTGCTTGTTCATCATGTTGTGAAGAAGTCCGTTCCTGTAATCTGACTTTATGATTTAATAACTACAGTGCAAATTGTGGACTCTCCAGAGGCAATGCTTGACACACTACTTCAAAATCTAATGAATTATCATAGAAAAAAAGAGACTGTTGGATGCGAGACAATGAAAGTGTCTGATAGTAGAGCAAGCAGAGAATCACAGAAACATTCCTGGTACCATAGGTGTCATGGGAAAATCTGATGAATACAAGATGGTACCAGTGAGTGAGGCAGATAGAGCATCTTAGATCTTACAGAACATCCTGGGACCAATTGCAGAGAATTCACAAAGAATGTGTGTTCTATATATAACTTAGGGCAGAAGTATTTACACTGTGGCATCTGTACCAGCAACATCAGTGTCCCCTGGGAACTTGTTAGAAAGGCAGTTTTTTTCTCTTTATCTCAGACTTGTAGCATCAGAAAACAACTTGGAGCCTAGCAATCTGTGTTTTAACAAGCCTCTGGGTGATCCAGCTATGCACTAAAGGTTCAAAATCATTAAAAAAACTATTTGAGAGCCAGGATTTATAAACAAAAGAAATGTGGTCCTTTATCTGTTTCATAAAATATTATCATTGCTGAAATAATTGTCTATTCCTAGGTTGATTATTATATACCATGCTACTTCATACTATACATAACAAAACAATTTCTAATTGAACTGATTAAATTCTATGACATCATTATCTTCATTGTATGTGTTCAAGAGACAGGAGTAAATAAAAGGACTATGTTCTCTGTAATACTAGGAAACTAGCAGAAACTTCCTGGGAATTCACAAGCCACTCTTGCCATGGAATTAGATCTTTCGACAGGTATTCTCCAACTAATGTCCCTAGCCCCACTAATAGTTTTGTCCCTTCAACCAACTTCATCAGGCCATCTCTGAGAATACATAAGCCAGTTTGAACATCATCATTCATAGGCTAACTGTAGATCTTCACCTTTGCTTCTCTTCCTCTAACTTCCATTCTCCAGTCTCATATGCACCTCTATAGCAGAATATCTGAGCAGCCTTTACTCATATGGTATCTCTAGTAGAGCTCACATAATCTTCCTCACCCAATCCCTATCCCTCCACACTGTACTTTGTCCCAGTCTGAAATAAAATCAGATCTAACCTGGAAACTCACAGGCTACTCAGGCTGGAAAAACATCCAGGCCAACACTCACCTCTCTCTCCTTCAACTCCTCCAAATTCAGTTACTCAATAGTATCCCTAGATCTGTAGCAGACCATCTACTGAGACATTCCCTCTACCATCATCCCCAACTGTAGTGGATCACAAAGATCCTACCTTTTAACCTCCCTTACAACACTCATTGCTTTAGTCTGTACCACAACTCCAGGGAAAAGGCAAAGTGTAGATCTGAAACTTCTGCTCATCCTAATCAAATGCCCCATTTTCATCTACTTCTCTGCAACAAAATATCTTCTTCAACTTCCCTCATCACAAGCTTCAATAGATCTTAATATAATTGAAAACTCAGAAATAAAGCCACACACCTATGCCCACATGATCTTTTAAAAAGGCGCTAAAGCCATTCACTGGAAAAAACAGCATTTTTCAGCAAATGGTGCTGGTTTAAATGGCGGTTATAATATAGAAGAAGAATACAAATTGATCCATTCTTATCTCCTTTTACAAAGAACAAGTTCAAGTGGATCAAGAACTTCCACATAAATCCAGATACACTAAATCTAATAGAAAAGAAAGTAGGAAGAACCTAGAATACTTGTACAAAGAGGAAATTTTCCTGAAGGGAACATCAATGACTTGTGCTCTAAGAAAGATCAAGAATCAACAAATGGGACTTCATAAAATTGTAAAGCTTTTGTAAGGCAAAGAACATTGTCAATAGGACAAAACAGCAACAAACAGATAGGAAAATGATCTTTACCAATCTTACATTCAATAGAGAGCCAGTAGCCAATATATACAGAGATCTCAAAGTAACCTAGAAGCACCTCAAGAAATAGTCAACATTCTTACTCATAAGGGAAATGAAAATTAAAACAAACCTGAGATTTCACTTTATATCATTAAGAATTTCTATGATCAAAATTTCATGCTTGCAAGGATGTGGAGAAAGAGAAAGGCTCCTCCATTGCTGGTGGTATTGCATGCAGGTAAAAGCACTCTGAAGATCAGACTTGCAGTTCCTCAGAAAATTGGACATAGTATTACCCGAGGACTCACCTATAGAACTCCTGGGCATATACCCAAAAGTAGTTCCAACATATAACAAAGACACATGCCCAACCATGTTGATAGCACTCTTATTTATAATAGTCAGTAGCTGGAAAGAACAGAGGAATGGATACAGAAATTGTGGTACATATACACAATGGAATACAATTCAGCTATTAAAAAAAGGAGTTCATGGCATTCTTAGGCAAATAGATAGAACTTGAAGCTATTATCATGAGTGATGTAACCCAGTCACAAAAGAGCACTCATGGTATGTGCTTACTAATAAGTAGGTACTAGCCAAAAAGCTTTGAATACCCAAGAAATCATTCGTAGAACTAACTCATGAAGCTCAAAAGGAAGGAAGACCAGAATGTGGATGCCTCAGTCATTAGAAAAGAGAACAAAACACTCATAGGAGGAAACATAAGGTCAAACAGAGGTGTAGGGATTGAAGAAAATATCTACAGAGACTACCTCAACTGTCCCCATATGCAGCCACCAAATCCAAGCACTATTGCTGATGGCAAGAAATGTTTACTGGCAGTAACCAGATATGGATGTCTCCTCAGAGGCTCTGCTAGAGTCCTATAGATACAGATAAGAATGCTTTCAGCTACCCATCAGACTGAACATGGGAACCAGAATGAAAGAGCTAGAGAAAGAATTGAATACGCTGAAAAGTTTGCAATTTCATGGGAAAAACAACATTACCAACCAGCCAAGGCACTGAGTTGGAGGAGGTGATTGGGAGAGAGAGCACTTTCATGGAATCAAGTTGAGAATGAGGAGAGAAGGGAAGGCAGGGGAGGGTATATGATTTGAAATGTAAACACAGAAAATATCCAATAAAATTGAAAAAAATCCACACACTATTGATATATTGAAAAGGAGGCTAGAAATATGCACTTTGAAAATGACAGCATCTTTAACAAATGTTGCTGGTTGGATGTCTCCATGTAGAAGAATGCTAATAGATCCATAAATATCATCTTGCACAAAACTCAGCTCCAAATGATCAACAAACATGTTATAGATCATGCTAGAAAGGTTGTGTAGGGAAAAAAGGGAACACTCATAGATTGCTGGTAGCCTAGCAAATTTTAGAGCCACTAGGAAAATTTGTTTCCTCATAAAGAAGCAATTTAATGTGCCTCAGTACCTAGCCATACCAGTCATGGGCATGTGACTAAAGGACACTTAATCCTACCACAGAGACATTTGCTCCAAAATGTTTGTTGATGCTTGATTCATAATATCTAGAAATGTTAAAAAATAACTAAATATCATTCAACATAAGAACGGTCAAAGAAAATATCATACATTTATATAAAGTAATTACTAAGCCATTAAAACATGATACTATAAAATGTACAGACAAGTGTGTAGAACTAAAAAATATACTGAATGGGGTTAGCAAATATTCTGAAATATAATAGGTATGTCTGCACTTGTAAGTTGCTGTTAAGTCAATGGTAAACAAGCTATACAATCTATGGAACCAGAGAAGGTAGATATATACTAAGTATCTAGAAAGAACAGATAGATCTCTTTAGGAAAGTTGATCTATATGTTATCAAAATAGAAACATACACACCACAACAGACAGAAACCTTTAATTTACCATTGTGTACTACCAGTAATATAAACTTGGACAATTATGGAACAACACTGTGAGAGTAACAAATCAATAACTGAGTTGACTTAAGACCTACTCCATGAGGTGGAACTCATATTTGACATTGGTTGGGGAACCAGGAATCTGAACTAGGTAGACCCACAAACCTAGGAGAAAACTGAATATTACAGAGTTAAAAAGTCAGAAATAATGTGTTTAAAATTATTTATTTTGATTTATTTATTAGATACTCTCTGTATTTACATTTGAAATGTTATCCCCTCTTCCCACCCTGCTCCCATCCCCTCTCCCACTCTACTTGTCTTCATGATGGTGCACTAGCTCTCAATTACCCTCTCTACCTCAGTCCCTTGATATTCCCCTACATTAAGAAAACATGCCCTCACTGGTAATGATATTTTGTTCTACTTATAGATAAGTGCCTAGGTCAGTTATCATCAGAGAAGCTCCCTCCTGCAATTTATGCAAATATGAGTAGTCATTAGAGACAGATAAAGAGGGGCAGGGAGGGAGGGAGGGATGCAGAGAGAGAGGGGGTGTGGGTTGTCTCTATCAAATACCTTCCTTGAGAGAGCTTAGTAAACCCCCTTGTAAAAGGCAGTGTAAAAAGTGTAAAAACTAGTGGGTAAAGAGCACATCAAGGCAGCAAGACCAACTAAATGAACATGAACAAGGCTCATAGGACCTTTTGAGATGAAAGCAGCCTGCACAAGGCATGCACTGATCTGTATCAGGTGTTCTGTACTCCTGTCATGGTTTCCAGATTAGTGCTTTTATAAACTCCTGATGCTCAGATTCTGTTTCACCTTTTGTGCTCGCTTTATTATGTTTATTTTCCTTGTCCAACATTGATGTAATAGTTTTGTTTTATATTATAAATTTTATTTAGTTATATTTGAAGGAAAAGGTAGGCAGGAAGGAATGTGGGGAGGTAGGAAGGAAGGAAGGAAGAAAGAAAGGAAGGAAGGAAGGAAAGAAGGAGGGAAGGAAGAAAAACTTAGCTACTACAGTAAAGGTTAACAACAGAACTGTCCTTTATATCTCCTGAAAGAATAGGACATCAGTTTTCTCCAATGAAGTGACACTGGACCTATCAAGCACTCTAGAACAGACCTCATGACGAAGTGTAGTTGACAAACATAATGAACTCCACAGGAATTTTGTTTGTGTGATTTTATTTGTTTACAACTTTATTCTTTTCTTTTCTAATTTTTTTTTTCATTTTTGGGTAGTGACACTGTTTTCTTGGTTGGAATGTTTTGTTGTTGTATTAGGTTTTTTTTGTTTTTGACAAAGAACTTAAACTGTCTTGGGTTAGAAAGAGAGGAGGAAAGCATCAGGAAAGTAATAAAATTATAAAAATAAATAATCTTGCAATAAAGCTTTAAAATCATAATACAAATAAACAATAAATATTCAAGATCATAATGAATTTGGAATTTTCATTGATTACTGACTGAAATTTATGTAGATTTTATATCTTGGCTATTACAATTAGTGATAACTTAACCATTGTTATGCATGCTTACTTCACTGTATTTATTTATTTTTTCTATCTAAGCAAATTATTTTGTATTATACCATATTCTGTCCCTATTTTTATGTCCAGTATGATACAATGTACCATAGCCATATTTTAGCTCAACTTTTCTCTTTAAGGATAACTTATGTTGTGTTATCTAATGATATACTTGCATCAAGTTATAATGTAAACTTCAGAAACATATTCTAGGCATCATGAATAGACAAATCTATACATGGATAGGCATAATCTAGGCATTTTGCTTGTACAAAAAAATTTCTTAACTTCAGCTATCTAGAAAACTAATGTACTAAATATTGTCTGATTCACATTAGGTGTAGAGTAGAGCTTAAAATAAATATATAATATAATCTGATAAAAATAACAAATGTTCTAAAACTATGTTTTAGTAAAATATCATGTTTTAATTTTTCTTTGGCTAGCATAGGCTTTCTAGAAACTTTATTTAAATAATAGATTTTTCTAAATAAATAAATTTGATGTGTTGTCATATTTAAATTAAACTATGAACAAAAATAGAAGTTGCTGAAAGCAAAATAATGAGTAAATTCTATATTAAAAGACCAACACTTCACAAACAGAACCTCACCAAGCTAAAAGGTTTTCATAAGGCAAAAGACAACATAATTTGGACAAAGCAACAGGCCACAAAATGGAAAAAAAATCTTTGTAAATTTCATGTCCAATGTAAATTACATGTTATATGTAAAATATATAATGAACTAAAAACCTGAACATCAAGAAAACAACCCAATTGAAGATGGGATACAGGATCCCATTAGAGATCTCAAAAAATGAAACACAAATGGTTGAGAAACAGTTAATGTTCAACATTCTAGTCATCATGATAGCTATTCATGGTTGTCAACTTGAATATATCTGGAATGAATTAGAATCAAGAAATGGAGGGCACATCTGTGATCCAGGTTTTTAGGCTGGAAAACACAGTCTTCTTAAATAGATCTTGACAGGGATATCTTGAGTCATAATAGGCATGAAAGCCTGAAGCCAAGGCAAGGTAGTATATGCCTTAATTTCAGTGGACTGTTGTAAGCAGATCTCTGAGTTCAAGGCCAGCCTGGGACAAAGAAAGTTCCAAATCCAGGCATGGTGGGAGTCTTTTCCTTTAGTTTGGGCCACACTTTGTGCTGGAGGCCCATATAAGGACATTAGAAAAAGGAAGAGTCATTCTTTCTTATATTCTTGCACTCACTTGCTAGCACATCTGTTGAAATCTACTTCTTCAGGATTACAGTTTATGCAGAAGACCAGATGAAACAACAAGCTTTTTGGAACTGAGCAACTACTAGATGTTTGGACTTCCCATCACAGCTACCCATTTTTGGGTTGGTAAGCTGCAGACTGTAAAACATTACAACAAATTCTCTTAATGTATAGATGTATTTCATAAGTTTTATGACTCTAGAAAACCCTGACTAAAACAATGAAGTGGCAAATAAAAACTACTTCAAAATTTTATCTTTCACCAGTCATAATGTGTAGTTCTGGGTGATAGAATATGTAGTTATGGAGACACATTGGGTAGGCAAATCAAGCTGTTGCTTAAAAACAGCCTTTCTCACAATGGTTCTAGAATGTACTCTGCATAATACTATAGGTGAAGGTAAACATCAACCTAGCTATGAACCCTGGAATCAACAACAGAAACTTGTCTGCATTATATACTAATGCAATAGTGCCATAAATGTTGTCTGATTGGATTAAAGGTCCACTCTCTGATTGGATTAAAGGCTTACAATATGGGAGAAAATCCATGACTTATATCACTTAGATGGATATAACCTTTGAATCTATCTGCTTATTCTCCACAATTTATTTTACCAAATTATATTATTGTGTACCTACCTATACCTTAAAACCCTCAGATCATCAAATCCTCAAAATTATTTCCTATTTTGTCTGTATCTGGCTTGCCTCTAACATGTTGCATTTTCTCTGAAAAGCCCTTTTGCCCTGAGCTGCACCTTTATCTCCTGTCTACCAAACCACATTTTGATCAATGTATAGTCTTCTGTCTCCAGTGGATCACTAACTTGGCACTTGAATTACATATTTTATAAAACTCATCTTCTTGTATTTAATTGTTTAATAAATATTTCATGTCTTTTGTCATATTAAAATGTTCCAAATAAATTAATTAGATTGGCTTTACAACCTCATTTCTATAATACCAACATCATTTTCTAATATTAAATTATTCAATATGTGATACACACCTTATACCTTGTAGAATAGGCTATAAAGCTTTTTAAAATAATTTTATTGCAGATACAAATAATAGGTATGCAAAGGGAACATATACCTATTTTACTTTACTTTAAACTGAAGGCTTAAATATTTAATACCAATGAAACAAACCCCTGAAAATACCCATTGTTTCAACTACAACTTTGTTGAACTTATCTTTCTTATCACTTATAACATTCAGAAAAGAATTGAATGCTGAAGTTCTCACATAAATTACAAAACTTAGTTTGAAGAAATTTTTTCAACCACAGTTCACTTGGGAGTTACTGTGACTTCAGCATTTGTTGAAAGTTTTTGAAAAACATGTCGCCCAGTCTTTGTATTGCCGTGCTAGTTGGATTATAGTAATAGGTGCTGAAATAGTAGGCGAAAACATAAAATGTATTCAACAATTTTTTTGGTATTTAAATATCTGTCATTGTTCTAGAATATATGTGAGATATTAAACACATGCTATTTCCTCACTGACATGTGTATTGGTTATTAACATTACTCGAGAGCAGCTAATGGTATTTGATGCTTAAACATTTAATGAAGACTGTGATTCAGGTCAAGGGAAGACATTCACTCTTCTAGGTTACAGGTATTTAACATCTGTTGAGATCATTGAGGCTTGGGAATCAAATGCATAAGACAGTGCTTAATAGCACTTGAAAAATAAAAGCGATTTTTGAATGCATAAATATGTTTAATTAGGCCTTTGAATGTCTAGTGGCAAAACCACTGATCTTTTGACCCTTCTGTTGATAGCCATCTTAAGGCAACTAAAAAAAATCGGCCACATAATTATTTGGCTGTATGCCAGAGCATGCATTTTCAAAAACTAGAATATTGACTTTTATTTCCACTTTTCAGGGTGGTAATTGAATTTGTAGCAGTTGAGAAATTTGTTATATTTCTGTGAGTCAGGATTTTCCTCTCACTTTCATTGTTTAACTTATACTAAGAAAAGTAAATATGTCCTTTCTATTTGCAATTGCAGAAAAGATCCCAGTCTCTTAGTTCATCTCACATTACTTCTACACAGTTCCCTTTCAAATTTTGTAACATTTTTTTCTTCCTTGTCATGCTATGTATGCCAGAAAAAGCAGTAATAAAAATGAAAGGCAGTGGATGCATCTAGACTGCATCTTTAGCGCTCAAGTTGCCTTCCGTAAGTCCCTTACTAGTGAATTTTATGCTGGATGGACACAGTCTGTGATACATCTGTCCTCAGATTTTTCCAGTCTTCCCTGCTTATCTCCCATGTAGCTCCAGCTCACAAAGCCTTGTAAGTAAGTTCAGCATAAAAGTGGACTGTTTCCTCAAGCCAGAAAAAGATTTTTTTTTTTTTTTTTTTTTTTTGAAGAACTCTGCTATCTGCTGATAAAGGAATTCGCAGGCATTCGATCTTCCATTATTTATGTACTACACAGCCCATGGAGGAAATGGGCTGCCACAGTATTAAGGATGAGATAATAAATTCTTTAGCTTTAAGGTAACAAAATAAAAAGGCTGTGACATTTCACCAGTAATCTTTTGCACGAAAGGTCAACAACTGCTACAGAAAGAAAAAAGCTTAAAGTCTATTACTGAATAAAACTTTGAAAAGATTTAATTTCATATTTTGCCATTAAATGTAGTTCTAATACAATGCTTTTCCATGAATTAAGTACTGGATTAAATATGTGATTCAAACATTATAGGCAAACTCAAATATTTGAGATCATGAACCTGGAATACCAGTTAGCCCATGTTTTTTATTGCAGGTCAGTTACCTGCTGATGATAGAATTTACTGCTTACTAATATTGTAACAGTATAGCAGAAGATATGAGATATTAATCCATACAACTAGACTTAAATTAAGATGCATTAATTAAATATTGGAATAGAAAAAATTTAAATACCTTTGATATCTAGAAAATGGAAAGTTGAACCAGAGAACTTTTGGATATTTAGAAACAAATACAACTATACATGGAGGTTAAAAACAATAACAACAATGAACAAAAAAAAAAAAAAAAAAAAAAACAACAAAACTAAAACGAAACAATTAAACTAAACAAAACAAAACAGAAAACCTAGAATCCTTGCACCAGAATGTGAAGGTAGAAGCTTAAAATATGTATATTACTTGCTCCATCTAGTACATACACAGTAAAAAATGATTACGTCACAAATATAACTATGAATTGTTACATTGATAACAAAACAATATACACTTACAGGAAGCACATAAAAGTATAAATATCCCCAGGCCCTGAAAGTGAGGTTTTGAGTCTAGGTAATGAGTCAACTAGGCAGTACCACAGGAAGAGATGTCACAGGACAGAGTTTTTTTGCTCAGTGTTAGAAGGCAGTGCTATTCTGGCATTGAAATGTGGATGAGATTGAATCATTGCTTCAAAATTATTCAGAAACATTGTATAATATATGGTAAAGATGCTTTGGTGACAATGCAATAACAGAAATGTTATGAGAATATTGGCTCTCTCAATCCCTATTTTAAAGCTCAGCAAGACTTTTACAACTACAGTCTTGTTACTGATGTCATTGTTGGAAAGGGTAGCATAGAACTTAATATTACTTAATGTTACTACCATATGGTTTGAGAATGAAATGTTCTTTAAAGGCTCAATTATTTAGTGTCATATGCACAATGCAGTACTGTTTAGAGAAGGTATGCTCGGAGATTGGAACACAGTGAAAACAGCCTCATCAATAGATTGATTAATTGGGCAGTGATAAAAAACTTGGACTTGGATCCTAGTTATAGGAAATGGGTCTTTTACTGTGAGCACTGACAGACTCTATCTTGTCCTTGGCTCTTCCCATTTTTTTTTTTTTTTGCTTCCTGACACTTATGCAGTATATCTTTCATTACTTATTGCAGAAAAAAAATGCTGTGAGAGACATCTCCTCCTGAATTTTCCCACTGTCCTCTGATCTCAAAAGATCTGCAGGGTTACAGAATGACACCTGATGGTATCTTGAAGTCACAATTTTATCCAGTAAATGAGAAACTTATAGAATCAACTTTTACAAAACCTACACACTCCTACTGCTTTTTATAGTCAAATAATTCAATTATTTATAATCACTGTACATTGGTAATTTAACTTATATGAAAAACTGAAAGCAGGGAATGATGGTCCTGTGACTGTGATAATGTTCATCTTTATTGTATAGATCACTTCGCAGAGAACACAAGCATGACTTCAGAGTTGATATGGCTTTAGGCAACTCTACTATACACTGTACTTGAGCTTCAGGCCTGAGAAATCCATCATGCTAGCATCACCATCTTATGTCTAGAGACAATTTTCATGATGATGTAGCAGCTTGGGTATCTGAATTACTATTCATTTGAATGATCCTTGAAAATAATGCAAGGTAACTTCAATTCTCACATCTCATTTAAAAGAGATTACAAACTTATTACAAGTGCAATTAGACATAAGTAGGCATTGATTTTCACTTTAAGGTTTTGCATTATTGAATTATCAAAGGTATATGCATAAAAGGAAATTTCTTAACCCCAATAAAAGAATTCAAGGAAAATATCAATATGAGTATCAACATAATGGCTGATAAGGTTAACATCATTTTAAGCTAGCATTAATAGTTGTACAGTAGATACATATTTAATATTTCATACCGAATTTGCTTGCTATACCATTAAAGTGTAATTTTTAATTCTTTAAATTTAATTCCTACCAAAATGTTGTAGAAGAAAAAAATTAAAATTATGGCTCATCCTTAATTCCCTATATCATTGTGTTAGAAAGAGTGTTTATATAGACAAATTTAAAGAAAGCCTTAAAACCGGGGTCTTAATATGATATAATATGATGATCTCACAATAGGTAAAAGAGACCTCTGGTCTAACTCTTTTCTTTCCTCCCCTGTCCTCGATTCCTTTCTGCTCAATTGCCCTTTCTTCCCATCCTGACCCCTTCCCCTGTCTTCCCACCACCTCCCCTTCTGTCCCATTCATTTGCCTTCTTTCCTCTACTCTTCTCTTCCCTCCCTTTCCTTCCTTTCCTTTCCTTTCCTTTCCTATGACTCTGCCGCCTTTCCTTCACCTCCCCTCATCTTATTTCTTATCCCCATTCCTTCTATCTCTTCAGATTTCTTCCATTTCTCTTCCCTTCCTTTCCCCTTATCCTCCTTTCCTCTATCCTCCCCTCTCCTTATCTCTATGGTTCCCCATCCTGCTCCTTCTCTTCCTTTGCTTCGCCCTTCCATAGCACTTTCTCTCATTTTCCTCTCTGTAACAGGCAAACCAAAGGAACATTAAAATACTACATTGAAAGGACCAATCTTGCCTAGTAGTTTGTTTGCCATTCTTTCAGTCTCAGTTCCATCTTTGTCTCTACATTTCTTTTAGACAAGACAAATTTTGCATAGAAATTTTCTGGATAGGTTGATGTCTTTATACCTTCATTTGAGTCATTCCTGCCTGTCTGCAGGAATTGACCTCTTCAGGTTATAGGTCTCCACTGTTAAGCATCCCTCAAGTCACCTACATTGACTCCTGGGAAACTCCCCATCCCAGGTATCTAGGACTTCCTAGAGATTACCCAAATTTCACCCACTCCCAACAGCTGCAGATTTCCATTCATTCTCCTGGCCCTCTGTGCCTCTTTTCAGTCACATACCACACCTGATCCTATTTCTCTATTGCCCTCCCCATAGCCACTCCCACATAGGTCCCACCCTTCTGCCTTCTATGACTACTTTGTATGCATTCTAAGTGGAATTCAAGAATCTTTCTTGAACCTTCCTTATTGTTTAAGATCTTTGAGTCCCAATGTATAAGCAGCAATCTCTCACACTATTAATGATCCACTGTTAGGCTTACAGACAAGAGCCTAGTATAAATGTCTTCCCAGGATCTATTCAGCACCTGACTGAAAAAAGATACAGATAACCACAGTCAAACATTAGACTGATAATGGGATGCTTTTCTTTTCTTACAACTCTATTTTGTTTAAAAAGAGGGATACTTATACAGATTTTAAAGGCATTTTGGCATAACAGTATATGAATATTTTTGTCAGTACTTAATTCTTTTAGAGATTTGATAGCATGAATAGAAATCCCACTAGTTACCATAAGCATAAAGTACATGTAGGACAGAACATAACATGGAAAATATTTTTTGGGGGAGTATAGATTAAGCATAATGATCTGTGAATACCAAAAATTACCACAAGGCTATATTATCTTGGCTCTTGGATTATTAATGATTTAATTTCCAGGTGTACCACACTCTGAGAGGTTGCGATATATTTTTTCCAGAAAGCTCTGAACACCCCAGAAACAACTCACAAGATATATGAAGCTCATGAAAAAGAAAGGCCAAAGAAATGAAAGCCTCAGTCCTGCTGAGAATGGGATGCTTACTGAAGAGTTCGACCAAGGATTGAAGGTCCTGAAGGAGACAGAAACCTCATAGAATGACCAACAGAGTCAGAGACCAATGACTCCCAGAAACAGTCAGAAACTGAGCCACCAACCAAACCACATACAGGAACTGGACCAAGCACCCCAGATTGAGGGCTGCCTTGTCATGATTCAGTAGGAGAGAATATGCATAATCCTGTAAAAACTTGAGGGCCCAGGTAGAGGGATTCTCAGGGGTCCCGACCTTTTCAGGGGCAAAGAAACAGCAGGATGAGGTAGGATATAGGGAAGATGTCTATAAGGAGGGAATCTAGGAGGAGACAAATATGTGGGATGTAAATAGATTAATTAAAAAAGAAGAAAGTGAGCAAACAATAAACCAGTAAAAAGTCTAAAAGCCATCACTGCTACCAATTTGATCCTAAACATCTGGTCTCAAAAGCTATGGGAAATAAAGATAAATTGTTTGATCATGTAGTCTGTGCTATGTGTGGCAGCCTGGAAATAAATAGGCACATATTGCTTCTAAATATCATGCACTTATGCATCAATAAGAGGATTGGGAGACTCTTGAAGTGACAGCTGAGCATAGGACAGGGAGGTAACTACCAACATAATATCTGGATATCTCATGCTTCTGGAATTTAGTGTCAGAGAGGCATTATGGGAGAACAAGGGGATCAACCTGAAGAAAAACAAAACGTTCAAGGATATAAAAAAAATGTCTGTGGCAACATAGAACTAGTATTTTAAAGAATAATATAAATTAGATCATGATTATGTAGGATTAATTGATTAAATAATTAAGTGTTGAAGAACACCTTTTTATGATAGGATTCCAGATAATGACTTTGGAAAAAATGATCAGTCTATTATCATAATAATAGATGTAAAAGATCAGTAAACTATAGTAAACTTAATTGAAACATTATCATGAAAATATAGAGTGTTAATGAAGTCTCTCAGTGTTTGGCAGATATTATGTGAAACGGAAGATCAAAATCACCATTTTGCTAAAAATCGTTCTCCCATTGCTTGTTCTTGATAGAATGAACTTAGGAGAGCAAAACATTGCATCTGTGGTACTCTTGACAAAGATGCATTGCTTTAATCTCATCCTGAGTAAATATCAGACAGACATCAATTGAGCGATGATCTACAAAGTAAAAGTCTAGCAGTGTCAATGTTACTAAACAAAGCAAGACAAAGCACTGGAAAAAAAAAACTGGTTGCATATATAGAGGAGGCATGACACTTAGATGCCAGGTTATGCAAGGAAGAAGCTACTGAGGGTTAGCACTTACTCCTCGTTGCTACCAAAAGCTGAACAAGTTCATAGCCAGGGTGCTTCAAAGACCATCTGATACTTTTAAATTAGCACATCTTTCACTTACTTTTTTTGCTTTTTCTACTTTCTTCTTTTTTTTTTCCTTTTTTAATCTTTTAATAATACCTTGACAGCCTTTATTAACAAATGATGGTCATCTCATTTCATTAGAAAACCTAGAATAATTACAAGGGATTTCATTTTAGCTTGATAGCTACTATCATCTAGCCCTAAGTAGCCATTTATATTATATATGTTAAATATTTAGGAATCTAATCTATTTGCTCTTCTTTTAATATTAACTCCTTCCTCATTTTAAGATATCTACCTGGTTTCAATCTTACATTGTTATTTTTTTTCTAGATCATATCTAAAAATATTCTGGTAATTGACCTTACAAATAATTTTGTCATAAACACTCATTGAATCACCAGTTCTTTGTTATACTTAGTTGCACAATGAATATCTTGGTAGAGAAGTTGGTGTATCCCTCTCTAATGCTATTCACACATTTTCTTATAAGTCTACTTTAGTTATTATTTAATCTCTACAATCTCATTAAATTTGTTCTTTTCAAGTCAGCATAGATGTTATCTTATCAAATCCAGCACTCAGTTAATAGTTATCACAATGTCTGACCTACCGACAATCAAGGAAATCTCATTTTCTTTCTTTTTGTTCTTATTATTCCACTGTGGTCATCTTTAGAAATTATGGTTCTTCTTTATCTTCTTGTTATTACTTGCCAGAATATATGTTGAAACCCACTTCTTCAGGATTCTAGTTTATACAGAAGACCAGGTGACTGCTTATGATATATTAAAAAAAATTTTTTTTTCAACCCTGTGCCAGAGCACTCTGTACTCTAACCCCATAGGGACAGAGCCAGTCCCATGGGCTTGCTGATACATCTGAGTGCATGGGTGAGGTGAGACACTGAACCCTCAGGACATATAAACTGAGAAGCAGTCTAAGATAGAATTCTTCAGGTTTTGGCCTGTGCCTGGAGCTAACATATGCAACAGTATTCTATACCCAGATCCTGCTGAGATGGAGCTGGTTCCATATAAGTACTGTCACAACTGAGAGCACAGAAGGGTCAAACTACTGTCAGAATCAGCAAGACCAGCTAATACTATGCATAAACTGATTGGGTGAGGCAAGTTCAAAAATCTAAGCAACAAATACCTAGACCACTTGGCATCACCAGAACACATCCCTCACCAACGCAAATCCAGAATACACCAACACTCCAAAATAAAGCAAGATTTTGGTTTAAAAATCAAAGCTCATGAAGATGTTAGAGGACTTTAAGAAGGATATAAATAACTCCCTTAAAGAAATATAGAAAAACACAGATACAGATTTTTAAGGCATTTTGGCATAACACTATATGAATATTTTTGTCAGTACTTAATTCTTTTAGAGGTTTGATAGCATGCAATTAAATCCTACTAGTTACCATAAGCATAAAGTACATGCCATACAGATTCTAAGAGAACACAAAGAAACAGAACTTCAGACAAATTTTCCTAATAAACATTGATACAAAAATCCTCAATAAAATTCTTGCAAACTTAATCCAAGAACAATTAAAACAATCAACCATTATGATCAAGTAGGCTTCGTCCCAGAGATATAGGGATTGTTCAATATACAGAAATCCATCAAGGTACTCTACTATATAAACATAGTCAAAGGGGGGGGAACCATAATCATCATATTAAATGCTTAAGAAACATTTGGTAAAATTAATGACCCTTTCATGTTAAAATTTTTAGAAAGTTCAGAAATTCAAGTCTCATACCTAAACAGAGTAAAAGCAATATACAGCAAACCAATAGCCAACATCAAACTAAATGAAGAGTAACTTGAAGCAATCCCACTAAAATCGGGGACTAGACAAGGCTGCCCACTCTCCCCCAACCTATTCAGTACAGTACTAGAAGTACTAACCAGAGCCATCAGACAAGAAAAAGAGGTCAAAGGGATAAAAATTAGAAAGGAAGAAGTCCAAATATCACTATTTGCACATGATATGATAGTTTAGTTAAGTGACTCCAAAATTCAACCAGAGATCTTTGAATTCTAATAAAGAACTTCAGCAAAGTGGCTGAATATAAAATTAACAGAAATAAATCAGTAGCCTTCATTTACTCAAAGGATAATCAGGCTAAGTAAGAAATTAGAAGAATGACACCCTTCACAATAGTCTCAATACAAAATACCTTGGTGTGACTCTAACCAAACAAGTAGAAAGTCTGTATGATAAGAACTTCAAGTTGTTGAAGAAAGAAATTGAAGATGTTAGAAGATGGAAATGTCTCCTATGCTTATGGATTGGCAGGAATAATATAGTGAAAATGGTCATCTTGCCAAAAGCAATCTACAGATTCAATATAATCCCCATCAAAATTCCAAAACAATTATTCATAGAATTCAAAAGAGCAATTTGAAAATTAATTTGGAGTACCAAAAAACCCAGGATACTGAAAACCATTCTCAATGATAAAAGAACTTCCAGGGGAATCATCATCCCTGATCTCATGCTGTATTACAGCACAATCTTGATAAAAATCTGTAAGGTATTGGTATAGAGACAGGAACCTAGACCAATGTAGTAGAATTTAAGATCCAGAAATGAATCTACAAACTAATGGTCACTTGGTATTTGACAAAGGAGCTAAAGCCATCCAGTGGGAAGTGATACCATTTTCAAGAAATGGTGCTGGTTGAACTGGTAGTCAGCACATAGAAGAATGCAAATTGACCCAATCTTATTGTCCAGTACAAAGCTCAAGTCCAAGAGGATCGACGACCTCCACATAAAACCTGATATACTCAAATTAATAGAAGAGAAATTGGGGAAGAGCGTAGAACTTCCTAAACAATTTCCTGAACCAAAGACAAATGGCTTATACTCTAAGATCAAGAACAGACAAATGGGAACTCATAAAATTGCAAAAGCACCTGTAAGGCAAAGGATCCTGTCAATAGGACAAAATAGCTACCAACAGATTGAGAAAAGAACTTTACCAATCTTACATCTGATAGGAGGCTAATATTCAGTATATAAAAAGAACTCAAGTATGTACACTACAGAGAATCAAATAACCCTATTAAAAATGGGGTACAGAGCTAAACTAAGAATTCCTAACTATGGGATATTGAATGGCTGAGAAGTACCTAAAGAAATGTTTAATATCCATAATCATCAAGGAAATGCAAGTTAAAACAACCCTGAAAGTCTTTTCTCCATTTGCAACAGAATATTAATCTAACAATGAGAAGAGAATATATCATCAATAGACTACTAACCTATTCTCTGTTTTCTCTCAGACAATATGATGATAAGTAGAAGATAGTCTGTAAATAGGTGTGTGAGCAAGGAGCAACTGAAAAAAAAGTGCGAGTTTTATGTCAGGAGATCATTTCTGCTTCAATTTTCCTTTAACCTTAAAAATGTTTTATAAGTAACAAGTACTACATCTATGCAGGGATAGTAGCATTTTGTTGTATACACATTAATACAAATGTCTGAGGTAATTTAATATTTTATTAGATAAAATATTTATAATATATAAAATAAGATAAAAATGAAAATTAACAATTAGCTTGACAAAGATTTTTTCCAGCTCCTATTTGTACACATACCTTATTTTCAATACAATCACATGGATTAAGAATGTCACTCTGTCAAAGGGAGAAAGCTAACAAGAATAACTTAGGTATAGCATGGTGGGACATGCCTGTATTCTAAACTGTGAATCCTGAGGAATAGGGATCTTGAGTTCCAGATCAGACCCTGTCTCAGGAAAAAAAGGGAAAAAAACGAGGGGGGAAGCAAGGATGGGTGGGAGGAAGGATTGAAGGAAGGAAGAAAACAAAAAAAAAAAAGCTTAAATCCTTCCTAGTTAATATTTGAGTTTTCTGCAGCAATTAGAATTATAACTTTAGAATTTTATTTTTATTTTAATTATGTATATTCGTGTTTTTGCATGGCTGTGTGCCAGTTGGAGTCATGGAAATGGGATTTTTCAGAGCAGCCTCATTAGCAGACCAATGTAAGTGTTGGGAATCAAACTCTGGTTCTATCCAGGAGCAGTATACTCTCTTAAGACCTGATCCATCTCTCCACCATGTAGAATATGATTATATGTTTTATGTAACTGGAATCAAGCAATATCTTGTAGTTTAGAAGGCTAGAATTTAAAATCAAAGTGTTAGCAAGGTTATTTCCTTTCATAATGCTAGAGGAGATCATTTCCTGTTTTTTTTATCTGTGAGAGTCCCAGGTTTGTGATACTGTGTCTGTGATCTTTGCTTTCTTCACACAGCTTTTGCCTGTGTTTCTTTACCTCTAGTCAACACATATTCTTAAAGCCAATTATTGAAATGGCCAATGATGATTGCAATTCAAATTGCTTAACTTCCTTATATCTGTGAATGACCTCTATCCTATTAAGTTCACAATCAAAGGATCTAGTTAGTAAGCATATCCATGGGGAGGATATAGTACAACCCAACGTAACAAGTCTTAATAAGATTAGAAACTTGCTTTTCAACATTATGCTGCTGTTATCACTATTATTTTTGCCTTTTCCTGTACTAGTTTCATGTATATTTTTAGACCACACACATTTTCATAAGATGCTAATTTTTTATTTCAAATTTACTTGAGGACAGACAAATAATCCCAAACATGTAGTTTTCTTGTTAGACAAAAAAGAAAGCTTATAAGCCTGGCAGTAAAACTTTACATTTCATGTTCCAATGCATGTTAGTATTGCTAGTAATTATTTCAATTATTTTCTTAAGGTCTTTAAGGCTTTCTCAAAGAGTAACATATGCACTTAGGCTAAGAACGTGTCCAAATCTATAAAGGAACACATTGGAAACTGAAAACAAATGTCAATTTAGTAGGTGAAGCTGAGCATTTGGCAAAAAGGCTGAGACAATGGATGTACTGAAGAAAATGAAAGAGTGCTCACTAGGTACCAGTTTTAATGAACTGACCCAGAGTATAAAAAGATAATTAGAGTCATAATTATACAGCAATATTTCATACTTAAATTACATGTGGATACCCTACAGTAAAATGTTAGAGTTACTGTTGGGTCAATTCAATCCTTAAATGAATTCTTATTGTAAGGACAAGAGAGGTTCTCATTTCTTTCCTTGAATGCAATGCTTACTGAGAGAAATGCTGTGTGGAAGACCACATTTAGTTTTTTAATAGACTGAGTTGCTCATAGCAACTAAGCTAAAGGTGAAATTTAGCTTGTGCCCCCCACCCTACTAGACTTCTTCCCTCTGAAATATTTTGAATGATCTCTCTAAACCCAGACCCCGCTTAGAGAAACTTGTCTCTCAGGAGTGTTGACACACAGGCTTACAGGAGGGTCAAGACACTGTCAAAATTAACAAGAACAGCTAACACCAGAGTTAATCAGATTGTGACAGGATAGTCCAAGAACCTAAACAACAGAAATCAAGGTACTTGGCATCACCAGAACCCAGTTCCTAAACCACAGCAAGTCCTGAAAACCACAACACACCAGAAAAGCAAAAATCTGATGTAAAATTACACTCAGGATACAGGACAACACAGGTAGACAGGTAGAAGCCATAAAAGAGGAAACAATCAAACAGAAGAATGAATTGAACAAAACCATCCAGGACTTAAAAATGAAAATAGAAACAATAAAAAGTACAAAGGTAGATAACCCTTGAGAAAGTACAAACTAGGAAAGAGATCAGGAGTCATAATGCAAGCATCATCAAAGGGAAAAAAAAAGTATACAAGAAATAGAAGAGAGAATATCAGGGAAAGAAAATACCGTAGAAAACATTAACACAACCATCAAAGTAAATGCAAAATGCAAAAAGCATCTAACCTAAAACACACAGGAAGTCTAGGAAACAATGAGAATTAAACCTGAGGGTAATAGGTATAGAAGAGAGTGAAGATTCCCAATATAAAGGGACAGTAAATATTTTCAACAAAATTATACAAGAAAGCTTCCCTAAGTTAAGGAAAGAGATGCCCACAAATGTAAAAGAAACCTACAGAATTCTGAATATTGGACCAAAAAAGAGATTCTTCCTATCAGATAATAGCCAAAACACAAAATACACAAAAGAAATAAAGAATATTAAAAGCTGCAAGCAAAAAAAGGTCAAGTAAAATATAAAGGCAGACTTATCAGAATCACACCAGACTTCTCAACAGACAATGAAGGTCAGATCATGGGAAGAGTAATACAAATTCTAAAAGAATACCAATGCCAGCCCAGGTTACTATATTAACCAAAACTTTTAATTAACATAGATGGAAAAACCAAGATATTCCATGACAAAACCAAATTTATACAACATCTTTCTATAAATCTAGCCATACACAGAATAATAGATGGGAAACTCCAATAATGAGGGAAACCACATCCTAGCAAAAGCAAGAAAATAATCTTCTTTCAACTAACCAAAAAGAGGAAAGCCATACTAACATAATTCTTCCTCAAACAACAAAATATAATATGAAAGAAAAATTATTGGTCCCTAATGACTCTCAACACCAATTCCTCATTAAAAAAAAAATAGACTAACATACTTGATACATAAAGAAGACCCAACATTTGTTGCACACAGAAAACACACCTCAGTGACAAAGATGAACACTACTGCAGAAAAAAAGACTGGTAAACAATTTTCCAGGCAAATGGAAGCAAGCTGGAATAGCCATTATAATATCAAATAAAACTGATATTCAACCAAAAGATATCAATATGTGTATATGTGTGTGTGTGTGTGTGTGTGTGTGGGTGTATGTGGGTGTATGTATATATATATATATATATATATATATATATATATATATAGACAGACAGATAGATGATAGATGGATATTTAGATAGATCTATCTATCTATCTATATCTATCTATCTATATATATATATGGAAGGACACTTCATACCCATCAATTAAAAATCCACCAATATGAAACCTCAATTCCGAATATCTATGCTCCTAATGCAAGGGTACCTACCTTCATGAAAGAAACCTTACTAAACCTCAAAGAACATACTGCACCTCACCCAAAAATGGGTGACATCAATACTGCATTCTCATTAATGGACAGATCATGGAAACAGAAACTAAACAGAGATACAATGAAACTAACAGAAGTTATGAATTAAATAGATTTAACAGATATCTATAACCCATTTCAGCCTAAGACAAAAAAATATAACTTTTTCTCAGCAACTCATAGTATCGTCTCCAAAACTAATTATATAATTGGTCAGAAAATAGGCTTCATAAGATAAAAGAAGATTGAAATAATAATCTCATGCATCCTATCAGATGACCATGGATTAAGACTGGTCTTCAATAACAACAAAAAATAACAGAAAACCCACATGCACATAAAAATTGAACAATGCTCTAATAAATTATAACTTTGTAAAGGAAGAAATAAAAAAATAAATTAAAGACATTTTTAGAATTCTATGCAAATGAAGACACAACATATCCAAACTTATGGGACACAATAAAAGCAGTGCTAAGAGGAAAGTTCATAGCTCTGCATACCTATAAAAGGAAACTGGAGAAAGCATACATTAGCAGCTTGACAGCACACCGAAAAGCTCTAGAACAAGAAGAAGCAAATGCCCCCAAGAAGAGTAAAAGTCAGAAAATAATCAGACTTGGGGCAGTAATCAACCAAGTAGAAACAAAAATAAATATACCATAAATCAAGAAAAACAGTGGCTGCTTCTTTGAGAAAATTAACAAGATATATAAACCCTAATTCAGACTAACTAATGGGCACAGAGAGATTATCTACATTAACAAAAGCAAAAATTAGTAGGGAGCCATACCAACAAAAACTGCTAATTCAAGACATAATTAGATCATACTACAAACCTTATTCTCAACAACACTGGAAAATATGGATGAAGTGGGAAATTTTCTAGACAGATGCCAGGTACTAAACTTAAATCAGAATAAGATAAACTATCCAGATAAACTGTCTTAGTTAATGTTTCTATTCCTGGACAAACATCATAACCAAGAAGCAATATAGGGATAGAAGAGTTTATTCAGCTTATACTTCCATATTGTTGTTCATCACCAAAGGAAATCAGGACAGGAACCAAAGCAGGTCAGGAAGCATGAGCTGATACAGAGGTCATGGAGGGATGTTACTTACTGGCTTGCTTACCTTGGCTTGCTCAGCCTGCTCTCTTACAGGTCTACCAGCCCAGAATGGCACCACCCACAATGATCTGCCCCCCCCCCACACACACTTGATCACTAGTTGATAAAATGCCTTAGAGCTGGATCTCATAGAGACATTTCTTCAACTGAGGCTTTTTTCTCTGTGATAATTTCAGCTTTTGTCAAATTGACACAAAACCAGCCAATACACTATCTTAACTCTTCAATAACCCCTAAAGTAACAGAAGCACTGAAAAAAGTATCCAAACCAAAATAAGTCCAGGACCAGATGGGCTTACCACAGAATTCTATCAGACCTTCATAGAAGACCTAATACTAATAATCTCTTAGTTAGTCCAAAAATAGTAACACAAGAAGTACTACCCAGTTTCTTTTAAGAAGCCACCTTTATTCTTATACCTAAACCACACAAAGATCCAACAAAGAAAAAAAAAATTCAGACTAATTTACCTTGTAAATATCGACACAAAAACATTCAATAAAATTTTTGAAAACCAAATCTAAGAATACTTCAAAATGATCATCCATCATGATCAGATAGGTTTCATCCCAATGATACAGGGATAGTTCAATATAGGGAAATCCAACAACTTAATACATAATATAAACAAATGCAACAAAAAACAAAACTACCTGATCCTCTCATTAGATGCTGAGAAACATCTATAATGATTCAACACCACTTCATGTTAAAAATCTTGTACAGATCAGGAATTCAAATTTCATAACTAAACAGAGAAAAAGCAATAACCAGCAAACCAGTAGCCAATATCAAACTAAATGGAGAGAAACTTGAAGCAAACCTACTAAAAATAGGGACTAGACAGGAATGCCCACTCTCTCCCTACCTATTCAATATAGTAATCAAAGTTCTAACCAGAACAATTAAACAACAAAGGGAGGTCAAAAGGATATAAATTTGAAAGGAAGAAGTCAAAATATCACTATTTGCTGATAATATGATAGTATGATTAAGTGACCCCAAAATTCTACCATAGAACTCCTACAGTTGACAACTTCAGCAAGTGGCTAGCTATAAAATTAACTCAAATAAATTATTAGCCTTTTCTACTGAAAGGAAAACTGCCTGAGAGAAAATCAGTGAAATTATAACCTTCACAATAGTTTCAAATAATATAATTACCTTGGTGTGACTCTACCCAAGCCAGTGAAAGATCTGTATAACAAGATCTTCAAGTATCTGAAGAAAGAAATTTAAAAAGATTCAGAAGATGGAAAAATCTCCCATGTCCATTGGGCGGGCACAATTAATATAGTAAAATTGGTCAAGTTGCCAAAATCAGTCTATAGATTCAATGCAATCCCCATCAACATTCCAATTCAATTATTCCTCATGTTAGAAAGAGCAATTTGCAAATTTATGAGGAATAACAAAAAATCCAAAAGAGTGAAAATTATCCTCAACAATAAAATAACATCTGGGGGATCAGCATCTCTGGCTTCAAACTGTATTACAGAGAAATAGTGACAAAAACTGTATTGTATTGGTAAAGAGACAAGAAGTCAGACCAATGGAATAGAATTGAAGACTCAGAAATGAACCTACACACCTATGGTCATTGGATCTTTGGCAAAGAAACTAAAATCATTGAGTGCAAAAAAGATAGCTTTGTTGACAATTGGTTTGGTGCAATAGGTGGTCCACATGTAGAAGAATGCAAATCAACCAGTGTTATAGCCCTGTACAAAGTTCAAGTCCAAGAGGATCAGTGACCTCCACATAAAAGCAGATACACTCAAACTAAGAGAAAGAGCCTCAAGCATGTGAGCACTGGGAAAAATTTCTTTACACCAATGGCAGATACTGGAGAAATGATTCAGCTGTTAAAGGCACCGACTGATCTTCCAGAGGTCCTGAGTTCAGTTTTTATAAACCACATGGTAGCTCACAACTGTCTGTAATAGTATCTGATGCTCTGTTCTGGTGTGACTGAAAACATACAAACAAACAAACAAACAAATAAATAAGAACACCAATTGCTTATGCTCTAAGATCAAGAATGGATAAATAAGACCTCATAAAATTGCATAGCTTCTGTAAGGCAAAGGACACTGTCATTAGGACAAAATGGGAACCAACAGATTGGGAAAAGATCTTTTGCTAACCCTACATCTGATAAAGAGCCAATATGCAATATATACAAAGAACTCAAGAAGTTATACTCCACAGAATTAAATTACCCCTTAAAAATGAGGGGGGCAGAATTAAACAAAGAATTCTCAACTGAGAATATAGAATGACTGAGAAGTACCTAAAGAAATGTTCAACATTCTTAGTGATCAGGGAAATGCAAATCAAAATAATCCTGAAATTCTACCTCACAACAGTCAGAATGGCTAAGTTCAAAAATTTAGGTGGCATCAGATGCTGGCAAAGATGTGGATAAAAAGGTGGAATCTCAGGGTTGTTAGTGTTGTTAGCTGGCACAACCACTCTGAAAATTAGGCTGGAGGTTCCATAGAAAACTAGACATAGTGCTTGCTGAGGACCAAGCAATACCACTGCTGGGCATATAAAAAAAAGATGCTATTTCATATAACAAGGACACATGTTCCACCATGTTCATAAAAACCTTATTTATAATAACCAGAAGCTGAAAAGAACCCTATGTCCCTCAACACAGGAATGAATACAGAAATTGTGGTACATTTACACAATGAAGTACTACTCAACAATAAAAACAATGAGTTCATGGAATACTTAGGCAAATGGATGGAACTAGAAAATATCATCCTGAGTGAAGTAGCCCAACCACAAAGAACACATATGGTACGCACTCGCAGATAAGCAGATGCTAGCTTAAAAAGTTTGGCATTCTTAAGAAACAATTCACAGACCATATAAAGCTCAAAAAATTAAAAGAAAGGTCAGAATGTGGCTGCCTCAGTTCTTCTTAGAAGGGGGAGCAGAAGTAGTCACAGGAGGAGATGTGGAGAAAAAGTTTACAGTAGAGACTGAAACAAAGGTCATCCTGAGACTGACCTACCTGGAGATCTATCCCATATACAGCCACCACACCCAGACAATACTGCTTATGTCAAGAAATAAATGCTAAGGAGAGTTTAATATAACTGTTTCCTGAGTGGCTCTGCCAGATCATGGCAAATAAAAGCCAGATGTTCATAGCCAAACACTAAACTGAGATCTGAGTCTCCAATTGAGAAGTTGAACAAAGTATTGAAGAAAATAAAGGGGTTTGCAATCCCACAAAAAAAAACAATATCAACCAATCAGAGCTCCCAGGAATTAAACCATTATCCAAAGAGTACACATGTACAGACCCAAGGCTCCAGGTGCATAAGTAGAAGAGGATGGTCTTGTTGGGTATCAATGAGAAGAAAAGCCCTTTGTGCTGCCATGACTCTATGGCCCAGTCTCCAGAAATGTCGGGATGTGGAGATATAAAAGAGTAGGTGGACTAGGGGATTTGAGAGGAATACTTGGTAAAGGGGATAACATTTGAAATTTAAATATAATATATTAAACAAAAAATAGGGCACATAACAGGACTCGAGCCATCTGCCACCTGGACAAGCAGTTTCCAAAGGTTTAAACACTGGTGATTAGGGGATCTGGGTAGCCAGGGAGCAGAGAGATCACTGCCAAGTGCACACAGAAAGTGTGCCCCTGCCCTGCCTGATTCAGGGACTAGGAACACAGCATTGGGACCTCTGTTCCTACCCAGGGACTTTGGGGCACAGAACAGGGCTCGGCCCATCTGCAACCTGGACCAGCAGTTCCCAAAGGTTTAAAGACTGGAGAGAAGGGGACCTGGGCAGCCAGGGAGCAGAGACCACTGCTGAGTGCTCACGGAAAGCGTGACCCTGCCCTGCCTGATCCAGAGACCAGGAACCGAGCACTGGGACCTCTGTTTCCACCCAGTGGCTTTGGGGCACAAAACAGGGCTCAGACCATCCGCCACCTGGACCAGTGAAGATCCAGGGAAACAGACCAAATACAAGGGAAAGGCAAGACCATATCACTGACAACAAGATGACAAGAGGAAAGAGAAACAGTATATCACAAGGAAACCAAGACAGCTTGGCAACACCAGTACCAAGCTTTCCCATAACAGCAAACATTGGAATGCCAAACACAAGAGAAAAAGAAGACACAGACCTAATATAATACCTCAAAACGCTGAGAGAGATCTTTAAACAAGAACAGGAGGAAAAGCAAAAAAAAAAAAAAATCTTAAGCTTTTAAAGAGGAAACAAGAAAAACACCCAAAGAACTCAAAGAAATAGAGGAAAATAGAACCAAAGAGATGATAGAATGGAAGAAGGAATTTAAACAAAAATTGACACAATAAAGAAAACACTAAAAGAGATAACCCTAGAGGTAGAACACCTAAAAAAGAAATCAGGAAACACAGATGCAAGCATTTTTAATAGACTACAAGAGATGGAAGAGAGAATTTCGGGGGCAGAAGACAATATTCAAAACATAGACAAAATAGTTAGAGAAGATGCAAAAACCAAAATGCTTCTAACCCAAAAAGTCCAGGAGATCCAAGACACAATGAGAAGACCAAACCTAAGGATAATAAAAATAGAAGAAGGAGAAGAATATCAAGTAAGAGGCACAATAAATATCTTCAACAAAATTGTAGAAGAAAACTTACCTACCCTTAAGAATGAGATGACCACCAGCATAAAAGAAGCCTTCAGAATTCCAAATAGGTTGGACCAGAAAAAAAATTCCTCCCGAAAAATAATAGTCAAGACACCAAGTGCCCAATGCAAAGAAAGAATACTAAAAGCAGTAAGGGAAAAAAAGTCAGGAAACATAAAAAGGCAGAGCAATCAGAATCACACCCAATTTCTGAACAGAGACTATGAAAGCTAGAAGAGCCTGGACAGACATCATGCACACACAAAGAGAGCACAATTGCCAGCCCAAGCTGCTATACCCAGCAAAACTATCAATCACCATAGATGGAGAGATGAAGATATTTCAAGCCAAATCTAAATTTACACAATATCTGACCACAAACCAAGTACTACAATAAATTATAGGTGGAAAACCCAGTACAATGAGGGGAACTACATCCTGGTTAAAAAAAAAAAATCCTAAGCAAGAAAACCAAAAGAAGAAAGAGATACAGACAAAACTCAACCTACAAAAGCAATAATACCAGGAAACAGAAACCATTATTCCTTGATATCTATTAACATAAATGGAGTGAACTCCCTAATAAAGAGACATAGGCTATCAGACTGGATACATAAACAGAATCCAGCATTTTGATGCATACAGGAAAATCATCTCAAAGACAAAGACAGACACTATCTCAGAGTAAAAGGGTAGAAATAAAACTTCCAAGCAAGCAGCCCTAAGAAGCAAGATGGAGTGGCTATTGTAATATCAATTAAAGTAAATATCCAACCAAAAGTTATCAAAAAAGATAAGGAAGGACACTTTTTACTCATTACAGGGCAAATCTGTCAGTAGGAACTCTCAATTTTTAACATATATGCTCCAAATACAAAAGCACCTACATTCATAAAAGAAATCCCACTAACACTCAAAAAATACATTTCACACCACACAATAATAGTGGGAGACTTTAATACCCCACTCTCTCAAATGGACAGATCATGGAAACAAAAACTGAACAAGGACACTGTAAAACTAGCAGAGACTATGAACCAACTGGAATTAATAGATATCTACAGAACATATCATCCTAAAGTGAAAGAATACACCTTCTTCTCAGCACCCCATGGCACCTTCTCCAAAATTGACCACATATTTGGACACAGAACAAGCCTTAATCTATATAAGAAGCTTGAAATACTCCCATACATCCTCTCAGATTACCATGGTTTACGGCTGTCCTTTAACAACAACAAAGACAACAAAAAGCCCACATACACATGGAAACTAATCAACACTCTGTTAAAAGATAGCAGGGTCAAAGAAGAAAAAAAGAAAGAAATTAAAAACTTAATAGAATTCATTGAAAATGAATACACAACATACCCAAAGCTATGGGATGCAATGAGAACAGTATTGAGAGGAAAACTCATAGCCCTAAGTACTTCCAAAAAGAAACTGGAGAGAGCATACATCAGCAACTAGACAGCACAGCTAAAAGCTCTAGAAAAAAAGAAAGCAGATACACCCAAGAAGAGTAGACGGCAAGAAATAATCAAAATTAGGGCAGAAATAGACCAAATAGGAACAAAAAGAACCATTGAAAGAATCAACAAAACTAAGAACTGGTTGTTTGAGAAAATCAACAAGGTTGATAAACCCCTAGCCAGACTAACAAGAGGGCAAAGAGAGAGCATACAAATTAACAAAGTCAGAAAGGAAAGTGGAGACATAACAACTGAAACTGAGGAAATTCAAGAAATCATCAGATCCTATGACAAAAATCTATACACCACGAAGTTGGAAAATCTGGAGGAAATGGACAAATTCCTAGACAGATACAAGACCCTAAAGTTAAACCAGGACCAGGTAAACTACCTAAGTAATCCCATAACACCTAAAGAAATAGAAGAAGTCATCAAAAGCCTCAGAACCAAAAAAATAAAGTGCAGGTCCAGATGAGTTCAGTGCAGAATTTTATAAAATATTTATTGCGGAGATAACACCAATACTCTCCAAATTATTCCACAAGATAGAATCAGATGGAATACTACCTAACTCATTTTTTGAGGCTACAATAACCCTTGTTCCTGAACCACACAAAGACCCTACAAGGAAAGAGAACTTCAGACCAATCTCCCTTATGAATATTGATGCAAAAATACTCAACAAAATCCTTGCAACCAAATCCAGGAACACATCAAAATGATCTTTCACCATGACCAAGTAGGCTTCATCCCTGGGATACCGGGATGGTTTAATATAAGGAAATTGATCAATGTAATCCACCATATAAACAAACTCAAAGAACAAAATCACATGGTCATCTCACTAGATGCTGAGAAAGAATTAGAAAAAATTCAACAACCCTTCATGTTAAAATTCCTGGAAAAAACAGGAATCCAAGGTCTATACCTAAACATAATAAAAGCAATATACAGCAAACCAACAGCCATCATAAAGCTTAATGGTGGGAAACTTGAAGCAATCTCACTAAAATCAGGGACTCGACAAAGATGCCCATGCTCCCCTAACCTATTCAACATAGTACTGGAAGTCCTGGCTGGAGAAATTAGATAGCAAAAGGAGATCAAGGAGATACAAATCAGAAAGAAAGAGATAAAAACAACACTCTTTGCCGATGACATGATAGTGTACTTAAGTAACCCCAAAAATTTTATTAGAGAACTCCTAGAGCTAATAAACAAGTTAAGCAAAGTGGCTGGTTACATAATTAACTCAAACAAATTAGTAGCTTTCCTATATTCAAAGGACAAACATGTGGAGAAAGAAATTAGGGAAAAGATACCTTTCACAATTGTCACAAAAACCACGAAATACCTTGGTGTTACATTAACTAAGCAAGTGAAGGACGTGTATGACAAGAACTTCAAACCTCTAAAAAACGAAATTGAGGAACATCTCAGAAAACGAAAAGATCTCCCATGCTCATGGATTAGTTACATCAACATTTTAAAAATGGCCATCCTACCAAAAGCAATCTACAGATTCAATGCTATCCCCAAAAATATTCCAACCCAGTTCTTCATTGAGTTGGAAACATCAATGTGAAATTTCGCATCGAATAACAAAAGACCTAGAATAGCGAAATCCATCCTTAACAACAAGAAAATATCTGCAGCAATCACAATCCTTGACCTCAAGGTATATTACAAGGCAATTGTGCTGAAAACTGCATGGCACTGGTACAGAAATAGGCATGTGGATCAATGGAATAGAATAGAAGATCCAGAAATGAGCCCTCAAGTATATGGTCACCTGATTTTTGACAAAGGAGATGTAAACATTCAATGGAAAAAGGACAGCCTATTCAACAGTGGTGCTGGTCCAAGTGGCACTCAGCATGCAAAAGAATGAAAATAGACCCTTTCTTATCTCCTTGTACAAAGCTCAAGTGTAAGTGGATCAAAGATCTCCACATTAAACCAGATCCACTGAAACTATTAGATGAGAGAGT
This sequence comes from Micromys minutus, assembly GCF_963924665.1. Taxonomy (NCBI): domain Eukaryota; kingdom Metazoa; phylum Chordata; class Mammalia; order Rodentia; family Muridae; genus Micromys; species Micromys minutus. The sequence goes on from NC_137984.1 coordinate 24,485,392, forward strand.
AGGGAAAACCTTAGAACACATAGGCACTGGAGAAAATTTTCTGAACAAAAAAACATTAATGGCTCAAGCTCTAAGGTCTAAGATTAACAAATGGGACTTAATGAGATTGCAAAATTTCTGTAAGGCTAAGGACATTTTCAAGAAAACAAAACTGCGGCCATCAGAAGAGGAAAAGGTGTTTACCAACTCCACATCAGATAGAGGCCTAATATCCAAGGTATACAAATAACTCAAAAAGCTAGCCACCAGAGAATCAAACAACCCTATTAAAAATGGGGTACTGAGCTAAAGAAAACATTCTCAATTGAGGAATATGGAATGGCTGAGAAACATCTAAGGAAGTGCTGGACATCCATAGCCATCAGGGAAATGCAAACCAAAACAATCCTGAGATTCCACCTCACACCAGTCAGATTGACCAAGATCCAAACCTCAGATGACAGCAGCTGCTGGCAAGGTTGTGGAGAAAGAGGAACACTTCTCCACTGTTGGTGTGGTTGTAAACTGATACAACCACTCTGGAAATCAGTCTGGTGATTTCTCAGAAAATTGGACATTATATTACCTGAAGATCCAGCTATTCTACCTTTGGACATATACCCCAGGGACACTTTAATATACAACAAAGATACATGCACCAAAATGTTCATAGCAGTTCTGTTTATAATAGCCAGAAGCTGGAAAGAACCCAGATGCCCTTCAGTAGATAAATGGATACAAAAATTGTTGTACATTTACAAAATAGAATACTACTCAGTCATCAGAATCAATGACTTAACCAAATTCTTAAGAAAATGGCTGCATCTAGAGAATATCATCCTGAGTGAAATAACCCAGTCACAAAAGAACAGACATAATATGCAGTCACTGAAAGTGGGATGCTAATCCCAGAGGCTTGGACTGCCCCAGAAACAACTCACAGATTGTGTGAAGTTCAAGAAAAAATGAAAAGGAAACAAAAAAAAGTCATGCTCAATCCTTACACATCATGAACACGTTGACTAATTCTGGGTTACACCCTGTTTTACATGTACTTTGTGCTCATTATAAATAGTAAGACCTTAATGCAGAGTATCAAATCTTAAAAATAAAAGAAAAAAAAAAGTCAAGCACTGACACAATTGTATTTGTATACATTTATGCAAAAATGTTTCATTTTTTTTCTTTCATCTTTGTTTTTTAAACTAAAGTTTTAAAAAAAATAGTTCAAATGCCCAAGAGGACACCTTTCCAACATAGGCATATTGAAAAATTCCCCATTTAACTTTTCACCTTTCTCAGGTGGATGATGGGCTAAAAGGGAGTATTAAGCATTAAGGAATCATAATTTAAGAAGGTTTTGGAAAACCTAAGCCTACAGGTGAAATTGGTTGTTTTTTTCCTAGGCATTGCAGACCTTATCATTTCATTTCATTTCTTTCTTTTGTAACACAGTAATTAAGTCACTGGGAATTCTCCTTTCATGCTAGACTATCTAACCCAAGGAATATGACTGATTGTGATTCCTCAGTTTAGGCATTGTGACAGCAAACAAATTTTAATGTTTGCATAACTTTAAAAAAGTGGATTCTGACATTTTGACTTACTTCTTCATGATTGCAAGGCAAACACTTTACCCACTGTGTTACATCACAGCCAAGATACACCATCATGATACTAACACTTACTGATGTCTATTTTATGTATGCAGTATTGTGAATACAATGATAAGATATAGCCCATCAGCTCTTATACAACCCGTTCACTATCTCCTGCTTACTTAACTCTAATACCGCCTTTATATATCTGTGATTGATTCATTAGTTGCTCACAAACTGCCTGGGTATTATTATGACCCCAACTTTTTGGTGTCTAAAGAAAATTCCATTTTGTCCTAGGGACCAATTCTAAATTTCTATAAGATAATATTTTGGCAGCTTTAACTCCTTGCTCTCTCCCTAAAATGGCAAAACTGCTATGAAGCAATTAACTGTTTGAAATGTCCTTTCTAAACCCTCTTCTCATTGTGTACCAAGGATTGAGACAACTTCTGTATAGCTATCTACTAGAGAGCAAGAAAGCTCACAGTCAAGAGAAGTAAAAGCAGTGTCACACTCAGCTACACATTCCAAACAAATGAGGTAATTGTGGTGCCTGCCTTAAAAACTGTTCCTATAGCCTCTCTTTCCCAGCATGCCTTTAGTTTGGTGTGTTAAGGCTGTCTGCCTGCTATGAATTATTAATAACATTCATGTAATTATAATTTGAATTAAGTCACTGGTCTTTTTCTGGTAGGTTTAATCTCTGTAATTACTTAATGAGAAATCCAGGGCTATAGAAGTTAAATAACTCATGGAGGCAAGGGTATGGGGGAGGGGGAATGGAGTCAGGGGAGAAAGGGTGATAACATTTAAAATATAAATACAGATAATATCCAATAACGAGGGAAAAAAAGAAAACAGGGAACAACAGCAACAATAAACACTAACTAATGTCCAGTGGCTGATGTCAGAAACAGGGTTGATCTGATATCACTCTGTCCCCATACACCCCACCTAATCTAGGCCTCCTTTTGGCTATTGTCCTGATACATGTCACTCACATTGGCTTGTCATCTCCATCTTTATGCTGTGTTGCTTTGTTTCCCCATAAAGCAAATTTCTTGGGAAAATGATGAACTTTCAGCAACCCAATTGCCTTCTTTTCCCAGTCTTAGATGTTCAAACTCTCCATGACTTCTTCTGGAAAGGATGCTTCATTACCATAATAGTTGACAGAAAACCTGGAAGGAATTCACTGACAGATGCAGAAGAGGACAGACTGAAGAAAAAGGGTGTTTTAGAGTAGAAACTTCTAAGGGTAGGACATGTCATACAGTACTCTAGGCTTTGTTTTCAGTTTTTATATGGGGTTACCCCAGTGGATCTCAACCATATTTATCCTATGAAGGTGAGTGAGGTAAAGATCAGTTTTGTTTCTGAAAGGTAAATGCTACATTTTATTTTCCCAAGTTCTTTATAGCATGGACACATGAATTTCCCAGAGACGAGCTAACAAGCATGGTTTTATTGACTTCAAATATTATTCACATCCCCAGAGTAGCATTTTTGACAAGACATTGACAGGTCCCTAAAGCACCATCTCTCCCTCCATGTGATGTTCTCAGTTCTCAGAACCAGTTTACAATGGATTTATTCACAGTTTGGATTGCCTAGGATAATTCAGCTGAGACAGGAGAATCAAGGAAAGAAAGGATCTTGTCCTCTTCATTTTGGTAGAGAACTTCCTATTGAGAAATTAGTAAAACATTATACTTAAAGGCTAATAGTCACACATATAGGAAATAGTTATTCTGAGTTTAGAACTTCAATAAGTTATTAATGAGCCATTGACCTGGATTCTAATCCAGCCTTTACTGTTTGAATCATCTCCAGTACATATAGTAAATGATTTCCTGTACATACAGTGTGTAAATTTGGAACTTGCATGACACCAGACACAAAAATCTCTGTAGTCTTCTTTCCTCCTGAAACAATCAGGCTAATGTACATGAAATATTTCAGAGGTCTCTAATTCACAACAAGCACTCAATTAATATCTTCTCTTCTTGTTTTTTACTTCATGCCATAATTAAAGACACTAGTATTTCTGTAATGTTCCAAATAAAACAATAGAAGACCTTATTTTTGAATTCCAAATATTTCTCACTTATTTGCACTGAAGCATATTTTTATTTTTATGAAAGTCTGAATAGTCACATGGTATCAAAGTGGTCTGGCTCCAATAACTGCATAAGGATGTTCTTACATTCCTGTGAGAGTCAAACCAGAAAGGACTCACCCCTGAGATAGTAATAAGGGCCCTAGAATTTTTCTGTCTAACAGCTAAAATAGACACAAAACACACAAATACAAACACACACAAACACACACTCAAACACCAGGAAAAGTGTAACACAATTTTTTGACAATAAAAAAAAAGTAAGATGCTTAAATCTTTGCTATTACCACTTAAATTAAGACACAACCTATGGCCCTCGGTTCTCCAAGCAATAAAACCTTCAACCTCCTGCCAGGAATGCTTATAAATTGTGACTCATCTTGAAACACCCATTAGCAATCTTCAGTGCTAAATTGATGCTTTCAACATGATAAGTGCCTTTCCAGCCTCCCCGTGCACCCTTCTATTAGATGGGAGCTACAGGGATTTCTTTGAATTTTGCTTTTTCAACCTGTGCTACTGGAGAGTCTCCAGCAAGTCTTTTGAACTTAGGTTTAGCAGAGTGAGAGGGACAAAGTCTTAGCATTTTAATCTTCATTCCCTGTGTCAGTGCAAATAATCATTCCTTCTCATGATTCAGAGAGTCTGAAGACTCGGCAGGTTTCAATCCGTTATATTTCATCTGATAGATGATGATCTTCAAAGCAAAAATGGAGCTCCTGGGAAATGAAAATTCAAGAAGCTGATCCAGGCAATAAAACAGAAGAACCCCAAACTTACTCCCAGTTCTCTTCAGTTTGATGCCAGAATTTCACAGCCAGAACTACAAAGTTCTTCTCATTATCTTCCTTTAAAAACTATTTCTTATTAACACTGGACATGGTTTTTGTCAACCATTTTTCAAAAATGTGATAGGTATGCAGAAACTGCTGTACAAACTCAGAGCAAACTCTCATTTTAAAAGGACACTTTAAAAAAAGATTCAGTGGTTGGAATAAAGAATAAATCAGTGAGTAAGATTAAGAAAACTAAATTTACTTGAATATCTTGTCAGGTATGGGACAAATAAAGTCAGAAAAATCATCTATCTGCCAAATAGTTGTGGTTTTTTGAGGGTCTTTTGTTTGTTTCTTGCCTTTTTGGTTTTTGGTTTTCTTCTTTTTCTATTGAGGGAATACATAATTTTTGGAAAAAAAAGCTAAAAGAAGCATCATTATGGGAAGCCTGAAAAAAATATGAAATACTTATTGCAACCATTCATTGGCAATGGAAAGTGACAGTTCAATATATACTTAGATAGAAAAGGAATGAATTACAGGAAAGTTAGTACACCAAAGACATCAAGACCATGAATGACAGACAAACACCGCAGGGAGAAGATAAGCTTTCCCTGGTGTTCCCTAAAGGAATGTATGGATATTTCCAAAATGTCCTTTTCTCTCTAAAGCTCACATGGGAGTAAATTCTCCTGGAAATTATTTGAAGTACACATAGTTTGATGCTGTGATGTTGAATATTATAACCTGCTCTTGATAAAACACTATATATGCAGGGGTATACAATAAGTTCAACATGAATGGTTCAAGATTAATACATATAATCCTATTTTGTTCATTGAACTACTGCATTCAGCCTGGTTTCTGGCTGAAGATCCTTTACATGTTGTCCCCTTCATGTTTATAATATACAGATCAAAAGTCATAAATTGATCATCTAGATACTGGGAAAACAATAGTAAAAAAAAAGTGGCTTTATACAATCACACAGTTTCCCAGAATGAGAAAGCAATTCTAGGCCTACAAAACATGATGTGATGTTCTTAAATTGTGTAGGATACTTATGCTCAAAATAGGGAAAGTTATTTACAGAAGTGCTGTGATCACCCAACTAGTTCTGAATCTCTTACAAACAATTGGATTTTATATTGATGATATTAACCTCAGAGTTAATAGCAATATAGACATCCTAAAACTATATCACTGGATAAAGTTACTCAAAAACATGTTCTGCCCCTATGAACAACCAAATGGTTAGATTGGTGTGAAATACAGAATCTATCTTCTATCAGGCTCACTGAACAATCACTGTGAACATATTTTTTTCAATTTCCAATGCCTGACACACAGGACGCAAATGAATCCTCAGAGCACTCCTCCATTGTTGGTGGGACTGTAGCTGGTACAACTGCTTTGGAAATTATTCTGGCAGTTCCTCAAAAAATCAGATATAGATTACTCTGAGGACCCAGCTATACCCCTCCTGGACATACGCCCAAAAGGTTGTCTTACATATAACGAGGAAACATTCTTCACTATGTTTATAGAATCCTCTTTATAATAGAATATAATAAATAAAATTCATCAGTGCATCAGTGGAAAGAGAAGCCCTTCGTCCTGCAAAGGCTTGATGCCCCAGTGTAAGGAAATGTCAGGGCAGAAAGTTGTGAGTGTGTGTGTGTGTGTGTGTGTGTGTGTGTGTGTGTGTGTGTGTGTGCATGTGTGTGTGCGTTTGTGTATGTGTGTGTGAAGATGCTCATAAAAGCAGGGATGAGGAGATCATATAGGAGATATGGAGGGGAATCTGGGAAAGGTGATAACATTTGAAATGTAAATCAAATATATCCAATAAAATCAGTAAAAATATATAAAACATGTAGTGAAGAGATGATGTATCATATATATTCCTGCTAACTTATTACATTAGACTAATTAATATAAGCGTTAGTCAAGGGAGATAGAGGGAGGCAGAAAGTAAGAGAGTAAGTAATGAAAGAGGAGAGACAGGAGTAGAAAGATTATAAAGAGATTACTCATGTTGTCAATAAGTTTAAGTTTGATCACGGCTTGTATTCTGGTATCTGAAGACCCAAGTAAGAAGTATGTAGTTCTACTTCAAGGCATGCCTAATAATTTGCAAAAACAAAGCTTTCAATCAAGTTTTGAAATGCACGCCAGAAACTAAAGATATCTTTACTGCATTTTAGTCCAAATACAAGATATGATCAGAGTTACATTTTGAAAACATTCAGAAATGAGTAAATATTTCTTAAACTTAGCTAAGATTTATTTAAGCTTCCAGAGGATTATGTGCCCCTAATCCAGTTTATGGGGTTGGGATGGTAATCTGCTTAACTAAATTTACTGACACAAAATGAAGAGTATTTTATATTTTATATTATAGTTCATTATTTAGATATTTTTATTGCATACATTGTTCCAGCTCTGAATATTTTTAAATTGATTACTTTTTTCTCTACCCCCTACATTTTAGACATTTATAATAATATCAAATAACTTTACCTCATTTTACATTCCCATGTCAGCTCTAGAATCTAAACACTCATTTCTGCAAATACATACAAAATAGGTCTGAATATCAGACAGAATCAATTTAATGTAGGAGAGGGTTATTTCATTTCTAGTTTCAAGGAATAAAGTTAATCAGGCTGGGGAAAATATAAAAGCTGGGAATTATCTTCTGATGGACTTGTTCCTGGAGTCCTCTTTTTTTTTTTTAGTGGAACAGGTGGAAGAAAAGCTGGGCCAGAATAGAGATTACAAAGAACTCTGAAGCTTCATATCATAAGGCCTTATGTCTGTCAAATACGCCACATGTCCAAAAGACTCTACAGTCTTTCGAAACAGTCTCTCCATGAGGACCAATTATTTATCACACTAGCCTATGGAGGATACTTTACATTCAAAATATATTGTTCAACCATCAACTAACATGAACTCATGGCCATCTCATAGTGAAAAATAAATGCAGTCCAAATTCACAAGTGCCAATAATCTTAGTTTCAGCAGTGGCTATAAGTTCAGTGTCTGATATATCTATTCAGATTCAAGGCAATATCTTCATGGTGAATGAAACCCTGTAAAATCTAATTCAAGTAACATATATTCAATACATAACTGTACACTATAAACATCCCCGTTCCAAAAGGAGACAAGAAGCAGAAATCAGAACAAAGCAAGACTGAAAATCAGTAGGACAAAAAGTAAACTCTGTAGATATGTGTCTAGCAACCAGGGATTTCAATAGTACCTGCTGGAATCCACCACCCTTAGAAAATGTGTCTCTTCTATTCTTAATACCTGCAGCATATATGAGTATTATTGTGCACCAGCCAGCATGTCTTGGTGTATACTACTGACCTAACAGATGTTCAGTGTACCTGGTATATTCAGTACATGGAGATAAAAGGAGATAAGTTCTGTAATATAGGCCTCATCTTCCCAGCTTCACACTGCACTATGACTCTATTTGGGAATCCGACCTACTTGTACATATTTCCCGGCCTCAATGTTTACTGAATCCTGTAAACAAGCCTCTGTAACCCGTTTACTCTTATATTTTTATTTCTGAAAACAGAAACACTTAGTAGTCACCTATGGAACAGTCTAGATATCCACAGATAGATGAGTGCATGAGAGGAACACAGTTCACATTCATAAAGGCATTTCATTCAGCCACAATGAGGAACTAATGTATGTCATTTGTAGGGAGTTGGATACAACTGTTGATGGTCTTACTGACAAACAAATGTGACTCCATAAGGCAAAGAAAAAATGCAAATCAACCCAGGAGGATGTGCCAGCAAAAGGGAAACTGAAAGGGAAGAGGAAACAAATGGTTAGGGGCAGAGTCAAAGATCAGAAAATTCGAGGAGTGTGAATACAACACTTAGTACAGTGCCAAGGCTCTGAGGGTGTACAGATGAGACACTACTCTTTGTGATAACCTGCTGAACCTCTTCTGGGAAATCCTAATAGTGTTGTACTCACCCCACCCTGCTCAGGCAAAAGCTTATTTGCATCTAGATTGCACAGTTCATTAAAAGTCACATAAATTTGATGTATGTGTATTGTACTTATAGCATTCCCAGGTCCATCTCCAACCCTGCCTGTGGTATTCTTCCAAATCCATTTCAAATTCATGGTGCCTGGTTTTCTCTAGTTGTTTTACAAACAGACACAAAGGAGTCAATTTGGTATTGCCAGGATGTTTTATTTTTTTTTTTTTTACATCACTCAAATTAGTATTAAAGAACAAATAATGGTTTCATTTCTCCAAGGAAAGACAAATTCTGCCTTATTCGGTAGTCATTAGTTGTTCATAGGTTATTGTTTGTTTGTTTGTTTGTTTTTATCTAGAGATGGAAAGCTGTAGAATTTTTTAATTTCACAATAGCATGCCCACTGGTGGTGACTTTCATTGCTTATGTCTGAGATAGACAACCATTTTATCTGTGCAGCTTCCCTCTCAAAACCATCAGATATCTTGGTCCTTTCACTCTTAACTTCTTTCTTACCCATTTCTGGAAATGTTCCCTGAGCCTCATATAGATGCTGAGTTGTAGAGGCATATGCATGGTCAATTTTCCTTTACATGTTGAGCTGCTGTAACTTTTTGTAATGGACTTTGCTTCAAAAGGGAAGATTCTTCGGTGCATCAACAGGGCTACACATATCTGGGAGTATAAACATATGTATTTAGAATAAATTTAGAAATAATATATGTCAGATATAATTATAATTGTAGATTCTTGTCTAGGTCCAGTGACTTCATCATAGAATTTTACAAATTTCATGGATAGTTGGCTAGATTTACAGTACCTGGCACAAATTCATTCCTATTGGTAATCTTTAAGTCTAATTAGATAGTCTAATTAGATAGATAAAAGTTGCACCATTTTAACCTTAAATGTGGCTATTGTGGATATGGTTTGGAGGTTAGTAGAATTCAGATGACTTTTCCATATTTTTCTCCCTACTTCACAGGCTTCTGCACTAGAAGGGTAGCTTTGGTGCATGATACAGATTGATCCCTTTTCTCCTAATTTTATTGGATTTTTTTCTGTAGCTTCAGTTTCTTGTAGCTTAATAAAACACAGGTTATTAATTTTTAATTTGTTCATCTTTATATGGTGAGCATGGAATTGTGGCATCTGAGATCCTCACATGTTGCTGCCAGAACTAGAAATAGTCAAGTCTTTCTTATGAGCTTTTATCGCATCTCCTTGAATTGAGACCTAAGGTTTACATTGATTATCAATACTGAATTTTAGGAGCTGTGAATTTGACAGGCAGATCAGGCACACTGCCACCAGGACTCATGGCCTATCTGCAGAGAACTGAGCAACCCCTTCTGAGCCCACAGGGGAGCGCATACTCTTTCTCCTCTGACTACCTGGGGAGAGACCTCCAGAAAACTCTCAGGGCAAAAGTATCACATCACTGCTTGAGTCTGTACTCTTTAGGCCTCCATCTGCACCAAGAGCTTGAGCCAGCCCATTGCCATCAGAACTTACATCCTGCCCTGAAGACACAGGACCAATCTCCTTCTGGAGACCATAGACCACAGATGAATATAATAGGCAAAACAACAAATAATAAAAACAAAGAAAGTCTACTGAAAGCAGTAAGGGAAAAGGACAAGTAACATATAAAGGCAGATTTAACACACATCTATAGAATATTTCATCCAAAAAAAAAAAAAAAAAAAAAAAAAAAACCAGATATACCTTCTCTTCTCAGCACCTTAAGGCATCTTCTTCAAAACTGACCATATAGTTGGTCACAAAACAGGCCTCAACAGATACGAAAACATCAAAATAATCCCATGCATTTTATCAGATTACCATGGACTAAGGATGGTCTTTAATAACAACAAAAACAACAAAAAGTCCAAATACTCATGGAAGCTAAACAATGCTCTACTCAATGATAGCTTGGTCAAGGAAGAAATAAAGAAAGAAATCAAAAACTTTTTAGAATTTAATGAAAATGAAGGCACAGCATACTAAAACTTATGGGATACAATGAAAGCAGTGCTAAGAGAAAAACTCATAGCTCTGAGCACCTCCAAAAAGAAACTCGAGGAAGCATACACTAGCAGCTTGACCACATGCCTGAAAGCTTTACACAAGAAGAAGCAGATACACCCAAGAGAAGTAAACAAGAGTAAATAATCAAACTCAGAGTTGAAATCAACCAAACAGAAATAAAATGAACTATACAAAGAATAAATAAAACCAGGAGCTGGTTATTTGAGAAAATCAACAAGATCAATAAGCTATTAGCCAGACTAATGAGAGGGCAAAGAGAGTGTATTCAAATTAACAAAATCAGAAATAGAAGGCTAACCATAATAACAAAAACTGTGATAATTCAACAAATCATCAGATCCTACTGAAAAAGCCTATAATTAACATAACTATAAAATCTCGTGGAAATGGACAATTTTTTAGACAGATACCAAATATCAAAGTTAAATCAAGATGAGATAAACCATCTAAACTGTGCCATAACCCATAAAGGAATAGAAGCAGTCATCAATAGCCTCCCAAACAAAAAAAAAAAAAAAAAAAAAAAAAAAAAAAAAAAAAAAGCCCTGGAACAGATGCCTTTAGTGCTCAATTCTATCAGACCTTCATAGAAGAGCTAGTACCAATACTCCTCAAACTATTCCATAAAATAGAAACAAAGGGTACGCTACCCAACCCATTCTTCAAAGCCACAATTATGCTCATTCCTAAACCACACAAAGGCCATATATAGAAAGAGAACTTTAGACCAATTTCCTTCTTGAATGTTGATGCAAAAATAATCAATAATTTTTTATGCAAATTGAATCAAAGAACACATCAAATGATCAAGTAATCTTCATTCCAGTAATGCAAGTATGGTTCAATATATAGAAATATATCAACATAATCCACGATATAAACAAACTCAAAAAAAAAGCCTCATGATCATCTCTTTAGATGAGTTACCTGAGTGAGGTAACCCAGTCAAAAAAGAACTCTCATGACATGTACTCACTGATAAGCAGATACTAGCCCAAAAAGCTCAGAATACCCAAGAAGCAATTTACATAAATTATGATACTCAAAATGTAGAAATGTCAGAAGGTGGATTCCTCAGTTCTTTTTAGAAGGGAGAACAAACAGCCATGGGAGAAAATAATGGGATAAATAGAGGAGCAGGAATTGGACCAAAGGTCATCCAAAGATTGCCTCACCTGGAGATCCATCCTATATGCAGCCACTAAACCCAAACACTATTGCTGATATTAAGTAGTGCTTACTTGCTGGAATCTTATATAAATGCCTCCTCACAGGCTGTACCAGAACCATACAGATACAGAGGAGGATGCTTGCAGCTAACCATCAGAGTGAACATGGGGACCCCAATAAAGGAGCTATAGTAAGAACTGAAAAAACTGAAAAGGCCTGCAACCCCATGGGAACAACAAAAGTATTAACTAACCAAACCTACCACAGGGACTAAAACACCAACCAATGAGTCCTTATGGAGAGACTCATGGCTCCAGGTTCATATTCATCAGAGGATAACATTGTCTGTTATCAATAAGAGGAGAGACCTTTGTTCTAGTGAAGGCTTGTTTTCCCACTGCATGGGAATGCCAAGGCACTGAGGTAGGAGAGGGAAGTTGGGAGAGGGAGCACCTTTATGGAGGCAATGGGAAGGTGAGGAGGATGGAATTGGTAGAAAAGTGGTAACACCTTAAATGCAAATACAGAGAATATCCAATAAAGAGAGAGAGAGAGAGAGAGAGAGAGAGAGAGAGAGAGAGAGAGAGAGAGAGAGAGAGAGAGAGAGAGAGAGAGAGAGAGAAGGAGAGAGACAGAGACAGAGACACAGAGAGGCAGGGACAGAAAGAGAAGAAAGACAAATTGGAAAAAAACTATATTTATAAAAAAGAACAGCCATGGTTACAAACTTAGAAATGGATAAAAAAAAGTCTTTATTTTCTACATTATCAACTGATATACAGGACTCAGGGTTGTTATTTATTTCATAAAGCATTAGTTCATTCGTTTGTTATTTTAGTTTGCACATTAGAAATTCATACAATCTTATTTTTGTAAATAAGAAGAAAATTAAATTGTTTTTGTCTTCCTAGAAAATTAGAAAGTATCTTTAAAGCTGCCAAAAATGAATTGCTAATTCATAAATTGACATAAAATAGTGAGAATTTAACAGTCATGTTCTTAATTACATTGTTTCTGTATTCTATGAGAAAGAACACTGTTAAATATGTGAATAAAATTTTGTTGACATAAGAAAAGAAAAACGATTAAATTTGAGAGATAACATTGTAAAAAGGTCTTTATTTAAGAGGTCACATGTGATTGGAATTAGTGAGGCAAAAATGGGACCTTCCAGCAAGAGGACCCACAAAGCAAATTGAGGTATTTTATACCGAGGATTGGAAGATATGAAAGTACTAAGATGCTACAAAAAATCACTCATCTTGACTAAGTATTGACTAGAGGGTACACACCAGGTGTGGTTTAATCTGAGGGTAGAATGTTTGTTGTACCATTATGACACAGGGAACTCATGCGCTGGAAAGGATTCTTAATGTTGTTTTTTTTTTAACAGTTTTTCTTTATTTTGAATGCAATTAGAACCAGACAATTCTTGGCCCTCTTCTTTAATGTTTCTGGAATAATAAGCAAAGTTAAAAGAAAGCGTATGTCAAATTAAGAATATTCATTCTTGTGTGAGGTTTCTAATTTTATATGTGCTTTCAGTCTATTGGCATAAATCGTCATTCTTTTCTTTTAAATGTTCCTTTTTCTTCCTATGTTCAAACTTAAGACATCTAGATACTTAGTTTTCCTTTATTTGACATTTAGTACAAGCCTACATAATATTTCCAGAATTCTCAAGGCAGTTTAGCTTCATATACTTATTTTTTAATCAGCATCTTATCCTCTTGTAGATATTTTTCTGTAAACACCAAGCTTCTTATGAGAGTAGACTAGCTTTCTCAGCATCTTTGAAACATCTTAACTAGAGTAAGATAGTATTGTCTCATTAATGCACTACAAGCACTAAGCACCAAGCACTTAAGAAAAAGCCTCAGTAGATTTCACACTCTGACAAACATACAGAAAAGAATATACTTAATGCTGAAATTTTAATAAAAGAATTGAGAAATGATGCAGTAGGTAAAGTCTTTGCCAGATACATATTAGGACCAGAATTTAATCCCATACAGAACACCCAAATGGGGATGCTTACACTCTGTTTTAATCCTTGCTCTGGGCATATGAGGTCAGGAGGATTTCTGGGATTTTCTGGCTTTGTAGTATAAACTAATCTCAGTGAGAAAACTCATCTCAAAAGAATAAAGTGTGGAGCAATTAAGACAGTACCTTACATTGAACCTTGACCTCTGGCCTCTACTCACATATAAACTTAAATGTGCACACATGTTAACACAAGTATATATACACTTAAACAGACATATTTCTACCCCATGCACACCAAAATAAATATTTTCCAGTAAAAGAATAAAATAAAACTGACGAAATATTTTTATTTTCTTTCCCACTACTGAGACTTTCAGGAATCTTTCTATTCCTTTGTGATTCAATGGATCCTACAGCTACTTTGTCTTAGGAAAGGACAAACCTCTCAATGCCAGGGCAGTTGCAAATGCAAACCAAAATTCTTTTAATTTATAATTATTATTTTTTAATTTAAAAACTTTATTTAAAAAAAGGTAAATGTACAGGTTTTAAAAGCATTTTTACATAAAAGTATATGAATACATTTTTGTCAGTACTTGATTTTTTTATTTTTTTTAAACGACTTTATTTTGCAAAACAAAGATAAATGTACAGATTTTAAACATTTGTTGCTTAAAATAATACATTTTTGTCAGTACTGTTTTTTCAGACATTAAAATAAATTTTACATAAAACCATGTGAATATGTTTTTTAGTCAGTACTTGATTTTTTTCAAGGGCTTGACAGTATGCATTGAAAACCTACTAGTTGCAATAAGCGTAAAGTACATGCAAAACAAAACGCAACATGGAAATAGTCAAAGTCTTCTTGTTTTGTGAATATATGTATATTTTTTGTTTTCTTTATTTCTTGGACTTCATACAGTCTGTGAGTTGTTTCTGGGGGAGTGCAAGCCTCTGGGGTTAGCATCCCACTATCAGTGACTGCATATTATGTCTGTTCTTTTGTGACTGGGTTATCTCACTCAGGATGATCTTCTCTAGATGCAGCCATTTTCTTAAGAATTTGGTTAAGTCATTGTTTCTGGTGGCTGAGTAGTATTCCATTGTGTATATGTACCACAATTTTTGTATTCATTCGTCTTCTGAAGGACATCTGTGTTCCTTCCAGCTTCTGGCTATTATAAATAGAGCCGTTATGAACATTGTGGTGCATATATCTTTGTTGCGTATTAAAGTGTCTCTGGGGTATATGCCCAGAAGTGGAATAGCTGGGTCTTCAGGTAGTACTATATCCAATTTTCTGAGGTATCGCCAGACAGATTTCCAGAGTGGTTGTATTAGCTTGCAACCCCACCAACAGTGGAGAAGTGTTCCTCTTTCTCCACAGCCTCGCCAGCATCTGCTGTCATCTGAGTTTTGGATCTTGGCCAATCTGACTGGTGTGAGGTGGAATCTTAGGGTTGTTTTGATTTGCATTTCCCTGATGGCTAAGGATGTCGAGCACTTCCTCAGATGTTTCTCGGCCATTCGGTGTTCCTCAACTGAAAATGATTTGTTTAGCTCTGTACCCCATTTTTTAATAGGGTTATTTGATTCTCTGGTGTCTAGCTTTTTGAGTTCCTTGTACACCTTGGATATTAGGCCTCTATCTGATGTGGTGTTGGTAAAGATCTTTTCCCATTCTGTTGGGTGCCGTTAAAGGTTTGATAGAATGCATTAAAATCTTACTAGTTACAATGAACATAATGTAACCTGAAAATAGTCAAAGTTTTCTTGATGTGTAAAAATTAAGCATAATGTTTTTATTTTACTTTCTTATTCTTTTTTTTTTTTTGGCCTTAATAATTTTAAAATTTGTTTTTGTTGTTGGTGTTGTTGTTGGTGGTGGTGGTAAGGTCTAGGTTGAGTTAAGAACCCTGTCTTAAACAACAAGCAGGCAAGCAAATAAACAGAGAAAAGGGAGACTGTGGGTTGCTTAGTAATGAGGACCATTTGTTCTTGCAAAGTAGTGGAGTTCATTTCCTAGAACCCACAATATTCCTCACAACCATCTCTACTTCTAGTCTCGGGGATCTGATGCACTCTTCAGAGTACATCAAGTATCAGGTGTGCATGTGGTGCACAACATACATTCAGGCAAAACACTCGCCCACATAAAGCAAAATAAGCAAATCGAAAGAAAAGAAAAAGAATATAAGGAAAGTAAATGTAAAAAGAGCTGATGTTGACGTCTGGTCTGCACATTCAAGAGAACACACACAGTTGTGTTCCTACTCACACAGGCATAATTCATACTGTAAACACAGGTGAAACACATACAGACACAGATACTCACACACAGAAAATGATTGACTGTATTATATTTTATTATACTACGTTATGCTATAGTATACTATTCAAAGTTATAGTAGGAGAAGCAGGAGAAAGAACCATATGGGCTTGAAGGAAGTTAGGACCAGAGCTATCTCTGTGATACACTCAAATTTTATGCCTTCAACAAAGTAATAAAATACTAAAAGTAAGCAAGAATCCAAAATTGGTAATCCAGAAAGAGCTGAACAAGGAGTATGGAAATGGTAGCTAGATAAAGCCCCGAGGAGAACATAGGAATGAGGATGGGAGGAAACAAACAAGTATCCAATGACTTTCAAGTACAGTATTTAAATGGTGAGGCAGAATTGCAGCATTTTTATCTCTAGCTCTTTTCTCCCTGCCTCTTGATGCACATAGGAAAATGTTCATTTTCAAAAACAGAAGAGCCATATATCCAGCATAAAGCTCTAAGGAAGCAGAATTTCAAGCTCCATTAGACTAGCAAAACTATAAATGCAATCATCATTAAACAAATAAAAACAGCTCTGCTCACCATATAACTATATTTTTAATTATTATATGTAGAGACTATATATATGTATATATATACATTATAATACTCTATATATACACACACATATATATGTACATATATATGGCACGTTTAGTTTTAGTGACATAAGAAGAAAAGAAACTCTGACATGTCCATGACCAAAGCCAAGTGAAGCATGAATAGTATTAATCAAGATGAAAATAACAAATTATATCATTTTTAATAAAATAAGATTTGTATTATGACAGCTAAACAAAACCTATAATTTAACATATAACAGGTTCTCTGTACAAAACATTACTTGATACATGAAATGCTGAATAATTTACCAAAAATATTTCAAGAAAATTATTCGAATCAAGAATTAAATGACTGAACAAAATTATGAAAATATAAAAAAATAATCTTATGATTTTAAGTCAAGTAGATTTGACTGTTCAGAGAATTTTTCAGAAATACACCTGTTTAAGGAATAAATTCACTATATCCCTCCTATCATTTCTGTAGTTATAATGAAACTCATTAAAATAAATATTTAATGAGTGCATAAATGAATAAAGATGAAATGAATAAATGAATGGAAAAGGAATATAAATACTAAATGGTGAAAATTAAATGAATAACTCACATAAATAAATCAGCTTCCCTTGAGTTTTCTAGCATTCTATGAAGAAATAATACCACCTAAAATGGATATTTTTGAGTCGATCCTGGCAAAGGATTTATGTGTAAAGGGAACTTATTCATATAAACTTGTGACTATAATTAATAAACAGTAAATATACTTTCTTAAATGATCTGTCTTTTAAAACTCTTAACACGTTATCGTTAAATAATATTCCACTAGAAGCAACAATCCCACTTGTTTGCTCAGAAATTTTTAACATGAGATTTAGTTGTATTCCTGGGACTAGGAGATGGCTTTTTCTTTTTCCATGTGTTTTCTTCCCAGAAACTTACTGCTGACTGCGTTCCTTCTACTACCATTCCTGCCCATCAGAAACATGTGCCATTATCCTTTACATAGCTCTTTTTGGGTTCACTTGAAAAAAATACATATATTGACAGCAAGCAGGCTGGTTGTAAGCCTTAGAACAAGGAGTATTTGCTGTCTACCTTTCAAATGTTTGCAATTTTACCTTTATCTACAAGCAAATGTCTTACAGGGGAGTTATTTATATAAAACAATCCATTTCTTTGCCACAGAGAGAGAAATGACAGATACTATTAGAAACTAGGACTTACTATTACATAAACAGATATGTCTAGTGTACGGAGAGAAAAAAAATTATATCTTGACATGATTGTGAAGTTCTCAGCTTCTGCTTATATACATGAATAAGCCTGGGCTGTGATTAGAAAAGCTGTTACTTAGAATTGTAGCAGAAATTTCTATACTTAAGGAAGTGGTTAAACATTATTTTCAGTGTTCTGTCTTAACACAATGAACATGTTTTATTTTAAACCCTGTTGCACAGACTATTCTCTCCTCCAAATGCCACTATCTTCAGGATTCTGTTGGGATCACACAAAAGATCATGATTGCTGGACCTGTTAACAATTAACCTTTTCTCTTAGATGGAAAATAAAGGGAGGGTCACTGGATCTTTACCTAAGTACTCAATTGAATCTAACTCTGCTGTCATTGCAACTAGTTGAATGGAGTTGCTAGAGAATGTGGATGAGAAAGGAAATGGGGAGGATATCTCAACTGTGCAGGTATAGGAAAATTATCATCAAATCTGGTTGTAGAATTTCGACCGTGACTCCTTTAAGGTAACTCACCTGTAATCCTGTTCATATTTCCTCACTCACTGTTCTGTGTGTAAGTCTCATAGACTCATTGCTTAACCAGGTAAACATGAGTTGGGTAGTACCTTCGGAGAAGGGGTAGACATCTTTGGTTTAACCGAATGGGCTTCAAACACCCTTCCAATTAATTGTCACTTGTAAAGAGAGGAATGCTAACCCAGTTAACTCACAACTGTTGCCAATTCTTAAAGGGTTGGCTTTAAATTTTTAGTGTTAATTATGGAACTTTGACCAACAAAATAAATCGGACATAGTTATAAGTATAAATCTAAGAAAGCAGATGTGGTAGACCTTTTAAACTAAATGAGATATCACCAGGCAACCATAAACTTCTGCCAGGTGTGCAACTGACTTACTGCTAAGAGATTTTAAGATTTGTTTATGTTTCATTTCAGAACAAAAGTATATTGTAAAGAAACATTTATTTGCTTCTTAAAAATATTTAATTACTTTAATATCACAATCAATACATTCAGAGACATATTTAGTACATGTAATTAAGTCTAGTATCTTAAGATACCACATCTCTTCCTAAATATCCACTGTATTCCCAAGATTTGATGTTTTTGCTGTTTATTTACATAGTCTCAGTTATTTCAGACTGGCCTCAAAGTCTCTATGAAGCTGAATATTTCAGCTTGAAATTCCAGATCTTCCTGCCTCCACCTCCAAACTATTGAGGTTATGCATATGAGCAACTATGATATGTTTATGTATTGCTGGAACTAAAAGCCAGGCTTCTATGAATGCTTCACAAGTCATACACAGAGCGTCATTTCTGACATTTGTGCATCTGCACATATTCCCCTCCACACTCATTTCTTTATCTACATATTATTGTCATTTTAAAGGTACAAAAGTGTAATGTTATGTATTTTTCATGTCTTTGAAAGTTAAGGTATTGTTCAAGAATAATATCTATCTATCAATCAATCAATCAATCAATCAATCTATCTATTTATCTACATATATAAAATGAACAATAAAGTTATAGCCATGTAGTAAAATAATGGCTCATGCTTTCAACAGGGACTATGCCACCTTTGTAAAAACTCTTGTATAATCAATAACACACTAGATTAACTTTATACAGTTGAGGACTATTCACATTTAACTTGTTTTATTTTCCCTTTAGTAAAGACTGATATGTAAAAATAAGTATAAGCAGACCTATGTATCTGAATTCATATGTATATGAAGTGATGATATCATGTTTTCAGGTATACCTCATAAGAAGCTTTCTGGGTTGTATGCCATTTCTCTTATTAGTTTCTAAGGAACTTCCATGTTGATTGATTGCCTTTATGACCACATCAATTCACATCTCTACCAAGTATGTCCAATGTGTTCTTTCCACTAAGTCAGACCACATTGACATTTCTTGACTTTGATTAGCACTTCTTTGTAACTTCTTGTAAATTGTTTGAGTTTGTTATAATGTTTGGAAATTAAACTCTTCTTAGGTTATTATTTGCCCCATGTGTAAAGTGCATATGAGCATCCACTAATTTTTCAATATAGGAAACAAAGACACCAAGAAAGAATGAAACAGTACTAAGAAAATTGTGTTTCTAAACTCAAAAGAATAAATTTGGAGCCTTATTTTCCTTTTATGAAACACAAAGATCAACTGAAAGTGGATAAAAGTCTTAAACTTGAGACCTGAATCTATAAAACCTCTGTGATAGAACACTACAGGAAGCTCCTTGACATTGATCTTGGCAATGAGTTCTTGTTTCAGATGACACAATAAACCTTAGGCTACAAAGGCAAACACAAATACCTGTGAACACATTGCAGTGAGAAATGTCTACACAACCCAGAAAATAATCATGAAAATACAGTAGCAGCCTGCAGACTGGTGAAATACATCTTAGGGACTGTGAAGAAATGGTCATGTTTTGTAAAATTTTTCAAATACAATAGCACTCCCCATTGATTCTGGGACAGTTGATCATTGTAGTAATGATTGTCTTTCCATACATTTACCATGTTTTCTAAGTAAGTTTAAATAAACACTAGTTTAAAATATTTACATATTCATGAGTTTTTATTGCAAAATAGTGGTACTTCTTAGGTCTAATAATTTTCTTGTCTCGGATCTACTTAAAATGAGTTTTTAATAGTGTGAGTGAATGCATTCACACATGCACACACATAAACACACAAAGAGAGAGAGGAAGGGAGAGAGATAGAAAGAGAGAGTAAGAGTAAGACAGAGAGAAACAAAGACAGAATGAGAGAGAAGCAGAGAGAGAGAAAGTTTTGTCTGCTGAGGTTTTAGTGAGAGACATAGAGAGGGACAAATGTAATAATCCTCAAGAGCTACATAAGAATAAAAACTTATGTGAGAACTCTCTCGGCCTGGCTTGACTAATAATGAGTCACTACAGCTAAAATCCACTCTAACCGAGGGATTCTATCCATGTAGAATTAGCTTTTCTAAATTTCTGCTTTTTGTTCTAACTCTGTGGTAAATAAATCTCAAATATATTATCTTTATTGAATTACCTATTGCATTATACTTGAGGGTATTTATAAAGCAAGCATTCTATATATTTTCCAATTTTTTAATCATCAGAATAAGGAAAAGTGTTTATGATTAATATGTAATATTATTAACTTACAACATAATCTGTTTCCTTATAGAAAAACAATTTTATTTACAAACATATTATACTTTCCCAATTTTAATTGGATGAGTAAGAAATTGTAGTGCTGGTTTTCAGACATAAAGATTAATAGGTCTCAGAAGGACACTCCTAACGATTCAATGACTGCCCAACTGTGGATCACTGTTGAAAGGGAGCATGTTCTCAACATTTGAAACATGCAAAGTACTCCCTAAATGATGCATGTTAATTGAGTTAGAGTTTCACCTCACATAACTTAATTGGAGAATGATAAAGGTCATTAAATTTTAGATGGCCATGTGAGTAGGGAAGTGGTAGGAAGACACAGCAATCAGACAATATGAGGTAGCCTTCACCCTGCAATTTTTTTTTTGTTTTCCAAAGCTGAAGAATTCTGTTCAGAGGTTGTCTTAATCCCTGTTCAGTTGCTGTGAAGAAACACAGTGACCATGGCAATGCTTGTAAAAGAAAGCATTCAATTTTGACTTGCTTACAGTTTCAGAGGTTTAGCCTATTGTCACCAAGGCTAGGAGCATGGCCACATGCAGAAATTCAAGGTGTAGAGAAGTAGCTGAGAGTTTTAAATCCAAATCTGCAAGCATCAGGAAGAGCACCTAGGCTGGCTTGTGCTTTCAAAGCTTTAAAACTTCCTCAAAGGAGGCCATTCTTATTCAACCATCACATTCCATTCCCAGGCCTCCATAACATTTGTAATGTGAAAATGTGTTCAGTTCAACTTCAAAAGTCCCAGCTATAGTAGTTTCAACACTGTTTAAAAGACCAGAGCTTGACATTTCCTCTGACTGAAACTCGTGGTAATCTCTTAACTGTAGTCCTCTGTAAAGTCAAAATTAAAAAGCAAAATTACAGAATTTCCACCATACAATGACACAGAATATACATAATCATTCCAAATGGCAGGAAAGGGAGCCTAGTGAGAAACTTCTGGACCAAAGCCAGACAGGAAACTAACTAGATATACTCCAAAATCTGTACCTCCACGTCTAATGTGAAAGAACTCTTCAGATCTTCACTCCATTCAGCACTGTTGACTGAAACAGACTTCCCTCCAGTGGGATTGTTCCACACCCTGCTGGCAGCTATTTTTAGCAGATATTGTCCGGAAACTGAACTATGTGGTTGAAGTTATCAGGTTCTACTTGCTCAGGCTTATTCAGTAACATCTGCATCAGCTTTCTGCTTTCAACAGATTCCTTTACTGGTTGCTTACCATTTTCTTTTGTACTAATTAATTTATCTATTTACTTTACATCCTGATCACAGATTACATGCCTTCCTCTCCTCCAAGTCTGTTTCTCTATGTCTTTCTCTCTCTGTATCTCCCTGTCTCTCTGTCTCTATCTCTCTCTGTCTCTCCCTGTCTCTGTCTCTGTCTCTCTCTGTCTCTGTCTCTCTCTGTCTCTGTCTCTCTCTGTCTCTCTCTGTCTCTCTCTCTCTCTCTCTCTCTCTCTCTCTCTCTCTGTCTCTCTCTCTATCTCTCCCTCTTTCCTCCCCCCTTCAAGTTGCTGTAGGACTCGGTGCACATTCCTCTGGTGAGGCAGTATAGATGGAGAAAACAGATGCATCAGCAGGGAACAAAGTCAGAGACAGGCCCTGTTACTGAAATTTGGTGTCTCATGTGAAGAACAAGCTATATAGTCTGTCACGTACATGCCTTTGTTTATGGTTCAGTATTGCTGAGTCACTATGAGCCCAGGTTAGTGACTCTCTAAGTTTTCTTACGGTTTCCTTGACCCTTTTGGCTTCTTCAGTCCTTTCTCCGTGCCCAATAAGATTCCCTCCCTGACCTCTGCCCAATGTTTGGCTCTGCATCTCTGCATCTGCTTCCATGACATGCTGGGTGAGGCCACTCATATAACAGGTGTGCTAGGCTCCTGTCTTCAAGTATAGCAGAATATCATCAATAGTGTCAAGTATCAAGGGTGTGCTCTCTCATCAGTGGTTCTCAAGTTGTGCCAGTCATTGGTTGGCCATTTCCTCAATTTCTTCTCCCTCTTTATTCCTGCACATTTTATAGACCTGGAGAAATGTAAGTTAAAGGCTTTAGGACTGAATTGGTGTCCATAACCTTCTATTAGAAGACTTGAACACTTCTCCACTGTTGGTGGGGTTGCAAACTAATACAACCACTCTGGAAATCAGTCTGGTGATACCTCAGAAAATTGGACATAATACTACCTGAAGACCCAGCTATTCCACTTCTGGGCATATACCCCAAAGACACTTTAGTACACAACAAAGATATATGCACCACAATGTTCATAGCAGCTCTATTTATAATAGCCAGAAGCTGAAAAGAAACCAGATGCCCTTCAGAAGATGAATGGATACAAAAATTGTGGTACATTTACACAATGGAATACTACTCAGCCACCAGAAACAATGACTTGACCAAATTCTTAAGAAAATGGCTGCATCTAGAGAAGATCATTCTGAGTGAGATAACCCAGTCACAAAAGAACAGACATAATATGCAGTCACTGATAGTGGGATGCTAACCCCAGAGGCTGGCACTGCCCCAGAAACAACTCACAGACTGTCAGAAGTCATATAGAGGTACGTAAAAATTATTTTAAAATCTGAAAAAAAAGTACTGACAAAAATGTATTGTATAATTTTACGCAAAAAAATGCTCGAAATCTGTACATTTATCTTTGTTTTGTAAAACAAAGATGTTAAAAAAAAAAGAATATACTTTAAAAAAAAAAGATAAAATAAGAGACTTTAAGTGACCAAATCTGTACAGGGTTAGGAATAAAAGACACCGGAGACTTTCCACAGTAGCTGCCTTGGGTCTGAAATAACATTAATATTCATTACTTTTAAATAATATTTCCCTGTATTATGTCATAAATAACATTAAAATTTATTTTTGATTTTCAAGAAAAGTATTTAACATGATCGAATGGCATATCTCTAAATTACTTTGAATATAGTCTTAAACTAATAAATAAAATGTATCTTTTAAGCAAAAAAAAAAAAAAAAGAAGAAGAAGAAGAATACTTGCCTGGTTACAGGAGGTAGCTCTGCCAGGTTTCATATTTACTACTATGAGGAGTCTTATCTAGGTTCACGTTCACAGATTCCTGGGGAAACATTTGGTATTTTTTTAATTACTTTTCACAAGCTGGAAGCTGGTTTTGATGGAATCTTACCCACAGATCACCACTCCTTTTCTCTACTATCATGAGGCTTTTCTTTAAATTTTTATCTCCTTGAGCCCTGGTCTTAACACTATAACATTTCCTGGTGCACCTTTTCTCCTCAGCTGTATATTGTGTGTTTTTCCTTGCACAGTTTGCTCCTTTATGTAATAAAGCTGTAGAAGAGCAGCGGCCTATATCACATAGCACAATCAATATTAAGCTACCTTGAAATCTCCTCTTCTCAAAGAATTAATCTTTTTTTTCTATTTTTAACAGTATGAATACCCTTTATTCAACTTTTTTTAAGAAAATGAACAACTTTATTTTAAAAAAGCAAAGATAAATATACAGATTTTAGGCATTTTTGCATAAAAGTATATGAATACATTTTTGTCAGTACTTGAGTTTTTTAAAGGTTTGATAAAATGCATTAATAAACATGATGAACGTAATGTACATGTAAAACAAAATGTAACCTGAAAATAATCAAAGTTTTCGTGGTATATAAAAATTAAGCATAATGGGTTTTCATTTTCTTTCTTTTTTTTTTCTTTTTCTTTCTTTTTTTTTTTTCTTTTTTTTTTTTTTTTTTTTTTTTTTTTTTTGGCCTTGGTTTTGATATAGTTTGTGAGTTGTTTCTGGGGAGTTCAGCCCTTTATGGGGTTAGTATCCAAATAACAGTTACTGCATATTATGTCAGTTCTTTTGTGACTGGATTACTTCACTCAGGATGATATTCTCTAGATGCATCCATTTTCTTAAGAATTTCATAAAGTCATTGTTTCTGATAGCTGAGTAGTACTCCACTGTGAATATACCAAAGTTTTTGTATCCATTCATCTACTGAAGGACATCTGGGTTCTTTCCAGTTTCTGGCTATTATAAATAGGGCTGCTATGAAAATTGTGGTTCATGTGTCTTTCTTGTATATTGGAGCTTCTCTAGGGAATATGCTCAGAAGTGGAGTAACTGGATCTTCAGGTAGTACTCTGTCCAATTTTCTAAGGAATCACCAGACTGATTTCCAGAATGGTTGTACCAGTTTACAACCCCACCGAGAGTGGGGAACTGTTTCTCTTTCTCCACATCCTTGCCAGCATCTACTGTCATCAGAATTTTTAATCTTCGCCATTCTGGTTGATGTGAGGTAGAATCTCAGGGTTGTTTTGATTTGCATTTCTCTGATGGCTAAGGATGTCAAGCACTTCCTTAGATGCTTCTCAGCCATTCGATATTTCTCAATTGAGAACTTTTTGTTTAGCTCTGTACCCCATTTTTAATAGGGTTGTTTGATTCTCTGGTGTCTAATTTCTTGAGTTCTTTGCATAAGTTGGGTATTAGGCTTTTATATTATGTGAAGTTGGTAAAGACATTTTCCCAATTTGTTGGCTACCATTTCATTTTCTTGACAGTGTCCTTAGCCTTACAGAAACTGCAATCTCATTAAGTCCCATTTGTCAGTCTTTGACCTTGGAACAGGAGCAATTGGTGTTCTGTTCAGGAAATTTTCTCCTGTGCCTATGTGTTCTAAGGTTTTCCTTACTTTCTTTTCTATTAGTTTCAGTATACCTGGTTTAATGTGGAGATCTTTAAACCACTTGCAATTAAGCTTTGTACAAGGAGATAAGAAAGTGTCTATTTTCATTCTTCTGCATGCTGAGTGCCAGTTGGATCAACACCACTTGTTGAAGAGGCTGTTCTTTTTCCATTGAATGTTTACAGCTTCTTTGAAAAAATCAGATGACCATATAGGTGAGGGCACATTTCTGATTCTTCTATTCTATTCTTGATCCACGTGCCTATCTATTATAAGTATATGCAGTTTTTAGCACAATTGCCTTGTAATATATCTTGAGGCAAGGGATGGTGATTCTTGCAGATATTTTCTTGTTGTTGAGTATGAATTTCGCTATTCTAGGTCTTTTGTTATTTCAAATGAAATTGCACATTGCTCTTTCCAACTCAATGAAGAATTGGGTTGGTATTTTGATGGGGATTGTATTGAATCTGTAGATTGCTTTTGGTAAGATGGCCATTTTAACAATGTTGATCCTTTCAATCAATAAGCATGAGAAATCTTTTCATTTTCTGAGATCTTCCTCGATTTCCTTTATTAGAGGTTTGAAGTTCTTATCATACAGGTCCTTCACTTGCATTGTTAGAGTCACACCAATATATTTCATATTGTTTTTGACTATTGTGAAGGGTATATTTTTCCTACTTTCTTTTTTCACATTTGTCTTTTGGGTGGAGGAAGTATATTGATTTGTTTGAGTCAATTTTATATCCAGCCACTTTGCTGAACTTGTTTATCAGCTGTAGAAGTTCTCTGGTGGAATTTTTGGGGTCATTTACGTACACTATCATGTCATCTGCAAATAGTGATGTTTTTACTTCTTTCTTTCCAATTTGTATCCCTTTGATTTCCTTTTGCTTTCTGTTGCTCTGGCCAGGACTTCCAGTACTATATTGAATAAGTAGGGGGAAAGAGGGCAGCCTTGTCAAGTCCCTGATTTTAGTGGGATTGCTTTAAGTTTTTTACCATCAAGTTTGATGCTGGCTTTTGGTTTGCTGTATATTGCTCTTATTATGTTTAGGTATGGGCCTTGGAATCCTGTTCTTTCCAAGATTTTTAACATGAAGTGGTGTTGAATTTTGTCAAATGCTTTCTCAGCATCTAGTGAGATGACAATGTGTTTTTATTCTTTGAGTTTGTTTATATGGTAGATTACATTGATGGATTTCCGAATATTAAACAATCCTTTCATCCCAGGAATGAAGACTGCTTGATCAAGGTGAATGATTGTTTTGATGTGTTCTTAGATTCGGCTTGCAAGCATTTTGTTGAGTATTTTTGCATCAATGTTTATAAGTGAGACTGGTCTGAAGTCTTATTTCCTTGTAGGGTCTTTGTGTGGTTTAGGAACTTGGGTTATTGTGCCCTGAAAAATGAGTTAGGTAGTATTCCATGTGACTCTTTTTTGTGGAATAGTTTGGAGAGTATTGGTATTAGGTCATCAATAAATGTCTGATAAAATTCTACATTGAACCCATCTGGACCTGGGGTTTTTTGGTTGGGGGATGATGACTGCTTATATTTCTTTAGGTGTTATTGGATTATTTAGATGGTTTACCTGGTCCTGGTTTAATCTTAGTATCTGGTGTCTGTCTAGGAATTCATCTATTTCCTCCAGATTTTCTAACATTGTTGAGTATAGGCTTTTATAGTAGGATCTGATGATATCTTGAATTTCCTCAGTTTCAGTTACTATGTCTTCACTTTCATTTCTGATTTTGTTAATTTGGTTACTCTCTATGCCCTCTAGTTAGTCTGGCTAAGTTTTTATTATTCTTGGTAATATTCTCAAAGAACCAGCTCTTGGTTATGTTTATTCTTTGGATTGTTCTTTTTGTTTCTATTTGGTCAATTTCTTCTCTGAGTTTGATTATTTCATACTGTCTACCCCTCTTGAATATATCTGCTTCATTTTGGGAGCTTTAAACTCTGCTGTCAAGTTGCAAGTGTATGCTCTCTCCAGTTTATTCTTGGAATGACTCATAGCTATCAGTTTTCCTGTCAGAACTGTTTTTATTGCATCCCACAAGTTTGGGTATATTATGTTTTCATTTTCATTAAATTGTAGAAAATCTTTAATTTATTTTCTCATTTCTTCTTTGACCATGCTATTGTTTAATAGAGCATTGTTTAGTTTCCATGTATATTTGGGCTTTTTTTGTCTTTGTTGTTATTAAAGATCAGCCTTAGACCATGGTGATCTGATAGGATGCATGGCAGTATTTCAATCTTCTTATATCTATTAGGAATTGTATTGTTACTGATGATATGTTCAACTTTGCAGAAGGTGCCATGAGTTGCTAAGAAATGTATTCTTTTGTTTTAGCATGATATATTCTGTAGATGTCTATTAATTCCAATTGGTTTATAACCTCTGCTAGTTTCACGGTATCCTTCTTCAATTTCTGTTTCCATGGTCTGTCCTTTGATGAGAGTGGGATTTTGAGGTCTCCCACTATTATTGTATAGGGTGCAATGTATTTTTTGAACTTTAGTCAGGTTTCTTTTATGAATATTGGTGCTCTTTATTTGGAGCATATATGTTAAGGGTTGAGAGTTCCTCCTGACAAATTTACCCTCTAATGAGTAAAAAGTTCCTTCTTTATCTTTTTTGATAACTTTTGGCTGAAAATTTACTTTATTCAATATTAGAATGGCCACTCCAGCTTGATTCTTGGGGCCATTTTCATGGAACTTTGTTTTTTTTTTTTTTTTTTCCGAAACTTTTACTCTGAGATATTGTTTGTCTTTGTCTCCTGTATGCAGCAAAATGCTGGATTCTTATTATGTATTCAGTCTGATAGCTTATATCTTTTTATTTGGGAATTGAGTCCATTTATGTTAAGAGATATTAAGAAAGAGTTGTTGCTGCTTTCTGCTATTTTTGCTTTTAGAGGTTGAATTGTGCCTGTGTGTGTTTCTTCTTTTGGTTTTCTTGCTTAGGTATTTTCTTGTTTTTAGCAGGATGTAGTTTACATCCTTGCATTGGGTTTTCCACTTACAATTCATTGTAGTGCTGGGTTTGTGTTCAGATATTGTGTAAATTTAGTTTTGTCCTGGAATATCTTGGTCTCTCCATTGATGGTGATTGATAGTTTTGCTGGATATAGCAGCTTGGCTTACACTTGTGTTCTCTTAGGTTCTGCATGATGTCTGTCCAGGATCTTCTAGCTTTCATAGTCTCTGTTATGAAATCTGGTGTGATTCTGCCTGGTCTGCCTTTATATGTTACATGTCCCTTTTCCCTTACTGCTTTTTGTATTTTTTCTTTGCTTTGGGAACTTAGTGTTTTGACTATTATGTTTTGGGAGGAATTTTTTTTCTGGTCCACTCTATTTGGAGTTCTGTAGGCTTGTTTTATGCTCATGGTCATCTCATTCTTAAGGGTAGGAAAGTTTCCTTCTATGATTTTGTTGAAGATATTTACTGTGCTTCTTAGTAGATATTCTTCGCCCTCTTCTATTCCTATTATCCTTAAGGTTTTGTCTTCTCATTGTGTCCTGATTCTCTTGGACATTTTGGGTTAGGAGCTTTTTAGCTTTTGCATCTTCTCTGACTGTTTATTTATTTATTTTTTTATGTTTTCCATGTTGTCTTCTGTCCCTGAGATTCTCTCTTCCATCTCTTATAGTCCATTGGAGATGCTTGCATCTGTGACTACTGATTTCTTTTTTAGGTTTTCTACCTCCAGGGTTGTCTCTTTTAGTGTTTTCTCTATTGCTTCCATTCCCATTTTAAATTCCTTCTTCAATTCCTTCATCTCTTTGGTTTTGTTTTCCTCTAGTTCTTTGAGTTCTTTGAGTGTTTTTCTTGTTTCCTCTTTAAAAGCTTCTATTTCTTTATGCTTTTCCTCCGTTTCATTTTTAAGGATCTCTATCATCATCTTGAGGTATGATTTCAGTTCTGAGTCTTCTTTTTCTGGGGTGTTTGGCATTCCAATGTTTTCTTTGATGGGAGAGCTGGGTTCTGGTGTTGCCAGGTTTTCTTGGTTTCCATTGGATTTGTTCTTTTGCTTTCTTCTTCCCTTTTTGTTGTCTGTGATTATATATGGTCTTTTGTCAGTGATTGTTTCTTGTCTCTCTAGTGTACCTTGCCTGTGTCCCTGGATCTCTTCTGTTCCAGGTGGCAATTGGCTGAGTGCCTATTCTGCCCACAGGAGCGCTCTGGGTGTAAACTGAATCCCTATGGCAGAGTTCCTGTTCCTCTGAGCTAATGGGGGTTGCATGTTTTCTGTGTGCTTGGTCCAGGCCCTGGCTACTCACAGCATAGTCTCACTAGGCCTGTTTCCCTTGATCTCTGCTGTTCCCAGTGACAGATGGCCTGAGCATTTGTTCCGCAAGCACGGACCCTTTGGCTGGCAACTGAGTCCCTAAGTCAGACTTCCTGCTCCCCTGAACCACTGAGGGGGTGCTTTCTGCCTGTTTAGCCCAGAAGTCTCTGTGCCACAGCTACTAGCAAAGCAGTCTCACCAGGCCTGCATCCCTGGATCTCCACTGTTCCTGGTGGCAGATGGCCTGATCGCCTGTTCTGCATGCACGCACAGGCCCTAAGTTTGGAAACTGAGTCCCTAAGGCAGAGTTCTTGCTCCCCTGATCCAATGGGCGGGGCTGCTTTCCGGGCACCCATCCCAGACCTCTCTGTGTCCCGGCTACTCACAGCACAGTCCCACAAGGCCTATGTCCCTGAATATCTGCTGTTCCTGGTGGCAGGTAGCCTGAGCGCCTGTTCTGCAGGCACTGAAGGCATTAATCTTAGACTGTTCAGTTTCACCATAGGACAAGTACCAGACACATGCACATTTTTTTGCCAAAATATCACAAGAATGGCTTTTTGGCTACTTACTAATATTCTTCTCATCTGAAACATCTTCATCTGGATTTCATAATCTATATTGCTCACTGTACCATAGCAATTCCACTCATATAATCTATTAAGCTTCAATTAAAGAATTCAACTGCTTTTCTCTTATTTTTTTATCTTGGACATTTTATTTATTTACATTTCAAATGTTATCTCCTTTGGAAACCCCAAATCCCATCCTTCCTCCCCTTGTTTCTGTTGGTAGTGTTTCCTCACCCACCCACTCCTGCCTCCCTGAGCTGGCATTTCCCTACAGTAGAGCATCTAGCCTTTCCAGGACCAAGGGTCTCTCCTTGCAATGATGTCAACTGCTTTTTTAATTAAACATCCTGGTGTCCACATTCTACCAACAAGGAACACAGACAGGATTATTACAGTAATATTCCACATCCTGGTACCAACTTCTGTCTTAGTTATTGTACTATTGCTATGTAGAGGCATTATGACCATGACATTTTCTCTTATAAAAGGAGGCATTAAATTAGGGCTTGCTTACAGTTTCAGAAATTTAATGCATTGTCATCGTTTCAAGGAGCATGACTGAATGCAGGCAGACATGGTGTTGGAGAAGTCGTTAAGAGTTTTATATCTGACTCTGTAGGGAGCAGAAAGAGAAGTGGCTGAGACTTCTACATCTAGATCCACAGGCAGCAGTGGGAGAAAAAAACAAATGGGTCTAGCTTGAACTTTTGAGTTCCAGAGCTTACTTACAGAGTCAAGATTGCCTGCAAGAGTCTATGAAAAATCAAAAGCATCTGGGATGGAGGGATCTCATCAAAATGAGTTTGAGACAACTTTATTGTAAACCATCCTTATCAGAAACAGAATACAGATGGTTGCCAGGATTGATACAATGGGAGTTGACAGAAAACAATGAATCCTGAAATCTATACAAGGTACAGAAGATTAATGCCTAAGACTCATTGTCCTGTCAAACTTCAAACTGTTCCACTGTCTCATAGGGAACACAGAGATACATGGGTGTCTTAAGTGTTTCAATCCCTAAAAGAGTAACTCAATTTTTCAGTAAATGAATGGCCCACAGTGACCCAAGAGTAAGGGACTCTATCCAAATAAACCTATGGTACATGCCTTTTAAGGCATTTATATCAGACTGTATCCATAGTTGCCTGCACAATAACCTAGAATTCAACAGATTTTACTGCTGGACATATGCTGCCATAGCACAGCTGAATGCATGTTCTCATATGTTCTGTATCATGGCAACCACTGGTAATCAAATCTATTTCTTCAATTAACCAAAAAGCAAGAGTCAAAGATATGGCTCTTTGAACTCTACATACATTACTTGGCATTTGTATCCACATGCAATGACTAATAGAATAACTAATAATAAATATTTTTATTTCTAATAAACAGCGTATCTTGGAAAGAAAATTGAATTTTTTTTAAATGTTAAAACTCTAGTTTAAATAGTTTTTTAGAAAACATACATCTATTTATAAGGAAAAAAGACAATAGTACAATAGTGCTTAAAATAGAACAAAGTATTTGTACTGAACTCTCCATGAAGCCAAAGTTCAGTTTGTCCATGAGTCCCTTGTTGGTAAGAGAGACATGAATATATCTACGTGCTTGGAAGCCTGTAATTGGCATTTGCAGTTGGTGCTGAGCATATCTGTGAGTTCCTGCTCTTGGTTGAGAGACTGTAAGTACAAATCTAATAATCCCTAGAAAGTCTTGGGAATTCTGAATGAATTCAAGTAGTACTCTTCGGAAGCACCTCAGTCTTTTTAAGAACCTTGTGTTTCATGTGCTTCATATCAAGAGACACCAGAGGAGGAAAGTATAAAAATCATTTTTCTGGAGCCAAATTAAATATGCAAATAATACAAAGAAGCCAAAAAAATCACAGTGATAGTTCTCTCTCAAACCTTTGAAAGTACAGGTCTGTAATAGACCAGAGAACTTCTGTTAAATGTACTCAAAATACACTATCATGGCATTTCAATTTTTTTTTAGCCATTGATTTTTAAAATTGGTTTAGAGACAATCTCACAGTCTATTATAAGTCTCACTTGACCAGAGTATAGTCCTCTGATTCAGTACTATAGACAAAAGATTAACACAATGCCTGAGCAAATCAATACCTCTTTCGGCAAAATAAAGGCTCAGCAGTAAGTAGCAGGATGGCAGTGTAGAACATTATTGAACAAGTAAAAGAACTAGGGGCTTGGTAACTGGAGTGATGGGAATCTCATGCACTTGAATGATGACAACATGAGGGATCCTATGTGATATCTTGGCATTTATGAAACTGACCCCATAAGTGTGAGCACAACTATTTTTGACATCTTTCTTTTTTTTTCTTTAGCCTTGAATGTGAGGAGGTCAAAAGTGGTGATAGGAAACATTATGTCTGACCTGGAACACTGAGTTATTCCCTGGGTTTGTTTGTGTTTAGATAATCAAGTATCCTGATAAGAACTAAATTATTCTCTAACAATGTTATTGAAAAGTTAAAGCATTCTTCTTACTGCACAGCCTACTGCTTCATGCAGTGAATTCATTAATCCTGGTTTCCTTTTCCCTTAAAGTAGATACAAATGAAAACATTTTAAAAAGCATTTTAATTTAATGTATGAAGTAAGTATAATTATACAATAAGAATTACTATAAAAGCTTATGTTTTCTGTGTTCTTTTCAACTACCCATTTAAATTTTCTCTGTTAAGTAGACATATTGAGAACAGTTGTAGACAGAACATAGTAACCGTATTCTTAATGGAAAATTTAGAAGTCACAAATGTCTCTCAGTTCAGGATGTATGAACAATAGAAAGCCAGTAGATTTTCATGACCCAACAGCACCTAGTCAGGTTATTAAAAATATTTTTGATGTTTGAATTTCATTGAGGACACCAAGATGTTCTGTTCAAACATTCTGCTGTAAAACTATTGCCTAAGAATGACAGTAGGTGTCATATCTCTTGTCCTTAACTGTGATTTTTATTTATAAAATGAGTTTTAGTTCAAATTAGGTCATTTTTATGTCCAAAATTTCATTATAGCAGGTGATATTTGACATGAAACTCATGTAATATTTTTTAACTTGTCAAATTTTCTTCAAAGAAAATTACATTTTATATCATCCATATAAAAATGTCATTTAGGTTAGGGGGAAACTGTTTACTGCCATGTGGATAATAAGTAAAACTCTGATTTTAGTAGTTTGATTCATAAAAGGCCAAGAGTTCTTTGAGAACTACAGTCTCCATAGATTAGTTCCAGTAATAAAGTTCTAGAAATGAACAGATAACAGTGATATTGATTTTGGTGTCAAGATTTCTGAAAATTCTGTCTCTTTATATTTTATTATAATATAATTTTCTTTATATAAATGCAGAGTTTTTAAAACTGGGCACCCATGAAGCTTTTAGTTGCTGCTTCAAAAAGCTTAAATTTGATCTGGCCCTGAGTTCTTCTTAGCACAAAACCCCTACAACCAAGAAGACCAATGATGTTCGGTAAAATTTTGAAGTCACTTCTCTGCAGAGTTTCAACAGAGGTAAATGGACTATGTGTAATCACATGCTAATATGTAATTACTTACATTTTAGTTACATGATGATGTTTGTGTTCAGGGAATATTTTCTGATATGTTTGTTATTTTGATTTTATGTGTATGAATGTTTATCTGAAGTCATGTCTGTGTACTATGTGCATGGAATGTCAACAGGATGCATAGGAGGTGATTATATCCTCTGGAAATGCAGGTTTAGATGTTTTCTGCTATGATGTGAGTGCTAATGATAAAAGTAGGGTCCTATGAAACAGCATCCAGTACTCTAAATCCCCTTCCTTTGATTTTTAAGAAATTCTAAATGCTTCTGTTTATTCAATAACTGGTTCATTAATATAAACCTGCCCCAGCTTTTATTCATTAGCTTCTTAATAATTTAAAATAGAGTGAAATCATCAATCTTGTGAATAATAGATAGGCTTAGCTCAGGCTTTAGAAACTAAGCAGAATAGTTTCCACAGTTTTCAGTGTAGAAACTGGATTGTAACTTACAGATATGTCCTAAGTAAGTACTTTAGGTAAAATGATCGAAGGAAAACTGCTGTACTCAAAACTACTAAAATAAACAAAAAAAAAAAAAAAAAAAAAAAAAAAAAAAAAAAAAAAACGTTTCACTTTTCATTTCTTTCTTCTATTCAGCCATGGAGAAAATGTCTCAATGTCAGGGAATTTTTAGGCCTTTTTTAAATAGACAGTCAACTTTTGGCTCCTGCCCTGGGTGCAACTGTATTCTACCCTGCATCTTTTGAATCAAGGAGCTGAGGCATTCTGGAAACACATTCACATCAAAAGGAAGAAGAAAAAAATGTGTTGTGGCATCTGCAATTCTAGCTTAGAACTCAAAGGACACATCACATATCTCTTGGACAATATTGGTGAATTCCATCACAGTTACTCCAGCGTTACTCTAATGTTTAAGATAGGCTATGATATACAGCTACAATTTCTGCAGAATGACAATATCAGAACTAGACTTAGATGAACAATGAAGACTTCCACGTGGTGTATTGAAGTGCTGATGGAGACTAACAGTATCAAATTATCACCAACATTGTTTTCTTTTGAATAAGCATCCAGTGATATATGTAGTCTTCATTGACTAATACTCTCTTCTCTTTCTAAATTGGTTAAAGTTGCTATGCTGGTGCAATGTGTTTTCTGCAGCAACTGGAGAGGAGGGCATTTTCCACCACAGCTGTTCTACATTGCAAGCACTCTTGATGCAATAGCAAATAAGTGTTAATGGTGTATACATTTCTGCAATAAAGACACAAATATATACATGAACAAATATATGATTACTATGTTAAACATGCTGACTACTATTTTGGATGAAGAACCTAATAAAGTCATTCAAAGGATTGTCTGTATGAGGAATATGCCAGGTTTTGTGTCATAAACTAATAGAGACGTTCATTGTTGTATGAATGCTACCACTGACAGCCATGACAAGGTGCATTGCTGCCTAGATATAAAGACCACTAAATTAACAATCACCAGTCTTTATTTATAATTGCTCAAGCAGTGAGTCTTTATAATGTTGAAGCTTCATAATGAAAAATAATAAAAACTTAAGGAGTTTAAGTTGGATGGTCATTTTTACTTCTCTCATTATGATATATAGATCCCAGAATGATAGCTGTAGACTCTTGTACCACAAAGAAAGAAAAAGAGATGTAGGTCCTTTTGGAGCCTTCATTTCTATTTATTCATATATTTATTTCAGAAGGATCCTCCAGACCAGTACTATGGCTTATGTTCATCTCTGAGCTCCTTAAAATGCACTCAACTTAAAAACAAATGATTGAGTTTTTTATGTGGTAAGTAAAACACTAATGTATAAAATATAAACTTTAATCAAAGAATTGCACAGAAGTCTGGGAGAAATGAATGTAATATGAAATATACTCTACAAGAAATAACAACAGCTAAGTCCTTAAATGAACATACTGTTCACATACATCACAGATATTACAGGTTAGAGGGTAAGGATTATAAATTCTAATTGGTTATTTATTTAATTAATTAATTTATTTTTATTATTCCTTACTGTTTTGCTTTAAAAAGGGGGGATATATTTACAGATTTTAAAGGTATTTTGGCATAACATTATATGAATAATTTTGTAAGTACTTAATTCTTTTAGAGGTTTGATAGCATGCATAGAAATCCCACTAGTTACCATAACCATAAAGTACATGTAGGACAGAGCATAACATGGAAACAGATTTCTTGTTGGGTATAAATTAAGCACAATGATCTTTGAATACAAAAACTTGCCAGTTGCATCCAAATTCAGTTGACTTCTATACTGATAGATATTAACTGCCATTCATCAGCTTTTCATTAGTATAATAAAGTGTCTGAGATAATTTGACAAGGAAGAAGAAAAAATATTTTTTGTCTTTCACAGTTTGGATGCATCTGTCTAAAATTGCTGGGTGCATTGTTTTGCACCTTGGATGAATGTCAGATGTGGCAGAAACAGCTGCTCATCTCCTCAGTCATGACATAAAGAGAGAAGAGGGCAAGGCAGTGAGTGGGTTTCCAGCATCCATGTCTGCAGTACCTAAGATCACCCACTAGGGCCCACTTGACAAGGAGACGGGACCTCCTGGTAAATGCAATTATAAAGAACAAACCACTGGTACACAGATTAATGGAGGACATAAATATCCAAAGTATACAGTGAACAGCCATCTGGTGCAGCTTCTGGCATTTGAGTGACTTTGACTGGAGTCTTGCCCTAGACCCTTAACATATCAGTCACATGAAAGTTTTTCTGTGGCAGCTACTGATGCTGTTGATCTCTGCTTTACCCTTATTATCACATTAAATACTTTCTGCAGTAGACTGACACTCCTGGGAATGACCTGACCTCAAAATAGAAGGAAGACAATACCAGGAGAACTCAAGACAAAAATCTTCCCTGCTATGAAGATCCTCTGACAAGCCTCAGTGATTTTTTTAGTTTTTCTTCATTAATGAAATGCATCTTAATGCTATATTTTACTTTATACACAAAGATGTGATGAAATGAATATTTATGCCCTTCCTGAGAAGCTGAAGCATTTTTTATTAGATACTTTATTTACATTTGAGAAGTTATCCCTTTACCCTGCCAGCTCCCATCCTGCCTCCCCCTCTAATTGCCTTCATTAATGTGCACTCCCTTCTGATCCCCTCTCCACCCCATTGCCTTGTCATTTCCATGCTTTGGGAAAATGTGCCATCTCTGGAACAAAAGTCTCTTCTTACATTGATGCAAGACACAGCTGTCTTCAGCTCATCTGCAACTGGATCAAAAGGTCTCCCATAGTGCGCACAAAGGTTGGTGCTTTACTCCATGGGAGACTTATGGAGGGTTTGGTTGGTTGATAATGTTCTTGGCAGTTGCTTAATAGATACCAGCTATGCTGGTCCAACAGTACCACTGACCCAGCATTTTCAGTCCTGTGCATGTTTGCCTGTTACTGGTGGCTGCCTGTAGTTAGTATGGACATATAACTAGATAATTCAATGGGTACACCAGTTTTATTATCATCAAGAAAAGGTTTCATAGATACTTATAATCATTTTCTTAATTATAATTTCTGCTTTTCCCTTATATGTGAAGCTTAAACTAAAACTGACTCTCTTCCTTTTAGTTCATGGCAGGCCTCATGCAGATATTTAAGTACATAGAAAGTATAAAGCAGATGTTAAATATGCTTTACCTAAAACTCAAGTAACAAAAAACACATGGTTACATAATTAGCTTAGGGAAAAATTATCAGCTGCACTTACTTATGAGAGAATGACTTTTGTTCCTCATACTATTGTTTATTATTTCTATTTCCTGCTTGAGAAAAGTTATTGCCTATTAAATTAATATCACCTTGTTATTTATATATAATGCTACCTGGAAAATATGAAATATGCTCTAGTTTATAAATGTTTTTGTGTATATTTTATATTTTAGGCTGTGTATGTATGTGTGGTATATCCATGTATGTGGGGCAATGTGTACTCTCTACTAACATGGACAGGCCAGGAGCAAACATGAAATGTCTTCTTCTATTGCTTTTCATTAAACAGGAAGGGTTTCTTATTGAACTTAGACATCAGGTTTTCATCATTGCTATTGGCCACAAAGCTCCTGACCTTCCTATTGATTCTCAGCACCACCCATGCTGAGCTGGAGATTCAGACACACGTGATTACAACTGGCTTTTAAATGGGTGCTGACGATTTATTTTCAGGTCCTCATATTTATAAGGCAGATGTTCTTACCCAGCACCCATCACCCAAACCCTGTGACATATTTCTAAATTACTTAAGAATGTCTTGATACTAATTGCACGTAATCCTATGTTGCTATCCTCATGTACCAATCCCATCTGGTTGTTTTCAAATGTAGGATTAATTAGCCCAAAGACTAAAACAGTGTTTCTTCTTGGAAAGACCATTCAGAAAGACTGTTGCTTGTGTCATTTCTTGTTAATCTATGTCATGGCTCCAAAGGCTGGGAGTGCCTCCTCTCTCTGTAGAACTCAACTCCATATATTTTATGATTGTATGCTCTCAAGGGTTTTCCAACTTTGGGGAGAAAAATCACAAGTGTCTTTGTCTATAACCTTATT
This sequence comes from Micromys minutus, assembly GCF_963924665.1. Lineage (NCBI taxonomy): Eukaryota > Metazoa > Chordata > Mammalia > Rodentia > Muridae > Micromys > Micromys minutus. Next base: position 24,524,182 of record NC_137984.1, read on the forward strand.
CTCACTGTATTCTAAAAGAGAACAGAGGAAAAGCAGATTGTTCCAAGGGACGTCCAGTCTCATACCTATGACAGAGCAAAGATTAGCCTCTCACAACAAAATGAGGGGAGCCTGTTAGCCTCTCATTATTATGCCCTGCTTCACGAGATTCCTTAACAGTCGTGGTCAAGAAGCACTAGTTAAATGCAGTCTCCCTGCCTTCGAAACATGGGAGTCACAGCCAGGGTATAACTGATTCATGGGTTGATTTATGTCTCTATTCATTTCAGACTTTCTGTAGAATAACACTTTTTTATGAGTCAAAATACCCATTGAACATTTTCTACCAACAGGAAGAACATTTTTCCTTAATTAATTTGATTTTTAACAGAAGATATAAAAAGTAGTATCTTGTTTCAAATGAATGGAAAGGTATTATTAAAGGTTTGAAACCAGGGTTATTTAGGACTACATGGTATGGGAAATCAAATTCTAAAAAGATTATTCCAACTACCTATACATACACACATACACACACACACACACACACACACACACACACACACACACACACACACACATATATATATATATATATATATATATATATATATATATATATATATATATATATATACCTACATGCATACATATGTAATATGTACATATATACATATGATATGTGAATGTATACAATATTTTTAATTCACTGAATAAAAACCCTAATTATACCCTTGGTATTTGCTTTTTTAATGAATATGGACATTCAGTGGATCCCTAGAACTCAGTAGTAACAAAATTTTTCTAAAAATTTTGATTTCTTTTAAGAACAGGAGTTCTTATACCTTGCTTTCTTTACTGGGAACTGGAAATTTATACTCACTTAAATAAAGGTGTTATTGTGGTCAACTCCCATTAACAACCAGGGTAGGTCATTTGCAATGAGTCAATGTTTCACACATGTTGCTATGCTGATTGCTAGAAGAAGTAGTAATCCATGTGATTCCATCAGAAGACCATAAACTTCACCTTGATTTTATCGAGAATGTTTCTTACATATATTTTTCCCCTGCTAATCTTGTTTTGTGTTTTTCAGCTACCAGAATACTAAGAGTGAATTATGAGTTCTTCAGTGGTGGCTTAAAAGACCCTTCCTATTCTCCAGTAATCCTCTATTTCTTAAACAGCTTCTTCAATGGTTATTATAACACTCAATTAACTTCTAAGTCAATCGAGAGACTTAAACCATGTGACATTATGGAACATGACCCACCAGTTTCAGAACACTACCTTACAACAATATGGTTTACATGCTCAGTTATAGTGAGCAAGGGATTCTAGAGAGACTAAGGATGTACTTGCCGTCTTTTTCTAGTAGAAAGGTCTATGTTTTATGTTTCAAGGACTTTGAAAAAACCCCATGGCCAATGAAATTCAAAAAAGAAAGTGTATCATTTGCAGCCATTTTCTGCCTAATATCCAAGGTATACAAAGAACTCAAAAAGCTAGACACCAGAGACCCAAACAGCCCTATTAAACATGGGGTACAGAGCTAAACAAAACGTTCTCAGTTGAGGAATATCAAATGGCTGAGAAACATCTGAGGAAGTGCTAGACATCCTTAGCCATCAGGGAAATGCAAATCAAAACAACTCTGAGATTCCACCTCACACCAGTCAGATTGGCCAAGATCCAAAACTCAGATGACAGCAGATACTGGCGAGGTTGCGGAGAAAGAGGAACACTTCTCCACTGTTGGTGGGGTTGTAAACTGATACAACCACTCTGGAAATCAGTCTGGCGATACCTCAGAAAATTGGACATAGTACTACCTGAAAACCCAGTTATTCCACTTCTGGGCATATACCCCAGAGACACTTTAATACACAACAAAGATATATGCACTACAATGTTCATAGCGGCTCTATTTATAATAGCCAGAAGCTGGAAAGAACCCAGATGTCCTTCAGTAGATGAATGGTGCCCCTTTATTCTAAAACCTTGACTCACAGTTGAATACACCCAGTTCTTCATCCCAGTTTGCTTTCAGTATCAGGAACAATGGAACGTTCACATTCTGGTTTTCTTATCACTTTAACTTGAAAGGCTAAATTAATCATTCCATTTGGAAGCCTAAATTAATAATCTTATCACTGTCAAGACAGCACAGAACATAAATTTTCTGGCAAATCTGCTTTTACTTTCCTCTACAACGATCATATGTGTTTATACAGCTTTGCCAACAATGGTATTTATGAACTGTATAAGTTTGAGTAAAGCTACATTAAGAAACCAATTAAATAGTAGTATATAAGACAACAAAAGATTTCTGAACTTCCAGAAAGTTTGCTTTTCACCTATAAATATCAATCCTGTTTTCAGAGAAGCACAGAATGGCTTAAATGTGTAAGTTAGCTATATGGCCAAATGAATCCTGCCTTGACATTTCAGGGCATTTAGTTTCCAGTCATGCAATTTCTCAATAAAGATTTGATTGCTGCTGTTCTCAGTTTCCTCTGGTCACTGGGTGGCCGAGGTTCATGGTTTCCCAATTCTCTGAACTCTTCCTCTCACATTTTAGATATTTTTCTTGTCTCCAATCAAAATGATTTTTTTCATTTCATCTTGTAGATCAGAGTACTGACTTTTCAGTTCATCAGTGATTTAGTTTATAGAAACTTCAACTGTATTAAATATGATTTTTAATGTTTCCCTTTAGGCATTATTTGTAGATTTTGTTGATTTCCTTTAACCATTTAAGAATCACTGTTACTCTGCACAGAAGCATACTTCAATGTTTCCCTCTCTCTCTCTCTCTCTCTCTCTCTCTCTCTCTCTCTCTCTCACTCATCTCTCTCTCTCTCTCTCTCTCTCTCTCTCTCTCTCTCTCTCTCTCACTCACTCTCTCTCTCTCTCTCTCTCTCTCTCTCTCTCTCTCTCTCTCTCTATATATATATATATATATATATATATATATATATATATGTATATATATATTTGTGTGTGTGTGTGTGTGTTTGTGTTTGTGTGTGTGTGTGTATGTGTGTGTGTATGTGTGTGTATGTGTGTGTGTATGTGTGTGTGTATGTATGTGTGTATATACACTAGTGACCCAATATTTGGTCTTCCTGTATGTTCAACTCCCTAATTCTTCTAGTGTTCTTACTTTTGATTTTACAACCTTGGATTTTAGACAGGAATTCAGTGTCCAGTCCTCTTTCAAGGAGAAGCATGTAGGAAGGTAGTTATCCTATATTTATTTTTCTTCCTATTAGTAGCTAAAGATGTTTACCGGACATTTTTTTTTCCTTTGAATGAGAGGCTTGCCAATGGCTCTGCTTCTGGGAGAGGATTTAAACATTAAATTTGAACTCTTAGTTGAGCAGGGACGAAGGAGAGCTGCTTAAGCCTCACACCCTAAATACCACAGACTACACTCCCACAGTTCCTCAAAGCCTGGAGCATGATTTCTCAACTGTAGCTTGAGGCTAAGCAGTCTCAGAATTGTCTGACCCATGGCATCTGCTACAGAGCTTCTCCCAGCATGCTTCAGGACTAGTTCTGACCTCTTCAGATCAGCCAACTCCCCAAATAATATCAGCTTTATAGTGTGACCTTTCTTTTGCCTGAAATTTTGTTGTCCATCTTAAAATTCAGAAAAAAAAAATGATCAGTTTATTCTCATGCTAGTTGGTGCTCAAAAATAGCAGCAGCAGCAACAACAACAAAATGATACCATACATCCTCCTCCAAAAACGCCTTAATTTCTGTGCAAATGAAACAGAAAACCTTTTTGTTACCTTCTTCAAAGAGAAAAGTAAATTATTCCCTTGGTCTATCTCTACATACACTTGACATTTATTCATATTCATATTTATGGATGCACAATATTATTTGAATTTATGCTTTCTATTTAACATATGTTCCTGTTAAGTGTATGCCAACTTAGTATGCTTCCTGAAATTTAAGGATTCTCAGTTAAGAAAATTAGATACAAAACCAGAAAATTTTCAAATAGATTAGTGGATTCATTCAAGAATAAAATATTAGAATTGGCCCATATTTAACAACATTTCAAAAAAAAAAAACCTTGTGATTTATTTCTGTAGTCTAGATTTGAGATGGTTGAACAGTTTCAAGCTAGAATTATAAAGAAATGCCTTAGCCATGCCAGATGTATATCTAATGGCAATAATAATAAGACTTTAAAGGTATCAAGGGTTATTTGAAAGTATTGTAGGATGTTCTATTCATTTTTTCTGTCCTTAGATTTTATTGAGCTGCTTCAAAATTTATGAATTCTTTCTTGTAGAAGGAAGCTGTTTGATGGAACAATTTTGAAGTCTATTTACATTTTCCTTGTGCCAGCAAAAGAATCATTAGTATTCTGATCATTCAGACCTAGTCCCTTATCTGATCAGAGCAAATATTCCTCTTACTTAAAGTTCAATAGTTGATTTTTGCCTGTTTTTGTTCTCAGTAGGCAACCACTCCACTTCCTGCAAATGGAAATACATTCTTTTCAACAAAAGAATATCCATACTTCTTATTAATCCACCTCTATTACCTTTATCTTGGCAACCTAAGATGTTTATTTGTTTGTTACTTTTATTAGTTTAATTAGTTGGTAAATGTCCCGAGGGCCTCACACATTTACGGTAGTTAATATACAAATTATAGAAGAACCACAGTCAAATGAACTGAAGGATAAATAGAATTTAGTCCCCAAAAGCTCCTGATATTGAGACAATGACACCTATACTTGGTTCTTCCCTCTGTATTTCAATGAGAACAAAACTCATACTATTATACATCTATGTACTATGACGTAACAATATACAGAACACGTAAGATGTTTTTTGTAGTTATATACTTTCATTAACCAAAAGAAGACTAAAGAGAGAAAAGGAGCAGGGATTTTGTGTAAATCTGAAGTAGCAGGTTGGTTGCAGATGAACAAATCATTATCAGTTAGTGTCTCCTTTAGTGGAGGCTGATCTGCTGACAATAATTTCTATAAAAAGATGGGGTAATATGATTATGATTAACTCCCTGGGCTTCAAATAAACTTGCACAATATCAAAACGTAAGTTGATTCTAAGACATATATGGGCAAAAGAAAAGAGAAAAAAAGAAACGATACAATTTGGGGTTTGCAAAGGCAAATAAGGGGAAAACTTGGAAGTTATTAAACACACAGACTCACATACACGTTTCAGGCAGGAGACCTTTGTTAAGAATCAATTTTATTTTTACTTTGTGTGTGTGTGTGTGTGTGTGTGTGTGTGTGTGTGTGTGTCCATGTGTTGATGAAAGTCTGTCACATGTGAGCAAGTGCCTAGAGGGAACTGAATTCCTGGAAGATTGGGGATGTTGACAATAATAGAAACTTGACTCTGAAAGAGCAGTAAAAGCTAGAATGCTAATTGTTTTTCTTTGTATTGGCCTATACCTAAACACATCAATTTAAATACATAATCCGGAGACTCAGTTTTATAATTGTTTAGTTTGGAAATCCAGCCTTTGTGTACAGCCTGGGTCGACTTTGCCCACGCCCACTGCTAGTGACTGTTGTCTTCACTCCCAGAGGTGGATGGATCAGAGGAAGTGTTATCATACTCCACCAAGAACTTCTGTGATCTGTGATATTTACTAGGACATCTAAGTGGAAACCTTTTTAAAAAGTGTTTGAGAATAACCACAAGATTCCCTAAGAGTATGTTAAAAAAAAACTAAATCTTCAGATCAGTTAATAGATCTGTCAACCAAACCAATTCCTTGTAAAAAAGACAAACTTTATATATAGAGAGATGAAGTTATAGAAAAATGTTTCTTTATACATATATATTTATAAATTTGGTACCACATAAACATAAATATAAAACTAATTATTATATTAAAATACTTATATTTTAAAAATTTTACATAGAAAGAAATGGATATTTTAACAATATTTTTCTGTCAAAATTACTGAACTGATACTTTTCACTGTTTTTTGCAATAGTTATTTCTAGAAATTCTCCCATTTAAAGTTAAAGTTTCTAGTCAGTTTTACATATGTAACCTAAAAATATAGGTATTATATTATCTCCTGATATGCGTAGTTAGACTTAATAAGTGTGGGTGAGTAGGTGAGTGTGTCATGGCTTACTTTGTGCACTTGAGAAACACTAAAAGGCAGGTAACTAACTCATGACTTCACTTCAGGTTGACCCTGTTCAGCTCATCATCACTTTGACACCAATAATGATAAAGATAACAACATCAACAATTGCAAAAATGTCATGTTTAAGTAAGAATGCTAGAAATAATATAAACTGATTTGAATGTAATTCTATAAATCTTCACATTAAAGTTATAGAAGAAGATGAAAAACATCTTAGTGAGTACTCACTAAGCTTCCCCCATGCAGTTTCTACATGGCCGGCCTTTATCACATCCCTCATTGATTTAGTTGACCCTTCAGTGGTCCCCTTATTTCTTTAGCATTTCATTTCTTTTTACATGAAAGACAAAGAAAGGTAATTGATGTATGTGTATGTGTATGTGTATGTGTATGTGTATGTGTATGTATATGTGTATGTGTATGTGTATGTGTATGTGTATGTGTATGTGTATGTGTATGTATATGTGTATGTATATGATGTATAACCTAATTATTCAACCTTTTATTTGACAAAATGCTGGAGAAAGCAGAGGACGCCTAGGGAAATAAGTGTTGACATAGTTGTACTTGGAAGAAATCTGTAAAGGGTAAGTAAAAGAAATATGTATTGAATTATCAAGAACTTTTCATCATAATTATTTTTAATAATCCAGTTCTAAATATACTATAATTTTTATTGTGACCCATAGACAAAGTATCAGGCCTGTTCAGTTGTTTGTAAAAACTGTATTTATTCCACAGTGAATGTTTTAAGATTCTTTTATTTTTGGTATCCAATTCTAACTTAATTATACTTTGATCAAGAGTGTTTAAACAGACGCATTTTTTTCAAAATTGATTCTATCATTTCCAAATAATCTGCCTAAGCAAGTGAGAAGCTTGGTGTATGAAAGGATTTGCAGGAAAGATGGATTACTTGAATTAAATTTTAGGGAGGAAAAAAATATTTACTTTCAAAAGTTGTCTTCTGACCACCACATGTATACCATAATATGCACATGTGTGCACACACATAAACATTAATTAAAAATAAAATTATAAAACCAATATATATATGTATATATATATATACATTATACAACACATGCTTGATATATGACTTAAATATACATGCATCTAACTGTACATAAGTATATTTAATACAGTGCATAGATTAAACAATTATTTTCTATACATGTTAATTGATAGTTGATTTGTCAGTGTTTTTTACTTTTAGTCTTGATAAAATTTCCTTACTTAGACTGCTATTTAGAAATCTGTTTGGGTGAAAACAGAACTGGGAAAGAAGAGGGAGGAGTTGAGGGAGGGTAAAACATGACCAAATATAATATATTACATAAAAAAGATTACGTAGTCACACTGCCATACTAATTTGAGAATTTGTCTTTAGGAGACCGGTGGCTCCAGGTGCATATGCAGCAGAGAATAGCAGTGTCTGGCATCAAAGGAAGAAGAGGCCTTTGGTCCAGTGAAGGTATGTTTCGCCAGAGTAGGGGAATGCCAAGGCTCTGCAGTGGAGATGATGGTTGGGAGAGTGAACATCTTCATGAAAGCAAGGGGAACAGGAGGTGGACAAAAGTTGGTAGAGAGGGAATAACATTGGAAATGTAAATACAGAGAATAGCCAATAAAAAAATTAAATAAAAAGTTAAAAAGGAAGCCATTGTCTTCATTCCTATTAATGGTGCACCATTACTTTTATACTGCCTGCTATCACTGTGACTGCACCAGACATCACTTGGTAGCTTTGATTTGTGCATTTTCATTCATCTATGTTACTCACTTTTCTTTAGACTTTATTCTTCTTCTTCTGAAGACTGTGAGGCAGTTTTGAGTTTTTTTTTTTTTCTGAAAGCTTTCACTCCCACAGGAAATGTCAATTTTTAAAAAATTTGTAATATCCTGTAAGAATATCTTTTTTCACCATCACCAAATTAGGAGTCTCTCTGGTTTCTGAATTTATTTCTGTTCATGATCTTTTAAAGTTATACTTGGTTCTTTAGTTTTGAAATTCAATAACACATGTTCACATCAACCCACATTTTTTTCTTTACTTTTCTTTAGAGTGGCTTTCCATGATGTTCATATACTATTGACTCTATATAACTGTATTATATGCTTAGTACTTATAAGAACTCAAATTTAGAAAAGGTCATCTCTTGATTCATTTATTTATAAATTTAATTAAATATAATTACATTATTTTCTATTCCTTCTCCTCTCTCTAGTCCCTCCCATAGCCCACTCCTTTATTTCTCCTCAAATTCATGACTTCTTTTTCTTTAATTGTTGTTGTTACATATGTACATAAATGTATAAATATCTAAAAATAACATGCTGAGTTTATTTAGTGTTGTTTGAATGGGTGTCTTCAGAGATGACAATTAGTATTGATTGAATAACAGGGGTCTTTTCTGTGTGAAGGACATATCCTTCACCACCCAACAGTCATTAATTGCCTGTAGGAGTGGGGCCCCCATCAGATGCCCCCTTTCCAAGTTAGCAGGTCTATGGCTATTGTCATTGTTTTAATTTTATTTAAGTAGCCATATGAGTATAGCTTCCCTGTCATTTATAGGAGACACAACCTCCAAGCAGAATTCCAGGTCCTCTGTTTCTTACCATATTTCTGCCCTCTCTTTGCTATGTTCCCCAGGATTTATGTAGAAGAATTGTGTTATAGTTTTATACAGTGGGACTTAGCATCCCACTACCTATTACTCTCTACATTTTGAACAGTTGTGGCTTACTAGAATGATTTATATGTTTCACAAAGAGAAATTTCTTTGATAAGAAGTGTGCTATATTTATCCCTGAGTGTAAGTATTTGGAATGCAGTTAGGCATTATTTTGATTTTAGAAATTGATAGTAGTAGTTTCTCCCCTAAGATCTATAAAATCTCCAGCACTTAATTGATAACTAGATTTCTAGTACCAAGTACTGTTTTTTTACATAATGAATTATGTATGTGCATAATTCCATAATGGGTCCACAATTGCTGCTGGGCATGTGTGGCTAAGTTCCCTCTAGACAAATATCTTTGAAACTTTCTAGCCCACAGTCTGAAAGAAATTGTAGATATTCTTATGAAATACTTGCTTTACAAAATGTTTTTTACCCTTGAAGAAAATATACCTTTCAAACCTATGAGATCTATATTATTATGCTTCCCACTAATTAGTTTCTAGCTTTTATGTTTTTTGTATGTTCAATATGAAAAATACCTGATTTAAGTAATTTTAGGAGTCCGTAAAAATCAATTAACTTTAAAAACTTTTTCTCTTAATGCATATTTTTATTTACATTTCAAATGTCATCCCCTTACCCACTAGGCCCTCTGGAAACCTCCTACCCCATTCCTCCTCACCTGGCTCCTCCTCCCACCTACCCATTTCCTCCTGCCTACCTGCCCTTGCATTATCTTATACTAGTGCATCAAGCCTCCACAGGACCAAGGGTCTTTCCTCCAATTGATGTCTAACAAAGGCATCCTCTTCTACATATGTTGCTGGAACCATGGGTTACTCCATGTGTACTCTTTGTTTGGTGGTTTAGTCTCTGAGAGATCTGGAAAGTCTGGTTAGTTGATATTGTTCTTCCTGCGGGGTCACAAACCCTTTGAGTAGAGGAAGACTACTGATTTGTTTTCACTTAATTTTATATCAAGTAACTTTGCTCAAGTTGTTTATCAAGAGTCGGCATTCTCTGGTGGAATTTTTGGGGTCACTTAAGTATACTTATTATATCACCTGAAAATAGTGATATTTTGATTTATTCCTTTATGATTTGTATCCACTTGACCTCCTTTTGTTGTCTAATTGTTCTAAGACTTTGAGTACTATATTGTATAGGTAGGGCAAGAGTAGCCACTTTTGTCTAGTCCCTGATTTTAATGGGATCACTTCAAGTTCTCTCCATTTAGTTTGATGTTGGCTACTGGTTTGCTGTATATTGCTTTTCCTATGCGTAGGTATGGGCTTTGAATTCTTTATCTTTCCAAGGCATTTACCATGAAAGGTGTTGAATTTCATCAAATGCTTTTTTAGCACTTAATGAGGTGATCATGTGTTTGTTTGTTTGATTGTTTTCTGTTGAGTTTGTTTATGTGGCAGATGGCATTGAATGGTTTCTGAATATTGAACCATGCCTGCATTTCTGTGATAAGGCCTATTTGGTCATGATGGATGACTTATTTCATGTGTTCTTGGATTGAGTTTGTGAAAATTTTATTGAGTATTTTTTATCTATATTCATAGGTTATTGCATTAAATATTATCCTCATTAAAGCTGGGAAGTACAGACATGTGGCATTTATGGGGTATTTTCACCTCAAACTGCAAAGTGCCTCCACCCAACTCATTAAGTTCCCAATTTCCTTCCCAGTCTGCAAATGGCTACTCTCTGTTTTCAGCAATGGCTACCCTTTCGAGGCTCCTTGCCATGTTCTATGCTTATCTTGGCAGCAACCTGGTAAAATTAAGACTGTAGAGGCTTGTAACTCATCAATCCGATTTATATCAGTAAATTCTCACTCCAGAAAACATCCACACAACAAACTCAGACCCAATTGATATGATACAATCTGCCCACCTAAATAAGACCAATAATTGTCCAATAATAATTCATCTCTTATAAGATATTCATAGATACCTATGGCTATTTGAAGCCACAGGGATATGGGTAATCATTTTCATCTCCACCTTAGCTTCACTCCTCTCTCGGTTTCTCTCTTCCTCTCCAATACTCTGTGCCTATATTACTTTTTTATTGCTCAATCATAGGACTTGCCGAATTTTGTACCTGCCCTCACCTTAATGTCAAGAACAATTCAAATTTTTTTTAATTAAAGTAGATCTTTTCTCTTAAATATAAGCCGAGCCCAACTATTATCATTTTGTAATTAATAAAGTATAAAATACGCTTAACATCAAGTCTATCATTTTTGTCAATTGAATTTAACATTCTCTTATATATCCTAGCTTAAGAAAGACTTAAAATTTGTATGATATGTCTTGGCTAGCATGTATACTATCTGATAATTCTTTAACTAAATATGTTCTCTGTCAAAGTTAAGAAGCTCATGTAGGCTATGCGACTATATTTAGTCTTCAACCCCTTCAGAAAACCGAGATTGTTCAACACTATCTGAAAATACGGGAAGCCTAACATGGATTCCAAAACTGGGACAGGTTGTAGAGGTAACTGCCTACCTGCAGAGACCCCTATTAGCAACAAAAGACCATCAGTATTCAGCCTTCTGGCCTAGGAATCTGAAAGACCTTAGTGAAACAGAGATTATTAAGAACCAGCTCCTTCTGTTTTGACAGAACTAAGCTGTCCCAACCTGTAAATTGCATCCTCTCAAGAACAGTACAGTTCTGTAAGAGAGATAGAGGATTTCTTCCCAGTGGCAAAATTTGATTATCCAAATGGATTTTCAAAGCTGAAGGTAAAAACACCCTATTTCTTCTTTGAATACACAAAAGGGAAGCTGATAGGAGCAGATATATCTCAACAAATAATAAATAACATTAAATGTCACATTTATGAATTTCTGATGTGTTTGAAAACCATCTATCTACGTAAATGGGACTGTTGTCTGTTAACTGCTCTTAATAAATTATCATGAAAACACCCTAACAATAAACTCAGAGCCACAAATTTGCTATCTGGCCCTTAACTTCTATATTTAATCATTTCAGATCTGTTTATAATAACAATTATAGGACTAGGTCTAAGCATTATATCCTTAAATGTGTTGTATAGAACAATGCCTATATGACAGTAATGCTATTAATATCAATTTTATAAAAATAATGAATTTATAGCAATGAAAACCTCAAACTTGGGTCAAATAAATTCTGTACCAATGTAAAAGATTATAAATTCAGCTAAGTAACAAAATATAAGAATTTCTATCTGCACAATTATAGCTGATTCTTCCTTGTTAAATTATGACCATTTCTAAGTTTCCCAGAAGGACAACCTTAAAGTAAAAACCTCCGGCTTCCCAAAGTTCAGTGAATCAGGATGATGATTCTTCAATAATATTTTCAAGCTGTACATGGGCATTGAGATATCTTAAAGTGGGGGTAGGAATAAACAAGGAAGCCAAGCAGGCATTAAGAAGGCCGCACCAATGATTGTTGTAGTCTGTGATATGTGTTTTGACTGTATCTGGGCTGAAAGTGCCTAAGGAGAAATTTAAGCAGGCCAGTTGAGCAGGTCTGACAGTGAAACTCACCACAGTGTACATTCTGCAATAAAGAAATCTCAAAATATTTTAGTATCATCAAGATATATTTTTTTGATTCTCTTGAATCTAGTTTTTTAGGCATCCTCACTCTATCAAATATAACAAAAATAACTCTGGAAGGTTCTCAGTGTCTAATCACCCATTATAAAAATGCAAAGACAAAACCTTTCTCCCAAAATAATGTGTCCTATAGTTGGCAACCAGAAAAGCTTGTATCTTAATTGTCTCCCAGGAAAATAATATAGGCACAAAACTCAAAATCACACCCATTTTGGAAATTAAAACAATCTAAAACAAATACAATAAACTAAAGCACTGTAATAGCCTATTCAGGGCCTTCCTAATATGTTATGTCAAGAGATCAACCCAAAATTCCTATAAAGTCCACATTAAAAAGAATATGAGCCCTCTGCTGACTAAAATATGCCATGTATTTGATAAGCTCTCTACCTGGAACTGCAGACTTTCACTCACTAGCCATTTCAATAATATCCATCTGTTATGTGCTTTGCCTGGTGTACTATACTTTTCCATAGTACAGGGAAAAACATAGACTGATGTTTTTCCCTGTATTGTGCTGAACCACAGGTGAAATTTCCCACATGATTAGGACAAACTCTGTATATAAGTCTGTCCTACAAACAAATGGACCAGCCTTTTAATTAAGTCATACTCCAATCTGCATTTGTTAAGGAAGCATGCAGCTTCCATTTTTCAGCTCTCTGTGGCTTAGGGCAGCCTTTACCTTTCAGAGCAGGTGACCTCAGAGTCTGTGAGCAGAGACTCCCTCTATGTTTCTTTGTTTCAGTGTTCCTATGCTTCAGTCTTTGTGGCTCTTCCTGGTGCCAACTGTTTCTCTCACTTAGAAAATAAAATTTAAGTCTCAGGCTGATAAACTTAGATTTACAGTAGACTCTTGTCTAACTCAATAGATCACCACCTGTTGCATTAAATAATGAAAAATGGATAAATGGTTTCAGTACACAATGCCACACTACTCCCAGATATTCTCTGTCCCCAGCGGCCTCTCTAACCTCATTACTACCTCATTACTAATGGCATCACTGGGATAAAGCCTACTTGGTCATGAAGGATTACTGTTTTGATGCTTTCTTAAATTCAGTATGTGAGAATTTTATGAGCAATTTTGCATCCATATTCATAGGTGAAATTGGTCTGAAGTTCTGTCTTTGTTGGGTCTCTCCGTGGTTTAGGTTTAAGCATAATTGTGGCTTTAAAGAATGATTTCAGTAATGTTTCTTCTATTTATATCTTGTGGAATAGTTTGAAGAGTATTGGTATAAGGTCTTCTTTGAATCTCTGATAGAATTCTGCACTAAACCCATCTAGTCCTGGGCTTTTATTTTTTGTTGTTTTGTTTTGGGAGATATTAATGACTGCTTATATTTCTTTAGGGGTTATGGGACTGTTTATGTAGTTTATCTGATCTTGATTTAATTTTGGTACCTATATTTGTCTAGAAAATTACCCATTTCATCCAGATTTTCCAATTTTGTTGAATATAGCTTTTGTAGTATGATCTGATGATCTTTTGAATGTTCTCAGTTTCTGCTGTTATCTTTCTCTTTTGACTTCCGATTTTGCTAATTTGGATACTGTCTCTATGCCCTCTGGTTAGTCTGGCTAAGGGTTTATTTATCTTATTGATTTTCTCAAAGAAAAAACTCCCCCCACTTTTTAAAAAAATTTTTTTGTGTAGTTTGCTTTATTTTTACTTGGTTGACTTCAGTCCTGAGTTTGATTATTTCCTGCCATCTGCTCCTCCTAGGTGTATCTGCCTTTCTTTGTTGTAAACATTTCAAGTGTGCTATCAACCTGTTAGTGTATGTGCTCTCTAGTTTCTTTGTAGAGGTACTCAGAGCTATGCCTTTTCTTCTTAGCGCAGCTTTCATTGTGTCCTATAAACTTGGGTATGTTGTGCTTTCATTTTCATTTATTTCTAAAATGTCTTTAATTTCTTTCTTCATTTCTTCCTTAACCAAGTTATCATTGAGTCGAACATTGTTCAGCTTTCATGTGTATATAGGCTTTCTGTTGTTTCTGCTGTTATTGAAGACTACCAGCTTTATCCCATAGTGATATGTTAAGACGTATGGTGTTATTTCAATCTTCTTGTATCTGTTGAGTCTTATTTTTTGATCAAGTATATGGTAGTTTTGGAGAAGGTACCATGAGGTGCTGAGAAGAAAGTATATATATTGCTTTAGGATGAAAAGTTCTATAGATATTTGTTGAATCCATTTGGTTCATTTTTCCTGTAAGTTTCACTGTGTCTCTGTTTAGTTTCTATTCCCTTGATTTGTCCATTGCTGAAAGTAGGGTGTTGATGTCTCCCATTATTGTGTGTGATGCAATGTATGCTTAGAGCTTTAGTAACTTGTGATACTGTGTTCCCTAAATTCTGGGTGTTTCAGAGCTCCTGGGAGTCAAACTGCCTCTGGGATTCTGAAATCCTAGTGTGCCCAAGTTCCTGAGATGCTGTGTGTGAGTGTGTCAGAGCTCCTGGGCATCAATCTTTGTCTGTGTGTTGAAGGAGTGGTTCAGAAGTCAGAACCCTGGTTTTCTGCTGGATACAGGCACAAGCTTGAAAGAACCCATGTCTCTGGCCAGGCAAAGGTTAAGGTTTACCTTGTTCCAGTGGGGGGATCCCAGTTAAGCTTGGTGTTGGGAAAGACATAGTAGCCTCAACTGTGATCTTAAGTGTGTTTAAGCTCCAATGCCTCTGGTGGTATCCTATCTCCTGGGAGTTGGGTTTCCTCTGTCATCCTGTCAGGCTGCTTCTTGGTGTTGTAAGTGGATGCAGAGCCAGCATTCCAAGTTTGCTCTGGGTACAGGTTCAGACTAGAAGGAATCAGTGCCACTGGCTGGGTGGGAGTTTCAGCATCCCAGGATCCTGAGATACCCAGTTACTCCAGATGTTAGGGTAGAAGTTGTGGCCACTACTGCCATCTTAGGCATTTCAGAGCACCTGGTACTTAGACTCTGTCTAGTTACTGTAGGAGTAATTTCAGAGCCAGTGCCTTAGTTCTGGTCAGGGTGCAGGTTTAAATTTTGATCCTGGGCATGTTAGAGCACCTAGGAGTAGAGTGTCCTCTGGGTATTGTGAAACTGGGTGCAGAGCTAACACCCAAGATCATGTACACAAGCCACCACACAAAGGCATACATACATATAAATTAAAAGAAACAAACAAAAAAAATCCCCAAAAACAACAACAACAACAACAAAATCCAACTTATGGAAATGTTTTAATTCCTTTATTTAAAAAAATAACTTTATGTAATTGGCCAGAGGCACAGCTCTCTAATCTCAGTATTCAAAAGACAGAGGCAGGGGGAAAACTGAGTTTGAAGCCAGACTAATGGCAGAGAAAGGAAGGGAGGGAAGGACAGATAGAGGAAAGTGGGAGGAAGGGAGGGAGGGAGACAAGGGGAAAGACTGTGCTTGCTCATCTAGGAAGTTACAAAATCAGTATTTCCCATGTTGTTTTAGTTAAATTTTTATTCCTAAACACATAGAGCAGAATGGATATTCATTGGCATTTCTTTCTTTAGAAATAACTGTGTAATGATTTTAATATGGACCCATCCAATGTGGGAAACTAACCTTTGTTATATGTGTAAATTGTTTGAATTTTTGAGAGTATCCTCCACTGTCACTCCACCACACTCCACCTTGTTCAATAAGAGATTATTTGAGTTAATGAGCCTCAGGATCCATAGGGTAGGTCCTGTATACCCATGTGTCTGTGTGTCTGTTTCTGGATAATATTTTATATTAGATGAATAATTCCTTTAATAGTTTCTTAAGTTCTTGCTCAACAGAAAATTGTTTAATAAAAATTGTAGATAAATATGGAAATTAAGAAATTAGAGAAGAAAAAAGATGGGCATTTATTTAAAAATCAAACAACTTTCAGTTATATGTAGGAAAAAATAACAGTAGTGTATCAAGGGAAGTTCAATTTAATAAAAGCAAAGACAGTGATGGCCTCAGTAAAAATGAATAAACAACAATTGAAAAAAATTATGGGGCCATTTAAAATTTTGCTTATCTCTTCCCATTTTGCTAAAATAACATTGAGTCATGCAAGTATTTACCCTGTACTTATAGACTTTCATTATTTGCTAATAAAAATATATGAATATTGCCAATGTAATTAAACTATTTAATATAAATAATAATTTAATGAATTTGGTTAATATACAATATTAATGCAAAAATGTGACTCTTATAATTAACATATTAATTATAAGTATGGTTTCAGCTTGTCTGAGTGTTTAAATATCATTAAATACGAGAGATATATCTTTATGAATACTTAAGAATACTATTCTGCACACCATTCTCTAAGATTATCATAAATACTTTACATGTCTACATTACACAACAAACCCATCATACTGTTCCATTTACTTGTTGGGAACCTAACTGCCACTGGCTTAAATAAGAGTGGGACTTTAAACTCAGCCAATTGCTGTGCAGATCCTTCAGAAACAAGCTCACTGGTTGAGAACTAGAGCCATTATTGCCTGAGAGACAAACGATTGTCGAAGTCAACATTTGTCCTCAGATTTTGAGCTGGGAATTCAGGATAGCTAAGTTATGAAAACCTGCTTTCTTTCCTTTTCATGTAATCTACACTATGCTTACCTGTTCAGTAAAACAAAAGCAGGTCTTAGCACTCATGCTTGAGGTCAGTTTCCATGTTCTTACTAAGATTTTGCAGCCTGAATTTGTCTGTATTTTCTCTAGATCCTGTCTGTTGTCAACCACTTCCACATTAGTATCCTACAGCAAGCAGGTCCAGCCCTGCCAGACCTCCCTTCAAAAAAACATTATTTAAAAAATTAAAATAGTTTTATATGTATTAGTGTTTCTCTGACATGTCGATGAATATCACATGCCTGGTGGAAGCGAGAAGAGAAAACTGGGTTTTCTCAAACTGGAGTACAGACGGCTGTGAGTCACCATATGCTGGAAATCAAAGCTGGATTCTCTGGAAATTGCTCTGAACTATTGAGCCTTTCCTCTATTCTTTTCGAGGATTACACTGAATTCAGTAAAGTATCAGAGAAAATTTTGTTATGAGTTTAGGAAATTATATTATAGACCCCCATGAGCCATGCAGACAATCCCCAGGATAGGAGGGAACCACAGAATGCCACCAGTCTGGGACCACTGTGCCTGGACAGTGAGCTAGTCTGAGATAACCACGAGTCCTACTCAGTGCAGGCCTGGGAGGACAGATGACACTCAAGATGACCTATGCCACCTTGATACCACTCATAATATTACTCCTTATATGACTGGAGACACTCAGATGTCCCAGGTTGTCCCGCGCAACCGTCTCGCCTGCAAGAACGACGCGGAACACAAAATAGAATCCTTCTGCGGTAAACTTTATTATCCTCGAGAACCAGCACTTGTTACACGTGACGAAAAAGATGAAGAAGACCAAGAAGTCCAAGAAGACGAACAGGACGAACAAGACGAACGAGATCCACGAGACGAACGAGATCAACGAGAGCGCGGAACTATCTAGCCCGTCCCCTTATAAAGGGATCAGTCTTTGCCTTGGAAGCGGAGCCCCCTGATTGGTTGAAACTCATCAGGCCCTATGACGCCACGGGAGAGGCAGAGCTCAAGGAGTGGAAAGTTACCCAGCACGTGCGCACATGGCTTGTTTACTGCTAACTCCAGCCGGATGTCAGCGCCATCTTGTAATGGAGAATGTGCAGGCGGCGCCCCACATCTCTCCCTATCTTTTATTCTTTGAGCAAAGTAGGACACCCATATTAGGAGGGCGGAGATAGAAGTCAAATCCTCATTAAGGTGTATAAAGACCATGTACAGGAGTAACCGCTAGGCTTTTTGTAGCCCGTAGTACTCTTGACCTGTCACTCTGCCGTTTTTCTGAGGGAGGGACACTGGGGCAGGCAACCCTCACACAAAATGACATACCTCCCAGAGATACCCCGTGACAAGGGGCTCTCAGTGCGATGCTTTGCTCGGCATCCCTCATGGGCTCCTCAAACCAGACACTCTAATCCTGTGCAATGAACCGAAGTTCTAGGAGTGCAAGAGCTGTCTGGCCGGCGACCTACTGCTTAAGCATAGACAACCAGATATCGGCTGATGCTCTATGTTCTAGAGCGACAAGCGCTTGGGCAATAACGACCTTGTATCTCTTTTTGTTTGGGCCTTGAGCTTACAAACCAGCCAGAGAAGCAACGCAAGTCCGCAGCAAAGGATTGCTCCAAAGAGTCCCACCCCCACCCAAGTTAATATCAGAGGTGAAAAGCTTAGGGAAGACTGTAGCATCATGTTCCGCTGGAATTGGTTTCAGGAATGCCGACAGAATCGCCCATCTCGCCTCTCCTCTGACTCTCTGGTTCCACAGCATCAGGAGCAGGGCTGTCATCAGGAGTCACCACCATTTTTCGCGTGAGCCTCTCGGGGACCCAGAAGGGATTATTTTCATCCTGAGGAAAAACACAAACAGCTCCCCTGGATCTTATCAACACAAGATCCGGTCCTTTCCATTTATTAGTTATGACATCTTTCCATTTCACCATCTCTCTTGGTTTGTCCATGGGTAGGCAATGTCTTTCAGCCGCCGTATGGCCGTGGTCATCAAGATTTAAAAAATTTAAGGTGAATAGTGCCATGGATACTGCGGTCCTAGGCACAGGGGGCAAAGCCTGCATAATTGCCCCTTTTGTTTTATTAGATATGATTTAAGGGTGCGGTGAGCACGTTCCACAATACCTTGTCCTTGTGGATTATACGGCAAACCTGTAAGATGAGTCACAGCCATCTGGCTACAAAATTGTTGGAATTTTTATGAGGTATAGGCCACGTTGTATAGGGCCAAGCAAATGCATTTGTTCATTGATGGCTCTCAATTTATGCAACAATCACCATTTTCCTGATTTCTTTTTAATCACAAAAATGGGGGTATTCCAAGGTGAAGTAGAGGGTTCTACATGACCCAATTGTAGTTGTTCTCTAACTAATTGAGTAACAGCTTCTAACTTTTCGGAGGTAAGGGGCCATTGAGGAACCCATACCGGATCCTCCGTTTTCTATGGTATGAGCCGTACTGCCTCAATGGCGCTTAGGAAAAGCCCAGACCCTGCCTTTCTTTGTTGGGGTTAGGCGAGACAGGCTCTAGGGGTCCTTGTTCATAGTGTCCCAAGCCTTTTCCCTCTTTAAAACAGATCTGTCTATCAGGGGCTTGTGGAGGGCCCCTCTGGGACTGCAAAATGGCTGCCGCGAGACCTGCATTAGTGAGTGGCCCGCCCAGTTCTCTACAGACTCGAAGCCAATCTTGAAGACCTTTGCCCTTTCTAGGGGTGATAGTGGCTCGACATTCTTGGGTGGCCTATTCAAAATAAGCTGTTCAATAAGAGGGGCAGCCTGCTCGGGATCCCCGAAGATCCGACCTGCCGCCTCGGTCATGCAGGCTACAAAATCTGAAAAAGGCTCTTGGGGTCCCTGAATGATTTTTGTAAGCTGATTATCGGCCCCTCCCTTTTTTGAAAGTGCCTTCCAGGCCTTAATGGCTGTGCTTGACACTTGGGCATAGGCACCCCAATGATAAGCTGTCTGATCTGCTGCATAGCGACCTTGGCCCGTCAACAGATCAAATGTCCATTCTTGTTGTTCAGGAGTCAACGCTGTAGCATTGGCTCTTGCTTGGGTTTGGGCAGCCTCATACCAAAGAGCCTTCCACTCCATATACTGTCCCATGCTCGGTAGAGCAGCCTTGGCAATTGTCTGTCAATCAGAGGGAGTTAAGGCAGAGATAGCCAATCTATCAAGCTGAGCAATGGTAAAGTTGGCGGTTACCCCGTATTTTCTGACTGACTCTGCCAATTCTTTTATTTGATTATATTCTACGGGGGCATGAACGCGGCCACCCTCAGCTGTCTCAAACACATGGAAAGCAAGACACATCTGCCTTCTCACCCTTTCCAGGAGGAACGAGAAGGATTTTACAGGCGTGCGTGCTGCATAAGGAGGGGGGGCCACGGGTAAAGGAGGCGCTGTCGGGACAACTGGGGACAAGCACATGGGCCTGTACTGCTCGTCAGGATAATATCTTTTTTCCTCATAACTAGCTGCGTCTTCATCTACCTCCGCTTCTTCTTCTGGGTCTAAGCCTTCTCGCTCATCATCATCATCTGAAGTCTCGAGGCTATCAATGTTAAGAGCCTCAAAGTCTTCTACAGGGTACAAGCTTACTCCCCTTTTCTTAATATTAGAGGGCATAAGGGAATGAAAATCTGAAGGTTTGTGGGTAACTACTCTCCCGCTGTACAGCGTACCTGGAGGTCCTTTTTCCTTAGGGGGAAAATATCTTTTCCTGCGCGCGCCCATCCTCTCACTCTGTTCGGCTTCTGATAGTCTATCCTGGACTTCACTCAATACCTCTTGCCCTGCAGCAACAGCGGGCCTACAACTCTCATCTCTTAAACAATTTTGTACCATTGTCCAAATGGCCATGGTCCCGGGCCCGAGGTCTCCGGCATTCTGCGCACAGTCTAATTCTCTACCCAATTTTTTCCATGAGGCTGGTGAGAGAGACCCAGAGACCGCAAACCAAGGGGCAGTACGCTCAACCTCTTTTACGAAACGCTGCAAGAGGTGGGTGGGCAATTCTAAATTTCTCTGCTCAAGAATTGACTGCAGGGCAGTAATGGTCGAGTGTGAAGAGCCCATCACAGCGATGTAATGCCCGCGGCTTATTTGCGTGGCGGCACAAAGTGAAACTGAAAGGCAAGTCTCAGCGCGTTCCGCTTTTTTTTTATCTACAAAGACTTATGGAACACAGGGGTGCCCCGGCTCATCTACATCCATCTTAAGCACAAAATTAACACCAGCCCCGTTGGACACAAGAGGAAATTAAGAGGAAGAGAATAAAAACTGCACTGAGGAATACCAGAGCCTCTACGGACCCTTCCCACGGCCGTGGAAGATTTAAACCAAATTAAAGAAAGATCTAGGATCAGACATACCTTGCCGAACTTATCTCCCCGCAGTTCTGGATCCTCTCTGCCCAAAGACAAAGGGTCTTCTGTGGTGCAGACGATGGAGTGGTCGAGATCCCGGATTCAGGCACCAGATGTCCCGCGCAACCGTCTCACCTGCATGAACGACACGGCACACGAAATAGAATCCTTCTGCGGTAAACTTTATTATCCTCGAGAACCAGCACTTGTTACACGTGACGAAAAAGACGAAGAAGACCAAGAAGTCCAAGAAGACGAACAGGACGAACAAGACGAACGAGATCCACGAGACTAACGAGATCAACGAGAGCGCGGAACTATCTAGCCCGTCCCCTTATAAAGGGATCAGTCTTTGCCTTGGACGCGGAGCCCCCTGATTGGTTGAAACTCATCAGGCCCTATGACGCCACGGGAGAGGCAGAGCTCAAGGAGTGGAAAGTTACCCAGCACGTGCGCACATGGCTTGTTTACTGCTAACTCCAGCCGGATGTCAGCGCCATCTTGTAATGGAGAATGTGCAGGTGGCGCCCCACACCAGGTGCCATTAAGAGAAGCAAGTCAGTGGTAGAGAAATGGAAACAAAAGAGAAACAGAAAGATGCGGACACCTTGAAGAGAGGCAGAACTAGAGACACAGGGTAGTTAGGAACAGCCTGGTGTGAGTGGCCTGTGATGCCACCTGAGAGCATGCTGGGGTCCTGGCCTGTGCTGCCATTGGGGGTGAGGAGTGGTAAATCTCTGGGTCCATAGCCCTATAACTTCAGAGATCTGTTTTCACTAAAGCCCAGACAGAAGTTCCTTGTCTAAACTGCTACCAAGGTTATGTGTTGATGACTAGGACTGTAAAAATAGTCCCACTGCTCACCTGGGCATAGTGGAAGAGATATCCCTGAGCCTGTGAGAGCAGGAAAGCTAACCCTGTCCCTAGCCAGTTTCTGTACTCAGAAAAGAGAGGGGCCTTACACATTGCCCAGCGGTTAAAGTAGATCTGACCTTGGTTGTGGGAGTTATGGGTGAGCTAACCTCAACTGTATGTGAGTTGGTTAGCTGACCCTGTCACTTGTCTCATAGCATGAACAAGGATAATATATCCTCTTTCTCCCCAATTTTTTAGGAGTAGCAGAGCTAGGCTTGCCCCTAACTTACTGCAGCATCTTGCCCATGGAGCACAGTAAAGCTGGCCCTAGTGGCATGGCGATGGGTGAATCAGACCTGAGAAGGAAACAAGGTCTTATTCTTTGTTGTCCCTCTCCTCCACTGATGCTTGTCACCTAAGGTAGGTGGAAAAGCTGGCCTGATGTTCATGAGAATGGGACAACTGTTCCGGTCCCTCATTGGCAGCAACACTGAAAAGTTGAAGTCTAGAGCTGGTCTTGTTGGAGTGGGCATGAGTGAGCCAGCCCAGAAGCATCAAGGTAGGAGAGTTGGCTCTGCCACTTGGTGGCAGCAGCATTGAAAAGCATTATGGGGCAAGACAGGAGCAATCAACCTGGTGGTGCAGGTCCAGGAATGCTTTGGGTCTGACCAGCTCACATACTTCTCAGCCCTCCATAAAGGGTTTTGTGTTGGCTTATCCCAACATCTACATCATTGACCAAATGCTGGAATGTGTGAAGGGACCATTCCTACAGGTTTAAAAACTACAGGGTGTTTGTAACACAAGACAACAACAGGATATCCAAGTGGAGTATGAGCGAGGTTTAATATTTGTAGTACAGTCAAGTCCTTGTATCAGGCCAATGACTCATTAAAATGAACATTTGCAACCAAGTGTGGCCAAAAGGGTATACTGCGGGACACACTGTGATAAAATATAATTTCCAGATTGAGATATGAAATTCATAAACAAAGACCAAAAATATAGTTTTTTGGGGATATTTTTGTTTTTATTTTTTTGTTTTTGTTTTTGTTTTTTTTTTTCCAAAAACCATAGCTACCAAATAACTGTAGAAATAGGGTTTTGAGCTCACACTCTGCTACTGGCTTACACTGTGTTCCTTTCTGTTGTTCCATTGCTCCATTTTTCACCAATCACAATGGAAGAAGAAATCACCACACTTGTCATTGTCAATGGCTCTGGAATGTACAAAGATGGCTTTGCTGGTTTCCTTCCATGACATCATGACATGATTGTGGGAATGGGCCAGAAAGATTCTTATGCGAATGATAAGGCCAATCAGACTTCCAGGATTTCCTGAGGCTGGCAAGGGTTCCTGAACCAATTACCCAATTACCACTTCCTTCTTGCCAGTCTAAGAGGGTGGGAAAGTCCGAGCTGTAGTCCCCAGTTTCTGTTCTTTTTTTTTTTTTTCTCCTGACCACCATGGGTCATTACTTTCATTGAGTTGGGAACATTTGCATGAATACTTGTAAATGCATTCATCCTTTTACTGAATGTGCCTCTGTGCATATCTTTTCATGCTGATCTTGGATGTCACATGGTTTGGGGTGTTTCATTGCTTCCTTTCCTTGGCAGATTGCACAGTTCTTTCTAGAACCTTGAAAGCCAGATGTTGAGGGCCCAGAACAGAGCCCGGCCCATCTGCCAGGTGGACCGCCAGCTCCTAAAGGTTGAAAAACTGGTGAGTAGGAGATCTAGGCAGCCAGGGAGCAGAGAGATCTATGCATAGTACGCACACAAAGCACACCCTCCAACCTGACTGATCCAGGGACCAGGAACAGAATTTTGGAACTTCTGTTCCCACCCGGCGACTCTCAGGAATAGAACAGGGCTCAGCCTATCTGCCACCTGGACCAGTGGAAATCCAGGGACACAGACCAGATACAAGGGAAAGGCGAGAACATATAACTGACAACAAAATGGCAAGAGGAAAGAGAAAGAGTATATCCCAAAGAAACCAAGACAACCTGGCAACACCAGAACCCAGCTCTCCCATAACAGCAAACATTGGAATGCCAAACACTCCAGAAAAAGAAGACCCAGACCTGAAATCATACCTCAAGATGCTAATAGAGATACTTAAACAAGAACGGAAGAAAAAGCAAAAAGATTCAGAAGCTTTTAAAGAGAAAACAAGAAAAAAAAAAAAAAAAAACTCAAAGAACTAGAGGAAATCAGAACCAAAGAGATGAAGGAATGGAAGAGGGAATTTAAAACGGAAATGGACACAATAAAGAAAACACTAAAAGAGAAAACCCTACAGGTAGAGCACCTAAAAAAGAAATCAGGAGTCACAGAAGCAAGCATTTCCAATAGATTACAAGAGATGGAAGAGAGAATCTTGGGAGCAGAAGACAACATTGTAAACATAGACAAAAGAGCCAGAGAAGATGCAAAAAACAAAAAGCTCCTAACCTAAAATGTCCAGGATATCCAGGACACAATGAGAAGACTGAACCTAAGGATAAAAGGAATAGAAGAGGGAGAAGAGTATCAACTAAGAGGCAAAGTAAATATCTTCAACAAAATCATAGAAGAAAACTTCCCTACCCTCAAGCATGAAATATCCATGAGCATAAAAGAAGCCTTCACAACTCCAAATAGGTTGGACCAGAAAAGAAATATCTCCCGACACATAATAGTAAAAACACCAAGTGCCCAAAGCAAAGAAAGAATACTAAAAGCAGTACGGAAAAAAGGTCAGATAACATATAAAGGCAAGCCAAACAGAATCAGACCCTATTTCTCAACAGAGACTATGAAAGCTAGAAGAGCCTGGACAGACATCATGCATACCTTAAGAAAACACAAGTGCCAGCCCAAGCCACTATACCCAGCAAAACTATCAATCACCATAGATGGAGAGATGAATATTTCAAGACAAATCAAACTTTACACAATATCTGACCACAAACCCAGCACTACAACGAATTATAGGTGGAAAACCCAATACAATGAGGAAAATACAGCCTGGTAAAAACAAAAAAACTTCTAAACAAGAAAACTAAAAGAAGAAAAAGACACAGACACAACTCAACCCACAAAAGCAATAATGGCAGGAAACAGAAAAAACTATTCCTTGATATCTATTAACATAAATGGACTCAACTCCCCAATAAAGAGACATAGGCTATCAGACTGGATACATAAACAAAATCCAGCCTTTTGCTGCATACAGGAACTCATCTGAGAGACAAAGAGAGACACTATCTCAGAGTAAAAGGTTGGGAAAAAAACTTCCAAGCAAACCGCCCCAAGAAGCAAGCTGGAGTGGCTATTCTAATATCGAATATAGTAAATTTCCAACCAAAAGTTATCAAAAAAGATAAGTAAGGACACTTTTTACCCATTACCAGGGAAATCTGTCAGGAGAAACTCTCAATTTTTAACATATATGCTCCAAATAAAAAAGAACCCACATTCATAAAAGAAACCCTAATAAAGCTTAAAATTTCACCCCATACAGTAATGGTGGAGGACTTTAATACCCCACTCTCACCAATAGACAGATCATTGAAAGAGAAATTGAACAAGGACATTGCAAAACTAACAGACACTTTGAACCAACTAGAATTAATAGATATATACAGAACATCTCATCCTAAAGTAAAAGAATACACCTTCTTCTCAGCACCCCATGGCACCTTCTCAAAAATTGACCACATAATTGGACACAGAATGAGTCTAAATCGATATAAGAAGATTAAAATACTCCCATGCATCCTCTCAGATCACCATGGTGTACAGCTTGTCTTTTACAACAACAAAGACAACAAAAAGCCCACATGTACATGGAAACTAAACAACGCTCTGTTAAATGATAGCAAGGTCAAAGAACAAATAAAGTTAGAAATTAAGGATTCTCTAGAATTCAACGAAAATGAAAACACAACGTACCCAAACCTATGGGATGCGATGAAAGCAGTACTGAGAGGAAAACTCATAGCCCTACGTGCTTCCAAAAAGAAACTGGAAGGAGCTTACATCAGCAACCTGACAGCACAGCTACAAGCCCTTGAACAAAAAAAAGCAGATATACCCAAGAAGAGTAGACGGCAAGAAATAATAAAAATTAGGGCAGAAATAGAACAAATAGAAACAAAAAGAACCATTGAAAATATCAACAAAACCAAGAGTTGGTTCTTTGAGAAATACAACAAGATTGATAAACCCCTAACCAGACTAACTAGAGGGCAAAGAGAGAGTATACAAATTAACAAAATGAGAAAGGAAAGTGGAGACAGAACAACTGAAACTGAGGAAATTCAAGAAACCATCAGATCATACTACAAAAACTTATATTCCACAAAATCGTAAAATCTGGAGGAAATGGACGACTTCCTAGAAAGATACAAGATCCTAAAGTTAAAGCAGGACCAAGTAATACATATAAATAACCCTATAACACCTAATAAAATAGAAGAAGTCATCAAAAGCCACCCAACCAAAAAAAGACCAGGTCCAGACCAGTTCAGTGCAGAATTTTATCAGACATTTATTGCGGATATAACAGCAATACTCTCCAAACTATTACAAAAGATAGAATCAGATGGAATACCACCTAACTCATTTTTGAGGCTATAATAACCCTCTTACCTAAACCACACAAAGAACCAACAAGGAAAGAGAACTTCAGACCAATCTCACTTATGAACATTGATGCAAAAATACTCAACAAAATCCTTGCAAACAGAATCCAAGAACACATCAAAACGATCATTCATCATGACCAAGTAGGCTTCATCCCTGGGATGCAGGGATGGTTTAATATAAGGAAAGCCATCAATGTAATCCACCATATAAACCAACTCAAACAACAAAATCACATGGTCATCTCACTAGATGCTGAGAAAGCATTTGACAAAATTCAACACCCCTTCATGTTAAAAATCCTGGAAAAAACAGGAATCCAAGGTCCATACTTAAACATAATAAAAGCAACATACAGCAAACCAACAGCCAACATCAAATTTAATGGTGGGAAAATTGAAGCAATCCCACTAAAATCAAGGACTCCACAAGGCTGCCCAGTCTCCTTCTACCTATTCTACATAGTACTGGAAGTCCTGGCTGGAGCAATTAAACAGCAAAATGTGATCAAGGAGATACAAATAGGAAAGGAAGAGATAAAAACATCACTCTTTGCTGATATCATGATAGTGTACTTAAGTGACCCCAAAAATTCCACCAGAGAAATCCTAAAGCTGATAAACAAGTTCAGCAAAGTGGCTGGATACAAAATTATCTCAAACAAATCAGTAGCCTTCCTATACTCAAAGGACAAACATGTGGAGAAAGAAATTAGGAAATAGGTACCCTTCACAATCGTCACAAAACTATAAAATACCTTGGTGTGACTCTAACTAAGCAAGTGAAGGACCTGTATGACAATAACTTCAAACTTCTAAAGAAGGAAATTGAGGAGGATCTTATAAAATGGAAAGATCTCCCATGCTCATGGATTGGAAAGATCAACATTTTAAAAATGGCCATCCTACCAAAAGCAATCTACAGATTCAATGCAATTCCCATCAAAATTCCAACACAGTTCTTCATGGAATTGGAAAGATCAATGTGCAATTTCAAATGGAACAACAAAAGACCTAGAATAGCGAAATCCATCCTCAACAACAGGAAAACATCTGGAGGAATCACTATCCCTGACCTCAAGCTATATTACAAAGCAATTGTGCTGAAAGTTGTTTGGTACTGGTACAGAAATAGGCATGTGGATGAATGGAATAGAATAGAAGATCCAGAAATGAGCCCTCATGTATATGGTCACCTGATTTTCGACAAAGGAGCAGTAAACATTCAATAGAAAAAGACAGCCTATTCAACAAATGGTGCTGGTCCAACTGGCATTCAGCATGCAAAAGAATGAAAATAGACCCTTACTTATCGCCTTGTACAAAGCTCAAGTGTAAGTGGATCAAAGATCTACATATTAAACCAGATACACTGAAACTATTAGATGAGAAAGTAGGGAAAACTTTAGAACATATAGGCACAGGAGAAAATTTTCAGAAGAAAACACCAATGGCTCAAGCTCTAAGGTCAAAGATTAACAAATGGGACTTAATGAGATGGCAAAGTTTCTGTAAGGCTAAGGACATTGTCAAGAAAACAAAACGGCAGCCAACAGAATGGGAAAAGATCTTTACCAACTCCATATCAGATAGAGGCCTAATATCTAAGGTATACAAAGAACTGAAAAAGCTAGACACCAGAGAATCAAATAACCCTATTAAAAATGGGGTACAGAGCTAAACAGAACGTTCTCAGTTGAGAAATATCGAATGGCTGACAAATATCTGAGGAAGTGCTCGACATCCTTAGCCATCAGGGAAATGCAAATCAAAACAACCTTGAGATTCCACCTCACACCAGTCAGACTGGCCAAGATCTAAAACTCAGATGACAACAGATGCTGGCGAGGTTGCAGAGAAAGAGGAACACTCCTCCAGTGTTGGTGGGGTTGCAAACTAATACAACCACTCTGGAAATCAGTCTGGCGATACCTCAGAAAATTGGACATAATACTACCTGAAGACCCAGCTATTCCACATCTGGGCATATACCCCAGAGACACCTTAGTACACAACAAAGTTATATGCACCACAATGTTCATAGCAGCTCTATTCATAATAGCCAGAAGCTGGAAAGAACCCAGATGTCCTTCAGAAGATGAATGGATACAAAAATTGTGGTACATTTACACAATGGAATACTACTCAGCCACCAGAAACAATGACTTGACCAAATTCTTAAGAAAATGTGTGCATCTAGAGAATATCATTCTTAGTGAGATAACCCAGTCACAAAGGAACAGACATAATATGCAGTCACTGATAGGGGGATGCTAACCCCAGAGGCTCGCACCTCCCCAGAAACAACTCACAGTCTGTATGAAGTCCAAAAAATAAAGAAAACAAAACAAAACAAAACAAAAAAATCTTTACACAACAAGAAATCTTTGACTATTTCCATGTTACATTTTGTTTTACATGTACTTAATGCTCATTGTAACTATTGATTTCAATGCATACTATCAAAATTTAAAAAAAATCAATACTGACTGAAAATATATTCATATGGTTTTATGTAAAAATTATTTTAAAATCTGAAAAAAATACTGACAAAAATTTATTGTATAATTTTATGCAAAAAAATGCTTCAAATCTGTACATTTATCTTTGTTTTGTAAAATAAAGTTGTTAAAATAAAAAAAGAAAAGTCAGCCTTGGTACTGTGACTTTGTTTACCAGTGATGGCTGTCACAACCTAGAGGAAGACAAAACGATATGTACATAATAGAAACTGGCAATTGCATTTGTCCCCGAAGTGTGTGAGATAAACACATATGTATAGGTGTGGGTACAGGTATAGGTAGGTATATATCCATGTGTATATTATATATATCTAAACATATGAAGAATATTGATAGCACTTGTAGTATTGGCAGATATTTAAAAAAAAAAAAAGAAAAAGAAAGAAAGAAAGCCAGATGTCAGGAAAGAGGTTCCAGCTAGAGTCATCTGAGCCCTGTGTCTCCACAATGGAAAAACCCACAGAGTGGGCTACAGTCTTTGCCAGGTATACTTCTGACAGCGTTAATATCCAGAATTAAAATAAAAAGTCCACCCTCCCAACAAAAACCCGCAAGAAACAAAAAGCCAAGAATATGACGCAAATCAAAAAGTCGCTAAGGGATCTAGAATGGCTTTTCTACATTCTTAATTTGAGTATATCTGGAATTCATTTAAACATCATGTAATTGGACATACCTGTGAGGAATTTTTAGTTAGTAGGATCCCTTAAGGTAGGAAGACCCACCTGCAGTAAAACTATTTATTGGTTTGTTGTTGTTGTTGCTGTTGTTCTCATTGTAGTTTTCAGGTGAGATATGTGTAAACCTGGCAGAACAGCAGCTAGCCTGACAATGACTGTGTCACCTCAGTTATGATAAAATGGCTTGTAACATTTTTAGTGAAGGAAAAAACTCATATAAAATGATTAAGATAATAATACAAAATCAATGTCATATGTAGTACTCAAAGATAACAAAATTTAAGATGTGATCATATATCAAAAATGAAGCCAGAAGTAGGTGATTTGTAATTAATACATTTGGTTATATTTTAAGGTTAAAAATTACATTTCTGTTTAGGAAGTTTTCTTAAATAAATAGAAAAATTAAAAATTTAAATTAGTTTGTTTGTATCTCTAAGTCAACTTTATGTCCAAACTATATAATTATTTAATGTTTAATTATAAAAAAGTTATTATTATATTGAAATTGGATCAAAAGTTCTATTTGTTTAAAATATATTACATATAAATTATATATAATATATATGTAATATAAATATAATAATACTCACAAATGTAGCATTCAAAATGCAGCATATTGCGAAGATAAATATGACTAGATATTACACCAAGACTGGTTTTAAAAAGATATATACACTGACATAATTCATGAATAAAAATTATACACATATATATACATTATATACATTTACATATACACATACAATATCAAAACATATAAATTATATATGTACATATACATGTACATGCATATGCTTCCAGAATCACAAACATAGCACAGGAGAGGCAAGATAAATGTGTTTTCTAAAATACATGTCATTATACATCTTTTTATAATCATGATCTTTGAAAAAAAAATATGACTATATGATTTGTTTTTATTTTCTGCACTTACATGGTTCTACAGCTCAAACCCAAACAATACTTCTCCAAATGCCTACTATTTTTGGCAGTAAAGCTTATAAAATTTCTACATTTAAGCACTTAGACATGGTCTACTTTAAGTCCTGGGAAAGAGAAGTGCAAATGCTTCTGATAGGAATATTTAGCTTCTGTGCAAATGAAGGAAAGAATGACACCTTTGAGAATGTGGTTATGGTCTCAGGCTGAACTGTAAAAATTGCCCCTTGAAATTTTGGGCTTCTGATTTTGGTTGGTTGTTTTGCAGGAAGTGCTGAAAACTATAGCAGTGTTCTTTCACAAAATCGATTTGTATTTCAAGTTCAGGCCCTAGAATTTACTAAAAGAGAAGCAACAAAGTAGGTAGGTAAGAGCATTTGCCCTTCATGTTTACAGATGCTTGACTTTGTTCTCTGTTTGATATCACATAAGGCAATGTCCTTGTCTGGGTTGCTTATATTCTTAGTCTATCACAGTCACGATATTTTATTTTCCCAGTTTATGGTTTTTCAGAATTGAAGTAAAAGGGAAAAGAAACTGAATGAGATGAATCAGTATCAGTATTTTGATGCCTCCTAGTTTTTTTTTTTTTTTTTTTTTTTTTGCTTATTCTAACTGTTCATCTAAATCACATACTTAAGTTGAGTGGTCCTTCTTATATATTGGTTTTAAGCTCTATCTCTTCTCTCCTGGAGTTTGTTTTATAGTGTTTTACTACTGTCTTTATTATGGTTACCATCCTTGAATTTCTTCCTTCCACATATCTACAACTCAAGCAATTTCCTAAAGTAGTAAGCTTTAATTTCTTTATAGCACTTTTTTTAATAGATAGGTATATTTGTAGATAATTAGATAGATAATATATTATAATTATATTGGTGGAGAAAAAATGGGATTGATTAATAGATACACAATTATTAGATATATTAAAAAGATGTTTATGTAGACAGATGTTCCAGTACATATGCATACATTAGGTCTATAGATATTACATAATTTCAGACATTGCAGACTGAAGCATCAGTTTTTTTTATTCTGCTTTAATAAGTAGTGTGTAATCATATGTTACTCCAGTTAAAGAAAAAGTTTTGATTCTATAAAATGATAGAAACCAACCATCTATTTTATAGTTGCTCTGTTCATTCTTTGGAGAATTTTCTAGTGCTCTGCTGAGAATATTCTCCAGTAGATCCTTCATTTTGAAAGTTTATGGTAGAGTTTTATTGTAGAATGCTTCTCAGAACTTCATTAAGTTCAGGGGTCCTCCTGGAGTGCTTTCTCATGGAAGCTGCCTGCCAGATCATTTTACAGTCTTCCAGATGCAGGAAACGTCACTGTGACCTCTGTGTTTGCGTTGTAGCTTCTCTCATCATGCTCTAATTTCAATTATATGATATTAAAGTATTACAATACATCCTCTGCTATGATAATTATAGATAGAATGGGTGTGAAAAACATTCTGAGCACTTTATGAAAAGCATCATTTCACTCAACATGATTCTACTATTTCATACTTCTTACAGCTTTAGTACTGGAATTTACTTCTTGGTCATGGAAGCCAGACAAATGATATAAAACTTTTCACCATGCCTCAGAGTAGCCTGTCTAAACAGAAAGCTTCTTTGGCATTAAATGATCACATATTTAATTGTTTTATTCTACCTAAACTACTTTCCATTTCTATCACAGTAACCCTTGATAATGTCGGCTTTATTTCTATATTGAACTTTTAAATAAGGTTTATCTTTTGTAATGTTTGCCATGATTGATGTTCAATGATACAAGAAGGCATGTGAACACAAGAGATCTTTGTTTGCTTGACACATGTTAATACTTAATCTAACAGGATTAAGTATTAACATGTGTCAAGCAAACAAAGAGCACACACTGAGTTTGAGAAGTGAAATTGTGAGTGTGTGTGTATGTGTGTGTGTGTGTGTGTGCACACGGGAGTGCACAGTAGAGAGTCTATAATGATAAAATGGAGATGAGAGAATAGAGGCCTATTTCATCCAAACAGAATATATGCATGTGTGAATATGATATTTAATAATAAAAATGTGAAATGTCTACACCCAAAATGAATTTATATATTTATATATATATATATATATATATATATATATATATATATATATATATATATATATATATATAAATGAAAAATATATTTAAATGATGTGAAAATGGAATGAAAAGAGGAAAGTATTGGTTAGTTTTATCCTATAACACACAATAACATTTTGAATTCATTGTGTATGCATTCAGATTGGTGTGTATGGGAATTAAAAAGTACCTAGTAGGAAAAGTATTTGAGTTAAAGGGAGTTACCTGAAACCACAACCTTACTTTCGAGGAGTTTCCTAAATCCATTGCCAATGGAACTTTTCTGATTAGTGCAATCAAAGCATCCAGATTCCTCATCCAATATTAAGAACTGTATAGATTATGGCTGTTCCTATTTAACCAAAAAGGGACACAAAGCTTCAAGAAACAACCTGGTCAGTGATACATAAACAATCCAGCATTCAAGCTGCACTCAGGGGCTATATTCTCTCCAGAGCGTCATACCGACTTCCCTGGAAAGTAAATGGTGTACCTCAGTCCTGTATTCTGTTCTGCAGTCACCTGAGGAAGTGCTCAGCTGCCACGTCCTCAAGGGGAATTTGTTTAAAGAGTAAAACGAATATCAAAGAAAAGGAACATTATTGGTTAAAAAAAAAAAAATTCACCACATCCAGGAAAGTACAATTATACATATTCTTTTGATAATGCATTAAGTACCTCTCCTCAGCAGCTTTCTGAGGGTCAGAAGACTCTCTTAGTTTGCTCCAATTCTCCAAATATTTCATGAGTTGATAACTGGTTTTGAATTGTAGGACAAATGGGACCAAGTAAATACACAGGATTACATATTTTATGTTGGTGTCAGTGTGTGAATAATTTCTAGAAAGAAATGCACAATATGTATATTATATACAAATAAATATCATGGATGGCTATGGTCTATTAGTAAAACCAAAATAATGTATTTTATTTCTATCATTATTTTGATACAAAGTATCAGAATTTATATAGACTGTAAAACATAAAGTCAGCAAAGTTCAATAAATGCAGTTATAACTGATAGTCAATTTAGAATCAGAAGAACTAAGAGTATTTTGTTGCTGTTGTTATTGTTGTTATTTAATTTCTCAGTTTCAGAACTGTGAACTCAAAGCAACCTTTGTTGTAAATATGAAAGAATGATTTAAGTCTAGTAAAAAATCAATAAATTATAGTTATTATATTAATTGATATTAAACTAGAACTTCACCTATCTTTCTCTCAAGTGAATATTATTTTCTTTTATTGAAAATATAGCTAAACTTTCCCCTCTTCCTCCCAGTTCCCCCTAGACCTCTCCCCTATCTGGATCTACATCTTTTCTTTCTCTTGTTAAAAAGGAAAAAGACTTCTAAGAGATGATGGTAAAATAAGATAAGACAAATAAACAGACAAATCAGAATATGGCAAAACAACCACAAAAGAAAGAAGAGCCAAAGAAAAAGCATGAGAAACACATATAAGCACAGAAATTTACTTGCTGTCAGAAACAGAAAGCCCATAAAACCTCACACTGAGAGCTATAATACATGTGCAGAGGACCTGTAAGGTAAATTTATTTATATTTTTCAATGTATTTTTTAATATTAGGAAAATATATGCTATATACTCGTGCTGGTCTACAGATGTTCTGAAGATTCACTGTTCTAGTTAAAGGAGGATGTGGGCTTTGTAGAAGCTTAATGCTTAACTTTCATTTCTAAATGTCACACAGACACACAGATGCACATAGACATACCCCACACATACATATACATGCACATGCACCCAAAAATACACACCACACACACAGACACCATACACATATACACATACCTCACACACAGATACACAGAACCAGGCACAAACCTACACACACACAACACATTCACACACACCACACAGATACATTTCCTTCACTTAAGTCCAACTAGGAAACCAAACAGATTTCTTGCTCAAGTCTTTGCTAGACAAACCCTCCAGTCCTTTCCAAAGTCATTTCTTATATACTCCCTTGGGATATATCTACCTAGGATGCATCTCCTATAAGTTATAAGACATTATGGCTTACACTGCATAAAGCAGGCCTGGATTGCTCAACTATTGAATGTTTTGTATACAATGTAAGTCCAGAATGAAACAGAGAAGCAAGCATAATCAAAGAATAAAATGGACATTTTTAGTCACCAGGATGTCAAAATACCTCTAACTTCTCCGGTTTCAGGAAGACAGAATAATTAAGGCTCAGCCATATACAGCTGTGTGAATGTATGCAGGAAAGTGTAACCCAGTCAAATGATATAAAAAGATGCTTTTGGCAGAGATGCAAAGATGTCCTTGACCTATTGATCCCATCACTGGGGTAACGGCTTGGACTTAGTGTTCAGTTCCTTCTTGTATTTTTTTGTCAGGCTTCCACCAAGCATCGTATTTCAGGTTTTCTCCATGAGCTGACTGCGATCATCAGGTCTTCTTTAATGCTGGATCTCATGAGATTATAAGAGGGTATTCTCTTCTCCTGGTATCTGACAAGTATACTTCCTCAAAGTTGTCTGTGTAAGAATGCCACAGTGGGAATTATTTTCAAGTTCTGTCTTTTACATCTCTTCAATTGGTTCTTTTCAAAATGTCAGCATTTTGCCTCCAGCTTTTTTTCTTATTGGCTGTCAGTTTTTGAAAGGGGTATGGGAAGGGCACTTAATACCATGGCTATCTGAAAAGTCCCTGAAGTGGACAGGAGCAGGTTCAATGCCCTCAACTTTTAGCATGGATTGGCAACTCTGCCGCCTTGCAAAAGACAGAAAAAAAAAAAAAGCACCTGAAAGGTCTCATGGCACATTGAAATAAAGACATCTAGTCTTTCTCTCTCTCTCTCTCTCTCTCTCTCTCTCTCTCTCTCTCTCTCTCTCTCTCTCTCTCTCTCTCTCTCTCTCATTCTCCCTCTGTCCCTCACTACCTCCCTCTACCCCTCTCTAAAATTGGATATTCTCTGTATTTACGTTTCAGACGTTATCCCCTTTTCCTCACTCCCAATCCCACACCTCCTCCCCTCACACTGCTTCCAGGAAGCTGTTTCCTCTCTCAATCTCCATCTCCTACCTCAGCACATTGGCGTTCCCCTACACTTGGAAAAGAGCCTTCACTGGATCAAAGTCCTTTCCACTCATTAGTGCCAGAGTATGCTATCCTCTGCTGCATATGCACCTGGAAAATAGGTCTCTCCATAAGAACTCATTGGGTGGTGTTTTAGTCCCTGGGAGCTGTGGTGGGTTTGGTTAGTTGATAATTTTGTTCTTCCCATGGGGTTGAAGACCCTTTCAGATCCTTCAATTCTCAGAAAAGACATTCTCAGAACCACAAGTCACTGCTTGAAAATAAGACCCAGGATTGTGGGTAGTTTGCACTTCCAAACAGAAATTGCCTAGATATCAGACATCCCAGGGCTTTCCTAATTACTAAAGAGATGGGTGATACAGCCGTTCTGAAAGAGACATCCATAGTTAAGAATCAGAAGATGCCTTAGTTGTGAAAACTGTGTTGCCCAGTGTATTTATAAGCCACAGTCTTATTGAGTCAGCCGATTATTTCACACTGTCACTGGGTTAGAGATCTGAAGGAGAATTCTGTCTATTCAATTAACCTACATGCAGTCCATCAGGTCTCTGAGGGTCAGGCTTCATTTACATGATCTGTGAGGATGATTAAAGGTTGGAACAGACTGGGACCAGGGAGACTGTATACTTCAGTTATGTCATATTAAAATTTTTTGGATGAAGAAATTGAGAACGGACTTGAAATGACAAGACAAGATACATAATTAATTCTTTATTATAAGTATCATGTTCAAGGCCACTTCCAAAGTTTAGGCCAAATTTTGAATTTCTGTTCCCCAAACCTGTTGTTCTGCTTTCTGTTCTTACAGAAAATTTTAGTACGGACCATGGATAGTAGTTTACATAACTGTATGATATTTTTAAGCTGTGTAAGTATATGTGAATATATAGGTTTGTTATAATTATTCAATTATTATTCTATATTATATTATTATATTAAGATCACTATTGAGATCATGTATTATCTATACACTTAAAATTTGTATAAATGTTTGCATGTATATACGCATACAGACATCCTCTAAGCATTGTAACTGTGCATATGAAGAATTTTAAGTTTTAATTATCTGTATAAAATTGTCTTATGTCCTAGCAGGAGTTAAATTTATTTCAGCATGATTTATTCTACTTAAAAATACAGCTCTAGTTTGTCCATAACTTTAAATAAATAGACTTTGAATGGGATAGTTAATTCCTTCCATTTTTAGTATCATATTTGTGTGAAGTCAGATTATTCTTAATTTATATCCAAAGAACAATTTAACAGTTCATGTATACAGCAGATCTGAGAATTAAGTACATTATGGAGTATGTGCAGAATGTAAGGTAATTTTCTAAGATATATTTTTATAGAAATCATAATTCTTATTATGTAAACATCCTACACATATTTACTTAAATAGATACTAATTTTATTTTAATGCATATAGTTTACTTCTCAGTTTTTATATTAATACAATGATTATCAATATGGTAACAGTGACATATATTTTGCTCTTGATCAATTAATATTTTGTTTTAATATTATAAATGAGTATTTATTCTGCATATTTGTCAGTATACTACTTGTATGCCTGGTTTCTGGAGAAGCCAGAAAAGGCAATCAGATCCCCTGTAACTAGAGTTAAATATATCTGTGTATTGCCATATATGTTCTGAGAACTAAACTTCTGTCTTCTGGAAGGAGAGCTACAGCTCTCAGACACTTAGCCAAATTTTGAATTTCCACTCTCCAAAACTTGTAATCTTCAAGAATGTAAAATATTTCAAACCCACAAATTTGAGAATATTTGAATTATTTCATAGTATAGGTAGTTCTCTGAAATAGGAGATTTTATCACCAAGTCTTGAGATAATTGCCAAGGAACCCATCAAATCCTTGATTTTGAAGAGTACATGAGGTCAACTAATAGTATGGAATATCTGACATTGAAATCCATAATAGAAAGGAGGACACAGCAGCCTGCAGTTAATAATGGTGCCATGAATAATCTAACATATAATGAAAGAGAAAATATATTGGTTCAAATGTTGGCTAAGAAGCAGAAGCAAAATAGAACAGGTCACCATGTTGTTGAGGGAGTCTCTTTTTTTCTGAGAACAATGGCTGCAGTAGACATTGAACATGAGTGAGTTGCTATAGGTGGTGATGGAGTTCTGCTGGCACAAATGTGTCTCCAGCATTTTATACACTCGGCAGAGTGTGATATTCCTGTTATCCCAAGTGTTTGTAAGATAGAAATAGGAGAACTTGATAAAAGCCATTTTTCTTATGTAAAAAGATAAAGCCAGCTGGGATACATGATACAAAGCATGTTGCTTGTGTTGTGAAAGCTAAGTTTGGGTGAACACAACTGTGTAACTACTGAGAGTATCCCTGGTCCATTGTCATCTCTTATATATACAGAATACAAGCAAGTCTAAAATAATGGAGTTACAATTCTTGTTTCTAATTCCTACTTAGTGAACATAGCTATTTAACTGGTGGCAAATATAAATTCCGAGTTATGTGATTTTTCCTTGTATTGTTAATTTATACTGACAGAAATGGATATCTGTAACTATTTTATTAAGTTACTCATATGTTACTTCACATATACATATATACATATATACCAAACAACAGACATCTGTCACTGAAGACAGATAAAGAAAATATGTCATTACCTGCAACAGCCAGAATTCAAATGCAATCTAAAGCTAGTTTCCTTCTCAGTTAGAAACTGCTTGAAATTAGCAATGGTCTGGGGACACAGGTTATGGTCAGTTCAATTTTCACAGCTGTTATTGTGTCTCCTTCCCTTCTTGGTAATTGCTAACAATCCCTCCTATGAAATAGCATAAAACCAATATCAGAATATCTACATCACACAAATATTTCCAGCAAATGCTTGTATGGGACACCATTGTGAAAGTGCTGGAGATTTTCAGGCTTTCTGATGACAACTGTTATTTAATGGACAGAGCATTACATTAATACACTGCAAAAAATATTATTTAAACAGTGACTAATCCCAAGGTTGTGTCCTGTAGTCTCCTGAGAATCTTTTAAGCTTTTAAAAAGTCACTCCAATGGTTGGTGTGGAGCTCCATGAGAAGGACTCTGGCACAGGTACTGAATTTAACTCCCAACCCTGTATAAACTGAAAAGGGTGGCTCACTCTTGTAATTCTGACACTGAGGAGGTAGGGATAGGAAGTCAGAAATTCTATGTCTTCATTTAGAATCATGCTCAGGTTTTCGGTGGTTTGTGGGCCTACCTTGGATATTTGAGACTCTGATTCAAGGGGGGGGGGGGGATAGATTACTGCAAACTAAAATTTATGCCACAGATTCCATTGTTGCTTCCTTTTTGTTCATATACTTTTGACTTGCTAAAAAATACATTATGTAATAGGATCCAGTTCTGTGTTCATAAAAAAAAAAAAAATGCTTCTCTATGTAAAGTGTGAATCTGACCTTGGAGGAAGGTTAAAGCATTGATGGCTCTTTCCAAATACACCTCTTTTGCTTTAAAATTTTATGAGTATTTTCTTTGATATGAACCATCTATTATAGATGAATACCTTATCCTAAACTTTCTAACATCAGTCTGTTACACAGGGTGATAATGAACTTACTTTAGCTGAACAGCAGTGATTTCCCTGCAACATGGAACCTTTAGCATCAAATGTATCATGGTTTTAAATATACCAGTTTTTACATATGACCACATATACATAAACACAGGCTTGTGTGGGTAGATGCAATCACACATTTACACCAAAAGTTTATCAGAATCATATGCTTGGTAACTTTATTCAGGTCATCGAATTTCTAAAGTCTCACCATGGCCTTTCACTTCTTGACTCTCTTCTCCTTCTTTTACTTTCCAGTGAGCCATTGGAATTCAAGCCAATAATTAATAAAAAAAATCACAACTTGATTGAACTTATGTCTACAAATCTAGATAGAAAGGACACTGTTTGTTACTGATGTTTCTATTTAGTGGTGAGTTCCCAACAAAATGAGTCAAGGGCCCTGTCTTTAAGTTGATAAGAAAACTTTAAAATGATAGAAGCTTTGCATATTTTTCACAATAATGAGTGTAATTTAAAATATAAATTACATTTTCTTAGCATATACATACATTTATATTTTCAGAATCTACGAGGTGTTCTATGTTTTGTGTAAGCTCTATTTAAATGTCTTGATGATATCTTCCCAAAAGCAAAGCATCTAGACACATCACACACAGAACACACATACACACACACACACACACACACACACACACACAGAGAGAGAGAGAGACAGAGACAGAGAGACACAGAGACAAAGAGAGACAGAGAAGAGACAGAGAGAGAAAGAGACAGAGAAAGAGAGACACAGAGACAAAGAGAGAGAGACAGTGAAACAAAGACAGAGACACAGAGACACAGAGAGAAAGAGACAGAGAAAAGCAAGAGAGAGAGAGAGAGAGAGAGAGAGAGAGAGAGAGAGAGAGAATTTAAATACTAGAAAGTGGAGGCTACCTTAACCGAGAAAGGACATTTTAAAACAACTCAGCAGTACTGACAAGTTTCTTCTAGCCCGTGGCCTTCTGAGAAAGCAAAGACACTGTGCTTCCTGTGCTTCTGTGGACACTAGGAAGCTGATGCAGAAGTAGGATGGAAACACAGGAGAACATGGCCTTCCTTAGACCTGTATTCAGTAAATATGCCAATTCTGTTTTCTACAGTCAGTTGAAAAACAAAAGAACAATCATGAAACAAAAGTAGAAATTCTGGTGGAGATCCCTTTCTTTCCTTATGAATATTTTATCCATTACATTCCATCAATCTTTATGGAATCTTCTCACTGTATCATTAGAAATAAGAGACCTGTTGAAAATCTAATGTGTACAGCTGCCCAGAGGCACTAGGTTTTTGAACAAGGCAACTCTATCTATGAAACTGGGGAGGTATCAGTAGCAGTAGTCAGATAGCAAGTCAGATAGCAGATCCCATCTATTTGCCTCAGCAGTAGTGGTACTCCATAAATGAAAGCCTTCTGTAAATTGTGGGCTTCAGTATTTACTAGCAGTAATAAAGTAAACAGATTTAAAGTTCAGTCTTATATACCTTAGGAACTGCATGTATTTCAGTTAAAAAAAAAAGAAAGAAATAGCTCTTCAAAGCAATAAGAAGGAAGGCTTCCATCTAAATTGAGAATATCAATTAAGCAACATGACCAATGAGGTGATGAGAATTTTAGGATTACACAGATCTTAAAGCAGCTATCATAAAAAAGAAGGTCTCATGAGCCATTATGAACACAATACAAACAAATGGGAATACAGAGAACCTCAGCCAATAAATAAAATATATGAAGAGCCTAAGGGAAATTTTAGAACTACAAAATACAATAACTAAGATTAAAACTCTATGCACTGGCTCAACAAGAGAAAAGAAAAAATAGAAAAAATAATAAACTTGGAGGCAGACTACTTGTTATCCAATCAGAAAAATAAGGAAAATACAAGCCAGGGGAGGAAAGGCAACAAAAACTGATCCCAGCAGAGCAACAAGATTCTAACAACACTGCTTAAACTTGTTTTTACAAGAGCAGAGGGGTGGGGCTTTCTCCAAATGAAATACTTTAACTTTACATAGCTGACAAAATATTCTATTAATCTATACATTAGGAAACATAATACATTCCATACAAAGTAAAAGAAGATATGGGAGAAAAATTTAGAAGGCAACAAAGCAATAAGAGATAAAGATACCGTACCTATGAACATGGTGCATGTGTTGTGTGTGTGTGTGTGTGTGTGTGTGTGTGTGTGTGTGTGTGTGTGTGGGTATGTATGTACAAATCAGAAAAATGTTGGATGTCAGGTACCCTTTACCATGTTTTTGAGCCAAGGACTTTTATTGACTTCAAACTTACCATCTATGTTAATTTGGTTAGCCAGTGATCAGCAGGAATCTTCTGATCATTGCCTCCCTGAAACTGAGATTTCTAGTGCACAGCCTTGCACAACTTTTTATAAATGGCTTGTCAAATCTGAATTTGGGTCATCACATTTGCAAGGCAAGCACCTTACTGACTGAGCTACCTCCTCTGCCTGGCCAAGGATGAAATGATAGCCAGTTTTTGGAAACTCGGTAGCTCAGAAAATAAAGGCAAGTGTTGATGTACCATGAGAATTGAAGCTCAACACACAACTTCACAACAGAGGAGAACTGCCCAAGAAGAGGGGAAAAACCATACATTCTCAACTGAAGAAAAGTAGCACAATTTGTCAAGTGAAAATGATGCTGAAATGTAGGTTAAAAAGTACTAAACTTAACTAAGATTAAAAAATTAATCTTGGAAATCAAGGATGCCCCAAAAGTAACGTAATTGTTTAAATATTGGGTTGCACATTAAGTAACTTTTCTTACTTTTCAAAATTCTTACACTACTTTTGATGAAATAAAATCATAGTCTAATATTTATCTACTCAAGATATATATATATATATATATATATTACTTTCTTTTACTTTGAAAAACAGGAGGATGTGCGGGTTGAATGTGTGCAATGTAAAACACCTGCGTCACAAAACAAGCAATGTAAAATATGTACTGAAAGCTTTAAATATGGATGGATCAACTGGTAACATCACTACTACCAATACTGAAGAGCTAAGTTAAATGTGAGGGGCATGTTAAAAAGCATTAACGTCC
Organism: Micromys minutus; assembly: GCF_963924665.1. Taxonomy (NCBI): domain Eukaryota; kingdom Metazoa; phylum Chordata; class Mammalia; order Rodentia; family Muridae; genus Micromys; species Micromys minutus. Next base: position 24,567,148 of record NC_137984.1, read on the forward strand.
ACAAGTTGTTTTCTGACCTCATAACGCACACCATGACAGGTCTGTGCTCACGGTGCACTTAAATAAATAGAACTGTAAAAGTAACAACAAAATGATGCATTTAAAATACAGGAGAACTGGCTTACCTCATAGTGATTTTGTATACACCCTGGGGCTTAACTCTCAGCACCTCATAAAACCAAACATGCTTTTACATTCCTATAATCACCATATTGAGAGATACAGGCAGTTTAGAAGATTAAGGTTTATTTGGGAACATAGAATGCTGAAGGCCAGCTTGGGCTACAGGAGACCCTATCTCAACAGGAAAATAAACCAAACATTTAACATAAGGCAGATTCTGGGGTAGTGGTGGTATGCACCTTTAATCCTGGTATTTGTGAGGTAGAGGCAGGCAGAACTCTGAGTTCCAGGCTGGCGCTGTCTATAGAGTAGGATCTGTGACAGTCAGGAATAGACAGAGAAACCCTGCCTCAAAAAAAAAAAAAAAAAAAAAAAAAAAAAAAAAAAAAAGTAGTATGGGAGGAAAGGAAAAAGAAGAAAAAGAACATGGACTTACCATTTAACTAAAATTTAAATCAAAATTATTTTTGCTCCCTTAAGGGAAAATACAAAAACACAAAAAAGGGATTATCAATAAGAAAATGACAAAGTAAATTTTTATGAGTAACTACAAAGTGGAAGTACACATACACACACAAACACAAGCACACACATGCATGCTTGTGCATGCATATTAATAAGGGTTGTGATGTTTTAAAGGCTATTATGCAAACCTGCTTGATGTTTGAAAAACTTTAATTTGTATGCTTGGAATTTAAAATTAATAAATATTGTTACATCTAAATAGTATTTAAATTTCCTTCCTATAACTCAGCTGGAGAAGATCTAAAGCTCTACGATCCTCATGGGCACTTACACTTCTAGGTTCATACCAATGCCTCTACCCCCACAACACCCACAGGAAAAGCTAATAAATAAATCCTAAAAAAATAATAAAACTAATAGAAGAAAAAGACAAATTCACACATCTAGTGAGAATGCTTTAGCTTTTCTCTTTGAAAAACAAATAAACAAAAGTAAATTAATAAACAGCAACTTCTAATCACTCAACATTCACCAAAAGTTTGATGTTTGCAGATTTTCAGAATATCACATGTAATATTCTTCTCAAGAATTTTTGATCACCTTCCACTCTCTTTCTCTCCTCTCTCTCTCTCTCTCTCTCTCTCTCTCTCTCTCTCTCTCTCTCTCTCTCTCTCTCTCTCCCTCCCTCCCTCCCTCCCCCCCCCTCTCTCACACACACACACACACACTATCCATCCATGCTGGTTTGTATTGACTGACTACTTTGGGGCTTGACTCCTGCCTTGCACAGTACTCAATATATCAGATGTCACAGGAAGAAAGCCTGCTCTTGCTCTCTCATCAGCCATATGCCAATATGCTTTCCAGCGAGGGTGTCTGCATCAACATGACAGCTCAATGCCAAGGTGTTTTTCTTCTCTGAGTTTAAAAACATTTACTAGCTAGAAAGTCTAGATGATAGGTACATGGGAATATTTCTGCCCTACTTGATATATTCAGTTGTGACCTATAGGTACCAAAATATTATTTCACTTAAAGAAAAATTTTAAATAACTGGCATTTTTGAGTTCCTGTTCAACATTAGCAGAGTCTAGAGTAACTCAGGAAAGTGTGCAAAGATCCACAAAATTACAGAGAAACGTCATTTATAAACTTACCACATCATATTGTCAAAACCATAAATGGTATTTTAATGAACTTTTCTGTTATTTGTTTAGACAGAGGGCTCAAGTTTGTATTTAAACAATCAATCTTTATCCTCTCCTAGTCCTTATAAAACTCTCCTGATATATTGGCACATGGAGTGCTGTTTCAACTGAAGGGGTTTTCTGAGCGTTCCCAAATAAGATTCAAGAAGGATGATTTTATTGAGTAATGAGGTCTACATGAGACTTTTTGTATCCAGCAGTGAAGTTGGACTTTTGAAGCCATGGCACTTTAAGTCAGCCATAGACCAAGATGTGCATTCCCAAAGAGGTGTGGATCCCTGAACAGAGAGCAAGTGCAGAACACAGTAACTCAGTGACTATTATGAAACTTTACGTCTACCATGTTCCTTCTACTGAAAATATCTAATCTATAGTTCTTTTGCAGGATAGTCGATCTCATTGTGAACCTAAAGATTATAAAATGAAAAAATCTTGTTGTGGAATGGCTCAGCCCCAGGTCACACCTTTAACCCAAGAGCTTTTTGCTTGTCATATACAAGTAGTTGTGGTGTGGTCCAGCCTTAACACAAACCTCTAATCCAAGAGTTAAATGAAGTTAACCCTAGGTTGAGAGGCAGAGCAAGGAACCAGCTGACAAGTTGGGAACATAAATAAACAGAAAAATGGGTCTTTGAGTTCAAAGGTATTCAAGAATGTATAGACAAGGAAAATGACTTTCTCCTTCTGTGGCACAGGTGGAGTAGGAAGTATCTGCTTCTCTTTATCTTTAGTGAGCAGATTTTAACTCCAGTTCTGGTTCCTCAGTCTTTATTAATAAAGCTGAACAACTGAAATTTTTGTTTTTAAAATCAAGGTAGTTCCATATATGCACATTTGTTAGGGAAGAAGCCGATAGTTTGATGTAGTGCAAGTGGCTACTACTCTGAAAAGCAGAATGCAGTCATGCAGAGGCAATCATCTGTCCATATAAAGGTTGTTCATGAACTCAGAAAATGGCCAATGACAAAGAAACTAGATTTAGTCAGTGTTTTGAGTAATTTGTCAGTCTTGATCTTGTGTGAAGCTGATTCTTCCCACTTACATGTGCTATATCTATACTGCTGGGTGATCTCTTTGCTATCTCATTGTATTTAACATGCATGTTTTATTTATCATAGACAGTTTTTATATTTATAACTAAGATCACGTATAGACAGCACTGATAGATACCACAGGCAGAGAACAGTTATTGTGCCTAATGCTGAACAAAATACTGCTAGAGCCGAGGGAAACAATTTTGGCAGGTCATGACTTATAATGAAGGAGTTTTTAATTGGATTATCAACCATGCTTTTCTGAAATAAAGTATTTTTCAAAAGCAAGATTCTCTTAGACTGACTTGCATCTATTTGGGAAACATTAAGAAAAAACATGAAATTACAGAACAATGGGATTTGTTGGCTATTTTTAACAACAGCTACAAAGATGAAATTGGCTAGCTCAAAACATTGAATTCCCAGTGCACTGCCTGAAATCTCAATTTTTCTTGTAATCATGCTACAGCTACATTGGTGGGTGTGCAAGAGCCAAGAATCCTATACAAAAATTGAGCTTACAAAGTCTGCCAATTTTCAATTCCCAGCAAACTAAGACAATTACCAAATCTCTTCAAGGACAAGTTAGGAGATTTGATCAGAATAGGGATTGAATTTAGGAATTGGTATCAGATTTTGATGGAAAGAAAAATAGTGCATTGTGTATTTACACTCTCGTGTCTAATTCTATCATTTGACACAGTCTTTCCTTTGATGTAAATATTTCTTTCTCATCATAATTATTTACTTTTTTAAAAAGCATGATTTTCTTGAGTTTCTACTATTTATTCAATCCACAATCTCCATTGTAAAAATTTGCCAGTTTAATCCTTGGACAGGAAAGCATGTGGAGTCCCTTACAGAACTGTGTTCACTCAAGTGCCTGAGCTATCTTAAATATATAGATTGCTCTAAGTTAAAATATAGACTTTTTAGTATTACCAAATACAGATATTTAGTTTGGGTGAATTTTACAGACTTAGCTTTCATCTGTGACATTCTCTTTGATATGTTGCCAACAATGACCCATAAAAGTCAGAGGAAGAAAATGTTTTAAAATCTGTCTGAATAATTATTGTGTTGTTTTTACTATTTTTATTGGTTTTATATTTGTGGTAGTATGAGTGTATACTTATTGTTAGATAGTGGTTGAAAAAGAACTTACTTGAACTTGGCTCCCTTATAAGAGACAAAGTGATATTTATCATGAGATGGACTCCATAATTATTAATAATTTGATATTCTGAGATTTTATGATGGTTAATTGATCACAGTATTTCTCAAAATCACAACACATTGAAAAGGGTATGCTTCCATTCCTCATGTTAGGCAATATATGAGAAGATACAATTAAGGTATATATATGAGATATATAGGCTGATAATGGCCTAACTCCAACATCATTGGACTAGAGGCCACAAACTGAAGAAGAGAGCATTATAAACGTATTTACTGGTCCAGGCTGGTGCTACCTCTGCCAACTTCAGTATGTAACTACCATGGAAGACTGTAGGAAAATGAATATAAATTTTAACAAGGAAGATGAATATATATTTTAACAGTCAGAATTAGAGATTTCAGCATCAATTCAGATACCATTTGGGTACTAGAACTAGGCTGTGTGGTCAAATATGATCACAGGGAAGGAGGGAATTAAACTGAGTTGAAAGATACAAAGAAAACATGAAAAACTTGACATAATCGTGATGCAGTAATGTTTTATCAGTCATCCTATTGCCATGTCTCGATAACTTTTTTTAAGTACAAATTACTTAGTTGCAAGGAAACATGAACCCATTAAGAAAGATCCTAAACTTATGTTAAATAATTAAGTCATTAAGTCATCTCATGTGGAATTTCACTGTGACTGCCCAACAGACTGGTTAAATGATAATAGAGCTTTGTTCACTGGATACCTAAAGACATTTGTTTAATATCTTCTAAGAGTATAAATCAAAATACACAAGCTTGGGTCATAAGTTCATAGGATATAGAGGAATCCATTTTGGTTTTTAGAGTCTGTTTTAAAAGTGCGTTATTTGGTTTGAAATCGTTTTGATATAGTGTCCTGTTCCCTATCAAAAATAATATCATGGTTATATTTAAAATTTAGAGATTAAAAAATGGTGAATTATATCACAGATGTTTTACTTAGAATTTGGAATGAATGCAAACTTAGGTGTGCTAAGGAAAGTGACAGTACATTAGAGTTACTATAGTAATCAGAAAGTGAATCTGATTGGGAAACTGCCATGCTATAATTTGTTTCCACTTCTATACAACTCCAGATAAACATTTCACAGATTTCAATGTAGAAAAGATTCACCAGAAGATGTGCATTTCCCAGAAGGAGGCTGGATACATGATACACATTTTCTTAAAAATAAATATTATTTCAGTGATGTTTCAAATGTTCAGATCTAGAGAGTAATTAATGATACATGGGAATTTCATAGTGTAACAGAGAATTTTTTCCATAGTCTTCTTTCTATCCTTGTGAGAAACAAGTGCGTAAGAGTGACTTGGGAAGGAAGAGTGTATTGCACTTCTACTTCCATATCAGAGCCCATCATGAAAGAAGTCACATGAGGAACCTGATTCAATAGCATGAGGTGGGATCTGAAGCAGAGAACATGGAGCAGTGCTGATTACTGGCTTGCTTCCAGAGCTTACTCAGTTTGCTTTACTAGACAGCTGAGGACCATTGGACCAGACAATGTACTACCCACACAAGACTGGGCTTTCCCACAATAACCAGAAACAAAAGAACAAGAGCAAACAAACAAACATCAAAATCCTCCTAGATTTCCCTAAAGGACAATCTGATGGAAGCATTTTCTCTGCTGAAACTCTGTCTTTCTCTTCCAAAATGATATTAGGTGTGTCTTGTTGTCAAAAACAACAACAAAAATAGAAGAAACACAACAAAAATAACCAGTCCAGTTTCCTGAATTAATTCTATGGGGGAAAGAAGGCAGTCTATGCCTGATGTGTCCTGTGTGACTAAATATGGCCTCCAAGGAGAAGATAAAATTCTATCAAATTGTAGGATTGCTAAACAAAAAAAAAAAAAAAAAAAAAAAAAAAAGAAACAATTTACACTGAGAATTTTTGAAGAGCAAATTCATGCACTCAAAGCACAATATCTGGTGTTTTCATTTATTTTTACTGGTTTACCTTTACAAAGCATGACATCATAATATCTTAGTATATTATACTGTACTTTGAGTATGTGCAGAGAATGTCTAACTGACATGGGAACTCTTATGAAAGTGAATACAATGCAGGTAATTCTTTTATTGCTTAATAAAAACTTAACATGGGTATAGTTCTTTCTGAGAATATTGTTCAAAACATTGACCTCATTTTGAAAGAGAAATGTTAAAGTCAATCCTTATAGTGATTTATTTTTAAGCTTTGGTTTGAATTTTTAATTTTCCCATATTATCCTACAGAAAGCACAACCTAAATTGAGGATACGTAAAAATGAAAATATTCACATTTGTCACCTTTAACAAAGCTCAACCTCAAGAAGACCAAGGACCTCAATATATAACCAGGTTCAACAAATCTAATAGAAACAAAAGTAGGAAATAACCTGAATCTCACTGGAATGGGTAGAAATTTCCTAAGCAGAAATCCAGTAGCTCAGGTGCTAAGATCAAAATTTGATTAATGGATCCCATGAAACTGAAAAGTTCTGTAACATAAAGACATTGTCAATATGACAAATCGGCAACACACAGATGGAGAAAAATCATCATCAACCTCACGTCTGAGAGAGGAATAATAATCAAAATAAAGAACTCAAAAAACTAACCTCCAAAAAAAAAAAAAAATCAAACAACCCAATTCAAAAATGGGGTATTAGGACTCAGAGTGGAGCCTGGCTCATCTGCCACCCGGAACGGCGGCTCATAGAGGCTGAGAAACCGGTGGGTGGGAGACCTGGGCTGCCAGGGAGCAGAGAGATCTCTGCGGAGTGCACAGGGTAAGTGCACCCCCTCCCTTGCCCTGCCCTGCCCAATCCAGCTACCGGGAACAGAAATTTTGAACTTGTTTCCACCCAGTGGTGACTTCAGGATGCAGGGCAGAGCCTGGCTCATCTGCCACCCAGAACGGCAGCTCGTAAAGGCTGAACAACTGGTGAGCAGGGGACCTAGGCTTCCGGGGAGCAGAGGGATCTCTGCGGAGTGCACACAGAAAGTGCACCCCCTGCCTTGACCTGCACTGTCCTGCCCGATCCAGTGACCTGGAACAGAACTTAGGAACTTCTGTTTCCATCCGGAGGCGACTTCAGAACTCAGAGCGGAGACTGACCCATCTGCCACCCAGAACGGCGGCTCATAGAGGCTGAGCAACTGGTGGGTGGAGACCTGGGCTGCCAGGGAGCAGAGAGATCTCTGCGGAGTACACACGGAAAGTGCAACCCCTACCTTGCCCGGCCCTGCCCTGCCCGACAAAGCTACTAGGAACAGAAATTTCCAACTTGTTTCCACCCGGTGGTGACTTCAGGACACAGAGCGGAGCCTGGCCCATCTGCCACCCGGAACTGCGGCTCATAAAGGCTGAGCAACTGGTGGATGGAGACCTGGGCTGCTAGGGAGCAGAGATATCTCTGCGGAGTGCACACTGAAAGTGTACCCCCTACCTTGCCCTGCCCCGCCGTGTCTGATCTAGTGACCAGGAATAGAACTTTGGAATTTCTGTTCCCACCCGACGAATCTGTGGCATAGAACAGGGCTCGACCCATCTGACACCTGGACCAGTGGAGATCCAGGGACACAGACCAGATACAAGGGAACGGCAAGAACATATCACTGACAACAAAATGACAAGAGGAAAGAGAAAGAGTATATCCCAAGGAAACCAAGACAACCTGGCAACACCAGAACCAGCTTTCCCATAACAGAAAACATCAGAATTCCAAACACTGCAGAAAAGGAAGACACAGACCTGAAATCATACCTGAAGATGCTGATAGAGATACTTAAACAAGAACGGGAAGAAAAGCAAAAAGATTCAGAAGCTTTTAAAGAGGAAACAAGAAAAACACTCAAAGAACTCAAAGAACTAGAGGAAAACAGAATCAAAGAGATGAAGGAATGGAAGAGGGAATTTAAAACGGAAATTGACACAATAAAGAAAACACTAACAGAGATAACCCTAGAGGTAGAACACCTAAAAAAGAAATCAGGATTCACAGAAGCAAGCATTTCCAATAGATTACAAGAGATGGAAGAGAGAATCTCGGGGGCAGAAGACAACATTGTAAACATAGACAAAACAGCCAGAGAAGATGCAAAAAACAAAAAGCTCCTAACCCAAAATGTCCAAGAAATCCAGGAAACAATGAGAAGACCGAACCTAAGAATAAAGGAATAGAAGAGGGAGAAGAGTATCAACTAAGAGGCACAGTAAATATCTTCAACAAAATCGTAGAAAAAAACGTCCCTATCCTCAAGAATGAGATGACAACGAGCATAAAAGAAGCCTTCAGAACTCCAAATAGGTTGGACCAGAAAAGAAATACCTCCCGACACATAATAGTAAAAACATCAAGTGCCCAAAGCAAAGAAAGAATACTAAAAGCAGTAAGGGAAAAAGGTCAGGTAACATATAAAGCAATCAGACTCACACCCGATATCTCAATAGAGACTATGAAAGCTAGAAGAGACTGGACAGACATTATGCACACCCTAAGAGAACACAAGTGCCAGCCCAAGCTGCTATACCCAGCAAAACTATCAATCACCATCGATGGAGAGATGAAGATATTTCAAGACAAATCAAAATTTACACAATATCTGACCACAAACCCAGCACTACAACAAATTATAGGTGGAAAACCCAATACAATGAGGGAAAATACAGCCTAGTAAGAACAAGAAAACACCTAAACAAGAAAACTAAAAGAAGAAAAAGACACAGACACAACTCAACCCACTAAAGCAATATTTGCAGGAAACAGAAACAACTACTCCTTGATATCTATTAACATAAATGGACTCAACTTCCCAATAAAGAGACATAGGCTATCAGACTGGATACATAAACAAAATCCAGCCTTTTGCTGCATACAGGAAACTCATCTCAGAGACAGAGACAGACACTATCTCATAGTTAAAGGGTGAAAAAAAAACTTCAAAGCAAACACCTCCAAGAAGCAATCTGGAGTGGCTATTCTAATATCGAATAAAGTAAATTTCCAAGAAAAAGTTATCAAAAAAGATAAGGAAGGACACTTTTTACTCATTACCAGGGAAACCGGTCAGGAGAAACTCTCAATCCTTAACATATATTTTCCAAATAAAAAAGCACCCACATTCATAAAAGAAATCCTACTAAAGATCAAAAAATACATTTCACCCCACACAATAATAGTGGGAGACTTTAATACCCCACTCTCACCAATGGACAGATCATGGAAACAGAAACTGAACAAGGACACTGCAAAACTAGCAGAGACTTTGAACCAACTATAATTAATAGATATATACAGAACATATTATCCTAAGGTAAAAGAATACACCTTCTTCTCAGCACCCCATGGCAGCTTCTCGAAAATTGACCACATAATTGGACACAGAGCTAGCCTCAATCGACATAAGAAGATTTAAATACTCCCATGCATCCTCTCAGATCACCATGGTCTAAGGCTGGTCTTTAACAACAACAAAGACAACAAAAAGCCAACATACACATGTAAACTAAACAACGTTCTGTTAAACGATAGCAGGATCAAAGAAGAAATAAAAAAAGAAATTACGGATTTTCTAGAATTCAACAAAAACTAAAACACAACATACCCAAAACTATGGGATGTAATGAAAGCAGTACTGAGAGGAAAACTCATAGCCCTAAGTGCTTCCAAAGAGAAACTGGAGAGAGCTTACATCAGCAACCTGACAGCACTGCTAAAAGCCATAGAACAGAAGGAAGCAGATATACCCAAGAGAGTAGACAGCAAGGATAATCAAAATTAGGGCAGAAATAGACCAAATAGAATCAAGAAGAACCATTGAAAAAAAATCAACCAAAGCAAACTTAGTTCTTTGAGAAAATCATCAAGATTGATAAACCCCTAGCAAGACTAACTAGAGGTCAAAGAAAGAGTATACAAATTAACAACATCAGAAAGGAAAGTGGGGACATAACAACTGAAACTGAGGAAATACAAGAAATCATAAGATCCTACTACAAAAACTTATACTCCACAAAATTGGAAAATCTGGAGAAAAAGATGAATTCCTAGAAAGATATACGATCCTAAAGTTAAAACAGGACCAAGTAAACCATCTAAATAACCCTATAACACCTAAAGAAATCGAAGAAGTCATCAAAAGTCTCCCAACCAAAAAAGTCCCAGGTCCAGACAGGATCAGTGCAAGATTCTTTCAGACATTTATTTGGGATATAACACAAATATTCTCCAAACTATTCCAAAAGATAGAATCAGATGGAATACTACCTAACACATTTTTTTGAGGCTACAATAACCCTAGTACCTAAACCACACAAAGACCCTACAAGGAAAGAGAACTTCAGACCAATCTCACTTATGAACATTGATGCAAAAATACTGAACAAAATCCTTGCAAACCAAATCCAAGAACACATCAAAACGATCATTCATCAGGACCAAGTAGGCTTCATCCCTGGGATGAAGGGATGGTTTAATAATATAAGGAAATCCATCAATGTAATCCACCATAGAAACAAACTCAAAGATCAAAATCACATGGTCATCTTACTAGATGCTGAGAAAGCATTTGACAAAATCCAACACCTCTTCATGTTAAAAGTCCTGGAAAGAACAGGAATCCAAGGTCCATACCTAAACATAATAAAAGCAATATACAGCAAACCAACAGCCAACATCAAACTTAATGGCGAGAAATTTGAAGCAATCCCACTAAAATCAGGGACTCAACAAGGCTGCCCACTCTCCCCCTACCTATTCAACATAGTACTGGAAGTCCTGGATGAAGCAATTAGACAGCAAATGAGATCAAGGGGATACAAATAGGGAAGGAAGAGATAAAAACATCACTCTTTGCCGATGACATGATAGTGTACTTGAGTGACCCCAAAAATTCCACCAGAGAACTTCTACAGCTGATAAACAAGTTCAGCAAAGTGGCTGAATACAAAATTAACTCGAACAAATCAGTAGCCTTCCTATACTCATAAGACAAACACGTGGAGAAAGAAATTAGGGAAAAGGTGCCCTTCACAATCATCACAAAAACTATGAAATACCTTGGTGTGACTCTAACTAAGCAAGTGAAAGACCTGTATGACAAGAACTTCAAACCTCTAAAGAAAGAAATTTAGGAGGATCTCAGAAAATGGAAAGATCTCCCATGCTCATGAATTGGAAGGATCAACATCTTAAAAATGGCCATCCTACCAAAAGCAATCTATAGATTTAATGCAATATCCATCAAAATTCCAACCCAGTTCTTCATGGAATTGGAAAGATCAATGTGTAATTTTATATGGAATAACAAAAGACCTACAATAGCTAAATCCATCCTCAACAAAAAAAAAAAAAAAAAAAAAAAAAAAAAAAAAAAAAAAAAAAAAAAAACATCTGCGGGAATCATTATCCCTGACCTCAAGCTATATTACAAGGCAATTGTGCTGAAAACTGCATGGTACTGGTACAGAAATAGGCATGTGAATCAATGGAATAGAATAGAAGATCCAGAAATGAGCCCTCATGTATATGGTCACCTGATTTTTGACAAAGGAGCCGTAAACTTTCAATGGAAAAAGGACAGCCTATTCAACAAATGGTGCTGGTCCAACTGGCACTCAACATGCAAAAGAATGAAAATAGACCCTTTCTTATCTCCTTGTACAAAGCTCAAGGGTAAGTGGATCAAGATCTCCACATTAAACCAGATATACTGAAACTATTAGATGAGAAAGTAGGAAAAACCTTAGAACACATAGGCACAGGAGAAAATTTCCGGAACAAAACACCAATGGCTCAAGCTCTAAGGTCGAAGATTAACAAATGGGACTTTATGAGATTGCAAAGTTTTTGTAAGGCTAAGGACATCGTCAAGGAAACAAAACGGCAACCAACAGAATGGGAAAAGATCTTTAGCAACACCACATCAGATAGAGGCCTAATATCCAAGGTATACAAGGAACTCAAAAAGCTAGACACCAGAGAATCAAATAACCCTATTAAAAAATGGGGTACAGAGCTAAACAAAACATTCTCAGTTGAGGAACACCGAAGGGCTGAGAAACATCTGAGGAAGTGCTCGACATCCTTAGCCATCAGGCAAATGCAAATCAAAACAACCCTGAGATTCCACCTCACACCAGTCAGATTGGCCAAGATCCAAAACTTAGATGACAGCAGATGCTGGCGAGGCTGCGGAGAAAGAGGAACACTTCTCCACTGTTGGTGGGGTTGCAAACTAATACAACCACTCTGGAAATCAGTCTGGCGATACCTCAGAAAATTGGATATAGTACTATCTGAAGACCCAGCTATTCCACTTCTGGGCATATACCCCAGAGACACTTTAATACACAACAAAGATATATGCACCACAATGTTCATAGAGGCTCTATTTATAATAGCCAGAAGCTGGAAAGAACCCAGATGTCCTTCAGAAGATGAATGGATACAAAAATTGTGGTACATTTACACAATGGAATACTACTCAGCCACCAGAAACAATGACTTGACCAAATTCTTAAGAAAATGGCTACATCTAGAGAATATCATCCTGAGTGAGATAACCCAGTCACAAAAGAACAGACATAATATGCAGTCACTGATATTGGGTTGCTAACCCCAGAGGCTTGCACTCCCCCAGAAACAACTCACAGACTGTATGAAGTCCAGGAAATAAAGAAAACAAAAAAAAAAATATTTACTAAACAAGAAGACTTTGACAATTTCCATGTTGTGTTTTGTTTTGCATGTACTTTACGCTCATTGTAACTATTAGGTTTTCAATGCATACTATCAAGCTCTTGAAAAAATCAAGTACTGACTAAAAAATATATTCACATAGTTTTATGTAAAAATTATTTTAATATCTGAAAAAACAGTACTGACAAAAATGTATAATTTTAAGTAAAATATTTTTAAAATCTGTACATTTATCTTTGTTTTGTAAAATAAAGTCGTTTAAAAAAATGGGGTATAAAACTAAACTGAAAATTCAAGACAGAGGAATTTCAAATGGATGAAAAGCACTTAAAGAAATGCTTAAAATCCTCAGTCATCAGGGATATGCAAATCAAAACGAACCTGAGATTCCACTCTACACCAATCAGAATGACTAAGATCAAAAACTCAGGTGACAGCACATGTTGGCGAGGATGTGGAGAATGAGGTATACTCCTCCATTGATGGTGGGATTGAAAACTGGTACAACCACTCTGGAAATCAATCTGGAGTTTCCTTAGAAAAATAGAATAGATCTTTCTGAAGACCCAATAATACCACTCTAGAGGATATAGCCAAAAGAAGCTACACCATGCCATAGGAGCATGTGTCCCACTATGTTCACCGCAGCCTTATTTGTGATACCTAGAAGCAGGAAACAACCTAGATGTTCCTGAACCAAATAATGGAAAGAGAAAATGTGGTTATGGAATGCCACTCATCTATTAAGAACAAAGACATCCTGAGCTTTGCAGGAAAATGGAAAAAGAAAATATCATCCTGAGTGAGGTATTGCACACCCAAAGAGGACATGCATGGTATATACTCACCAATAAGTGAATATAAACCGAAAAGTACAGAATACACAAGATACAATTCACATAACTCAAGAAGGTTAACAAGCAGAAGGTCCCAAGTGAGAAAGCCTCAATTCTACTTGGAAAGGAGAAGAAAGCAATCACCAGGAGGCTTAGGGAGGGAGGAACATGATGGGTGGGAGGGAGTATGGGGAAGGAAAAGGGGGAACAAGATGAGGTCTTAGAGAGAGAACAGGAGTAAAGTCCTGAGGGTCAGCAAAAAAAAAAAATGGAAACAGGAAACCTGGAGAGGTGGGGGGTATGGAGACACTCTAGAATGTACCAGAGAGCTGGTATGTAAGAGACTCTCAGTGGGAACTTGAAGAGTTCATCTCCAGTAGAAAGACAGGGCTTCAAGAGGAGGAATGTAGTTGACATTCCACAGTCAAACACTCTGACCCAGAATTCTTCCTGTCTAAAAACAGCAGGGACAAAAGTAGAGACTAGGGAGTTCAGTGACTGCCCCAAATTGGGTCCCAGCTCACGGGGAGGCTCCAAGACTATTACTGATATTATGGTGTACTTACAGACAGGAGCCAAGCATAGGTGCCCTCTGAATCGCCCAACAAGCTGCTGCAAAAAGTCAGATGCAGATACTTACTCCCAATCAATGGGCAAAAGTTGGGGAACCATAAGTTTGAATTAGGGAAAAGCTGGAAGAAGATGAGGAGGAGGGTGGCCCCATAGGAAAACCAGTAGTCTCATCTGGACTCCACAGATATCTCAGACACCAAGTCAACAACCAGGCAGCACATATGAGTTGGTCTGAGGCTCCAAACACATTTACAGCAGAGGACGGCCTGGTCTGGCCTCAGTGAGAGAAGATATACCTAACCCTATAGAGAATTAAGGGACGTAGAGAATAGGAAAGGTTGGTGTGGTAGGGGTGGAAAAGTAGAGACAACCTCTTGGAGACAGAGAGGAGGAATTAGATGAGGAACTGTCCATGGGCATACTGGGAGGAGGATAGAGAGTGGACTGAAAGAAAAAAAAATAGGTTAAAGAATAACTTAAGAAAGAAAAGAAAAGAAACAGATAAAATCTTGTATTTATCTATTTATTCTTTAATCTCTTTTTATAGTCCAGACTTTATTCCCCTCCAGGTCCACCTTCTAACTGTTCTACATCCCAGACTTCCTTCCCACCTCTTCTCCAAGATGATGTCCCCACCCCTACATCTACCCCACCAGACCTCTGCACTCTGGGTCCCCAAGTCTCTTGAGGGTCAGGTCCATCTTTTCTGACTGAGTCCAGAACTACTGTTCCTCTGATGTGTATGTGTCAGGGGTCTCATATCAGTTGATGTGAGCCACTGGGTTGATGGCTCGGTGTCTGTGAGATCTCAGGGGTCCGGGTTAGGTGAGACTGTTGGTCTTTCTATGGAGTTGTGTTCTTCCTCAGCTTCTCCCAACTTATCCCTAATTCAACCACAGTGGTTGCTCAGTTATTGGTTGGGTATAAATATCTGCATCTGACTCAACTGATTGTTGGGTTTTTCAGAGGACAGTCATGACACCCCCACCATGTTTTTGGGGTGCACACCATAGCATCTGTAACAGTATCTGGTCTTGGATCCTCCACTTGAGAAGCAACCCAATTTGAGCTAGTCACTGGACCTCCTCCTCCCCCTCAGGCTTTTAACCATTTTATCCCTACAGTTCTTTCAGACAAAAACAATTATGGGTCAGATGCCCTGTCTTTCTTTTGGAGGTGGGCTCTACAAGTTCTATCTCCCCACCATAGGGCATTTCATCTAAGGTCCCCTGCCTTTGAGTCCTAAAAGTCTCTCCCCTCCCTGGTTTCTGGTACACCCTAGAAGGACCCCCACCTCCTAGCTCCCAAGGTTGCCTGTGTCCATTCTTTTTGCTGGCCCTCGTGGCTTCAGTCCTGTTTTTCTACCCAATAACTAATCATATTAACTCTTCCCTTTCCTGTCCCCTTTGCACCCAGGTTGCTCCCTCCCTCCCCATCCTGTGATTGTTTTCTTCTCCCAAGTGTAATTGAGGGATTCTCACTTGGGCCCTTTGGCTTGTTAACATTGTATCTTTTAAAAGATTTATTCATTCTTTGACTGTTTCATACAATGTTTTGATCATATTCAACCTCACACTTCTACAATTTGGTACCTGTCTATATTTTAAAACATAAAAAATCTAACGGTGGTTAATTAACTTTCATTGCCAACATAGGCTGACAGTACAGAAACATTCATTTCCAATATAAATATGAAACTTAAAAAAAAAGAAAAACGTTGTTCACAATCTGAAACACATAGACAATTTTTTCAGAGGTCAATGTGCTTTCTCTCTAGTTTCCAAATTGTCATTACTCACTGGGCTCAGGAATGAGTAGACAGAGATGCCAGAGCAGAGATTTCTAAGCAGACATCATAGACAGAGGAGATACTCTACTGACAACAGCCAGAAACAATCTGAACTCTAGTGTAATATAATACCATTCCCCAGTGGGATCAGCCTAGAGAAGATAATAACTCCTCTGAATGCTGGAGGCACTACAACATTTTCTTTTCTAATGTAGACGTTGGCTTAGATTTCCTTCTCTACCATGCTTCTGCCATCATTAAATGTATGTGCTCACTAAATATTTTCATATGCCATCCAATGTATAGGTAAATATTTCTGTGAACGAATACATTTTACCAATGAGAAAGGCTGGTTTTTGTTTTCCTCACTGAAATCCTGATTTTTTTTCTCTTATAATTTCAAGATCTCTCTTGTTTTGTATTTTCTAGACTTAAAAATAAAATTGAACTTTGTATTGACATTCTACGGCTATTGAGACCTTGTTTAAATAACTTTTATAATAAATAATACAGTTCTTAGTAAGAGAATACTACATGTTCTTTTTTTTCAAAGCCATATCTGTGTCAGGAATCAAAGAATTCAAGTGAAAGCTTTTTATAATGACTAAAATGAATGTACTAGATGTCCTGATTTTTCTAATTCCAGTTCTTACATGCTGAGATGACAGGAGGGCATCCTCATACTATAAGTACATTTGTTTTTCACACATCATGTATTTGTACTCACTAATATGTGATCTTTAGATGTAATTTCAGTGAGCATATAAACGTTATATTACTAATACTTTAAAGATTACAATATAATGTGGTTATTTGTTTTGTAATCATCTAGAAGTCATAAAGGTCATAAGATGTGATGTTTGACTTTAATTTAAAAATCTAATATTATGGTCTATAGAACTCCAGAAAGCTGGAAAGTGATTGTTCACACCCTTCATCCCAGCACTCCATAGACAAAGGCAGGCAGATGTTTGTGAGTTTGAAGCCAATCTGTATCAAAGACAGCCAAGGCTCCTCAAAGCAACACCGTCTCAAACATACACACCAACACCCACACCCACACCCACACCCACACCCACACCCACACACACACACACACACACACACACATACACACACACACACTGATACACACACTCACTCACCAATAGTTTGGGAAAGCATGGGGAATAATTTATTTTTTACAATGACTGATGTGACAGGCTGTTGCACTGAGTGTTCCTATAAAAGTCCCAGAGTGTCCTTTGCACCATGAGTGTTCAATAAGTGCTGTCAACAAGACAGCAAGTATATTTGTTACATTATGAATGGGCTATTTTTTTTTGCTATGGAAAAATAGCACTGTATTACTTCAAACATGGGTCATGACAAGTTATACCCATCATGTCTTTTTTGAGCCCTACTACTATCATCTGGGATAGCTCCCTACTGGTTTTGATAAGCCAGCTCAGTCAAGAACATGGTAGAACACCCTAACCATCATCGCCAGCAACATTCTGCCTCAACAAATATATGTGGGTTCCTACTCTATCCTCTCATACTTCACTGTAATAAAATCACCAGCCAACTAATACTTATAAGTAATAGTAATAAATGGTTATTTGAAGCTATTCAACCTTGGGATGAGATGGTATACAATCTTCTAAATTTTAAAAAATAATAATGAATGTGCAAAAACTACTTGAATTAAACTGTCAAGCATTTATTCTATAGTCCCAGAGTTCTAAAGCTTCAAATTAAGAATTTGTGTTTTGATGTTCTGTATAAAGATCTGCTATTCCAAATATAGAAAATTTATGTAGCTTAACTTTTATATGATAAAAATGTTTTCATATTTCAAAAACTTCTGTAGTATAACTATTCTTTGGTTGAAATAAAAGCAAAAATAAGTGCATTTAGTCAATCTAATGCAGAAATGTCACCTATTGGCATTATTTATTGAGAACTTTCTCTTTGCCTGGCTCTATGAGGTGTAGTTAGTCTTCATTCCCATTTTTAACCTTCTGTGACATGCAATCTGTGTTTACTACAGAAAATCCATACACACTCAGTGACTAGTTTAATTAAGGATAAACGTACAGAGCATAGGTTTGTCACACCTCATCAGAGTCAGTTTGTGGGCTGCCAATACCCTGAGCTCTTCTGTAATTTAACAGTAGAAACTTCAGCAGTACCTGGGAAACAGATCTGGAATAGTAGATAGTCCTAGTATCAACAGGAGGACACTTCCACCAGAGTGTCTGCCAGAGAACAGCCGTGCAGAGTTTCATGAGTCCATTGAAGTGATTTCTCCCAAATGCTGAGGAGCCTGATGCAAAAAGACATCCAAAAGAATCCACCTAAGTGTGGTGCAGCTTAATACTTAACTACCCCTTAATGAGGTTCCAAAGAGGAATGGCACTGTGGGAATGAGCTGGCCTTAGACAGGGGTGGTAGACTTCCTTTATACATTTGTTTGCTGTGTGTGCAAGTGTGTGTGTTTATATACTTGTTTGATGTGTGTGTATGTGTACACATTTGTTTGGTGTGTGAGAAAGTGGGTGTATTTACACATTCTTTGGTGTGTGTATGCAAGTGTGTGCATGTGTGTTTGTATGTATATATGTATGCATGTATGTTTATATTTGTGTGTGTTCTGCCAGCGTTTATGTTCATGCATCATGTCTATATTGTGCTCAAGACAGCCAGAAGATATTGGACCCCTTGGATCTGGAATTACAAAAGATTGAGAGCTGTCATGCGAGTTATCTGAACGGGCAGCTTTAAGTGGCTCTTTTAAGTCATCTCTCCAACTAATTTGAGTTATTCTCACTGATCTTCAGATTCATCTTGGTATTATGTATAAAGCTGAATAACACAGAACTTGTTTCCTGTGTATTAATAGTCTACAGGTCTGTGATTACTCTCAGTAATTAGTATTTTTAGTAAGCAATTGTCTTAGTCAGGATTTTATTGATGTGAAGAAACACCCAGCTATACCACTCCTGGGCATATACCCAAGAGAAGCTCCACATGTAACAAGAACACATGCTCAACCATGTTCCTAACAACCTTATTTACAGTAGTCAGATGCTGGAAAGAACCCAGATGTCCTTCAACAAAGGAATGGATATAGAAATTGTGGTACATATATACAATGGAGTACTACTCAGCTATCAAAAATGTGACTTCATGAAATTCCTAGGCAAGTGGATGGAACTTGAAGCTATCATCTTGAGTGAGGTAACCCAGTCACAAAGGAACACCCATGCTATGTGTATTCACTTATAAGTGGATACTAGTCTCCAAATCTCAGAATACCCAAGAAACCATCCACAGAACTTAGGAAGCTCAAAAAGAAGGAAGGCCAGAATGTGGATGCCCCAGTCTTTCTTAGAAGGAATAACAAAACTTTTATGGGAGAAAATTAAGGGACAAATAGAAGAGCAGGAATTGCAGAAAAGATCATCCATAGGGATGCCTCACCTGGGGATATAACCCATATGCACCCAAATAAACCAAAGCACTATTCATGATGCCAAGTAGTACTTAGTGGCAAGAACATGATATGGATGCCTCCTCAAAGGCTCTGCCAGTGCCATACTGATACAGAGGAGGATGCTTGCAACTAAGCAGCAGACTTAACACAAGGACCCCAAAGAAGGAGCTAGAGAAAGGATTGAAGAAGCTAAAAGGGTCTGAAACCCCATGGAAAGAACAACATTATCCATTAATCAAACCTACCACAGCTCCCAGGTATGAAAACACCAACCAAAGAGTTCTCATGAAAAGACACATGGTCCCAGGTACATATACAGCAGAGGACAGCAGTTTCTGAAATCAATGGGAGGAGAGGCTTTTGGTCCACTGAAAGCTCATTTTTCCCAGTGTAGATGAATGCCAATGTGTTGAGAGGGGAGAGGGTAGATGGTAGAGAGAGCACCTTCATGGAGCCAATGGGAGGGGTGGGGGAGGGGATGGGATTGTGGGAAAGGGATAACATCTGAAATGCAAATGCAGAGAATATACAATGAAAAGAATTGGGAGAAAACATTACTGCAAATCTTAAAAGAAAAATGTTTAATTGGGTATGGGTTATAGTTCAGAGGTTTAGTCCATTATCATCATGGCAAGAAGCATTTTATCATGTACATAAACGTGATACTGGAGACGTATCTGAGAGTTCTACATCTGGATCTATAGGCAGCAGAAAAAGAGTTACCCACTAGGCCTAACTTGAGATTGTGAAATTGCATAACCAACTCATCCAATCATATGCTTCCTACAACAGGTCATGCCTACTCCAACAAAGTAACACCTCCATAATGTCAAACCCTAGGAGTCTATGGAAGCCATTTTCATTCAAACGTCCACAATATCATTTCAGCATTATGGGCAGACAAGTTAGGGCTATAGTGTTTTAGGTGCTTAGGTAGAAGGAAATTCCCTGTTCTTTAACAGCAATAAAACATGAAATTCAGTAAGAAGTTTCAAGGGTGACTCATGTGAGTCACAGGTAAATTCTAGCAATAAGGAGAATAGTGGTTGTGTGACACAAGTAATTCATAGACCAGTGAGTACTGGCAGGCAACTGTTTTCTTAGTGTGGTTTAAACTAATGATCATTTGGACACTCATTTTTCATATACTGGAGTCTGTATATTCGGTACATGTATAAATCCACCAGATTAAAATAATCAGAACTTATGTTTGCCTTCAAGGGGGATGACACTCTATCAGGCAAGTTAAGAACATACACAACTTAGAGCAAAACTCTGATGTGCAGGTAGTACCCTTCAGTGATTTAATTCAAGTCATAAATAAGGTATTTGTGTTGTACTAAGGATTGATATAAAAGCATTAGAGCCCTTTAACCAGTCGAGAATCCAAATTCAAATTCTCTTCTTTCTTTCTGTGTCTTTGTTCTCTGTCCATCTGTTGTATGAGTTCAAATTATTTCCTGCCTGCAGGTGGTCTTGTGAATCTCTTTGATCCTATGTCTGTGTCTGTGTGCTTCTGTCTGAGTGGTTGAATACCCTCCTGTGTCTGGCTGTTTTGTCTTTCTGAAAGTGGTATTACTGAAAGTGGTCTGTCCTGTGTCTCCTGATTGTGAGCATCATTCTCTAATGAAGGTTTGCTCTGTACTTGTTGAACAAAAGAGAAGGCAACACAGGGAAAAAGAATGGAGTACTTCCAAAAATCTTTCAAAGAATTGGATGAGGGATAAAGGGACACAACTGGCTCAGTCAACAAACATTGTTTGTTAACCAGCATATATAAATTATTGCTTTTAATTTATGACATATTTTAGGAAATTGCTTTTAACTTCAGTATTGACTGATTTCAGCAAATTATATACTTTCATTGTACTGCGTCATGAGCATGAAAAAATAAATAATTGAATATTATGGCTAGCTATTACCTAAAGTTGTAAAAGTTGATTACAAAGACAATTCAAGGTAAATAAGTTTGTTTCTTACATCATTCTCTTAAATAAAGATGCATTAAACAAATAGTTTAAGTACAGGAGTATAGCAGTTTTATGTCTTAAATGATCTCAATGTATATTATTAATTTTGACTCTGAGGTCACATAAAAATTCCAGTCACTTAGAATGTAAGAAATATGTTCATAATATTGAATCACCATGCTGAGGCAGAGGGTCCCATCCAAAGACTTAGCAGTGTGAGATAGAATTAGTTGAGAAGTCATTATATTTACTAGAGGGAAAGAAGTCAGGATGTTATCATTAAGACTGGATTTTTGAGGATGAATATGTGCTTCTCTTAGTACAGAGGGATAGAATGCATTTAAGTCAGAGGTAACATAGGTACAAAAGCAGAGAAACTGATATTGAAGTGTACAGTTAAAAAAGTTCAGAGCCAGGAACATTAGCAAGAGAAGGGGAATAAAGAAACAAAAACCTAAACAAAACAGAACAAAACAAAGCTGATCAGAAATAGCTTCTATTCTTAGGCTACAAAATCAGGAAATTATTCAAAGTTACATGAAAAATGATAATATTATATAAATAGTCTTTGATAGAAAGTGAACTATCAAATATAATTAATTGTAAGACTATTCTATTCTAAATTTAAGGTGTTACATGTGTCCTATGACTATAAGTTACAAATCCAACATATTTTTAACATTAATATATTAAACCCATAACATCTAAGAAGATGATTATTGGAGGAAGTGATTTGGGGAGGAAATTGTGTTTAGAGGAGTCTTTATTATTAAAGAACCCCATGCTGGGACAGGCAGAGATAACACATATCCTTTCTCTGTGCCCTAGAAGGATCTTGCCAGTAATTATCACAAGAATACCAGTAAAATAAATCTCAATAGTTTTCCATATTAGGCAGAATCTTTGCCATGAGCTTCCTATCCTCTTGAATTTGAAAAATCTAAGTAAACACATATTTGTTTTTTAATTCATCAAATCTATAGTGGTTTGTTATAACAATATAAGATACCACAACAATTTATTATTTTTACATCTCATTGTGTGTTTTGAAATCTGTATAAAAAAAGAGAAATCATAGAAATAAATAAAATGCTAAGAATTCCCTGACCATGGCTGTCAGAATTAATAAACTCTATTGCCATTGTCTGTCTGGTTATTTTTCCTATGGCATCGTATTGGAAGATTTGAAGGAGACAGCTGTTTTACCCATCTCTCACTCCATCTGATTCTTGAATAAGTGTATCCTGTGAATAAGGTGTAAATAAGGTGAAGGGCAGGTAAGTGGGAAGCAGGAAAGTGGCCGGCCAGAGCCAGGAGTTAATGTGGACTAACAATGAAAATGAACTATTTTGAGCTGTTAAGAATAAGTTAATGATTATTAAGTGCACTAGATTACTCTTCCGTGAGACACACAGTAGCTGTGGAACACCTATCACATTCTTGTACTTAATTATGACTACCCTCTGAATTCATTGATAAACATTTTCCATTTAAAGACAAGTTCTGGTCATACAGCATTCCCAGTGTCAGGATTCATGAGGTCAGATGTGAAGATGAATTTGTTGGTCAAGCTGTTCTCTCTTAAGGGCAGGAAAGCTTATTCATTTATTTTGTGTATGTGTGTGTGTACTGACCTTGTCTTGTCTCAAAATGAATCAATGAGTCAAGCTAGCACTAGTAAATCATGAATAAATGATATATGCGCGTCTTGATCAAATATGATAGATTGCCGGGATACCTGACTATTACTGCATTCAAAGATTTATATAGTATGCATGTTATGGTAGACTGAAAAGAGAAGTGGAAGTTTTCTCCAAGGATAGAGTATCGTGTCACATTGTAAATGTTATTCCTGGCAGGTTTGTCTTGGAGAGCATGCCAATGGCATAGAATCAATTCAGTGTGATATTTAAAATGAATGACTGCACACATTGCCTTAGCTCTCATCACTCCTGCCCTTGTTTGTTCTATCAGCAGCACCAACATCACTGCTTTGTCATCAGTACCATTCTTCCATATCTTGTTCCCTCTCTTCATTTCTCACCCCTTCTCTCATTCAGTTTTTCTCTATCAGAATGCTGAAGATAATGACCCTAATCCTTGCAGTACTAGTTCTTGCATATCCCCATAATACTGAGCTCTTTAGGGCACACACACACACACACACACACACACACACACTCACACACACACACACGCACACACACACACACTTTGATGAATTGGTTCAGATGACAATGATTATTGAGAATGCCTCTAAGTCTTCAGTCAGAAAATTGAATAAACCACCTGAAAGTCTCAGTTCCGCTGTCAGACCTCAGCCAGAGTTCAGTGTTCACCTCACAGATGGTTAGGCAGAGAAAGGTTATGGTCAGATTTTTGTGTTCTGTTGTGTTTTGCTCTGGTTGGATGAAGTTCACCCAAAGTGGAGAGAACTAAGTGCTTTGTACAGTTCCTGACTGACATAGAAGTAGAGTTCCATTTGATGTTTATTAATAGCCCCATGAGTCTAAGTTTGTTGAATTAGAAACATCCTCAAATATCTCTCTTTCTTTAAATGTATTTCATAGCACATGTCAATGTGGTTTTTGATATTTGTGTTTTCTTTTAGAGGCTGTATCCTCCCATGCATATAGACTGGTGTCAAGCATGGCCAAAAATTAAATTTGTAAAACTGCCAATACTTGGTCTGTTGAGCATGATGTATATAAATAACTCTGGTCTTGGCAAGATGGGTACTTCCTATGTATGATGGTTAATGTTGATAGCTAACTCGAGAGAATCCTGGTTTTCCTTAAAGTTAAGCCTGTAAACATACCTGTGAAGGATTATATACATTAGGTTAGCCTGTAAACATACTTGTTGGGGGATTGTCTACATTAGGTCAGCCTCTGATCAAGCCTGTAAGTGTCTAGACGAAGGTAGAAACATGCCTTTTATGTAGAGGCAAAAACTATAAGATGAGCTGGGGTACTACAGTTAAGAAAAAGGATGTAAGACGTGAATGGAGCAGCAATAGTAATCAGTCTTTGCTTCTGGACAGTAGTTTCAATGCAATTATCTGTTGCCAGCTCTTGATGCCATACCTTCCAGCCAAGACTCACTACAACCAAGTCTTGTGAGCCACAATAAACCATTTTGCTTTTTTAACTTGCTGTTGAAGAGATAATTTTAATAGAGTCACAACACACTAACGAATATATCGTGTATCCCTAGTAAGGTTTAACTTCCAGGGAATTCTCCCTAACAAAAGGTTCCTTAGCCATTTCTCAACTTAGGGGGCAAATGTTGACTCCTGCACACAGTGCAGCCCTTGATTTTTAGGCTCAGTTCTTTGCTTTTTGCTGTCTGCTAGCCCTGGTTAACTTCCATATCTTCAGTTTGTTCTCCAAAAACTCTTAGGTTTTTGTTTGTTTGTTTGTTTGTTTGTTTTTGTTTTCTTGTTTTGTTTTCTTTTTAATGACTTCTGGTTCACCTAAGAATCTTGGGCTTTCTGTTTTTAAAAATTATTTTCTTTTTTCTAGTATTGGAAATTCAGAATGGATATAGAAGATTATAGTATATCTTTTAGATATGTTCCTTAGGGTGGAAAGTGTTATGCTTCCTTGAATTTTCAGCTTTAGCATCATGGCATTTTGGAGAAAGTTTGGCTTCTCAGTGTTCCTTGAAAATGGGGCAAAATACTGAATAAAACATTCTATTTTATCAATCAAAAATATATCTAGGCTTTCTCCTCTTTTACCCCGTACTGTACTCTTGTGAATCCAGTATGAGTGTGCATTAACAAATTTAATGAGCATATAATATTTATTCTAATAGAAATTAAGTTCATTAACAACAATAGATCAGGTGTATTTTTGCAGATATGCTAACCTTGAGGTTTTTACATATTTTACTTATTCAGTTGAACGTTTTATCCACTTGACCATAACATTTAAGTTCCTTTGTTATTCCACATATCATCATACATCAATGCTTGTTACATTAGTAACAAAAAATGGTTCTAAGGACTGCTAATTTTTTGTCAGTGTTGTGTATTCAAACTGTCTACTTTTGTAGTTAATGGCCATAGGTAACTGTTTCATTGTTTTAGGTAAGTACATAAAATTATAAAATTTTATTATTCCAGTCATTTATTTGCCCAGTATCTAATCCTTGAACAGGCTGCTGTTTAGTGTTGTTCTTGATGTTGCTGTTTTGTCAACCTCACACAAACTGGGAAGAGAAAGCCTCAGTAGAACTACTAGACCTTAGGCCAGTCTGGAGTGCATGTTATTAATTGATAATGGATGTGGGAGGTTCCACCTCATTCTGTGTGTTCTACCTCTGTGTGTTAGATTACATAACCAAGCAAAGCTGATTAAGCCACAGAGAAAGAGCTAGTAAATAGCATTCTTCTGGGTCTCTGCTTCAGTTTTTGCTCCAGGTTCCTTTTCCTTGGTTATCGCCTGTGGTCTAGATGGGTAAGCCAAATAAATCATTTTCTTTGAAGTCGATTTTGGCCATGGTGTTTATCCCAGCTAGAGAAAGCAAAAAAAAAAAAAAATATGGAAATTCATACTATGAATATAGATTCTTGCTGTAAAGGATTTCAACATGCTGTTTAGAGTATGATTGTGAACATGTTTGGGAAATGGAGGGGTAAAAGCTACTAAGTGTTTATCCCTTAGCAAGCTATTCATTGACAACCTAGAAGATATTGTTGAGTGCAATGAAGTCAATAAAGACCTGGCTGCTGAAATTTCAAAGTAAAAGAAAAGGTTGAAATCTTGAAAACACTATTGAGACTATTTCTCCATTAGGAATTAGAAATCTATGGTTGTTTTGATTATAAACGTTGGAATTTTTTTTTAAAGTTGATTGAAATTAACCTTTGCCTTGCTGGAACAAATGCTTGTTTCTTACAGCTAAAGAATCAATTATGATTGTTAAGTGACCAGCATCACTGAAAATACCAATCATTTGATTTTATCAAATGAAGTCTCAGGAGCCAGACACTACAGTGAAAGCCTGTTGACTCAGGGAGAGAGAGAAATCACACAGCTGAACTTCCTACTCCACTGAAGTTACGGAAGGACAAAACTCTTTCTCCTACTCCAGGCTGTCTTAAATACCCTTCAATTCAATGTCCCTCCTTTCTATTTTACTGGGTGTTCTGGCTGGTT
This sequence comes from Micromys minutus, assembly GCF_963924665.1. Classification (NCBI taxonomy): domain Eukaryota; kingdom Metazoa; phylum Chordata; class Mammalia; order Rodentia; family Muridae; genus Micromys; species Micromys minutus. The sequence goes on from NC_137984.1 coordinate 24,593,693, forward strand.
TTATGTCAACATGAGACAAGCTGCTGTTATCACAAAGAAAGGAGCTTCAGTTGAGGAAATGCCTCTATGAGATCCAGCTGTAAGGCATTTTCTCCACTAGTGGTTAGGACCCAGCCCACTGTGGGTGGTGCCATCCCTGGGCTGGTAGATCTGGATTCTATTAGAAAGCAGGCTGAGCAAACCAGGGGAAGCAAGCCAGTAAGTAACATCCCTCTATGGCCACTACATCAGCTCCTGCTTCCTGATCCACTTGAGTTCCAGTCCAGACATCCTTTAGAGATGAACAGCAATGTGGAAGTATAACCTGAATAAACCCTTTACTTCCCAACTTGCTTCTTGGTCATGATGTTTGTACAGGAATAGAAAGCCTGGCTAAGATACTGAGTTTCCTTATATTGACTCTTTGTCAGCTGGCTACTCACTCTGCCTCTTGACTTATTTACTTCTTGTGTATAGAAAGCTCTTCAGTTTAATGTATGTCTTAGGGCTGAGCCACAATACAACAAAAAGCAGGTTTTTTTTCTTCCAGTTCACAGTCTCAGGGTTCACAATGTCAACAAATATTCTAAAACATTTACTCCATTTTATCTAAAATAAAAAACATTTTTCTTTAATATCAATAAATTATATACTGTCTCATAAGAATTACATTTACAAATTACAGTCAATTGGTATTTGGCAACTTTGGATAAAGTATTCAGTTATCTTGCCTTGGATGAGTCCAAAGTTCTATACCGAAATCACTTTATATCATAACTTGCATTTATCAACCTGAACACATCTTTTTAGACCTTAAAACATTTTTTTAAATTCTATACAGCTTCCACTTAAACATGAGACTATTATTAAATTAAATGGGGTCTGCTATTAAACCCCATCAGAGAGGAGAGAAAGATAAATATTACCTGAGTAAACACAAAGTGAAGAGCAAACACACTCTAAAACTACATAAATGACAGAGACCCCTACCAACCTGGACAGTCACCCAAGATTACTCTGCAACATTGGAACATCTATCATTTTTGCCCTATGGGTCCAGAGCAGTTGGCAAATTTTTCTATGAAGCAAGAATTAAGAAGGACATATCTACCTTGTTCTGGCAGATTTCAGCAGTCGACTTTCTTTGTGTCCTGTTTTTCCATAGCTTGAACAGCATACTGTCCACAGTCAAAGCCAGTGTTGGCTTGTCACATTCAAAGCAAACTCCATAAAGAAGTTCTTTAATGCTCATCATTTTCTGTGAAGTGGACTGGAAGTGCTGACAGGATCCGACATATATCATTGTTTAAAGTGTCATAAATTAATAAAAAAATTTAAATTCCATAGTCTACCAATCTCTGATATTTTTTAAAGACCAAGAAAATATCTCAGTGTATTTGAATAGCTAAATGTTGCTTATCTATAACCATTTATGCTATGATTACCTTAGAAAATGTCTTTGATTAACTAAACTAGTACCTCACAAAACCATATTTGATTGACTATTTACTTGCATTTCTTAATTATTTCCTAAATAATTTGTAATAGTAGTTTTCATAAGGTTAATTATATAGATATAATGCCTTTAGACAAGTATGCTATAAGCAAAACATAACCTTAATTTTGTATCAATATTCAAAGATCCATAAGAGTAGATTCAATAATTTACCCTTTGTTCCTATGATTCCTATATTATTTCTATATCTCCCATTTTTGTCTGAATAAAAAGAAAAATGTTAACTCTCACTCAGTAAAACTATTCACAGTAATTGTTTAGTTGAGCTTTTACAGTTGGAAACAGATACCATGACCAAGGCAACTCTTATAAGGAAAACAACAAATTTGAGCTGGCTTACAGATTCAAAGATTCAGTTCTGCTAGCATCAAGGTGAGAGCATGACGGCACTCAGGCAGGTGTGGTGTAGGAGGATCTGAGAGTTCAATATTTTGTTCTGAAGGCAAATAGGAGAAGACTGACTTCCAGAGAGCTAGGAGGAAAGTTATCACACTTTCTCCAACAAGGCCGTACCTCCTAATAATGCCTCTCCCTGGGCCCCGCATATTCAACCCATCACATTCCACTCTATAGGCTTGTTCAAACATAGGAGTCTATGGGGCCATGTGTAACTTCGGTTACATTTCCAGCTCTGTCCTCTGTAGCACTCTTGGCTCTCTGGTTGACTCTGCTCCAATGCTCCAATGATCCATGATGATCGTCCCATGGAATTGGAATTTCCAATACACTGCTGCCACTATGCTTCCCCAATAGCCTCTCATATGCTCTCTTCATGGCACTAAGTCTCAAGTTCTTTGCATAATCCTTTCAGTCCTGGACTATTAACTACAGCTGGGTTTGCTCCTTTACCAATGGCCTTCTATGGAATCTTATAGAACCAAGCCTCAGCTGCTTACCCAGAGCCCCCCATAGCTTCAAAATCAGCACCACATAGGTGCTTCTTACATTATCAAGTCCAGCTAAAGCAGAAGGCTCAAAATTTGCTATTTCTAGACCATGGTTTTGTGCTCTTAGAAAATGTTTCCTAGGCAAATGTATGGAACTAGAGAATATCATCCTGAGTGAGGTAACCCAGTCACAAAAGAACACACATGATATCCTCTCACAGATAATTGGATACTAGCCCCATTAAGCTCTAAATACTCAAGAAACAATTCACAGACCTTATGAAGCTCAAAAAGAAGAAAGGCCAAAATGTGAAAACCTCAGTCCTTTTTAGAAAAAACAGATAATGCTGTATTCATCATATATTATTATGTAACAAAGTTTGTGATTTGTAATAGTATTTTATAAAATAAAAAAAGAAAAGGCTTTCTAGATTTTAGCCACGATTTTTATTATTTTTCTGTCTTCTACTCTTCCTTCGTATGCTTATTTCTTTTTACCTAGAACTTTCAGATGTACCTTTACATTGCTGGTATGGTTACTTTCTAATTAGTTTTGTTATTGTTGTTGTTGTTATTGTTGCTTTTGGAGGCAGTAAGTGCTGTGAACTTTAATCTTAGCACTACATTCATTGTGTCCCACAAATTTGGGTATATTGTGCCTTAATTTTCCTTGAATTCAAGAAAGTATCAATTTTTTTTTATTTCTCTCTGAACAGAGATCATTGAATAGATAGTTCTTCAATTTCAATGAGGGTGTAGGCTTTCTGATGTTTCTGATGTTGTTGAAGTCCAGCTTTAATCCCTGGTGGTCTGATAAGATACAGACATCATTATAGTAATGTTGTATCTCTGTAGGGTTTATTTATAAATAACTTCATGGTCAATTTTGGGTAAGAATACATGAAGTCATGAAAATAAGGCACTTTTTCTGTGTTTAGGTGAAACATTGTGTATAAGGTTTTTAAGGCCATTTTATTTATAATGTTTGTTAGCTTCATTATTTTTCTGTTTTGTTTTTGTCTGCATTAACTGTCAATTGGTGAGAGAGTTTTTGAAGGTTCCCACAACTGGAAGGTCTCTCTATTATTGGTTTTGATGTGTGATTTAAGCTTTAGGAATTTTTTTTGTTGTTGTTCTTGTTTTGTTTTGTTTTTGTTGTTGTTGTTTTACAAATGTGGGTTTGGGGCACAAATGTTCAGACTTGAGATTTCATCTTGGTAGACATTTTATTTGATGAGTATGAAGTGTCCTTCCCTGTCTCTTTTAATTAATTTTGTTGAAGATCTAGTTTATTAGATAATAGAATGGCTATTCCAGCTTGCTTCTGGGGTCCACTTGCTTTGAAAATTTTCCAGCCTTTTCCTCTGAGGTAATGTCTATCTTTATCACTGAGGTATGTTTATTGTCTGCAGGAAAATGATGGATTATGTTTCCACATCCATTCCATTAGAATGTAAATTTTTTGGGGGAACCGAGTCACTTGATGTTGAGAGATTTTAATGACTAAACATTGTTACTTCTTGTTATTTTTTTGGTGATGTTGTGTGTGTGTGTGTTTCCCTTTTTTCTGATATAGAATTATATATTTCATGTATTTTCTTGGATGTAGTTATCCTCTTTGGGTGTAGTTTTCCTTCTAGTAATTTCTTTAAGTTTAGTGTTTGAATTTGGATTTGTCTTGAAATATTTTATTTTCTCCACCAATTGTGAGTGAGAGTATTGCTGGATATCATACATTGAATTTACATCTGTAGCTTTTTTTTCAGAGGTTTCAGGATATCTGTTATGACCCTTCCAGCCTTTAGACTCTGTTTAGAAGTCATATTCAGATGCAATTCTGATAGGTCTGCTTTCCATTTTACCTGACCTTCTTCTCTTATTGCTTTTAATAGATTTTTCTTGTTCTGTAGATTTTGTGTTTTGATTATTACATAGCAGGAACATTTTCTTCTGTGGTCTAGTCTAATTGGTGTTCAAGGGCTTCTTTTATGATTATAGGCATCTCTTTCTTTAGGTTGGTAAAGTTTTCTCCAAACTTTATTGTGTGCGGTGCAATATATACTTTGTGCTTCAGCAGAGTTTCTGTTATGAATGTGGGTGCCCTTGTATTTAGAGTATAATTGTTCAGGGTGGAGAGTTCATCTTGATAGATTTTTTTCCTTTGATGAGTAAATGGTGTCCTTCCTTCTATTTTTGATGAAAAATAGATTTCGGTGAAACACTATTTTGTTCGATGTTAAGATGGCTGTTGCTCCAGCTTTAAAAGTGTTTCCCCAGTCTTTTACTCTGAGGTAGTGCCTGTCTTTGTTGCTGAGATGAATTTCCTTTATTCAACAAAATTATTGGTCCTATGTATGCATCCAGTCTGATATTCTATGTCTTTTCACTGGGGAACTGAGTCTGTTGATGTTAAGATATATTAAGGAATAATGATTGTTGTTTCCTGTTATTTTTGTTGTTAGAGTTAGAATTATGTTTGTGTGTCTTTTTTTAGTTTTGTTTCAAGAGGATTATTTTCTTGCTTTTCATAATGTGTAGTATCCCTCCCTGTGTTGGAGTTTTACATCTATTATTCTTCTTAGGGCTGGATTTATGGACAGATATTGTGTAAATTTCATCTTTTCCTGAAATATCTTGGTTCCTTCATCTATAGTAACTGAGAGTTTTGCTAGATATAGTAACCTGGGCTTAAATTAGTGTTTTCTTAGGGTCTGTAAGATGTCTTTCCAGAATCTAACTTTAATCATCTCTGTTGAAAAGTCTGATTTAATTTTGATTGGTCTGCCTTTATATGTTACCTGTCCCTTTTCCCTTACTTTTTTTAGTATTCTTTCTTTGTTTAGAACGTTTTTGTTTTGACCATTGTGTGTTGAGTGGAATTTCTTTTCTGGTCCAATCCATTTGGAGTTTTCTTATATATTTGTGGGTATCTCTTTCTTTAGGTTAAGGAAGTTTTCTTCTATATTTTTATTAAAGATATTTCCTGGGCCTTTTAGTTGGGATTCTTTGTTCTCTTCTACATCTATTATCCTTAGCTTTGGTCTTCTCATTGTGTCCAGGATTTCCTGGATGTTTTGTGTTAGGAGATTTTTAATTTGTATGTTTTCTATGACTGTTGTGTCAATGTTTTCTATGCCATCTTCTGTCCCTGAGATTATTTCTTCTATCTCTTGTATTCTGTTGGTATTGCTTGAGACTACAACTCCTTGCCTTTTTCCTAAGTTTTCTCTCTCCATGGTTGTCTCTCTTTGTGTTTTATTTATTGCTTTCATTTCTGTTTTTAGATCCTGAATGGTTTTGTTCAATTCCTTCAGTTTTTTGCTTGTATTTTCCTGTGTTTCTCTAAGGGCCTGTACTTGTTTATCTATGTTATGCTGTATTTCTTTAAGGGAGCTGCTATTCATGTGCCTCTCAAGGCCTTCTATCATCAACATGAGGCACAATTTTAAGTCCAAATCTTTATTTTCTCCTGTGTTGGGATATACACTACTTTTTGTGGTAGGAAAGTTGTGTTCTAATGTTGCCATGTTGTTTGGTTTCTGTTGCTTAGATCCTTGTGCTTGCCTTTCATCTTCTTATTTTTGATGTCAGTTGATTGTGTTACCTCTGAATTGAGCTTGTTTCTCCTGTGCATCTGTGGGCCGTGGGCACCAGAAGGAGTTTGGTCCTGGGTGTTCAGCTCTCTTGGCAGGCTGTGAGTTCCCATGTCAATAGGCTGGCTCTAGCTCTAGGTGCAGACAGAGGCCTGAAGGGTACAGACCTAAGTGGTATTGTGGTAACTGCGCCCTGAAAGTTCTCAGAGGTCTCTCCCCAGATAGTCAGTGGATGGAGAGTGTGGGCTCACCCATGGGCTCAGGAAAGACAATGATCTGCTGTTTCTTCTGGTTGCTCAACTCTATGCAGGCAGGCTCTGAGTCCTGATGATTTTGTGCTGGCTGTACCTCTGACTCTTGACACAGATGGAGGCTGGACTAGTCCCTCCTGTATTTCTTTAAGGGGTTTATTCATTTTCTCTGTAAAGGCTGCTTTCATCTTTATAAGCTTGTATTTAAAGTCATTTTCTTGTGCTTTCCTTATATTAGGATACCCAGGGCTTGTTGGAGTAGTGTAGCTGTGGTCTAAAACTTTCCCTGGCTTTGTTAAACAGATTCTTTCAAGGACTTCTGGCCATCTATGACTTTGTTCACTGTGTTTTTCTGTTGTAGTAAATTTTAAAGTATGTTTAAGCTTAGATAGTTCTGATATAGCAGGATTCTGATGGGCATCCTTTGGCTGTATGCTTACAGATCTGCAGGTCTGTATAGTTCTAGAGACACAGGTATGATAAAGTTTCACAGAGAGGTAGTAGGAGATTTGAGGTCCACCTAGGCTAGCGGGATGCTCAGTGCTCAACAAAAACATTTTATTCATTTAATAAATTCCAGAATGTCCCAATGTCTTATGTATTTAATTATAATCTCTAAAAGAGAAAACCATTTTTTCACAGTAAATTTCAACACTTTAGTGTCTATAATATTAATACCAAGTGAATTACCTTCATGCCATAAAGTTTGGCTGCCAGGAAGTAAAAGCTCCCACATAAAAACACATGGATCTACAGCTTCAATACCTTATTAAGGAAATATTTTAATTTGTATCTTTTATAAGTCTGATTTTTAGGAGAGAAATATCACAAAAGTATTATATTAGTTCCAAATTTTAAGGTTTCTCATATCATGTGTTATTGCCTAGGATAGCTTTAACCCTGAGTTATTATAATAAATTTTCTGTTACCAATATTATACATTATTTACCATGTATCATTAATATTTTACAGCCAACAGATGCAGAAGAGGTTAACTTAAATGTATTTAAGACTGGTCAGCAATAAACTTACAATGCTCAGATGTACTTATATATTTAATTCAGACAGACAATTCATTGATTTATTTAGCTATAATTTTAAGGGGTGAGCACCTGTTGAATCCAATTTTCATAGTCATCAGCTTTTCTTACCAGAGTGGCTGTGAAGCTGCTGGCTTCTCTATAGGCCACATGCATAGTCCTTCCTGGCTTACTGCCAGCCTGATCCAGGCAGGAGGCAGAGTTCAAAGGCCAGAACCAGTTTACCAGGTTTTGTTTACCCTGTTCAGCAGCTTAAAAAAATCTTTAAAATTCCTTCAAACTAAGGCAAAGGTAAAGAGCCATCAAATGAAGTTTTAAGCATTTTTATCCTGGCCCAGAGGTCCTGCCAAAGGGTCCCAGATGTTCCACAATGCAGGAGTTAAAGATAAAAAACAAGAGTTGCTAAGACCTACTGGCCATTCATTCATGCAAAAAAAAATGATTAGTTTCCCTGACCATACAATTAAGCTTAGATCCTCTGCCAGGCATCTGAAGTTCATGAAATGTAACCGGATTAGGTCCAGCAGAGTGGAACTGGCTGTCTGCCTGTGGTGTCTCTTGAGGTAGGAGGGGAAAACAAATAATCTATCAGCACATAAAACATACGCAGATATAGAAAGGCAAAACCAACAAAAAATGCTGCTTCAGACAGTTTTCCTTTCTCTGCAAAGAAGGCCCATAAACCCATAGCCAATTTAGAAATCAGATGATAACTAACAAACTCTTCCAGATGGGGTTCCGGAGTATCCTCCATAGTCCCAGGTCACAGACTATGTCACCCAGAATGAAGACACCCAGTGGACTTGCAAGCCCAGCATTTGTCAGTTAGGAGAATTTCAGGGAAGAGATGTGCTTTTTATTTTGATTGGCTATCTCTGTCTCTAGGGCGTTTGACTAATTCTGTAATTGGCTAGGATTCTGGGAAATTTCCAGGGTGATTGCTTACTATTCTAATCCCCCCACCCCGATTGGCTGCCTGCAGCTGTGGTTGGCTGAAGACAGGTTTCTGCATCTGGGTTCACATTTCTGGCAAATGGTGACTTGGGCCTAACACCTGTCATGGAGTTGGCCTGGCTTTGACTAACTTAGTCATCTCAAGATCCAATAACAGCCACATTTCTAATCTATTCCTCTATTGGTGCTGATTCTGCTTTATTGGCCTAATCACCCCTTAGCATTCTGAATTGGCATTTCTAAAGCCAAAGATTCAACCAATATGTTTCTGACTTCAGAATCTGATGCTATTTTATTTTCAATTGCAGTCAATCTTTGCAAAAAAATCAGTAAAGGCTGCTTTTGGCAATTTTATAATTCTAGTAAATGACTCAGACCTTTTTCCTGGCTTGTCAATCTTACTCCAAGCATTTAAATCTGCTAAACAACATAGCACATGGTGTGATTAACAAATTCAAGCTGCCTTTTACATTCAGTATATTGATCGTCGTCGCCTAGCAACTGATCCTGGGAAATATATATGCTTCTAGACTGATTTCATTATGCTATGACCCTAGCTTCCTCTTTCTACTCCATTCACAGTTGTAACTGAGCAATAGCTTCCAGTATTACCATTGTCAGACCTTGCCAGTCTTGGGGGATAACTCTGTACTGAGATATTCATGAATTTAACATCTGTTTTACATTGGGTGAATGTATATCATAGGAAATGATTGCTTTCTTAAACTCCTCAAATCTGTCTATAAGCTTCCATTTAATTTTTCTATAATTTGAGGATAATTCTCATATGCTGTATAATCTTGTATAGTAATTGGATAAACTAAGGTTAGGTTTATAACAATCTTGAGCAGCACTCTTTCAGTTAATTATTTCTTTCATTCATTTGCATTTTATAATCCTCATCCTCTAATTTTTCATATAACTTTTAAATTATTTGATCATAATTACTATTGCTATGTTTAGTTAATTTTCTCTCTCATTTAAGTCATTTTTGGGAAGAAATTACTATGGGAATACTTATTTTTGAGAGAGATTTATTATTCTATTGCTTATTCTTCTTCCTGTATCTGAGATGGAATCTCTGGTGCTTTAAATTAAAATGACCCCCAGAGGGTATGGCACTATTAGGACTTGTGGCATTGTTGAAATGTGTATGTCGTCATTGGAGGAAATGTGTCACTTATTTTGAGAATTCAGGTCATGATAGGCCCAGTTTCATTCTTTCTTCCTCCTGCCTGCTGATTCAGTTATAGAATTCTAAGCTACATCAACAGCACCATGTCAACATGCACGCAGCTGCCATGCTTCCAGTCATGATGACAGGGGACTAAATCTCTTAACTGTAAGACAGCTCCAAGAAAATAATTTCCTTTATAAGAGTTGTTGTGGTCATGGCATCTCTTCATCGAAATAAAACCCTAAGAAAGGACCTATACATCTGGAATTAGCTTTTTGTTGGTATAATTGACATGAAAATTTTATTTCTCTTTTGTTAAGTTGGTGTTTAAAGCTCTGTTTCCCATTGTTTCAGAATTGACCAGTTCTTTTGGATGTAGGGTTTGGTCTATAAGTACTTCAGTGTTGATATTTGAATGTTGTATCATAATTAAATTTGGATTAGTTAAAACTGAGGTTTCCCATTCCCAAACCAGACCATCTATAGAGTCAGAAAATTCTCATAGTCAATGAATAGTCTAGAGAAAGATTGCATTATTTTTATTTTTCTTTTTTTAAAACAATGGGTGCTAATGGAGTTGGCAATGCTAATCTCAATTCCTCTGTGAAGATCATGGGGGAAGGTGATCAAAAGCACTTTCAGGTGGCATGGTCCACAGGTATGTCATGGAGGTGTGCAGAGTTGCTATGGTAGGTCTACCATGGAGAGAAGCAATCTATAGTTTCGGGGATTGATAGAGTTGCGGCATGTGTCTAAACTATTGACTTCCTGAAAAAAGGGCTGCTAGAAATGGAGCAAGTAGTATAAAGCTAATGATCTTTATCTGCTACATTTGTATGTTTCAACTTTGATGAATGAACTTATCCACTGTAGAAGTGTTCTGGTGATGTTTTGGGATTATTTATGTACAGAATCGTCATCTGTGGATAATAATATGTTGATTTTTTTCTTCTTTTTATCTACTTTTGTAAAAAGTAACTTAAATAGACACATAAAATTCAATGCAGTAGATTCAGTAATTTAGAAATAATCTCCCATCTAAGAAAAGTTTAGGGCCTGATTGATTTAGCACAGAATTTTAACAAAACTTCAAGGAAAAGCTCCCTCCAACATCTGTCAAATTAGTCACTAAATTTAACAATAAAATAACATTTCCAAAATATTGCTATTAAGGCAGTATCACTATGACAACAAAACCAGACAAAGATCCAAAAAAAATTATAGGTTACTCAATAAAATCATTGATAAATGTAGACTCAGAATTTTCTAATATGATATTTGCAAACAGAATTCAAGAACAAACAAAATATTTATCTGCCTTGATTAAATTAACTTCATCCTAGAGATTCAAAGAGAGTTTAATATATAAAAATAAAAAAAAATTATTCCATCAGACAAATAGATTAAAAGACAGAAAACACCTAAAAATGCTTTGGATCATAATCTAAACTCCCTTTATATTCAAAGTTTTGGAGAACAAAATTATAGAGTTAATCTTTTAAAAATCAATATTTGTGTATTTTTTACACTTATGTGTTATTAATTTCTGTAACTTTCAGTTTTGTCATCTATTTGATAGAATGGAATGATAAAATCTATTGTGCAAACTATATTAATGTTAGAAAGATATTATTAACATCATCCAAGTAACCAGAGTGTTACGCACTGGTAAGATACTATGAAATAATTGCTACTGTGCAACAGAATTCAGGGTAAAGAAATATTTTCCTGAAAAAAACACACAGTAGGCTTGTTATGCAGCCATGTTACTTTTACCTATATCTGATTTGTTCAGTTTTAAATAACCTATATTATCATGGCTGACTCTTGCATTCTATTTAATGTGAATCTAGTGTGTTGCATACTTTTAAACTGAGAAGTTGGAAGGGCACATTGTATTGGGCACCTTTAAAACACTTGGGCTAGAACAGTCCCCTGTTGCAAATTTACAAAATAAATGAATAAATTGGTGGACCTTGCAGCATTTTGCAAAGTGCTATTTGAAGAAACAAAACTCTTTGTCATTGGAATGGGTACAGAGGCTCTTATCTGATGATATAATGCATCTCACACTTGAAACCTGAATGGTATAATATGAGAACATAAAATTCAAGCAAAGCATAGAAAGAAATTTATGAACTTCTCCAAACAGAATTTTCTAAAAAAGTGGCTAGAGGACACCTGTTTTGGTGAGGTAATCATTATGGGAAAATATATCATTAATAAATTATGAAAAACTAACTTATGTATATATATTTTAAAAATTATATATTTGTAACAAAAACATAAAATCAGGTTTCACCTGTATTTAACACACTTGAAATTGGTACCTTAAAAATAACCATTTATAAATCAAAACATGTTACTTTAAAGATGTTTTCATTCATGCTAGTATGTTTTTCACTATGTGCCAATATTAAAGCAAGAATAGTATAAAAGAATCACTCATTCTTAATGGATTTGATAAATCTATCCATTCATATCACTCTCAATCACACCACAAGCTTCATATTGAATTATTTAGAGTAACACAGAATGGTTGTACAATGAGTTTTAGTCACACTTTGGGAACATGTAAGAAAAACCAGTTTTGATCATATATAGTAATTGGAAAATACAAACATATGCCTATAAACTTAGGTCATTAAAAACCAAGTAAAATCGCAATGACTTTAAAAATATCTATGCAATTAAGTTTCTCCATCACAGATGGTAATAAAGATTTTTTTTGAATAAAAGGTAGCACTACCATAGTTCAGTCAAATTTAATAATGTACATATCTCTTTGAGAAGTGATTGTTTTAATTAAAGTACATTTATTTGGTAAAGTTATCATATAAATTTTTCCCAATGAATTTATAAATTTTTATGCTGATCTATTTTATTCATAATTCTACAATGACCTTTTTGGTATTATAGCACTGGAAAATATTTTTTATAAAATTTGTCAATTTAAATGTTTTATTATAAACACAGCAAACAAGGCTAAACATATTAAACTCCTATCTATATATGAACATTAAAATCCCACATAGAAAAGTATTATCAAAATGCCATGCAATTTTCTAAGTGTTTAAAAACAAACAAAAACCTTAGAGTATCCTAGGCAGTTTTTTAATCTGAAATTTTTTTCAAATAATAAGTTAAAATATGTAGAATATGCTTGCTATTAACCCCTTTTGTTTGTAGTGTACACAGTCAATCACCTAATAGAGTTGGGCCTCGTAACTAAATAAAATTATTTATAAAATCTTTGGAATATAACTATGTGAGCTACACTTAAACATTTGGGTGTTTTGCTTCTTGCAAAGAAGTTGTAATGTTGTAATGAAACATTTTGTTTGTTGATAGATTTGGTTTCTCTAAACAGAGAAAATCATCCTTATTAGGCATGTTTTGTTCAAGTTCTCCAAGTTAATGTTCAGTCACACATCTTTATAATACCAAATTAAAACATATATAAATATTAATATAATTCCACTGTGTATACTAAAAAATACATTATTACATAGGTAAGAAATCACAAAGGTGAAACCCAGATATTAATCATCTGCATGGCCACATATTGAATTTAGATACCTTGAAAGAGCTATGAAATTATAATTACTGAAAAGGAGAGATAATTCAACAGTTATACATTGTGATTGAAAATATATTCAGTCCATTAAAATACGTACTTTGACTCAATTTCTTCAGCAGAGTTTTATACAGATACCAAGTCTATACTTTAATTATAACAAAAGACCAGTAATCTATAATACAGTAAAATCATTCATAATAATGATTGCATATTAATCTCTTGATCTTACAAAACTAGAGTACATGACATATGACTTAGAACAGACATCTTTGTAGTTTTCTTGTGGCTGAGCTGGTGCATATTAAGTAGCCTCTGGAAAATAAAATGTTTTAGTCTGAGGAAAGCTACCTCAATACCTAGTGGTTTCGGTCATGAAAGGAGTAAGAATGAATACTCTTAGGCTCAGTGTACAGTTGTCAATGGGCTATTTGGGTGCAGGAAGTCTTATCAGTACCATGTGACCTAATTCTTGACTAAGTCCTATAAATAAGAAATTAGAGGAGTCATACATTTCTTTGGTTTTCTTAAGTACATTTTGGCTGAAAACCTTAATATCACTATCTTGTTTATTGAAATCTTTTGAAACTGTATATCCAAACACATAATATAGCCAGAAACATTACAATTGGAGGCCCTAAGTCTGCCTCAGTTTGAACTTTACTCTTAAAATTCTTATGCACTTTGAATTTTAGATTATAAATGCTTTAATGAAACATGTCACTCATAGTGAACCAGGCTTTGGATTGTTGATAGCCTCTATACTAAAGGTAGTTTTAGTGCACACATTTGGAGGATAATGTAATGAAATTATGGAATGAAACCTCTTGGTGGCTAACAAACACATTTATGTTGAATAGATGTGTTTTAAAGACCACTTATTCAGAAAGGGGTGCCTTATATCATTTCTAAAGTGTATCCATAAAGAAAATAAAATCTATTTCTGACTGGATGTGGTGATGCCCAGCAACATTATGGCTTACAATGCTGAATATTTATATCACTTCAAATTCAAAATTTAATAAAACAATTATGTTCAACTAAAGGGTATTCACTTGATAGGGTACTTCAAACTCTCAACGCTCTTTAAGATTTCAGAATGGCAAACTCTAATGAGCCATTTTTCAGGTTAGAAATTTTAACTCGTGCAAGAGCTCTGACTTTGAAAGCATAGCTCAGCAAAAAACTTGTTCTTTCATGCCTAGGCTAAATTCTCAGTTCTGTAGAGCAACACATAGGGAAGTAATGTATTGGAATATGCAAAATGATTTCTCTTCTACTTGCATAAGTATTGGCAGTTTTAAATAATTCCTTTCTATTAAGAAAATGTGTGGCCAAGGCACATCTTATTAACATCTTAAACCAATGAGATAGCAATGTGTAATATTCAAGGAGACCTTAATTCTTTCAGGAATTAATTAAATATACCACAGAGTGTCTCTGGAGAACATTAGTGGCTATATCCACCAAGTATTCTGTACTTTTTTTTTAGTCAGGCAAGATCCTCATTCACAACTGATAAACTTGTAACAAATTTTATTTTTCTGAGTTTGAAAGCATACCTTATCTTTCTACCAAACAAAATTCTGACATGCTATGTGTTTATTTAAGAAGTTGAAGCTTAAACTCTAATATATGGCTTTATTCCTAAATCAATGCATCTGTTCTTTTCTCAAAAAATTGTACAAACATTTGGTATAGGAAATTATGAGATTAGTGCATTCTGCCTTGGTTTTAGAACTGGAAAGCTAACTGTCCTTGTAATATATCTGTGAAAAGTTTTCAATTTTTTAGACATTTCAAACTTATACATATGTACCATTTTTAGATGGACAATAGCCATTAAAGATTGTTCTTTATGTATTTTGCAGATGAAGTGGCTCCTAGCCAAGGTTGTTACCTTAGCTGAAGTTTGTACATGTGTAAATTTACCTCAAAATCTTACATCACATGACGCTTTCCAATAGAAACAACTGTGTTCTCTGTATTGCCTGGTATAAAAAAGACCATGGTGACATTACCAGGTTCCTCTGAGAAGAAAGAAACAACATTTACTATTATTGTTGTTATTATTATTATTATTGTTGTTGTTGTTGTTATCATTATTAATATGAAAACTTTGAAGATGTCTCATTAAACCTGATTTCTTCCTTGTTAAATCAGCTGGTATATGGAGTCAATGAAGGGAACAAAGGTGAACCACGTCTAGTCCAGGCCTTGCTCTCCTGCCATGAATGACAGCTACACCTACTTATCTTTTACAGATAAAGCAGGTCATACTTTGTATTTTATTATATTTTGTTGGGGGTTTATTTATTAGTGTGTGAATATGTGTGAAATTGTGTGTATGTGTGTGTGTGTGTGTGTGTGTGTGTGCGTGCGCTCACGCATATGTGTGATGTGTTTGAAGACTAAGATGGGGACAGAATACACACATTTATGAGCTCCCGGAAAGGTGCTGGAAACTGAATTCAAGTCTTCATGATGAAATTGTAAGTGTTCCTATCTGCTGATCCATCTCTCCAGCCCTTTATTTGGGGTTTTAGTAATGGCATTTTGAAAAATTTTTGGGATCCCTCATTAATGTGATCTTTTAAACCTTAATGAGTTTCAAAAAGATTTTTTTTTTAGGATACAAGATTAATATGGATTAACATCACTAGATGATCTCTAATCTGAGAATAAATATTCTGAAGATTCCTCAAATTTTACATTTCAAGCAAACACTGCTGATGTCTCCACGTAACAGATCCCCCTGTTATAATTTGCTCAGCCTTTGCCTTCCTGACTTCTGGCATCAAGTATAGTCATTCCTTAAACTATGTAGTCTTTTGCCCGATTTTCTGAAAACGGTTTGTCAAGTATTTTCAATGCATGAGCTTGGCTGGCATTAATATCATGTTCCCAGCTCAAAACAGCATCCAACTAGGTGACTTGTTTAAACTAATTTGCTGGATTTGTCATCTTTAATTCTGTTTTCTCAGAGAGACAAGAGTGTACACTGGACAAGAATATTGAGAACCTGATAATCTGGGTGGCTTTAGCTCCTTTCTGAACACATGCCTATGTCCATAATTCCATTGAACTTGCTCAAGTACCACCACATCTGATTTGGGTAGTAATGATTGTATGATTAAAAGCAAGATCCTTGGCCTTAGTCTTGACTGACAGGCTGCATTTTGTCTTTCAGATCATGAGTAATATACCTGGTTTGCCAGCATGGACACAAACTCACAGCATGTTTTTTTGGGAAATGGATTATCTATGACTTGCTCCTTCCTGGCATACTTCTATATTAAGCACTTTTAGAGGTAATTGATACCTAGATGTCTTTGTATCAGTTTAAAAGTACTACTGAGTCACACACACCCTGTCACTACATGGTACAGAATGATATCTACTAGAGAATTCTGCCAAATATTAACATGCTATGCACCTAAAAATGTGGAGACATGCATGTCAGAGCTATGATACAATGTTATGAGAGATCAAAGCTAGGTAAATTCAAACTGTGAAGCATCATATTTAGGATTCATGAACATCTATTTTAAATCTAACTTTAACACTTTATATGGTCTTTTAAATGGTCTAATAGCATATGCTAGCCAATGGTTAATTGAATTTTAGTAAACAAATACAATAAATTTAGAAGGAAGAAATACAGGTCTCATATGTAATTGGTTTACCTATGTACATAGTCTTTATGAAATCCCAGAAGATGTTAATTTTCTAGTCTCAATTCTTGTTTGAATTGTTGTACTAAAACAATGTAGAGATTTGATCTAAGAGGGTATTCTACTAAATTAATCTCCACACTACAAACTACATAACCTTTTCTTCAGTATGAAACACCCTTTGAGATAGGATTTGACTCTCTTGCAATATGGGTATTTTGACCCACTTTATTTTGCTGATTTCTCCAGATAGCAGAGAAGAAGCAGTGCTGGGTAGGCAGTGCCAAACTCTAAGCACCTTTCTATACACGTTCAGCAATGTGGCAGAATGTTCTTGGGCAAGTACAGTTAAAATAATTACATTAAATACATAGATTAAAATATTCACTTCACATATAAAAATGTTTGTACATAGGCACTTCAGATAAATATTTGCTTCTGCTTGAATTATATAATGAATTGTCTCAGTTCACTGCTGTGAGAAAACAACCATTACTAATGGTGAGAGGCAATGACCCTTGTCAATCACTTATGGTGGAAGGGGATGACCCTTGTCAATCATGTAGCCAATGGTGATTAATCCTTTTACCTAAATTTCTTTTTAACTAACCTTACTTCTATATTCATTCTTAAGAAGTAAAGACAAGGGAAAGGCCAAAAAAAATGGCAATGCTAGTTGTTTCTGGACTGAAAAGGGACTGTTATAAAAACTATTCTGATGGTCTATTTCCAAAGATAAACTGCATTACTCAATAAAGGAAATGATATAAAAAGGTAGGATAAAAGTTATACTAGCCCACAACTAGGCAGAATCTTCTCTTTTGGAGGGACAAAAATTCTGAGCTACTGGATGGCAAATCCAAGAAACAAAGTCCCTCTCCTACATGAGAGAACTATGGCAGAACTGACCATGAAGAACTCCAACTTTTGGTAGCATAAGTGGCATGTCTATTTTCTGTCTTGAGCTTTGCCATTATAAAGAATGACCAGTGGGAAGATGTTAAATTTTCTTCCTGAATTTAGAGTATTTGTTGCTAAAACAAACGGAGGTATTATAATAGAGTTTACTTCACCATTTGTACAAAAAATACTTGGTTATATTTGGTAGTATTTTGATTTTTCAAAGATAAACTTTGCTATGTTTCCATCACAGTTATATAGTGTTCTGTTTAATCAACTTTATAGCAAGAGGTTGTGAGGAAGATATAGGGAGATCCAGTCATTCGTGGTACTCTCCTTAAGCAAAACCCCTGTTTCTATAATTCTGTCAGAAACCACACAAAGTGAAGTAGGAAATCTACTCTCCCTTGTCACTGTACATCACTGCTGAGTTTCATGCAGCATCAACTAAGGCAATTTAAGGGTTTGGGAATGTGTCAGTTTAGGCAGAATTTGCATTTAAATTGCTCTATCTAGTTTCTTGAGAATTTTCCCCTTGGAATGTTTATGGCTCTTTTTCTTATTATTACTTACAAAATACAATTTCATAACCAGTGCATTATTACAGCTAGTTGTGTTAAGAAGACAGACTTCATTTTATATAAGAAAAGAAAACTAGAAGCATTCGAAGTGGTTCGTGGCATCAATCACTCATTCAGAATTCATCATGTCACCATATTGAACATATACTTGCAAAATTATCAGAAACCCTATTAGGCCTCCATGTCTAACATAAGAATGAAGCCTCCGGAGTTTCATCAGAGAGAATACTGTCATTCCTCTACTTTCTGTCCACAGTAGTGACACTGCCAAAACTATCCCAGTCTCCTCCCAACCATTGTATTTCTACAAAATATGGCATATTTCTCGGTAATAGATAAATCTTAAGTATTGTTTCAATAATTGATGTTACATACTCCAGTGGAGTTATAAGAAAATATTTAAAAAGTACAAAATGTTCAGTCTTATATACATTTAAAAATATGCTGTATAATAGCTTTAAACTTCAGGGAGTTCTTCAGTGACAACAGATACAACGAGACAAATAGACCAATACCTGGTCAAATTAGAGCTTTTCCTGGTACAATTGTAAACAAACTTTGAAAAATTCTGAGCATTTTCTTAGTTCTTTCCTACTAAGACACTCTCAAACACATCCAGTCCTGCTTTGAAAGAAATATGAGCAGAATTAATGCTATTCAGTACATTGGACAGCGCCTCTTGTAAAGTCTCATTTGATGTCTGTGGATTGCAGTGCTCCCAAGCCTCCTTAAGGATGGAAAACTGGCTTTTCTTCTCATCAAGATGGTACAGGATATTTCTAAAAGAAATATAGAATATGTAAATGTTTTATACACAACTTTATTTCCATATCAAAACCTTATCAGGAATGCTGCCAAAAAAGGAATAATATCTGCCAAAAAATGAAAAAAAAATGGAAAAGTACAGAATTATAAATTTTCAACCCATAATGAATGAATGCATAGACATACAGTTCATTGAGAGGATCTTAGGTCATCAGGTAGTGTATACTTCCTGCAAAGCTTCTCAATCTAATTCCCAGAAAACATGGGGGACAGAATTGTTAGATGGTACCATAGTATGTCCTAGAAAACGATTTAGTATGGTAAAACGAGTCTGTGCATTTCACGATTTAAGAAATAATTGATAAGACTATCACCTACATCAGAGGGTTGCTTGGCCTCATTCTACAACACACTGTCCTAGACAAAATTTTGCTGCAGTAGATGTTCCATGCACCCTTGGTCTCCAAGACTACCTATTCCTAGCTTCCCTCTGGAAATGCTCAGTTTCTCCAGTTAACTTTCTATGATTTAGAATCATCTGAGAAGGAATTTTCAGTAAGATTTATCTAATTCAGGCTTCTCTGTGGGCATGTCTATGTTGGAACTGTTTCAATTATGTGTACTCATGTGAGAAGACCCAGCCCTCAGGGGAAGTCAGCATACTCTAAAATTAAGTACTTAAAGTTCATGTTGCCTTGATGAATCAGTTTTGATTTTAATCAGGAACTGTGACATAAGACCTTTTCTCCCAGTATTGTTTTTACTCAGAGTATTTTATTGCAACAATATACTGAAACTATGACTTCTTTTTGTTTAAAAAAAAGAGAAATGTCAGAAAACTTTTCTATTACAGTCTTAACAACAAAACATGACTCAAACTGCAAATAAAATATTATGTGTAGAATTTGCTGTAAAATCATTTGAATGGACATAGGGCCCTGGTAATATTCAGTACATGAAGATTCAAGTTGATTGTTAATGAACATGTGTTGAACATGAATAGGGGAATTATGCTGTTCTCCTTTCTTTTCCATGTGCTTGACCTCTAGAACATTTTTTTACAGTTTTAAAATGTATAATTAGGCAGTTGTAATTTTAACTGATATCTTTGATAAAGTAACTTGAGTGTGGTAAAATTTAATAGTTCTTCTTTCATTAATAGAGAAATAGAGATATTTAAGCATAAAGTTACAATTTTTTATAATCTTTACTCCCAAACCCAAAGCAATTTAATTAGCTAAAGTTTCCTGTTCTCATCAGGGAGGTGTACAAATAAATGATTGATATATGCTTGTCTAATTTTTAAAAGAGAGAAGAAAGGTCTCCTGGTTAGATGTGAAAGCTTGCTACAGGGAACAATCACTCAAAGTTTCTTAAGGAATAATATTTGATTTGTATCTTTAAGGATGATGGTAATTACCAGCCTCATTGGATAAATCAAAACAATGTTAAAAATAATGTACTTAGCATTCTACGTAGGCAAAAAAAAAATTGTGTAAAAATGAAAACATGGAACCACGACATTACAAACTGCTTGTTTACTTACATAAAGTTGTGATTTTGTATGATAGAGTAGTGAGAATATAGTGAGCTAAACCATAGACCTGCTTTAACCAGAAAATGGAACTAAACTCACTCTATTTGTAAAAGAAATCCAAAATAATACCATAAGCATAAGAGATAGATTACAACTTAGAAGAGAGAATCTTAGTCAGGAACATGCCTCCTTGGGGTAGGCCTGTAAGCCATCCTGTCTATTTTATATTTTCTTAGATGTTTGAAATGGGAAGGTCCATCCCTGATCTGTTAGTCTTAGACACTATTAGAATGTAAGCTGAGAGGATGCAGAGCGGAGCCCGGCCCATCTGCCACCCAGAACAGCAGCTTGTAAAGGCTGAACAACTGGTTTGTGGGAGACCTAGGCTGCAGGGGAGCGGAGGGACCTCTGCGGAGTGCACACAGAAAGTGCACCCCTTGCCTTGCCCTGCCCTGCCTTGCCTGATCCAGCGAACCATAACAGAAATTTAGAACATTTGTTCCCACCCGATAACTCTGAGGCATAGAACAGGACTCGGCCCATCTGCCACCTGGACCAGTGGAGATCCAGGGACACAGACCAGATACCAGGAAAAGGCGAGAACATATCACTGACAACAAAATGGGAAGAGGAAAGTGAAAGAGTATATCCCAAGAAAACCAAGACAATCTAGCAACACCAGAACCCAGCTCTCCCATAAGAGCAAACACCTGAATTCCAAACATTCCAGAAAAAGAAGACACAGACCTGAAATCATACCTCAAGACGCTGATAGAGATACTTAAACAAGAAAGGGAGGAAAAGCAAAAAGATTCAGAAGCTTTAAAAGAAGAAACAAAAAAAAAAAAAAAAAAAAAAAAAAAAAAAAAAAAACACTCAAAGAACTCAAAGAACTAGAGGAAAACCGAACCAAAGAAATAAAGGAATGGAAGAGGGAAATTAAAACAGAAATTGAAACAATAAAGAAAACGCTAAAAGAGATAACCCTAGAGGCAGAACACCTAAAAAAGAAATCAGGAGTCACAGAAGCAAGCATTTCCAATAGATTACAAGAGATCGAAGAGAGAATCTCAGGGGCAGAAGACAACATTGCAAACATAGACAAAACAGCCAGAGAAGATGCAAAAAACAAAGAGCTCCTAACCCAAAATGTCCAGGAAATACAAGACACAATGAGAAGACCGAACCTAAGGATAATAGGAATAGAAGAGGGAGAAGAGTATCAACTAAGAGGCACAGTAAATATCTTCAACAAAATCATAGAAGAAAACTTCCCTACCCTAAAGAATGAGATGACCACGAGCATAAAAAAGCTTTCAGAACTCCAAATAGGTTGGACCAGAAAAGAAATACCTTCCAACACATAATAGTCAAAACACCAAGTGCCCAAAGAAAAGAAAGAATACTAAAAGCAGTAAGGGAAAAAGGTCAGGTAACATATAAAGGCAGGCCAATCAGACTCACACCCGATTTCTCAACAGAGACTATGAAAGCTAGAAGAGACTGGACAGACATCATGCACACCCTAAGAGAGCACAAGTGCCAGCCCAAGCTGGTATACCCAGCAAAACTATCAATCACCATCGATGGAGAGATGAAGATATTTCAAGACAAATCAAAATTTATACAATATCTGACCACAAACCCAGCACTACAAGGAATTATAGGTGGAAAACCCAATACAATGGGGAAAATACAGCCTAGTAAAAACAAGAAAAATCCTAAGCAAGAAAACTAAAAGAAGAAAAAAACACAGACACAACTTAACCCCAAAAAGCAATAATGGCAGGAAGCAGAAACAACTATTCCTTGACATCTATTAACATAAATGGACTCAACTCCCCAATAAAGTGACATAGACTATCAGACTGGATACATAAACAAAACCGAGCCTTTTGCTGCATACAGGAAACTCATCTCAGAGACAGAGACAGACAATAACTCAGAGTAAAAGGGTGGGAAAAAAACTTCCAAGCAAACAGCTCCAAGAAGCAAGCTGAAGTGGCTATTCTAATATCGAATAAAGTAAATGTCCAACCAAAAGTTTTCAAAAAAAATAAGAAAGGACACTTTTTACTCATTACCATGGAAATCGGTCAGGAGGAACTCTCAATCCTTAACATATATGCTCCAAATAAAAAAGCACACACATTCATAGAAGAAACCCTACTAAAGCTCAAAAAATACATTTCACCCCAAACACTAATAGTGGGAGACTTTAATACCCCACTCTCACCAATGGACAGATCATGGAAACAGAAACTGAACAAGGACGCTGCAAAACTAGCAGAGACTTTGAACCAACTAGAATTAATAGATATATAGAGAACATATTATCCTAAAGTAAAAGAATACACCTTCTAGTCACCACCCGATGGCACCTTCTTGAAAATTGACCACATAATTGGACACAGAACGAGCCTCCATCGATATAAGAAGATTGAAATACTCCCATGCATCCTCTCAGAATACCATGGTCTACGGCTGGTCTTTTACAAAAACAAAGACAACAAAAAGCCCACATACACATGGAAACTAAACAACTCTCTGTTAAAGGATAGCAGGGTCAAAGAAGAAATAAAGAAAGAAATTAAGGATTATCTAGAATTCAATGCAAACGACAACACAACATACCCAAACTTATGGGATGCAATGAAAGCAGTATTGAGAGGAAAACTCATAGCCCTAAGTGCTTCCAAAAAAAAAAAAAAAAAAACTGGAGAGAGCTTACATCAGCAACCTGACAGCACAGCTAAAAGCCTTAGAACAAAAGGAAGCAGATATACCCAAAAAGATTAGACGGCAAGAAATAATCAAAATTAGGGCAGAAATAGACGAAATAGAAACAAAAAGAACCATTGAAAAAATCAACAAAACAAAGAGTTGGTTCTTTGAGAAAATCAACAAGATTGATAAACCCCTAACCAGAATAACTAGAGGGCAAAGAGAGAGTATACAAATTAAAAAAATCAGAAAGGAAAGTGGTGACATAACAACTGAAACTGAGGAAATTCAAGAAATCATCAGATTCTACTACAAAAACTTATACTTCACAAAATTGGAAAATCTGGAGGAAATGGATGAATTCCTAGACAGATACAAGATCCCAAAATTAAACCAGGACCAAGTAAAACATCTAAATAACCATATATCACCTAAATAAATCGAAGAAGTCATCAAAAGTCTCCCAAACAAAAATAGCCCAGGTCCTGACGGGTTCAGTGCAGAATTTTATCAGACATTTATTGGGGATATAACACCAATACTCTCCAAACTATTCCAAAAGATAGAATCAGATGGAATATTACCCAACTCATTTTTTGAGGCTACAATAACCCTCGTACCTAAACCACACAAAGACCCTACAAGGAAAGAGAACTTCAGACCAACCTCACTTATGAACATTGATGCAAAAATACTCAACAAAATCCTTGCAAACCGAATCCAAGAACACATCAAAACGATCATTCATCATGACCAAGTAGGCTTCATCCCTGGGATGCAGGGATGGTTTACCATAAGAAAATCCATCAATGTAATCCACCATATAAACAAATTCAAAGTACAAATCACATGGTCATCTCTCTAGAAGCTGAGAAAGCACTTGAAAATATCCAACATTCCTTCATGTTAAAAGTCCTGGAAAGAACAGGAATCCAAGGTCCATACTTAAACATAATAAAAGCAATATACAGCAAACCAACAGCCAACATCAAACTTAATGGCGAGAAACTTGAAGCAATCCCACTAAAATCAGGGACTCGACAAGGCTGCCAACTCTCCCCCTATCTATTCAACATAGTATTGGAAGTCCTAGCTGGAGCAATTAGACAGCCAATGGAGATCAAGGGGATACAAATCGGAAAGGAAGAGATAAAAACATCACTCTTTGCCGATGACATGATAGTGTACTTGAGTGACCCCAAAAATTCCACCAGAGAACTCCTACAGCTGATAAACAAGTTCAACAAAGTGGCCGGATACAAAATTAACTCAAACAAATCAGTAGCCTTCCTATACTCAAAGGACAAACATGTGGAGAAAGAAATTAGGGAAAAGTTACCCTTCACAATCGTCACAAAAACTATGAGATACCTTGGTGTGACTCTAATTAAGCAACTGAAGGACCTGTATGACAAGAACTTCAAACCTCTAAAGAAAGAAATTGAGGAGGATCTCAGAAAATGGAAAGATCTCCCATGCTCATGGACTGGAAAAATCACCATCTTAAAAATGACCATCCTGAAGGAGGCTCGTACAGGCTGAGCTACTGTGACCTGGAACAGATCTTAGGAACTTCTGTTCCCACCCGGACAGGACTTCAGGACGCAGAGCAGAGCCTGGCCCAACCACCAGCCGGAAAGACGGCTTGTACAGGCTGAGCAACTGGTGAGTGGGAGACATAGGCTGCGGGGGAGCAGAGGGATCTCTGCGGAGTGCACACAGAAAGGGCACCCCCTGCCCTGACCTGCCCTGTCCTCCCCAATCCAGTGACCGGGAACAGATCTTAGGAACTTCTGTTCCCACCTGGAGATGACTTCAGGACGCAGAGCAGAGCCTGGCCCAACCACCAGCCGGAAAGGCGGCTCATACGGGCTGAGCAACTGGTGAGTGAGAGACCTAGGCTGCGGGGGAGCAGAGGGATCTCTGCGGAGTGCACACAGAAAGGGCACCCCCTGCCCTGACCTGCCCTGTCCTCCCCAATCCAGTGACCGGGAACAGATCTTAGGAACTTCTGTTCCCACCTGGAGACGACTTCAGGACGCAGAGCAGAGCCTGGCCCAACCACCAGCCGGAAAGGCGGCTCATACAGGCTGAGCAACTGGTGAGTGAGAGACCTAGGCTGCGGGGGAGCAGAGGGATCTCTCCGGAGTGCACACGGAAAGGGGACCCCATTCCCTGACCTGCCCTGTCCTCCCCGATCCAGTGACCGGGAATAGATCTTAGAAACTTCTGTTCCCACCAGGAGACGACTTCAGGACACAGAGCAGGGCCTGGCCCAACAGCCAGCCGGAAAGGTGGCTCGAGAGGCTGAGCATCTATGACCAGGAACAGATCTTAGGAACGTCTGTTCCCACCCGGGGGCGACTTCAGGATGCAGAGCAGAGCCTGTCCCAGCTGCCACCCGGAACCTGGGCTGCTGGGGAGTAGAGAGATCTCTGAGGAGTGCACACGGAAAGTGTACCAGGGACACAGACCAGATACAAGGGAAAGGCAAGAACATATCACTGACAACAAAATGGCAAGAAGAAAGAGAAAGAGTATATCCCAAGGAAACCAAGACAATCTAGCAACACCAGAACCCAGCTCTCCGATAGTAGCAAACATAGGAATTCCAAACACTCCAGAGAAAGAAGACACAGACCTGAAAACATGCCTCAAGACGCTGATAGAGTTACTTAAACAAGAAAGGGAGGAAAAGCAAAAAGATTCAGAAGCTTTTAAAGAAGAAACAAGAAAAACACTCAAAGAACTCAAAGAACGAGACGAAAACAGAACCAAAGAAATAAAGGAATGGAAGAGGGAAATTAAAACAGAAATTGACACAATAAAGAAAGCGCTAAAAGAGATAACCCTAGAGGCAGAACACCAAAAAAAGAAATCAGGAGTCACAGAAGCAAGCATTTCCAACAGATTACAAGAGATCGAGGAGAGAATCTCGGGGGCAGAAGACAACATTGCAAACATAGACAAAACAGCCAGAGAAGATGCAAAAAACAAAAAGCTCCTAACCCAAAATGTCCAGGAAATACAAGACACAATGAGAAGACCGAACCTAAGGATAATAGGAATAGAAAAGGGAGAAGAGTATCAACTAAGAGGCACAGTAAATATCTTCAACAAAATCATAGAAGAAAACTTCCCTACCCTCAAGAATGAGATGACCACGAGCATAAAAGAAGCCTTCAGAACTCCAAATAGGTTGGACCAGAAAAGAAATACCTCCCGACACATAATAGTAAAAACATCAAGTGCCCAAAGTAAAGAAAGAATACTAAAAGCAGTAAGGGAAAAAGGTCAGGTAACATATGAAGGCAGACCAATCAGACTCACACCCGATTTCTCAACAGAGACTATGAAAGCTAGAAGAGCCTGGACAGACATCATGCACTCCTTAAGACAGCACAAGTGCCAGCCCAAGCTGCTATACCCAGCAAAACTATCAATCACCATCGATGGAGAGACAAAGATATTTCAAGACAAATCAAAATTCACACAATATCTGACCACAAACCCAGCACTACAACAAATTATAGGTGGAAAACCCAATAAAAGGAGGAAAAATACAGCCTAGTAAAAACAAGAAAACTCCTAAACAAGAAAACTAAAGAAAAAAACACAGACACAACTCAACCCAAAAAAGCAAAAATGGCAGGAAACAGAAACAATTATTCCTTGATATCTATTAACATAAATGGTCTCAACTCCCCAATAAAGAGACATAGACTATCAGACTGGATACATACACAAAATCCAGCCTTTTGCTGCATACAGGAAACTCATCTCAGAGACAGAGACAGACACTATCTCAGAGTAAAAGGGTGGGAAAAAAACTTCCAAGCAAACAGCTCCAAGAAGCAAGCTGGAGTGGCTATTCTAATATCGAATAAAGTAAATTTCCAACCAAAAGTTATCAAAAAAGATAAAGAAGGACACTTTTTACTCATTACCGGGGAAATCTGTCAGGAGGAACTCTCAATCCTTAACATATATGCTCCAAATAAAAAATCACCCACATTCATAAAAGAAACTCTACTAAAGCTCAAAAAATACATTTCACCCCACACAATAATAGTGGGTGACTTTAACACCCCACTCTCACCAATGGACAGATCAGGGAAACAGAAACTGAACAAGGACACTGCAAAACTAGCAGAGACTTTGAACCAACTAGAATTAATAGATATATACAGAACATACTATCCTAAAGTAAAAGAATATACCTTCTTCTCACCACCCCATGGCACCTTCTTGAAAATTGACCACATAATTGGACACAGAACGAGCCTTCATCGATATAAAAAGATTGAAATACTCCCATGCATCCTCTCAGATCACCATGGTCTACGGCTGGTCTTTAACAACAACAAAGACAACAAAATGCCCACATACACATGGAAACTAAATAACACTCTGTTAAAGGATAGCAGGGTCAAAGAAGAAATAAAGAAAGAAATTAAGGATTTTCTAGAATTCAACGAAAACGAAAACACAACATACCCAAACCTATGGGATGCAATGAAAGCAGTATTGAGAGGAAAACTCATTGCCCTAAGTGCTTCCAAGAAGAAACTGGAGAGAGCTCACATCAGCAACCTGACAGCACAGCTAAAAGCACTAGAACAAAAGGAAGCAGATATACCCAAAAAGAGTAGACGGCAAGAAATAATCAAAATTAGGGCAGAAATAGACCAAATAGAAACAAAAAAAAACCATTGAAAAAATCAACAAAACAAAGAGTTGGTTCTTTGAGAAAATCAACAAGATTGTTAAACCCCTAGCCAGACTAACTAAAGGGCAAAGAGAGAGTATCCAAATTAACAAAATCAGAAAAGAAAGTGGTGACATAACAACTGAAACTAAGGAAATTCAAGAAATTATATGATCCTACTACAAAAACTTATACTCCACAAAATTGGAAAATCTGGAGGAAATAGACGAATTCCTAGACAGATACAAGGTCCCAAAGTTGAACCAGGACCAAGTAAACCATCTAAATAACCCTATAACACATAAAGAAATAGAAGTCATCAAAAGCCTCCCAACCAAAAAAAGCCCAGGTCCAGACGGGTTCAGTGCAGAATTTTATCAGACATTTATTGGGGATATAACACCAATATTCGCCAAGCTATTCCAAAAGATAGAATCAGATGGAATATTACCCAACTCATTTTTTGAGGCTACAATAACCCTCGTACCTAAGCCACACAAAGACCCTACAAGGAAAGAGAACTTCAGACCAATCTCACTTATGAACATTGATGCAAAAATACTCAACAAAATCCTTGCAAACCGAATCCAAGAACACATCAAAACGATCATTCATCATGACCAAGTAGACTTCATCCCTGTAATGCAGGGATGGTTTAACATAAGGAAACCCATCAATGTAATCCACCATATAAACAAACTTAAAGACCAAAATCACATGGTCATCTCACTAGATGCTGAGAAAGCATTCGACAAAATCCAACACCCCTTCATGTTAAAAGTCCTGGAAAGAACAGGAATCCAAGGCCCATATTTAAACATAATAAAAGCAATATACAGCAAACCAACAGCCAACATCAAACTTAATGGCGAGAAACTTGAAGCAATCCCACTAAAATCAGGGACTCGACAAGGCTGCCCACTCTCTCCCTACCTATTCAACATAGTACTGGAAGTCCTGGCTGGAGCAATTAGACAGCAAAAGGAGATCAAGGGGATACAAATTGGAAAGGAAGAGATAAAAACATCACTCTTTGCCGATGACATGATAGTGTACTTGAGTGACCCCAAAAATTCCACCAGAGAACTCCTACAGCTGATAAACAAGTTCAGCAAAGTGGCCGGATACAAAATTAACTCAAACAAATCAGTAGCCTTCCTATACTCAAAGGACAAACATGTGGAGATAGAAATTAGGGAAAAGGTACCCTTCACAATAGTTACAAAAACTATGAAATACATTGGTGTAACTCTAACTAAGGAAGTAAAGGACCTGTATGACAAGAACTTCAAACCTCTAAAGAAAGAAATTGAGGAGGATCTCAGAAAATGGAAAGATCTCCCATGCTCATGGATTGGAAAGATCAACATCTTAAAAATGGCCATCCTACCAAAAGCAATCTACAGATTCAATGCAATCCCCATCAAAATTCCAACCCAGTTCTTCATGGAATTGGAAAGATCAATGTGCAATTTCATATGGAATAACAAAAGAACTAGAATAGCGAAATCCATCCTCAACAACAAAAAAACATCTGCGGGAATCACTATCCCTGACCTCAAGCTATATTACAAGGCAATTGTGCTGAAAACTGCATGGTACTGGTACAGAAATAGGCAAGTGGATCAATGGAATAGAATAGAAGATCCAGAAATGAGCCCTCATGTATATGGTCACCTGATTTTTGACAAAGGAGCAGTAAACATTCAATGGAAACAGGATAGCCTATTCAACCAATGGTGCTGGTCCAACTAGCACTCAACATGCAAAAGAATGAAAATAGACCCGTTCTTATCTCCTTGTACAAAGCTCAAGTGTAAGTGGATTAAAGATCTCCACATTAAACCAGATACACTGGAACTATTAGATGAGAAAGTAGGGAAAACCTTAGAACACATAGGCACAGGAGAAAATTTCCTGAACAAAACACCAATGGCTCAAGCTCTAAGGTCAAAGATTAACAAATGGGACTTAATGAGATTGCAAAGTTTTCGTAAGGCTAAAGACATCGTCAAGAAAACAAAACGGCAACCAACAGAATGGGAAAAGATCTTTACCAACACCACATCAGATAGAGGCCTAATATCCAAGGTGTACAAGGAACTCAAAAAGCTAGACACCAGAGAATCAAATAACCCTATTAAAAAATGGGGTACAGAGCTAAACAAATCATTTTCAGTTGAGGAACACCAAATGGCCGAGAAACATCTGAGGAAGTACTCAACATCCTTAGCCATCAGGGAAATGCAAATCAAAACAACCCTGAGATTCCACCTCACACCAGTCAGATTGGCCAAGATCCAAAACTCAGATGACAGCAGATGCTGGCGATGCTGTGGAGAAATAGGAACACTTCTTCACTGTTGGTGGGGTTGCAAGCTAATACAACCACTCTGGAAATCTGTCTGGCGATACCTCAGAAAATTGGATATAGTACTACCTGAAGACCCAGCTATTCCACTTCTGGGCATATACCCCAGAGACACTTTAATACACAACAAAGATATATGCACCACAATGTTCATAGCGGCTCTATTTATAATAGCCAGAAGCTGGAAGGAACCCAGATGTCCTTCAGAAGAAGAATGGATACAAAAATTGTGGTACATATACACAATGGAATACTACTCAGCCACCAGAAACAATGACTTAACCAAATTCTTAAGAAAATGGCTGCATCTAGAGAAGATCATCCTGAGTGAGATAACCCAGTCACAAAAGAACAGACATAATATGCAGTCACTGATAGTGGGATGCTAACCCCAGAGGCTTGCACTCCCCCAGAAACAACTCACAGACTGTATGAAGTCCAAGAAATAAAGAAAACAAAAACTATACATATATTCACAAAACAAGAAGACTTTGACTATTTCCATGTTGCGTTTTGTTTTGCATGTACTTTACGCTTATTGCAACTAGTACATTTTCAATGCATACTGTCAAGCCCTTGAAAAAAATCAAGTACTGACTAAAAACATATTCACATGGTTTTATGTAAAATTTATTTTAATGCCTGAAAAAACAGTACTGACAAAAATGTATAATTTTAAGCAAAAAATGTTTAAAATCTTTAAAAAAAATAATAAGCTGTTAGTCTTTTGTGTAGATGGAAATATCTCAAAAAACACTTCTTGTTATGATTAATAATTTGAGTCTTATTTGTAACAGATAAGAGACCAATGTATTTTCCATGTATTTTCATGTTAAAAAAAAATAAATCTTGTTTTGAAGACAAAAAAATAAAAATAAAGATTTTCTGCTTCCCCCCCCCCAAAAAAAAAAAAAAAGAAAAATGAATTTTGGGTGCTCACTTTAAATATATCTTCTTAAGAGAAAAATGACAGCAGCCATTAGAAAAACGGTGTCCATAAGAGAGCATGAGCGAGCTCTACTCAACCCAAGTAATTGGTGCAGTTTCATGTTTCATCTGCTGCCATCTCTGGAACAGTGAGAGGAAGGGACAAAGCATTTGTTTTGAAGCAGGGAGAGAGAGACTTCACAGGTGGGCCTTTCAACAACAAGCTGGGCCAGAAGAACAGCTGGGGCCCCCAGTTGCCATAGAAACCCACAATGCATTTTGTTTATTATCCCAATGACAACTAGTATCCTGCTGGTCTGTTAATTCCATTCCACCACACTGTCCTGCTTGCCCAATGCAAACATGATACACTTGGAAAAAAAGAAAAAAAAAAAGAAAAAAAAAAATGACCATCCTACCAAAAGCAATCTACAGATTCAATGCAATCCCCATCAAAATTCCAACCCAGTTCTTCATGAAATTGGAAAGATCAATGTGCAATTTTATATGGAATAACAAAAGACCTAGAATAGCAAAATCCATCCTCAACAACAAAAAAACATCTGCAGGAATCACTATCCCTGACCTAAAGCTATATTACAAGGCAATTGTGCTGAAAACTGCATGGTACTGGTACAGAAATAGGCAAGTGGATCAATGGAATAGAATAGAAGATCCAGAAATGAGCCCTCATGTATATGGTCACCTGATTTTTGACAAAGGAGCAGTAAACATTCAATGGAAAAAGGATAGCCTATTCAACAAATGGTGCTGGTCCAACTGGCACTTAGCATGCAAAAGAATGAAAATAGACCCTTTCTTACTCCTTGTACAAAGCTCAAGTGTAAGTGGATCAAAGATCTCCACATTAAACCAGATACACTGAAACTATTAGATGAGAAAGTAGGGAAAACCTTAGAACACATAGGCACAGGAGAAAATTTCCTGAACAAAACACCAATGGCTCAACCTCTAAGGTCAAAGATTAACAAATGGGACTTAATGAGATTGCAAAGTTTCTGTAAGGCTAAGGACACCATCAAGAAAACAAAATGGCAACCAACAGAATGGGAAACGATCTTTACCAACACCACATCAGATAGAGGCCTAATATCCAAGGTGAAAAAGGTACTCAAAAAGCTAGACACCAGAGAATCAAATAACCCTATTAAAAAATGGGGTACAGAGCTAAACAAAACGTTCTCAGTTGAGGAACACCGAGTGGCTGAGAAACATTTGAAGAAGTGCTCAACATCCTTAGCCATCAGGGAAATGCAAATCAAAACAACCCTGAGATTCCACCTCACACCAGTCAGATTGGCCAAGATCCAAAACTCAGATGACAACAGATCCTGGGGAGGCTGGGAAGAAAAAGGAACACTTCTTCACTGTTGGTGGGGTTGCAAGCTAATACAACCACTCTGGAAATCAGTCTGGTGATACCTCAGAAAATTGGATATAGTACTACCTGAAGACCCAGCTATTCCACTTTTGGGCATATACCCCAGAGACACTTTAATACACAACAAAGATATGTGCACCACAATGTTCATAGCGGCTCTATTTATAATAGCCAGAAGCTGGAAGGAACCCAGATGTCCTTCAGAAGATGAATGAATACAAAAATTGTGGTACATATACACAATGGAATTCTGCTCAGCCACCAGAAACAATGACTTAACCAAATTCTTAATAAAATGGCTGCAATCTAGAGAATATCATCCTTAGTGAGGTAACCCAGACACAAAAGAACAGACATAATATGCAGTCACTGATAGTGGGATGCTAA
This sequence comes from Micromys minutus, assembly GCF_963924665.1. NCBI lineage: Eukaryota > Metazoa > Chordata > Mammalia > Rodentia > Muridae > Micromys > Micromys minutus. Next base: position 24,626,643 of record NC_137984.1, read on the forward strand.
CCCCAGAGGCTTGCACTCCCCCAGAAACAACTCACAGACTTTATGAAGTCCAAGAAATAAATAAAACAGAACAAAACAAAACAAAAAATATTTACAAAACAAGAAAACTTTAAATATTTTCATGTTACATTTTGTTTTACATGCACTTTATGCTCATTGTAACTATTAAGTTTTCAAGGCATACTATCAAACCTTGAAAAAAATCAAGTACTGACTAAAAAATTTATTCATATAGTTTTATGTAAAAATTATGGTAAAATCTGAAAAAAGTACTGACAAAAATGTATAATTTTAAGCAAAAAAACGTTTAAAATCTGTACATTTATCTTTGTTTTGTAAAATAAATTTGTTTATAAATAAATAAATAAATAAATAAATAAATAAATAAATAAAGAATGTAAGCTGTGCAATCCATGTCCATCAAGATGTAAAGCAATATTCTTTTGTAACCTCTGATGCATTTTCAACTATTCTGAACTTTGGTGGTTATATTCACTTAGCAGTGGGTGCATACCATTATTTTGTGACTGGCTCACTCCACTTAGTATATTTTCAAGTTACATCTATTTGCCTAAGAATCTCATGAAGTCATTATTTTTAATAAGTGAATAGTATCCATTTTGTAAATGTACCAAAATTATTGTATTGCATTTATTTCCCCTTTGAAGAACATCTGGGTTATTTTTAACTACTGGCTATTATAAATAAGGTTGCTATGAACATAGTGGAGCATGCATCATTGTTATATTTTGGAGCATATTTTGGGTGTATGCCCTGGAATGGAATAGCTGTACTATTAATAATTACTATGTACAATTTTCTGAGGACTGCCAGACTTATTTCCACAGTAGTTGTACTCACTTGTAATCCTACTAACAGTAGAAGAGTATTCTTCTTTTTCTACATAATTGCCAACATCTTCTGTCACCTGAGTTGTTAAACTTAGCCATTCTGATGTGGTATGAGGTGGAATCTGAGGGTTGTTTTGATTTGCATATCCTTGATGACTAAGAGAGTTGAACATTGCTTTACATGCTTCTCAGCCATACAGTATTCCTTAGTTGAGAATTCTCTAAGTCTGTACACAGTTTTTAACAGGGTTACTGGGTTCTCCAGAGTTCTACATGAGTTCTTTGTATATATTAGAAATTAGACCTCTATTTGATATAGGGTTGATATAGATTTTTTTCCCCAATCTGCTTGTTGCCATTTTGTCTTACTGATTGTGTTTTTTGCCTTATAGAAAAATTTTAATTTATGAGGTCCCATTTGTTGATTATTTATCTTAGAGCATAAATCATTGGTGTTCTCTTCAGGAAAGATTCCCCTGTGCCCAAGTATTTAAGGTTCTTCCCCACTGTTTCTTCTACTAGATTTATCATATCTGGTTGTATTTAGAGGTCCTTGACGTATACGTAAGCTTTGAACAAAAAGATAATAATGAATAGATTTGCATTCTTTACATGCAAACTACCATTTCGAACATCTGGCATTCTTGCTTGGTGAGCAGGACTTTCAACATGTCCAAACTGATAAATAATATTGAATATTTGTTCATCCGTACTTCATGCTTTGAGAATTATCTCTTTCTCTCATTAGCCAATTCATTAAACAGATTGCTTGATTTCCTAATATTCATTCTATACATGTATAGAATCTGGTAGTAAAATCTGAAAATTGCCTTAGAGAATGAGATAGAATATAGGAGAAAAATGTAGTTAAGTCCATAGGCTATTACAATGAAACATTTTTATTAAATGGATCACTATTTAACACAAAAACTCTACATTCAAAAGATAAACAAAAATGAATTGATTGGTAATCAATCCAAAGTTCAATATTGTTGGATAGTATGTCCCCTGTCAAACAAACTTGGCACCAGTTACCAAGAACAGTGCAAGAAAAAACATTCTAGTTTATAGTATACTGGGATCAATTTTACCATTTTTATATGAGCAAATTATTTCCAAGTTATGGACTTAGATGACTACTTCGCAATGTGGCAAATGAAATGTGAGACATGTTCTGGCAAGAGCTTGCTCAGAGCACATAAATTCTGTAGTGCAGCAAAGCACAGAAGAATAGCATAAACTTACTCATGGCACTGGGGACAGTGCATCCTGCCTTATAACCTACTCAGGTAGCCTGAAATACACAATATTTCCTCAACTTTTTATAGGTCTTTGATACAGATGAAAAACATGTCAAGGTTCCATGTTTTCCAAACATGGGCATGAGTTTTAACCCAACCCCAGATCATACCACACTCTCTTAGTCTTAGTTGCAATGGGTTCATCTGCAGGAGTAGTAAATCTTCTACAGTATAAATATATTCTTTGCTTTTCTCAAAACATTTTAAAAAATCTTAATGATTAAACAGAGACAACAACCCATTCAATTATAGGACTGAAATTACAGCAAATACATATGCACAGGCTTATGTGTGCTGTATTAATTCATGAATGTAAAAAAAAAAAGCATTTGTCACTAATATGTGGATTAAGTGTGGGTCACATAGAAGTTGAGATTAAAATGGAGCCAAGCTAAGACAGGGGAAGAGGATTAGTGAATGTAGTTGCTATTTCTGATTGTAAACTTGACTATATCTGGAATGAACCACAATCCAGAATTGGGAGACTCACTTTTGATTCTGGTCTTGAGACATAGAGGTTATGAATCTTAGGACACTAAAGCAAGGAGATTTGTAAGCTCAAGGTGAACTAGCTCAAAGAAAGTCCCAGATGCAAGTATGGTGGTACATACCTTTAACCTGGGATACACCTTCTGCTGGAGACCTACCTAAGGACATTGGAAGAAGGAAGTCTCATTTTTTTCACCTGCTTGCCTTGTGGGACAGAGCATCTGCTAGATTAGGACTTCCAATTACAGCTGCTGCCAACCACTGTTGGGGAGTTGGACTAGAAACTGTCAGTCCCCAACAAATTCTCTTATTTTAGAGACAACCCATAAGTACTGCGACTCTAAAAGACCCTAATACAGTGAAAGACAGGGATATTGCTCAATGGGAGCAAGAAAACTCATCCTGTCACATGGAAGCATAACATAATCATACCAGACATCTCAGTAAGCTACAGGATGAGAGGGTGAAGCATTCTATCATAACAAGGTTATAAATTATAACGGTTTTAAATTTGTCCAGTATACACATAACAAATAATTACACTGTTCTGTTAATGTTTTTATTTAGTTTTTTTTTTAATTTTGGACATTTCACACATCACAGTAATATGTGTTGTACATTGTACTGAGAACAGATCTTGGGCGAGTCAGTTCTGTTCTATTATATGTGTTCTATAGATTAAACTTAAGTTGGTAGGCCTTCTTTAACTGAGCCCTCACCCTATTTAACTGTCTATAGGTTTTCTTTTTCTTTCTTTTTTTTTACTGGCTATTTTATTTATTTACATTTAAAATGCTGCCCCCTTCCTGGTTTCCTCTCCCATATCCTCCCATCCCATGCCCCCATCCCTTGCCTCTATGATGGTGCTTCTTCCCTTCCCCCAGCCATCCTGGCCTCACCTACCCTAGGTCCACATATTGATTACAAGACTCCACAAGACCAAGGGCCTTCCCTTCCATTGATGCTGGATAAGGCACTCTTCTGCTACATATGTAGTGGGGACCATAGACCCACCCATGTATACTCTTTGGTTGATGGTTTGGGCTCTGGGAGCACTGAGGGTGATCTACTTAGTTGATTTTGTAATTTTTCCTATGAGGTTGTAATCCCCTTCAGTGTTTTGGCCCTGCCCCTAGCTCTTCTGTTGGGATCAACAGGGTCATTTCTATGGATTATCTGAATCTGTATTGGTCATGTACTGGCAGAGTCTCTCAGGGGTGAGCTATAGCAGACTCATGTCTGGAAGCACTTCTTGGCATCAGCAATAGTTTCAGGATTTGATATCTGCTGCAAGGATGGATGACTAGATGGGTCACAATTCTGGGTTAAATTTTTATGATGGGTAGGTAGTCCATCCCTCAACTGGGGCCCATGCTAACTAGTGGGTTTAGTATCTATAGGTTCTCTCTACCCTTTGTTAGGTACTTCATCTAATGTCCTGGGAACCTCTTGCTTTTCTGTCATCTGGGAATTTCTAGTAGATACTCCCAGTTCCTCACCCCCAACTCTTACATACAGAAAGTGTGGTACATTTACAAAATGAAGTATTACTCACCTATTAAAAACAATGAATTTATGAAATTTGCAGGCAGATGGATAGAAGTAGAAAATATCATCCTTGGTGTGGAAACACAGACACAAAAGAACACACACTGTACATACTTAATGACAAATGATTATTAACCAAAAGTCTCAGAATACCCATGATACAACTCACAATTCATATAAAGTTAAAAAGAAGAGGAACAAAGTGTGGATGCTTTAATATTAATAGGGGGATCAAAAAATCACAGGAGATAGAGGGAGGAAGTGTCATGGGAAGGAAAGAGGAGTGAGAGATTAAAGGGGCACATATAACAAGAGACAAGAAAAAAGTATCGAGGGCCATGAAACATGTATAGTTTTTATCTGACAGTTTTAAAATTTTTGAAATTAAAACAAAAACATAGGAATTATCAGAGCAGCTCAAGTGAGCTTCCCTAAACTATAATTTCATTAAATAAAAGTGAGATCTCTGAAGGGGAAAAAACAAAAGGATGTAAATAATCTGTAGGTAAAGAACCAGTTAGGGAATAATTGACAGAGAGATAGAGTATCTTAGGACAATCCCATGCATTATTTCCCACATGATGGAACCCACCCAAAAGTTGACAATTTTATCATAATATAGGGATTGGTAATGACATTCATAATAGAGTATGAGCCTATTACCAATATACTCGGCACCCTTTATGAAATCAAGCAGATAAAACATGAATTTTATGCTAATACTATAAGAAAAACTGATTAATAATCAAGTCATTTTAAAGATAAAGGTAATGAATTTGTTTTATTCATATGAAACTCACTTCATTCCATGAAACTTGTTAATTTCATAAAAAAACAACTTGAGTAGCATAAAAAACAAATTTAACAACATTTATAATTTTAATCCTTTCCTTTTGCTCTGTTAATTTCAGGTTTAATTTTATTTAAACTAATTTCCACTATTTTTAGTTTAGGAGACATTTTCGGATGCTATTATTAAATATTTCTACTCATAGAGATCATATGGTTAAACAGATTCAAGATGGAATAGCATAGCACTATGTGGAACAACAAGCATATACTCCACAAAAAAATTTCATGTTTAAGTATGAAAATACAAGTGATTTCATTAGATTTTAATGTTGGAAGATAAGACATGAATGTCTCCAAGCCATCACAATCGATCAGTGAATGTCAATAGTTGCTTTTCCTAACTATTGTGAATGTACAACCTGCCTTTATAATGACTGTTATCATGCCTAGTCAACAGAAATTTTCACTGTGGTTTATAAAATTCCACCAGGAGTAATACACATTTTCCATATGCTATGTAATTCAAGTAGGAATCTTGTAGCAAATATTATGTAAGAAAATCGCTCATGTGCATTTCTACACAAAGTGGATACAAATTAGAATAGAACTCATGGAGATGAGATTCTAGTTGAATGTGAGTGACAAATACTCTTTCATCTTAATTTGAAAAATACCTTTCAACTTGAGTAGGTGTTGATGTAAGCTAGTGAAGTTTATCTACTATAATAATGAAATACATCTTCACCTTGTTTATTATATTACTTGGAAAACAAACTGGGATAATCAAACACTCTTACATTTTCATTCCAAGTATAATTTTGCTTAGTGACTTTCAGAAGTATCTTATATTTTCCAATTTCTTTTTTGTGTATAAAAACTATTTAGCTTCCTGCTTACATAACAAATTTCTGTATTTGCATTCTTCTCTGAAAAGCTAGCATATTATCATTTCCCTTGGAATATTTAATTAAGGCTAAACTGAAACTAGAGCTAGCTTTAGTTTCATTATTATATATGTATAGTAATTTTTTAATTGTGAAAATATTTTCTACCAATTCAAATATTAACCCTATGTGCATAAGATGAGAAAAACTGCTATTGTATCACTTTTTTATGGAATGTTTCACAGCTTAGAAATGTTTCAATTATTTCAATGGTTCTAATGTTAGCTTCAAAACAAAGAGCTATTTGTGCTCCCATTTAATCTCACAGAAATTGAAATTCAGTCAAATATAGGTATCAAAGCCTGTTCTGTATCTCATACCTCAAATTCTTTCCAATCACATATCAATTTCCTTCATATTAATTAACAAAATCTAAAATTCAACCAATAGCTTGTAATATTCACATGTAGAACAGGAAAATAAGAATAGAAAAAATAAAAAACTGTGTTTCAGAAATATTTTATGAATACAGTCTCTAGGTTACAATCAGAAGGATTTATATTTTTTAGTGAACATTGACCACAAACAGACTTGCTTGAATCCTATCCCAAAATGATTTCTTATAGAATGAATTATGATGAACATTGTGCTAACTCAATAAACCATTTAATATCTACATAAATAATAAATACAGTAGGGCATGTACATTCACCATTTATAATTATAATATGTAAGCAACTCAAAATGTTTTAGTAGGTATTGTGTTTAACATAACATTAATTCTATCCTCATGCTTATCTTTCAGTTGAATATTATAAATGTAATGCATATAATTTTGAGGCTCCCCCTTCTATGCATGCAAAGATTCTGATTAAAGAAAAATGTAATACATTATTGGTGGCACTAATGAAATTAAACCCACATGACTCACTTTAATGGGTCTGTTTCACTGACACATGAGGATAATCTGGAGCGAATTGTACCAAATCATACAATTAATTAATAACACTTGGCAGTGTCAATGTAAGAGATGAAGGATCGCTACTCAACTGATAAATATTTCCCATTCAACTCAGGCAAAAAAAGAATAGGAAAAATACATTTTACATAAATGCTTTGAAAATCTTCATGAAATATGTACCCTTGTTGGAATTATAAAATTAGTAATGGAAAGATAAAATGATGACTCCCTTTTCAGTGTTTCTTCTTATATAATAAGTAAATGAGCATTGGATGCACCCACTATCAGCCTGAATTAACATTCATTGTACTACACTTAGTATAATAGAAACTTTTTAATTAAATAATACTAAATACTAAGTCATATCTCTCAGAACTGATTAGGTATGCACATGAAAGTCAGAAAGTCTAGTTTAGTTTTGTGTAATGGTTTCTAATTTCTTCATGGACTGCACTAACTGCACCACATCATGAAGTGCAGATTAGTAGATTAATGATAACATTAGAAAATATCATTAAATGTGGATAACCTGGAGTTTTGATCTTATCCATTCTGCTTGGTATAAAATGAAATCTCAGAGTCATTTTGATTTGCATTTCCCTGACCACTAAAGATATTGAACATTTCTTTAAGTATTTCTTGCCATTTGAGATTCCTCATTTGAGAATTGACTGTTTAGTTCTCTACCCCATTTTTAATTAGGCTATTTGGCTTTTTTTTTTTTTTTTTGGATATTATCCCCTTTTGAATATGGGCTTGGTCAAGATATTTTGCCACACTGTAGGTTGCCAATTTCTCCTACTGACTGTGTGTTTTGCCTTATATTAGCTTTTCAGTTTCATGAAGTCCCATTTATCAATTGTTGATCTTAGAGTCTAAGCCACTGGAGTTCTATTTAGGATATTTTCCCCCTGCCAATGAGTTCTCAAGGTTCTTGCTAACTTCCTCTTCTATTATATTCAGCATATCCCATTTTATGTTGAGGTCCTTGATTCACTTAAACATGAATTTTGGGCAAGCTAATAAACATGGGTCTACTCTCATTTTTCAACATACAGACTACCTGTTAGTCCAGCACCACTTATTGAAGATGCCTTCTTTTTTCCATTATATGTTTGGTCTTCTTCATCAAAGATCATGTATTCAGAAGTGTGTGGGCTTATATGTGGGTTTTCATTTCTATTCTAATAATTAACCTTTCTGTCTCATAACAATAACTTGCAGCTTATAGCACTACTACTCTGTAGTACACTTTCTAGTCAAAATAGTAATTCCCCTGGAGTTCCTTTATTGTTATGAGTTATTTTCACTATCCTTGATTTTTAGGCTTTCTCTGTGAAGCTGATAATTGGTTTTTTTCCATGTCTGTGAATAACTGTGTTTTAATATTAATGGGGATTGTGTTGAACCTGTAGTTTGTTTTTGGTAGGCTCACCGCTGTTACTATGTTAATCCTACCAATCCATGGGCAAGAGAGTTCTATCCAACTTCTGAGGTCTTTCCCTATTTCCTTTTTTTTTTTTTTTTTTTTTTTCAGGGATTTGAAGCTCTTGTCATATAGATCTTTCTCTTGTTTGGTAAGACTTACTCCCAGGTATTTTATACTATTCATGGCTATGGTGAAGGGTGGTTTTTCAGCCCATTTATCATTTATATAAAGGAAGGCTACTGATTTGTTTGAGTTAATTTTATATCCAGCCACTTTGCTGAAGTGGTCTATTAGCTGGAGACTTTCTCTGGTTGAAATTTGGGGGATCTCTAATATATACACTGATATCATCTGGAAATCCCTTTGCCTTCACCTTTTCCAATTTGTTTCCACCTCTTTTTCTTTTATTGTCTTATTTCTCTTGCTAGAGCTTTGAATGGTATAAGGAATATATAAGGAGAAAGTGGCAAACCTTGACTTTTTCCTTATTTTAGTGGGATTGCTTCAAGTATCTTTCTATTTAATTTGATAGTGGCTGATTGCTTGCTGTATATTGCTTTTATTATGCTTAAGTAAAGACCTTGGGTTACTGATGTCACCAATACTTTTAACATGAAGAGATTTTGTGATTTGCCAAATGCTTTTTCAGCATCTAATGAGATTATCATGTGATTGCTTTCTTCTGAATTTGTTTATATAGTAGATTTCATTAATAAATTTTCTTAGGTTGAACCATTCTGCTTACCTCAGATAATGTCTACTTGATCATGGTGACTGATGGTTGAGATGTGTTCTTGTATTTGATTTGCCAGAATTTTATTGAGTATTTTTGCTTGCGTATTCATTATGAAAATTTGTCTGAAGCGCTCTTTTTTTGGGTCTTTGTGCAGTTTAGGTATCAGAGTAATTGTGGGTTTATAGAATGAATAAAGTAGTCTTGCTTCTGTTTCTGTTGTATGAAATAGTTTGGGTAGTGTTGCTACTAGCTCTTTTTTGAAGGTCTTAGACAATTCTACATTAAAGCAATCTGGCCCATTACTTATTTTGGTTTCCGGTGACTTCTATTTCTTTAGGGACTGTGGGACAGTTTAGATAGTTTATCTGTACTTGATTAAATTTTGTTACATGGTACCTGTCTAAAACGTCATTCATTTCATATAGATTTTCCAGTTTTGTTAAGTAAGGGCATTTAGAGCAATATCTGATGAGTTTTAGAATTTCATCACTATCTGGTGATATGTCTCCCTTTTCATTTTTGATTTTGTTAATTAGATACTGACTTGATGCCATTTAATTAGTTTGGCTAAGGGTTTGTTTATATTGTAGATTTTCTCAAAGAACCAGCTATTGCTTTTGTTGATTTTTTGTATTGTTCTATTTGGTTCTAATTGGTGGATATTAGTCCAGAGTTTGATTATCTCCCTCAGTCTTGTCCTCTTGGGTGTTTTTGCTTCTTCTTGTTTTAGTGCTTTTTGGTATGCTGCTAATTAGCTCATATAGGAATTCTCCAGTTTGTTTGTTTGCTTGTTTGTTTTTGTTTTTGTTTTTTAATGAGGGCATTCAGTGCTATAAATTTTCCTCATAGCACTGCTTTCATTGTATCTTATAAGTTTGGGTATGCTGTGTCTTCATTTTCTTTGATTTCTAGAAAGTCTTCTACTTAGTTTTTTGTTTTGTTTTGTTTGTTTGTTATTTTATTTTATTTTATTTTACTTTTTAAATCTTATCCCTGACAAAGTTATCATTTTGTAGCTAGTGGTGCAGTTTCCATGAGTAAAAGAGCTTTTTCTTGTTTTTATTGTTATTGAAGTCTAGCCTTATTTCATGGTGATCTGATAAAATGTGTGGAAATATTCAATCTTCTTGTGACTTTGAGCCTTATTTGTTTCTAATTATATGGTCAGTGTTGGAGAAGGTACCATGGGATGCTGAGACAAAAGTATATTTTTGTTGTTGTTGTTGTTTTAGTGTGAAATGTTTTTTATATATTTGTTAAATCCATTTGGTGTATAACTTTTATTAGCTTCAATATGTCACTGTTTATTTTCTGTTTCAATTTCCTATCCATTGTTGAGAGTAGGATGTTGAAGTTTCCTGCTATTATTGTGAGCTTTAATGTGTGTTTTGAGCTTTAGTGATGTTTCTTTTATGAATGCCAGTGCTGTTGAACTTGAGGCATAGATGGAAATAATTAAGATTTCATCTTGGTGGATATTTTTGTTTAATGACTATGAAATGTCCTTCCCCATCTCCTTTGATTACTTCTGTTTAAAAGTCTCTTTGATTGGATAGTAGAGTGGCAATTCTTGGTTTTTGATGTTGTTGTTGTTGGGTTTTTTGTTTGTTTGTTTGTTTCCTTAGCTATTTGTTTGGAAAAAATTTTCTACCCCTTTATTCTGAGGTAGTGTCTGACCCCTTTATTCTGAGGCAGTGTCTGTCTTTGTTATTGTGGTGTGTTTCTTGAATACACCAAAATGCTGGATCCTGATTGTGTACTCAGTCTGTTAGTTTATGTATTGTAATTATAAATTGAGTCCATTGAAGTGGGAATGTATTAAAGATGTATGATTCTTAGTTCCTGTTATGTTTGTTCTCAGATGAGAAGTTATTCTTTGCTTTGTTTCCATTAGCATTTTGACTATTATGTGACAAAAGGATTGTCTTTCCTGGTCAAATGTACTTGGGGTTTTCTAGATTTCTTGTACATTTATGACCATTTCTTTTTTTAAGTTGGTGAATTTTTCTTCTCTGATTCTGTTGGTGATATTTTCTGGCCTTTTGAACTAGGAATCTTCTGTCCTTTCTATTCCTACTATTCTTGTGTTAGGTATGTTCATCTCTTGTATATTTTTAGTGATACTTACATCTGTAGATCCTGACCTCTTTCCTAAGTTTGCATTTCCATGGTCACCTCCATTAGTGTTTTTCTTATTGCTTCTACTTCAATTTTATGTCTTGGACCACTTTGTTCAATTCCTTCACCTTTTTTATTTTTTTTTTCCTCTGTGTTTTTAAGGGATTTGTTCCCTCTTTAAGGGCTTCTACAAGTTAAACTCTCTTTTCCTTAATTTTTTAAGTCAGTTATTTATATCTGCTTAAAGGTCTCTGTAATCTTGATGAGATGGGTTGTTTTGGTCATCCTGATTTTCAGGAGTATTGGGGTATTCATGGCTTGCTGTGTTGGGTGAGATCTACATCAAATTATAATGGCTTTTGTTGCTTATGTTCCTCTGCTTGTCTCTTGCCATCTGATTATCTTAGGTGTTACCTGGCCAGGGTGGCTCTTTTGGGAGACCTACAGACAGTGCATTGGTAAAAGGGGAGGAGACATCATAATCTGTCTTAAAGCAGGTGCTGACTGGAGGAGAAATGGCATTCATAGATGGGGGAGGGAGTTGCAAATCTGATAGATACCTTGGAGGGTATCCCAGATACTGCAATTATTTGACCAGCCACTTTTCCTGTTGCCTTGGCTGCAGCAGACATCCTGGGAGCCCTGCAGACCTTTTGGTGTTGAGAAACAGAGAGACAGGCTGATCTGCACTCAATATTTGTTTTGACAAATGCAATATGTCATATACAGCAAGCCCATGTCTCACAATTATGGTAGGCTATTTTTCTCATTGCAAAGCTGTCATGCAATCAGTATTGTTTAGTCTTCTTAAGAGAAGAACACTGAATCACAGAGAAATGTTCATCTGAAAAGAAATAATGGCCATCTGAGGCATGTGAGGAATTTGCTTCAGATTGCTGGGCAGAAAAAAAATATTAGATGCATTACAAAATGAGATATGCACAGTGTGGCCTGGTTTGCAAGCAATACACAGCTGGGATCACTCTAAATAGCTGTTCCAGAAAAAATATAAACAAATGTCTCATATTTTAATATAATAAATATTGTGATGATTTTCAATAGGTTATTGATAAAATTTGTAGTGCTTTTCTTCCTTATGAGGAAAAGTAGAATTTAGTAGAATAGAAATTCATTTTCTAGTATATCTTTAATGTTTAATAGAGTATAGTGAGACTGAGACATATAGATTAGCAACACTAAATTTAGAGGATTGTTTGAAAATCAAGACCCTTACATTGAAGAGTACACCACAATGCTTTGTTGTCTCTGTTGATTGCTAAAATTCTATTTATAGAGTGACAAGTAGAATTTTGCTTCATGTAAAAACCTGAAGAGAGCATCATAATGAACTGAACATAGGACTTGATTGTCGGAAGAAATATTGGCTTTTAGATGGCTTAGAGGATTGGATCTTTGGTGGAATGATGAATATCTAGAATGAATATTCTATTGCATCTACTTCCCATCATGTCAGGGTTCCAAGAAGACAGCCATTGGTACAATATAAATGCATCACTGCTAGAATCCTTCTGTGCTTGTACCCAGGTTTGGTATATCTTAGAATTTCAGAAAAAGAAGAGTTTTTGTTTTGTTTTGTTTTCTTTTTTTTTTTTTTTTTTTTTTCAGTTCTTCCCTTGCGTGGCATTTTGTCTTACATCGCCTAAGAGAGACATCAAAGTATACAAGAATGGATCATCTTGCTAAGTATAACCAAAAATAGATTAAAATTACCCTGTGTTTATTATGCTGGAGAATCAATTGTGTGTATGCAATGATAGCCAAGGTTTTTCAATAAGGCAGACTAAATTATGTTTCAAGTGGCTTTCTGACTCAAAGTATGTCTTATAATATGCTTTCCAATCTTTTAAAGAAGATTCCCTACCATCAAAGTGCAAGTTGGTTGTCAACAAAGAAATAAACATGTTTCTAGCCACAAAGAATCTCTATGAATCCAAATAAGAATATAGAAGATAAACAAAGGTTTTCATAATACTTAGCCCTTCATAGTTGGATAGAAAGCTGGTGTTGAAAACTTCTCCTTTGTTATGTGTTTATGCTCCCATTTTGTCAGCTGAAATGTTTTGCATCTTGCTTTCCACTGTTATAGATAATGTGAATGTTACCATTTTAATAACTGCATTTTTTTTGTATTTATTTCCATTTCCATTTATTTGATAAGACCTGTTGTCCACTCTAATAGGTTATATTGATTGCAAACTAAACAGGATCTAGAACCCTCTAGGGGAGAAGTCACTTTGCAAAGTCTATGAAGTAGTTTCTAAATTAGATTATGTAATGATCATACATATTTTGGATTGTCTAGACTCAATAAATTGAAGAAAAAAAAAAAAAAAGAGTATCGTATCTGTGGATAAAGCCATTCCATCAAATGGGACCTCAGACTGGATTAAAAAAAGTTAGGTTTGAATAATATTTATGGTGTTCTGCTTTATGATTATAAAGAAAAAAATGTGATCTGCACCTGCAGCTATGAATTTCACACTGTGATGGAGTGGATACTAAAAACATGAGTCCAAATAGTCCCTTCTTTCTTCATGTTTGCATTATGCAAACTGTTTTATCATAGCAAGAAGATAAGTAGCTGTTACATATTTCTTTTTTTTTTTTTTTTTTTGGTTTTTTTTTTGTTTTTAATTGAAAAACTATTTAAAAAAGATAAATGTACAGATTTTAAAAGCATTTTTGCATAACAGTATATGAGTACATTTTTGTCAGTACTTGATTTATTTAAAGGTTTAATAATATGCCTTAAAATCTTAGTAGTTACAACGAGCATAAAGTACATGTAAAACAAGATGTAACCTAGAAATAATCAAAGTTTTCTTGGTGTGTAAAGATTAAGCATAATGTTTTTTTTCGGCCTTTGTTTTTCTTGAACTTCTGTATATAGTCTGTAAGTTGTTTCTGGAGTGTTCAGAGCTTTCTGGGTTTAGCATCTAATTATCAGTGACTGCATATTATGTCTGTTCTTTTATGACTGGGTTATTTTACTCAGGATGATATTCTCTAGATGCATCCATTTCCTTAAGAATTTTATAAAGTCATTGTTTCTGGTAGCTGAGTGTACTTCATTGTGTAAATATAGCACAATTTTTGTATCCATTCATCTACTGAAGGACATCTGGGTTCTTTCTGCATGCTCGGTCCACACCTCTCTGTGCCCTGGCGACTAACAGCGCAGTCTCACAAGGCCTGAGTCCATCGCTGTTACATATTTCAAGGACACTATTATTTGAATACTTTATGGGATCCTGGTAATTAAAGGGGTTATATTTCTCTTCATCTTACATTCTAAATATTTATAATTTTTGATTTTCTTTTTTTTCAGGTTCTTTAATTACTTTCTGTAGACACTAGTACTTTTGCCAATGAAATTAAAATATATAAATATTTGTTTTCATATATATTTAACTATAATGAAAAAGATGTTTAAGGAGGTTTATTCTAAAGAAAATACCTCACAGTTTATATATGTCTATTTAAATAAAGTAACTAATTGAACCAATAATATTAGATTTGCTAATTCTACTCACCTGCCCATATTAAATATCTAAGATATTTAGTCACTGTGTTAGATAGTATGGTAACCAAAAATAAGTATGTTGAAGCCAAGAACAAAGTGATCAACTTCATATGTAAATTTAACTTTTGATTATGTAATATCATGTGGTGGTTTCAATGTGCTTAATCCAATGAGTGGCACTATTGGGAGTTGTGGCCTTGTTAGAAGGTATATGTCACTGTGGTTGTAGGAGTTGAGACCCTTCCTAGTCATGCAGAATTTAGTCGGCTCCTGGCTTCATTTGGGTGAAGAACTCTCAGCTTCTCAGGCTCTATGCCTGCCTGGACACTGCCATGCTTCTGCCTTAATTGTAGTGTACTGAATCTCTTAACCTGTAAGCCAAACTCATTTAAGTGTCCTTTATAAAAGTTATCTCAGTCATGATGTCTGTTCACAGCACTAAATACCTGACTAATACATGTTCTTAAATTACTATGAATGTCTATATTTATTATGGGTATACAACATACTTTTAGAATATAAATTATAAATTTTGATAATTATTTTGAAAAAAACTGCTCTAGATTCAAAATGTGCTGAGTGTCTTTGACACCAACTATTTTATTCACAACTTGTTTTTTAAAAATCAGAATAATGTCAAAGTTTGTCTAAATTTTCTTGAAAAATAAGCAAAACTATAGTTATTGATATATTACAGCTACAGGTATTGTTCTGAAGGGTCACAGATACTTAATAAATGAATATTTTAATGCAATGTTTTAATGTGAGTGCAAAAAGCACTCACAAACTAGATTAAATTAATATGTTTAAAATTTTTGAGGATACTAACTCAGTGAATACTCATGAATCTTAAAACATCTATATGTACAAACAATTTGCTATGCAATCATTTTAAATATTTTTTATTGTGTGTACGTATGTGTATCTATGTAAGTTTATATACATTGGGTGAGTGCATGTCAGAAGTTGAGAAGCAAAGAAACCTCATTTTCTTTAGAACTGGACTATCAGATCGTTATGAATTGTCTAGTGTGGGCCCTAGTATACAAATCTAGTCTTGGTAGATACCCTGGATACTCAGAGACCTGTTCTCTTTCTGGTTTGATCTATGCCGAGAGCATTATCTCTGCTCTGGATCTCAACTGATTCAGTCCACATCCCAGTTGTAGCTCAATATCCCAGGTATTCTGCCACATCCAGGATCAAAGGTGAGATCATGAACCTGCCCCAACACTAAGCTTAACTGGGATCCCTTACATCAGGACACTGATACGCCAGCCACAAAGAGATATGTGCTCTTTTTTCTTCCACCTGTAATTAAGCAGAACCTCTGCTCTGGATCTCAATCCATTCAGCCTACACCCCAAAAACAACTGAACACCAAGACGTTCTGACTCATCTGGGAAGAGAGGATTATGGGCTCACAGGCTCATAGGCTCACAGGATAACAGGAGGGGCAGGCTCCAGACAGAAACAGCAAGGCCAGTTAACACCAGAGATAACCAGATGTTGAGAGGCAAGTACAGGAACATAAAGAATGGAAACCAATACTGCTTGACAATATCAGAACCATCTTCCCCACCACAAAATGTTGTGGATACCTCCAGCTCACATATAAAGCAAGATTCAGATATAAATTCTTATCTAACAAAGATGATAGAGAACTTTAAGGGGGACATAAATAACTTCCTTTAAAAACTACAGGAGAATACAGCTAAACAAGTAGAAGCCTTTAATGAGGAAACAAAAAAAATCCTTAAAATAATACAGGAAAACATAACCAAACAGGTGAAGGAACTGAACAAAATCATTCAGAATCTAAAAATGAAAGTAAAACCATTAAAGAAAACACAAAGGAAGACAACCCTGGAGATATAAAACCTAGGAAAAAGATCAGGAGACATATATGCAAGCATCACCAACAGAATATAAGAGAACAGCTCTGCCCATGGATACTGACACATATGTAGCAGAGAATGGCCTTGTCTGACATTGATAGAAGGAGAAGTCCTTAGTCCTGTAAAGGCTCAATTCCCCAGTGTAGAGGAATGCCAGGGCAGGGAATTTAGAGTGGAGCAGTGGGAAGGGAAGCATCATCATAGAAGCAGGAGGAGAAGGAATGTTAGAAGGGGGAAACTGGGAAATGGAATAACATTTGAAATTAAATTAAAGTAAATAAAAAAGACCTTTACCAACCCTATATCAGTAATAGGGCTAATATTTAAAATATACAAAGAACTCCAGAAGTTAGACTCCGGAGAATAAAATAATCTTATTAATAATGGGTATAGAGATAAACAACAAATTCTCAACTGTGGAATTTTACATGGCCAAGAATCACTTTTTTAAAAGTTCAATATCCTTAATCATCAGAGAAATGAAAATCAAAATGGCCCTGAAATTTCACCTCACACGAGTTCTATTGTCTAAGATAAAAAAATCAGGTAACAACAGATGTTACCAAGGATGTGGAGAAAGTGGAACACTCCTCCATTGCTTTTTGGATTGAAAGCTGGTACAACAACTGTGGAAAATAGTCTTAAAGTTCCTCAGAAAATTTAAAATAGTTCTACCTGAAAACCAAGCTTTACCACTACTGGGCATATACCCAAAAGATGCTACAACATATAATAAGGACTCATGTTTTACTATGTTTATAGCAGCTGTATTTATAATAGCCAGAAGCTACAAAGAACCTAGATTCCTTCAACAGAAGAATGGATAAAGAAATTGTAGTACATTTACACAATCAAGTACTACTCTGCTATTAAAAACAATGACTTTGTGAAATTTGCAGCCAAGTAAATAGAACTAGCAGTAGATAGCCAAAGACCACTGTTGAGAGATAAACCTACACACCCATCTCAAAAATTTTATCCCAGGAGTGTTCCTGTCCAAAGGAAGAGCAGGAACAAAACACGAGGCAGAGTCTGCAGGAAGGGCATCTTTGGATGACTGTTCCACCTCAAGATTCATCCTGTCTGCAGACAGAAAACCTGACACTATTGCTGTTGCCAAGAGGAACTTGCTGACAGGAAACTAGTGTGTCTGCTTCTCTGGAAGTTCAGCTAGCAAGTGACCAATGCCGATAAGGACACTTAGAGACAGATTGAGCTCAGGAACCACTGTGGGGTATATGCAGAAGAATTGGAAGTGCTGAGTATTGCATCCCCATAGGATAAACAACATCATCTGGCCAAGCCATCCATGCTCCCAGGGACTAGACCACCAACCATGGTTTACAGGGAGGGATCCATGGCTCCAGATATATATGTAGCAGAAGATGGCCTTGTCTGACATCAATGGGCAGGGAGGTCCTTGATCCTATAGAAGTTTGATGCTTTAGCTTAGGGAGATATCTAGGGGTGGGGTAGGAGATGGTTGGTGTGAGAGGAGGAAACAGAGGTTGTGGGAGTGGGGCTTGTGGAGGGATAACTGCAAAGTGTAATATTATTTGAAATGTAAACAAATGGAATCATTAATTAAAACAGAAATTAAAAAATCTAGGTTTTATGTAAGAGAAATAAATTATTTTGAATGCTAAGCCATTGTTTCAGCTCTATAATTTTTAAAATATCAAAACAATCTGAATTTTAAGAACTGTAAAATTTCTTTCAAAATGTAAGAATTAAATAGACAAATTTGTATTTACTATGTTAAAGTGGACTCTGATTATATGAATAATAAAATGATATGACCCGATTAATAATAAATGCTTTTAGTTATGAATTTACATACTGTATATGTGTTTTTGTGACTGTTTTGATATTTTATAGAAGTAGTAAAAGATCATCAGAACCAGAGAGGAAAAGAAAGCAAGAAAAGGAAACACCAGAGAGGTAATACCCTCTGAGGAGAAATTTGGGTGATGAAACTTAATTGTTGAACCCGCATGGACATTCCTACATAAAGTGTCATAGAGACAGGCTACTTACTGTCTCTTAGTATTGGCTCTTCCACCAAGTGTCTTGATTTCTGTCAGCTACTCACAGATAAGAAGTAGCTGTTTGGCCATAGGAAATTTTTAGAGGAACACTTAGAGCCAAGCTGTTACCATCCAGCTGTCCTCACAGCTGGAGATAATCAATAACTCAAGTGGGCAGACAGTTGCATCATTGAAAGGAGTGGTTCTCAACCTATGGGTTGAGACCCCTTTGGAGAGTCAAATGACCTTTTCACAGAGGTCTTCTATAACCATCATAAAGCACAGATATTTACATTATTATTTATAATGGCATCAAAATTACAGTTACTTAGTAGCAAGGAAATTATTTTATGGTTGGGGGTCACCACAGGATGAGGAACTGTATTAAAGGGTCCCAGAATTGGAAAGCATTTCTCTAGTGCTTCTCAAAGCATATAGGAGATGACAAGTGACTGGCTCACACTGATGTCAGGAAGCAAGCACTGAGAGTTCTGTAATACCCTTCCCCACTTACCCTAGTCCCCTGATAGCAACTAAAATGTGACAGTAAGATACAAATTGGTTTAAATTCAAACCAATGTACAAGGGTGTATGAAGAACAAAATCCCAATACTTCTACATGACCCGAGAGCATCACAGAATTTGTATAATTCACTTTTGTGGTGGTCTGGATGAAAATGGCTTCCATTGACACATACGGAGTGGCTTAACTGGGAAAAAAGCTTCTTTGATGGAGAAGGTGTGGCTTTGTTGAAGGAAGTGTCACTGCAGTGTGGGTTTTGAGGTTTCAGAAGCTTGATCAAGGTTTAGTGGCTCACTGTCTCTTCCCGCTGCCAGTGGATACAGATGTAGAACTTTCTTATTTATTAAATGATTTATTTTTTAATTAATTAATTATTCTATATATTTACATCCCCAGTGTTGCCCCCCATCTCACATCTCTCTTCCCAGAGTTCTTCCCACATACCTCCTCCCCTTTGCCTCCAAGAGGGTGACCCCTTCCTCCTACATCTGGTATCCCCTTTCCCTGGAGTATCAAATATCTACAGGATTAGGTGCATCTTCTCCCGCTGGGGCCAAACATTTATACTCACTGACATTCTGAATGAGCATTTTTTAATATTGCTTATTCACTGAAGTTTTCAAATTTCCCCCTTCACATGTCAAATATCAAATACACACAGAAGAAAATTCTTTCTCTTCCATACCCCATAATAATAAGTACATCCAAGTTTTGCATAGTGCCACTTTTCACTACAATTGCTCTTTTATTTTTGTCCTGCTCTTTCCCAACAAATACATCATTGCAATCTTAAGAGAAAAAAAATAAAAACAAACAACAACAACAACAACAAAAATAGTCTTGATCTCCAAATCACTGGCATAATTGAAAACTACTTTTAGTTACCTATCAAACTAATGAGGAAAACATTTATTTTGACTCACAAGTCTGGGTGTAATATCATCTGTTGGCAGAGAATAAGTCATCTAGCCACATTGCATCTGCATTTGGGAAAGCATAAAGAGATGAATTCACAAATTCACTTCACTCCCTTCTCAGGCAATTTGAGATTCCATCCTGTAGGTTCTTGTATTAGGAATACTAATTAGGTTTCCCCAAAACTGTTTGCATGAGACAGTCTGCTCTTAGCCTCCAGGAATCTACCTCTAGTTGTTTCTGATTGGTAGATAAAGATGCCAGCAACCAATAGATAGGAATGACAGTAAGAGGTAGGATTTTAGCATTTCGGACTTGAGACAGGAAGAAACAAAAAGGAAAGTGGCCATGCTTTAGGAGAGTGTGGAGAGAAGAAGACACAAAAGCTGCAATGGAGTAAAAAAAAAGCAGAGTACCTGGGACTCTGAGGAAAGAAGATGTGACCCAGACAGCTGTCTAAGAGCAGCCAAGATGAAGCATAGAAATTAGTAAATTATAACCAGGAGTTATCAACAGGAGGCAGATTCTAGCAGCATGGAGGTTAGGCAGCTGCCCAGCTATTATGCTGCTTAAGGAATATTACATATAAAGACTGTGTATATGTCTTTCATTTATGCACTTCAGTCATTGAGGTGGAAGAAAACAGCACCATGATTTATTAATTAATTATTAATACATTAGCCCATGAAATTGAGAACACATTTAGGGTGTATCTCCTCCATTCATGCAGCATATTCTAGAAATGCCCTAATAGACATACCCAAAAGTTTGGCGCCTAAGAAATTTGAGAGTCTGTCAAACTGACGATCAATGATAACCCTCACACACACACACACACACACACACACACACACACACACACGTACTTTCTATTCACATTTTAGATTTGAAGTCTTGAGAGTACTTGGGCCTGGGATCAAATACCTTTGTCTTAGATGTGTATCAATGTGGTGAAGCAGCATGGCCAAAAACAATTTTGGGGAAAGTCAATAGCTGCTATAGGCTCACATGCTTAAATACTTTTTTCACCAGTTGTTGGGATTGTTTCTGAACGATTAGAAGATATAACATTTTTTTGAATGAGGGGTTCCACTGGTAGAGATCTTAGAGTTTCAAAAGACTCACACTATAGCCAATGTTGGTAACGCACACACACACACACACACACACACACACACACACACACACACACACACACATACACACACACACACACATCTTTGGTGCAGCCATGCCTTTTTTCATCAACATGGACTCTAACATTCTGAAAGCATCAGCCCAATCAAATGCTTTCTAATACAAGTTTTGTTGGACATTGTGTTTTGTCACAATAATAGAAAAATAAACAAGACAATCCAGAGGCAGGATCTGATTCAGAGGTCATAGAAGAGTGTTGCTTACTTGATTGCTCTGCATGGATTGCTCAGCTTGCATTCTTATAGCACATAGGACCACAAGCCCAGGCTTGGAACTGCCCACAGTGAGTTGGAAACTCCCACAACCATCATCAATCAAGACTATACACCAAAGGTTGCCAATCTGATGAGTAAATTTTTATTTAACTCTGCTTCCTTACTCTAAAAAGACTTTATCTTATATCAATTTGACACAAAACTAGCCAGGACACCAATCTTCTAATGTAGGCACAATGTATCTGAACAAATTTTCCCACTGTGGGGCAAGATTCTGTACCTGCTTGACCTGATGTTCAAATGAATACCTTCATATCAGAAGGAAATTCTGAATCAAAACTTCAAAAAGCATTTTTACCAGCAACCCATAACCCTCTGCATTGATGGGAAGAAAGGAAAGTGTATTTCAACAATGTTTGTTCTGGCTTCTGGAATCATCCTTTATATTGCTTCTCTAATGCATAGTACTTTTCTGCCTTATGCTCAATGTAAGTACTCTATAATATTCTAGCAGAGATGATTAAACTTAATGTGTACTGAAACACTTTCCAAACTGATTAGTGGGCTGGGGAGAGGAGTAAACAATAAACTCTTGTTATGAGAGCTTGAGAATATGAGTTCAGATCTCCAAGTGTCATGTAATTCCAGGGTGGGCATGATAACCTGATTTTGATTCCAGCCTCAGGTGACCAGACAAGGGATCTCTAGATCAAGCTGACTTGCTAGATATAAAAATTATCTGTATGTTCTAGATTTTATGGAGGCTTCACTTGAATATAAGTTGGAATGGTAATCAAAGAAGGAACATTTTAGATAACAACCTTGAGCCACCATAAGCCTATGTTCTCACACACAAGAATACACATGTACAAGACATAGACACACATAGACACACAAAGCATTAAAGACAAACCTGCTAATATGATCTAGACACTAAATTCTAGATGCTTTATATGACTCTATAGTATTTTTTGCTTAGAACCTTAATTAACTCATGACCTTTTTATATTCTCCAATTCCTACAGGTGAGTACTTCATTTAGAAAGAGCTCTTGTTTAATTCTCAAACCAGGTTTTCCCAGAGAAATGTGTAATAATACAAAATTATGTGATATAAGTTACACTGTTGAAATAGTAACATTAAATATGCAGAAAATAATGATTCACATCAAAATGACCATGAACGTCTTTGGAGACCCACGAGGAGTAACAGTACGTAGAGTAACACTGGAATATATTAAAAAAGACAAATAGAAAGAGAGCTGGAGAGCGGAGGTTGCTAATAAAATATTCAGAGAAGAAAGATGCTTTCAGAGTGCTTTGCGATTTTCTCTGTGAGGAAATGGAAAACAGAAAGCCTCAGATCCATGTATGATCCATGTGATTTACAGAAAAATAACCTAAATTTCTAATTCTCTGAATGATATGCAGAGTAAGTTCCATCATCTGAGAGCAAAAGATTGTTGCCTAATGTTCAGGTTACACTGTACTTTCAACATTTGAACATCTAACAATTAAGTCTGTCAGATTTACAAAGAATGATTATTCACTCCACTTAGTAACATGTAACTTCACCTTGATTTCCAGTGGATAAGGTCAGAAACTAAGGTTCTATATAGAC
The DNA here is from genome assembly GCF_963924665.1 of Micromys minutus. Taxonomy (NCBI): domain Eukaryota; kingdom Metazoa; phylum Chordata; class Mammalia; order Rodentia; family Muridae; genus Micromys; species Micromys minutus. The sequence continues at coordinate 24,649,691 of NC_137984.1, forward strand.
TGTAAATTTCCTTTGACTACTGAAAGGAAAAGGGGTCAGTATTTGTTAGACGTTTGCATACAAATCCTGCTTCTCTAAGACTGATTAGCCCATCTTCTTTGTAACCATGCATGGGTTTGTCAGTAATTGGTTATGTTACCCAAATAATCGAAACATAAAGACATCATTTTTGTTTCTTGGAGTTTCTGTTTCAGATGGCACCATCCCAGTAAACCTTTTAAATTTTATATCCTAAATACTTTGAATAATCTGGTCCTAAAATGTTAATTAATTGAATAACTATTAAATATTTCAGTTAGTGATCATACTAGACTGTGTTTTGTAAGAAAGGGCCAAATTTATTCTAAAATAACTTAAACTACTATATATATATATATATATATATATATATATATATATATATATATATATATATATATTGTGTGTGTGTGTGTGTTTGTGTGTGTGTGTGTGTTTGTGTGTGTGTCTATATTAGTTAATAACTATATTTTAGAGATACTTAGGAATCTGTTTCACAAGTTGCAAGTGTTACTAACCGAAATGTAAATAGTTGTATTGTCTTCTTTACTTAAGGAATTTCTCCTTGTCTGAAATTCTTTTTCTTGAATCCTTATACTTAATTCATGCAAACAAAAAGGCAATAATGCATGTACCTCTGGGTTGGACACTTTGGAACTATAGATGCAAGCTGAGAGAAAAGATGTTAATAGATTCTTGAAAAAGACATGTTGGCACATGTTACTCGACATTTGTTCTTCACTCAGTGAATACTCTGGGAACACAGTAATCTAGTATCCCCAAACTAATGCCTATCAGTGAAATGTCTGGTTTGCAAAGATCAAGACCTCTTGGAGCAGAATCTGTAGTCAGTCTAAATTATACAAGTGTCAGAGAATCTGTGGAATGATCTGACAATCTCATGAAATATATATATCACAACTGTAAAGTTATATATGTATTATTTAAGATACAAAATTTTGATATCTTAGCACATGGAGAAGAAATGTGCAAAAACATTTACATTTTGATAACAACAAAAGAAAGAACATAGTTGCATCTTTCAATCTGAAATAAAATGTGTGTGGGGACTAAGACATGTATGTTGTTGAGTGTGGGGGGACTAAGACATGTATGTTGTTGAGTGTGGGGGGACTTAGACATGTATTTTGTTGAATCTCTTTACTAAACTCAAAAGAAAGGAAATTTCAGATAATTTTTGTAAACAATTCTAAGCAATAAGAGAATTTCCAAGGGAATCAATATCTCTAACTTTAAACTGTACAACAGAGCAATAGAGATGAAACCACTTGTAATTGATACAGAGACTGACAGGTCAATAGAATAGAATTGTATACCAAGAAAAAGCTCACACACTTATGGACACTGATCTTTGAAGACAAAGACATACAAATGAAAAAAGAAGATATCTTCTATAAGTTGTCTAACTGGAGGTCAGTATGTAGAAAAAATAAAAATAGAACCATATTTATCACCTTGCACTAAGTTCAAGTTCAAACACATCAAGGACCTCAACATAAAAACAAATACAACAAATAAGCCTCCAACTCATTGGAACAGGGGGAAATTTTCTAAACAGAACTCTCGTGACTCAGAGTCTAAAATCAACTATTGATAAATGGTAACTCATGAAACTAAAAAACTTCTGTAAGACAAAGGACATCATCAATAGACACAGCAACACAGATATTGAAAAAAAAAAACACAAAACAAAAAACTCAAGAAGCTTACATCCAAAATACAAACAACCCAATCAAAAAATGGGGTATAGAGCTAAACAGAGAATTCACAGCAGCAGAATCCTGAATACCTGAGAAGCACTTAAAGAAATGTTGAAGGTCCTTAGTAGAGGACTGACACTATTACTTATGCTTATAGGATGGAGCCTAACATGTTTGCCCTCTGAGAGGCCCAACAAGCAACTTACTGAAACAGAGAAAGATACACACAGCCATTGGACTGAAGTTGGGGATCCTGTGGTTGAATAATGAAAAGGCGAGAAGAAGGTGAGGTGGAGGGCAACTCCATAGGAATAGCAGTTTTAACTTACCTGGACCCCTGAGATCTCTCAGACACTGAACCACCAACCGAGCAGCATACCTAAGCTGGACCAAGGTCTCTTACACATATATATAGCAAAGGACCACCTGGTCAGACCTCAGTGGGATAAGACATGTCTAAAGCTTGAGAGTCTTCAATCCCAGGGAGAAGAGAGACCTGGAAGGGTGGAGGTTGTTTTGTGGGGACATTATTTTGATGACAAAGTGGAGGAAAAATAAGATGAAGAACTGTGGAAGGGTAGACTAAGAAGGGCTAATGACTAGATTTTAAAATATTAAAAGTTAAAAAACCCTAGTTATAATAAATGATAGAACATTACAGAGCTAAACAAAAAATTCTCAATTGAGGAATATCAAATGGCTGAGAAGCATCTAAGGAAGTGTTCAACATCTCTAGTCACCAGGGAAATGCAAATTAAAATAACCCTGAGATTCCACCTCACACCAGTCAGAATTGCTAAGATCAAAAATTCAGATGACAGAAGATGCTGTGGAAGATGTGGAGAAAGAGGAATATTCCTCTACTGTTGGTGGGGTTGTAGTGGTACAACCACTCTGGAAATAAGTCTGGTGGTTCCCCAGAAAACTGGACACAGTTCTACCTGAAAACCTAGTTATTCCACTTCTGGGCATATACCCCAGAGATACTCCAACATACAATAAGACACATGCTCTACCATATTCATAGCAGCCTTATTTATAATAGCCAGAAGCTGGAAAGAACCCAGATGTCCTTCAGTAGATGAATGGATACAGAAATTATGGTATATTTACATAATGTAGTACTACTCAGCTATTAGAAACAATGACTTTATGAAATTCTTAGGAAAATGGATGCATCTAGAGAATATCATCCTGAGTGAGATAACCCAGCCACAAAAGAACAGACATAATATACAGTCACTGATTATTGGATACTAGCCCCAGAAAGCTCTGAATACTCCAGAAACAATGCACAGGCCATATGAAGCTCTAGAAAAACAAAGACCAAAAAGTGAAAGCCTCAGTCCTTCTTAGGAAAAAAAATAATTGTATTGTACCCTCTCAGAGGGCTGTATACCTGGACCTTAAATTATTAATAATCCAAGAACTAAGAATATAGACTTCTGGCAATTTTTGGTATTCAAAAATATTTACTCATTGCACACCAAAAAAAAAAAAATCTCTGATGGTTTCTATGTCACGTTCTGTTCTACATGTACTTTATGCTTATGGTAACTAGTAAGATTTCAATGCATACTATGAAACCTCTAAAAGAATTAATACTGACAAAAATATATTCATATAGTGTTATGCCAAAATGCCTTTAAAAATCTGTACATGTATCTCTCACTCTTTAAAATAAAGTTATAAGAGAAAAAAAGAGAAAAATCAATAGTTGAAAAGCAACAAAATGTTTATGAAAAGTCACATAACCATAAGTAAAAACAGTTACTTGGTTTGCAAAAAAAAAATAGTTTGAAATTAAGACTAATGTAATTTAGGGGCTGAACAGAAAGAACCCTGGCAGTTTTTCCAAAGGTCCTGAGTTCAATTCCCAGCAAAGGGCGGCACACAACTATCTATAATGTCATTTGATATTCTCTTCTGGTATGCAAATATACCTACATATAAAATACCTATATACATAAAGTACATACACAACTATATCTTAAAACAAACAAACAAACAAATGTAGCTTACCTACAAATATTTTATTTCTCACAGAATCAGGCTGCATATGTGGCTATATTTTGAGTTAGATTATGCCAGAATCCAGCATACAAAAATGGATTTCTGATTTTCTTGTTCTGTGATGGCATACATATACTTTTTCTGTATGCAGGGTACTCCTTTTGTACAAGGAGAATGGATATTTTATCATTATCACTGAGACAGAGGCCAAGAAAAAGATGCCAAACTGCTCATGGTAGCTAATCTCTATTTTCACATTCACTTTTACACAATTAGCTGTTCTTATAGTTCTCAAATTATTATTTTTGATGTACATTGTTTCATTTTCTTCAATGCATTTTGCAAGTTCTTGGCATTACTTTGACTCTTTATTTTCTTAGCGAACACCCCCATGAAGCTCTGTGAAATTTTACTGAACTAAATATACATGTTTATTGTTCGTTAGCTTGTCTTAGGCAAATTTAATCTAAGGACTCTGAACAACTTTTTTTCTAGGAGTGTTGACATAAAGTTTACATCCTCTGTACCTACCAAGAAGCCATAAGATAGCAGTGTCACCACCCCTCCCCACCCCCTCCTTGACCTTGAATATATTCCATCTGATGTAGTCTGATACTTCTTCAGGTACTTGAAAAATAAGAAACATTCATTTCTACTGTTTTCATTGTCTACAATGATTAAATGAGTCATAACATGTATATTTATAAGCATCAACTGAAATTTGCAAAAATAGTCTGTAAGTATCCCCTATTTTTGTTTAACATTTTGGGGTTCTCTTTCATAAACATGTATCTTCTACCTACCTTAACTCCCAAATGATCATCCAATGACTTCGTTTGACAAAAAGGTTTTGTGCAAATGCTCTTCATGAATAAAAGCCCTTTCCATAATCTTTGCCAGATATATTAATGCCCTTCAGGTGTGCATTCAATTAGAACCACCTGTCCTTTCATATTTTACCTCATCAGCAACAGGACAGGCTAATTCATCAATCACTTTCCTGAAATCACTCTGCTTCCCTAATGATAATGAAATTTGTTATTTATAAAGAGTTTTGACTTTTTAAAAATGTGTATGCAGTTCTAAGCAAAGGTCCAATTTCTAATGGGATGCACAGCTGGGTAAAACACTGAAAAAAAATTTTTTAGCAGAAGAATGTATCTTAAGGTTCACATTTAGACTAATAAAATAAGTGCTTTCATGGAATGTTTAAAAGGCCAATGGTATTGTGGGGAGGGAGGGAGTGGGTGTGTTGGAGAGTACTCTTGTGAAGGCATGGCAAGGTAGGGTGAATGAGGGATTTTTTTTTGGGGGGAGCAGGAGGGGAGATATTATTTGAAATGTAAATAGACAAAATAAGCAATAAGAGAAATCAGTGGTAAATTATTATGTTAAGTTTTCCTTTTGACGTAGAATATAATCACAGACGCTTAAGAAATTAATGAGCAAAAGAGTGAACATGAGTCTGTTATGGTTCAGAGAGGAACCCAGCTACTCATGACAAAGATGATAGATTTCTTCTCAGTGTACAAAATGTGCTGATAATATAATTACAGCACTGATCATGGTCCATTCTAACTCTTTAATTGTCACTTGCCATTTTATAGGTGCATATCCTCAAGGATCTAGTTTCTTATTCATCTTGTTTGTCTAAATAGATACAAATAAGTCAGATGAAATACTGTAATCTCTGTGATTATTTAACACTTACCTTCTAAGGATTTTACATTTATGCCATCTTGAAAAGGACACAATATAAAATGTACTATAGATAGAGAGATAGACAGACAGACAGATAGGTAGATAGATTATAGATATAGATATTTTCCTTTCTATTTCATTAGATACTCTCTGTGTTTACATTTGAAACGTAATCCCCCACCCTGCTCCCATTACCCCTACCCCTCCACTTGTCTTCAAGATGGTGCACAAACTCCTAATCACCCTCTCCACTACGTTCTTGGTATTATTCCACTACAGGAAAAGAAAAAAACAGAATAGAAAAATTCATTCATTGAATAGCCTTGACCATTACCACGAAAAGCCAGTCTTGGCAAAGCACATAGCTGAAGTGGTTTTAATTTCAATATGTTCTGTTTATGGACTTACATTACAACAATATCTCATCAAGTACAGAACTGAAGCTCTTGCCTTTCAGACTGAAAAGCTTCCAGCAAAAGCAAATACAGCAATCCTCTTGTGAAAGAGGCAATGTACAGCTCGTTCCCAACTCATAGCTATTTAGAAATACATCAATAAGGAAACAGTAAATGTGTTTCCTCCTCACTCTGTGCCAGGAGTATTACCTTAACACTCAGGTTAGAGATACTTGCCTGAGGGTATTTTCGAACAAAGACATAGTTTATCTCAGGTATTAAAATTGGTCCATCCATCCTGAAAACTTAAATTCTGTGTATATTGCAATGTAGCATATGAACTTGAGCCAGCAGAAACTTTACATGAAGTTAAAGACTTTGTCCTGAAAGCAAGTATGAAAAGAAGAGAAAAAGGGAAAAAGAAAGGAATGAAGATGGCTTTGTAACCCACATGAGTTACACATAGGTGTTCTCTCTCTATTCCTTTTTGATAACAGTTTCTATATCACTTGTCTGTTCTGATAGATAAAGAATAAAATAGCATCATTAACTATGATTTTTCAATCACCAAAAGATTTAACTACATTTTCTGCTCCTACAACAGAATACCACTCCCCATATGATTACTAAAGATAATAAATTAAATGCTCATAATTTTTACGCAGCATACAATAAAAGGGGTTCATCTGCCCAGGGATTTCTCACAGTCATAACAGGGCAGAGAGCTTTGCTAAGCCAGACAGTAAATGAGACAAGACATGAAGAATCTATGAGAAACAGAGCTAAATATTATAGGAAAACCTCAATACTAACAAAATCACTTGAGAGAGATAGGGATCATTTTATAATCATAAATTGTCCTAATCTAATATGTTCTTAACATTGCCATATTCAAGCACAATCATAGTAGAAAACAAATATTAATCCAAACATTGTAGGGACCTTCTAACCATATTAAATATTTTAGAAGGTATTTCTGAATACCACATCTTAAACAAAATTGGAATATAAATTAAATCTTTTGAATGTTGACTTGCAAACAAGATGCTTCAAAATTTAAAGGGCACAATAAATGGATCAAGGGTAAAATGTCCTAGAAGTAAACAAAAGCAGAGTAGGAAAATTGACAGCCCGATTTTATGCAGGGCTCAGTGCATTGTATTTGTAGAGTGGAAATCATAGCAGAAGATGGTAGGCACCAAGCAGGAGGAGCTGAAGTGGGCAAATGAGCACTCTGGAGATAGTCTATGCTTGGCTGTGATGGGTGAATCCTAAAAAGGCACTGCCCCAGGAGTTTTATCCCATGCTTGCTTCTTGCTACTGATGTGTCTTCTCATGTTTGTCATTGCTGTATTCCCTGTTCTTCTGGAATAATGTAAATGGGCAAAAAAGAGAACCTTTCTGTCTATAGTCCGTTATAACAGATTTCTGGGTATTAACCCACCTTTCTGAACACATTTCATGCAGATCAACATGAAAATGAACTTTCATGAAATAATGCTGTTTAGAGGAATGAATGCTTCTAGAGAATTTCTGTTTTGATTCAAGTAATTTTAAGTTAAGACAGTTGACAGAAAGTTTAAAGTCATAATCAAATGTAGAGTGTGCCTCTGCCTTGTATAATAGCAAAAGTTCCATTAAAGGTTTTACAGTAAGTTTTCATTTGTTACAAGTACATAAATTACACTAGGAAAGAAAACTGACTTTGAAAAAATTAATGAAATGAAAACACTCATTCTAGGTCCGGTCAAAGGATGGGGCCACAGGTATGCTCATTGAGAAGGCATTTCTATGAACAAAAAAACGACCACTTTGAACACATAATCAACAATCCTGCTGTAACTCCCTCTTATATAACATTTTATCTGTCTCTGAATATGGTAACTTTTCTTCCTCTATGGAGAAATTTATATTAGGGTATTTAAAAATCCTAAATGAAAAATAAAGATGTTGAAGTTTACTCCATCTACCAAATGTACATATGAGTATATATTTATATATGTATAAATATGTAGATGTGTTTATGTGTATATATGCATAGGTGTATTTATATGTCTATATGTACATTTCATAATAGCACATGTGTATATATGTATTTATGCATATATGTATACAATTATATGTGCATATGCATATATGCACACAAAAAAGATATATATGAATACACACGCAGACACACATATATGAATAGTCTGGTATGTGTGCACATGTAAATTTGGAATTTTCTTCATCCACCAAATATGCATATGTACAGATATATTCATATATGCATCTACATATGTATATCAATATATGTGTATATGTGTATGTGCAAAGTTGTTGGTTTCTCTGTGTCTATCAACTGTGTGCATATGGTTATGCATTTATGCATGTATGCCTGTCTTTATACACACACACATATACACACATGTATATGTATATGTATGTGTATGTGTATGTGATGTATATATATATATATATATATATATATATATATATATATATGTGTGTGTGTGTGTGTGTGTGTGTGTGTGTATATGTATGTATATGTATAGGTGAAGTAGTTGAAGTTTGCTTGTTCCCACTTGTCTTGTTATAACCAGCTTTGCTTCATTCATAAGTTTGTCTTTGTGAGTGTATGAATTTACTATTTCTTACATTCTCACTCACCCTAAAGTCGTTCAAAATTTCCAAAGGATTATGGAAAATACTGATCCTAGATCATGAAATTTTGCTTCTGCCAGCACTGAGCCTATATATTGTCTGCCACTGACAGTCGTGGGGATAGGGAAAGTATAGTTGGCTCCTATCAACACCACCCCAATCCCAAACTCCACAGGTCACTGTCTTTTTCAACTTACCTGTGGTATCAGAATTGGTCCATGAAAAGAAATCAAAACTCTTAATAAATGTACAATTTGTGGAGAGAGGAGGGTTATAAAAATAGATGAGAAAAAACAGAAGAGAAATTGATGAGGTAGAGAGAACAGCTGGCTACCACTGGAAAAGGCCACCTTTTTTTTTCTTAATCTCTCCCTTTGTGTGTGTGTGTGTGTGTGTGTGTGTGTGTGTGTGTGTGTGTGTGTGTGCATGCACACACGCGCGCACACGCACACTTGCATATGAAGACCAGAATTTGATATCAGATATCTTCCTCAATTGCTATTTTTGTTTTTTGAGACCAGGTCTCTCACTGAACCTGGAGCTCAGAAATTTATCTATGCTACGTAGAGAGAAAGCTCTAGGGCATTGTCCTCTTCAGCTTTTCAGTACTAATACTAAAGATAATCCGTTATGGTAAAGTTTTAACGTGGGTTCTGGTTTTCTCCCAATAGATCCTCCTGCTTTATTTACAGGGTCATTCTCTCTATACTGGAAAGATCATCTCTTAGTTATAGACATGAAGAAAGGAGATTAGCTACATATAGTAAACAGAAGCCTAGTGATTGCTCTGCAAGTTTGCTTAAACTGTTCCAAACTTAATTTCAGTCCTTTCTTGCTGGTGCTGACCCAAAGTCCATATGTGTGACATCTTCTTCAACTTGTGCTCCCATCCCTTATGACAACATGTCTAAGGTGCAGATACATTATTTCTTCTCAATAGATTTATGGTGAATTGATATATGACATTTGAAATAGCTTTCTCTAATTCCTCATGATTTCATGCCTCAATTTCACCCATTTTGCAGACTTCAGTTAAAGCATTCTAGTAAATGCTACACATTAGGAAAAATGTGACTAAAATTTCCAAAGGAAATAAGTATTTTATCTTGGAATCATCAAGCTCTAGGTCTGATATCTAGAACAAGATAGCAACTGACTATTCACAACATTAGAAAGTCTATAAGTTAACCAAATAGTCAGTGAGAGTTAGTCATGTTCTAGTCAGGAATTCAGAAGTTAAATAAATGTGTTATTAGTTACAATCTTATTAGCATCATAACAAATAAATTCACGTAAAATATAGAATATGTTCATTTTATCTTATCATCTGTCTTAAGCCAACAAATTTGCCTTCACCTTAGGAACTTTGGGATTATTGAGCACTCTTTCATCTTGTTAATGCAGCTCATACAAATTATTATAGTTGTTAATAATCACTTCTTTATTTTCAAGAATTCCTCACATATATTTACAAACTTCCCTCACCATAGACAACAGTAGCCTTACCCACTATGATTACAGAGGATGAAGACTATTTTTATTTTAGTTAAAATATGCAATGTAACCATTTTCTTATTAAATTCTCACACACAGTATGGACTCCTTGGTCCTCTTCCCTGTGTCTCCTGTCATCAACCCACAGTCTTCTCTGTGTGTTTGCTTATACTCTCCTCCAGCATGATATCACAATTGTTCTGTACCCTTCTTACACACTTGTTTCCCTTTCCTTTCTCACAACACCTATTTCTAGTTCATTACCCACACTTGCAATACGACCACATTACTGTACATACATAAAAATTAGAAACTAGGGTACATATATGAGGGAAAGAATGATTTGTCCTTGTGAAGTTAAGATACTTTATGTAGAATAATACTTCTAGTTCCATATGTTTTTATGAAATTATTTTTCATATATATATATATATATATATATATATATATATATATATATATATATACAATTATTTACATACACCACATTTTTATTTTATGAGCCACTCCCCTGCCAAAACTGTGCCTCAGTATACTTTGATAGAAGCTTGAAAATATTTTTCTTGATTTAAATCTATTTTGATCAGTTTTATGTTTCATCTATAAAAAATATATTGCTTTTAGAAAAATATTTAAATCAATGCTAATCAGAAGAACTCTTATGGTTGTTGCACATCCAATTTAAAAGTTTCTAGAGACTATGTAAAATTTAAAAAAGCACATGAAGCTTTTTTTCTTATACTGAATTCAGGAATAAGTTTAACATTAGTCAATATAGAATTCTCAAAGTGCTTTTCTCGGTACATCATCCTTATTTCACAGTAGGTCTTCATTTCATTGTGTATTCTTCCTTTACCAACTAAGTATGTGTGTCAATAGATATTGTTTTTGATGGCTACTGTGTTGAGCAGCAAAGATCTAGATATTCAGGTCACATAATTGCAAGCAATTTTTATATTGAAGAGCTTACAGATATCTTTAAAAAGTAATGCTTCCTGAAAATAACCTTTTTATTCTTATGGGGAAACTGAGTCACTATTTCCCTTCTCTTTTTTTTTTTTTTTTTTTTTTTGCTGTAGTTCAGAGCTCTTTGTAGGCATCTTGTCAGGGAGCAGGATGAAGCCAGCCATTTACAAATGAATATTTAATTTTTTCATAATCATTGCCTTCCATGAGTATAAGTAAAATATTGAGATATGAAATCATTTTCTTTCAAAAAGATATTCATTTATGCTTTTAAAAACCTAGGCTACAATTAATTACCTCCAACTCTGATCTTTCCTGCACCTTCTAAAGACAGGGGTTACCCACATGAATTGCTAAAGACTGCTGGTATTATAGAGCAGCAGAGCCAAGATTTTATAATGTTGACTCATGAGGTACTGATGACAATGGTATTAGAGCATGTTAAACTGAGGTCTCACGATGTTATGGGCATGAGATGTTGTGGTCTATTGGTGTAACCAGGTGACTAGATGTAGTACTGAGGACTAAATGTAGGGTTCTAGTTGAGTATTAGGCAAGTAGACTACTCTTTAAGCTACATTCCTAACCTTAAGTTTCTTAATATTCAGGCAAGTTAATCAATGCCTAGCCAAACTATGCTACTTATAGATGAGCTTATAAGCCTGCACAAAAATATCACAGCCCAGGTTTAAATGTTTAGCACTTCAGTCAAAAATAAATAATTTTTTTGAGTAAATAAATCTCAACCTGTTAAAAAGAACTTGTTGATGCAGGACTAGACTTGAAGGCATACTTTTCATAACTTACGATAGGGCAAAGATTACAATTTTATTTCCTCAGAGAGTAGTATGTGTTAGAAATATTGACAAATCAATAATTGCAGTACCACAAAGTATACTATTACAAGTCTCATTCATCATCCTCAGGCAGAAATATAGGACTGACTTTTCTGTTGTGACCTTCTATCTCCAAGTATGTTTTTGATCATCATAAATGATATACATAAAGTTATTTAATATCATTGAAAAGATGGTATGGAAACAATAAACAACATATATCATATAGGAGGACAACCTGTATAGCATTGTCCTCACAAACTCACATTATTAAATGTACTGACAAAATAGACAGGTAATAAAACACTCAGTAGTAAAACATATTTTATTTACTGCTTGCTTTCTTACTAATGATCTCATAACATGGGCACCCAGTTACAAACATGTTTGAACTACAAGAAAAATTAAAACTCTACTCTCATGAACCAGCCAGGGTGAGCTGAAATAGGGATGAGGTCATTGTATGGATGTTAACATCCCTGCTTGCTCTGAGAAATTAAACTAAAATAATGACGTGGAAACATAAATAACTGTCACAAAACTCAGTTGACGCTCCCTTGAGAAGGGTAATGTAATATTGAAGAATGGGGATAATCATGAACATTTACTACATTCTTAAGACAATGACATTAATTATAGATAAGCAATCAAAATGCAGCCCTCATATTTGCTAGAGATTATTTCACCTTGCTTAGTAACCAAAATTTTAGGAAGAGATATAGGATGATTTCATACTGACACAGAAAAAGAAGCAATGTATGAAGCATGTGTAGAAATATGCTAGCTGCCAAATGCATGGATTTGACTTGTGGCCTCCAGTGAGAACAGCTCACTATCACATGATGGCCGACTGTGGTTTACAGACCTATGAGGAAATACCTTCCTCTATTTAAAAACAAAACAAAACAAAACAAAACAAAAAACATTGGATTTATTTCTATTTCTTATGACAGCCACAAAAAATGAATAGATTTAGCTTATGCCTTATATACAATAGCTACCAAAATGTTATAATATCAGCAAAATGAGCATTATGAATATTTGATTTTTCATAGAAAGTTAAATTTATCTAGAAATTTTATGTTTAGTTTAATACTGTAATATCTCAATTTATAGTAAAACATTTAATGCTCTCTGGAGATATGTGAGACAAAAACAAGTATTACTTCTTTTTCTAGGTATACTTATAAATAAGTCACAGTAAAAAATAATATGTAGAAACTAAACAGTTATAGTAATATGATTAAATAAAATTGCTAGAACACAATTTCTGGTTTTTTGGCAGCACAATTAACCTAAAAGCAATATGGCCGCTATGTTGGTAAACTCAGACACTGACAGTTTCATGAATTCTGAGATTCCCTACCATGCAATGGATGAGTAATTTACACCTAACCTCCTGAGGAAAAATTAGGTAAGAAAGAAATTTACATCCTGCAAGATAAAATACAATGCATCAAGATTTCAGTATGATATTGTAACAGGTGTATAATTAAAATGTTGTAAATTCTTTATTTCTGAAATTCCCTAATATTTTAAGGCAGAGTTGATACAATTTCTAAAGAAATGCAAAGCCAATTTTTTAACAAAAATTGACTACTTTTCAATGACCTGGGATAAATAAAATTTACTCAAAACTAATTTAATATTTATATAAATTTCATTTATTTGTGTTTAGAGACTCCAGTATTATAGGTTATTATGCCATATAGATCATAAAACTGAATGCACAAAACAGGCCAATAGTTTATCAAGTGCAGTAAAGCAAAGGTATTTTTCATCCTATAGATATTATTCTGGAAATGTATTTTATTTTAATTTATAATATTTAAGATCTATATTACTTTCTGTTTATCCAATTGACATTTTTTATTTGAAAGAAAGGCACATGGTATGAATTAGCAATAAAGAACACTTATTCCTTGTGGTGGTTTGAATAGGTTTGGCCCCACAGATTTTTGAAAGCTTGGCCCATAGGAAGTGGTACTTTTAAGAAGTGGTATTAGCATTTTGTGTAGGTTCTGCCCCACAGTTACCTGGCCACAGGCAGATAAGCCTGACTCATAATAAAAAGGGGCTGCTGGCTCCTACTGGACCTGTTTCTTCTAATCCAGCCACTGATGGTTCCACAGACTCTGGACAGCAAGAAAACAGTGTACTCTCCTATGACTGAACCAACATTCTCATACCCATTTTCCTAGGTTTGCTAAAGGTACATCCCTCCACATCAGCAGGAAGTAGCTAAAGATAATGATGACCCTAGCCCTGCTCCACTATCACCACCTTCTAATTTTTTCTTTCTTAATTAAATAAAAATGGGGGGACATTAGCATTTTGCCTAAGTTCTGCCCCAGTTACCTGGCAGTAGTCAGGTATTCCCACTCTGTCCTCTTGCCTTTCCTTCATCTCTCCTCATCACTGCCTCCCCCTAGCTCCCCCACACACACTTGCACATGGCCAGCCTCCATTTCATTCCTCTTCCCTCTTGACTTCTCTGTTTCTGTCTCTCTCTGCCTCTGTCTCTCTGTCTGTCTCTGTCTTAGTCTCCCTCTCTCCCTCTTTCCCACTCCTTCTCTCCCTCTCTCCCTCTCCCTCTCTCCCTCTTCCTCTCTCCCTCTGCCTCTGTCCTTCTGCCTCTCTCTCCCTCCCTCCCCCCATTCTCTCTCTCTCTCTCTCTCTCTCTCTCTCTCTCTCTCTCTCTCTCTCTATATATATATATATATATATATATATATATATATATATATATGTACACACACACACACACACACACACACACATATTCCTCTCTCCCTTTCTCTGTCTCTACTACCCTCTCCACTCTCCTCCCCATGCTCTGAGCAAACTCCATTCTATAATATACCACAGTGTGGCTGGTCCCTCACAAGGAAGGGATGCCTCATCATGGGCTTGTGGAAGCATTACCTTACCCCACACCTGACTACCTATCCACCAAAACATATTCCTTCTCTAGGTATCTTTTTATAAAGGATAACAGGTGTGGCCTTTTTGGAGTAGGCGTCTCTTTGTTGGAGTAGGTATGGCCTTGTTGGAGGAAATATGCCACTGTGTCAATTGCTTTAAGCTCCTGTGCTTTAGTTCAACCAAATGTGGAAGAGCCTCTCCATGTTGCTACCTGTAGATGAATGGATACAAAAATTGTGGTATATTTACACAATGGAGTACTACTCAGCTATCAGAAACAATGACTTTATGAAAGTCTTAAAAAAATGGATGCATCTAGAGAATACCATCCTGAGTGAAATAACCTACTCACAAAAGAACAGATACAATATGCAGTCATTAATAATTGGATACTAACCCCAGAAAGCTCTGAACACCCCAGAAACAATCCACAGACTGTGTGAAGTTCAAGAAAAAAAAGGCCAAAAAAAAAAAAAAAAACAGAAAAGAAAATGAAAAACCATTATGCTTAATCTTTACACATCAAGAAAACTTTCATTATTTCCAGGTTACATCTTGTTTTACATGTACTTTATGGTCATTGTAACTAGTAAGATTTTAATACATACCATCAAAACTTTAAAAAAATCAAGTACTGACAAAAATGTATTCATATACTTTTATGCAAAAATGCTTAAAATCTGTAAATTTATCTTTATTTTTTTAAAGAAAGTTGTTCAATTTAAAAAGAAAAAAGAAAAAAAATTATCTCTTTCTGTCTGACTTTGGATCAAGATGTACCATGTCTGCCTTCATGCTACCATACTTCCCATTATGATGACAATTAACTCATCATCTGAAATTGTAAACAGTCCTAAATTAATTATTTACCCTTATACCAATTGGCTTGACCATGGTGTCTATTCACAGCAATAAAATCATATGATATAAGTTGATACCGGAGGAAAGGTAATGCTATGATAGGCTTTACCATGAGTTTTTGTTTTGAGGAATGTGTATTATTGGACTTTGAATTTGCAAAGCAGTGGAATGGTTTAAGTGCTGCTTAATGGACTGGACTATCTTAGTAAAAATATGAAAGACAGTTGGATTGTGGTTGGTTTGAATTCTGGGGGTTGGGCCCAAGAGGTTTCAGAGGAGAAGAATTTTAGTATGTGTCCTAGAGCTAATTCTTGTGATAATTTGGTGAAGGATGTGGCTTTTTTGCCCTTGTATGAAGAGCCTGCCTGAGGAAAAGTAACAAGATTTAATTTAGTTACATTGACAAAGAAAGTCTCAAAAACGCCTAGTTAAGACATTATCCTGTAGTTGACTCTTATGAAGACTGTTTTGATCAAGTATAGCTAGCTAGCTCAGAAAAAGTGCAAAGTTTATGTTTTAAAGGGTAAATAAAGCTAAATTGTGTCTTTAAAATATTAAATATAATTAATTGAGTGATGACCTCAGGGCAGGATTCCATCCAGGTAAGCTTATTGTTCATGAATTTGAAAAGGAGATAGTTATATCAAGGTAGAAATTACTATGACCTGGCTATTGTTTTCAATATAAGGACATATGATAATATGTCAAACTGACAAATTCTGATGGCCATTCTCCATTGTCATCTTGAGTATGTCTCTAATAAACTACAGTCTGTAACTTATATACATCTTGCAAAAAAATAAAGAAAAGCTTAGGTCCAGTATTTTGGTACATACCTCTAGTGTCAGCATCCAGAGGACCTGAATAAGCAGATCTATGAGTTTAAGGTCAGCTTGCTGCACAAGTTCTAGGGTAGTCAAGTATAGCCAATAAAACATGTAACAGAAAGGGAGTGGGGACAATGTTCCAGACCAGGCAAGCAGCAGTACTCCACAACTTCACCTACTTGGCTCTCTTATTAAAGTCAAGAATAGAAGGACATACTGACACAATTGAAGCTGATTAACTGGGCATAAGACATTAGTGGTGATTAAGGAAAGACCAACATCTTTTAGGTGAACTTGTCTAGGAAGCATTTTCTGAGAGCACAAAGAAGCTGTGTTCAAGAGATAATCAAAGTTGTAACTTAGAATGCAGCTGGTCTTGGTTAAATGTAAGATTCATCCAGTTGGTTCTAGATTTAAAGGCAAGAAAAGGACACAGAGAGCCTTGACACTGTGAGAGGCCAGAAATGGCCATGAGTGTGTGTTTGTGTGTGTTGTGCAGGTACACATATGCTGCAGTACATAGGTGGAGGTCAGAGAAGATTTTGTAGAATTCAGTTCTCCTCTTTCAACATATAAATTCTAAGAATTTAACTCAAATCATTAGGCTTGCAATAAAGTGTCTTTAACTACCTGCTAGCTCTTGATATTTTTTTAATGATTGTCCCATAATGTATTATATTTGGTAGACTTATAAGATGTTTACTTTCCTTGAGGTTGATTTCTACCTAGAATGTTATATTAGATAGCATCTCATAACTCTGTACCTCTTCCTTTTCCATATGCTTGACATCAAATAAGCTCAAGTAAATGCAATGATAAACTTCAAGTTCTCCTTGACAAATTCATTGCAAGTTTGCTATCCTGTGGTGAAATTCCCCTTAAACACCTTTGGCAGTGAAATTGGTGTGAATGTGTATGTGTGTGTGTATGTGTGTGTATATGTGTGTGTGTGTGTGTGTGTATGTGTGTGTGTGTATGTGTGCTTTACCTTATACGGCAGAACAGAAACTTTTTGTTCATTTCCATTATGTTACTGTGATCCCTGGAAAACGGCAACCACAATCAATGAGGGGAGGCAGAGCAGGAATCACAAGGTAGGACTCTTCGGTATTCCATGAACATTCTATTTGGCCGGAGCATCATAGCCAAGGAAGTACAACAAACAGTGTGATATATGCTGTTTATGAGCTTGCCTGGTCTCTGGGTCATGTGTGGTCATCATTCTTGCACAAGCACAGACCAAGGAGTAGGGACTACCCACTGTAGGTTGGGTTATTCTATATCAATTAATAATCAAGAAAGCACCTCACAGAAATCCCCATAGGCCAATATTACCTAGGCATTCCTTGATCTACACTTTTCTCTCAGATAACGCTATGCTTTGTCACCTTAAAATTAAAGTTAATTACAACACTTTTCTCAGTTTTTCTGCTTATCTATTATTCCTTTTGAGAAGCTGCAGTGAAACTTTACACTGACATTTGATCTAAATGTAGGGCTGAAATCATGTTGCTGTGATTTGCACTCCTGTCTTATGCTGTTCCTTAGTAGAAAGCCTTTGCTAATTGCTCTTGTGATGAGCATTTGGCAACGTCAGCATTTTCTGGTTGGAAAGTCTAAAATTTGAAGCTCTCTATGGAAGCGAGTGTTGTCCAGTCATTGAAATCAAATAAATGACAATGCATATTATTTACCCATAGTTAATGCTTTGTAGGCTGGTGTTGAATAAGAGGAAAGGGAAATCATAGAGATAACCCCACAGTAAGAACACACTCTTACCATCAAAATAACTGGGATGAGGCAGGGCACCTTCTTTACATTTGCTAAAACAAGCCAGGAAGTGTAAATTTACAAGATAATAAATTTCGGTCACAAAATTTGCTAGTACCACAATGTGAAAATTTATGTGTCAACTCTTAATGCTTAACAATAAAATATTTCTCCCTTGGTGCTACAGAGCAAAAGCTGTAGAGATGCAAATACTATTAGAGTGTCAAATTGATATAGCATAGTGGCACAATATTACTTTCATTTTGTAACTTTTGTGTACAACTTTAAAGTTAATGTAGCTCATGATATTCTGACCTCATTTCAGCTAACTTCATTCTATTATTAACATCTCTTGGGGACTTTCTAGTTTGGAAAAGTGAATCTGATGTTCAGAAATTCTTCCTAGGATGTAGGACATCCCAGAAGAAACATACAAACCTCCTATTACTAGCCCCTTCATCTTCTGGCAATCCCATGACCACTCCTCTGGCACAGTGCTTTTTACATGTTGTAAAAGCTATTTTATGTGAACAGATTATAAACAAACAGTAGAATGCAATATTAAATGCTTATTGTACAACCAAGGAGCTGAGACAATTTGGATGGAGAAGTATAGAAACATAGCTCTTTAAGCAAAGCAGTGCTAAAATAGTGAGACTTTGTGTAAACATGAAGAGAAACATTGATCCAAAAACATTTGCAATTCACAAGGATGAAATCAAACTTGTAAGCACATCTAAATCTAAATCATAATACTGTAAAAGTCTTAGAACACTTTATACAAAAGATCAAGGTAACACTGACTTTCCTGGTCAGATTTAGAAAATTATGGGTAAATTTATTGTAAATATTTCATTATTATTAAAAACTCATGCTTACCCAAAGATATTTGTTAGGCCAGAGGTTTTAGGACAAAGGCATAATGCCTGGGCCAATTAACCTGACTAATCTTTTCAAAACCCATGCAAAGTATAGGACAAAGCCAACTCTTTGTTCCAGAATCCAAAGTGGTCATTGAACAAAGAACCCCTACAGGGCACTAAACTTACCAAATGAGAATATATCCCCAGTTCTTCACCAGATGTCACAACTTCCCCATACTGCTTTAAGAAGCCCCTACTCCAGCAGAGCCTTTTGTCTTCACTGACCCCTCTTATGACGTCAGTATAACCAATAAACCTACCTTCTTGCTGTAAATTTGATTCAGTTAAATTTACTATGTCTGTAGAAGTCACTAAATATTGCTACAAGACGAAGAAAAAAACACACAGTATGGGGAAGTCTTTGCCAAACACGTACGTAATACAAGACTGGTACTCAATATAAAAGAACTGAGAAAATAAACATAACCAAAATCAAACGACTCAGTTTTGAAATTTAGCAAAAGAGTTGAAAAGAAATCTCATGTTAGAAAACACAGGTGAGAAAACAGCACAGCTTAGGATTGTCAACAATGTACACACATCAGAGAATCATAGATGCAAAGTCCAGACTCCAGCTGTGGATCTTCCAGCAGAGCTTATTCTGAAGAAGTGCACAGCAAATGTAGGTGAGGGGGAGAGAGACAGAAGTACCTTGCTGTTCACTGCTGGACTTAATGGATGATAAAGCTACTTTTGAGGACAGTGTCTTACAAACGTATCAATAGCCTTACCATGGGCCCAGCAATGAACCAAAGGAAAGGCCTATCAACCATGCAATTTCTTAATAACTATAGTCAAAGAAAATGCTAAAATGGTAAACTCTACATTTTCAGTTCTAAAGTCTGTAAACTAGAATATTATAGTCACATTTGGACTTGTATCACCTGGAAACAGGGAAAACTATTACAATTGTAAAGCTCGAAAATTACATTTATGGGTCTTAACCATGAATATACAAATATTTGCTGTTCTCCTCAAAATATAGGATGAAGTAAATTGAGTCTATGAATACTATTGAAAAAGTAAAAAAAAAAAAAAAAAGCACATTAGATAGGTAAACTAGCTACATATTGATAGAATTTCAGGGAGGAAATACATTCTTCTTGTAGAAACAGGCCTAATTAAATGGGTCCTCAAATGTGGTTTATCTTCTCTGAAAAGATGTTTTAAATAACTTTGTCCATAATGTGGTTGAATTTTCTTTAAGCAATTATTTATGCATTCCATCTCTATACTTTACCTTTGTATTTGCATTGTTCTTCTTTCTAATCTCTCAGTAGATTACTATCAAGAGAATGCTTTTTTCTTGAAGCATTTGCTAACTTACTCAGCTTAGAAAGTACAGAGAACATAATAATGCTTTTAAGTGCCATGAAAATGATGTGAACAATATACAATGTTTTCTAACATCTTAAGATCAAGAGTTATTGTGTTAGAAGAAATAACATGAAAACTCAATTTGCATGCATATTTCAATTTAAAAATCACAAAGCTAAACTATCAAATACCAAAAGTTAAAAAAAATGTTTTCTGACCTATATCTGCTATTTATTTTAATAGATACAGAAATTAAGATGTCGGTTGATGAGGTTCTCCTAGGGTCACCAAGTTTGCTGCACAAACCAGTCAAATTTTATGCTCATTTAATAGTCCCAAGCTTGTGTGTCACAAACCATGATTTAATATTCAAGGTGATAAAGCATCTCCTGCTATAAAGACTGTCATAATCTT
Organism: Micromys minutus; assembly: GCF_963924665.1. NCBI lineage: Eukaryota > Metazoa > Chordata > Mammalia > Rodentia > Muridae > Micromys > Micromys minutus. Next base: position 24,670,515 of record NC_137984.1, read on the forward strand.
TGGGGAGTCACAATTTTAGAAACTCTTTCTCACATTTAACTAAGAATTTTATATCTTTGTATCAGTAACTGATCCATTGCTTTCACCTCTGGTTATACATAGTATAGTCTAGTCATTAAACAAGAGAGCAGAGGAATGGAAGCTGAGGAGAAGAGAGGAAGTAGTTCTAGTTCTGCCTAGAATTTTCCATAAATGGTCATAAATTTAACAATTTAACATACAATATATGTCAATTTATACATTTATATATAACATATAATGCAGAAAATATGCAGATATGCATATGTAAGATATAGTTTCATATAAATATATATTAGTCATTCTCACACACGTTATATAAGCATGTATTATGTATTTTTTTCTCAGTAAAAGAATGAATTAATTATGTAAAGTAGTTAAAATACTCAAAAAGTTTTAGTTTCCATCTTCCCTTTGTTTATGTTCTTCTTTGAAAATATCCTAAACAAAACCATATTCCACTTCAGACACTGAAGCCATATTCATATTCAGGCACTGAGCCCAAGTCAGACTGCTGTCTCTAGAAAACCATAGTCCACGTGTTCACAGCACCACCACTGTGATTCACCAACCAAACTGCCCTACTCTCTCGGTTGTTTCGAAAGCCACTAAAGTGTACTCTTAGCAGAATAATAAATGTATTCAATATGCTCACAAATTATAGTCTAAAGATATATGCTCAACATTCCAGACATGTTCTTATTATTAAAATAAATAAATAAATAAATAAAAGCCGTGGCCTAGGCCATCACTTGGCAATCAAGAAGGCAGATTTCTCCTTATCAAAGCTTGGATAAAAGTAGATTTTCCAGTGATGTTATCCAATTTAAATCAATATACAACATTTCATCTTTTTTACTTATTTTTATTAGTTTATTTATTATATAAAATATTATTATAGCTCACAAAGTTGTTATAGAATAATATATTATGAATACACATTTCTTTTCTTTTTCTTTTCTTTTTTTTCTAAGAAAGATTTAGCCTTCCACAATTTGTCCTTCCTTCTTTTTGAGCTTTATATGGTCTAAGAGTTGTACATTTTGTCATGTGTCCTTTATTCCATATTTATTCATTTAAGCTTTGATTTGTATAACAGTTATCTCCTTATTCTGTCTATAACTATTTGATTGTTTTAATTAGCTTATTTGAATATGCTTATAACATCTTAGCTCAAACTAATACTTGCTTTTCTCTCTAGTGCTCTCCTCTCCTCTTCCCATTTTCCCATTTCAGTCATTTTTGCTCATTCTGTCTTCAACATTGTTTTACATTCACTTTTTTCTCTCCTTAAGTATGCAAAAGTAGAGCTTCTTTTATGTAGTTTTTTAGAATTTAGAAAATTCTGGAAGTAAACTTAAGGCTTTTGTGTAAAGACAACAATGTGGAGATATATTTCTTACCTATAAAAACCCGGTGGCACCCGTTGCACCAGGAAGTTCTTCTCCAGGTCTTGAAGGATGTCATTCAGCATTCGGACACGGCTGGGAGCTCTCTCCTTTGGGTCATTTGCAGGTCGCATCTCATCCGACTGGAAGAGTTCAGCACTGTCCCTCAGCCTTGATGCCAAGGCAAGCAGATGAGGGACGCTAGGCTCATTACCTGGGGAAAATAAGAAGGCCATCTCAGGAGACATTTGGTCAAAAGAGCAAAGCAAACATTTTATTGTCTTGATTCTAGTTTATAAATAGACAGGTCCCTGAGACTGTCTTGTCATTGGTAGTTCTGTCCATACTCCTTTCAAACAAAGAGTCACATGCTTTCATTAAACTCAGATAACACTTTTCTACCAAATATACTGTACACAAATGTTTTCATTTTCTACTAAACTGAGTTCATGGTTACTCACTTATAATAACTGATGTAAACTCATGGTTGGAATTAACACATTATATGCACTATATTAAGCACAACACATAATTACCTTAGTTAATATTTACTAAATGCTATTAGTTACATCATAAAGAATTCATCAAACCGTGTTTATTTTAAGGAAAATGAGACTTATTAAGGTCACAGGACACAAAGCAAGTAACAGAGTTGAACTGGAACCTTGTTCTTTTTGACTCAACTGTATAGACTCACCATAGTATACCTGGTTTTGAACCAAAAAAAAAAAAAAAAGAAAAGAAAAAAATAGGAAAAGACATAGTCATGATAGTGTATTACTTTTTGACAGTGGAGGTAAGCTGTAGGCAGAAGGATTTGAACTTAAGATCATTCTTGGCTATATAAAAAATATAAACCAGCCAAAGCTATATCAGATACTTTCAAAAGATATTAAATACATTCAAAATAAATAAATAATAAAATAAATATAAAAATGAAATGAAGACAATGTCTGTTCTTATAACAAGATGTTAGGTATATGACTACATGGTAACACATGCCTATGGGTTTTACTTTAATTATAGACATTTTTCATATGTTCCTAATGTATATTTAAACGTTGAAGTATACTAAAATCACTACATGGGCTGCTACATTTCCTTAGTTTGCTTCTAAGATCATAGTGCCTTGGTTTATTTTCCACTTTTTGGGCTGCTGATCATAACTCATTCTTATACTAATGGTAGTAGCAAAGCATCCACAGATCTATTCTTTGTCTAAGAGAAAAGCCATATGGTACAGTGGACTTGGACCTCGGGATTTAACTGACTCTGGCACTATGTTCTTAACATCTGTGTGACATTTGTAGCATTCCTGGACCTCTAAAATCTTAATTGTCAAATAAATGTAGTAACATTACCTACTGCTAGTATTTTCTCTAAGATCAAATGACTAATATGTGTCAAATTCTCCCTAAAGGTGATTTGAAACTGTTTAAAAATATATCTTTGAGAATCTTACAAGAGAAGAATTGTATGATCATCTTTCCCTTTTGTAGGACAACAGCTACTTAGGAGACTTGACAAAACTACCACCACGCCATCAGTCATAATGTGCAGATTTACTTCCAGTCAAATTGTTTCAGGAGGACAGGTATTGAGGCTAAGCTGTTGTCAAAGGAGTGTTACACTGAAGCAGGAAGAAGCAGCTGTTCTTTTTGTTATTATTATAGCTCACAAAATTTGTTATATATTAATATATGATGATACACATTTTTTTCTTTTTACTTTTTCTTTTTCTTTTTCTTTTTCTTTTTCTAAAAAGGACTGAGGTTTCCACATTTTGGCCTTCTTTCTTTTTGAACTTTATATGGTCTGAGAGTTGTTTCTTGGGTATTCAGAGCTTTTGAGGGCTAGTATCCAAGGGGGTTATTTGTAGAGAGTCTTAGGCAAAAGAGAATAATCATAAAAGGACATTGTCTTGCAAAAGCCCAAGATCATTAATATCTCAAACACCTGGTAACTGTAAACATATATATTCACTGTTCGGTTCATTTTCTTTCAGTGTGGAGTCTAGGAATCTTCTTCACATGTTAGTACATTCACTCTGTCTGGTTTAAAGTTTAAGAAATACTATAAAATAGCGTGGAAAGATGAAAATTATGCTACATATACTTAACTCATAAAATATGACTTTCAAAATACTACCAACTGTTAATAGCATGACATTTAGTGTCTAATTGAATATGCACACTCAATAGTTACTAAAAGAACAAAATAAATGCAGTAAGCGATATTTGAAATATGTCCAAAATAAAATTGAATAATGTGAAAAAATTCTATTTCTTATCTTTTATTTTTTCTCAGAGAGGGTTAAAGGAATAGATGTAATCAAATTATAAGCATGTATAAAATGGTCACATAATAATTTTTTCTATTTAGTGTGTGTGCATGTGTGTGTGTGTGTGTGTGTGTGTGTGTGTGTGTGTGTGTGTGTGTGTGTATGTGCTAGCAACATGTGCCTTAACCTGCTGAGGCATCACACGGGCCTAAATAAAAATAAAATTAACAGAAATAATTAATTACACTCAAAGTACAAAAACATTTACAATTTGGCTTAAAGAATATATCTACATAAACATAAAAATTGGATATTATGTTTTTACAGATATAGTTGAAGACTGCATTAAAGAGAATATGTGAGCTGAAGGTGATTTTGAGATACCTGTTCACAAATATGATAGTTCTGACTGCAGGAGTCAGATTTGAGTGCTTGCTCTTTTTTCTGTGCATTCCACATTGACTAGAATCTGTGCTGGATTTCACATCAGACAATGAGGATGGATATTTATGCAATTTGGAAATCAATTCCCAAATAATTTATTAAAATATTAGGATGACATGTCCCTTCTTAAGTTGTAATGACTCATCAAGGCTGATTCGTAAAAACTCAGACTGTCTTTTCATGAAGAAGAAAAGGAATGGAAAAGGTACATTTAGGTATCACTGAAATTGAAAGAGTGAGCAACGAAAAATCAAGCTCAACATCTTGGAGATTCCCGCACTTAAGAAAGAAAAATACATTCCGATCTAACATCCACTGCAGAATTGAAAGCATTACTACAGAGTAAAGTGAGACAAACTGTGCCATTTTCTCTCATTTAGTTTTAAATGAATTTATGCTTTATGTTACTGCAGATGGGGAGAACTGACAGTTCTCTGAAATAGTTAGTTGAAGTAAAAAATAGAAAGAGAAAGAAAGAAAAAAAAAAGAGTGGTGACATTTCTTAAATATAGCAGGCATTGCTTCCAGGGTCAGAGGTTACTGAGAAACAGCTTCATATGTAATGCTCAGGATATGTATTTGATGTATGATTTATGATTCAAGGAATGTTAGCATCCATTTCTTTGTCAATCAATTTGAGCTCCTGATCCTCTTTAAATCAGATCCAAAATAAAATGCTACTCTCCCTGAAACTTTGTTGATCTTAGTAATTCTTCATGGTCTTTGGGTCTTCATGAAAATGTTAGCTATATCACAGAGACATGCATCTGCATAGTTAGTTACTCTTCTTGTCCATATAATCTCACCAGATGTGTCATTTATGGAAGGAGCAAGCACATTGTCATAGAATCCAAACCAGTAACATTTTTGTCTTTACCTAGCCTTGTCTCTTGTCTCTCTCCTTTTTCTTACAACTTTATTTTAAAAAATTAAAAGATACATGTACAGATTTTTAAAAGCATTTTGGAATAACACTATATGAATTTATCTTTGTCAGTACTTAATTCTTTTAGAGTTTTGATAATATGCGTTGAAATCTACAAGTTACCATAAGCATAAAGTCCATGTAGAACAGAATGTAACATGGAAACAGTCAAGAGTTTTTCTTGGTGTGTATAGATTAAACATAATGATTTTTGAATACAAAACATTTCCACAAGGCTATATTCTTAGTCCTAGGATTATTAATGATTTAACGTCCAGGTGTACCACACTCTGAGAGGGTGCTGGTTTCTCAGCAGAAAAGAATCTACTATAGAAAAGTACAGTGTGTTTGTCTCCATGTAGCTTTGTATCTCTCCTACCAGAAACATTTAGTAAGAACAAAGATCATGCAGTGGTTTAATGTTGACTTATAAGGTTCACCTGGACCTTAAATCATTAATAATTCAAGAGCTAAGAACATAGCCTTGTGGTAAATTTTGATATTCAAAAATCATTATGTTCAATCTATACACACCAAGAAAACTCAAACAAAATAATGTCTTCTTTGAGATATAATTGCTACATTGCACAATGACTACAAATCATGCTCAGAGATGTTTGGTGTATAACAATCATCAGTGATGAGTTCTTTTACACTCTGGATGTAAATTAGTTATAGCTGAAAATAGAAACTTAAGATGAAAAAAAAACTATGTTGAGCTAGCAATTACTGAAGTTACACAAAGTTGAATGAAAAGATTCCCTGCAGATTTCCTATAAACACTTTGAATTTTCCCCAAGACCCAAAATGTCTAATAATATAAGACTGTTGGAGGCTGTTATCAGCTCACATTTGAAAGACAATACCTACATTTGATGAAAAACTGTTAACTAGAAACTAAAGGTTTCTCCAAGATAGGGTTATGGTTATCTCAAATATATATACATCAGGTCTACAAACCAAGAATTTGACATTAATAAAGATAACAACTCTATGCATGTAATCACTACGAATATGGTCTGGAGTAATTTATTTCCTGTCTTCCAATTAATTTTCTAAATACATAGAACTCTCTCAATAGGTTGTTTTTTATCAGAGGATACAAACTTAACATGCCATCTCCAACTTAGTTTTGAAAAGAACAGAAAAGAACATCATCACAGTTCTGAGTACGATCTCGAAGTTGCTGCTCCCAAATACTTCCCAGATCTGGAGTCCCCAGTGTCACTGTTCTCCCTGTTTACACTTTAAGAAATCTCAGTTTCATTGTGGGATTCCTGTCTCTATTCTTGTGTGTCCTCACCAAGCACTGACCTTGCCAACCTCTGTAAGAAAGAAACGAGTTGATGTGGGGGTAAAAGAATGCAATAGCCAACCTTAAATCATGATTGTCACATCTTAGATTTTAGTAAAATATCATTATTACTTTTAAAAAGCTCTGTAGAAAATATTAGTTTGTTTTAAATGTTGGTAATGATGCTTGATATACTATATAATACTTCACACTACCTGCTAAAATATATATATTTTAGATGGTTAAAGTTCTTCTAAATATCAAATGGAAAACCTTTCATTTTCCCAGTATCTCATAGTAAAATTCATAGTGCTATAAAGTTCTTAAGAAGTAATTCTTCATTCACTAGTGTGGTAGTGCTAGAAAATACTGCAGGAGACTGTTACTGATGCTATGGTGTTCTCACTAAAAGGAACCGATCATGACTACCCTCAGAAAGACCCAACAAGCAGATGAAAGAGTCAAAGGCAGATATTTACACCCAACTAATGGACAGAAGCTGCTGACCCCTGTGGTTGAATTAGAGAAAAGCTCGAAGAAGATGAGGAGAGTGACCCTGTAGGAAGACCAGAAGTCTCAACTAACCTGGATTCCCTAGATCTTTCCGTACACTGAGACACCAACCAGACAGCATATACCAGCTAATATGAGGCCTCCAACCAAAATACAGCAGAGGACTGCTGGGTCTGGATTCAATCAGAGAAGATGATATCTCTCAAAAGACTTGAGCTCCCAGGGAGTAGGGAGGTCTGGTGGGGTGGGGATGGAGCATTGGGAAATTCTCTTGGAGACTGGGGAGAGGGGAGGCAGCACAGTCAGATGGTGGACTGAGAGGAGATAAGCTCTGAATTGTAAATAAAAGATTAAAGAATAATATTAAATAATAAAGATAAAGACTTAAAGGTAAATAAAAATAAAATTAAAGATAATTTTAATAAGGTGTGACAATTCAAAGTCTACAAAATAGTCATAAATACTCAGAATCAACGCCATATGAAATCACAGCATGTAAAAGCCATTGGTGCTTTTAATGGATCACTTATAAAAATATCTTGTACAGAAGACAAAGAAGAAAACTATGGAAGACATATTTTGAGATTACCTAAAAATTGCTATTAAATTAAATTAAAAATAAATTTAAAATGTTCTGTTTTTTTGTATAGCAAACTACTTCATGTAGATGCTCCTGCAGCCATTTGTATTTTGATATTAATTCCACTTCCCAAGAAGGGCTGCCTAGTCATATACTAATGAAGGTGACTTCATCTGAACCTTCCCATTTTGATTAGTAAAATAAAGGCAAGAGCTAGTGATTGGGCAGGGGAAGAGAGGTGGAGAGAGATGGTCAGAGGTGAGGAAGGGGAGGGTCAGAGGTAAGACAAAAGAGGACAAGGAGAATAAGACCAAGATGGACATCAGGAAGACTGAATTAGATCCAGATGGGCTTAATTGACATTAAGTAGCTATGAACATTTAAGGATTTTATAGGTCTGATATCTCATAGAGAAGGACAGTTGTATCTTTGTCATTTTAATGTAATCTTATTGTGTAGAGGATTTGTGGATTGAGAGTTTGATATATAAACCTCTATAAAAAGCCATGGGGCCTTAGAATCATGTTTGTGCTGGGCAGGGCGGTTATTTTCTCCAGGTTGGAGAGAGTCATGGTGGTGGAGTGAGATCAGGGGTGGCTTGGACCAAGTTACAGAGTCCATGGGCCAGCTTCATACTAGAAGTAGACCCTGCAGAGTGAGACGGTGGGCTGATAAAGAGATAAGCAATTCTTGGAAGTTTTCTATCTTAAACCACAATATTAATGTGTCCCTACAACTGTCTTGCAAATCTAGACCAATACTACCCTTGCATCCTTCCTTAACTAATTTTGGCTCCTGATGCAGCTTTATATAGTGGACTGTCATGTGTGTTGAAATCTGTCAAATCCAAATGCAAGCCTAATCTATATTTATTAAATGCATAAATCAGTACAAGATGTAAAACCTCTTCTCGGCTGAGTGTAAAATTAGATCTAATATGATCAGCCCAGGAACACAGCTCTTGAAAAGTCATGTACAGAGGAACTCAGTACAGTATATAGTCATCTTTTTAGTGTGATCTCAGAAGTGCCCAGATATTTCAAGAGCTTATTCCTTATGAAGATCTTTTCTATCGTTCTTTCTTTCTTTCTTTCTTTCTTTCTTTCTTTCTTTCTTTCTTTCTTTCTTTCTTTCTTCCTTCTTTCTTTCTTTCTTTCTTTCTTTCTTTCTTTCTTTTTAATGCAGGATCTCAAAGATAACTTGCCGTAGTAGGTAGAAAGCTCCAAGTACCTGTTATATTTTCTACACACATAATAGATCAAAATCTCACATCACCTGCAGTGCTGACATTGCCCACTTGTTCTAATATGATTACACTTAGGGTTGCCCAAGATGCTCATCAGCTTAAGTTCCTTCATAGCTTGGGAATGTTCATTGGCATAGACCACTGTGTATTTATGTGTTTTACAAACTCCAAAAAGATTATCACTGTCCTATTTTAAAGACTGATCCTACCATCCACTTTTGTGTTTTCTTGTTTTTTTTTTTTTTTTTTTAATAGTCTAAAAAAATTTAGATATCACTATTTGTACTTTTGTTTGGTGTGGTTCTGTTCTGCAATTCTAGGTTTAAAAATCTACTCCATTGCCTTTTACATTGTGGGGGAAATGTACCTGTTGTATTTAAAAAACCTAAATTTTTACAGAAAACAAGCACAGCCTTTCTTATTTACTAGCATCTCACAGAATCGATTGCTGTAAACATGAACTTATCAAAGTTTTAAAGGTGCTAACAGTTGCATAGTTTCAGGTTATACTTCCCTGATGTATAGCAGCACATAGACAGACAGACACATAATTGATTTTGCTTGCTGAATTACAGTGGTTAAAAGCAGAGTAGAAGATTATTTGGAGGAAAAGGTATGCCACTTAACATCATCTTAGAAATATCTCACGGTGCTAAAGAGAAGGAAGGAAATTACCAATATGATGTCAGCCAAGGAAACAACAGCTCTTTATTATGCTGTATTTTCTATCCCTCATGCTGTCTCCTTCAGTAGAAGTTATAATATATCATATCAACTGGTTCCTTAAACACTTTTAACAACATTCAGTTAAAGAAAGATGCATGTAAGCTGAACCAAGAATCATGTTCCGATAATCAGCCTTAATTTTACAGTACATATCAAACACATATTATTTAAAGATGAATAATATGTAAGAATATGAATAACAATAGTGGAACTGAATGCAAGCATTTCGACTTGGCAAAGATGACAAAAGAGTATTTGTAAAAGGATTAGAGTCTGCTTACTATTTAAAAGGTAGTTTGGCATTGCATTCTTGAACACAAAATCTATCTAATTGTCCAAGTAGCCATGGCTAACTCAGGAGCATTTTAGCATCCATGAATAGAATGCATGTGGAGTGTTCTATAATACCACCAGTGCATGGAATGAACTCCCAAACTGCCAAGTGGTTGGTGGCTTATGTCCCCAAAGATACAATTTCCCCAGCACTGCAGTGGATTGAGATTTATCTTTATGGAGATCTAAATGAGAAATATCCCCAATAGTTTCATGTATTTAAACACTTGGTCCAGGGTTGATGATGCTGTTTGAGATGTTGAAGTCTTTATGAGATGGTACCTTGTTGGAAGAAGTACATCACTGGGAATGTGCTTTGAGGGTTTGTTATCTGACTCTACATCCAGTTCATTCTTCTTGCTTTATGTTTGCTGTTGAAGATGTAATCCCTCAGATTTCTTGGCTGACTGCCTGCTGCCATGCCTCTTCTATCATGGATCCATCCTCCTAGAACCTTAAGCTAAAATAGCTTTCATCTATAAGGTGCCTGGTGTTAGTATTGTATCACAACAGACAAGTAAACAATATATCACCAAACACTGCACTGATTGAGCTCTGCCTCCATTCCTGCCTGCCTAGTCCAGAGAATGAGCTGTAAGCCCATTCTATAATTCATTGATGCTGTCACTCTGCAGTGTTTTGTAGTATAAATCTGTCTATCTGCAGCTTTGGAAGAGCTAAAGGTTTCTGTCTTTTTAAGAAGATATGTCTATTTTATGAATATGACTACTTTGTGTTCATACAAATATATGCATCACATAAATCCCAGAAGCCAATGGAGTTCAGATAATATAATTAAATTGGAAATACAGAAACTTTGAGTTATCACATGGATTCTGGAAACTGAACCCAGGTCCTTGCAAGAGCTGCAAGTACTTTTAACCACTGAGCTGTCTTACCAGCTTCCAACACTTTGTAAAATGAACTATACTCATGTACTTACTATATATTTTTATTATTATCCACCTCAGGTAGAAATTTTACACTGAATATTTAACAGTATATGTGAGTTTAGTCATTCATTGGCTAAGTCAAAATTTAAAAATATAAAATTTACATGAAGTTGCTGAACATAAGGACAAATTCTTACATTCTAATAAAAATGAAGATAAAACGTATTTTTGATCGTATTGCTGGCAAAAAAAAAAAAAAAAAATTCCTGAGAAAACATTTTAAGCAAACCAATATACCAACTGAGACAAACAAATGAACAACATTCTTTTAAAACATATTATTGAATCAAAATGTATAGAGCCATAGACTAAGATTTTGTAACTTCATAGGCATCAAAATGTATTCAGTAAAAATTTTAATATTATAGCCTGATATTAGAATGGGAAAGCAAGAACAAAGAGGGTGAGTATCTAAGTGTAGACACAGCACTGTTGGCCCTGAGCTGCAGGTAATGTCAGAGGAGCCAGTATTGGCTGAGACTGTGGAGGATAAAATCACCACAAAGCAAGGAGAGTGACCAACACCAGAGTATGCATCAAGATGCAAACAACGCTATATTTTCAGGAATATGAAAAGATCCATGAACACAGAAGAACAATTAAGTTTCATTATTTAAAAAACAAACAAATGTGGATTTAAAAATAAATATGGTGTGATGGTTTTTATATGATAGGCTCAGGGAGTTGCACTATTAGAAGATGTAACCCTGTTGGAGAAGTTGTGTCACTGTGGGTATGGGCTGTGAAATCCTCCCCTTAGCTGCCCGGAAGTCAGTCTTCTATTGGCCGCTTTCATATGAAGATGTAGAGCTCTCACCTCTCCCTGTATCATGCCTGTCTAGATGCTGCCCTGCTCCCACCTTGATGATAAGGGACTAAACCTTTAAACCTGTAAGTCAGCCCAATTAAATGTCTTTTATAAGATTTGCCTTGATCGTGGTGTCTGTTCAAAGTTGTAAAACACCAAGAAAAAATTTGGTACCAAGGGCTAGGAATTTGCTGTGAGAGGCCAGACCATGCTTTTGTTTGGAAGACTGAGAATTTGGGGCCTTTGGATTTTGAAAGCAGTGGAATGCTTTGAATGGGACTTAATGGTCTATCCTAGGAAAAATAGGAGGACTTCATTATTGAGAGTAGTATGTATTGTGTGGACCTAGCCTAATAGGTTTCAGTGAAGAATTTCAATATGTGGTCTACGGACTGATTTTGTGATATTTTGGTGAAGAATGTGGCTACATTTTCCCCTTGTCTGAAGAATCTGCCTGAGGCTAAGGTGAAGAGACTCAGATTAATTGTATTGACAAAGGAAGTCTCAGTGTTTCCCAGAAAAGACACTGTTCTCAAGTTAAGTCTCATGAAGTACATCTTAGAAAGTATAACAAGCTGAGAAAAGAAACCTAGAAAATAGATCATTCAACAGAGAAATAGATACAGAAAATGTAATACATTACAAAATAGAGTACTATTCAGCTATTAAAAACAATTCATAGACCATATACAGCTCAAGAAGAAGGAAGACCATAATATGGCGGCTTCAGTCCTTCGTAGAAAGGAGAACAAAAATTTTATAGGAGGAAATACAGGGAAAAAGAGTGGAGCAGGGACTGAAAAAAAGTCATCCAGAAACTGCCTCACCTGGAATCCATCCCATATGCAGACACCAAACCCGGTCACTATTGCTGATGCCAAGAAATACATGCTGACAACAGTCTGAGATGGATGTCTCCTGAAGGGCTTTGCCGTATCCATACTGATATAAATTAAGATGCTTACAGCTAACCATAGAACTGAGCCTGGGGACCCTAATAGAGGAGCTAGAGAAACAACTGGAGCTGAAGAGGTTTGTAACCCCATAGGAAGAACAAAAATATCAACCAGCCAAACCCCAAGCTCCCAAGGTCTAAAACACCAAACAGTGAGTACACATGGGGGCAGCTACGGCTCCAACCACATACATAGCAGAGGATGGCACCATCTGACATCAGTAGGAGGAGAAACTTTTGGTCCTGTGAAAGTTTATTTTCCCAATGTAGGTAAGTACCAGGGCAATGAGTTGGAAATGGGTGGGTGAGAGTGGGATGATCTTCATGGAAGCAAGGGGAGGGGGTTGGTGTATGGTAGTGGGAAAAAGGGGGGTTATCACTTGAAATGTAAATACATAAAATATCCAATAAAAAAAGGTCTTTAAAAAAAGGAGTTAGATATCAGAAGACCACTTTGACATCAGACATGAAGATTCAGATTTTCAACTTTGTCAAGTTTGTTTCCTGTATTGCTTTGAGAATTACAGTTAAGTGATTGGATGACTCTCAGAGGACACTTTGATCTTTAGACTTTTAACATTGTTGAGACTACTATAATCTATGGGAACTTTCGAAGTTGGACTAAATGTATTTTGCATTATGCTATGTTTAGGTATGCCACCCCCCAACTCATATGCTTGAACAAGCTTATGGGGGCCAGGGAGTAGAAACTGATAGTTTGTATATGTTTGACCCAGGGAATGCCATTCTTGGAAGGTGGGGCCCTGTTTGAGTAGGTGTATCACTGAGGGTGTTGGCTATAAGATCTTCCTCCTAGTTTCCTAGAAATCAGTGTTCCACTATTATCCTTCAGATGGAGATATCGAACTCTCAGCTCTTCCTGCATCATGCCTGCCTAGATGCTGATGTGCTCCCACTTAATGATGATAATGATGATGATGAACTGAAACTTCGAATTTGCAAGCCAGCCCAATTTAATATTGTCCTTCATAAATTTTCCTTGGTCATGAGGTCTGTTCACAGAAGTAAAACTTTAACTAAGACATATGGTAAAGAAAATTCTAGGTTAACAGCCTGACACTGATAACATTAGGATAAATGAGAATCTCCTACTGGACTCCTTTTTTTTCCAAAAGTTTTTATTGGTCTGTGTATTTATTATCAGCAAATGAACTCTACTGTTGGATATAATCATATAGTAAGAATTTATGAGAAAATGAGGATTAAGGCTAAATCTATTTTTATGAATGTGTATAAAAAGATGGCCAATATTTTCTCAACCATTTTGGTTGACTGAGCAAGACTGGAGGGATGCTCTTTGAGGCATTTAGCACATAAATAGTCCATTTTCAGACATTACTGTTCTGAGCAGACTGGTAGAGATCTAGCACCATCAAAAGTGACAATGAAAGGAAATTAAAATTCATTTCTGAGATCACAGGAATTTAGACTACCAAGACTTCAAGGGGAGTTCACAGACATAGGCAAGCAGGGCATGCCGGGCTCCACATGTATCAGCCAGTGCCGAGTGGGAAGTTGCTGGTAATTAAAACCAAGATAGAAACAGATGGGCTGAGAACAAGAATTGTGCGATTTGTTTGGCACATAACTTAATTTTGCCAATTGGGAAATTCATTTTATATTACTGAGAAAAAATTAAATACATTAGATCAGTCTCAATAACTTGTGACATTTAAAAGTTGAAACTACAAATATAACAAGACTCTACATTCCGGTCTCTCTGCACCTTCACCTTGAATATTCTATCTCCTTGCCAAATGCAGTGAATGATGTCAGTGAACTATCAAAACTAATAAAAATGAAAAAAAGTCCCATCACATCAGCTTTGCCAGCTATTCAAAGGACATGGAGGAAGCTGCCAACAAGAGTTAAATATAGTAAGTAATCCAAAGGTAGCAAGCCACAGTGCTCAAAATTAAGTTTTCTTCTAAGTCTGGCTTGTGCTAAACAAATGTGTATTTAGACAAATCAAATGGAAACCAGCTCTGCTTGTTTAGTCTCATGTAATTTTTACAATAACTTTAAATTATGAATAACATTTAGACTTCTGAAGGAGAAAAACAATAGTTACAACAATTCCACGGTCTCTTATTGTAAGGAGTTGTTTTATATGCGAGACTGTGGTCAAAATTAGAAACCATAAGTGAGTGAGATTATGTTACCCATTCTCTGATTTGGTTCTAGGTTCCTAAATATAAACCTATTCTTACCATTTTTTTTCTTTGATGACTAGCCTGACTCCCACAATCTAGTACCATCTCATTCTAGGAAAATCTTTTAGACTTACTTTTCTTTATCAATGAGTATGGGAGAAATATTGGAATCATTACAAAGTACTTGCCTTGTATGTTTGAGGAACTGGTTTTAAACACTAGCAGCAGCATGAAATGCTAAATGTGATGGCAGACACTTATAATTCTACTGTTGTAGAGTCAGAGCCTGGCAGATCCCTGGGGTTACCGTTCATCTCTCTTAGCTTATTTGCTCATTCCCAGGCTACTGAGACACCTTGTCTTAAAGATACATTGATAACAGCTGAAGAATAAAGAAAAAGCAGTACATTTTGTCCTCTGGTATCCAAAAATAAGTACACATGTGTGCATGTGTGTATGTGTGTGTGTGTACACATTCAGGCATTCACCCACATGAAAGTATACCTAAAATATATCACTCACCTGATCAGTCATAATTTCCACTCTATCTTCCCATGAAATGAACAAATATATAAATATTCGGTCTCTATTTTATCTTTGGCATTGACCAAATATTAAGAGCCAAGGTCACTCAGTCAAAATGTGCTTTCAAGAAGGATGCAGTAAATCATCTTAAACAAATTATTCACTGGTAAATGATCCTTACTTCTGGTGGTTGTGGGAACAGTGGAGAACGGTTGGCTGTGACCATAAACTATCATCATAAATAAACACGATGGCCAATTTTCAACAGGTAAAAATTACCATGCTGAAATGCAATTGGGTTTCAGGGACCTCAGTCCTCACTGCTCACAGGGAAGTGAAACTGTATTTTATAGTACAGCCTTGAAGGTCACTTTATTTTATTCACCGTAAATTAAAACTTGAGACTAATCACTGTTGACTGTCATAACAAAATAAGAAATATATCAACAATTTAAGCTAGTATTAAACAGTAAAAATGTTTGTTTCATTTAATGGGCTACAGAAACCTTTTGTTCCAAGGAAGTGTCTAGCATCGCTGAGTAAATCTATTACTTATTTAAGTGTTGACATCAAGGCCATACTTGTATAATAGCATTTTGCATATATATCTTATATATATATGATATATATCTTCAGAGAGGGGGGATGGATGGATGGATGGAGGGAGGGAGGGAGGAAGGGAGGGAAGAGAAAGAAAGATGATAGAAATTGATTGGGCTCACTTAAGTTAGCAACCAATTGCTATTTCCTTACTATAAGTTAGGATGACTAAAGTACCAATAAAAAATGTATTTTTAAAAGCTACATGTTGCAACTATTCAAACAGATATTTAGACACAAGTGAAAAGAATTTTAATCAATTTTTTTGTTATATTTTCTTTTACTTAGAGAATTTAATATTGGTAACTCTAAAATCTTACTTCATAATTTTGAACTAAAAGAACACCAAATGCGTTTCACATGAGATAGGAAGCAATGAAAACCACAACAGTGAAAGGCTACAACTTTAGCTGCAGCTGAGGCAGCCTAACAAGACAGCAAGAAACCATGCACTCTTGTCTGAACCCACACAAAGCCTTCAATCTCAAGAGAACTTTATATAGACAGCAGTGTCTGACCTCAAGAGGAAATAAATCCCACAGAATAACCTTGGTTTCACCTGTTGAGTGTGCTTGTTTTTTTTTTTTTTTTCTTTTTTCTTTTTCTTGCTTTAATAACATGTTCCTGAATAGAAATGTCAGAGAGGGTTATTAACCTGCCCCTACATGTAGAGTGTTTTAATTTTTATACATTAATTTATTTTGTGTGTATAGTTATTTATGTGTCAAGGTCGATATGTGGAATCAGAAGGCGGCAGTGAGAGTCGGTTTTCTCCTTCTACCTCATGAGTATTATGTTGCTTCAAAAGCATCACTAATAACTTCAGGGTGCCTAAAATATGTCAATGCTGCATTTATTAATTTAAAAATTAATTTAAAAAAATCTCCTCGATGTTTATAACCAGGAGCAAGAGCAGATTTTCACTATCTATTTCTCTTGCTGAGACTTCTCTCATTCCTGTTTATCTGTTGTAGTAGACAGAACTATGGCTGGATAAATGCTGCCTTGTGAATCTGTTTTTCTCTAGTTTAGTCTGTAAATATATAAAACTGAGCTTAGCTCCCTCATTTTTTGAATGAAGACTACTATTCAGCAATCTTTAACAGGATATTCCAAGAGACTAAGTCACTGATGCCTACTGACCACAACTGACCCCGAAAAGCAAATGCTTCACATGCTGTTTAGCAAATGATATCTATATGTGTGTCCAACACTATGGTCATTAACTCATTGAGGGCATTTTTCTATAAAATATTTAAGGCAAGTTTTAACACAAGTATGCATGCACTGCTCTTCTGGGTCAGGGACAAAGAACAGCACATAATTTAAGATTTCAGCTATGCATTGTAAAAGTTGATAGCTTGTAAAAGTTGATTACATGGAAAATCTAAAGCGAATAAGATTCTTTGTCACTATGTTGTTTTCTTAAACAGAGTTCAAAGAGTCTGAGTACACAGCGGGATATCAGGCTCAAGTACAAATTAACCTCAAAATACTTTATCAGATCTGCCTGTGGAATACAGCAAAGGTTCTAGTCCCTTGGGATGGAAGAGATATTTTCACAATAATTCAGTGCTACAGGATCTGGGTGAGGGGCAGGGATGATGAGGATCATCAGTATCCTTTCCTACTTAGCCATCTTACTGTCCTTAAGAGAACTGTATTTGCCTCCTTGCTCTTACTTAAGCCTGACCCTGCCAGAACACCATTGTTACTCTACCTGCTCAAGACTGGAAAAACAATAGTTATTTTGCAATTCAAAAAAGAAAAGATTGGAATCTTTAGCCCCTCATGTCCTGAAGATTATTCAGCCTGATAAGACAAATTTCAAAATACATACCATGCTAATTAAATAACTACATCTGAATTAATATTTATCTCCAATTTTGGGATCTTAGTTCTCAGTGCAAGAAGTTCTGAGGTGCAAAAAGAGAATAGTCTCTACGATCCTCTTAATTTTTCATCCTGAAAATAACCTTGGAATTATCTGATCTACCTCTCAAGGCAGTGATAATACCTTTTCAGTGCTGTCTACGCCATGCTCTGAGCAAGGAAGTTCATATGTCTGTCTATAGAGGTATAAAATCCTAAAGAACAAACTGAAGTATTGGGATTGGGTAAGATGACGGCACTGTTTGCATTGAGTCATATCATTCTAACCATCACTCAAGCTTCTGCATGGCTGTCTATTCTTCTTCAAATTTTACATAATTTGTTTATTGATTTTCACTCCCTGAGTCTCCATTACAGGAAGCTCTTCTGCATATTATAAAATAAATGTGTTTGCCTTCCCTTTGTGGAATAGCATCAAGCTATGCTAAGGCAGCAAAAAATAACTGTCCTTATCTACATCTATAACTCCATCTGATGGTATAGAATTTTACAATAATGCTGAAGTGTAAAATTTACAATATATATATTTATGAAACTATATATTTCTTCTGAAATCTCAATAGTAGCTATGAATTTGTCACATTTCTTGGCTCATTCACTGTTCCAATAAAACTACAATTTTCTTTGTGAATTAAGAGACATAAGAAGAGCTCACATAACCTCATTTGTCATCTACCACCTTCTACATATTTTCTCTTCCTTTACGAATGATATTCTCTACTCCCACTTTGGTCTGGATACTTGTACACTATTAATGTTCGTGTGTGTGATCCTAAAATTCAGAACAATTACATTAGTTTGTCTGGTCTTTTGGAAATGACTAAGTTATCAGTCCAGAATCCTTAAGGATGAGATTAACACCCTTATAAAAGAGGCCCAGATACCTCTTAGCCACATTCTGCCTTGTGAGGTTAGAGCAAACATCAGCTTCTGGTCCCCAGAATGCAGGTGTTTAATAGGCAAGACCTGGTTCTTGGGATTCTCGGCTTTAGGATCTGTGACCAATAAATCCATGTTGTTTATTTCTTTTGCAGCTTTCATTGCTGCATCCCAAATAGACCAACACACATCTTACCCACAGCAGATTCTTCAAACTGCAAGTATCATGTTCTCAGGAAATTAGCCTAGTAATTAATTTTCTTGATTTTTGTGTGTGAATGAAACTGGCCTCTGCATAAGACCAATGTTATCAAAAATATTTTTTTCCTCACTCTCTCTATGACTGTATTTCCTTGCTCGGTTCCTAACTGTACACTCTCTTTTAATACCTATAACTATGACTTTCACACACCATTGTTCTAAATAATTTCTTTTGGACCACATTGACATCCAAATTTGCTAATAGTAGTTAATATCTAGGATATAATTTTCTTGAGGTTTGAGCAGTGTGTCAGGAAAGTGCTATCTCCTCCCTTTCCATTTATTATTTTGATATAAGCCTGATATATATATATATATATATATATATATATATATATATATATATATATATATTCAATGAAGTTTTACCTTGTTAAACAAATAAATTTAGCAGTCCTTGTGAAATCTGAAGGGGTTCCATGTAAAAATATTTGTAACATACTACTTTTCTTAGGAGAAAGATAAGATATGTTGAAAAGATCTTAGACTGCCCACCACAGCCAAATTAATAATATAACTCTAACTACAAATTATATATATTTTTGAACTCCCAAAGTATCCTACATTATGAAAATGTTAATAATTGTTATAACAATAAGCTTTAGTACCTACTTGAATGTTTTAAAATAAACTCAATTGTTTAAAAACATAACCAAGCAATTTTAAACAATTTTGTTAACACTTTTTTATTTGCTTAATTTCTTTAATGTCTTAAAATGTAATTACACTTTACTTTCTTGCAAATATATTGATCATAGAAAATGTAACTCAGGAAAAATCTTATTTACAATTCTAAAATACAATGTTGGTATTTTCAAGTGCACTACTTGAGATTCCTTTTCATGCATAATACTTATTTTACAGATGGACAAGGATTTATATAATATAAAAAGCCTCATATTTTTTCTCTGAAAGTTTAATGTACTATCTCCCGTAACAACAGAATTTTATAGAAGATAAAGTTCCGACACTAAGAAAAAGCAAAACATTCTGAGAACAAATGAAATGGACTTTAAAAAATTCTTAAAGAAAGGTTATTGTGCACAGAACTATGGATTTTCTGTACCTGCTCTAAGCTTATTTTTTAAAATGCCATATGTTTCACTACCAAGTTTCTAAGCTCCAAATATTCTAGAAATAGCAAATATGAAGTGGAAACAGGGAGGCACATGTAGCCATAGCAACCTTGGTGTGATGGAATTCTATTGGAAGCATGGAAAAAGAGAATTACATAGGTAAACAAGAGTAGGTTAAAAATCAACAACAGTAAAAGCTCTTCACGTGTCAGGAACCTAGTGTACTTGTCTCCTGAGAGCCTTCATTCAGAAGTGGATGGAAACAGATGCAGAAGCCCACAGCCAAATAGTCAGGCAGAGCTTAGAGCAAGCTGGAGGAGTCAAGGTCACAATAAAATAAAATAAAAGATCTGCAGAGATAACTAATCTGAGCACATGGGGCTCACAGAGGCGAAACCATCAACCATAGAGGATGCAGGGGCTGGATGTAGGTGCCTTCCTGATTTGGTACAGATGTGCAGTTTGGTCTTACTGTGGGTTCCCTGACAATTGGAGCAGGACCTATCTCTGTCTCTGTTTTTCTACCATCCAATCTTCTTCCCCTAGTTGAACTGCCTGGTTAAGCCTCATTGAGAGAGGATGCATTTAGTTCTGCAGGGTAGGAGTGGAAGTCTTAGGGCCCTGGTTGGTACCCAAGGGGAAATTTCCCTTCTCCGAAGACAAGGAATGGGAGTAATGGGAGATTTATAAGGGTTGGACTGGGATGAGAGGAGAAAGGTGGGGCATGATAATTGGGATATCAAGTGAATGTATAAATAATTTACTGAAAAAAAAATCTGTCAACACCATTGTTTTTGTCCAGGATAAGAATAAAGAAATAATAAATGAACAACCTTAATTAGTTCTGTAAAGGTAATGATTCCAAATTGATAACTATATATTCAATTTCAAAATATTAGAGATCTTTTACTCAGAAGCCCACTCTGCTACCACAAAACACTTTAAGCACTGTAGCTAAACGACTGGATTTCTTTTCAAATGAGTGATTTTCTCTCACAGCCTCACTCACTATTTGATAGCAGGAAGTGTCACTCAGGAAGAGGATGACAACTTTAGTCACCATATCCTACTTTGTATTTAGTTAAGTGAAACATGCAAGAGCCCAATTGAAAGGTGGGGTACTGCACTTAGCTTATTCATGAGGGGCTGAGGTGGAAACTATGAGATTGATGCTCTTTCTGCCTCACTGCTGCTGCCTTGACTTCTGGAAGGAATGTGGATTACATTCCATAGCAGCTAGTCCCAAAAGAGACACTTAGGAGTCCATCCTGTATAGAATGGATGTGGTAGGTACAGTGTTGGACTAGAGTTGGCTTTCCAAGCTGCTAACTCACTGTAATAGAAGCTGAGAATTGAGATCCAAATCTTATTGATCAGAGGCAGCACTCAGAAGTTTCCATCTCTGACACACTACTTCCTGCGGTACATATTTGTCCTATTTCTGCTTTGAAGGATAGCTAATATATTTCTCAGTCGTTCTCAGTTGTCCCCTCAAAGGTGTAGAGCAAATGTGGCTACAACATTCAAGATACAGGCTACTTTATCCAGTCTTTGTTGAAAGTATTTTAAAACCCTTTTCTGCTTATTAAAATGAAACCAGTTTAAAGAAAAAATTACCTTTAAGGCTGTTTTGAACTCCTAATGCTATATCGAGGGCATTGAAGGGCAGAACTGGGTCACTGGCAATTTGTAAAATTACTTCTCCTGAGAGCTGTAATGAAAAGAAAAATAATTCTTAGCAGTCAGTAATTAACATCATTTTAGTAGTTAAAATACAATAATAATGTGTCCAGAGTAATAATAAAAGAAAAAAATTTAAAAATCGTTTTCCTTTCAAATTCTTTTGTTTTCTTTTGAGTTTTCATTTCTGTAAAGAAAACCAAGGCTAGATACCTTCCTGATGTCAGAGGATGGCAAGAGAACACAATGGCTCACTCTCCTGTGAATGATCTGTCAACAAGCTAGTTTAAAACCCTTGTTAATATTAAAGATTTGTCGAATATTATAGAAAATGACAACAAACAGAAAAACATTTGGTTAATAAACTTAAACTCCAAACACAGCTAGTTACCCATTGGTATATTTCATTTAGTATATAATCCATTTTAGTCTTTGGGTAAACCCTTTTTAATGCTTAACTTTATCTCTAATCATGCGTCTGAAATGTAACCAGACCAATTCTATTTATATATACATATTTTCCAGAACACATTTTACTTTAAAATTTAAAAAGTAAGTAAAATGTTAAATGGCATCCCAAGGGTCATGTTGGGATTCTCTTACTCATATATAGACCTCTCACTCCACTCTCAAACACTGTGTGGAAGCTGAAACATGCTGTATCTCTGTTAGAGCAAGCTTGCCATACTCTGCTATAGTAGTCATATTCGCAGAGATAGCCTAGGACCTTCAGACCACCACTGAATACAGATACCATTGCTATATCTCTTTTACCCTTATATATATTTTCCAAGGCTGTTCACAAGTCTACCTGTCTCTTCTGAGCCTGAATCCAAGCAAAGATGGCAATGACTGTGTTGGAACCAAAAATGCTTTGTGGATATTATATGAAAACTACACTCAGAAATCAGACTATTAACCTGAGTCAGTATAGAAGCCATTGGAGATACACACTATCAGGTGAACAAGATTTTAGATAACCAGAACGACATATTCAAAAAGCATTGTGTCCTACATAATTTAAAAAATCTCTATTTCCTTATTGTTCACACAATTCATGTCATGTTATAAATGCAATTCAATCTGGTCTGTCCAAGCTTGAAAAACACATTTCTGAGAAATAAAGGGGAGAGATTCTGCTATTTCTCAGAGGTATTTCACTTCCAAATGTAGCTAGGAATTTTTCCCCCAGTGGCCAAGACATCTCTGTGGAGTTTCATCTCCAGCATTTCTGCTTCACATCTGTGGGGAGCTCCCTGCATGATCACACTGTCTTTAGAAACAGAAAACAGCCTGCAGCAGATTGATAGGAGTCGCCCTTCTATTCCAGCAACCCTATGCAAATCATGAAGTGAACACCAATATTTGGAAATAAATTATTTGTAAAAGAAAAATTTAACGGAGGTTAGGAAGTAAGTATGAAGGTTCCCTTTTCCAATTTGCACTGGATAATAGAAACTACAGAACAGACATCTTTTGTTGATACGTTGGGTATCTGGAAGCCATGTTTTACAAAGGATCCAAATGAAAAGAAGAGGATGTAGGATAAGGGTCACTCTGAGCTGCCAGAGAACACTGTTTTGTTCTGTTTTTAAAAGAGTTCATTTGGCAGCAACAAGAAGAGGAGTACATGCCAGGCACCTTGATACTTCCTTGGAAAAAAACCTGGCAACAAGGAGTGGAACTTTAAATGCACCTGTGTCATGACATATGTGAAACTAGCTTCATCTGCAGGTTCATAGACAAGAGGAAGAGTTGTGTGGGCAGTGCATGAAAGGGGAGGTGTTCTGAGCTATAAGCTCTTCTTACTCTCCTGGACATCCACAAACGGCAGAGCACACATTTCCCTGATGCTCATGAAGGCTCCTGTTTCTATTCTACCAATCACACTATAAGGACAAGGGTTGAAGCTACCAGTGAGGGAATTCATAGCACTTCCTAGGACTGAAATGACCTGCACTGAGAAGGTATTGTTAAAGATAATGGTAAGAGGTAAATTATCAAGAGTCAACATTTATCAAGAAATAACTGGAATCAGATGCTGTACCAAAGCTCACACAACATTTAATTCTCAGTGCAGTTCAGTAGAGCAGAGATCATCACCTTTGTGTCACAGACAACAAAGCCTAGTCCCAGAAAGTTTAGATAACCTCACAACATCACACAGAGCCAGATGTGAGCTCAATGCCACTTTGGTGTTGTATCTTGAAGATTTTGGTAAAGTCTTACAAAGGCCTTTTAATTGATGATTTGTAAAGAACTAAAAGTAGACTCTAAATCTCTCTGTCCCTACTCCTATTTGTTATGGATTTATCTGCTTTTTGACTTAAGTACATCAACTTCTTATAACATTGACTGATACTTTCCAGATCCTCAACTGCCAGACAGTGGTGAAACTGGTGACACCCAGTGTTCCATAGGGTATTTTCTGACATATATTTCATATGAGAATATGGGTAAATAAATATACAATTCACATATAAATATAAAAGTACTACTGGCAGGTAATTAGGATTAGGTTGGTGCTGAAAGTGATGCCTGCTAGATGGAAACATAGCTGAAAAGCACAGGTGTTGAAACTTTCATATTCCTGGGTCCTCTCCTCAAGAGCTAAAGTTTCTTAATTACCAAAATAGTTCAGGTTGAAAGATAGTCACCCGTGAATTTATTTGTGAGCAAAGAGTTTTAAAATCACTGAAAATAGGATAGTAATTATATATATATATATATATATATATATATATATATATATATATATATATATATATATATATACATATATATATATATATATGTGTGTGTGTGTGTGTGTGTGTACATATGTATATATAATTATATATATATATAATTTTATATATAGATGTATGTATGTTTATAAATTCATTGACTATCTGCCTTTAGTAGTTATGTAGCTCATACAAGGTAGTCCAAAGGAGCTGTTATCTGGTAGATAACTAGCTACAGAAAAAGTGTGTGTGAAACCAAAGAGCTGTAGTACCCTGGATGAGTTAGGATGCTGGCAAAGACATCATTAGAGCCTTAGATGTCTGTGGAGGAAGGAAACTCCTTTTTCCCAGTGCCCTCAGGGAACTGATACTTCCATCTCTACCACACTCTCTACAGTTCACAGAAGCTTAGCAAGAATTCCAAGAAACAAGTTTGGAATTGTCCTTTGCAGAGATATTGTAATTGACAGACGACAATTTTGGGAATGTGTCATGATAATCCAATACTTCCTTAATTTCAAAATTACAGGTATGTCTACTGTTTCTCCTATGTTAGGTCCATGTTCCCTGTCATGGATTGTCATCTTCTCCTAAAGAAATATAGTGGATAAAATATATTTTCAGGCTGTCAACTTGTAAATAATCTAGTTAATATATTTGTATCTAGATAACATTAGAAAGTGTAAGAGTTGAATTTGACGTTGCTAATCATACCATTTAAAGCGATGAGCCCAGTGTGTTGATGTTTTCTGTTGCACTGGACAGAGAAACATCAAGACACATGCCTTTCTATTTTTACTCTCAAGTATTATTTTGTTAGGACTGTGAAAATTAAATATCTTCATTATGTCTCACTAATAACTAACTTCGGCATGATTTAGCAATAATATTAGCAACTAACATTTTAGAGGTCTTCCATTGTGTCAGGCAATCTTCTAAATTCTTTTCATGAATCAATTTATTTAAAACATATGAAAGTATTATTATAATTTGTAGATGAGAAAACTGAGACATTACTCAACTTATTATTTCAAGGCTACTTAACTAGTAGACTATTTTGAGATCTGACAGAAATCATTTTGTATACAGAACCAAGATTCCAATTATAACACCAATTAGAATATAGGCTCTCATTTCTCAATATTAACAAAACAAGAATACAAGTGTCTACTGATACATATCTATTGAACCAAAAGATGTATTCTAAGGGACGACCAAGACCTTTCTTCATCCATCACAGATATTTAAAATAAAGAGCTGAGCAAATCACCTTAGCAGACATAATTTTCATGCTTGCTAGTACTAATTTTCATGTATGATGCTGATCAACATAGATTGTTTCTAAGCCACTTTTATTAAATTAATAATAGTGATAATCAGGTAGTCCCTATGGGTAAGAACAATAAGTTGGACAGTCAGTGCTTGTGGGTCGATGTCTTTTTAATATGACTGTCAATTAGGACTCTAACTTTAGGATCTTTGAAAAAGGCACAGGGAAATGTACCTAATAACTAACAGTGCCAACATCTCAATGGATATAAGTGACAAGCCACTGGTCCTTTTCCAAGCTGCTAGAGGACATGTCTACTATGAAGGCAGCATTCTCTCTACACCATATATTCGTGAGAGACTTTGTTCAGTTATTGGAGTTTTTGGAATACTGTGCATAAAAAGCTTTATAGTTATAAAGCTATAAATTTAGGGTAAAAGTTTTGCAAGGCACCATCCACACACATACAATAAAACAAAACAAAACCAAACCAAACAAAATACATAGGAGTCCTTACTCATTAGAAGAATCTGGACAGGCTACCTTGATAAAAGGTATTCTGCAAGGAAGACACTAACTTAGGCATCAAGAAAAAAATTACCAAGAATAAACTAGCTAAAAAGCAAGTGTCTTATATCACACAAACTGTCTTAATTACATTATGATGTTAATTTTATAAAGCTATCTTAATGGTTATTCGGCACACATGTCCTTAAACTGTAAAGAAAAAGTCATGATTTGGTTAAAAAAAATAGCTATTCATTCCTATTTCTCCGATTAAGTTTACAGGTCACCAGAGCAGTGGGGTTGCAAACAGGAGAGGTTGAGTTATTCTCATTGTACCCGTATTACATCAAAAACTCCATCAACTATCCAAGTCTGAAACAAAAGGTGACAGACTTAGCAGCTTCTCATGATAAATAAACATGTGTCAAGGGGAAGAGGCAAGACTTCAGAAGTGTTATTTTCTATGAGAATCTTCCTCTCATAGCTTATACTTTCAGAATGCAGTGCCACTATCTGCGCATGCAAAGTAATATGTTCCTAAACAATATAATAAAAATTATTTGGTCAAGAATAAAGACAGTATTAGTTAGTAACACCTTGCAAAAGACATTTTGAGAGTCATGAATTTAATTATACTCCTTTCTCTCCCATTTTGATGGGACAGTTCAAAATGTCAGGGGAGTCATGGTTGCTGGACCTTGGAAAGGCAGCTGGCATATTGCGTGCACAGGTAAGATAAGGAGATCTGAATGCTAGTGCTGATTTTCTTCTCTTCTTTTGATTCTGTGCAGGACTCTAGCCCAGTAAGTGGCACCACCCAGGTAGAACTTTCTTCCCACTTCAATTTTCCTTATCAAGATAATCCCTTAGGCGTTCCTGGCAGCTAATATCATCTAGAAACTGGTTTGCTATCATGCCCAGAGGCTTTTCTCTTTGATGATTCTGTACTGTCAAGTTGACATTCAGTATTAACTATCACATTGTGTTAATTGACAATGCTACTTTGCTCATATACACTGTTCACATAAATATGTCCTTTTGTACTTGTCCAGTGAGAGACATTGAAAAAATGCCATTGCTGTTTTGATGTAGTTTGGGTTGAATCCTGTTCTTCTAAAAATAATGAGTCATAATATCATTCTGCTTTTTAAATAAATAATGACATGATTTCATCATAGAAGTAGTAGAAGCAATAGACGGGGTAGGGGATGATGTGAGTGGCAACGAAAAAATATTTTTCTTCAGAATTAACTGCTTTTCCCTACAGAGATTTTAGATTTAAATAACTGTCAAAATATGTATGACCTGGAAGGTTTTCTATTACATTGTGAATGAAGTTCTTTTTATTTCCTGACTTTAAATGCAATAAATGTTGTAGGCTACTTTCTATGGAGTGAGACTTGACATTTTGGAAATAGTGAAAGGAACACCCAGGTTTCATTTCCTTTGATGTGCTATTATATTCATGACAAGTTTCCTTTAGCAACTTTCTGGAAAGCAGATGCTATTCTTCAGCTGAATGTAAAGAATATGCATGTAAATAAGGTGCTACAGACACAGAATGCACAGGCCTGCTCAGGCATTCTGGGAATAGCTGTTTTCTTTTTCATGAGTTGCTTAGAAACAGACAGGACTGATCCAGCCCTGATATATTCTTTAAATCCAGCTAAGATATATTCTTTAAATATATTTTGATTGCTCATGGAAGAGTTAAAGAATTTGAAAGTGTTATTGCTGTTCACCAATTAGCGCATGGGAAAGAATCCTGTAATTTTATCCCAACACTTTAACTTAGAGATATATACGCAACACTTGGAAAAGACACAATTTTTACAGACGTACTATTCCAGCATTCTGGCTGGTGCTAGAGAAATGTGAGTAGAACACGTGGCATGAAGATCTGAACTCAAATCCTTTGCTTCAATAATACTTCACAGCTATATTCTTAGTGTTGTTTCAGCATCACTGGAGCTAGGCAGAGGGACATTTCTGAAAGCTTCTGTGTTAACTAGCAAAAATTTTGCAGCACAGTGGGTGATAACAGTGAGATCTTGCCACATACATGGTAGAGAGTAAGAATGGATATCCAAGGCATACTTTAAATGCTACACCTGCCCTTGACATGTCACATGTATAGGTACACATATATACAGGAGTACTTATACACAGCATGCATACACAGAGACACAGAACACACACACACACACACACACACACACACACAAAATGAGTTACATGCAAAAATGTGAAATAGTTACTATAGTCAACTGAGAAGACACATGTGTTTCATACCAGATCATACCAGACCTGTTGCTAAAGATCCCACTTCTGTTAGGCCAAAAAAAAAAAAAAAAAAAAAAAAAAAAGAAAAGAAAAGAAAAGAAACAAAAAGGCTAACTCTTAAAGAGGCTGGAGAATTAAGAACATTCTAGGAAAAGGAAGAACATGTAAATGCTGAATCAACCTCCACAAAAGGCAATTTGGATTAATAGAGGAGTACTGAATGGAAGAAAAGACAAATAAGCAAAAGACTATCTGAAAAGGACTCTCCTATTCAGGGTCTCAAATGGAGGAGAGTGTGTTTTGAATACACTGCAGTGACTTAACAACTCAGTCCTACCTTGTAGCCTTAATCATTCTCTGCAAGAAGCGAAAGAAAAGTTTAGTTCTGAAAAATCGAAGTGAGTGAACTCGTGCTTCACTTCCTGAAAGTCAGTGTCCCATGGCTCCATGTTACCAGCATCATCAAAGGTTAGACTATAGAAATACTACACGTTAGAAGGGAGAACAAAGCACAGGAGGAAATACGAGATCAAATAGCGGCGCAGCGATCATTCCGAAGATCATTCCGAAGCTGCCTCGCCTAGGTATCTACCCCATTTGCAGCCACCAAACTGAATGCCAAGAAGCACTTACTGGTAAGAACCAGATATGGATGCCTCATCAGAGGTTCTATCAGAGTCATACAGATACAGTTCAGGATGCTTGCAGCTAGCCATAGGACAGAACATGGGGACCCCAATGAAGGAAATAAAAGATTGAAGGAGCCGAAAGGGTTTGCAACCTCATGGGAAGAACCTATTATCAACCAACCAAAACCTTCAGAACTCCCATGGACTAAAACACCAACCATTAAGCACACATGGAGAGACCCATGGCTCCAGTTGCATATGTAGAAGAAGATAGCATTGTCTGGGAAAGAGGTGCTTGGTCCAATGAAGGAAGGTATGTTTTCCCACATTAGGGGAATGCCAAGGCACTGAGGTGGAGAGGGTGATTGAGAGAAAGAGTACCTTAATGGAAGCAAGTGGAAGAAGGGGGTGGATGGGAGCAGGGGGGGTGGGGAGGGCATAATCTTTGAAATTTAAATACGGAGAATATCCAATAAAATAATATAAAAATACAGTAGTCTTTGACCTGTGTAAGGATTTAATTCTTGATTCTCTATGCACCTTGATCCTGTTAAGAAATTACTTTCTCCAGTGGTCACAATACTCCCAGAAAGTTAGCAGCACATGGCTGGTTAATGATGAGAAATGACATAATTGAGAGGTTTTGGTCATGATCTGACTCATTTAAGTAGTTTACTGGTATGACTCCTTTCTAGAACTGCAAGGAATGATAGTCACCTACCAGAGTTCTAACAAATCTGCTTCATTATGTAGTTCTTACTGTCTTATTAGACAACCTGAAAATACCTGGGAAGTCTATTTTCTGTGAGAAAGTTCATCAGGGTTTAAATGAATCTTCTTTCTCACAAGCAAGAAGCAGATGGTAAACACTAACTGGGCCACTTCCATTTTGACAGTAGTCTGTGTGACCTTAGCACATCCTTAAATGCATTTCTCTGTCCATCACTGGCTCTTTGGCTCTTTGCTTGATAAAATATACCCCTCTGATGGTTCTGTTAATAAGGTAAACTGAATCCACTGATTTATCTGTAAATTTCATATGCTTGTTTTTAATAGCTGAGTAGTATTTTATTGTATAAATGAGCTACTTTTTTATCTATTCTTTGGTTGAAGAACAACTGGGATTATAATATCTGGCTATTGCAAATAAAGCTGCTCTGAACATAATTAAATAAGTTTTCATATAGTATTGTGGAACATTTTTTGGGTATATACCAAGAAGTGTTATATCTGGGTCTTGAGGTAGAACTGTTTGCAGTTGTCTGACTTACTGATTTCTAGAGTGGTTATACAAATTTATAGTCCCACTAGCAATGG
Organism: Micromys minutus; assembly: GCF_963924665.1. NCBI lineage: Eukaryota > Metazoa > Chordata > Mammalia > Rodentia > Muridae > Micromys > Micromys minutus. The sequence continues at coordinate 24,700,799 of NC_137984.1, forward strand.
AGGAATGCTCTCTTTGCTCCACATCCTCACCAAGCATATATATCATTTGAATTTTCATTTATCTTACCAATTTTGATGGATGCAACATGGAATCTCTGAGTCATTTTGATTTGCAAATTTCTAATAACTAAATATTTTGAACATTTATTTTGGCTTTTCCATGTTTAACTATGTTGGTTGTCCTGTATTTCTCTAAGCAAGTTATTTATGACCTTCTTTTAAAATTTAAATGCTGTGATTTCTTATTAGTTTTATACAATCTATAAACAGCAATATTTGTATTTGTACAGTTATAATTTTAATTTTTATTTGATATTCTCTGTATTTACATTTTAATTGTTATCCCCTTTCCCCCCAACTCCCCTACCCTCTCTCCCTGCTATCATGGAGGTGCACCATCTCCAACCATGCTCTCCCACCTCAGCGCCTTGGCACTCCCCTACACTGAGAGAAGGAGCCTTCACTGGATCAAAGGCTTCTCCTCCCTTTGATGACAGACAATGCTGTCCTCTGCTGCATATGCACCTGGAGACATGGGTCTCACCATGTGTATTCACTGGTTGGTGTTTTAGTACCTGGGAGCTCTGGGTGGGGTGGTTGATAGCATTGTTCTTCCTATGGGGTTGCAGACCCTTTCAGTGCTTCTTAGACATTACTAATTCCTCTCTTGAGAATTTTGTGCTTAGCTCTGTACCCAATGTTTTAATTGAGTATTAGGTTTGTTGGTGTCTAACTTCTTGAGTGTAATATATATTTTGAATATTAGCTCTCTATAGTATGTATGGTTGGAAAAGACATTTATAATTTTTGTTAGACTGTCATTTTGTCCTATTGACAGTGTTCTTTGCCATATAGCTTCATGAGGCTCTATTTATCAATTGTTGATCTTAATATCTGAGCTATTGGTGTTCTTTTTAGTTAGTTGCCTCCCAATGTATCTGCTTTTATGTTGAGGCCTGTGATCTGCTTGGATTTGAATTTTTTTCAGGACAATAAATATGGATCTATTTGAATTTTTGTACATGCATCATCTAGTTAGAAAAGAAGTCCTGAGTGATATAACACAGAACCAGAAAGACTCACTTATAAGTCAATATTAGCCATAACATACATGATTAACCATGCTATAATCTACAAATCCTAAGAAGCTAACTATCAAGAGGGGACCAAGGGAGAATGCCTAAATTTTACTCAGAAGGAAAATTAAAATAAGTTTTGGAGTTAGATAGAGGGAGCGAAATGGGTGGAAAACAAATGGGAATGGGAATCAGGTATGGAAAGAAGGGGAAGAATGGGAAAGAGAAGAGAAATCAGTAGACAGGCATCTCTAGAGTAAACTATGGACCTGGGGTGATAGAAGTTCCCAGGAGTCTATGGAAGTGACTTCTATCAATAGGGAATATTGGGACTAAAATGGCCTCCTATAGCCAGAGAAGCTTTCTAAAGGAATGGAAAAGACATCAACCCATCCATAAACTTTTGACCCAAAATTTGTACTGCTGTCACTATGTGCAGGAATAATGATAGAACAAAAATTGAGGAAATAGCCAACCAATGACTGAGGTAACTTGAGACCCATCCCATGAGGGAGAATCAACCCCTGATACTATTAATAGTACTCTGTTATGCTTGCATATGATAGCCTCATATAATTGTTGTCTGACAGGTTTATGAAAACAGATTCAGAGACTGAGAGGTAAGGAACACCACAAGAAGACCTACAGAGTCAACTAACCTAGGCAAATGGGGGGTTCCCAGAGACTGAACTATAATTGAATATCATGTATAAGCTGGACTGAGACTTCCATCCATAAATCCAGCATTTGTACAGCTTGGTCTTCATTTGGGACCCCTAACAATTAGAGAGGGGACTATCTCTGAATATGTTGCCTTCATTTGTATTCCTCTACCCTAGCTGAGCTGTCTTGTCTGGCTTCAATTATTCTTGCCTTAACTTGATATTCCAGGAAAGGTTGGTACCCATGGAGGATGATTTCATAAGGAACAAAGGCTTACCAAGTCACTCATGCAATTTGAAAATGAACAAAACTATGTTCAGTAACAGACACCATAGTTCCTTCCACTTAAACTTCAATGCAGTGAAAAAGAGCAGCTAATTCTGGTATTTTTAGTAATGTGTTTTGTTTTTGCATTTAGGTATCATGAATTGTTAACTATTTCCATCTGTAATGGTATCAAGGAGCGCAGTGCTCCTTTATTCAATTTATTCAAAAGCTTAAGACACCTCTAAATGTTATAATCTATTGATCCAACCCACCCATTTAGAGAGTTTAAGAGTCACCTGGCTTTAACTGTGATCTGTATTGTGACATTTTTTTGGAAAAAATAACTTTTATTTCAAATAATAATTAATTACTGGAAAATAGAGATTTATGAAGTATAGAATGTTAACATGCATTTATAAGTAACAAAACTAATTTTCAGAAGATCAAATATTTTGCATAAATTTGTAGAGGAGCAAATGAGGAAAGAAGTACTGGCTGCTATCTGATCATATCAGCTCAATTTGCACATACAGAAATAGGGGTTGCAAATTGAAATGACTTTCTGATCATCACAAAACTTTTCAGAGACACAACAGAAAATAGAATTACAAGGCTCAAAACCCTTAATACATTTTTTCTACACATCAAGAAAATGCTGCAGGAGAATATAAATTTATCAATTACTCATGTCCTTGTTCATGTTTATGTATAGAAAATAAAATATGAATAATGCAAAATTTGGTAAACTCATCACAAAATATTTCACATATAGTAAAGTATGAGATTGCAATTTTAGTTGTATACGTATGGGTATGTGTGTGTGTGTGTGTGTGTGTGTGTGTGTGTGTGTGTGTGTGTGTGTATTTGTGTGTGTATGTGTGTGCCAATGTAAAAACTCTGGACAATACCTTTATTTTTTGAGACATGCTATTTCTCTTGCTAGGAACTCACTAATTATGCTGTTATGCTGATGACTAGGAAGCCCTAGCGATCTTCTAGCCTCTGCTTCCCCAACACCAGATTATGAATACATAATATCAAGTCTTATATATAGTTTAGTTAACATTTTAAAGTTGCTTCCTTTCTAAGCCAATTTCACAAATATTGTTTAGATGTAGATTTGGCTTTCAACATGTATTACTAATGCCTTGAATTGAAAATAAATTTGAGAAAGTTAGAGGAAAAGTTCAGTACTAAAGAGCTGCTCTTACAGAGGAACTGATTTTGATTTTTAGGAACCAAATCTTGTTATTCATGACTTTCATTAATACCAGTTCCAGGAAAACAAATGCTTTCTTTTGGTCTATGTGAAAATACAGACACATGCACACACACACACACACAAACACACATACACTCACATTCATAAAAATGTACACACACCAATACCCATGTACATATAGCTATTATGTCTTCAGATACTGATACAAACTCATAAACATCCTTTTTACAAAATTTAGAATGAAACAGTCAAAGTCATAAAATTCTCATTTATTAACCTCTTTATTTTTAGAAATTACTCTAATAATTTTCTGGATTACTTCTTTAGATTCAATTTATGGTCAGTAAAAATCTACCATATATGTGTGTGTGTGTGTGTGTGTGTGTGTGTGTGTGTGTGTGTGTGTAATTTATAATACAATTACATATTATATAATATATATATTATATATATATATATATATATATATATATGAGAGCTTGTTCATGCAATATATTATATTATGTAAAAAAGAAGCTGGAATGGTAGCTTAGCAATTAAGAACACTTGCTGATCGTAGAGAGGTCATAGGCTGGATTCATAGTATGCCATTATTTGTAGTAGATATATTTATATGATTATATTATATATAAACACATAAATAATTTTCATCATTCATTGAGTGTTTACTTTCACTGTTTGCATTATTTAGAGATAGATGATTAATTTTTAAATCTATTATTTTCCTCTTTACAATTTATTATTTCATTGTTGTCTCCAATATTTATATTTTTCTATAATAATAATTACTAAAATGTTACATAGCTTATTTTTGAGTTGTTAGGTACAGATCAAATATAATACATGCTTATCATGTGGTTTATTTTCAACTATTAATCGTAGGTTATTAGGTATGCATGTGTGCATTTATAGTTTATGAGTGTGGTTCTAAGAAATAAAAAGGACTGGAGATGATACAGCAAGATGGCCTTTTGGGTAAAAGTGCTTGCTGTCAAGCCTAGCAACCTGAATTTTATATCTCTGGGCCTTATAACTATAAGAGAGAATAGACTCTTGCAAGTTGTCATTTGACCATCAGTTACATGTTGAAAACTTCCTCTGAGATACACTACACATACTTGAAAAAGTGAAACTATGAATTATATGGTCTATTGTACCCAGAAGATGATGATATGCATATACAAAGCCTTGGAGTATTTTAGAAATGGAGAATGGAGCACTCATAATTGAAATTAGTGTCCCTATAAAAGGACAAATTAGTTCCTCAAGCCATGTGAGGAAATACTGTAAGACACAGCATTAAGTGGAGGTGAGTGTGTGTGTTTGTTGTGTTTGCTGTGTGTGTGTGCACGCGCTCTCGTGTTCCTATATATGTGTGTACATGCACCTGCACCCGTGGCATCCACATTGTGGTGTTCTAAATGAAAATGCCATCCATAAGTGACAAGTTTAAGAGGTAGTCTTGTTGGAATAGGTGTGGTCCTTTTGAAGAATGTGTGTCGTATGTATTGGCCTTGAGGATTCCAGAAGTTTAAATGTCATTCTCTCTTCTGTGCTGCACACCAATTTACGTGTAGAATTCTCTGCTACCTCTGCAGTTCCACGTATGCCTTTGTGTCTCCATGCTTCGTACCATGACAATCATGGACCAAACTTCTGAGCTGCTAGCTGGCACCAATTAAATATTTCCTTATAGAAGTTGCCGTGTTTATGATGATTCTTCAAAGCAATAGAAACACTGCCTAAGACATCTATGAGGTTAGGAAGGAGGATAGAACATTGTTTGTAAATAATGCAAAAAGTTCTGTTGTTTCCACTTACATGGGGCCCCACTTCTCAGGAGCTCTCAGAACACCCAATCTTTTTTCTCTATCACATCTCCTAGAAGTTACCAAGCCTTGAACTCACACATCTCATTCCTTGGGGCTCACACCGGATCTGCACAATCCTGCTGTCTTTCAGGCATTGCTTTCACACAATGTCCTCCATAGCATGGTAAAATAATGACTCAACAATCAATAACTTATCAAATACATTTATATTTTAAATTCCTAATCCACAATCTGTCCACATAATAAATTTACAACCAGTTGATGAAGATATACACCTCCAACCTAGATAAGATAAATTGAGCTAGAGAAATCCATCCTTAGAAAGTATACATATCTAGCCTTGACTACTCAGAGCCACTTGAACAGAGATGTGTCATCCTTGTCTTCCATGTTGAATCTTCCACTTCTCCTTCTCCTCTCCTCCTTCCTTGACTTTTCCCTTCCTACCCTTCCTTCTCATCCAATGATAGGTCTCACTTTATCCTGGACATGCCTTGTTGCATAATTACATCATTGTACAAACCTTGTGCATGTTAAGCAACATATGTGTTAGTAAGCTCATCCTTCCAACGAGACACAGTGCTTGAATGGAATCAACCCTTATCAGACATGGAATCTGCTAGCAGCTTAACTTTACTTCCTAGCTTCCTAAGAATAAAGCATAAATATTTCTCTTCCTCTTTCTATCTCTCTCTGTCTCTCTGTCTCTGTCTGTCTCTGTCTCTCTCTCTATCTCTCTTTTTCTCTGTGTGTGTGTGTGTGTGTATGTGTGTGTGTGTGTGTGTGTGTGTGTGTGTGTGTATGTGTGTGTGTACCTGAATTACTCAGTTTATGGCATTATAATAGTTGACATAGTTGACAGTAGAGATAGTAAATTTCAAAGAAACACTATACATCAAGTTGTTCTAAAACTTGAGGACAGCAGCTAATCATTAAATGCAGTAACAAAATAGCAGAAAACAGATTGAGGCAAAGTGAAAATACCCTTCTTTTTTCTGGTGTATCTGACCCACTCTTCAAGGACTACTTATAATCAAGAATAGCTACGAATGGGGCTCAAAGCAAAATCACAAACTTGATTAAATATGAGGCCTTTTGTCATTTTTCCTTTTGTAGCTTCACTGTGTATTTCTGAATCATAGACTTAGAAAATGATAATGTAATTTCACACTGTCAAAAGATTGGAGACTCTGGCATGTACCCATGGTTTCTTTATAGTTCCTTAAAAGTCTACATAGTACTTGGCATAGTGATTCTCAACACATTGTTATAGCACTACACTTTGTACATGAGAGGCAAACATTTGTCTGTTGTGTAAAGTATCACAGAAAGAGTAAATGTGTGTATCTAAAAAACTGCCAGTAAAGTAACTAGTACCATGAGCCTCTTCTTTGTTTCCAGGACCAAAGAGTTTTGTTCCTACTTCTTGTTAGTAAATTTGCTTCTCATTATTTTAAGGTTCCTGTATAAAAATGCTGATTTCCCCTAAGTAGGCAGGGGCACAGTATACAGTTTAATCTTTTATTAATCACCTTGGGATTGATTACATGAAATACAAGAGTATGCATTACATTTTCCATCCAGATTAATGACAAAAACAGAATTTTGTTGATTTCATCAAAGCAACACACATACACACAAACACACACACACACACACACACACACACACACACACACACACACACACATACACAAAGGAAATAGTTTAAGTTAAACCTTTAAAAGTTTTTACACCTTTTTGGTGTTTTGTTCAAGGTCTGAGATTTTCCCAGAATTTTAAGTATGCAAGGCATGCGTCCTATCACTGATTCATATATACAGCCTAGCTTTTACATATTTATAATTTAATAATTTAATAATATCAAGAAACCATTGCTTTTATTTACATGTACCTTCTGATGTAGGCATAATGCACTTTTATATTTATTCTACAAAAAGCCTATCATATCTCTATAAATTCAGATGTCTCTGTAAAATATTTTATAGTCTTTATCATCATGATGAATAGATTTTATCATAAGCTTCTCCGGGTAGAAATAAATAGCGCAACTTTTCAAGGAGTGAACCTTTTGTGCATGTATATTTCTCTAGAATGAGACACATTTGGATAATGTTTCATACTATATCATCACGACCAGAAATAAATATATATTGAAATTGTATTTGTCATAGATTTGAAAGTAAATGCCATCTCCACTTTTTGAAATGCGAGAGCTTTGTGTCCTTGGCAGCAAGTAAGGATACAATATTTTCCCCTGCATCCCTTTATTTCTCCTTATATGTAATCATCCCACTATTCTTCAAGATAAAATATAAATAAGAGAAAGGCAAATCAGAGTACTCAGTTAAATGCCATACACTTTATTTTTAAAAAGAATGAATCCAAATGAATAGGATTCGGGTGTTCATCTCTACATATACTTTACAGGGTGACTTTCAAAGCTCATCTCTCACAAATTGCAAAGCTCACTAGCATACAAGGCTGTCTTTTGAGCATAAATAAAAATTCTTTAAATCAACAAGACACATTAAATCACAAACTGATGAATGCATAATTTAATCATTCTTAATATTCCCACATTGATTTGGAATTTGAACCATTACCATGCAAACTAATCCACAGACTTAAAAAAAATAGATTGTTGGAATGATGATTCTGAGTGGGATTCTGATAAAAATTTCTCTAATCACTTACCATTATTGAAATGCAGCTGATTTAATTGAACCTGTAGAAGAGATTGCATTTGCTAATCAAATCTCATTTGAAGATGCTTATTATTCAAAGGAAACCATATGTATTTTCAAGCATGCCTAATTAAAATAATGCATATAATCTTGGGTGTCATTCTTGTTGCTGATTATTGTGGAATGATTCTTACCTTTCTATCATTTTTCAATCACAGTGAATTTTTTTTAGAGTAAAGCAAATACAAATTTGAAAATATTAATGTCTGTACCAATAGTCTGTTCAGTATTTTATTTAGATATTACACATAAACAATAAAGTTCACTATGTGGGAAGAATTTGTAAAGAAATTCATAGAAAAATTGAACATAATGTTGGCTTATATTTATTCTTGAACATAAAACCTTACCTAATCAACTATAGATACCTAAAAAATGTTTTTAGAAAGTGTAACTTTAAAAATATATTTTAAAAGAATACTTTGGATACATATATATGTGAATAAATACATACAGCTTGAATTTGAACACTAACACATATACAGGTATACATAGAGAAGTAATTTATATTTTACTTATATGTGTATTTATCTTAAAATATGACATCACACAAATACACACATATGCATATATGTATGTATAAGTGTGTGTGGATAATATTTCTAATATACTTGTATATTATAAATGTATAATATGTATAATGTATAATATTTCTAAGAAATTTGTGCTAAATATCTCATCACTTTAGGTTAAAGCAGATTTCATGCTTGAATATTTCCATGATTACCATATTCAATCTATCCTTTATACATTGTTGATTTCCTTTGCCTTATTTCTTTCTATCTACTTTTAACTTTTTACAATAAAATTTACCACAAAGAACTATTTGCATAATGTTGAGCTTATAGGTACATGTAATACCCAATCCTAACTTTCTATTCACTTTTGCTTCAAGTATAAACATGATATGTCTTGAAAAATAGGTCTTATCTGTTTCTTCTCACTTTCTTCTTCTTCAATCTATATTTGTAATCTCTATAAGTTATGTCTCTCACTCTATCTTGAACATGCCTTCTTACTATCTCTGGACTACCACTTCTAGAAGACATCCATGTTTCTCTCTATTTCAAACCCAAGTGGTGAATAATAAGCAATATGTTTATGTCAGACAGCAGAATTAATTTTTTTATCTAATTCATAACTTTGGTAGGCTAACAACTCTGGAAAATATACTCACGGCTATGGCTGACATCATATCCTAGGTATATGTCAAAAGAGAGAGTTACCTTATACTGACACCAGCTTGGTAATACATACATACATATATACATATACATTACACACATACACACATACACACATATATGTAAGTAATTCTCTAAGTAATTCTATTTAGCAGTGTCATTTTAATTATGATATAAAAAGTACCAAGGCCATTACTTAAAACCCAATTCTTTATCAGCATGCTCTAATGAGTAAATAAATATCTGACAGAAATGTTTACTGGGCAGTGAGGGTTTGATATCTCCAGAAAACTATATTGAGAATTATAATATTTATTATACCCTGTCAATTTTTAAACCATATTATCTATTTGATAACTTTCTCTGGTCACCTAACTGGGAAACTTTACTTCAGAAGTTAGGTGTTTTTTTTTTTTTTTTTCCTCCCAGCCCTATGCTCCCAGAAATAAGATTCAGACTCAGAAATATTTGCAAATACCTTGACCATATAATTAGGCTCTTTTCTGACTAGCCCATAACTTAAAATAATCCATTTATTCTAACATACATTCTGCCATGTGGCTGGTTACCTGTGCTCAGCTGTTGTGTAGCACCTTCCCGGGTGAATCTCCCATGCCTGCAGTATCCCAGAATCTTTCCTGCCTCCATGATCTCCCACTTCTCATTTCCTGCCTAATCTATATGCTATCAGTTTTTCTAGAGACAGATGCCACATCCATACAGATACAAGATGTTTTCTCTACATCTTACAAGTATTTCAGTCAAGCTCTGGACTTCAATATATGTCTTCTACCATTTTATTGTATGTAAAGAGTTTACATAGTGACTCAATATCTTATCTATACATTCCTCTATCTCCATGGCCATACATTGAATCATATACATCTAGAAACCAATTAAACTGAAAGCAGAGCAATATTTACCTAAAGTAAGGGATACATTATTGAGCAAACTATCATCCCAGGAAACTCTAGGAATGTTATTTAATATATTCCATGTGATCCTGGACATACTAAAGAATGTCAGTTGGCCTTTGTAAGACTAGTAGAGGAATTTTTTTTTTAAATCTCATTTGGAGTATCTCTTGAGTAGAAGTTATTCCAAGAACACAAATTTCTCTGAATCCATATTATTCTTGAATAGTCTAAAAACCTTCAGGCAAATGATTTTAGAGTTGGACAATATGAATCATCTCCAAGGGGTGAGACTATGAGAAGCACAAAGCAATATATGTACATGAGCAGATTCTGGATTTGTTCCATGGCTTTGGTCTACACACTATATTCCTAGGTTATTTGTTTTATTTATTCATTATATTGGTTTAGAGGAAGATGAAAGTGTAGCCCATGTGTTTTGGAGGTTTCAGAGCTAACTATCAATGTCTTATTTCTGACAAGCAACACTATGACCATAACAACTCTTTAAAAAAATAAAGCATTTGAGTGGGGCTTGCTGCGTTGTGGTGGGAAGTATAAATGCAGGTAGACATGGTGCTATGCGTCAATGAGGGCCATTCTTATTCAAACAATCACACACATGTTAAAAATATACATTAAATTATAAAATAAAATAGAACATTGTTTCATGAACAGTTTCATTCCCAATATGGATAGCTTAGAATTTTCAGAACCAAAGTAAGAGATACTGATCCTTTGATACCTATTTTTTTTGGGGGGGTATGATTGCAACACCAAATAATTTAAGTAAAGAAGTAAAAGTGCTTTGACCAGGTTGTCTGTATTGTTCTTTTAGTGCAGTGTGTGTCTTGCTACTCATCCTCTGTAGATCCTCTATGTTGTTACATACTATATTCTTTTAGCGATGTGATTTTTAGGCATTGGCATTCTGTAAATTCAGAGATTAAATTTTTTTAATAATGTATTTGTACATACAGGAGTGCAAATATGTGTATTCATATATGTATGTATGTATGTATGTACATGTGCACATTTAAGTTGAAAGTACCTATTTGTTTCCTTTTTGGTAGTGTGTCCATTTTTAAGATACCACATGGTAACTGTCCTTCATTGACTGATGCTTCAGTTCTGTGTCTGTCTTGTTTCCACTGTGCTGTTGTACTCATTCATGAGCAGATGCATTATACAAAGTGATAGCCTGGGTCCACAGACATAGATTAGATGCTAAACTTGCCAAAAAGTCTTGGACTCAGTACCAATTATTTAAACAATTTTATTTTTATCTGGATTTCTGATACATCCTATTTTTTAAATTATATATAAATATATGTCATAAAACAGCAGTGACTATTACAGTAATAAAAGGAAAAAAAACATCTATAAACATAAAAAATGTAGATATTCCTCATCCAGAAGGCTTTCACATTAGCTTTCTGAGATGAGGGTACCTTTGTCATTGTTACTGTTGTTGTTCCCATGTTTACCTGAAAAACAGACTTTTATGTTTCATCATAAAGAAATAATCATTTTCCCTACCAGAACAAATGTGAAGGACAAATCGTCAATCACATTCAGATTGTATGTCTGGATGAAAATAGAGCGATTAACAGACATATATCTGACCAGATAAGCAAAGGAAATGTGTGTATGCTCAGGTATCCTCAGAAATCTCCAAATATCCGATTTCAAAAGCCTAGAATCACTGCCAAATCCTTGCCCACATGTTATAGCCTGCTTGCTTCTCAGGGGCTCCTTAGTAAGCAAAGACACAGGTCAGAATTTCATCCATATCCATGCCAGCTGGGACAACCATTGGGCCCAGCTGACATGGGAGCCGCCCCCAAACCCCCGCAACTCACCCATACACACCCAGCTCCAAATTTCTTCTGGTTCAGTTCCTACTTTTGATAGATCAGTGGCCAGATACCCACCCACAGGGTGTAACCTACGAGCTTCCCAGGAGGTCCACAGTAAACAAAGAATCAACAACCTGATACCAGCCCATACTCTACAGCTAGCATGCCACAAGGAGGTCCACACAAACCAAAGACACAGAGCCCAGCCCACAGTGGGTTTACCACCCTGCTGAGTTCCACCTTCAATAAATGGAGCTTGTCTTACTGGCAGTCTGTATGTTGGAGAATGAAAATATTGCTATATTTATTACTATGCACAAATCTCATGTCCAAGTAGATCAAGGACCTCTACATAAAACCAGATACGCTGAATCTAATAGAAGAGAAAGTTGGAAAGATCCTCAAACTCATTTTCACATGTGGCAAATTTTCTGAACAGAAAGAACACCAATAGCTCAGGATTTAAGAGAAGAAAAAATTGATAAATGGGACCTCATGAAACTGAAAAGGCTAAAGAGAGTCAGTAGGATGAATCAGCAACCTATGGATTGGGAAAAAAAAAAATATTTTCACTAACCCTACATCCGACAGCATGCTAATACCCAAAATATTTAAGAAACTAAAGAAGTTCACATCTAAAAACCCAAATATCCCAATTTTAAAAGTGGTGTACAGAGCTAAACAGAGAATTCATAACAGAGGACTCTGAAATGGTTGAAAAGCACTTAAAGAAATGTTCAAAGTCCTTAGTTATCAGAGAAATGCAAATCAAAACGAGCCTGTGATTCTACCTCATACTAATCAGAATTACTAAGATGAGAAACTCAAGAGGCAGCACATTTTAGTGAGAATATGGAGAAAGAGAAACACTTCTCCACTGCTGTTGAGATTGCAGGCTGGAGCAACCATTCTGGAAATCAATCTGTCAGCTCCTCACATTAGAAATAGATCTACCTGAAGACCCAGCTATACCACTCTTGGGCATACATACAAATGACCATCCCACAGGGGCAAGAGCTCCACCATGTTCATAGTAGCCTTATTTGTAATAGCTAAGAAGATGGAAACAGCCTGGTATAGATGTCCCTATACTGAGAAATGGATAGAGAATATGTGGTTTATTTACACAATGGAATACTATTCAGCTACAAAAAACTAGGACATGATGAGTTTTGCAGGCAAATCAATGGAACTAGAAAATGTTATTATGAGTGAGGTATCTGAGGCCCCAAATGACATGCATGGTATGTACTCACTCATCAATTGATATTATCCCAAAGTTACAGAATACCTAGGACACAACCCAATAACCGGAAGAAGTATAATAAGCAGAAAAGCTCACGTGAGGATGTTTCAATTCCACTTGAGAAATAATTATGGGAGGCAGAGGGAGGGAGGGGATGTGTGGGAAGGAGAAGGTGAGAGGAAAAGGGGAACAGAATCAATTATGGGGGCAGAACAGGAGAGGGCCAAGTGAATGAATGGGAATAAGCAGTATTGTGGGGGTGGTGGGAGGTGGGGTTCCATCTGGAATGTATCAGAGACCAGAAGGTAAGAGACTCTAAGGACTCAATGGGAGTGACTATATATGAAATGCCCAAAGTGGAGAGTGAAAACTCAGAGTTCACCTTTGAGACAGGGCCTCAAGTACAAGGTTACTAACAAAATGTCTAAATTTCTGACTCAGAACTATTCCTATCTAAAAGAAATGCTGGGACAAAAATGAGTAGATTAAAGGAAAGGCAGTCCAGTGACAAACCCAACTTGGTTTCCATATAATGGGGGTGGATGATACCAAGGCCTGACACTATTACTGATTCTATGTTGTGCTTACAGACAGAAGCCTGGCATGGCTGTCCTCGGAGAGGTCGTACCAGCAGCTGACTGACACAGAAGCAGATACTTACACCCAACCATTCATTTGAAGTTGGATATTGAAGCTAATATCAATTGATTAGTGAGTATATACCATGCGTGTTCTTTTGGGTCTCAGATACCTCAGGATGGTTGAATTAGGGGAAGGATTGAAGAAGCTGAAGAGAAAACTGACCCTACAGAAATTTCAGCAGTCAAGTAACCCATACCCTAAGGAGCTTCCAGAGACCAAGACATCAACAAGGAGTATACATGGGCAGATCTGGCACAAATTCAGCAGAGGTCTGCCTAGTCAGGCCACAGTGGAAAAAGATGCTGTTAATCCTCAAGAGACTTGAAGGTCTAGGAAAGGCAGAGGCCTGGTGTATAGGGGGAATCCCCTCTTGAAAGCAAGAGTAGGGAGGAATGAAATGAGGACCTGTGAGAGCAGGGACTGAGAAGGCACATCAGTGACTGAAATGCAAATAAGTAATAAATGACACACCCACATATACTTTCTCAGCCATGCAAAATATAAGGATGCAGTATGAATTATATGAGAGTCTTGACAAATCTAAAAAGTAAAACACAGCTATACTATGAGCCAACTTGTCAGAAAAATACTGCGAAAGGGGATACAGAGATGTGAGGAGTGGTGTTTAGAGGAGATCCCACTCAGATAAAGTGTTTCAGTTTCAAAGGCAGCTTAAGGTCAGCCTGGATGAGGGAATTTAGGTCCAGTCTCGGGCAAATCATGGTAGAATTGCTAATTTCAGGGTGGGGTACTATGAAGCAAGGTTATCATTGATGCTTAACACTTACAGACAGATCTCTGAATTTATTTACCGTGTTAAAGACAAAAAAAAAAAAAATGTGTGCTTGTCTTCTAAGAATTAAGGGGCTGGGATCATGAAATGCAGATTCATAAGGGGAATCAAAAGTAAGCCTGGAGTAAATGACTGGATTGAAATGTAAAACAAAAAACTAGACTTATAGTCTGTAAGAGATGAGCTATCCAGGCAATTTTTTTAAAATGGCAAGAATGAAATGCTTGGAGGACAGTCTCAAACAGAACACTGGGGAAGGGGGTGCTGTCTGGAGATCTCCAGAGAAATCAGAACACAGAAAAAAAAATCTGAAAAGTTGTCTCGAGCAGAGAATAGGGCGCTAGCTTGGACCCATTTAAAAAACAAAACAAAAACAACAACAGTAGGTTAGAGCAGGGCATACCATGCAGCTGTTAGGTGAGAGCTACTCTTCAGGTATCTACCATCTCATATTCTCTCTTCACGGACTTTTAGCAATGTCATAAAAACATATGTGGAAGTAAAGTATTTATTTCAACAACGTTCATTTAAAAAGAGGAAAATAATAAACAAACAGGTTCCTGTGTATCTTTTTTAAAGCCAATTAAGCTTCATTCCATTTTTAAGAGGAATGCATTTCTCTATGACCTGGGAACTATTATCTTTTAAATATACTCTTGTATAAAGATATGGCCCTTCATTTTCTTTCCCTTTATATAGATAAAATCAGCTACATAACACACTGGTCACTGTGTAGAAATTCATGATGAACTCTGTATATGTTAAGGCTCTTGTTTAAAACAAATAATAAAAACTTGTCTATAATGCCAGAGAATTCCTGTAAGTGGATTCATTTAACTCACAGCTTAAATTGTAGCTTATATGGTAAAACAAGGCAGTGTCCCTTAAAAGTTAATCATTATCTTCATCTATATGGGAATTATGGGAATGCCCAGTTCTTTTTCAGATGAAAGAGAGACAGAGACAGAGACAGACAGAAAGAGAGAAAGACAGAGACAGAGAGATAGACAGAGATAGCTGGCAGGCCTACTGCAGCTTACAAGCCTCTGGATAGTGTGATAGATCTTCGGAAGTATTGGAGAATCACAGTGGTTATTCTCAAGGTTTAATGAGCCACCTGCAAAAGAAGTTTCTCCCTAACTTTTTAAAAATCTTCTCAGATGTGTGGAAAATGAATGTCTGTGTAAAGCTGTTTCCAAGAAAAATGACCTGAGAGATGGTGCATGTTGACTAAGGGTCGTCCTAAACCTATGTCAGCTCTCTAATGGAAGAAAGTTTTCTTAAGTTTACAAAAGCTGCTCAGTGATAGAATTAAATGGAAATAGGATAATTTATACAGCAGCAGGCATAACAAATTAAGCGTTTTATAGAGTGTGTTTAATAGCATTCCAGTGAATTTCCTCCCTCCTTCTAGTGGTAAAATAGATCAACCACCAATGTCCATTCAGCTCTCTTAGGTGAACTTCTTAGAAAGAAATGAATGACCTAAGGCTTTACTGCTTAGGTTTGGTCTATCCTTTCCCTGAGGGTTTGCTCTGATGTCAGGTTCACTAATACCTATTTAGATGGTATAAGGGTTTTGAAATTATCTGAAACCTACAGAAAGGTTTCTGCTTCTCCTTTTCTGACCACTGACAACATTTGGATTCTGAACAGGATTGGTTCTAAAATTAGAAATATTTTGATAACATATATAAGAACCTCACAAAGGCTGGAAACAAATTCTATTATATGTCTTACAATGGGCTATGACTGTGATGCAAAGGTCACATTCATTGGATATTTTTAATACATTGCCATCTTTTTTTCTCTTTTTATTCAAGAATCCTTTGTTGCCCTCTAACTTGGTGGGTAGCACTTTTTAGAACCTTTCATGTCTACCATAAAACATCGTGATTCTTAGCATAGCCAGACTGAAGATGCTTTCATTAAGTGACTTGGCAATGCAAGTAAAATCAACACTTTGAAAGAGACCCAAAGGTGAACCTGGCATATTCACGAGCAAGAATCCGTTTCAAGGATAAATGGGCAGATTCTCAGTTTTGAATCACAGGGCCCTCTGTGTGTTTTATGACCTGCAGGGAGGGAACATCAAAACCTTAGCTCCAGAATTCTATAAATGCCTATTAGCACAGATTGCAAGATTAGCCTCGTATTTCTTTTCATTAGAGTTGCTTTAGAAGACTATTTGTTATCTGGCTAAATGTTAGGACCAGCATGTTTGATGTGTTCATAATTTATTTTCGCAAGGTAAAATAAAATAAAATAAAACCGCCAAGGAAGCCATAAATAAACATTGGAGTTTATAGATTCTGAAAAATTTAGTTGAAATCATTAGTTCTCACAGCAGAATAAGTCTCAGGGAGTTAAAGTTTGGATAAACAAGTTCAGTATCCATTTAACTTCTAAGAGGGGAAAGAGACAAGCAAATTTAAACTCATTATGTTTTACCAAAAAAAAAAAAAAAAAAAAAAAAAAAAAAACAGAAAAAAAAAGTTGCTAATGTAACCTAAATAGAAAAGGTAACTCAGTTATAATGTTGTTAAGTATATTTGTGGTGAAAATATGTAAGACAAGCAGAAATGTTTCAAAAATATTGACATTAATAAGTGCTTCATTCTCTTTAACACAGTCACGGTGGTCACACCACAGTTACCTGTAGAATTTACTTCTCCTCATGTACTCACATTTTTCTTGATCCAGCTAACATGGATAAATTATAGCCAATATGCTTTTGGTCTCATTTTTTGGTCCTGTGCCCATGAGTACATTTCTAGGGATATTCTAACATTTCTGAGTAAATGCATATGAACTCAGCTTGTGGTTTATATGCACATAAGGGCAGGTCAGAGCTGTGCATCTGTGGTGAGAGACAGAATATACAAGCATAGAATGCCCAGACACTTATTAAAATAGACCACAGGGGTCTGGAGAAATGACTTGGCAATTTCAAGTGGGTATTGCTTTTTCAGATGATTCAGGCTCGGCTCAGGATCGCCTGTAATTCCTTCTCCAAGTGGATCCATTATCTCTGGCCTCCACCTGCATATATTCACACACAGACATGTGCATACAATTAAAACTTAAAAAAAAAAGACATAGAACTCTGCCTTATGAACTGCAACAACCACCCAGGATGCAAATCTCAAACGTATGCAGCTTCCCCTCAAAAATCACAGAGAGTAACATGAACTGATTGTGTCTTGAATTCCTATTCCCCAGTTTGAACCAGATGAAACATGTTCCTGAATTACTCTGTGTGTTCTACTTCTGCTTTTTGCTTGCCCATGGCTTGCAGAAGCCTGTATACCTCAACACACATGTGATTTTTCTCTTAAAAAAAAACATTAAAATATCTTGGCTACCTTTGAGTTTCTGCCAAAACAAGGTATGGTGGCAGGCTTCCCACTGAAATCTCTGAATAGTCAGCCAATATTTCTCATCAAACTGGTCTTAATTTTACAATATCATAGCTAATATTATATCAAATTATATCATCTTGTGATAGTCCATTGTGATTTATCTTTGTGTACTTCCTAAGACCAGTAAACCCACTAATAAACCAAAACAAGTTTCAAAGATCAGCATTTATGTCACACATTATCGAACATTTAATGTCAATTTACTACAATAGAATAATTGTGTAAGTAGCCTCACATGACAAATTGTCTGGATGACCTGGATGGTCTTGTGAAGATCTACACTGATTGTGAGTAGAACACACAGGGAGCAGCCAAGACAAATAAGGAAATCTGAAGGAATAAGAATCCTTCACATAGCCTTTCTTTTTGCCTGTGACTTGATTTGTTTTATTATTGCTGCTGATGATTTATTCGATAATAGCAGAGTCAGAATTTCCAATCTTTCATCCTAGAATAAGGGTTTCCCAGAAACTTAGTGGGCTTCCAATATCTGACCTCATGCATATGTGTGTGTGTGTGTGTGTGTGTGTGTGTGTGTGTGTGTGTTTCCTTCTGTCTATTAGAGAATATGATTAATTACATTATACTAGAATTCAATTAGACTCAAGAATGAGTTCCCAGTTTTCAGCTTCAAACTACTTTACACCCAACTTAATGGATTCATACACAAACACAAATACATATACAAATTATATATACATATGTATATATATATATTTCCTCTTCTGTCCATTACAGAAAATGACTAATTATATTAAACTAGAATTCAATTAAATATAGAAATCTAAGCAAAATAAGTTTAGAAAGCATGCTGAAAGAGTCGGTGTCATTTTTCAACACTTTTAACCCTGTCTTAATCTGGTAAGTCAGGAAAATGAGGTACTTTTAAAGATTTTCTAAAATTAATTATTCCTTACTTTATATTAACAGATTTTATCTACCCCTTTGTAGTAATTCAATGATCCCTTATTTCATCCTTATAGATTTTATGTTGCATCCTATAACTATCTTGTATCATACAAGTTCTGGCTCTTCAAAATATCACAAGTATGAAGAAATCTCAAACTTATTGTAAAAACTAAGAAGACCTTGAACACAAGAAATTCCAGGTATTTCACAACAGACTGTAACCTTTGCAGCACAGCTTTGAATACCTATTGCTAAAGGAACAACTGACTTCTTGCCTACAGGTCTTTCTGCATTCATTGTCCTCGCAGCTCTTTTAACCCTTCAATTTATTCCAGACACTTGTCTCAAGGAAAGCTGGAAAAAACTTACCACTTGGCATTGTTTCAAATCCATTTTTTAAATATACAACTAACCTAAATTTTGATAGATGTAACTATACCTTATGATATTTATAATAGGTACCTATCCTACAAAAAGAGTACAGTGGATTGCAAATTCAGAGAACGTTCATGGGGGGTGGCAGAGGTTACAATCACTATGATAAATTTTATCTTTAAAAACAAGACCTCAAAAATAACCTAGAAATCACAAAAGTTCGGTGTTTCTGCTATTCTAGGTGGATTATGGAAAACGTCTTTAGGTATTATGTTAATTCCTTAAATAGTTTATACTCTGGCATTATAAGTATATCATTGTTCAAAATGTCTTGGAGCTACATGGTAAATAATTTGACATTTATTAATAATTTAAAATCCCTATTTTAATGACTTAAATGAGAATAAAATCTCATGATGCATGTTACAATATATGAGAATATACTTCTAAGAGTCAATTAGTAGAGTTTATTAGTATACTGATGTGTTTGCATCTTTCTGTATATATGTACAAACACACACACACACACACACACACACACACACACACAGGTGTGAGTCTTCTATCCTAATCCTGTATTTAACTCCTGGATGTTTCCTAAGCACTAGAATAGAACTTACTGTCACAGAACAATGTTAAGGAGAATTAGTATCAGGGCAGGTAATTTAAGGAAAGTTGAATTTCTGCCTTCTCAATAGGAAGAGAGAGTAGATGGCTAAAGACATATATCTACCATTAAATATTTGCTGCATTAAATATCATATAGATGGTTTAACCTTTTCTCAGCCCTCGTGGTCTCACTCTACTGTCATTGTTCCAGTGTGGAGCACAGTACACAGTCAGTCCCACACCACTTGGCACTCCAGGCCACCTCAAAGAACTCAGGAGTGGTTCATTTCACCACCCCTATTGTTTGAGTCTGGGGTGTATAAAAGTAAACGCCCCCAGCGTTTTACTTTTTCTTTCACCTCCCAGCACAAACATGAATCCAATGATTAATAGCTTTTCATGTATGTTTATATATTAAATTATTGACCCACAAGCCTTCTACACAATAGGATTATATCCAATGGACAAAGATACAAATTGTCCTTCTATCCAACATGAAAACTTAAGAATCCCTTAGAACATCCATATCTACCTAACATCAATTAAGCCCTGGATCCAGATCGTCCTTCTCAATCTCCATCTTGATTTCTCCTCCTCAATCTCAACATCCTCCTTCTTTAACTTCTGCTCCTAAATTTTTCCTGCCTATCTCTCTCTGGTCCAGTCAGATGTCCTCGTAACATAAATCTACAAGAATTAACTCAGCAAGTGTATTTCTGAGTGAAAAGATATCATTCTACCTTGTTGCAGGAAAAAGGGTGACCAGGTAAGAGCAACTGAGTGCTTATGACTTTGTCAGCCAGTACAGGACAAATAGATGTACCAGAAAAAAAAGAAAAACAAATATATATATACTTTTGGTGATATTGTCACACAGACAGGATCTAGAGTCATCTAGGTCTCAAACTTCTGCATGATTCCTTCAGGGGTTTTGTTGATTGGGCTAATTGAGCTGCTAAAATACACTCTAACTATAGGTGACATCAATCCATGGCTTTCGGTACAGGACTAAACAAAAAATGAAAGAATTCTGCACACGACTTATAGATTGTGGAGGCAATTGGACAAGTTCCCTAACTTCCCTGCCTACAAATTTGGCCTGTTCCATGCATGTTATTCTGAACCAACACAATGTCTTTGCTTCGTAAGTTAATTTCATAACCTATTTTGTCACAGGAATGAGAAAAAGTAAGGAATACCATTTCTTTATTCACTATCCCTTGTTATGTACTATCTTTTTTAAAAGAAATTAAATTACTTTAGTAAGAATTTATCAAACAACTTCAGACCAATCTCACTTATTAACATTGATGAAAAAATACTCAACAAAATACTTGCAAACCGAATCCAAGAACACATCAAAACAATCATTCACCATGGCCAAGTAGGCTTCATCTCTGGGATGCAGGGATTGTTTAATATAAGAAAATCCATCAATTTAATCCACCATATAAACAAACTCAAAGAACAAAATCACATGGTCATATCACTAGATGCTGAGAAAGCATTTGACAAAATTCAACACCCCTTCATGTTAAAAGTCCTGGAAAGAACAGGAATCCAAGGTCCATACCTAAACATAATAAAAGCAATATACAGCAAACCAACAGCCAACATCAAACTTAACGGTGGGAAACTTGATGCAATCCCACTAAAATCAGGGACTCGACAAGGCTGCCTACTCTCCCCCTACCTATTCAACATAGTACTGAAAGTCCTGGCTGGAGCAATTAGACAGCAAAAGGAGATCAAGGGGATACAAATTGGAAAGGAAGAGATAAAAACATCACTCTTTGCCGATGACATGATAGTGTACTTGAGTGACCCCAAAAATTCCACCAGAGAACTCCTACAGCTGATAAACAAGTTCAGCAAAGTGGCTGGATACAAAATTAACTCAAACAAATCAGTAGCCTTCATATATTCAAAGAACAAACATATGGAGAAAGAAATTAGGGAAAAGATACCCTTCACAATAGTCACAAAAACTATGAAATACGTTAGTATGACTCTAACTAAGCAAGTGAAGGACATGTATGACAAGAACTTCAAAGCTCTAATGAAGGAAATCGAGGACGATCTCAGAAAATGCAAAGA
This sequence comes from Micromys minutus, assembly GCF_963924665.1. Classification (NCBI taxonomy): domain Eukaryota; kingdom Metazoa; phylum Chordata; class Mammalia; order Rodentia; family Muridae; genus Micromys; species Micromys minutus. The sequence continues at coordinate 24,722,656 of NC_137984.1, forward strand.
TCTCCCATGCTCATGAATTGGAAGGATCAACATTTTGAAAATGGCCATCCTACCAAAAGCAATCTACAGATTCAATGCAATCCCCATCAAAATTTTAACCCAGTTCTTCATTGAGTTGGAAAGATCAATGTGCAATTTCATCTGGAATAACAAAAGACCTAGAATAGTGAAATCCATTCTCAACAACAAGAAAACATCTGTGGGAATCACTATCCCTGACCTCAAGCTATATTACAAGGCAATTGTGCTGAAAACTGCAAGGTACTGGTACAAAATAGGCACATGTATCAATGGAATAGAATAGAAGATCCGGAAATGAGCCCTGACATATATGGTCACCTGATTTTTGACAAAGGAGCAGTAAACATTCAATGGAAAAAGGACAGCCTATTCAACAAATGGTTCTGGTCCAACTGGCACTCAGCATGCAAAAGAATGAAAATAGACCCTTTTTTTACCTCCTTGTACAAAGCTCAAGTATAAGTGGATCAAAGATCTCCACATTAAACCAGATACACTGAAACTATTAGATGAGAAAGTAGGCAAAACCTTAGAACTCATAGGACCAGGAGAAATTTTTCTGAACAAAACACCAATGGCTCAAGCTCTAAGGTCAAAGATTAACAAATGGGACTTAATGAGATTGCAAAGTTTCTGTAAGGCTAAGGGCATTGTCAAGAAAACAAAACGGCAGCCAATTGAATGGGAAAAGATCTTCACCAACTCCAAATCAGATAGAGGCCTAATATCCAAGGTATACAATAAACTAAAGAAGCTATACATCAGAAAATCAAACAACCCTATTAAAAAATGGGGTACAGAGCTAAACAAAACATTCTCAGTTGAGGAATATCAAATGGCTGAGAAGCATCTAAGGAAGAGCTGGACATCCTTAGCCATCAGGGAAATGCAAATCAAAACAACCCTAAGATTCCACCTCACACGAGTCAGATTGGCCAAGATCCAAAACTCAGATGACAGCAGATGCTGGCGAGGTTGCAGAGAAAGAGGAACACTTCCCCACTGTTGGTTGGGTTGTAAACTGATACAACCACTGTGGAAATCAGTCTGGCAATTCCTCAGAAAATTGGACATAGTACTGAAGATCCAGCTATTCCACTTCTGGGCATATACCCAAGAGATACTCCAATATACAACAAAGACGCATGCACCACAATGTTCATAGCAGCTCTATGTATAATAGCTAGAAGCTGGAAAGAACCAAGATGTTCTTCAGTTAATGAATGGATACAAAAATTGTTGTACATTTACAAAATGGAGTACTACTCAGCCACCAGAAACAATGACTTAACCAAATTCTTAAGAAAATGGTTGCATATAGAGAATATCATCCTGAGTGAGATAACCCAGTCAGAAAAGAACAGACATAATATGCATTCACTGATAGTGGGATGCTAACCCCAGAGGCTCAGACTGCCCCAGAAACAACTCACAGACTGTGTGAAGTTCAAAAAAAAAAGAAAACCAAACCAAACAAAACAAAACAAAATGTCATGCTCAATCATTACACACCAAGAAAAAGTTGACTAATTCTGGGTTACATCCTGTTTTACATGTACTTTTTGCTCATTGTAACTAGTAAGACTTTAATGCAGAGTATCAAACCTTAAAAAAAGAAAAATAAAAAATTCAAGCACTGACACAGTTGTATTTGTATACATTTATGCAAAAATGTTTAAATTTTTCTTTTATTTTTGTTTTTTTTAAATAAAGTTTAAAAAAAGAATTTATCAAACAAAATCTCTTGAAATAGTAGAGTAAAATTGAACATGCCCTCACACTTCATATGTTTTTGCATACTTAAGTCAAACACTGAATTAACCCAAATTTTAGTTTTTTATTAGATACACTCTGTATTTACATTTGAAATGTTATCCCCTTCCCCTACCCTGCTCCCATCCCTACTTGTTTAGTCAAATGTGCACCCACTCCTGATCATCCACTTTACTTCAGTGCCTTGGTATTCCCCTACATTGGGAAAACATGCCCTCATTGGACCAATGGCCTCTTTTGTCATTGATGCCAAACACTGCACTTCTTTTTTAGCTTCATAAAGTTTATGAATTGTTTCCTGGGTATTCAGAAATTCCTGGGGCTAGTATCAGCTTATCAGTGAGTAGATACCATGAGTGTTCTTTTGTGATTGGCTTACCTCACTCAGGATGATACTCTCTAGTACCATCCATTTGCTTAGGAATTTCATAAAGTCATCGTTTATAATAGCTGAGTAGTACATCATTGTGTATATGTACCACAATTTTTGTATCCATACCTCTGTTGAAGGATATCTGGGTTCTTTCCAGCTTCTGGCTATTTTAATTAAGTCTGCTGTGAACATTGTGGAACAATGTTGGTCTATATGCACAGGAGTAGTATAGCTGAGTCTTCAGGCATTACTATGTCGAATTTTTTAAGGAATCGCCAGACTGATTTCCAGAGTAGTTGTACAAGCTTACATCCCCACCAAGAGTGGAGTATTATTCCTCGTTCTCCGCATCCTTGCCAGCATCTATCTGCTGTCACCTTAGTTTTTTATCTTAGCCATTCTTACTGTTGTGAGGTAGAATCTCAGGGTTGTTTTGGTTTGCATTTTCCTGATAACTAGGGATGTTGAACAGTTCTTTAGGGACTTTTTAGCCATTCAATATTCCTCAACTAAGAATTCTTTGTTTATCTCTGTACCATAATTTTTAAATAGGATTGTTTGATTCTTTGGAGTCTAACTTTTTGAGTCCCATGTATATATTGGATATTAGTTCTCTATCAGATGTAGGATTAGTAAAAATCCTTTCCCAATCTGTTGGCGACTGTTTGGTCTTCTTATAAGTGTTCTAACCTTACAGAAGTTTTGCAATTTCAGGAGATCCCATTTGTCAATTCTTGTTCTAAGATCATAAGCCATTGGTGTTCTGTTCAGGAAAATTTCCAATATGCCTATGTGTTCTAAGCTCTTTCCCACTTTCTCTTCTAATTGTTTTAGTGGACCTTTTTATTTGTATGTCTTTGAACAACTTGAGCTTTGTAAAAGGAGATAAGAATGGATCAGTATACATTCTTCTGCAGGCTGACTGCCAGTTGAAATAAGAGCATTTGTTGAAGAGGCTGTCATTTTTCCATTGAATGTCTTTAGTTCCTTTGTCAATGTCATGTGACCATAGGTATGAATGTTCATTACTGAGTCTTCAGTTCTGCTCCATAAATCTACCAGCCTATCTCTGTAAGAATGCCATGTGTTTTTTTTTCTTATCACAATTAATTTGTAATATAACTTGAGGCAAGGGATGGTGATTCCCCCTGAAGTTCATTTATTGTTGAGAATAAATTTCTCTAGCTTTTTTTGTTATTACAGATCAATCTGCAAATTTCTTTTTTCAACTCTATAAAGAATTGAGTTTTAATTTTGATGGAGATTACACTGAATGTCTCAATTGCCTTTGGCAAGAAGTCCACTTTTACAATGTTGATCCTTCTAATCCTTGAACATTGGAGATCATTCAGTCCTCTGAGTTCTTCAATTTCCTTCTTCAGAGATTTGAAGTTCTTTTCTTTAAGATATATTTATTTATTGTATATAAGTACACTGTGGCTGTGTTCAGACACACCAGAAGAGGGTATCAGATCTCTTTATAGATGGATGTGAGCTACCATGTCGGTGAAGGGATTTGAACTCAGGACCTCTGGAAGAGCAGTAAGTGCTCTTAACCACTGAACCATCTCTCCAGCCCCAGATTTGAAGTTCTTGTCATATGGATATTTCACTTGTTTAGTTAGGGTCACACCAAGGTATTTCATATTGTTTACAAATGTTGTTAAGGTTGTCTTTTCCCTAATTTCTTTCTCAGTTTATTTATCCTTTGAGTGGAGAAAGGCTACTGATTTGTTTGAGCTAATTTTATAACCAGCCACTTTGATGAAGTTCTTTATCAGCTGCAGATGCTCTCTGGTGGAATTTTGGAAATCACTTAAGTATGTGGTATTAAGTATTGTTGCTGCCTACCTTTAATATGAATAAAAATCAAGATAAAATCACAAAAGACTGATTTCAGAGAAAAACATATATTTAATGCTTTCTCTTATCATTTTCTTTTCTGAATAATTTTTTTCCTTAATTTAGAAATTAACAATCAAATCACTGATTGCATTATCACAGTGATTGCATGCTCACCTTCCTTCATGAGCACAAAGCTGCTTTAGGAGCATATATGACCCTATGTCTGGTGCATTTTTTGTTGATACCACCAACAGAAAGCCTTGCATAAGGTAGGTATACAATAATATGTATTTTGTGAATGTTTGTGGTAATATTCTTTCCAGGTTTCCAAAGGGTGTTAGGGATGACATGGATGTTTATTAGGTTGCTGCAAAACATGTTGCTTCTCCTCATTGTTGCAGACTTGCAAAGTGAGGATCAGAAGTAACAGAGTGCCTCCAAGTCATGTATATGTATGTGAACGTGTGTGTGTGTGTGTGTATGTGAGAAAGAGAGAGAGAGAGAGAGAGAGAGAGAGAGAGAGAGAGAGAGAGAGAGGTGTTAAAATAAATATTTATATTTAAGTTAGGCATTGTATTGCCATTTTAATTTCAGCAGGAACAATCAGGATAATTACTACCAATAAGTATACTACCACCTATGGAGTCTTGCATATTACCATTATTAAGTTTAATGATTACAAATCTGAGACCATAATAGTTTATTCCTCAAAGGATAGATTCCCAAAATATCTCCTGGACACTAGAACCTATTTTTATAACATTGTACTGGAATGTTTCAAAAATTATTTAAGTCATTTGTTCAGTAAGTTGTCTAATTCAGTAAGATGTAGGTTTCACTCATTACAGTGGCTTTGATTCTAAAAGAAACTGTACTAATTTCACCTATATAGAAGACAAGGGTTGTAACATGTCCATTCAGCTCAGGGCATGTCCCTATACTGAGAGGTATTTTATTCCTTCAACAAGTATACTTTCAAACATTACTGTGAAAATCACTACAACAGATGCTGAAAAGTAGCTCCAGCTACAAAATTGCAATGTTGAGAGCGTTTTGATGGGAGATGTGTGGAAACAGAAACGTCCCTACTGAAAGTCTGAAAAGATCTTGCTGGAAACCATGGTGTATGTATAATTGAAAAAAAATCACTCTACATAAAATTGCAAGTGTGTGTTGTAGAAAAATAAACTGTCCAATTATCCCAGGAATTGGAGTTTTACAGGAATCTCTATATCTCACCACAAGCACATCACATTAGGTGATACAAGCACGGCAAGGAACAAGCCAGTCAAGCAGCAGCAACTTTGAAACTACTCATTAAGGACTGAGCATGAAATCTAATATCATGTTTACGAACACATTGCTGAGAGCTCCCAGAAACTTCACTACCATGCCACATTGGAAGGGCTTACTGAAGAATCAAATGGCTCATGCTACCTGGATTGGTGGTTTGTTGTGTTTATGGTTTAGTCTTGTGTATGGTTGTGTTTTGAGTTCTTTGTTTGGTGTGGGTGTGAATGTGTGTGAGTGGGGGTGAGGATAGAAGACAACCATCGAGGTCAGTTCCCCTCTTCTACCTTAAGACCAAGCTTTTTGTTGGTTAGATGTCAAAGACTAGGTAGCTTTTTCACTGGCTTCTGGTATGTGTTCTATCCCTATCGTATTTCATGGTATAAAAATACTGGGATTATATTTGCTTACCATCAACATGACTTTTACAGATGTTCTGGGAATGTTAACTTACTAGGTTTTTCTTGCAGAGGCGCCAACTGAGCCATCTTGCCATTCTCATTTCTAGTTTTACAATAGGACCAGTAGGATTGGTGACATGGGATATTAAAGAAGGACAAGGTAATGATGGAGAATTCAGAAATATCATCAAAAGAGAGTGCCTAAAGCCAGAATTCCTAGTTTCTAATTGTAATACAGACACCATGAAAACACCTGGGGGCATATTTATTCTCATTTCATATCAGAAATTATTTTTTCTTGAACTCCACAAAACTATCATTACACAGTAAATGGAAGGCAGACGGAAGAGTAATGCCCTGGGGGGTTCCTGCATAATGCATTCACTGACAATAACTGTTGCCCTAAGTTTGTTTTCAAGAAGCTGACTAACCAACTCCAACCTATATACCATATCCTTATATCACTCCAAAAATATTTTACACTAAACATTTTCTGAAATTTTGTGGTACATCTTCATGTATACAATGTAATTTTAAAATGTTTAGAAATGTCTTCAGTGACAGAAGTTATTTTAGATAATTACAAATAATTAGTTATTACAGATAATTATTTTACAAGTTACTGACCACTTTTAAGAGCTAAGTAAAGAACACAACCAAGCTAATGGGCAAGTGTATGTTAAACCACAAATTTTTGTTTATTCATGAAGATATGATTTGAGCTATTATCATTCAATCAATAAGGTAATTTTGAGACAATATCCTTGGATTTTTACATATTTATGAAATTTGTACATGTCCCTACTCATTAATTTATTTCTTTTATGGCATCATATATGTTTCCTAAGCTAGAAGATTATGATGGAATATTGTATATTAAATGTAGTTAAGCAATTGGTACAAATACCACTTCCCACAATTTACATCATGTACATAAAACTCAGGTCTGTAAAAGTCTTTAGAAATAGACAACATATGCAACATGGTAGTGCAGTACGTAATGCATACCACTTTCTTTATAACTATGTATAATTTAATGTTTTTGTAAAATTACTGTGGCTATTACACGGCATGCATACTATAATAAATATGGAATGCAGAAGTATTGGAATAGGTAAAAGCTTATAAATAGTTTATATTTGCATATGCATTTATACTGAGCAAAGATTTTTTTAATTGAATGATTAGTTACAAAGATCTTTTAACTGAATGATTAGTTCCAAACATAGTATATATACAACTTTACCCATAAGTCAATCTGAAAGTTACTTGTATATATCTATGTTTTAATAGAAATATGATGTAAGCCAATAGACTTTTAACACATTATATTTGTTTCTCATAATCACAAAGGACAGAACATTTGAATTAAAATTAATTGTTAAGAATTAATTTCTCATAGCCAGGGAAACTCCTTTATACACATTTTTTCTAGTTATCTTTTAGATAAACGCTTTTTATCTGTTTGAGAATGACAATATAGACAATGTCATCTAATTTCTGGGGTACATATAACATGGTAATTCTTTTCTTTTAGAGATTTGCCTCTACATTTTTTTTTTAAATCCTTTTGAGTGTAGCCATTGTAGTAATGTGTCTCTTGTCATTTATGAAATGTGGCAGGTACACAGGAAGTACAGCTAGGACATTCACTTTTAATTTGGCTTTAAGGACTATGAACACTAAAGCAAGAATCAAAATGACTTTATGGCTACACCTGCCAAGAACCTACTCATCTATTAGCAATTTCAACATCTCTTCTATATGTATATTACACTAGATTTTCAGTATCCTGTCATTCTGCTGAGTCTTTAGTTATTTATTTCTGATTTAATTATTTTGTGTAATTTTGTTGGGAAATGTTAAATTTGAAGTCCACAAACCGTTGTTTTGAAGCCATAATGCAAAATGTTTCTTAAAGTTATCTTGTATGCATCTTTCCATCTTAGGAAGTTGGGGTCACTAGTTTTCATTTGCTCTGTCATATTTAACCTAGCACAACACAGGTAGGAAGACAGAGACACACAACTGAATACATGCTTACTTCTTAAGGGATGGGCTCTATTTTATATCCACTTAAATCATGATGATCATTCAATGACAGTTACTTATTGATCAACAACTAAGTATATTTCCCAAGACAATATCAATTTTGGTCAATGATTTCACTTTTCCTCCCTAAAGTAGACATGGTTTCCTGGGATTAGCATAGCTGCTCTACTCTGAAATAGTAGCTGTGTGAGCAAGAGACCCATAGCATAAATCAGGACACTGGGGGATGCGTTCATGTGGGGTCATTAGGGCCAATCTCTTCCTCTTCCTCTCTCTGTTGCTTTAAGCAGTGTGAGGTAGAATGTATTGATACATTGCTGCAGAGCACACACAGGAAAAAAGTGTTTTGTTTATTGTTTTTTTTTTTTTTTTTTTTTCATGTCACTGGCTTAACCTTCTACTTGAAGGGGCTTCTCTGCAATTCCTAAGTGGCACTGAAGAAATGTGAGCCTACTAGAAAACCATACCTAGGATTACAGGGAGCTGCTTGAAACACTCAGTCTTATGGAAGACAAGACAGGAAAACTGGTGCTACCAGTGCTTTGATTTCCAATTGGAACAGTTCTAGATAATTAGAAAACAAATATAAATTTGTAATTCAGAACTGACAACAAGAATGACACAGATAGTAAATTTCTAAGTTTTAGAAATCTAATTTTTTAAAAATAGTACACATAAAACACTTTTTGGTGATATCTTTTTGTTCTAAGTTAGTATTTTCCTAAGATACAAAATTCTAATCAGGACAGAGTTTGTGAGTGTGTTTGTGTGTGTATGTGTGTGTATTTGTATAACATATATGACATACATGTATAATGTATATTATGATATATATGTATAATCTATACCCATATTTATATTCATATCCATATCCATATCAATATCCATATCCATATTGATATCCATATCCATATCTATATCTATATAATCTGTCTATATCTATCTATTATATCTATTAAACACTGTAATGATGTTTTAATTAATTTAAATATATAATATACAGAAATGAGTCAGAAAGTAAAAGCTATGGACATCTACAAAAGCAAAAACACCCAGAAAGAACCACTAAGATGTGCCTAATATCTACATGTAATTAACTTTAAGACCAAACTGAAAGTTTAAACGTGATGATGAGGTACTATATTTACAGAAATACTAATATAATAGTGATAATTATTTCTTCTTAACAAAAGAATTTCATTCAATACCAATGAAACAGACAGAAGACCAATGGTGTTTGATTTAATATTTACATGGGCTGAATTTTAAGTTTGTTAAAAGTGATCAGGAAAATCACAGTATTTTAGAAAGACAAAATAAGTTTATTAAGTGATAAGTTATCATCTTATTACCAGATTAGATCTGATAACATCAATAGCAAAGATATTGTCTTAAAACACTATTCTATTACTGTTACTTAGAGACAGCTATGTATTTTTTAATTAGATATCATTTCAGATTAACCAAATTATTAAGATGAAAGAGTGGTATGGGGTCAGAGTATGGTAGAGAATGCTGGAGGGAAAGACTCCCATGAGGACTCTCTTCCTCATGAAGGTCAGAAATATATCCTTATATAGAATATACATCAGTAAGATGACACTATGTAGTCCAGACGAAACTGATGCTTAAATTCTGAGTTCTGTATCAGTGATTAGTGGGCCAGGAATTACTTAGCTTAAGTTTTACAGTTATGGAAGGTATTTTGTAGAATTTTTATATTTCAGCAAATAAACTATGCAGTCCCTCTATTTGCTGAATATCTTAAAGCTGTTCAGAATATTTCCAACCAAATTCACAATCTTTATTTTCAACAACAGCCTAAGGAAAGGCCATTAGTATCCTCAAACTGTAGAGAACACACTGAAAGGTGGTAATTTTTTACCTTGTTCACTGAAAGACCTTCAGAGTGTTGTGATTTAAAACAAAAAATAATTAGCAAAATAATCATTCTGTCTTCCTATATGCCTGTTCTATTAACTTAGAACTGCAGTAGAAAAAATGAGAACTCCACCACTGAAGTATCTGCATAGTATGGACACAGTTTGGCTTGAATCTTAATCAATATTAAGATACAACATGGTAATATATGAAAATGCTGTCAGGTACCCAGACTCCTGTGACTATCCATTTTCTCCTTTATTGAATGTAGATATTAATATGCATCACAGAATTGTTTTAAAGATTAAATACAATGATGCATGCAGTGGATCTAATTCATAGCAACAACTCAATAAATGTACTTATTGCTGTGTGATTCAAGTACAAGCACAAAGGTGAATTTTAAAGGCACCTTGCTAATCGATAAATGGCGTTTACAAACATGAGTTTGTAAAGCTTGAAAAATTGCCCGAAATAAGAGAAGTGACACAGAGGCATTTAACATCTCAAAGAAAAAAATAAAACTCAATGGTCAGGGTAATGAGAAAAACCTATAAAATATATTTCATCATACTAAAACAATAAAAAAAATAAAATATATTTAATGATACTAAAAAAATAAAAAAGCTTATTCAGTGAAATGTTGCAGATGATCCTTTTATACACTCAAAATTATTCATGCAATTAATTACATTTATCATTCCCACTTGCTGAAACCCTAAAAAGATTCTCAGACATCTATTTCCTCAAGATTTGGAGGCTCCCGTCAAGATGTGGCTTCTGTGAGACCACTCCCCACAACATTCTGTATAACTGTGGCTTTGCTAACCTTCTCAATTCATTGTTCACTGTTCTGTAAATGTCTCTATAGATTATGTCACATGCATATAAGAATGTAACTGGATACTGGGAGATAAGACAATATAAGAAGTCAACAATCAGGGATGGTATTTCATTAGAACATTATACATCCGGTAGCTTTTTCTCAAAGTTCCCTGTGGTTCTGTTCAGAGACTAGACTATACAGACCTTTTAGCTTTTAAACAGTGTGTCTTGCCTTCTTCAAGTCAAAGGATTTTGAGATTGTAGTTTAAAGGCCTATGATGACACATATTTTACATTCCTCATTCACAAGTAACACATTTTGGTTCAACATATAGCACTTGTAAGCCACAGTTAGAAATTGAAACATAAAAATGTGCTCAAGGATGACAAAAAAAAAAAAAAAAAGTAAAAATCTATCCTCAGGAAAGCAAAGTACCATCACGTTGATAATCTCTCTTGACCCTTCAGAATTTTATGTAACAAACAGATTGCACTTAGGAAGAATTCAGGCTCCAGACCTGGTTCCCTGACTTTTATTTGTCAGTCACACATCTCAGAACTCCTCAGTTGTCTAAATAACTTTCCTAAATCAGATCATTGTTAGGAAAATGCACAGGGGCACTACACAAAATGCTAAATATTCTTACTAGGATACCTTATATTCCCAAATCTATATAGTAATGATAATACACACACCAGTTCATCTGGTCTCTCTGGCCGCTATGCCATCGGATCTCTATCAATATTACCATCGTCGTTCAAAAGAATTTGGGAAGTTACTAGTTTAAAAATGTCCATATATGTCATGCTGAAGAAAGTTTTGTTCAACAGTCACCTCGTATTTCTAAATACTGGGTGTATTCAGTTATCACCTACACTGTGTTATCACCTACACTGTGTTATCACCTACACTGTGTTATCACCTACACTGTGTTATCACCTACACTGTGTTATCACCTACACTGTTGGCCAAATGTTACTGTAGCTTATTCAGCATTGATTTGCACATGGCATTCCGAATGTATGCATAGCAATTTGTTACTCTAGAAATTTTATAAAACTTTTACACTTTGCTTAGAGCAAATAATTTGTCTATAACAGTCACATTCCACTTCTCACCCTCATCAGCCTGTGCTTGACAGCAAACTCAGTACCTAAAGCTTGCTTCACACTTTAATTTTCTTATGGTTTTTGGAATTTTTATTTGAAAAAAAAAAAGATATGTCAAAATGCACATGACATTCATTAAGGGAATAAAAAGAAAAGCACCCCATGAACAAGTTTGCTATCAAATCAGCCATCAAACACACTCTCAGCAAGATTATCAGTGAGGTTACTGAAAGGTAAAAGTATCAGTCTAAACTTGGCTCTGGATCTAAAGTACAGTGGCCTGTGAATTCAGCTACAGGGTTTTGTTTTGTTTTGTTTTTTATTGTAAAGAGAGCAGAATGCTCTTCAGAGTTTACACATGACTAGACAGGCTGCCATTATATCCATGAGTGGGGTTAATGTCAGCTAATACCTAATGAGAACACAGAAGTGAACTTATATATTGTTAACTCAACTAAATTTGACCAATTTTGCTTTTTAAAAATTTTTATTGGATCTTCTCTGAATTTACATTTTAGATGTTACCCCTTTCTCCAAATTGTAGCAATTTGCAATTGCATTATAGTTTTTTCTATCACTTAGGTTTTATTTTGACTTTCCTTTAAAATTGGTTATCCTACAAATGAATATGATCTTTTACAAAGAGTCAAGGGAAAACATATTTTTAAACTTTACAGAAATAAATACTACAATGATTGCATCTTAAACTCTTGCTAAAATAAATTTTCATAATATAAATATATAAAACCTGAGTTTAAATGTATTATTAGTCAAAGTTATTTTACTATTTTGCTTTAAATAGCATTTAATATGTATATATTGAAATATCCACTAATACTCACAGCAGGGAAGTTTCATTAAAAGACACAATTAAAAATTCCCTTCACTTGCATATTATTAAATTTAAATAACTTATCTTCTTTTGAATATGTTAACATTTAGTAGCCAACAGTCAATGAAAATCTGTGCTCTATTCTGATTTATAAAAACTTTCTAGGAGATTCTTTAGGGTTTCTATTCATTGAGGTAACACGATTTGTTTAGTAAATAAAAATCCTTGTCTCACTAGCTTTCAAAAAGTAATATTAAGCAATAAAATTACTGCTAAGCTAATAATACTACACTTTGATATTAAAGAACTCATGCAAACTTAATTATTGAGTTTGCTCAATGTTGCATTATACTAGGAATACTGACTCTTGTTCCTTAACTGCTGTGTCTTTATTATGGCATGACTCTGCTGCAAGTGCCTATAATCTGTTTTCAGTAATACTCATGGAGAACACAGACAAGCAAATGTACTCTGTGATATCCAGACTTCTATCTCTATCCACTTCTTCACATTTGGAATTACAGATGTGCATTGCTACAAATAATTTTTAGGTGAGTGCTGAGAATTGAAACTCAGATCATCATGCTTGGATGATCTAGCCACATCATCACTCTAATTTAAAAAATAAGAAGAACTGAAGACCCAGAAATGAACATAAACACTTATGGTCACTTGATCTTTGAGAAAAGAGCTAAAAACATCCAATGGAAAAAGTATAGCATCTTCAACAGATGGTGCTGATAAAACTGGCAGTTACCATGCAGAAGAATGCATATTGATCCATTCTTATCTCTTTGTTCAAAGCTTAAATCCAAGTGAATGAAAGAACTCCAGATAAAATCAGGTACACTGAAAAGAGCTTAGAATGCATAGGCACTGGAGAAAATTTCCTAAACAGAACACCAATGGTTTGTGCTCTAAGAACAAAAATAGACAAATGGGACCTCATGAAATTGCAAAGCTTCTGTAGGGCAAAGGACACTGTCAAAAGAACAAAACAGCAACCAACATATTGGGAAAAGATCTTTACCAGTTGTACATCAGATAGAGGGCTAGTATCCAATATATACAAAGAACTCAAGAAATTAGACTCCAGAGAATCAAATAACCCTATGAAAAATGGTGTATAAAGCTAAACAAAGAATTCTCAACTGAGGAATACCAAATGGCTGAGAAGGACCTAAAGAAATGTTCAACAGCCCTAGACATCAGGGAAATGCAAATCAAAACAACCCTCCAATTCTACTACACAGGAGTCAGAAACTCAGGTGACAGCAGATGCTAGAGAGATGAAGATGTTGAGAAAATGGAACATTCCTCCATTATTGTTGGGATTGAAACCTGGTACAACCACTCTAGAAATCAATCTGGCGGTTCCTCAGTAAAGTGGACATAGTAATACCTGAGGATCCAGGCATATCACTCCTGGACATATACTTAAAATATGCTTCAACATATAAAAAGCACACATGTTCTGCCATGTTCAGCAGCCTTATTTATAATAGATAAAAGCTGGAGAGTACCCAGATGTCCTTCAACAGAGGAATGGATACAGAAATTATACACAATGGATTACTACTCAGCTATTAAAAGCAAAGACTTCATGAAATTTCTAGGCAAATGGATGGAACTAAAGAATATCATCCTGATTGTGGTAAACCAGTCACAAAAGAACATACATGGTATGGACTCACTGATATGTGGATACTAGCCCTAAAAGCTCAGAATACCCATGAAATAATTCACACACCTTAAGAAGCTCAAAAGGAAGGAAGGCCAGAATGTGGATGCTGCAGTCCTTCTTATAAGAGAGAACAAAACACTCAAGGGAGGAAATGAAGGAGCAAGGATTGGAAAAAAAAATCATCCAGAGACTGCTTCACCTGGAGATTCATCCCATATGCAGCCACCAAACCCATGCACTATTGCTGATGCCAAGAAGTGCTTATGGATGTCTCCTGAGAGGCTCTGCAAGAGCCATAATGATATAAATGAGGATACTTGTAGCAAATTATTGGACTGAGCTCAGGGACCCCAAAGAAGGAGCTAGAGAAAGGACTGAAGAATCTGAAAGGGTCTGAAACCCCATGGGAAGAACAACTTTATCAACCAAACCAAACCTTCCACAACTCCCAGGTACTAAAACACCAACCAATGAGCACACATGGAAAGACCCATGGCTCCAGGTGCATATGCAGCAGAGGATAACATTGTCTGACATCAATGGGAGAAGCCTTTGGTTCATTGAAGGCTCTTTCTCCCAGTGCAAGGGAATGCCAAAGACACTGAGGTGGGAGAGGTTGGTTGGGAGAGGGAGCACTTTCATGAAGGCAAGGAGAGGATGAGGAGTAATGGGAGTGAGAGGAAAGGGAATAACATTTGAAATGTAAATACAGAGAACATCAAATAGAAAAGGAAATAATCAATCAAAAAATTTTTCAATGCTCTATATTTAAACATTCAGTGATATCGCCCAAGTCACTAAATACCTCCTCCAACTCTTTGTCACAGGTTACTATTGTCATTCTCATTTTATGAGCACTTTCCTTTCATATGCACATTGTTTATCTTTCTAATAAAATGCATATTAATAGACTCCATTACTTGGTTTGTATATGCTTGGCCCAGGAAGTGGCACTATTAGCAGATGCAGTCCTTTTAGAGTAGGTGTGGATTTGTTGTATTAGGTGTGTGACTGTGGACATGGGCTGTAAGGCTCTCATCCTCGTGACTTGGAAACTCGTCTTCTGCTAGCGGCCTTCAGATCAAGATGAAAAATACTCAGTTCCTCCTGCACTATGCCGTACAAATACAGATGCAGATGCACATAGCCAACCATTGGACTGAGACCCCAATGTCGGAGTTATAGGAAGAACTGAAGGAGCTGAAAGGGTTTGCAACCATATAGGAAGAACAACAATATCCACCAAATAGACCCCTCAGAGCTCCCAAGGATAAACCACCAACCCAAGAGAAGCCATGGTTCCAGCTGCATATGTAGCAGAGGATGGCCTTATCTGGCATCAATGGGCAGAGAGGCCCTTGGTACTAGGAAGGCTTGATACCCCAGGGTATGGAAATACTAGGGCAGTCAGGTATGAGTGGGTGAGTAGGTGGAGAAACACCCTTATAAAAGCCGGGGTGAGGGGAATGATATAGGGGAGTTGTGGAAGAGAAACTGTGAACAGATAAAACATTATAATGTAAATAAATAAAATAACCAATAAGAAATTAAAGTATCATCAGCTACCTCCCTACCTGAAACATGGGAGGGGCTGAATTTTCAGGTCAAAACAAACAAAGAACCGCCCTGATTTCAGCTGGATAGGATCTAGCATCAAAAAGCTAAACAAGCCTCCAGAGACAGCTTCAAGATATTATCTAGATAAGTTTAGCCTCTAGGTGTGTCAGTGGGAAATTAGACTGGTTCAGAAGCCACGCCCTAACTGTCAGTAGCATTGCTTGAGGAACTGAATCACAAGAAAGCAGAATGAAGGTAAATTTTCACTTTCCTGGATACCAAACTACAGATGCAATGTGACCAGCTGCCACATGTTCCAGCATGCTGGACTGTATCTTGATCTGTGAGTTATGTTAAATGCTATCTACCTTAAGAAGGTTTTATCAAGAATTTGTCATAGTAATGAGCCAAGTAACTCTTAATGTAAACAAGAGTGTCCCTGGGAAATGCCAAGGTCAATGACCTGAGGTGGAGACAGTGGTTGGGAGAAGGAGCACCTTTATGGAAACAAGGGGAGGGGGAAGCTGGAGAAGAGTAAAGGGGGGAAATGGGACAACATTTGAAATGTAAATACAGAGAATATACAATAAAAAGAGGAGAAAAAAAAAGAGTGTCCATGGCACTGGGCCAGCACATAAATAATATTTTGAAAAGCACATAAAAATTAGCAAATAGTTTGCTTTTCTAGGACATTGCATTTATTTTTATTTCTCCTTTTTCTAGAAATTTTAACATCTATATTCCCATACATTGCCCTTGGCCAGTGGTTTTTAATCCTTGGGTTAAAACAATCAAAATCTCTAATCCTAAATTTATTTTTGTTGCTAACTCATAACTGTAATTTTGATACTCTGCGGTTTCTCATTTCCTAAAACCATAGGAAATATGCCTTCTGATGGTTGCTATGCACAGGTAGAGAACTGCAGCACTAGACTATGAATTTCTTCTGCAAAGTAATTTAAAATCTTCAATACACAGCAATTTCTAGAGCAGAAGATAAGTCTGGGGACCTGCGTAGTCCTTTAGACTTCTCAAAGGACAGAATCTTTTCACTGACACAGTAGGCATTTCTTATGCAGTCAAAAATCACGAAGGAACATTTTTATGTGTAGCCATGAAAGGCATTTTAAAGACACTCAGCTCTGAAAAGAGCAAAGCTTTCATGAAATGTGATGTTGGGGTTACAATACCTCTGAGCCTGTAACATGTTTAAGCAATTGCTATAACCTGGCACACTTCTGCACTCTTCAAAGATCTTAAAGTGCCAGTAGCAGTTAATGATAGTTATATAAAAGTAATTTTTTTCTTCGCTCCCATTTTTCTTTTTTTCTCAGTCAAGACAAAATATATGTATGTGAAGTTATTGTTATTTTATTTTCCATATTCTTTTGTTTTTCTCCTATATCCTTAAGTCTTCATCTTGTCCTGACTTCCCTGATCTCAAATTTTAAAAAGTTTCTGTTTCTGCATCTTTTTACACTTTCACTGAGAAGACTTTGCTGGGATTAAGACTTGGAATCTCCTGAAATGGACATTTTCATGGTAAGAAAATAAGAGTAAATATAGCCTTTTACTTCCCAGGAAGAGCAGCTGCTGAACTAAGAGGAGACAGTCATTTATTTCTCATGGGTAAATTAGAGATCATATTAATTGGCTTCCCTCAAGAAAGTGTTATTACAAATAAGATCACTGTGCCTCAGCCTTAAATTCCAAGTTACAACAAATATAAAGGAATAGTGTACTCTGTTCCTATTAATAAAAGATTCTGCACCATGGGTACCATTTCAAAATCATGGTTGCTAAGCCTCCATAGATAATAAAATACAATTTAGATCTTAAAACCCATGTTCAACTACTGTGATGTCTTTCTTTTGGAGTTACACATGTGTGAGCCATGTAGGCTGCATCTTGTTTCTTGGTTTTTCTAAAATCAGTGGTGTTCTGTGAAGCACATGCTTTGAAAAACAATGACCAATATGTAGCACAGTATCGATGCTGCTAAAACCTTCTTCCAGGCTGACTCTGTGGGCTTCTGCTGATACCTTCTGGTGTGACTGTAACTATACCTGCCCCCTGACATCACAGGGTCCAAGGCATGCAATGGCATTTCAAATGCATTCAGAAAACCCTGGAAGGTAACAAAGCCACCTTTTAACACTTCAATCCATTTTTAATTTAAAATAGTGAGTGTCCTTTGTTTTAAAGTGCCCTGGTTAATATTTCTAGTTTTGAAATATATACTTGTTAGACACAGATATAAATTCACTAACAAACACCAGCATAAAAACACTCGAAGCCATATCCTTCACAGAGTATAGAAAAACTAAACTAATTCTTTAGTGGTCCAGTTACAGGGCTTTCTCTATCCCTCTGAATTTTAAAAGTTCCCCATAAAATGCCTGACAGACTCATTCTTTCAGTAAAGTCTAATTTAACTGTGAATATGTAAAGACAGCTGAAGACCTCCTACTCAGGTAGCACTGAGACCTAAAGCAATTATTAAAGTGATTCAAGCAGAAAAATGTCCTACTGAGGATGAGATAATGTTTGCTTGAACTATTCAGATTGGCCATCTATTATAATTAAATGCACTAACTCCCTCTCACTCTGCTTTCCCTGGGAAGAAATAAACTGCTTGGTTTTTATTAAAAATACAACCACAATTCATCTCAAATATTTGCCAGTTTACAAAATGCTCTGATTCCATTAAAATAACTTCACACATTTAAGGAACTTCATATTCTGCCAAATTAGACAGTAGTTCCTCAGGGAAGTAGAGAAGATGGAAAAATAATCAATAAGCTAAAAATGATATTTTGCTTTTCTCAAAGTTGTTCTCATATATGATTTTCATCATCTATATCTGTATTTGTCTTCAACTCTGTAAGGCAAACTTTTGCTCTATATTTTAAAGGATTGATCACTTTTTTCACAGTTGTTTAATATCATTTTTGTGGCTGTTAAATAATATGTAGTGTGTTCATATCCATGTTTGCTGTATAGAAGGTTGCTTGAATGTGCTCGCTTTAATATCCTAATTTGTTTCATTGGTCACTAACTACACAGTTTCTATGTTACTCAGAGATTCTTCAGTTTTTACTGCCTTGTATTCTGATCATTACTCTCACTAATCTGAAAGCCGGTGCCACAGACTTGCTACATTCCATTCTGTTCAGGCTTGTCTTCAACATTATAGTAGTACTTTTAAGTGGCCAATTTTAGTCAAGATGTAGATTTTGATGTGTAATAAAGATTTTTTTGATCTTTATTTATATATGTGTGTCTGTGTGTGGGTTTCTGCATATGAATGCAAGTCAGGCAAGCAACAAAGCTCACATTGTCTCAGTTGTCAATGAGGGAGGCTCAGGCTGTCCCAAGAGAGGCATTACTTTTACCATATTTAATGGGGTACAGAGCTAAACAAAACATTCTCAATTGAGGAATATCGAATGGCTGAGAAACATCTGAGGAAGTGCTCGACATCCTTAGCCATCAGGGAAATTCAAATCAAAACAACCCTGAGATTCCACCTCACACCAGTCAGATTGGCCAAGATCCAAAACTCAGATGACAGCAGATGCTGGCGAGGTTGCGGAGAAAGAGGAACACTTCTCCACTGTTGGTGGGGTTTTAAACTGATACAACCACTCTGGAAATCAGTCTGGCGATACCTCAAAAATTGGACATAGCACTACCTGAAGACCCAGCTATTCCACTTCTGGGCATATACCCCAGAGACACTTTAATATACAACAAAGATACATGCACCACAATGTTCATAGCAGCTCTATTTATAATAGCCAGAAGCTGGAAAGAACCCAGATGTCCTTCAGTAGATGAATGGATACAAAAATTGTGGTGCATTTACACAATGGAATATTACTCAGCCACCAGAAACAATGACTTAACCAAATTCTTAAGAAAATGGCTGCATCTAGAGAATATCATCCTGAGTGAGATAACCCAGTCACAAAAGAACAGACTTAATATGCAGTCGCTGATAGTGGGATGCTAACCCCAGAGGCTTTCACTGCCTCAGAAACAACTCACAGACTGTGTGAAGTCCAAGAAAAAAACAAAACAAAACAAAACAAAACAAAAAGCCATGCTCAATCCTTACACACCAAGAACACATTGACAAACTCCGGGTTACACCCTGTATTACATGTACTTTTTGCTCATTGTAAAAAAAGAAAAAGAAAAAAAAAAAAAAAAGCCAAGCAGTGACACAGTTGTATTTGTATACATTTATGCAAAAATGTTTAAAATTTTTTTATCTTTGTTTTTTAAAATAAAGTCTAAAAATAAATTTAACAAATAGAAGTATGGCAATAGCCGAATTAAATAAAAGAATGCTCCAGATATCACGTAATATGAACAAAATCATAAACAAGCCTTCCTAATTTTGGATTAACCAGACCTTTATTCATAACTCACAGGATATTATTAGTGAAGCTTTAGTAGTGTATAGACACATTTAATCATAATGCCTCCGGTGTCAATGCTTATCACAGATGATACCCATTTTGGTTTGGCAAAGCAGACATAAAGGCACAGTGCAGTAACTGTTATCTGCAGAGAGTATCTCTTATAACCACTGCTCATCAATATAAAAGCCAACAGCCAATGAGCTTATGCAGGAAATAGGAGGTGTGACATTGTCAGGAAGAGAGAGGATACTGGGATATGGTATGAGAATAAAAGATATGCAGGGAGACATTAAACAGACTCAGGACACAGACATAAATCAGCAGGTAGAGGAACTCAAGAAGATGCTGAGAGAGACACCAAGGAAGATACTAGGAAAAAAGTGGGCCAGGACTGAAGGAGAGGTAACAAACCAAATAGTAAACTTAGGACAGTTTTACACGGGTTATATAGTTAGGGAATGAACAAAAGCTTATGGTCTAGGCATTTAATAATAAACAATTAATCTCAGAATCATCATTCTGGGAGCCAGGACTAGATAATGAAAACCTGGACTTAAATTAATTTTACAATTAGCAAACTGGCAATCCCACTGGAATGCTTCTGAGAACTTAGTATCTGCGTATGTCATCACCTGCCATTGTCACGTGGCCAGATGTATTTTGCACGTAAAACAAAATAGTATATGCATAGTATTTTAAACCATAAAGATGTATTTAATTTTCTTGTGTGTATGTCTTCTTGTCTGTGTGGATACATGCATTCTGTAGTGCACAAATAAAGGTAGGAGGAATACTTTGAGGAGTTGCTTTGCTCCCATTAATATGCTGAGTCAGAGGACTTAACTCAGGTTATGCCATTTAGCAGCAAGTGCCTGTACCCACTGACTCAACTCAGAAGTAGAGACCAGGCAACAGTAATTTAATAGTATAATCATGTTTGGATTTCTGATTAAATGCTGCTTGAAAAGTACATTGAATGAAAGTTAGGAATTATTTTATGAATAAGATACATGATAAATGTCCTGAATTCTGAATCAGGAAGCATGAATTGACTATGAAAAACCAAATGCAATGTGGGTGAGACCTCATGGGTATAGCTCTGGGCTTCTTTAAGTGACAAAAATTTCACAGCAACCTATCAAGGACAACACCAGTAGATGAGCTAACATAGAACAGGGAAAGCTCACAAAAACCTGAATCCTGGACCAAGAACTAAAAGGAACTAAGTCTTCCCCAGGGGAGAGCACAGCAATTGGTTATGAAGTATCAGGTGGTCAGCTCTGAAAACAGCACACATGTAACTTTACTTGGACTGAGTAAGTTGCATTATGTATTTAGAAATGCATACATATGTAAACACACAGAGAATACATACACATGTAAACACACATACATGCACACATGTATGCACACACTTATGAGAATGATTGGGAGAGGGAGCACCCTCATGGAATCAAGTTGAGGGGGAGGAGCAAGGGGAGTGGGAGGAAGTGTATAACATTTGAAATGTAAATATAGAGAATATACAATAAAGTTTCAAAAAATAAAAAATAAGAATCTCACATGAACCCTCTAAAAAAGTAAAATAAAACAGGAACATGGTGGGTATGATTTAAAATTTAAACAGGTATCAAATATCACAAGGCAGATAAGCCCTCAATATTCGTCAAAGTTTTTAGAGTAACATTAATTTCCTTAGAAATGAAAACTTACTATGACAATGTGCAGGTAAATGTACTAAATGTAACATGTTCATACCTTCACTAAACTTAATTAAACTTTGATTACTATGCTGATGGAAATCATGACAAAAGTCTGGAAGACAACCTAAAGGAGACAGGTTCCTGAAAGCCAGTCACCATTGATGAGAGAACTCGCCTGTGGTATCTGCTCAGGCCTCTCCTACTGGTAACTTTAAATTGAAAAGTTTGTATTTTAGATGAAGAAAAGTTAACTAAAATTGTATCAGTAATTTCATCTAACTCATCAACCAATAAAATCATTAATATTTCAATCTAGTTGAAATTTAAAATTTGACTGTCTCCATATTACATTCTGTTCTACATGTACTTTATGCTTATGGTAACTAGTGGGATTTCAATGCATGCTATCAAACCTCCAAAAGAATTGCCAAAATGCTTCTAAAAATTTGTATATGTATTTCTCTTCTTTAAATAATGTTATAAGTGAAATAAATAAATATATAAATAAATGCTAGAGAAACTAAAAAAAAAAAAGAAAAAAAGAAAAGAAAAAAATTTAAACTCTAATGTGAACCCCCAAAATCTATGGCTCCATACAGACACAGCTGTAACCATACAAAGCTCATAATAAACTAGTCAAAAAATAGATTCTTGAGATTAATAATAAGGCAGAAATTTGATTTTGACTCAAATGACATTTATCCATCTGCTTCATTTTAGACAATCTAGCTTCCTCTTGTTTGACAGGAAATTCTGTTAAGTTCAAAATAAGATTCCTGTGTAGTGCAAGAACAGTGAAGTCTTAATCTTAGAGCAGCTATACACAGAATGACCTACTTCAGGTACTCAGTGGGTTAGACAAAGTGTGAAGAGATTAGTAGAATATACTTAGCTAAACAGATTGTAGAGAGAGATGAGCTGTTACAAAGTAGAGAAGCCAGCAGCATCTGGCTTATACACAAGGTATATCATATATACATATACACAAGGTATATCTGAAAGAATACAGCTAATCCTCTAAAAATTATAAACATGGCTGGAAAATGACTAAAAGTCATCTATCAGCATAATGAAGGCATATCTTTCAAATAAAGCTAAGATTCCAAGAAAATCTGTAACATAGTTTGCTTATCTGAAAAATGATATTTCCAAACCATCTTGGTATTTTTACATGACTATCATTACTTTTTATAAAATATAGGTGTATCACACTTAAATCAGTATATTCTATTTTATAAATATTTTATTAATAAATTGTTCCTATCTAAAGAATAAAAATGACAGTTTTACAGAGGGATATTTGGTGATCCCTGTCATTTTGACTGGGATTTCATTCCCTACTCTATTTTTTTGTTTGTTTGTTTCTTCAAACTTCTTTACAAATCCTAACTGACTTTTGTTTTTCCTATTACTAGATGGGTCTTTTGAAGCTCAGATTTTGCAATGAGCTCCACAGGAGACTAAGCAATGTACTTTATCTATCTTCTAAAGCTGAAAGACAAGCCAAAACCAGTGCCTATTTCTCTTTGTGTTGCTGCCAAGTACAAGCCGACTTGATGGGTGGACTTTTCATTCACCAGGACTCTCAGCTCCCTTTGTTCCCTCAGTAGAACCCACAGGATGAGAGAGGAAGGTTGCTTTTAGTAGCTGACCACCTCTGCAGAAAACTAGCAGACTAAGCCAGAATGGCAGTTTATGTGTACTGTTCATTATCTGGCATTTCTGAGTGTGATGCTCCTGTTGGGGTTAAGACAGAAATGTGCTCCTGGCAGTTGCCACTAAGCCCCAATAGAAACACAGCAAAGTTTCTAGAAATGATTAACTCCTGACTCCAGTTCAAGATGTTAAAGGTCCTAAGTTAAGCTCAGAATTTCTCATCTATATGCAGAACTATAAATGACTATGCATACACTTGTAACCCCTACACAAGTACTTATAAATAAATACATAAGCACACATAAGAATACAAATTATTAATGTAAATTCCAGGGTCCAGGGGGATACTTTAGCAAAATGATTACTGTTACAAGACTCAGGGTTTGAGCTTCATTCCCAGACTTGCCACTACCCCAAAACAAACAAACAAACAGAACAACAACAAAGCAAAAAATGCGTGTGAATGACCACATTCACAATCTCAGTGATGAAGAGGCATATGGTCCACAGTACCCAATGACAATGAAGAACATGCAAGGTACCTCAGGTTGATATATGTCCACCATTTACATGTACATATTTACGTACTTTACAGACACACTCACACACGCACATTCACTCATATAAACATGTATATATTCAAGCATGCACAAATAACTTCCATTGCAAATGAGGGCATAAGTTCAAATTTTGATAATAATTTTGTTTGTAAATATATTTAAAGTATAGTAATAAGGTATATATAATAGACTTGTCACCAAATTTTATCCTTTTATGGTAATTAATAAAGAACTTACACATTTCTAATCTTTTCAGTTTCATCACTGAGTTGAATTGTAAAGCTGAGGCACTGATGTCTGGGATCAGACTTGTTAGGGGCTCCTAGTCATTAACTTTTTGGGGTAAACTTGAAACTGATTCAGACAGCTGAAGATGCACTATGAACCTATATATCATGTGCCTTCTATTATGTTTGTAGACCAAAGTAGGTATTATATAGTCACATTATCTCATCAACAAACACCAAACCAAGGAACAAATACAAGAAACACCATTGCTAGGCCAAGCATACGTTTTTACAAAAATGCAGGTTTACCCATGCATCCATCTTTCAGATATATCCATAAAAGAATTGTACTGAAGATATTATAATCCTCCCCAAATAAAGAAATCTTCAAGCACCATAAAATAAACAAAAGAAAACAGAAAAAAGTGCTTTGTATTTTTAACTATAGTGCATGAATTACTAATAAAATAAAAATAGCTTCATGTACATAAGCACTTAACATTAAAATTGTTCTTCAATTGAGTTAAATCTATTTATGGTTCTAAAATTGTCTTTTAAAGCTTATTTTCTGAAAACAAGGTAACTCTTAATGATATATGTAATATTTTTTAGATATGTCATATTTCAGTAAACATATATATATGTATGTATGTATGTATGTATGTATGTATGTATGTATGTACGTAGCACTATTTCCAATATACCAGACCGTTTTTATCAATTTACAATTGACAATGGTAAATAAAAAGTAAATCCATCCCATCATAATGTCATTTAGACAAAATCTGTGTATCTTACAGGACTGAAAATTTGTTAATGGGGGGGGGGGGGGATGTATGCACTGGAAATCTACTTAAATGTTTTAATTATTACCTGAATACAAAACAATTTCCAGATCAATTTAATGATACGTAATTATTTTGAAACTTTGTTTCTGCCACCTACTATACCAGTGAAAATAGTTCCAAAATGGAGGTGACAATAATATGATTTGCCTCAAAGGAAAAATCATGTAAATACCTAAAAACAAAAACAAACAATAAAAACCAAACCAATCAAACAAACAGACTAACAAAATCCCTAATGTCAAATGACTAATGCCCAGTAGACTGTTGTTACTACGCATCCTCCGACTGTTGCCTACAACAATTGCAAACACTGGGCAGGGTGTTTCGAAGAATCACTGCACTGAATTGCTGAAGTGAATCATGGCTTTCATGGGACCACTTTAGAAATTACTCACTTACATCATGCCGCCACCATAAAGGACATTTTAGGTTCTTTCTGTTGAGCTGAATTTAGCATCCTCCAACCATAAATAACACAAGCTGACTCATTACTGTTGGTGCCACATAGTCTATCGAAGTTTGAGAAATATTGGTACTCATCAGTTTTTTCATTGTCTTAAGAAAAAATAATAATGAAACTAAACCCAATGACTGTATCCTAAATTAAGTGGCTTTAAATATTTTATGGCTACAATATTATTTGATTCAGAATTTAAATAGAAGTACATGCACATCAAGGGGTTACTCTAAAGAATGAGATGAATCTTTAGAGGGTCTTTTGCAAGAAGAGATAACAAATGTGTCCATCACATCACACGGATGAAGGTATGTCATGTGAGGCATGAACTTTAGGAGATTGTGTGCTACAACATTATAGTTATAACACCTTTCATATGATTTCACAGTCAGTAATCATTGGGACATATGTTTACAGAAAAATAAAGTCCGAACAGAGATGATGCATAGCTCATATACACTGCATGATTTTCCTTCTCTGCTCATGGCTAAAAGCCACATATGATAATGGATTTGCTTTGGTTTAGTAATGACTAATGGGTAACGGTATAGCATATGTTTAGACCACAAAGTATGAGTTCTAAGCTCTGTTCTCTGTCTGCTAAAAAACAATGATGCAAACCACAACAAAAACAACAAAAGACTAAGAAACACGCTCTTAGTGTTATACAAATTGTTGTGTGAATGGCATCTAGAATCTGAAGAGAAATCTCTGGGCATGATTGGGAGAGTTTCCTACATTTGCTTAATGGCGGAAAGACCCATCTCAGCTGCTGGACTGAATTGAGCTGAGCATTAGAATTCCTCTGCCCCTGCTTTCTGATTGCTAAGCAATGTGAACACCTGCTTCTCTAAGCTCCTGCTGCCATTGTAGACTTAACCCTGCCACTGTGATCCAGAGTCAACACTGTGAGCCATAATCAACGCTTCTTGCCTTAACCTAATTTTACCATATTATTTTGTCATGTAAGCAAGACAAGTGAATAAGACATGGTACAATGTCTGACACATAATAAATGAGTAAGAAATGCT